>NW_027361683.1:37395000-38595000 GCF_039654945.1 Dendrobates tinctorius
GTCCCTAACTGGGCAGTGCCACCCATCTGGCTCTTTCCCAAATACTGAAGAAAATACTAAGAGAATATATTAATGCACATCACCAACACTTTTGTTTTATTTTGTAATGTATTTCTGTTAGTTATATAGCACCAACATATTCTGTAGCATGGTACAGAGATTGTGTAACCAATCACATCAGTCCATATTCAAAATTAGTCACAAAATGTAAAATGTTATGGGAAGCAAGATTTAATTTGCTTACCCATAGACTAAAAATTTAGGAATGTAAACACTTTTAAAACATAGATTGTATTATTCTGTGCACTTCTTTCTCAAAACAAACAAAACATTTTATTGCAATTGCCATGTATTGAGCAAATTAATTACATTTTCCAAAATTAAAAAAAAAGTGTTTTGTCTAAAAATTGCGCCACTATTGTCTGTGGGGCATGTTTGGTATTGAAGACTACCTCCATTTAAATACTTTTTTCTAATGCTGGGCATCTCCACTAACTGTCTGAGGTGTATGTATGATCTTATTGAACTAACACTTGTATTTCTACACCTCAGTGAGAAAAGGATTTGTGAAGATGCCATCAAGTCTAGAAGTTGATGTTGTTGACATCACTGATCTCTGTGGAAATGTCACCTTTGTCCAGCCTTTGTCCTTGACAGAGATTTTTGATCATCAAGAGAAATTTCCTGTTGTAGCAGAAATTCTGGATACAGCAGAATTTCATCATTTGGTAAAAAATGACACTTACTCAGCTTTACAAAAAGGACAGAAAATTATAATTTGCCGAAAAATTGTGTCAAAGAAAGTTCTTGCCACAGGGAATAAAGGCAAGACCTCCAAATTTTTTTATATCGATGATTCATACAGAGGGAAATTTCGTCAAAGACCAAGGGAGTTTGCTTCCATTTTTGATCTATGGACTAAAGCCTTGGAAGGAACTAAGCTTAAAGTTGTAGTGACCCAGGATTGTGATAGTAGTGATGAAAACATCCCTTCCCTTTGTATCGGAGATCATTTACAGGTTTTACATCATACAAAAACTGTCCTAACAACTCCAAAGGGACCACAAGAAACTGATGTCCTAGTTTGCAAAAAAGTCACAGCAAATGAAGATGAGGATGATGATGAGGATGATGATGATGAAGATGCACCAGAGGAAGTCGTGCTCCCTACATATATGCAGGGGAGATTTGTTGAAGAAGTTAAAGATACTAAAAAATACAACTTATCCAGTATAATACAGAAACTTAAGTTGCCTTGTGATGTTAAGGTTGTTACAAAAGACAGATCTATGTCAAATGATCCTTTAGTATCATTTCCTTCTATTAGACTAGAAGAGATTGTGGAAGAGTCTGCATTATTGGTTTCTTTGTATGACACAGATTCAGAGTGCTTTGAGTTGCCAATGAAATACCTTAACATTTCTTTGGTTTTACTGGAGGAAACAGTGTCACTACCTGCTGGGCTAACCATTTCCACAAAAGTAGAAGAACTTACTGAGTGCTTCTATTACAGCCTGAGAAAGGACCTGCCAAGCCAACGACTTCCACCTCCTAGGCCTCCAAAGAGATTAGTGAAAGCTGAGGAAAAAATACAACCCAACAAGCCTGTGGGGGCAGAAAAAAAAGTTCCTTCAAACCTGAAGGTACAATATTATTATGCTGATTGGTGACTTCTCCTTGCAATTGAACCATAATTTTGTATCATGTGTCCTTAAAGAAGCACTCCATAAAGCTTTTTATTCATTAAATGTGTGTATATGTATATAATGTAGTGTGAGTATATTAATATACTCACCTACCGCTGCTTTCTCCGGTGCCCAGTGTTGTTCTTCTCTGCTTCTCATTGATGTCACCGCAATTACGACTAGCCGGCTCACTCTATGCTCTGTGTGTGAGTTAGAAGTTTTTTTCACGATGTAAGTATGTACTACCTAGTTCTGACCCTACATAGTTTTACATTGTAAAGGCTACTTCTGGGTCAGTGTGAACCAGACAGTCTGCAGAGTGCTGACGTCAATGAAAAGAGAAGAGTGGCGCCAGAGAAAGCAGCGGTAGATGAGCACAGTAATGCACTCACACTACATAACATGCCTGCCCACACACTTTTATTGAAAAAAAAAAACTTAATGGGAGTGCTTCTTTAATTCAAACTATCCTGTAACATGTCTATGCTGAGCTTAGCAGTGCACTTTATTTAACTACATGGGCTAATTTTGTTATTTAGCAGTTAGCATTTATAATATTAAATGCAAATATAATAGTACATTTTTCAGAGGTTAAAAAAAGTAAAAAATGTTGCAAGCAGCACTAACGTAAACAATGATATTACTTGTGAAAAAAGGGTTCAAATGTTCATTTCATGACAATGGCGATATAAAAACATTGAGGTAGTCATCCCAAACCTCACCACAGTCTTCATCCCAACCCTAACCCATCTTTTCAACCTATCACTAACAACTGGTATTTTCCCCTCAAGCTTTAAACATGCCTCCATCACGCCTATCCTCAAAAAGCCCTCTCTTGACCCATCCTCTGTATCTAGCTATCGCCCTATATCAATTCTCCCCTATGCCTCCAAGCTACTGGAACAACACGTCTACCTTGAACTGTCCTCCCATCTCTCTTCTTGCTCCCTCTTCGACCGCTTACAATCTGGCTTCCGGTCACACCACTCCACTGAAACTGCCCTTACTAAGGTCACCAATGACCTCTTAACTGCCAAGAGCAAGCGACACTACACTGTCCTCCTCCTCCTGGACCTGTCGGCTGCCTTTGACACAGTGGACCATTCCCTATTATTACAGACCCTCTCATCCCTTGGCATCACAGACTTGGCCCTATCCTGGATCTCATCATACCTAACAGACCGGACATTCAGCGTCTCCCACTCACACACCACCTCCTCACCTCGCCAGGCCCTGTCGGAGTCCCACAAGGTTCAGTCCTAGGACCCCTGCTCTTCTCCATTTACACCTTTGGCCTGGGACAGCTCATAGAATCTCATGGCTTTCAGTATCATCTCTATGCTGATGACACACAGAACTACATCTCTGGACCAGATATCACCTCCCTACTAACCAGAATCCCTCAATGTCTGTCCACTATATCATTCTTCTTCTCTGTTAGATTTCTGAAACTTAACATGGACAAAACAGAATTCATCATCTATCCCCCATCTCACGTGAGCCCCCCAACGAACCTATCCATTACAGTAAATGGCTCCCCACTCTCCCCAGTCCCACAAGCTCGCTGCCTCGGGGTAATCCTTGACGCTGATCTCTCCTTCAAACCACATTTCCAAGCCCTATCCACTTCCTGCTGACTTCAACTCAAAAATATTTCACAAATCCGTTCATTCCTCAACCAAAAATCTCCAAAACCCTAGTCCATGCCCTAATCATCTCTCGCTTTGACTACTGCAACCTCCTGCTCTGTGGCCTCCCCTCGAACACTCTCGCACCCCTCCAATCTATTCTAAACTCTGCTGCCCGACTAATCCACCTGTCCCCCCGCTATTCCCCAGCTTCTCCCCTCTGTCAATCCCTTCACTGGCTCACCATTGCCCAGAGACTCCAGTACAAAACCCTAACCATGACATACAAAGCCATCCACAACCTGTCTCCTCCAGACATCTGTGACCTCGTCTCCCGGTACTTTCCTGCACGCAACCTGCGATCCTCACAAGATGTCCTTCTCTACTCCCCTCTTATCTCCTCTTCCCACAATCGCATACAAGATTTCTCTCGCGCATCACCCCTACTCTGGAACTCTTTACCACAACATATCAGACTCTCACCTACCATTGAAACCTTCCAAAAGAGCCTGAAGACCCACCTCTTCTGACAAGCCTATAACCTGCAGTAACCACCAATCGACCAAACCGCTGCATGACCAGCTCTACCCTCGCCTACTGTATCTCACCCATCCCTTGTTGATTATGAGCCTTCGCGGTCAGGGTCCTCTCTCCTCCTGTACCAGTTATGACTTGTATTGTTTAAGATTATTGTACTTGTTTTTACTATGTATACCCCTCCTTACATGTAAAACGCCATGGAATAAATGGCGCTATAATAATAAATAATACTAGATGTGTATTTCCTGAAGGAAGTACAGATAGTGGTTTGAAACGGTGCCCGGGATGCCCCTTTAAGAGAGACTTGCCTGCTGCCCCTGCAAGACTTTCAACTCAGGATCCGTTTTACCTGTGGGTGCCTCTCAGGGACCACTTTGGCCTCTGGGTCCGATTTTTTGGGTGGGGCGCCTCAGGGTCCGAATTTGTGGATGGGGCCCCTCAGGGTCCGATTTGGTGAGCGGGGCCCCTCAGGGTCCGATTTGGTGAGCGGGGCCCCTCAGGGTCCGATTTGGTGAGCGGGGCCCCTCAGGGTCCGATTTGGTGAGCGGGGCCCCTCAGGGTCCGATTTGGTGAGCGGGGCCCCTCAGGGTCCGATTTGGTGAGCGGGGCCCCTCAGGGTCCGATTTGGTGAGCGGGGCCCCTCAGGGTCCGATTTGGTGAGCGGGGCCCCTCAGGGTCCGATTTGGTGAGCGGGGCCCCTCAGGGTCCGATTTGGTGAGCGGGGCCCCTCAGGGTCCGATTTGGTGAGCGGGGCCCCTCAGGGTCCGATTTGGTGAGCGGGGCCCCTCAGGGTCCGATTTGGTGAGCGGGGCCCCTCAGGGTCCGATTTGGTGAGCGGGGCCCCTCAGGGTCCGATTTGGTGAGCGGGGCCCCTCAGAGTTCGATTTGGTGAGCGGGGCCCATCAGGGTCCGATTTGGTGAGCGGGGCCCATCAGGGTCCGATTTGGTGAGCGGGGCCCCTCAGGGTCCGATTTGGTGAGCGGGGCCCCTCAGGGTCCGATTTGGTGGGCGGGGCCCCTCAGGGTCCGATTTGGTGGGCGGGAGCGCACATTCTCTCTCAGGGGCATGTGTCATGTGATGAAGCTAGATTTGCATTTGTGCTGTGGGTTTCGCTTTAAGAGCTGATATTATGTGGCAGAAGCTCTGTCTTGGGGGCATCATGTGATGTTCGTAGGCGTTGGCATAGTAACTGGGTGTGCCTGCGCATATCAATGAGCTTTATTGCCATTTCAATCTCCTCAGGGCACGTTTTAAGTTTCCCATTCAAATGCATTGAGACAGTGCATTCCAATGACGGGAAAAAAAATTTTCAAACGCAAATTGCGCAAAAACTACAAATCCGATCGACACGAAAAATACATAGCACACCTCTCGTGTATGCTGGCTTCGAAACGACACCTCAACGGAGTCTGTGCGTGTAGCGGTTCGGGCCGCATTAATTGCAGAAATCAACTGAAAAATAAGAATAAATTAGCAGCGTTCGGATTACAACATTAATACTAGATGTGTATTTCCTGAAGGAAGTACAGATAGTGGTTTGAAATGGTGCCTGGGCTGCCCCTTTAAGAGAGACTTGGCTGCTGCCCCTGCAAGACTTTCAACTCAGGATCCGTTTTAAATGTGGGTGCCTCTCAGGGGCCACTTTGGCCTCAGGGTCTGATTTAGTGGGTGGGGCCCCTCAGGATCCGATTCGGTGGCCTGGGCTCCTCAGGATTTGAATTAGTGGCCGGGATTCCTCAGGGTCCAATTTTATGGCCGGGGCCCCTCAGGGTCCGATTTTATGGCCGGGGCCCCTCAGGGTCCGATTTTATGGCCGGGGCCCCTCAGGGTCCGATTTTATGGCCGGGGCCCCTCAGGGTCCGATTTTATGGCCGGGGCCCCTCAGGGTCCGATTTTATGGCCGGGGCCCCTCAGGGTCCGATTTTATGGCCGGGGCCCCTCAGGGTCCGATTTTATGGCCGGGGCCCCTCAGGGTCCGATTTTATGGCCGGGGCCCCTCAGGGTCCGATTTTATGGCCGGGGCCCCTCAGGGTCCGATTTTATGGCCGGGGCCCCTCAGGGTCCGATTTTATGGCCGGGGCCCCTCAGGGTCCGATTTTATGGCCGGGGCCCCTCAGGGTCCGATTTTGTGGGTGGGGCCCCTCAGGGTCCGATTTTGTGGGTGGGGCCCCTCAGGGTCCGATTTTGTGGGTGGGGCCCCTCAGGGTCCGATTTTGTGGGTGGGGCCCCTCAGGGTCCGATTTTGTGGGTGGGGCCCCTCAGGGTCCGATTTTGTGGGTGGGGCCCCTCAGGGTCCGATTTTGTGGGTGGGGCCCCTCAGGGTCCGATTTTGTGGGTGGGGCCCCTCAGGGTCCGATTTTGTGGGTGGGGCCCCTCAGGGTCTGATTTTGTGGCCGGGTCTACTCAGGGTCTGATTTTGTGGGTGGGGCCCCTTAGGGTCTGATTTTGTGGGTGGAGCCCCCTGGGTCCATTTTGGTGGGTGGGGCCACTCTGGATCCAATTTGGTGGGCGGGGCCCCTCAGGGTCTGATTTGGTGGGCGGGGCCCCTCGGGGTCTGATTTGGTGGGCAGGGCTCCTCAGGGTCCAATTTGGTGGGCGTGGCCTCTCGGTCCGATTTAGTGGGCAGTGCCCCTCAGGGTCCGATTTGGTGGGCGGGGCCCCTCTGCTTCCGATTTGGTGGGCGGGGCCCTTCATGGTCCGATTTGGTGGACGGGGTCACTCTGGGTCCGATTTGGTGGACGGAGCTCCTCAGGGTCTGATTTGGTGGGCAGGGCCCCTCTGGGTCCGATTTGGTGGGCGGGGCCCTTCAGGGTCCGATTTGGTGGGCAGGGCCCCTCTGGGTCTGATTTGGTGGGCGGGGGCCCACAGTGTCCGATTTGGTGGGCTGTGCCACTCTGGGTCCGTTTTTGGTGGGCTGGGCCACTCTGGGTCCGATTTGGAGGCCAGGGTGGCTCAGCCTCCGATTTGGAGCCTGGGGTCACTCAGCTTTCGATTTGGCGCGTCGGCCCTTTAAGACTCATTTCAGTGCGGCGGCCCTTTAAGAATCACTTTGGCGCTTCGGCCCTTTAAGAGCCAGTTTGGCTCACTGGGCTTCTAAATACACTTTGGCGCACATGCTCTCTCAGGGGCATGTGTCATGTGATGAAGCTAGATTTGCATTTGTGCTGTGGGTTTCGCTTTAAGAGCTGATATTATGTGGTAGAAGCTCTGTTCTGGAGATGTCATGTGACGTTCGTAGGCGTTGGCATAGTAACTGGTTCTGCCTGCGCATATCAATGAGCTCAACTGCCATTTCAATCGCCTCAGGGCACATTTTGCCATTTCCCCATTCAAATGCATTGGAGACAATTCATTCCAATGACAGGAAAAAAAAATTTCTAACGCAAATTGCGCAAAAACTACAAATCTGATCGACAAGAAAAATACTTAGCACACCTCTCATGGACGCTGGCTTCGAAACGACACCTCAACGGAGTCTGTGCGTGTAGCGGTTCGGGCCGTATTAATTGCGGAAATCAACTTAATAATAAGAAGAAGAACTAGATGTGTATTTCCTGAAGGAAGTACAGATAGTGGTTTGAAATGGTGACCGGGCTGCCCCTTTAAGAGAGACTTGCCTGCTGCCCCTGCAAGACTTTCAACTCAGGATCCGTTTTAACTGTGGGTGCCTCTCAGGGGCCACTTTGGCCTCAGGGTCCGATTTTGTGGGTGGGACCCCTCAGGGCCCGATTTTGTGGGTGGGGCCCCTCAGGGTCCGATTTTGTGGGTGGGGCCCCTCAGGGTCCAATTTTGTGGGTGGGGCCCCTCAGGGTCCAATTTTGTGGGTGGGGCCCCTCAGGGTCCAATTTTGTGGGTGGGGCCCCTCAGGGTCCAATTTTGTGGGTGGGGCCCCTCAGGGTCCAATTTTGTGGGTGGGGCCCCTCAGGGTCCAATTTTGTGGGTGGGGCCCCTCAGCGTCCAATTTTGTGGGTGGGGCCCCTCAGGGTCCAATTTTGTGGGTGGGGCCCCTCAGGGTCCGATTTTGTGGGTGGGGCCCCTCAGGGTCCGATTTTGTGGGTGGGCCCCCTCAGGATCTGATTTTGTGGTTGGGGCCCCTCAGGGTTCAATTTTGTAGGCGGGGCCCCTCAGGGTCCGATTTTGTGGGCGGGGCCCCTCAGGGTCCGATTTTGTGGGTGGGGCCCCTCAGGATCCGATTTTGTGGGTGGGGCCCCTCAGGATCCGATTTTGTGGGTGGGGCCCCTCAGGATCCGATTTTGTGGGTGGGGCCCCTCAGGATCCGATTTTGTGGGTGGGGCCCCTCAGGATCCGATTTTGTGGGTGGGGCCCCTCAGGATCCGATTTTGTGGGTGGGGCCCCTCAGGATCCGATTTTGTGGGTGGGGCCCCTCAGGATCCGATTTTGTGGGTGGGGCCCCTCAGGATCCGATTTTGTGGTTGGGGCCCCTCAGGGTTCGATTTTGTAGGCGGGGCCCCTCAGGGTCCGATTTTGTAGGCGGGGCCCCTCAGGGTCCGATTTTGTGGGTGGGCCCCATCAGGGTCCGATATTGTGGGTGGGGCCCCTCAGAATCCAATTTTGTGACCGGGCCCTCAGGGTCTGATTTTGTGGGTGGGCCCCCTCAGGGTCCGATATTGTGGGTGGGGCCCCTCAGGATCCGATTTTGTGGTTGGGGCCCCTCAGGGTTCAATTTTGTAGGCGGGGCCCCTCAGGGTCCGATTTTGTGGGTGGGGCCCCTCAGGGTCCAATTTGGTGGGTGGGGCCCCTCAGGGTCCAATTTGGATGCCAGGGTGGCTCAGCCTCCTTTTTGTAGGCCAGGGTCTATCAGCCTCCGATTTGGAGCCTTGGGTCACTCAGCTTTCGATTTAGCGCGCTGGCCCTTTAAGACTCATTTTGGTGCGCCGGCTCTTTAAGAATCACTTTGGCGCGTCGGCCCTTTAAGAGCCAGGGTGGCTCACTGGGCTTCTAAATCCACTTTGGCACACATTCTCTCTCAGGGGCAAGTGTCATGTGATGAAGCTAGATTTGCATTTGTGGTGTGGGTTTTGCTTTAAGAGCTGATATTATGTGTCAGAAGCTCTGTCTTGGAGAGGTCATGTGACGTTCGTAGGCGTTGGCATAGTAACTGGGTCTGCCTGCGCATATCAATGAGCTCAACTGCCATTTCAATCGCCTCAGGGCATGTTTTGCCATTTCCCATTCAAATGCATTGAGACAGTGCATTCCAATGACGGGAAAAAAAATTTTCAAACGCAAATTGCGCAAAAACTACAAATCCGATCGACACGAAAAATACTTAGCACACCTCTCATGGACGCTGGCTTCGAAACGACACCTCAACGGAGTCTGTGCGTGTAGCGGTTCGGGCCGTATTAATTGCGGAAATCAACTTAATAATAATAATAAGAAGAAGAAGAATAAGTTAGCAGCGTTCGGATTACAATATAGTGGTTTTTTCAAACCACTATAACTAGATGTGTATTTCCTGAAGGAAGTACAGATAGTGGTTTGAAATGGTGCCCGGGCTGCCCCTTTAAGAGAGACTTGCCTGCTGCCCCTGCAAGACTTTCAACTCAGGATCCGTTTTAACTGTGAGTGCCTCTCAGAGGCCACTTTGGCCTCAGCCTCCGATTTGGTGGGCGGGACCACTCAGCCTCCGATTTGGTGGGCGGGACCACTCAGCCTCCGATTTGGTGGGCGGGACCACTCAGCCTCCGATTTGGTGGGCGGGACCACTCAGCCTCCGATTTGGTGGGCGGGACCACTCAGCCTCCGATTTGGTGGGCGGGACCACTCAGCCTCCGATTTGGTGGGCGGGACCACTCAGCCTCCGATTTGGTGGGCGGGACCACTCAGCCTCCGATTTGGTGGGCGGGACCACTCAGCCTCCGATTTGGTGGGCGGGACCACTCAGCCTCCGATTTGGTGGGCGGGACCACTCAGCCTCCGATTTGGTGGGCGGGACCACTCAGCCTCCGATTTGGTGGGCGGGACCACTCAGCCTCCGATTTGGAGGCCGGGGTGACTCAGCCTCCGATTTGGAGGCCGGGGTGACTCAGCCTCCGATTTGGAGGCCGGGGGGGTCGATCAGCCTCCGATTTGGAGGCCGGGGGGGGTCGATCAGCCTCCCATTTGAAGCCTGTGGTCATCAGCTTTCGATTTGGCGTGTCGGCCCTTTAAGACTCATTTCGGTGCGCTGGCCCTTTAACAATCACTTTGGCGCGTCGGCCCTTTAACAATCACTTTGGCGCGTCGGCCCTTTAAGAGCTAGTTTGGCTCACTGGGCTTCTTCTAAATCCACTTTGGCGCACATTCTCTCTCAGGGGCATGTGTCATGTGATGAAGCTAGATTTGCATTAGTGCTGTGGGTTTCGCTTTAAGAGCTGATATTATGTGGCAGAAGTTCTGTCCTCGGGGCGTCATGTGACGTTCGTAGGCATTGGCATAGTAACTGGGTCTGCCTGCGCATATCAATGAGCTTAACTGCTATTTCAATCGCCTCAGGGCACGTTTTGCCATTTCCCATTGAAAAGCATTGGAGACAGTGCATTCCAATGACGGGAAAAAAAATTTTCAAACGCAAATTGCTCAAAAACTACAAATCCGATCGACACGAAAAATACTTAGCACACCTCTCATGGACGCTGGCTTCGAAACGACACCTCAACGGAGTCTGTGCGTGTAGCGGTTCAGGCCGCATTAATTGCGGAAATCAACTTAATAATAATAAGAAGAACTAGATGTGTATTTCCTGAAGGAAGTACAGATAGTGGTTTGAAATGGTGCCCGGGCTGCCCCTTTAAGAGAGACTTGCCTGCTGCCCCTGCAAGACTTTCAACTCAGGATACGATTTAACTGTGGGTGCCTCTCAGGGGCCAGTTTGGCCTCAGGGTCTGATTTTGTGGGTGGGTCCCCTCAGGGTCCGATTTTGTGGCCGGGTCCCCTCAGGGTCCGATTTTGTGGCCGGGGCCCCTCAGGGTCCGATTTTGTGGCAGGGGCCCCTCAGGGTCCGATTTTGTGGCAGGGGTCCCTCAGCCTCCGATTTGGAGGCCGGGGCGGCTCAGCCTCCGATTTGGAGGCCGGGGCGGCTCAGCCTCCGATTTGGAGGCCGGGGCGGCTCAGCCTCCGATTTGGAGGCCGGGGCGGCTCAGCCTCCGATTTGGAGGCCGGGGCGGCTCAGCCTCCGATTTGGAGGCCGGGGCGGCTCAGCCTCCGATTTGGAGGCCGGGGCGGCTCAGCCTCCGATTTGGAGGCCGGGGCGGCTCAGCCTCCGATTTGGAGGCCGGGGCGGCTCAGCCTCCGATTTGGAGGCCGGGGCGGCTCAGCCTCCGATTTGGAGGCCGGGGCGGCTCAGCCTCCGATTTGGAGGCCGGGGCGGCTCAGCCTCCGATTTGGAGGCCTGGGTCGGCTCAGCCTCCGATTTGGAGGCCTGGGTCGATCAGCCTCCGATTTGGAGGCCTGGGTCGATCAGCCTCCGATTTGGAGGCCTGGGTCGATCAGCCTCCGATTTGGAGGCCTGGGTCGATCAGCCTCCGATTTGGTGTGTCGGCCCTTTAAGACTCATTTGGGTGCGCTGGCCCTTTAACAATCACTTTGGCGCGTTGGCCCTTTAAGAGCTAGTTTGGCTCACTGGGCTTCTTTTAAATCCACTTTGGCGCACACATTCTCTCTCAGGGGCATGTGTCATGTGATGAATCTAGATTTGCATTTGTGCTGTGGGTTTCGCTTTAAGAGCTGATATTATGTGGCAGAGGCTCTGTGCTGGGGTTCAAGTGAAGTTCGTAGGCGTTGTCATTTCAATCGCCTCAGGGCACGTTTTGCCATTTCCTATTGAAAAGCATTGGAGACAGTGCATTCCAATGACGGGAAAAAAAATTTTCAAACGCAAATTGCGCAAAAACTACAAATCCAATCGACACGAAAAATACTTAGCACACCTCTCATGGACGCTGGCTTCGAAACGACACCTCAACGGAGTCTGTGCGTGTAGCGGTTCGGGCCGCATTAATTGCGCAAATCAACTTAAGAAGAAGAAGAAGAATAAGTTAGCAGCGTTCGGATTACAATATAGTGTTTTTTTCAAACCACTATAAATATGTGGGATCCTAACAGTGTCTAATATTCTCTCTGTTTAGCAATCCTTTCCGTATCACAATCTTAGCTGTTGTCTTGTGACAGCTCATATTTATTTTACTTGTGATCATATGCCAATCACTTTCTTTTCTGCTTCTTTAAATTGACCCCATAGAGAAAAAGCGGTCAGAACGAGATGAAAAGAATACAAATTGTATTATTTTTTCTTAGTGAAGTTTCTGTCCCTCACCTTAGACAACTCATGCCTCAACTTAACACAAGGAGAGAAAAGATCCATGCACAGAAAGGCGCACACCCATGAATGAGAATATATATAAGCCATAATATGTATGAATATATATGAAAATTTTACTAGTAGACAAAACAAACCACAATAAAATCATTTAAAAAAACAGAGACAAAACACATCACATAGGTCCCATGAAACAGCAATATAGCACACCACAATACAGTATATTATAATAAATATAGGTGGAAAAAGAATCCCCGAGACAATGCAATATATATGAATCCTAAATACAGTATATGCAGAAATAATACCAGCCTGGGCCTCCCCAGGAGGCTGTAGAAAACAAGCCCTGTATGTAGTTACATGGAATACCTTTAAAGAGTGGAAAACATGTGCCCCTAAAAGAAGGAAGAAGTTGATGTACAGCGGCGTCAGTGGGTGGACAGATGATGTCACAGATGTAAGTGACATCGCTGTTTATGCCTGCCTTCACTATGGAGCCTCATCTTTCGGCTCATGCGCGCATGTGACACTGTACAGGTGCCACTCTATGGTCCACCCACTGATGCCGTTGTTTATGCCTGCTTCTATTCACTATGGAGCCTTATCCTCCGGCTCCTGCGCTCATGTCACACTGCGCAGGCACCACTCTATGGTCCACCCACCGGCTTCATTACACCTGCATTCGTTCATGTAATGATATTTTTCTCCTCCAACAACCTGCTCTCTGCACATGCGTTTATCCTGGCCAGGATAACTTCCTTGGTATGTATCTCTGGGGTTTTTTTTTTTTTTTTTTTTTTTTTTTACACACCATTTAGCTATCTTATCTAATTGACTGTGTAGGATAGGGGAGGGGGGAAGTGCTGATGTGGGAGGAACGGCCCCGTCGAGTGTCTGGGCCGGAACCAAGGGAGCCATCATCTGGGTTCCGGGGGAAACTGTCCCTGGGGGACAGAATTCGGGGACGGACCATTCTGACAGATGGGCTGGGGGAGGGACCAGTATAAAGGAGGCGGGGAATTCCCCGGACGATGAGTCAGCAGAGCGGGACAGAGACTGCAGGAGAGAGTGCGAGAGAGGATGCTCACCGAGGACTCCAGAGGAACGGTGCCAAGGCGATCATCCAAAACTTGCTGCCCTGCTTCAGCCCGCGGCCCCAGTTCAACCCGTGGCCACTACCACCTCCTCTCAGCCCGCGGCTGCAGCCTACCCATGGTCACCTGCGGCTGCTGCCGCCTCCCCTCAGCCCACGGCTGCAGCCTGTTCCCCACCACCCGCAGCCACCCCGCTCTCGCCCGTAGCCATGGCAAGTGCCGTGCCGTCGGCGGCCACCACCGTCCCACTCCGGTTCGCAGCAGGGGCCGGGTCTTTGCTAACCGCGGACTCCCCATTGCAGCCGCTAGCTGCGCAGGTGGCCTGTCATCCGCCACCACACATCGCTGCCGCTTGCCCTAGTCCGGGGGTGCGGTCCACCCGTCCAAGGACTCCGCCGGGGCTTGTGGGGCTCCAGTGTCACCAGCGCGCCGAACGGCGCAAAGACTTCGTCAACGCCTCAGCAACTGGGCCCAGCAACTACTATGCCTTAAGACCACCAACCCGAACGGCGAGGGACGTCTGGACAGCAGCTAAGTTGACTTTTCAATTAAGGACCCGTAGTCTGCCAAACCGCGACCCTATAATGACCGGCTATTGCCGGAAGTAGTCGTGTTCTACTCATTTGTGTTTGCTTGTCTAGAGCTCCTGTGAGGGCAAAGCATGTTACCCCTTTTTGTGATCAGGCCGTGACTGAGGAAAGTTCCCTCCAGTCTTATAAACGTTATTTTAGAAAGCACCAAGTTGTCTCGCGACTCGTCACTGCATCCTGCGTACCTGCAAATCCCACACTGATCCAACAGGAAAGGGGGGTGACCCACTTCTTGCCGCCGACAGACACGAGACAGAGACAGGAGTTATATTCAACAGGTCCGTTTTTATTGGCCGCCTCTCTGACGACCACTGCACTTCATCACAGGAATTTCACGGTTTTCTTGCTCACAGACCCAGGTACATTCACTTCTTAGTTTCACCTTTGTGGCTTTTCCCACTGTGGCTGCCCTAGGCACTTCCACCACAGCGTTTCACCCTTCAAAGTACACCGTCCGCTTGGTACCCCCAGACCGTCTCCGTCTGTGGCTACTGTCCTTTTGGGTCACCCCCTGTGACTGTCTCCACTGTCAGTTACTCTCTGAAGGCTTTAACCATCTTTCTCTCTACGGCAGATCTTCCTCTCTAGTGAGCTCCCCTGGCTGACTGAACCTTCCAGAACCTTCCCTCAGCCTTTATACTCCCAGTCCTGGTAGCTCCACCCACTATCACCTGACAGTTACCTTTGACCAATGGCAGTTACCTCAACCCATGGCAGTTACACAGTCACTTTCTCCTACACCCCCCACCACTGCCCTCTAATGGTCATACTACCACATGACACCCCTTTCTCTGTATCTCAGCCTACACTGCGCTAACCCTCTGCCTTTCTCTACAGGCAGACCTGTCCGTCAGTTCAACCTCTCCACATTCTCCCTTCCTTTGTCCATTGTCGTCTTCGACAATCTTGTCTCCCTCTTTTCCATTCTGAAACTTTCCCACCTTCTTTTGTCGAGCCGGTTGTTGAGCCAAGCCCGCGATACACGGGGGCTGAACCAAAGCGGGAGCAATCATGCTCCGAGTAGCTCACAGCTTACTCGGCAGCGCGTACGCCACCATGACAATTCCTTCAGGTTGGGTTAGGTCCATCAGGACTACTCTACGGATGTGTACCTCCCACTGCTCTCCCCTTCTGTCACCCTCTTAATGTCATGACTGAGGCCCTAACCTACCAAGTAATCGTCAATGTTCTCCTAACCTTCTGGGGGTATGTGTTACTGGGGCCTGACTCAAGGACGACTGTGTCTACACTCTTCCTGTCTCATCGTCCTGCCAACTTAAATGTGTCATGGTCGAAATACTCCAAGTACCCGGGACCTGTTGAACACACTTTTTTTAACATTTCAACATGTCAAACTTACTTCACACTTTACTACGTTTACTGCAATACGTCTTTTATCAAAACTTTTTTTTTTAGCCTTTTACCTTTTTCTCGTTAACAAAAACAATACACTCCAGACAAACAAAAGAAAATAATCAAACGAGGACAGGGGTGCTCCCCCTTCCTTTGAGTAAAACACTCTCATTAGGCATCCCTGATGCACTAGGAGGATATGCTTCCTATGGGGATGCAGAACCTTCCCCTCATTGTGCAATGGTGCACTGCAGTCCCGGCAGTCCATTGTACAGGTGCTCTGGGCCACCTCCTGGTAGCCGATGTTTCGCCAAAACAGGGGGACTCCACAGCCGTAGAGTCTCTGGAATGCCAACAATATCTCTGGGCCTTGAGTGTCCCTGATGCTCGAGACCCAAGAGTCCTCACCTCTTTATGGGGGCTCATACCCTTCCGGGTACGCAATGACGGCCACAGCATAGAAGCCGCGGGGGCAATATTCTTTGTAATAGGAGACTAGGTCTCCCTCCCGCGGAACCCGGCCGTGTTTAATTGAGGCCACATTCAGATATACTTTGTAGCCGGTGGTGTCTCTAATAAAGCCATAGCCCTTGCCAGTGTCCATATATACCAGCCGTCTGTGTGACTGTGGAACAGACATGGCGGCCTGTCCCTTCTCATGAAGTAACGCCAACACCTCCCGTTCTTTGGCCTTCTTTTCAATAATTTCCGCAACCCAAACAGAGGGGCCGGTAAAGGCCGCAGAGTCCGGTGGGTGGGCCGCAGTCGTGAGTGGAGCAGAGGCGGATGCAGACAATGGGGAGCAGGCTGCAACCGGAGTAGCGGACGGGGCAGAAACAGTCACAGGTGCTATCGGGTAGGCTGTGTAGTCGACCGCAGCCGGAATCAAGGCGGCCGTGGGCTACGATGAGTAGGCCGCAGCCATGGCCGCAGATGGAACAGCGGCGGCCGCAGGTGTCGGTAAGTAGGCCGCCGTGACCTGTGGCGGGCCCGAAGGGACAGCAGGCTCTGGTAAACAGGCCGTGGCTGGAGGACAGATCACGGCAGGGGCAGCCGCAGGTTGGCTCCACACCGGCGTCGCCAGGCGGCTCGGGATGTTGGTCAGGAGGAGTAACATCATCCAGGGCCGTAGTTGCTGGAGAGTGGGAGGTCGGCCGAGGGGGCCGATGGCTGGCATCAGGGCCCGGTCACCTGTCTGGTGCACTGGGCATGGGGGCTTGATCTGTCTGTAGTGCCGCCGGCGGGGCCGGGGGAACGCTTACCATCCCCGGCGTCACGGCTCCCAGCAGGCTTTCCCACAGCTCCTCCAATCGCCATAGATTTTTACTCTGCCATCCGGCAGGGTCGGCCTCCAGACCCGATGGCTCCGCGGGAGATACTTTTCCAGCTTCTTCCACCGGCAGTTGCATCGGGGTACGGGGCACCGAGAATGGCTCCCAAGGGCAGGTCTCCCGGCGGGTTTCACCTTCCTGATGCCATTTCCACTCCTGGCGTCCGAGACCACGGCAACTGCAGTGTCGCATATCGCCCGAGTTCCCGAGACTAAATGGTGCTAAGCAGCTACCCTCTGTCTCTTCACCAGGGCCATTCCCGCTCGGGTGTGGGGCGTTGGTCGGCCCCTCCACCCATTTTCCAAGGTCCAGCATGGGAGTGCGGCTGTCTCCTGCTGTAAGCCGCTCCCCCCAGGGGCGATTGCAACACAGTCCTAGATTGTCCGTTACAGCTGCAAACTCTTGTGTCTTTTCCTGACGCTGAAATGCCACAGCCATTGTAACAGTACACTTTTCTGCTCCGGCTTTACTTATTGGCAGCCAGCAATCCGGAGGACAGTCCCAAATTGTAATCCACAGAGACAAAAAAAACCTGGGTACCTTCACTTCTTAGTTTCACCATCGTGGCATCCTTTGTGGCTCTTCCCAACGTGGCTGCCCTAGGCACTTCCACCACCGCGTTTCACCCTTCAAAGTACACCGTCCGCTTGGCACCCCCAGACCGTCTCCGTCTGCGGCTACTGTCCTTTTGGGTCACCCCCCGTGATCATCTCCACTGTCAGTTACTCTCTGAAGGCTTTTATCGTCTTTCTCTCTACGGCAGATCTTCCTCTCTAGTGAGCTCCCCTGGCTGACTGAATCTTCCAGAACCTTCCCTTCAGCCTTTATACTCCCAGTCCTAGTAGCTCCGCCCACTATCACCTGACAGTTACCTTTGACCAATGGCAGTTACCTCAACCCATGGCAGTTACACAGTCAGTTTCTCCTACACTCCCCACTGCCCTATAATGGTCAAATTACCACATGACACCCCTTTCTCTGTATCTCAGCCTATACTCTGCTTTTCTCCACAGGCAGACCTGTCTGTCAGGTCAACCTGCCCACAACTGGATACTTAAAGACTGTTTTCTCCCCTTCCTGACACACTTCCCCTGACGAAGCTACGGTCAGCAGCGATACGCGTGGGGCTCTCTACATCATTTTCAGTCCCAGGACCACTGTGCCTCTTGCCTTGACATCCCTGATGCCCTTACATGTGTTTTCCTGGTTGATGACTTGCTGGCTATTTTAGCCTTATAGTTTTACCTTGGTGTCCTCCTCTACGCAGGTCATTTTCATCATCTACATTCCAGTGGGAACTTCTTTCTTTTAGGGGCACATATTTTCCACTCTTTACAGGTATTCCATGTAACTACTTAGGTCTCATACAGGGCTTTGTTTTCTACAGTCTCCTGGGGACGCCCAGGCTGACATTATTTCTGCATTTATTTAGGATTCATATATATTGCATTGTCTCGGGGATTCTTTCTCCACCTGTATTTATTATAATATATTGTGGTGTGTTATATTGCTGCTTCATGGGACCTATGTGATGTGTTTTGTCTGTTTTTTTAATTGATTTTATTGTGGTTTGTTTTGTCTACTAGTAAAATTTTCATATATATTCATACATATTATGGCTAATATATATTCTCATTCATGGGTGTGCGCCTTTTTGTGCATGGATCTTTTCTCTCCTTGTTTCATGTTTCTTTCTATGCATGGATCTTTTCTCTCCTTGTTTCATGTTTCTTTCTATGCATCATGCAGCATCCCTGATAATATAACCTTTGATGCTATATGCCCCTCGGTTGTGCCCCCTACTTTTCTTGTTTTTCAACTCAACACAAATCAACAACTCAACACCCAGCAGAAACTCACATACAGTACATTGCTTGTAGTGATAGAGCCATAAGGCCGGGGTCACACTGGCGAGGAATACGGGAGAGTGAGACACGGACCAATGATTCTCTATGGGGTCCCTCGCACCAGCCGTATATTTCTCCTCAGTATCCTACGCTCCGTGCCACTCGCAGCATGCTGCGATTGTCAGCGTACTACGCCCGTAGTACGCCAATGCAAGTCTATGGGTGCGCAAAAAATACGGATTACACACGGACCACACGTGTGACCTGCGAGAAATACGCACCAGGTGTCTTTTAGCAAAGCCGGCAATTCAGTGCCTATACAGTAAACTCACACTGACAGGTTTAATAAAGAAACGAAAGAATAGATATATACACACATAGAATGCATATATATATATGTATTCTATGTGTCTATATCTATTCTTTCATTTCTTTATTAAAACTGTCATAGGGCTCCATTATATGTCCATTTTGCAAGCCTGCGAGAAAATCTCACCACATGGATGCCATACGGATTACATACGGATGCTGACATGCGCAAAATACGCGACCACACCTTGCTTACGGATGACCTACGGAGCACTATTTAGGGGTCTGTCATCCGTATTACGCATGTAAAATACTGACCGTATTTTGCGCAGGTTAGTGTGACTCCAGCCTTACAGATGAACTCCACCAGTTCACAGCATTAAAGAGACATATCACGTGTCAAAGGATGCCCTTATTATTTAAGGAGAAACTGTGCTAATTTTATGTTCCTTGCCAAAGGGTCATTGATCAAAGGGTAATGATGTAGAGTAGCAACATGCACCCAATGGTTTCTGTGAGCCATGCCTCCTTGTAAAGACCATAGAAATTTGCACTAAATAAAAATGAGTATATCTCCGCAACTGAATGGCAGATTTAAAAAAAAGAAAGAAAAAAGAATGCATAACATATGCTCTTTAACATTTATTAATATTGTAGAGGATGAACAGAGTAGAATTTCAATATCTGCACATGCAAATGGTCTCTTCATAGAGGAATATTTGCACATTTTTTGCACATGATAATTCTCTCTACAGGGCAATCAACACAAGAGGATAATTTAATGTTACAGAGGTAGTTATGTAAGCTGGAGGTTTAGGCTGAAAAATGGCAATTGGAGTTTAATGTAGATAAATGTAAGGTTATGCATTTGGCCGAGGAAATAAAATGTATAATCATGTAACGGGTAAAACTGTCCCTGAAGAAACTTGGGTGTATGGATGGAGAGCAGAGCCCATTTTAGACAAATTAGGGCCCTGGGTGAAATTCAAAAAAAAGTGGAACCCCAAATCCTGAAATATTCCAACAATAACACTGTTGGGATAGGTTCACACATGAGGATAAAGCATTGATCAGTGTTTCATCCAGAAAAGTGGGACAATTTTTTTCTCACGTGTGCAATCTATATACAATCAGTTTTTTTTACTGCAGCAGCTATTAATCATTTACATTTTTTTACGCACCCGTAGACTTGACTGGTTGAGTCTCATCCGATTTACAGTAGAAACTAGATCATGCTTAGATTTTCTTTTACACATAGATTTGGTCAGTGGGAGGAAAAAAAAAAATAATAACTTTGAATAACATTGGACCCAGCGCTGTCCATTTTTTTTTTTTTTTTTTTTTTTTTTTTTTTTAAGAGCCAGGACTGGCAGAGACCACAGCAGCATTGGGGCTGGAGCATTTCATGCTATTTTTTTCACAGAAAACCCCTTTAGGCTATGTGCCCACGTGTGCAGAAAATTTCTCCTTCAAAACCGGACTCCTTCCCAGAAAACGCACATTTTATTTCCGTGCGTTTTTGCGCGTTTTCTGCTTAAAAACCGCTCGGTTTTGATGCATTTTTTTCCGCGCGTTGTCTGACTCAGAAAATAGCAAAAATGCGGACTTTTCCGCCAAATTAATGAGCACCCTGCGTTTTTGGCCGCTAAGCGTTTTTTGAGCGCAATGTGCATAAAAAGTGCAGAATTCATTTAAAATGAATGGGATGTTTCTTTTATGCGTTTTTGAAGGGTTTTTCACCGGGACAAAAGCTTCGAAAACGCTTAAAAAACACTAACGTGAGCACACAGCCTTATGGTATGTTCACATGAACCATTTTGCAGCACATTGTTTTGCATCAAAAACCAGAGTGTTGGCAGGAAAAAATTCTGCCCACAGTTATTTATGTTTTATATGTGTTTTTCAGCTTTTTCACTTGCATTTTTGTTTCCATTCATTTGAATAGGGAAAAAGTTCTGAAAGAATTGACAAGCTGCAAATTAAAAAAAGAAAAGTTGTTTGGCCGATATACTGGGATAGTTATGCAGTGCAGCCAGGGGTTCTGCCTGAATCCCCCTAAAACAGGATTTAGACAAATCCCCGACAGGGCCATGGACCGCAATGAGTGACGCAAGTGGAGTTCAAATGAATCATTTGTGGGTTTTTTCTGAAACTGACAATCTTTTTTTTTTTTCTAAAAGGGAACCTGTCATGTCCTTTGTAGCAGTGCGTTTAGTGATGCAATGTGCATCACTAAATTAATCAATTACCTTAAGAGCAACAGTCAACTCTGAAAGAGGGTCACAATCACATCCAGAGAACCCCCCCTTCCACAGTAGTGACATCCAGAGCCCCCATTATCGGTATAATAACAGCCAAAGCTTCCCCACAAAAATCACACTGAAGCAGAATACTTACATTCTGAGATTCCCACCTTATCCTTATTTGATATTCTTGCATCAAGCACTCCCACCATGCTAATGTATCCAGCTTTAAGAACCCCCTCTGTCTGGCAGTATCCTCTTATTTCCAGGTTAGTACTTAATTTATCTCTCCAACCACAAGGCCAGTATATGCACACCCAGATCTACTCTTCTGTGTGAGGCTGCGCATAAAAGTCACCATCTGATGACTTTCCATTCCCAGCTGCTGAATAATCCTGGTGCTAAAGCATCAAGCTGGAAGACAGCCGTGAGCCACACATAATTGGGGATCCCGAATCTATATGAAGAGGCCACAGCACTATGGAGAGCACAGCATTCTCTTCATTGTCTACAAGACCAAGCTCTGTATGTAAAATAGCAGATTTGCCAGTTTCAGCAACTATGAGCAATAAATAGGACTAAGCTGTAATCAGGGCTGGGACAAAGAATTTTGGTGTCCTGAACCCCATTCAAGTGAAAGGGGGACCCAAACATCGATGAGTCCCAT
Organism: Dendrobates tinctorius; assembly: GCF_039654945.1. Classification (NCBI taxonomy): domain Eukaryota; kingdom Metazoa; phylum Chordata; class Amphibia; order Anura; family Dendrobatidae; genus Dendrobates; species Dendrobates tinctorius. Next base: position 37,416,608 of record NW_027361683.1, read on the forward strand.
GCTGTCATCTGTGTGATTGCGTGGTAAGCACCAACTGGGTATTGCGGACCACTGCAGGTTCAGATGATGTCACACAGAGGACAGCACATGAGCCAGCAACTGTGACCAGTGGGAAAAAGGTTTATGCCGGTCAGGTGTCGGCTGATGACCACTACTCTCATCATCGTACGTCTGGTCTCACTATTCATCAGCTGGCGCCTGTGCATAGTAAGAAATATGTCAGTGAGATATATAATTAGTGCAGTGCTTGTGTAGCTTACTAAACATGTATTTAAATAAAGAAATAAAATAAAAAAATGGCGTGGGGTCCCCCTTATTTTTATTATCCAGTTGAGGGAAAGCAGACATCTGGGGGCTGGTGTTATTATTCTGTAGGGAGGACCTATGGATGCGCCATTTCTCGGGCAGCTGAGGGCTCGTGTTAATAGGCTGGGAGGGGGGCTATGTACATGGCCCCTTCCCAGCCTATTGAGATCAGCCTGCAGCTGTTTGCTTAGGCTTTACTGGTTATTAAATGTAGGGGGGGCCCCCAAGTCAATTGTTTTGGTCCACCTAGTTTATTAACCAGTAAAGGCTATGCAGACAAATATGAGCTGATATTAATAGCCTGGGAAGCTTCATGGATATGCATATCCCAGAATAATAACACCAGCCCACAGCTGTCTGCTTTCTCTCAGCTGGGTATTAAAAATAGGTGGGACCCCACATGTTTTTTTTCCAGCTGCATCGTAGTTACATGCACTCACCCGATCTTACCAGGCTAGTGCAAGCTGCATCTTTCTCCCACAGATTATCAGTCTGTATGAAGTATTGCCCATGTGCCCTGGTAAACTAGTTATTACTCAGCTAACATGTCATCCATTTAGAATGGTCACCACGCTGACTGAACATATAGTTATTTCATAGAATCATAGATTAGAATTGGTAGAGGCCTCCAAGGTCATCGTGTGCAACCCCTGCTCAATTCATGATTCACTAAGCCATATCAGACAGATGTTCATCCAGCCTCTGTTTGAAGACTTCCATTGAAAGAGAACTCACTCCCTCTCATGGCAGCTTGTTCCACTCATTGATCACCCTCTCTGTCAAAAAGCTATTTCTAATATCTAATCTAATAAGTATGATCCCTCTAACCATCCCTGTAGATATTTGTAGACAACTATTAAGTATTCTTAGACTTCTTTTCTGCAAGCTAAACATTCCCAGATCCTTTAATAATTCCTCATAGGACATACTTTGCAGTCTGCTCACCACCCTAGTAGCTCTTCTTTGACCTTGCTTCAGTTTTTCGATGTCTTTTTTTTTTTTTTTAAATGTGGGGCACAGAACTGGACTTAGTATTCCAGATGAGGACTGACCAAGGAGGAGTAAATGGAATAATTACTTCATGTGATCTAGACTATTTGCTTCTCTTAATAATCCCAGAACTGTGTTTGCCTTTTTTGCTTCTGCATCACACTGTTGCCTCATGTGCAGTCTGTGATCTATTTGTATACCCAAGATTTTTTCCCACATGTTGTTGCTTAGTTCTATTCCTTCCATTCTGTAGATATAATTTTTGTTTTTCCTGCTCATATGTAGAATCTTGCATTTCTCCCCTTTAAATACCATTCTATTAGTCGCTGCTCTTTCTTTAAGCTTATCTATTCGTAGATCCATCTGAAGCCATTCTCTGTCTTCTAGTGTTAGCTATTCCTCTTAGCTTTGCATCACCTATAAATTTTACATAGTTTGCCTTCAGATCCCTTATGGTACCCCAGTTGAAATACTATTCCAAATGTATGTGCAACTGTTTATTACCACTCTTTGTACAATCACTGAGCCAATTATGAATCCATCTAACCGTAGCCTTGTCAATCTCATACTTGGTCATTTTTTCAAAAAGATTCATATGTGATACTTTATGAAATGCTTTGCTGAAATTGAGATATACTATATCTACCGCATTTCAGTGATCCACCCAGTCGGTTATTCCATCATAGAAGGAACTTAGTCTGGCATGACTTGTTTGCTACAAGCTCATTCTTGGTCTGGATAACTGCTGTATTCTTATCCAAGTAGTTACATTCATGCTGTTTAACCCCTTCCTGACATCCAACGTACTATCCCGTACATGGGACCCGGGCCCCTATGCCCATGGATGGGATAATACGTCTACCACGATCAGCGGCGCCCACGTGGTGAGCGCTGCTGATCGCGGCCGGGTGTCAGCTGATTATCACAGCTGACACCCGGCACAATGTGTCAGGGGTGGTCACGGACCGCCCCCGACACGTTAACCCCTTGCACACCGCGATCAAACACGATCGCGGTGTACCGGGGGTTAAAGGGAAGCATCAGCAGGGAGGGGGCTCCCTCCGTGCTTCCCTGAGCCCCCCACGGCAGCGCAATGTGCAGCGCTGCTGCGGGGGGCTCCTTTCCTGCAGGCCCCCGAATCCAAGATGGTGACGGGGGCCTTCGGGGGCCTGCAGGAAGCTGGCTTCCTCAGTGCCTGCAAAGCGCAGGCATGAGGAAGCCTTCTGCACTGCCTGTGACAGATCGCTGATCTGTCACAGTGATCTGTGATGTGACAGGTCAGCGATCTGTCACAGGACAGTGATGTCCCACCTGGGACTATTTAATAAAGTTAAAAAAAATTAAAAAAAAGTTAAAATAATTTTAAAAAAAATCGCCAATTAAATTAGAAAAAAAAAAAAATATTCCCCCAAATAAATCCATTTTTTGTAAATAAAAAAAAAAAACAATAAAAGTACACATATTAGGTATCGCCGCGTCCGTAACGACCCACCCTATAAAACTGTCCCATTAGTTAACCCCTATAGCGAACCCCTTAAAAAATAAAAAACAAAGCAAAAAAATGATTTATTATCATACCGCCAAACAAAAAGTGTAATAACGCGCGATCAAAAAGACGCATATAAATATCCATGGTACCGCTGAAAACGTCATCTTGTCCCGCAAAAAACGAGCTGCCACACAGCATCATCAGAGTAAAAATAAAAAAGTTATAGCTCACAGAATAAAGCGATGCAAAAATAATTATTTTTTATATAAAATAGTTTTCATTGCATAAAACCGACAAAACATAAAAAAGACCTAAATGAGGTATCGCTGTAACCGTACTGACCCGAAGAATAAAACTGCTTTATCAATTTTACCGCACGCGGAACGGTGTAAACGCACCCCCCCAAAAGAAATTCATGAAACGCTGGTTTTTGTTCATTCTGCGTCCCAAAAATCGGAATAAAAAGCGATCAAAAAATGTCACGTGCCTGAAAATGGTACCAATAAAAATGCCAACTCATCCCGCAAAAAATAAGACCTCACATGACTCGGTGGGTCAAAATACAGAAAAATTATAGCTCTCAATATGTGGTGATGCAAAAACTATTTTTACAATAAAAAGCGTCTTTTAGCTTGCGACAGCTGCCAAATATAAAAACCGCCATAAATAGTAAATCAAATCCCCCTTTATCACCCCCTTAGTTAGGGAAAATAATAAAATAAAAAAAATTGTATTTATTTCCATTTTTCCATTAGGGTTAGGGCTAGGGTTAGGGTTAGGGCTAGGACTAGGGTTAGGGTTAGGGCTAGGGGTAGGGTTAGGGTTAGGGCTGAGATTAGGGTTAGGGTTGGAGTTCATCAGGGGCTCTCCAAATGCAACATGGCGTCTGATCTCAATTCCAGCCAATTCTGAGTTGAAAGAGTCAAATGGTGCTCCTTCCCTTCCAAGCTCTGCCATGCGCCCAGTGTTTTACCCCCCACATGTAGGGTATCAGCCTACTCAGGATAAATTGCAAAACAATTTTTGGGGTCCAATTTCTCCTGTTACCCTTAGGAAAATAAAAAATTGGGGGCAAAAATATTTTTGTGGAAAAACATGATTTTTTTATTTTCACGTCCGAGCGTTATAAACTTCTGTGAAGCACTTGGGGGTTCAAAGTGCTCACCACACATCTAGATAAGTTCCGTGGGGGGTCTCGTTTCCAAAATGGGGTCATTTGTGGGGGGTTTCCACTGTTTAGATACATTAGGGGCTCTCCAAAGGCAACATGACACCCGCAGAACATTCCATCAAAGTCTGCATTCCAAAACGTCACTACTTCCCTTCCGAGCCCCGACGTGTGCCCATACAGTAGTTTTCTCCCACATATGGGGTATCAGCATACTCAGGACAAATTGGACAACAACTTTTGGGGTCCAATTTCTCCTGGTACCCTTGGGAAAATAAAAAAATGGTGACTAAAAGATCATGTTTGTGGAAAAAATACTAATTTTTTATTTTCACGCCCGGGCGTTATAAACTTCTGTGAAGCACTGGGGGGTTCAAAGTGCTCACCACACATCTAGATAAGTTCCTTGGGGGGTCTAGTTTACAAAATGGTGTCATTTGTGGGGGGTTTCCACTGTTTAGGTACATCAGGGGTTTTCCAATCGGGACATGGTGTCCGATCTCAATTCCAGCCAAAACCGTCAAATGGTGCTGCTTCCCTTCCGAGCTCTGCCATGCGCCCAAATAGTGGTTTACCCCCACATGTGGGGTATCAGCGTACTCAGGACAAATTGCACAATAACTTTTATGGTCCTGTTACCCTTGGAAAAATAAGAATTGAGGGTGAAAAGATCATTTTTGTGGAAAAAATATGATTTTTAATTGTACCGCTGTACGTTATAAACTTCTGTAAACCCCTTGTGGGTTCAAAGTTCTCACCACATATCTATATAAGTTCCTTGGAGGGTCTAGTCTCCAAAATGGGGTCACTTGTAGGGGGTTTCCACTGTTTAGGTACATCAGGGACTCTCCAAACGTGACATGGCGTCCGATCTGAATTCCAGCCAATTTTGCATTGAAAAAGTCAAACGGCGCTCCTTCCATTCTGAGCTCTGCCATGCGCCGAAACAGTCGTTCTCCCCCACATAACAGGTATCAGCGTACTCAGGACAAATTGCACAATAACTTTTGCAGTCCAATTTCTCCTGTTACCCTTGGTAAAATAAAAAAAATTGAACCTGAAGTATTTTTTTTGTGAAAAAAAGTTAGATGTTCATTTTTTTTTTAAATATTCAAAAAAATTCCTGTGACGCACCTAAAGGGTTAATAAACTTCCTGAATTTGGTTTTGAGCACCTTAATGGGTGCAGTTTTTAGAATGGTGTCACTTTTGGGTATTTTCTATCATATAGACCCCTCAAAGTGGCTTCAAATGTGATGTGGTCCTAAAAATAAAATGGTGTTGCAAAAATGAGAAATCGCTGGTCAATTTTAACCCTTATAACTTCCTAACAAAAAAAAATGTTGGTTCCAAAATTGTGCTGATGTAAAGTAAACATGTGGGAAATGTTAGTTATCAAGTTTTTTGTGTGCCCTATCTCTATCATTTAAGGGCATAAAAATTCAAAGTTGGAAAATTGCGAAATTTTCAAAATTTTCGCCAAATTTCCGTTTTTCTCACAAATAAACGCAAGTTATTTGAATGAAATTTTACCACTAGCATGAAGTACAATATGTCACGAGAAAGCAATGTCAGAATCACTGGGATCCATGGAAGCGTTCCAGAGTTATGACCTCATAAAGATACAGTGGTCAGAATTGTAAAAATTGGCCCGTCATGAACGTGCAAACCACCCTTGGGTGAAGGGGTTAATAATTTGTTCAATGATCTTTTCTGTAATAGAATTAAGGCTCAGTGGCCTGCAATTTCCTGGCTCTACCTTCCTTCCTTTTTTGAAGATAGGGACAACATTTGCCCTTCTTCAATCTTCTGGGACTTTTCCTGTTCTCCAGGAATTTTCAAAGATTATGGTTAGTGGTTCTGAAATTTCCTCTGCTATGTCTTTCAGTGCCCTAGGATGTAATTTATCTTGACCAGGAGATTTAAATTAATTTAAATTAGCTAAGTGTTCTGTCACCATCTTCTCACTTGCTTTCTCAGAGAACACAGATGCAAAATAGGAATTTAAAAGTTCCGCCTTCTCAATTTCATTTTTGAACACTTCATCCTTTTCATTTGAATGAGCCCTAAATGTTATAAACCTTAACATAAATTTAAAGAAGTTGTCCAGACTTGGTATAAAAGTGTGCAGCCACTCACTGTGACTGTAGACTACTGAATCATGACAGCAAACAGGTGCCCATGCTCTCACGATTCCCCAGTATTTCCAGTGCAGGTGGCAGTTTGCATACATACAGTTAGGTGCTGAATAGTTTCCTCCAGCTTTTCACAATTAACTTCTATTTATTCACTTCTACCCAATGACATCCAGTCAGCATTTGACTGTATTTAAATAAAAAATATTGGGGAATCCTGACAGTTTGTGCAACCATATACTGTCACGTTTCAGTCACTTTTAGTGACTGCAGAGTTTTACCCCTTTAACCACTCAATGACATAGGACAATAGCACGTCCTATGTCAAGTCCCCATGTATGGTATGAGCTCAGTAGCTGAGCCTGCACCATACCCAGCAGATGCAACCAACATTATACAGCCAGCCTCTGCCTGTAACAGCTGTGAAGTGCTAACTCTGATCACTGGTTAACCTTTTAAATGCCACAGTCACAGACAGTGGCATTTATATGATACCAAGTGTACTCATGCACATGCTCCTATCAATCACCTGGACTGAATTCGCTAGGTGCCAAATGTCTGTCAAGGTAGCCAGGGGATCAGTGACTGGGCTTCATAACATATGTCATTTTTGTTTAGATATTACAATACAGTGGTATTGCAGTGTATGGTACAAGATGATAGCAGGTTCAAATCCTCCAAGGGACTACAAAATATAGTAAAAAATATAACAATTTAAAAAAACTATTTTTCCCCCATTAAAAATAAAAATTAAGCATATTTGGTATCACCGCATCTATAAAAATGTAATCTGTTCTAATGAAAAAATTTATTTAAGAAGACGTCATACAGAGAAAAAAAAATGAAACTCCTGTTTTGTCACTAGTACTACACTTCCATAATAATTTTTTAAAAAAATCCAATCAAATCATATCCAGTACAGAATGGCATCGATAAAAACTCCAGCTCACCACACAAAAAAAAGCTATCAAACAGCTACAGGAACAGAGAAACAAATGTTAAGTGTCTCAGAAAATGGTGACGCAAACCCATTTTTTTTTTTACAAATTTCTAATGGTTTTTTTTACCACTTAAAGTGTAGCTGTCATCTGTATTATTTTTAATATATGATAGGCAGGACATATTACTTGTGGTTGCCAGGGATAAAGATTTGATAGCTGTGTTCTAAACTAGTAATTAAAAAGTACATAGTATGTTTAGATAACTGGTATAGAGTGGGGGGGGGGGGGCAGATAGAATTTTTGCATATGGTTCCCCTGAAGCTTGAAGTTTGTGTATACCTCTGGGTCCTCACATATTGATGTGTATTTTACTTGTTTCAAAGACAAAGTGGAATACTTTACAATATAATGTTGTGAAGAATATTTGAGATATAATTTCATGTCAATCATTTGTATCCTATTTGGCAGGGGATTATAAAACCCCTTCTCATGTGCAGCTGTAACAGGACACCTAGCTCAGCACTGGGTCAAGCCTCCCCAATTCTGTGAGTGACAGATCTCACAACTTGAGCCAGCTAAGCTCAGAACAAAAGGCTTGCTTGCAAAATAGACACCATGTGGTCTAACTGCTTTGTTAGTCAGCAATGATTTCATAAGGATAATATGATCTTATCGTAAGTCCTGGTCAAACACCAGTTACATTTTCGAGATCTTTGGATCAGATTGATTGCTTTCCTGGGTTTCAATCCATTCCAGCACCATAGGATGGGGAGATACGTAGAACGGCTAGTATTCACCAGGTAGCAAAGCTTTGTTTGGTATTAATGCATAGTAGGGGCCCGGACGGATCCGATGGCACCAAACCACCTCATATGGACCATGCATTAAGGAGCTATGACCCATCTTTGGTTTTGGAGAATTTAGCTGCTAGAGGCATGGGGAAGATATTAAGGTTCAGCCCAGAGGGCAGGAGGGGAGTGACCCTGAGGGGATAAAGGCTAGTGTAAGGTCATATAGCCTCTCTCTCTGTTATGCTTATGGGGACCATTGTATATGTATAACCAACTTGTATAGTGTATTGTCTAGTGTGCCCTTAAGGCGATTAAATATGTAATTTAACCATTGGCTGCTCTTTTATCTCAATCCATGAATCCACATGTCCTTTCTCGGTTTAGCTTTCCATGCTTCTGGTGCTGGATTCTGGCCAGATATAACTTTGCTAATAGATCAGGCTTATATCTAACGAGCTAGTGAAAGGTGCATCTCAGCCTGTCAGTATTCTGAGCGAGTGTGGTTCCATATCACTGACTGCGTGGGCCACATCTTCTCATTCCCCATGCCTCCCTTGGCCTGTGTGGACAGGGGGTGTCTGTGTAAAACTGTACAAAGCTGACCTTAGGTGTCCCCAAGGGGTGCGGCACGTCACATTGGTGGAAATGGGGAGACTGTATTACGTGATCCTTCTGATGTAATAGTGACATCAGGCAGGGTGTTGAGGTGCAAGTTTTCACAAATGCCTTCCTACAAAAATATGAATACATGCTAGATATTTGGTGTAATAGTCTGTTCTGTTTTTTTGTACTTGGCAGAAATCAAACACTATCCATTCAGATGTCCTGACTCCTCAAAGCAAGTTATCTCTGGATGAAAGTAAAACAAACAGGGAGATATACAAAGTTCAAAAGAACAATTATAGTATATCACCAAAAAGAAACACTGCTTCGTGTGAAGGTTAGTTAATGTCATGTAACATTGTATGTTTTTGTTCAGTGTAAAATAGAAAAATACCTGACTTTCAGAGCCAACAGGACATGCTACCACAATAAACGAAGACCGCCATCTCACGTATTTTCAAACCTTGACCAGAAAAAATTAGAACAATAAAGCAGTAAAAAAGTATGAGACCTATACACTATCAGCAATATTTAAAATTGGAACACATAGTGATGAGCGAGCGTGCTAACTAACCTATGCGTGTCTAACAAACAGGCAATCCTTGCAGACATGCAGCCATGGTGACTTGAGCATAGTATTCGATTACGCCAAATATACTCTACTAGATGGTGGCCCGATTCTAACGCATCGGGTATTCTAGAATATGGCCAGCGGGAGACCGACGTTCAGAAGATGGTACAGGATGATCCACCACGATCGGCGATCTCACAGCGGGGGCCTGGTCGCTGCTGCGTGTCACACTGAGGCCAAGTACCCACGTTGCAGAAATGATGCGGAAATTTCCGCAGCATTTCCGCAACTCCTGCCGCGGGAAAAATGCATGCGAATTCGCATGCGCTTTTCACGCGATTTTCGTGTGCAGTATTCAAGCGCATTCCAAGTGATTTGAAGCATCACTTGGAAAGTGATTGACAGGTTGGTCACACTTGTCAAGCATAGTGTTTGACAATTGTGATCAACTTTTTACTATTGATAGAATGTAAAAAATAATAAAAAAAGGTTATTCTCACCTTCCGACGGCCCCCGATCTCCTCGCCACGCTCCTGGCATCTTCTGGTCCCAGTAATGCTTAGCGCAAAGGACTGGAGATGACGTCACTCTTGCGAGAGCGTGACATCAGCGGTCTTTCGTACAAAGCATTACTGGGACCGAAAGATGCTGGGCGCTTGCTGAGAGGAGGGAAAGAGACCGGGGCCGTCGGAAGGTGAGTATATCACTATTTTTTATTTTAATTCTATTTTTTACAGGTTTATGGTACCCAGGGCCTGGAGGAAAGTCTCCTCTCCTCTGGACCCTGGGTACCATCTGCACATTGAGCGCTGCGCCGGTCATCTCTCGGCTGCGTCGCCGCTGACCTCCGTGCGGCAGGAGATGACCCACGGCAAACGTCGGGAGATCAGCGGCTAGCGAATTCCACACCAATTCGTGTCCGGGCGCGACCAATCAGTAATGCGGGATTTCCGTTACAGACAGAATTAGATTATTATATAGTAGATTGTTATGAATGAGTAACCGTAGGAGGCAAAAACAGAAATACAAGCCAAGTCCAGAAAACCAGAGAAGTTGGCAACTATCAGATTGCAGACCCCTGAACCTATCAACACAACTAGCAGTAGCCGTGGGGGGTTCCTACGTTGCCCTAGACCCCTCGATCACAGCCGGAGAAATACATAGGCCTAAAGAAAGAAAGGGGAAATCTAAACTGCCCCAGAGCAGACCCCAAAGCAATAGGCAGCCCCCAACATATAATGACGGTGAAGCAAGATGAAAACACTAACAGAGACAGAAAGATAGACTGAGCAAAGACGGGGCCCAAAACTACCTAGATAGGAAAGGACAGGAAGTCTGCTGTCTGCAATCTGCCAAAACCCTATCAAAGACATAAGCCAACAAGCTGATATGAAAAAGGCCCTGAAGCAGCTAGGCTTCAAAAACTAAATCAGCACTCAGGTATTTTCAGAAGACAGAGCTAAAGGAATTCAGCACACCCCAGCAGGGAATGGCAGAAATCCAGAAAAACAAAGCAAAACAAAGTCAAAGCACCAAAGCAAAAGGCCGAGCAGCAAACTTAGCTTTAGAGGAGCAGGAATTCAGACTGGTCTCCAAGGATCCCACAGAGAAATCACCCGCAGGGCAGAAGGGCGTCGGCAGCCTTATATCCAGTCAGTAACTCCACTCAGCCAGTCATCATCATCAGCCTCAGGTGTTTGATAATCAGGCTCACTACCTTTCTTTACCAGAAGAGGGAGTTCCTTGGGCCTCAGTAATGAAGGGGAAAATGAACTCACAACAGTACCTCCCCCTTGAGGAGGGGTCACCGAACCCTCAACTACGCCACCAGGGTGATCAGGGTGAGCCCGATGAAATGCACGCACCAATCTTTTGGCATGAATATCAGAGGCAGAGACCCAGGAATTATCCTCCTGACCATAACCCTTCCACTTAACCAAATACTGGAGTCTCTGTCTAGCCAGACGGGAATCCAGTACTTTCTCTACCTCATATTCCATGTTACCTTCAACCAATACAGGGTCTGGAGGTGCCACCCCCGGAACAACAGGTTCAACAAACCTCTTCAACAAAGATTTATGGAACACATTATGGATTTTAAATGTGACAGGAAGAGCCAAACGAAAAGAGACCGGATTAATAATCTCCACAATCTTGTAAGGTCCAATAAATCTAGGCTTAAACTTAGGCGAAGCCACCTTCATAGCAATATTTTTTGATGATAACCACACCATATCACCAACCTTAAACTGGGGACCAATGGTCCTATGTCGGTTGGAAAACCGCTGGGCCTTTTTCTGGGAGAGGGATAACTTATCCACCACTTGGTCCCAGATCTGGTGCATTCTCTCCACCACAGTGTCAACACCTGGGCAGGCAGAGGGCTCCACCTGCCCTGAAGAAAATCGAGGATGTAACCCAAAGTTACAAAAAAAAGGTGACATCAAAGTGGCAGAACTAGCTCTATTATTTAAAGCAAATTCGGCCAAGGGCAAAATTGAAATCCAATCATCCTGATCAGCAGAAATAAAACATCTCAAATATGACTCCAAGGTCTGGTTTGTTCTCTCTGTCTGCCCATTGGTCTGAGGGTGAAAAGCAGAGGAGAAGGACAACTGAATTCCCAGCCTGGAACAAAGTTCTCCAAAATCTAGACACAAACTGGACTCCTCTGTCAGATACAATGTTCTCAGGAATCCCGTGCAAACGAACCACCTGTTGTAAAAACAGGGGCACCAACTCAGAGGAAGACGGCAACTTAGGGAGTGGTACAAGATGAACCATCTTAGAGAACCTATCACAAATCACCCAAATAACAGTCATCCTTTGAGAGACAGGCATATCAGAGATGAAATCCATTGAAATATGGGTACATGGCCTCTTGGGGACAAGCAAAGGCATCAACAACCCACTAGAGCGAGAACACGATTTAGACCGGGAGCACGTCCCACAGGACTGCACAAAATTCCTGACATCACGAGACAAGGAGGGCCACCAAAAAAACCAACTCACCAGATCTCTAGTACCAAAAATACCTGGATGACCAGCCAAAGCAGAGCAATGAACTTCAGACATCACTCTCTCCTTCCACTGGTCAGGAACATACAACTTTCCACTGGGACAACGCTCAGGTTTGTCCTCCTGGAACTCTTCCAGAGCACGTCTCAAATCGGGCGAGATGGCAGAAAGAACTACCCCTTCGCCTAAGATGGTAGCAGGCTTGGTCACCACAGGAGAATCAGCAAAGAAGCTCCTAGAGAGGGCGTCTGCCTTGACATTCTTCGTTCCAGGAAGAAAAGAAACCACAAAATCAAAACGTGTAAAAAACAAGGCCCACCTAGCCTGTCTAGGGTTCAAGCGCTTAGCCGACTCTAGGTAAATCAAATTCTTGTGGTCAGTGAGGACCACGACTTGATGCTTAGCTCCCTCCAACCAATGTCTCCACTCCTCAAATGCCCATTTCATGGCCAACAGTTCCCTATTCCCCACATCATAGTTACGTTCAGATGGAGAGAACTTTCGGGAAAAGAAAGCACAGGGATTCATTTTAGTTGTTACAGGATCCCTTTGGGACAAAACAGCTCCTGCACCAATCTCAGAAGCATCCACCTCTACCTGGAATGGCAGTGAGACATCAGGTTGCCGCAAAACCGGGGCTGAGGTGAATCTTCACTTCAGCTCCTGAAAGGAAGAAACAGCCTCCGGAGACCAATTTAACACTTCAGCACCCTTCTTAGTCAAATCAGTCAATGGCTTGGCAATACTAGAAAATTTTGCTATAAATTTCCGATAAAAATTAGCAAAACCCAAAAACTTCTGGAGGGCCTTCAAAGAAGTGGGCTGAACCCAATCGTAAATGGCCTATACCTTGGCCAGGTCCATTTCAATAGTTGACGGGGACAAAATAAATCCCAAAAAAGAAATCCTCTGTACTCCAAAAAGGCATTTAGATCCTTTGACATACAGGGAATTCTCCCTCAAGATCCGGAACACAGTCCGAATATGTTCCACATGAGAATCCCAATCCTTGGAGAAGATCAAAATATCATCCAGATAGATAATCAAAAATTTATCGACAAAGTCTCGGAAAATATCGTTCATGAAGCACTGGAAGACAGAAGGGGCATTAGTGAGCCCAAAAGCCATCACCAGGTACTCAAAATGTCCCTCCGGAGTATTAAACGCCGTCTTCCATTCATCCCCATGCTTAATGCGAATAAGATTATACGCCCCCTGAGGTCAAGCTTGGTAAACCAGCAAGCACCTTCAACTCTGGAGAATAGATCAGAAATCAGGGGTAACGGATACTGATATTTAACAGTAATTTTGTTGAGGGCACGATAATCAATACAAGGTCTTAATGATCCATCCTTTTTGGCTACAAAAAGAAAATTGGCACCTAAGGGTGACGAGGATGGTCTAATATGACCCTTCTCCAACGCCTCCTTAATATAGGATCGCATAGCCTCGTGCTCGGGTACAGATAAATTGAAGAGCCGACCCTTGGGAAATTTACACCCCGGGCTCAGTTCAATTGCACAGTCATAACTCCTATGAGGAGGCAGAGACGCAGACTCATTCTCACTAAATACATCATAAAAGTCCGCCAAATAATCAGGAACATCATGCAACTGAGGAGAGGTGGAAAACACCGGAGCCTCACTAAAGGCACACCGACAACCCCAACTCACCACAGACACAGATTTCCAATCCAAAACTGGATTATGAATTTGTAACCAGGGAAACCCCAGAACAATAGTATCATGCAGATTATGCAACACCAAAAATCTGCAATTTTCTTGATGGTCTGGGGCGACCCGCATTACCACCTGGGTCCAAAACTGAGGTTTATTTTTAGCCAAAGGAGTAGCATCAATCCCCCTCAAAGGGATAGGCGTCTGCAGAGGTGTCATCGGAAATCCACAAAGTTTAGCAAAATCCAAGTTCATTAGGTTTAGAGCTGCTCCCAAATCCACAAAAGCCTTGGCGGAAAATGTGGACAGGGAGCAGATCAGAGTAATAGCCAGAAGAAACTTAGGTTGAACACCCCCAACAGAAAACGTGTGTGCAAAGCGTTTCTCTCGTTTAGGACAGACAGAAATAATATGCAAGGCATCTCCACAGAAAAAACACAACTTATTACGCCTTCTGAACTCCTGACGCTGCTCTCTGGAAAAAACTATCACATTGCATAGGTTCAGACATTTGTTCAACAGGTGGCAACACCTCTCGTGCAGCTTTGCGTTCGCGCAAACGCCGATCAACCTGAATGGCTAATGGCATAGAATCGTCAAGACCAGAGGGAACAGGAAATCCCACCATAGTATCTTTTACGGCTTCTGACAACCCCTTCCGAAAGAGAGCAGCTAAGGCATTATCATTCCAGGTAGTAAGTACTGCCCACTTTCGGAATTTTTGACAGTACAATTCAGCAGAATCACGACCCTGGTTCAATGCCAGCAGGGTCTTTTCAGCTTGATCAATGGCATTAGGTTCGTCATACAACAACCCCAAGGCCTGAAAAAATGCGTTCACATTAGTCAGAATAGGATCATCTGGTTTCAAAGAAAACGCCCAATCCTGGGGATCGCCACGCAGCAAAGAGATGACAATTTTAACCTGCTACGCGGAGCTCCCTGACGAGTTAGGCTTCAAGGCAAAAAATAATTTACAATTATTTTTGAAATTCAAAAATTTAGACCGATCCCCAAAAAATACATCAGGTGTAGGAATCTTTGGTTCAGCAGCATGTGAATGAGCAAGGTAGGCGGAAATTCCCCGCACTTCCGCAGCGAGCTGCTCCACACGATCAGACAATTGCGTTATCTCCATTGAGAGAAAAAAAAATTCCCCCTACAGCCTCAGAGATATAGAGGAAAAAATATACACACTTTTTTTTTTTTTTTATACAATTCTTTCCTGCTATTGAGTACCCTAGGATCTGCGGTATGGCGGGTGAGTCTGTTATGAATGAGTAACCGTAGGAGGCAAAAACAGAAATACAAGCTAAGTCCAGAAAACCAGAGAAGTTGGCAACTGTCAGGTTGCAGACCCCTGAACCTATCAACACAACAAGCAGTAGCCGTGGAGGGTTCCTACGATGCCCTAGACCCCTCAATCACAGCCGGAGAATTAAATAGGCCTAAAGAAATAAAGGGGAAATCTAAACTGCCCCAGAGCAGACCCCAAAGCAATAGGCAGCCCCCAACATATAATGACGGTGAAGCAAGATGAAAACACTAACAGAGACAAAGATAGACTGAGCAAAGACAGGGCCCAAAACTACCTAGATAGGAAAGGACAGGAAGGCTGCTGTCTGCAATCTGCCAAAACCCTATCAAAGACATAAGCCAACAAGCTGATATGAAAAAGGCCCTGAAGCAGCTAGGCTTCAAAAACTAAATCAGCACTCAGGTATTTTCAGAAGACAGAGCTAAAGGAATTCAGCACACCCCAGCAGGGAATGGCAGAAATCCAGAAAAACAAAGCAAAACAAAGTCAAAGCACCAAAGCAAAAGGCCGAGCAGCAAACTTAGCTTTAGAGGAGCAGGAATTCAGACTGGTCTCCAAGGATCCCACAGAGAAATCACCCGCAGGGCAGAAGGGCGTCGGCAGCCTTATATCCAGTCAGTAACTCCACTCAGCCAGTCATCATCATCAGCCTCAGGTGTTTGATAATCAGGCTCACTACCTTTCTTTACCAGAAGAGGGAGTTCCTCGGGCCTCAGTAATGAAGGGGAAAATGAACTCACAACAGTAGATTATTACACAAGTGTGCTTGGGAAACACCTTATCCGAGAATGCTGGCTGGCAATAGCAACATCAATAGAGACACCCCTCTATGCTACAATATTCATTGTTCCATAGCAACTTGTGATGGCTGCCAAGATATAGATGCAGTCATAAACAGTTTACATAATTTCTCTTAAAAGATGGCCATTTCTATTATAACAGCTGACTTGTCTGGTTGCCTAATCCAATTAGAAGACACCAGTCTCTGACTGAAACGGCCTTCAGTTTCCTGTCAAAGAAAGTTCTCCATATTGTTTACTAGCATCATTATAAGGCCGCGGTCACACTAGGGTATAACACTCCCCAGTGTTACTCTATGGGGCTTCTCACATCTGCAATTATTTTCTCATGCTGATTCGGCATGAGTCAATAATGGCAGCATACAGAGATTGGCAGTGTGACTTGGCTCATTTGCACCCATACAAGTCTATGGGTGCTGTGAAACATCGGACTGCACTTGGGTGTCCGATATACACAGAGACAGGTAATGGAGGAGATGGAGAAATTAGTTTATTAGTCTCTTCCGCACCTGTGCTGCGATTTTCTCCTTTGAGAGGAATCGGAACACAGTAGCATGACACTCGGCTCACTCTCGCAGCAGAGCTGGAGCAGAGGGTAATTAGCTTATCGTATCCAATGCCATACACTGGTGTGATTCCAGCCAAACAAAGTAACTTAACTGTCTGCTTCCGGCCCAAAGCACAAAAACCAGTTGTTAGGCAGTGGTCAGTTACTCCAAATACTGGTACATACTGTACAGTTGAAACCAGAAGTTTACATACACTATATAAAGAGACACATATACATGTTTTTCTCAATATCTGACATGATATCAGAATAAACCTTTCCTGTATTAGGTCTATTAGGATTACGATAATTATTATTTGCCAAATGAAATAATAACGAGAGAAAGAATGTTTTAAGGCATTTTTATTACTTACTGTAAAGTCATACGTTTACATACACTAAGATTACTATGTCTTTAAACAATTCTAGACTGCCCATATGATGATGTCATGTGTTTGGAAGCTTCTGATTGATTCTTTTTTTTGGCAACATCTGAGTTAGAGACACAAATGTGGATATATTTCAATGCACACCTGAAGCATATTCTGTTCTGAGGGTCTTCATGGAGACCTTCGGCACCAAGATGGCACAGGGTCCTGCAGGTAATGTGACTTGTGAGCGCCTGCTGAGAGCAGGCACTGGCATGCCTCCTTCCCTGCCTGTCAGATCCTGATCTGATAGTTTGTAGTGCAGACTATCAGATCAGTGATCTAATGTAATATAGTAATGTCCCATACTGGGACAATGTAAAAAAAAGTAACAAAAAAAAAAAAAAATATATATATATATATATATATATATATATATATATATATATTTTTTTTTTTTTGTTACTTTTTTTTACATTGTCCCAGTATGGGACATTACTATATTACATTAGATCACTGAATTATTTTTACACTTTAAAATATATATATATATATATATATATATATATATATATATATATATATATATATATATATATATATATATTTTAAAGTGTAAAAATAATTTTGAAAAAATCCATAAAGAAAAAAAAAATATTTTTCCAATAAATACATTTATTTATATTTATTTATGTAAAAAAAAAAAAATAAAAGTACACATTTTTGTTATCACCGTGTCCGTAACGACCTGCTCTATAAACTTTCCCACTAGTTAACCCCTTCAGTGAGCATGGTAAAAAAATAAATAAAAAACAAGGCAAAAAACAATGCTTTATCTTCATACCGCCGAACAAAAATTGCAATAGAAGGCGATCAAAAATACAGATATAAATAAAAATGGTACCGCTGAAAACGTCATCTTGTCCCGCAAAAACAAGCCACCATACAGCTCTATCAGGAGAAAAGTAAAAAAGTTAAACTCAAACTAAAGTGATGCAAAAATAATTTTTTCTATAAAATAGTTTTTATTGTGTAAAAGCGCCAAAACATAAAAAAATATAAAAGAGGTTTCACTGTAATCCTACTGACCCAAAGAATAAAGCTGCCTTACCAATTTTACCACATGTTGGACGGTAAAAAAAAGTAAAAAAAGTAATTCCTGAATTGCTGGTTTTCTTTCATTCTGTCTCCCAAAAATCAGAATAAAAAGCGATCAAAAAATGTCATGTGCCCTAAAATGGTACCAATAAAAACATCAGCATGCCCCCCAAAAAACAAGCCCTCACATGACATGTGGTGAAGCACAAACTAGTTTTCGCAATAAAAAGTGTCTTTTAGTGTGTGACAGCAGCCAAACATAAAAACGAGATATAAATCTGGTATGGCTGTAATCGCACCAATCTGAAGAATAAAATCGCCTAATCACTTATACCGCACGAGGAGCGGCATAAAAAAATAAATAGAACCAATACAAATATGCTGTTGATTTTTTCATTCTGCCTCCCAAAGACGTCAGTAAGGCTTGGCACACATTCATACTGTGCTATGCGCTGAGAACTTACAACGGGGTTTCCGTGTAAATATCTGAAATACGGGATTCAGACAGAACCTCTGTCTGAAGACTCCCTATAATAAGGCAGATGGAGGCACTGTGGATGCTATCTGACCTACGATCCAGCGGCGTCCATCTTTTTAGGATTTCATAAAAGTGCCATCGGCCACAGTTTTCTGCACTTATGAAAAGAATGACACTGATGAACAGATCCCATATGGAGTTCAGCTGCCTCATTATAGTGAATTGATCCATCTGGGGTTTCATCTGAATCACGTTACTCAGAGATTTAGATGGAAACCCCAAAGTCAGTGCTCAGCGTAGAGTGCCAGATAAATGTGATCCCAAACATTATGTAAAATGTTCTCAATAAAAGCTTCCACTCAATCCACAAAAAAAGCAAGTCCCCACTCAGATCTGTCACCTGTTAATGGAAATATAGGGGGCTTCCATGTTACTGGTAGCACACAGGCTCTGGAAAAGCAAAAAGGCTCCTCATCCACCAAAATAAATTCAGCAAATTCTCCACTCCCAAATCCAAATGCCCCTCTCCCTTCTAAGCCCCAGTGTGCCTAAACTACATATAGCACCCACATGTTTTGCATTTCTGTAGAGCCCGCCTAGCTTACAGGTGCGTGTCTCCAGAAGTATGAGCTGGGCATAACGTACTGGTCACTACAGCGTACTGGTCACTACAATGGCAGTTTTCAATTTTCACTCAGCAACATCCCCTGCTGCCTGTTTCTTGAAAACACCCGTGGAATCAAAATCATCACTACATCTGTAGATAAATTCACAAAGGGTTATAATTTCCAAAATGGGGTCCCTTGAGTGAGGATTCTGCTTTTCTATCACTTAAGGGCTCTTTATATGAAATCCACAAACTAGTCTAGGAAAATCTGTGCTCCAGGAGGCAAATAGCGCGCCGTCCCTCCCGAGTCTCTCCATATGGCTAAGTACCAGTGTACAGCCACATATGGGATATTTCTACATCCAGCAGAAATTGTGGGACAAATGTTGGTGCCATTTTTACCCATAAACCAGTGTGAAAATGTAAAACTTGAGGTTGACACACAATCTTGGTGGTAAAAATGTAAATTATTTTTTCTTCACTGCCCAATGGTATAAAAGTTTGCGACACACCTGTGGTGCCAATATAATCACTGCACCTCTAGATGAATTCATTGAGAAGTTTAATTGGTAAAATGGGGTAACCTATTGGGGTTTCTGCTGTTCTGGTACCTCAGGGACTCTATCAATGTAACATGGCAACCACAAACAAGTTCAGCAAAATCTGCATTTTAATATGACGCTACTTCCCTTCTGAGCTTTGCACTGTGCCTCAAAAGTATTTTTTGACCACATATGAGATATCGATGAACTCAGGAGAAATTGCACAACAAACTTTGGGGTCCATTTTCTCCTTTTGCCCTTGTGAAAGCACAAAATGTATAGCTAAAAAAAATTTTTGTGGGAAAAATGTGATTTTTTTTTTTATTTTCACTGCTTAACATTATAAACTTCTGTGAAGCACCTAGGGGATCAAGGTGCTCAATACACATCTATATAAGGTCCCAAACAGGTCTACTTTCCAAAATGGTGTCACTTGTTCGGGGTTTCAACTGTTTAGGCACATCAGGGGCTCTTCAAACGCGACATGGCATCCGCTAATTATTCCATCAAATTTTGCTTTCAAAAAGTCAAATGACGCTCCTTCCCTACCAAGCCCTACCGCGCACCCAAACAGTAGTATGGGGTATCGGCGTACTGAGGAGAAATGGCACAACAAATTGTATGGAGCAATTTCTCCTGTTCTCCTGTTGCACTTATGGAAATGCAAAATATGGAGCTAAAAAAGATTTGAGAAAAATGTGATTTTTTTTTTCTTTATTTCCACGGCTCTACGCTATAAACTTCTATAAAGCACCTGTGGGTTCAAAGTACTCAATACACATCTAGATAAGTTCCATAAGGGGTCTAGTTTAAAAAATGGTGTCATTTGTTGGGGAGTTTCGACCGTTTAGGCACATCAGGGACTCTTCAAACACGACATGGCGTTCGTTAATCCATCAAATTTTGCATTCCAAAAGTCAAATGGCGCTCCATCCCTACCGAGCCCTGCCGTGTGCCAAGTTGTTATCCTCCACATATTGGGTATCAGCGTACTCTGAAGAAAGTGCACAGCAAAATGTATGGCATAATTTCTCCTTTTACCCTTATGTAAATGCAAAATTTGGAGCTAAAAAGATTTATTTGGGAAAAATGTGATTTTTTTTATTTCCACAGCTCTATGTTATAAACTTCTGTGAAGCACCTGTGGGTTAAAGGTGCTCAATACGCATCTAAATAAGTTCTCAAAGGGGTCTAGTTTCCAAAATTGTGTCATTTGTTGGGGGTTTCCACAGTTTAGGCACATCAAGAGCTCTCCAAACGTGACATGGCAACCACTAATTTTTCCAGCAAATTTTACATTCAAAAAGTCAATTGGCACACCTTCTCTTCCGAGCCCTGCCGTGTGCCCAAATAGTATATTTCCCCCACATATGGGGTATCGGCAAGCTCAAGAGAAATTGCACAACAAAATGTATGGCCATTTTCTTTTCTTACCTTTGCAAAAGTAAAAACATTAGGTCTAAAGGAAAATTTTTGCGAATGAAAAGTAAATGATTATTTTTTCCTTCCATGTTCCAAAAATTCCTGTGAAGCACCTGAAGGGTTAATAACCTTCTTGAAAGTGGTTTTGAGTATGGTGAGGGGTGCAATTTTTTGAATGGTGTCACTTTTGGGTATTTTCTTTCATATAGATCCCTCAAAGTGACTTCAAATGTGAGGTGGTCCCTAAAAAAATGGTTTTGTAAAATTGATTGAAAAAATGAAAAAAAATCAGTGGTCGACTTTTAACCCTTATAACTTCCTAGCAAAAAAAAATATTTGGTTCCAAACTTTTGCTGATGTAACGTAGACATGTGGGAAATGTTATTTACTATTTTTTGCGATATGACTCTCTGATTTAAGGGCATAAAAATTAAAAATTGCAAAATTCAACATTTTTGCCAAATATCTTTTTTTTCACAAATAAACGCAAACCATATCTAAGAAATTTTACTGCTATCATAAAGCACAGTATGTCATGAGAAAACATCCTCAGAATCACTGAGATCCATTGAAGTGTTCCAGAGTTATTACCTCATAAAGTGACAGTGGTCAGAATTGTAAAAATTGGCCTGGTCATTAACCCCTTTGCCCCTAAGGATATGTGAACATGGTGCAGATTCTGCTGCGGATCCGCAGCGGATTTGCCTCTGCGTATCTGCTGCTGATCCGCAAGCAAGGTACAGTACAATGTTAATCAATGGATTTTAAAAACCGCAGTGCACATGCTGCAGATTATTCCGCGCAGATTTGCTGCGGTTTTAAATCCGCAGCATGTCAATTCTTTCTGCGGATTCCATTTACCAGGTGTCAAAACGCAGGGGAAAACCGCAGGCAAATCCACATGTAAAATGCAGGTCATTTTACCTGCGGATTTACCTGCAAATCCGTGCGGAAAAATCCGCAGCACAATCCGCTCTGTGTGCACTCACCCTAAGGGTGGTTTGCATGTTAATAACCAGTCCAATTTTTACAATTCTGACCACTGTCCATTTATGAGGTAATAACTGTGGAACGCTTCCATGGATCCCAGTGATTCTGACATTGTTTTCTTGTCACATATTGTACTTTATGATAGTGGTAAAATTTATTTGATATTACTTGCGTTTATTTGTGAAAAAAATGGAAATTTGGTAAAAATTTAGCAATTTTCCAAATTTAAATTTTCATGCCCTTAAACAGAGAAATATGTCACACAAAATAGTTAATAAGTAACATTTCCCACATGTCTACTTCACATCAGCACAATTTTAGAACCAAAAAATTTTTTGTTAGGAAGTTATAAGGGTTAAAAGTTGACCAGCGATTTCTCATTTTTATAACACCATTTTTTTTTTTTAGGGACCACATCACATTTGAAGTCACTTTGAGGGGTCTACATGATAGAACATACCCAAAAGTGACAACATTTTAAAAACTGCACCCCTGAATGTGCTCAAAAATACATTCAAGAAGTTTATTAACCCTTCAGGTGCATCACAGGAATTTTTGGAATGTTTAAAAAAATGAACATTTAACCTTTTTTCACAAAAAATGTACTTCAGATCCAATTTGTTCTATTTTACCAAGGGTAACAGGAGAAATTGGACTGCAAAAGTTGTTGTACTATTTGTTCTGAGTAAGTTAATACTCAATATATGCAGGTAAACCACTGTTTGGGCGCATGGCAGAGCTCTGAAGGGAAGGAGAACATTTGATTTTTCAATGCAAAATTGGCTGGAATTGAGCCCGGACGCCATGTCGCGTTTGGAGAACCCCAGATGTGCCTAAACAGTGGAAACTCCCCACAAGTGACACCATTTTGGAAAGTAGACCCCCTAAGGAACTTATCTAGATGTGTGGTGAGCACTTTGAGCCCCCAAGTGCTTCATAGAAGTTTATAATGTAGAGCTGTAACAATAAAAAAATCTTATTTTCTTCACAAAAATGATCTTTTCGCCCCCAAAAATTCCTGTGAAGCACCAGAAGTGTTAATAAACTTTTTGAATGTGGTTTTGAGTACCTTGAGTGGTGCAGTTTTTAGAATGGTGTCACTTTTGGGTATTTTCTTTAATATAGATCCCTCAAAGTGACTTCAAATGTGAGGTGGACACTAAAAAAAATGGTTTTGTAAAATTTGTTGAAAAAATGAAAAATCACTGGTCAACTTTTAACCCTTATAACTTCCTAGCAAAAAAAATTTTGGTTCCAAACTTTTGCTAATGTAAAGTAGACATGTGAGAAATGTCATTTATTAACTATTTTGTGCAATATGACTCTCTGATTTAAGGGCATAAAAATTAAAAGTTTGAAAAATGTGAAATTTTCAAAATTTTTGCCAAATATCTGTTTTTTCTCAAATAAATGCAAGCCTTATCTAAGAAATTTTACCGCTATCATAAAGCACAATATGTCACAAGAAAACATTCTCAGAATCACCAGGATCCTGTTGAGGACAGAGCAAATTACTGCAGTGTGCGGGCACCGGAAGAGGTCCTGCGCCTGCACACTGCAGTAATCTGCTCTGCCCTCAACAGGTCAGAGCAATGCGCCTGCGCCGGAGCCGCGACGGCCAGGAATGAAGAAGACGTCATCGCTGCAAGATGGGAGGCGCCGGACCGGACCGCGACTCCCTCCTGACCTGAACCGGACCCGGAACGCCCCTGGGTGAGTATAATATAACTCATTTTTCTTATCCTTCAGGTAACATCGTGGGCTTATCTACAGCATTACAGATTTACTTTCAGTGCAGCAAACTCACTCCAGAAGTTCATTGTGGATCTCTGAATGATCCAATGTTGTCCTAAATGACTAATGATGATAAATATAATCGCCTGTGTGTAATCAAGTCTCCGTATAAATGCACCTGCCCTGTGATAGTCTCAGGGTTCTGTTTGATGCACAGAGAGCATCAAGAAGACCAAGGAACACAACAGGCAGGTCCGTGATACTGTTGTGGAGAAGTTTAAAGCCAGATTTGGATTCAAAATGATTTTCAAAACTTTAAACATCCCAAGGAGCACTGTGCAAGTGATCATATTGAAATGGCAGGAGTATCATACCACTGCAAATCTACCAAGACCTGGCCGTCCCTCTAAACATTCATCTCAAACAATGAGAAGCCTGATCAGAGATGCAGCCAAGAGGCCCATGATCACTCTGGATGAACTGCAGAGATCTACAACTGAGGTGGGACAGTCTGTCCATAGGACAACAATCAGTCATACACTGCACAAATCTGGCCTTTATGGAAGAGTGGCAAGAAATAAGTCATTTCTCAAAGATATTCATAAAAAGTGTTGTTTAAAGTTTGCAACAAGCCACCTGGGAGACCAAACATGTGGAAGAAGGTGGTCTGGTCAGACGAAACCAAAATCGAACTTTTTGGCAACAATGCCAGACGATATGTTTATCATAAATGCAACACAGCTCATCACTCTGAACGCACCATCCCCACTGTCAAACATGGTGGTGGCAGCATCATGTTTGGGCCTGGTTTTCTTCAGCAGGGACAGGGAAGATGGTTAAAATTGATGGGAAGATGGATGGAGCCAAATACTACAGGACCATTCTTGAAGAAAACCTGTTGGAGTCTGCAAAAGACCTGAGACTTGTTATGGAGGTTTGTCTTCCAACATGACAATGATCCCAAACATAAAGCAAAATCTACAATGGAATGGTTGACAAATAAACGTATCCAGGTGTTAGAATGGCCAAGTCAAAGTCCAGACCTGAATCCAATCGAGAATCTGTGGAAAGAGCTGAAAACTGCTGTTCACAAACGATCTCCATCAAACCTCACTGAGCTCGAGCTGTTTGCCAGGGAAGAATGGGCAAGAATTTCAGTCTCTCGATGTAGAAAACTGATATAGACATACCCCAAGTGACTTGGAGCTGTAATCACAGCAAAAGGTGGCGCAGCAAAGTATTAAGTTAAAGGGGCCGAATAATATTGCACGCCCCATTTTTCAGTTTTTGAATTTCCCCAAAAATGGAAAATAACCAATAAATTTTGTTCAACTGGACAATTGTGTCCCACTTGTTGTTGACTCTTCGCTAAAAATTTACATTTGGTATCTTTATATTTGAAGCATGCTATGTGGGAAAAGGTTGAAGAGTTCCAGGGGGCCAAATACTTTCGCAAGGCACTGTATCTACTCTATCTATTCTACTCTGACCTGTCACTGTGATTTTACAGTACACGGTAGATGAATAGCAGGCTTTTCCAGGGAGATTGGTGTGTAAAAATCAGACAGCACTCGCAAGGTCTGAGTGCTGTGTGATTTTTTTCTCGCATCCATTGACTTCTATTGCGGGATTACATTCGCAGCATACTGCAAGTTTTTTCCAGTCCGATCATGATCCAATCCGAGCTGCAAAAAAAACGCAGATGAACATTGGTCCGAATGCAATCCGATTTTTAATCGTGATTGCATTAGTCCGATTTCATCGCAAGTGGGAATGAGCCCTTAGGTTCATAATATAGCCAAATACACTGCTTTTCTGGTCAGAGTGGAAGCCCTCCCCTCTCTCCCCATTGTCACAATGATGCCTGTGAAAGGGGTGGAATACAGTCAATTAGCAATTAGTTCTTGAAGTGATGGGGATATTACAAAATACCTGACAAATATGCTTTAACATTAAAAGTTAGGGTTATTTAGTATATACAGTCATATGTAAAAGTTTGGGCACCCCTATTAATGTTAACCTTTTTTCTTTATAACAATTTTGGTTTCTGCAACAGGTATTTCAGTTTCATATATCTGATAACTGATGGACTCAGTTATATTTCTGGATTCAAATGAGGTTTATTGTACTAACAGAAAATGTGCAATCTGCATTTAAACAAAATTTGACCGGTGCAAAAGTATGGGCACCCTTATCATTTTCTTCATTTGAACACTCCTAA
Organism: Dendrobates tinctorius; assembly: GCF_039654945.1. Taxonomy (NCBI): domain Eukaryota; kingdom Metazoa; phylum Chordata; class Amphibia; order Anura; family Dendrobatidae; genus Dendrobates; species Dendrobates tinctorius. The sequence continues at coordinate 37,442,420 of NW_027361683.1, forward strand.
CTACTTTTTACTGACTTCCTGAAGCACTAAATTGGTTTTGTAACCTCATTGAGCTTTGAACTTCATAGCCAGGTGTATCCAATCATGAGAAAAGGTATTTAAAGTAACCACTTGCAAGTAGTTCTCCTATTTGATTCTCCTATGAAGAGTGGCATCATGGGCTCCTCAAAACAACTCTCAAATGATCTGAAAACAAAGATTATTCAACATAGCTTTTCAGGGGAAGGATACAAAAAGTTGTCTCAGAGATTTAACCAGTCAGTTTCCACTGTGAGGAACATAGTAAGGAAATGGAAGAACACAGGTACAGTTCTTGTTAAGCCCAGAAGTGGCAGGCCAAGAAAAATATCAGAAAGACAGAGAAGAAGAATGGTGAGAACAGTCAAGGACAATCCACAGACCACCTCCAAAGACCTGCAGCATCATCTTGCTGCAGATGGTGTCACTGTGCATCGGTCAACAATACAGCGCATGCATAACGCCTTTTTGTATGACCAAACAACTCAATCTTTGTTTCATCAGTTCACAGGACCTTCTTCCAAAATGTAACTGGCTTGTCCAAATGTGCTTTTGCATACCTCAGGCGACTCTGTTTGTGGCGTGCTTGCAGAAACGGCTTCTTTCGCATCACTCTCCCATACAGCTTCTCCTTGTGCAAAGTGCGCTGTATTGTTGACCGATGCACAGTGACACCATCTGCAGCAAGATGATGCTGCAGGTCTTTGGAGGTGGTCTGTGGATTGTCCTTGACTGTTCTCACCATTCTTCTTCTCTGCCTTTCTGATATTTTTCTTGGCCTGCCACTTCTGGGCTTAACAAGAACTGTACCTGTATTCTTCCATTTCCTTACTATGTTCCTCACAGTGGAAACTGACTGGTTAAATCTCTGAGACAACTTTTTGTATCCTTCCCCTGAAAAGCTATGTTGAATAATCTTTGTTTTCAGATCATTTGAGAGTTGTTTTGAGGAGCCCATGATGCCACTCTTCATAGGAGAATCAAATAGGAGAACTACTTGCAAGTGGCCACTTTAAATACCTTTTCTCATGATTTGATACACCTGGCTATGAAGTTCAAAGCTCAATGAGGTTACAAAACCAATTGAGTGCTTCAGGAAGTCAGTAAAAAGTAGTTAGGAGTGTTCAAATCAAGAAAATGATAAGGGTGCCCATACTTTTGCACCGGTCAAATTTTGTTTAAATGCAGATTGCACATTTTCTGTTAGTACAATAAACCTCATTTGAATCCAGAAATATAACTGAGTCCATCAGTTATTAGATATATGAAACTGAAATACCTGTTGCAAAAACCAAAATTGTTATAAAGAAAAAAGGTTAACATTAATAGGGGTGCCCAAACTTTTACATATGACTGTATGTAATACATTTTTTTACAAACTAGTCTAGTTATTTTTATTGTTTATTTTGTTTATTTATTTGATTAAAAATGCACTTTCTGTACAGGTACGGACTCTGATGAAGGATACGAGCAAATAGATGAACCTATGCGTCATTTCAACATATTGCCCAAAGTGAATTAGTGACAATGGTACCCAAAGTGTCATTGGCAATCATTTGAGGAAATCAGAAGAAATGATTCTAATAGCCAACCCTTTCTACAGAGGATTTGTATTTCAACTTGTCATTGCATTGCAGCTGTTGCTATCATTGCACAAAGGTGATAGAATAAAGTGAAATCAGTTTCTTGTAGATATATATATATATAAGAATGTGTATGTATGTATGTATGTATGTATGTATGTATGTATGTATGTATGTATGTATGTGTGTGTGTGTGTGTGTGTGTGTGTATCAGCCATGACCCACTCCACATAGCAACCAATCATTAAGCATCTTTCATTTCATCAGCGCTGTTTAAAAGAGGCTGAGCTGTGATTGGTTGCTATGAGCAACAGTTTTCCTTGTAGACAGTTGTGGTAACTGAGACCTATTTCTTATCATTTCTATGGTGTTATCATCCTTCTGTAAAGCTGGAAATCGCATAATTTATTACAGTGCTGACACAGACCGCCCTCTGACACAGACTGCAGGGGGAGCCCAGTATCACACAGGATAGGATTAGATTCATGGCTTAGCAGACTGTATCCCAAAGGATAGGATTAGATACATGGCTCAGCAAACATTAACACACAGGATAGGATTATATACACAGCTCAGCAGACTGTATTACACAGGATAGGATTAGATACACAGCCCAGTATCACACAGGATAGGATTAAATGCACAGCTCAGCAGTCAGTATCACAATGGATAGGATTAGATACAAAGCTCAGGAGACAGTATTACAACATAGGATTAGGTACACAGCTCAGGAGACAGTATTCCACAGAATAGGGTTAGGGCCCCGTCACACATAGCGATCTCGCTAGCGAGATCGCTGCTGAGTCAAAAGTTTTGTGACGCAACAGCAATCTCACCAGCAAGATCGCTGTGTGTGACAGCGATCAGCGAATGGCCCCCCTGCCGGCATCGCTGATCGCTCTTGGAAAGCCCTGGACATTTCTTTGATCACTGGTCTCCCACTGGCCCTCACGCATCGCTGCGTGTGACAGGTGGGAGACCAGCGATCAGCTGGTAAACGCAGGGTTTCTAAGCACCGTGCAGTGCTTAAAAACCCTCTGTGTACCTTAGTTACCAGCGCGCTGATGCAGGGAGCTGGTAACTAAGGTACACAGAGGGTTTCTAAGTGATGCACGTCCCTTAGAAACCCGATGTGTACCTTAGTTACCAGCTCCCTCCATCAGCGCGCTGGTAACTAAAGTACACAGCGACGCTGGCTCGGCGTCGCTGGTGCTGATTGCTGGTGAAGCTGTCTGTTTGACAGATCACCAGCGATCATATAGCAACTCACCAGCGATCCTGACACATTGATATTGTTGTCGGAATCGCTGGTGAGTCGTTATGTGTGACGGTACCATTAGACTCACAGCTCAGCAAACAATATCACACAGGATAGGAATAGATACATGACTCAGCAGACAGTAACGCACAGGACAGAATTAGATACATAGCTCAGCAAACAGTATCACACAGGACAGTATTATATACACAGCTCAGCAGACAGTATCACACAGGACAGAATTAGATAAACACCTCAGCAGACAGTACCACACAGGATAGGATTAGATACACAGCTCAGCAACAGGATGTGCCAAAGTAGAGGACATTTTTATTCCAAGAATTGCACTCATTTCCATCTGATTTTAAACGCATCCAGTTTCCACTTTGACTGGCATTTGCAATGTCCATTAACAAGGCTCAGGGTCAGTCCTTGAAAGTAGTAGGGATTGATTTGCAATCTCCATGCTTTTCTCAACTTTACATGGCTTGTTCAAGAGATGGAAATGCTAAAAATCTTTGCACCAAAAGGAAAAACCAAAAATGTTTATCAAATGGCTCTTGAATGAGTTGAAAATAAAATACTAACAATACTTAGGTAATCGTTTATTTAATTTGTGTTGCAAATCTGCAATGTTGAATATATGATGTGAAATGTTTTTATGTGCATGTATGGTTTTGTAGCCCATTCCAGCTTTGTGCAGGTCTATTGTCTTGTCCCTGACATCCTTAGAAAGCTCTTTGGTCTTGCCCATGTTGTAGAGGTTAGCGTCTCACTGATTGAGTCTGTGGACAGGAGTCTTTTATAAAAGGTGACTATATTAGACAGCTGTCTTTAATGCAGGTAACGAGTTGATTAGGAGCGTCTAACTGATCTGTGGGAGCCAGAACTCTTAATGGTTGGTAGGGGATCAAATACTTATTTTTCACTGCAAAATGCAAATAAATTTCTATATTATATTTAGGTTAGCTTGATGATATCCCTGGGATATAGTGATTTGTTATGATTAGGTAACCGAGGAGGATAACGGGGAATAGACTAGGCAAACAGATAACCAGAGAGGTTGGTAGCTAGCGGATTGCAGACCCCTAAACTGGCAACACAACTAGAATTAGCCGTGGGACGTACCTACGATGCCCTAGACGCATCAGCACAGCCACAGAATTAACTAAGCCTAAAGAGAGAAATGGGAAAGCTAAACTGCCCCGGATTAGAACCCCAAAGGAATAGATAGCCCCGAACATATATTGCCAGTGAGACAAGATGAAGCACAAAACACAGGCAGAGAATAGAGTAAGCTAATGATGGGACCCAAACTGTCTAGATAGGACAGGAAAGGATACTGTCTGCAATCACACAAAAAACCCTAAGAAAAATCCAACACGTCTGATATGCAAAAATACTGAGGCCACACGACCTCTCCCCCACTAGATCAGAACTCTGGTGTGAACTGGTTACTAAAAAGACTAACATATGCTGTGGCATATGGAACAGTGTCCAGCACAGGTCCCAACAGGGAACCAGGCTGAACTCACACCGGCTAAGCATAGATCAGAGACAAGCAAAAATGGATCCAATTCCAAAAAAAGATTCAAGAAGACAAATAACTTATCTGAAAAATGCAGGACGGAGCAGGAGACAAGCAGACTTCAAAATATGCTCAGGAATCAAACCAAATCACCGGCAAGAGCTGAGGGAAGGTTGTTCACTTAAATCTCCCCAGTCTGTAACACCTGACCTCCAATCATCCTGCTCAGGTGATTGACTTCTGTCAGCTAGACCAGCTCCATTACCAGGAGCAACCACCAGAGGGAGTCCAAACTCAGAAGCCAGGTCAAAAGTGTTCACAACATTACCCCCCCTTGAGGAGGGGTCACCGAACCCTCACCCACGCCACCAGGCCAATCAGGATGGGCCCGTGAAAGGCGCAAACCAATCTCTCGGCATGAATGTCCGAAGCAAAGACCCAAGAATTATCCTCCTGACCATAACCTTTCCACTTCACCAAGTACTGGAGTCCCCGTCTAGCCAGACGAGAATCCAATACCTTCTCTACTTCATAATCCAGATTACCCTTAACCAATACAGGATCAGGGGGCGCAGCCATGGGAACTACTGGCTCCACAAACGTTTTCAACAAAGATTTATGAGAGACGTTGTGAATCTTGAACATTCCTGGAAGAGCCAAACGGAAAGAAACAGGATTAAGGATTTCCAAAACCTTAAAAGGTCCAATGAACCTTGGCTTAAATTTTGGAGATGCAACTTTCATAGTAATATTTTTTGAGGACAACCAAACTATGTCACCCACTTTAAACCGGGGACCAACAGTCCTATGCCGGTTGGCAAACCGTTGGGCCTTCTCCTGAGAGTGAGACAACTTATCCACTACTTGATCCCAAATCTGCTGCATTCTCTCTACCACACAATCAACACCTGGACAGGCCGAAGCCTCTACCTGCCCTTAAGAAAACCGAGGATGAAACCCGAAGTTGCAGAAAAAAGGAGACATCAAAGTGGCAGAACTAGCCCTATGATTTAGAGCAAATAGAGCCAAGGGCAAAAAAGACACCCAGTCATCTTGATCAGCAGAGACAAAACATCTCAAATAGGTTTCCAAGGTCTGGTTTGCTCTCTCAGTCTGCCCATTGGTCTGAGGGTGAAACGCAGAGGAGAAGAACAACTGAATTCCCAGTTTAGAACAAAAAGCTCTCCAAAACCTGAAAACAAACTGGACTCCTCTGTCAGACACAATGTTCTCCGAAATACCGTACAAACGAACCACCTGCTGTAAAAACAAGGGCACCAACTCAGAGGAGGATGGCAACTTCGGCAGTGGTACAAGATGGACCATCTTGGAAAATCTATCACAGATCACCCAGATAACAGTCATTCTCTGAGAGACAGGGAGGACGGAAATAAAATCCATTGATATATGGGTCCATGCCCTCCTGGGCACCGGCAGTGGCACCAACAATCCACTAGAACGAGAACAGGGTTTGGACCGAGAACAAGTCCCAAAGGACTGCACAAAATTCCTGACATCACGAGATAAAGCAAGTCACCAAAAAGAACGACTCACCAACTCTCTGGTACCAAAAATACCAGGATGACCAGCTAAGGGGGAGCAATGAATTTCAGACATCACTCTCTTCCTCCACTGGTCGGGGACATACAATTTCCCCATAGGGCATCGTTCAGGTTTGGCCTCCTGAAATTCCTCCAAGGAAAGTCTCAAATTGGGTGAAATAGCGGAAAGGACCACACCCTCATTTAGAATGGTAGTAGGCTCAGTCACATCAAGGGAATCCGCAAAGGAACTCCTAGAGAGGACATCCACCTTAACATTCTTAATGCCTGGAAGAAAGTAGACCACAAAATTAAAACACGTGAAAAACAAGGCCCACCTAGCCTGTCTAGGATTCAATCGCTTGGCTGATTCGAGATAGATCAAGTTCTTGTGGTCAGTGAGGACCACAACTTGATGTCTGGCCCCCTCCAACCAATGTCTCCACTCTTCAAATGCCCACTTCATAGCCAACAAATCCCAATTCCCCACATCATAATTACGTTCAGATGGTGAAAATTTTTGCGAAAAAAAGGCACAAGGATTTATCTTAGAAGCTACCGGATCTCTTTGAGACAAAATGGCTCCTGCACCAATCTCAGAAGCATCTATCTCCACCTGAAATGGGAGAGAAACATCAGGTTGCCGTAAAACAGGAGCAGAAGTGAATCTCTGCTTAAGCTCCTGAAAGCCGAGACTGCCTGTGGAGACCAATTCACCACATCAGCGCCCTTTTTGGTCAACTCCGTCAGTGGTTCAACAATACCAGAAAAATTACTTACGAATTAACGGTAGAAATTAGCAAAACCCCAAAATTTCTGGAGAGACTTCAAGGAAGTGGGCTGAACCCAATCATAAATGGCCTGGACCTTGACCGGGTCCATTTCAATAGCAGACGGGGACAAAATGAATTCCAAAAAGTAAATTTTTTGTACGCCAAAGAGACATTTCGATTCCTTAACATATAGAGCATTCTCTCTCAAGATCCGGAATACAGTCCGAACAAGTTCGACATGAGAATCCCAATCATTGGAAAAAATCAAAATATCGTCCAAATAAACGATGAAAAACTTGTCCACAAAATCCTGGAAAATATCGTTCATGAAAGATTGGAAGACGGAAGGGGCATTAGTGAGCCCAAAAGGCATCACTAGGTACTCAAAATGCCCCTCAGGAGTATTAAATGCCGTCTTCCATTCATCACCGTGCTTGATGCGAATAAGATTATACGCCCCCTAAGGTCAAGCTTGGTAAACCAAATAACACATTTCACTCTGGAGAATAAATTGGAAATCAGGGGTAAAGGATACTGATATTTAACAGTGATTTTATTAAGGAGACGATAGTCAATACATGGCCTCAATGAGCCCTCTTTCTTGGCCACAAAGATAAAGCCAGCACCTAAAGTTGAAGAGGACGGTCTGATATGACCCTTCTCCAAGGATTCTTTGATATAGGATCGCATAGCATCATGTTTAGGTACAGATAAGTTGAAGAGCCGCCCGTTGGGAAATTTACAACCAGGCACTAAGTCGATCGCACAGTCATAACTCCTATGAGGAGGCAAGGATGCAGACTTACTCTTGCTAAACACATTAGAGAAATCAGCCAAATAGTGAGGGACATCATCATGAGACTGGTTAGAGGTAGAGAAAACAGGAGTGTCTGTACGAACACATTGACAACCCCAACTAACCACAGACACAGATTTCCAATCCAGAACCAGATTATGGGTCTGCAACCAAGGATAACCCAGCACAATAATGTCATGTAAATTATGCAACACCAAAAATTTACAATTCTCTTGGTGGTCCGGGGCTACCCGCATTATCACCTGGGTCCAAAACTGGGGTTTATTCTCCACCAAAGGGGTAGCATCAATACCACTGAAAGGAATAGGAGTCCACAGGGGTACCATGAGAAAACCACAACGTTTGGTAAAGTCAATATCCATCAGGTTCAGGGCTGCTCCTGAATCTACAAAACCCTTAGCAGAAAATAAAGATAAGGAGCACATCAAGAAAACCGACAAAAGGAATTTAGGCTGTACATTGCCCAAAACAGATGAGTGAGCAAACCATTTTTCCCGCTTAGGGCAGATGGAAATAGTATGAGAGGCATCCCCACAAAAGAAGCACAACTTATTACGCCTTCTAAATTCTTGACGTTGAGCCCTAGAAAAAACTATCACACTGCATGGGCTCAGAAGTTTGTTCGAAAGGCAACACCGCCTCTCACATAGTTTTACGTTCACGCAAACGTCTGTCAATTTGAATGGCCAATGACAGAGTTGTTGTGACCAGAGTGGACAGGAAATCCCACCATAACATCTTTAACAGTCTCTGCCAGACCCTTCCGAAAAAGAGCCGCTAGGGCATCATCGTTCCATTTAGTAAGGACCGCCCACTTTCAGAATTTCTGACAATATAACGATTCCTGACCCTGGATCAATGCCAATAAGGTTTTCTCACCTTGATCAATAACATTAGGTTCATCATACAATAACCCCGTAGCCTGAAAAAACACATTCACATTAGTCAGAATAGGATCCCCTGGTGTCAGGGAAAAGCCCAATCCTGAGGGTCGCCGCGCAACAGGGAGATGACAATTTTAACCTGCTGCACCGAGTTCCCCGAGGAATTAGGTTTCAAGGCAAAAAACAGCTTACAATTATTCTTGAACTTCAAAAATTTAGACCGATCCCCAGAAAATAAATCAGGAATATGGATTTTACATTCTACAGCAGACAACTGAGTGAGATAGGCAGAAATTCTCCGAACTTCCCCGAGCTGCTCAACATGATCAGACAATTGCTTAGTATCCATTGCAGAAAAAAATCCTCCTACGGCCCCCAGAGAAAAAGAGGAAAAAATATATAAATAATTCTGACACCTTTTTTTTTTAACAATTCTTTCCTTCTTTAGAGTACCCTAGGATCTACAGTTAGGCCGGTGATTCTGTTATGATTAGGTAACCGAGGAGGATAACCGGGAATAGACTAGGCAAACAGATAACCAGAGAGATTGGTAGCTAGCGGACTGCAGACCCCTAAACTGACAACACAAGTAGAATTAGCCATGGGACATACCTACGATGCCCTAGACGCCTTGGCACAGCCACAGAATTAACTAAGCCTAAAGAGAGAAATGGGAGAGGTAAACTGCCCCGAAGTAGTACCCCAAAGGAATAGATAGCCCCTGAACATAAATTGCCAGTGAGACAAGATGAAGCACAAAACACAGGCAGAGAAGAGAGTAAGCAAATGATGGGGCCACACTGTCTAGATAGAACAGGACAGGAAAGGATACTGTCTGCAATCACGCAAAAAACCTTAAGAAAAATCCAACACATCTGATATGCAAAAATACTGAGGCCACATGACCTCTCCCCCACTACATCAGAACTCTGGTGTGAACTGGTTACTAAAAAGACTAACGGCATATGGAACAGTATCCAGCACAGGTCCCAACAGGAAACCAGGCTGAACTCACATCAGCTAAACAAAAATCAGAGACAAGCAAAAATGGATCCAATGCAAAAAAAGATTCAAGAATATAAATAACTTATCTGAAAGATGCAGGATGGAGCAGGAGACAAGCAGACTTCAAAATATGCTCAGGAATCAAACCAAATCACCGGTAAGAGCTGAGGGAAGGTTGTTCACTTAAATCTCCCCAGTCTGTAACACCTGACCTCCAATCATCCTGCTCAGGTGATTGACTTCTGTCAGCTAGACCAGCTCCATTACCAGGAGCAACCACCAGAGGGAGCCCAAACTCAGAAGCCAGGTCAAAAGTGTTCACAACAGTGATTGCTAGATCACATCAGGTGAGGGGGTCTGCAGTATTTAGGAGTAACACAACAGCCTCATGGAAATAATATGCATACTTATTCTATAATATAATTGCAAAAGTTCTGGTATATAATGGGTGTGAGGGGTTGACTCACTCAGCTGCTTCCAAAGGAAGACACAGGAATACTTCTTGTGGTAAATCACCTGCTGGTTTATTATGGAACAGCATAAACCATAGGAGAGTTCAGAAAAGTAAACAGAGTCTTTCTATCATAGCATCAAATCAAAAATATAACGTATAATTAAGTCCAGCTGTCTGAGGGATTCGCTCGCTCAAACCGTGTATCTTCAGCTCCACCTGGAGCCACCGTTTGAAGTCTTTCCTCTCCAAAAACAGCACACAGACTGCCTCATGTCCAGCTATTTAAACCCAGACCATGTGACTGATCACATGACTGTGACATCACAGGTCTTGTTAACACAGAGCTGTGCTGACTCTGCAGGTGGAGATATGGTGCACATCTTCCCACTCACTCCATAGATGTCTGCCTAAAACTAGCCCACGTATGCAACTTTAATTTAACCCTCACAACACGTAGTGGGCTGGAGGAAAATACTCTGGTTTCACTTCACTGACGCCATTATGCGCAGCGACAAATATCTCCCCTCATATAATGTGTCAGTTACCCTGTGACATGGGATAAAGTGCTGCTATAATATCAAGAACAACAAAAAAGGAAAGAACGATCCAATATCCTAGGTATTACTGTAATATACAACACTCAACTAAACCCAATTCAGCATCTCTGGAGCGACCTGAAAATAGCTGTCCACCAACATTCACCATCCAACCTGACGTTATAGGAGAGGATCTGCGAGGAAAAATGGCAGAGGATATCCAAATCCAGGTGTGAAAAACTTCTTGCATCATTCCCAAGAAGACTCAGCTGTACTAGCTCAAAAGGGTGCTTCTACTCAATACTGAGTAAAGGGTCTGAATACTTATGACCATGTGAGATTTCAGTTTCTTTTTTAATAAATTTGCAAAAATTTCTACATTTCTTTTTTTTTCAGTCAAGATGTGGTCCAGAGTGTACATTAATGAGAACAAAAATGAACATTTTATGAATTTATCAAATGGCTGCAATGAAACAAGGAGTAAAAAATTAAAGGGGTCTGAATACTTTCCGTATCCACTGTATCAGGACCGTTATAGACAATAGTCATGGATTACTCCCAACAGGGATGCATGCATAAAGAATGGAGTATAAGATACAGAGTAAAGTAAAAAATGACAACTGTATTTTAATAGGCACATACAAAGCAGTCCAGAAAAAAAGATCATATCAAAGACAGAACCATTTTACACAGAATTCAGGTGCAAAAGAAGTAGTAGGGTGGAGCACCACAGATATAGTGTAGGAAGGGAGAGTCTGTATATAAATAAACTAGCTGTTTCCAGCCAGCTAACACTCGGCACGCTCATTGCTATCTAATTAACGCTGCTGGTGATTAAACTAAAGTAAATAATGACAACATTCAATAGCGCTTACGCAGGTGGTAAATTAAATTAAAATGAAGTTAATAATAATCATTCAAAATCTGAATAATACTAATGATACATTTTATTCACAGTGTAAAATCAAAAACAAACTGGATTCAATAAGATGTGTGTTTTTTATTCATTCCAGCATCTAAACAAATTTCATAACGAAACCTAAATTAATTTAAAATTTCTCTGTAAACACAATTAAATGTATAGTCATTTGTCATTTTCAAAGATCTTTCCTTGACTTATACCTGGTACAATTTGAACTGAAAGACCTTTACAACTTGTTACTCTAGAGAATGCAGTGTATAATTGACCATGTGTGAATACAGGATCAGGTAGGAGAACGCCAATCTTATCGAATGTTTGTCCTTGCGATTTTGAAATTGTCATGGAATGAGCCAGACGAAGTGGCAATTGTTTTCTTGTTAAATTAAATGGGATATCACAATTTTCGCTAGTGTCCAATGGTATTCTTGGAATGAGAACCTTTTGACCACGACGCTTCCCAGAAAAAATCCTGCAGTCGATGAGATTTGTGCCAAGAGTTTCTACAATTAATCGAGTACCATTGCACAGTCCTTTCTTTGGATTTAGATTGTGGAGTAGCATGACACAGCAGCCTTTCTTAAGGTTCAGCATATGAGGAGGGAAGCCCATAGAAGTTAGGGAATGTACAAATTCGATGGGGTACTGAGCTCTGGATTATGTGTGGTAATGTGGTGGGGGGGCGGGATTATGTGTGGTAATGTGGTGGGATTATGTGTGGTGATGTGGTGGGGGGCGGGATTATGTGTGGTGATGTGGTGGGGGCGGGATTATGTGTGGTGATGTGGTGGGGGGCGGGATTATGTGTGGTAATGTGGTGGGGGGTGGGACTATGTGTGGTAATGTGGTGGGGGGCGGGATTGTGTGTGGTGATGTGGTGGGGGGCGGGATTATTTGTGGTGATGTGGTGGGGGGCGGAATTATTTGTGGTGATGTGGTTGGGGGGCGGGATTATGTGTGGTGATGTGGTTGGGGGCGGGATTATGTGTGGTGATGTGGTGGGGGGCGGGATTATGTGTGGTGATGTGGTGGGGGGCGGGATTATGTGTGGTGATGTGGTGGGGGGCTGGATTGTGTGTGGTAATGGGGTGGGGGGCAGGATTGTGTGTGGTGATGTGGTTGGGGGGCAGAGCTACTGTGCAGGGGGTGGGATTAGTGCGTAATCACGATGCCTCTTATATATACTGTATAGATTGACAGTACTACAAATTAATTCAAAGTGCTTTGAGAGATTCATGGGACCGCATCAATAAAAATATTTAAAATTGTACATAGATAAGTCACCACCAACAAACGTAATAACATTGATTGTGGCAGCATTAATCTCACATTGAATGGCTCTTACCCATATCTCAATCTGTGGTATTGCACACGCTGCCCAAAAGCACGTTTCTTGTTGGCTTCCTCAGGGGGCCGTAGTAGTATGATATGTCTCTAGTGCTCCATATAAACCCCTCTACCAGGTGTTAGCAGTATCATTAATCACGGAGCATGTGACTGATCACGAGCACCAGAAGTTGCATCACTGGGTGACATCATGGCGGTGCGGGTCAAGGGAGCTACTCTATGATGTCAATGACCTGCACACGTCATTAACTGGCACCAGAAATGATCCTCCAGTACAAACTCGGGTTGGAGACATGCGCTCAAGTGAAGGTATAACGGAGCTCATTGGGGGCTCGCCCCTTCCCCATATGAAAACACAATCTCACATTCTGGCACATTTAAGGGAAAGCAACCCACAGCCCCAGTGTATCTGTTTCAACAGGCATGCGCAAAGCCAGTAATTGTACTGTTAAAACAAACGTGCAGACGAATAAGGCAAATGCATTGTACCATATACAATACGTGGTACAGATCCCATACATGAAGTACAAAAAAAACCTATAAATACAAAAAGACAATTATTATTCAAAGTGCAAATGCATATATAATGTGTCCGGAAAAGATCCCGTAGTGTACAATTTAAATCTCCCTGCATTACAGAGAATATGCGCATATAAACAAATATACATTATACTAGATGGAGGCTCAATGCTATTGCATCGGGAGGGCGGTAATGTCCCAATGGGGGCAGGCTTTGCAGTGTTGAGAATCTCTCTCCCCATGTGCTCACCCACCTATCCACTCTCTCTTTCCCCATGTGCTGACTTCTCCCGTCTGTGCTCTCTTCTTTGACCTGTCTACCCCATGTGCTATCCCCCTTGTCTGCTGTCGCTCTCCTTCCTGTGCTGTGTTCTCCCCTCATGTGCTGTCCTGTTTGAGCTGTCTCCCCCCTGTGTGTCCTCTTTCCTATATGCACTCACCCCTCCACCTATGTTAAAATGAAAGCAAAGTAGGTAGAGGTAACATTTTATTAACTTGGAAAAAATTATGACAAAGGTGCTTTAATTTACTGTATATTGTATCCACATAAACACACATTTTTTTTCTATAATCTATGTCTATCTAGTCTCTATCTATCTATTATATACATTTTAGGAGATCGCAGAGAATACATTTTGTGAGATAAAATATTGTTTAAAACAGTCAGTGAAATATTTTACCTCACAAAATGAATCCTCTGTAATCCCCTGCTGTAATGTCAGTATTGTCTTTTGTTTCCGCCCCTGCCCAGGAGATGTGGTATGCTCCGTACGGTCAGACACAGGGGTGAGAGAGACAGAGCACAGGGGGAGACAGCTCAAACTGGACAGCACATGAGGGGAGAGCACAGCACAGGAAGGAGAGAGACAGCAGACAAGGGGGATAGCACATGGGGTAGACAGGTCAAAGAAGTGCACAGACTGGAGAAGTCAGCACTAGTGTTGAGCATTCCGATACCGCAAGTATCGGGTATCGGCCGATATTCGCTGTATCGGAATTCCGATACTGAGTTCCGATACTTTTAGCATATCGAATACCGGAATCGGAAGTTCCCATAATGCTATGAGTCAGTTTGATTTGATTCAGCCAATGACAATCCTCAGAAGTGTGGGCATATCCTGTTAGGCATGTAGGCATGTTAACTAATGGCATGGCTGTGATTGGCTGCTGAAATGATGTCATGATGCAATATAAAAGCCGCCGCCATTTCGGGTTCACTCTGCTGTGAATTCAGTTAGGGACAGGCTGCTGTTCAAGACTCTGAGGGACAGTTAGAGATAGTGATTTTCACAATCATAGTGTGCTTTACCCAGGCTGCATAATCCACCACTGTAGCTTTCTTTTGCCTTGCAGCAGTGTTCACAGCTGTCTGCAAGGTCTGTGTGAGTGCAGCTCACACTGAGTAGTGTGTCCTGCAGCCACGTCTGGTTGTAGGCCGCTCAGCGTGTGTCACTGCTTCATACATATTTTTCTTTTTTTGCTGCTCATTTTTCATTCTCCTATTAGTGTGCACTGTGCATCCATCCGTATCCATATACGTTGGTTGCAAACACTATAGGAGTAGACAGCAGAGCCTCTCTGCAGCCTTTCAGTGCTAGTGCCCAGTTTGCTGCACTGTCCATGGCTGTCTGAGAGGTCTCTGTGTGTGAGTGCAGCTCACGCTGTAGTGTGTTCTGCAGCTACGTCTGGTTGTAGGCCGCTCACTGCCTCACACATTTTTCTTTTATTGCAGCTCATTTTTTATTCTCCCATTAGTGTGCATCCATCCGTATCCATATACGTTGGTTGGTTGCAAACACTATATAGGAGTAGATAGAGGAGCCTTTTTTCTGGCTTGTGCCCTTCAGCTGCAGCCAGATTAGTATTACCCTATTTTTTGGAGCCTTTGTAGGTTACCTTCCTGCATTGTAATAGCTCTAAAAAGTTTGCGATAATATCGCTTTCAAATCTTTGGTCATATCCTTTTAGTTTTTTTTCAAAAAACAAAACAAAATAAAGTTCACCAAACACTCCATTTGACAGTTGTGTAGGCCACATTAGCTCCTATTAAAGTGTAGTCCACACACACACACTCCATAAAATTAGTGTTTCTTATATCTGTTACCAGCTGTTCAGGAATAAGCACACCAAGTCCCCCCTTTGTACTTTTCTGCCTATCTTTATCAGTCTACCAAGATGAAGAAGGCAGGGAGTAAGGAACGTGGGCGTGGAGTTTCAGCAGGGAGAGAACGTGGGGATTCTGCAGGGAGAGGACGTGGGGTGTTATGATGAGTCACTGAAGGAGGAAAAAACAAAATACCAGCTAAGTCCAGAAAAACCAGAGAGGTTGGCAGCTATCGGATTGCAGACCCCTGAACCTATCCACAACAACTAGCAGTAGCCGTGGGGGGTTCCTACGGTGCCATAGACCCCTCGATCACACCCGGAGAGCTACATAGCCTAAAGATAGAAAGGGGAAAAACTAAACTGCCCCAGAGCAGACCCCAAAGCAATAGGCAGCCCCCAACATATAATGACGGTGAAGCAAGATGAAAACACTAACACAGATAGAAAGATAGGTTGAGCAAATGATGGGGCCCAAGCTAACTACATAGGACAGGATAGGAAAGCTGCTGTCTGCCATCCGCTAAAACCCTATCAAAATGAGCCAACCGACTGATAGGAAAAACATCAGACCTCAATGGTGAAGGGAAAAATGAACTCACAACAGTGGGGATTCTGTGCCTTCTGTGGGCACCAGTGAGTCAGCATCCCCCAGTTTTAGCAGGCAACAGTCCTTTATGCGCAGCTTTGTAGGACCTCGCCATACCCCACTGCTGCGGGAGGAACAAATTGAAGCGGTTGTCAGATGGATGGCAGCTAACGCATCGACTTCAATGACTTCCACGTCCTCTCAGGGCCAGAGCACTGAAGAGCAACCATCTGTCTCTTCACCACCTGTCAAAGTGCCCAGGCAGCCAGAGAGCTCTGGACAGGAGCCATCACAGTCTCTACTTCTGTTCTCTGAATCTGTTGGCTTGAAAAGAGGGGGCCAGCCAAGCAGCATTCAAGAATGTGAAGAGGAGGGAGTATGCAGTGATGCGCAACTTCTTTGTCCCTCTGAATCTGAAGAGGCAGGTGGGCCAGTGCCTATGGTCAGCAATCCTCAGTACGCATCAGATGACGAGACTCAGGTGCCACTTTCTGGTGTGTACGGTACTGGCAAGACAACCCAGGAGAAGCAGGTGTTTGAAGAGGGGAGTGTAGATGATGAAGTCCTGGACCCATCATGGTGTGAGGAACAGGAAGGTGGTGGGAGCAGCTCTGAGGAAGAGATTCCCCGAATGGCCAAAACAGGACGGAGAGGGAGGGGGCAGACTTGGTTGCCTGTAGCCTCCACTTCGGCACCCGTTAGGTGCATTCCTCTTCCAAAAGCCAAAACGGGCGCTCCCAAGACTTGCAGTGCGTGGTCCTTTTTTGACACAGTTGCAGATGACATTTGCTTTGTCAAATGCAAGCTGTGTCATCAGAAAGTCAAAAGAGGGAAAAATGTCAGCAACCTCAATACCACAAATATGTGGAAACATGTGCGGACCAAGCACGAGCTGGAGTTACACAGACACACTGAAGACGTAGGCCAACGTACAGCACCACCTACCACCTCTTCAGCTTGTGTTGGGGCCTCTTTCTCCAGCTCACACACAGCTGGTTCAGCTTCCTCACAGGATCGCCAAGGAAGAACCTCTGGCACTCTTGTCCGGAGACCCAGTGACAATCCACCCACAGCACCACGTTCCCAGTCATCCTCACACTCTCAGGCCACTCTACAGCCATTGGTAGCACAGGCATGGGATAAAAGGCAGCCATAATCGGCAAACCATCCCCGAGCACAGGCTCTGAATGCTGGCATTGCAAAACTACTGGCCCTTGAAATGCTCTCATTCAGGCTGGTGGAGACTGACACCTTCCGGAACTTCATGGCATTGGCAGTCCCACAATACACCGTGCCCAGCCGCTTTTATTTCAGCAGGCAAGCCGTCCCTGCCCTGCAAAAGCATGTGGAGGGAAAAATAAAACATGCGCTACTAAACGCCGTCAGTAGCAAGGTCCACCTGACCACCGATGCGTGGACCAGTAACCATGGACAGGGACGATACCTTTCCCTCACTGCCCATTGGGTCAATGTTGTGGAGCCGGGTACAGATCTGGAGAGTGGCACTGTACGTGTTCTTCCAACTCCACGGATTGCAGGAATCCAGTCTGTACACATTGACTCCTCCTCCTACTCATGTTCCTCAGAAACAGCGCTGCAGGAGCCTGTTACGACCGATATGAGCACAGCCGTGGCCAAACGTCAACTGGCCGTGCTCAACTTAATTTCTTTGGGGAATCGAAGCCACACAGCGCAGGAGCTCTGGAATGCCATCAAGCAGGAGAGCGACGTGTGGTTTGTGCCAGCGAATCTCCCGCCAGGCTTGGTTGTGTGTGACAATGGCCGAAATCTGGTGGCAGCTCTGGGCCTAGGCAACCTCACTCACATCCCATGTCTGGCACATGTGCTGAACTTGGTCGTGCAGAGCTTTCTGAGGGACTAGCCGGATCTTGATGCACTGCTGCACAAGGTCCGCATAGAGTGCGCTCACTTGCGGCGTTCCAGCACGGCAGGATTGCGCCTTGCTGCTCTGCTGGGCCGATTACGCCTTCCCGAACATCGCATCATATGTGACCTACCCAGCAGGTGGAATTCAACGTTACATATGTTGGAGCGGATGTGTGAGCAGCAGGCAGCAGTCAAGGAGTACCAGCTGCATCAGGCGCAAACAAGTCGCACTGTGCACCGGTCACACTTCAGCACCACTGAGTGGGCCTCCATGAAGGACATCTGCATCGTTTTGCGTGCCTTCGATGATTACACACGGATGGCGAGTGCAGATAATGCACTAGTCAGCATGACTGTCCCCCTTATCTGCCTGTTTCAAAAAACACTGCAAGCACTAAGGGAGGAGGTTTTGAAGAGGTGGAGGATGAGGAGTCACACATGCAATCTGCTTCTGGTCAGTCTGCGCTACGTGATTCCTCACAAAGGCCTAGGCAGGGGACACTATGTGAGGAGGATGAGGAGGAGTCAATGGAGGAGGAAGACATCTCTCCAGAGGAGGGAGGTACACAATGCTCTAGTCAGTATGTACAGCGAGGGTGGGGTGATGCAGAGCAGGCAGAGATGACGACTCAAGCAGGGGACAGCGTTTCTTTGGCAGTTGGGAGTCTCCAGCACATGGGTGATTTCATGCTGCAGTGCCTGAGAAACGACCGCCGCATCGCCCACATTCTCAACACGGCTGATTATTGGGTGTACACCCTCCTAGATCCTCGCTACCTGGACAACTTACAAAGCCTCATACCACCGATGAACCGGGAGCGTAAAATGTGGGAGTACCAAGACACACTGGTGCAGTCCATCATGTTCTCCATTCCACCCGACAGCAGTGCTGCTAGTGCTTTACAAAGCAGCTCTGTGCATCGAGGCAGTGAAGGAAGCTCTGCACAAAGAGGGAGCAGAGGCAGCGCCTCAGCACAAGGCAAGACCACTATAGCCCAAATGTGGCAAAGTTTTGTGTGTCCGCCACAAATGTCTACACCATCACAGACGGCTCCAGTCAGCAGGAGGCAACGTTTCCATCAGATGGTGACAGACTACATGTCTTGCCCTGTCAGTGTACTCCCAGATGGCTCTTCCCCCTTCAAGTTTTGGGTCTGTAAGCTGGATACATGGCCAGAGCTTAGCCAGTATGCATTGGAGGTGCTGGCTTGCCCTGCTGCCAGTGTATTATCGGAACGCGTCTTTAGTGCCGCAGGTGGTGTACTAACAGACCGTCGCACGCGACTATCCTCCGATGACGTTGACCGGCTTACTTTTCTGAAAATGAACAAGGCCTGGATCTCGCCAGAATTTGCCAGTCCTCTTCCAGAATAAATAATTGGTTGGCGACAGTATCCAAGTCTCCTGTTGTGTTCATGTTTCTACCACCTGAACTGTAATCCCTGGGCTTCAACACAGCCAGTTGTCGCTCAGAAGTGCCGTCTGCACAGAGAAAAACACTAGCTCCTGTGTTAGTGGGGTTCAGTAACACCAGCTGCTCCCCTGCTGTGTGGACGGCAAAGTCTCCTGCTCCCTCCACAATCGAACTACTACTGATTTTTAACCGTGCTCCACTTAGGCCTCTTGCTCCACTGTCTCTAGTATTTCCCCTGGCCTCCAACCCCGCCAGTTGCTGCTCTGAAGTGGCGTCTGCACAATCCACACTTGTTCCTGTGTTACTGGGGCTCAGTCACATCAGTTGATCCCCTGATGTGTGTCCGGCAATGTCTCCTGCTCTGTCCACATTCCCATTACTAGTAGACCAGGAGACCATTGGCTCTTGTTCCTTATGCTGCCCCTCCGGGTTCCAGCACCGTCAGCTGGTCCTCGCTAGTTCCATTTGCTCTTGTTCCTTCAGCTAACCATCCAGGTTCCAGTACCGTCAGCTGGTACTCAGCAGGTCCTCAGCCTTCTTGTACCTTCTGCTACTTTTCCAAGTTCGAGCTTGTGGAAATGGTTTTTGGTTCTCACTCTGGATCTCCCTGATGACGACCCTGAAGACGACGACCCTGAAGACGACGACCCTGAAGACGACGACCCTGAAGACGACGACCCTGAAGACGACGACCCTGAAGACGACGACCCTGAAGACGACGACCCTGAAGACGACGACCCTGAAGACGACGACCCTGAAGACGACGACCCTGAAGACCACACCGAAGAAGACCACACCGAAGAAGACCACACCGAAGAAGACCAAAAAGATGACCAAGAGGACAAAGATCATGAAGACAACCACCAAGATGCACAACAACAAGAGACAGAAGACCAAGAAGCTGAAAAACCAAAAGCAGAAGAACATTGGCTCTTGTTCCTTCTGCTACCCATCCGGGTGCCAGCACTGTCAGCTGGTTCTCGCCAGAGCTTTTGGCCTAGGTGCCTCCATCTCGGTATCCGAAGTCCAGCACCGTCAGCTGGTCCTTGGTAGTGCTTTTTAGCACAGGTACCTTCTGCTTAGTAACCGTGGTCCATCACCGTCAGTTGGTCCTCGGTAGTGCCATTGGCTCTTGTTCCTTCTGCTACCCATCCGGGTTCCAGCACTGTCTGCTGGTTCTCGCCAGAGCCTTTGGCCTAGGTGCCTCCATCTCGGTATCTGAGGTCCAGCACCGTCACCTGGTCCTTGGTAATGGTTTCTAGCACAGGTACCTCCTGCATAGTAACCGGGGTCCAGCACAGTCAGCTGTTCCTCAGTAGTGCCATTGGCTATTGTTCCTTCTGCTGCCACTAGGGGTTCCAGTACTGTCAGCTGGTTCTCGCCAGTTTCTCAGCCTTCTTGTACCTTCTGCTACATTTCCAAGATCAAGCTTTTTGAAATTGTCTTTGGTAATCCTTATTGATCTCCATGATGACGACCCTGATGACGACGACCCTGAAGACCACACCAAAGAAGACCAGAAATAAGACCCTAAATAATAAGACCAAGAGGACAAAGAACATGAAGACAACCACCAAGATACAGAACAAAAGACAGAAGAACAAGAAGCAGAAGAAGCAAAAGCAGAAGAACAGAAAGCAGAAGAACATTAAGCATAAGACTAAAAATCAGAGCAAATGATATTATCTAAATTATAAGCAGAAGACTAAGCAGTGTATGGGGGTGAGTCCATTCCTCCTCGTGGTGCCCCTGGAAAATGCCTGCTGCTGCAGGCCAAACTGAACGCGGACAAATCCTGTTGGAAATCTTTTGTGACAGGCAGAACGGAAGGTGTAATCTTCAAACTTTTATAGATAACTACAGGAATGCCTGTCACAAAAAAGAATATGAAGAATAGGAAGAAGATGAGGTAGAATATGAAGAAGAATAATAGTTGAATAAGAAGAATATTAAGAATGTAAAAAAAAAGAATAATAGGAAGAAGGTGAAGAAGAAGAAGATGAATAAGGTGAAGAAGTAGTTGATGAAAAAGATGCTGCTGCTGAGGATGACGAAGGAGAAAGTGTGGGAGAAGTAAAAAAGAAGGTGAAGAGCATGGAAGTAGTGAAACATACATATCTGACAAAATATAAAAGAGGTTAACATAGTCAATATCTTTGTAACTCCGAACGTCTTTAAAAAAAAATTTAATTCCTGCTATTCCATTTGATTGGGCTAAAGCTCTATGGCTTTAATGTCTCCTACACCTCCCACAATACATTCTGCATTATTATTAGTTGTTTTTCTTCATGTAGAATTAACCTACAAGGAAAGAAAGGGTTTTTTAATTCCGATATTTCTGTTCCGTTGACTTGAATGGGACTTCCAGAATCGGAATCGGCGATACCCGATACTTTTTGGATATCAGCCGATCCAATCCGATTTGATATTTTTCAATATCGGGTGGTATCGCTCAACACTAGTCAGCACAGAGAGTGGATAGGTGGCTGAAAACATGGGGGGGAGAGATTCTCAACACTGCAAAGCCTGCCCCCATTGTGACATTACCGCCCTCTCGATGCGATAGCATAAGGCCTCCATCTAGTCAATATAATAAATAGGGTATTCAAATAATGCTGTCTGAACCGTAACCAGCACAGAGTGTTATTAAGTGTGTGAAGGAAGAAAAAAAGATGAAATTCGACATAAAGAGGCCAATGAGTCATGTTATATCAATAAAACTGTTTAAGACAACTTTTAAAAGGAACTTTCATTCGTGGGAAAACCCCTTTAATGTGACCGGCTTCCTCTGCCTGTAGAGACGTAGCGCATCTGTCGCCGGGATCAGCCGAATGATTCACTGCGCCTGCACGGACTTTGCGCAGTCGTAGTAAATCAGAACGCCTCCATCTTTGTGCAGACAGATAGCAGCGGTCACATTAAAACTGCGCATTTGCTACGGCGGCGGTCAGGGAATGATTCGGCTGATCCCGGTAGTAGCGTGTTTGCGATAGTGTTCCGCTGGTGGTACCGTGCAAGAGGCTGTGTACGGCGTATACAGTGTGTGGTGTGTACGGCATATACAGAGTGTGTGTGGTGCGTACAGTGTGTGTGTGGTGCGTACAGCGTATACAGTGTGTGTGAGGTACAACAGTATTCTGCTGGAGGTACCGCACAAGAAGCTGGTACCACCAGCAGTTTCCATATTGAGACACCCATCACTTGGGTGTCCCAATATTGCGGTCGGTGAACTTCCGCCGCTTGGAATTCTGGGATCAGGACACATCTGGACGAAACAGGATGTGAAGATATTACAAGGTAAGTATATATTAGATTAACATGGTGAATTTAAAGTGCAAGTACATATGTTATACACAAAAGACAATAATACAGTCTTATTCCACAGATTTCTTTAGATCTGCATGGAATGGAATAAAAGGATGAAACATGATAGAAAAATCAAGACGGTACATGAAGACAATGATATAGATACATATGCATTTGCAGAGTATGTTATATACTTCAGCAGCCATTTAAGAACATCAGTGGCTGCACATGCCAGAAGATATAGTCCATACTTGTTACAAAATCGGATATGGTATTCTGAAGGGGATATGTTCAAATAGATTCATTGATACCAAGAATGATTACTATTAAACCCAAAGAAGGGAAGTGCCAGACAAGATTTAAAATATAAGTGATTTATTAATTAGATATTTAAAATTGTAATAAATAGATACGAGATTATGCAGAACAAGGCTCTAGAACATAGGAACTGCATTGCTGCCATAGAAAATGGGAGAAAAAAATTGAAAAGCACTATATAGTGTATATATGAGTTATGCTTCTGCAAAAATTACTATGAATAAAAGGAATGTTCTTAGCGGATAAATTGGCCAATATATGTGTGCTCAATTGCCACGTCAAGGAGTCCTTCGTAAATTGGGTCCCTATCCTGTAATGTCTCCTCTCTTGGGCAAAAAAACCTACAATTTATGTGGCAGGAATGGACCAGCTAATCTGTTTAAAATCACCTATGGCTAATGGGAGTGGTAGCGCACATGTCCAAAAGGCTTTGATACAAATAGACAAAAAGAAGGACCAGCACATCTTAACTAGTGTGAATAGACGGCAACCAAAGAAAACAGATAAGTCAAAAACATTAAGGTTTGCACCATAACTTAGCAAGAATGATTACTCTAGAACATAGGAACTGCATTGCTGCCATAGAAAATGGGAGAAAAAATTGAAAAGCGCTATATAGTGTATATATGAAATATGCATCGGCAAAATTAGCTATTAATAAAAGGAAGGTTCTTAGCGCATAAATTGGCCAATAAATGTGTGCCCACACATACCACACTACCACTCCTATTAGCCACATATGATTTTAAGCAGAGTAGTTGGTCCATTCCTGCCCCATAAATTGTAGGCTTTTTTGCCCAAGAGGTGACATTACAGGATAGGGACCCAATTTGGCTCACGTGGTCCCGATATATAAGAAAGGTAAGAAGGTGGATCCAGGCAACTACCGTCCGGTAGGTCTGACATCAGTAGTATGCAAAATTTTTGAGGGCATAATAAGAGATGACCTGCAGAAATATGTTGCAGAGAATAATATAATAACTGACAACCAGCAGGGACTCATGAAGAATAAGTTGTGTCTAACATGTTGGGTTTCTATCAGGAGGTAAGTGCAAGTCTGGATGCTGGTAATGCGGCTGATGTGATTTATCTGAACTTTGCAAAAGCATTTGATACTGTACTACATAACAGCCTTAGGCCAGAGTCACGCTTGCGAGTCGTGCGAGTTTCTCGCAAGTGTGACTCCGGCCTTATACTGAAGCTATAGAGGCAAAGACTGAATGAAACTGTATGCAGATGGGTAAGGAATTGACTAAAGGACAGGAAACAGGGTTGTCATAAATGGTTCGTTCTGTAATGGGATATAGTCAGCAGTTGGGACCGCAGGGATCCGTGCGAGGACCGATTCTTTTTAACCTCTTTATTAATGACCTAGTGGATGGGATTGAGAGTAAAGTAAGTCTTTCCTGATGACACCAAACTATGTAGGATATTAAAAAATGACCTTGACATTACAATAACGCAAAACAATCTGGATAAGATGTCAAACACTTGGCAAATGAGGATTAATGTAAGATAAATGTAGAGTAATGCATCTAGGACGGAGTAATCTTATTGCTGCATATACATTAAATGGAAGCATACTCAGGACTACAGAACAGGAGAAGGACTTGGGTATTCTCGTTACAAGTAGACTGAGCACCAGTACTCAATGTCAATCAGCAGCCGCAAAAGCAAAGAAGATTTTAGAATGTATAAAAAGAGAGATAAAATCCCGCAATCCCAACGTATTATAAATCACTGGTGAGGCCACATATAGATTATGGGATTCAGTTTTAGGCTCCATATTTTAAAAAAGATATTCCGAAGATAGAATTAGTTCAAAGACGGGGAACTAGATTATTACAAGAGATGGAAGGCCTCTCATATGATGAAAGGTTGGAAAAAATGGGTTTGTTTAGCTTAGAAAAAAGACACCACAGAGGGGATCTCATTTACATGTATAAATATATATATGTGTGGTCAGTACAAAGGACTGGCGCATGACTTATTGCTTACAAAGACCATACTAAGGACCAGGGGGCACTCCTCAGGTGGAAGAAAGAAGATTCCAGCAGCTAAACAGGGAAGGGTTCTTTACAGTTAGAGCAGTCAGACTGTGGAATGCCGACCACAAGAGGTAGTAATGGCAGACACTATAACAGCTTTTAAAAAAGGGTTGGACGATTTCCTTGATACATGTAACATTGCGGGTTACAGTTAAATTAACAATGGAATTGGTGGAGAAAGGTTGAACTTGATGGACCTAGGTCTTTTTTCAACCAATTTAACTACAATGCACCATACAGAATAATGGTCTCCATATAATGCTCCATACAGCATTAAAGGCTTCATGCAACACTCCATACAGAATAATGAGTTTCATATAATGCGCCATACAGAATAATGCGTTTCAATGCCTCTGTGGTAACTCCTTGACGCCTGCCCGAACATTTCCAGCATCCCCATGTATATAAATGGTAGTGTCTATCATGCACGTCACTCATTGCCGAGAGCAAGCACACATGCGTGCCCTGTCCCCGCTATCCCCGTTGGCCTTCTGTGTCTCTATGCAGTGGCTGACATCGGGTCATATGTTGCCATGTGATCCTGATGTTACAAGCCCCATAGCAGGGACGCAGGCCAGCATCGCGGCTGTCATGGCAACAGACACGTCACTTCCGTTTTCGCAGCAATGTGAGTTCCGGTGCTGACCCGTTTTAAACCCCTGCATTTCACCACTTCCCATGCCCCCTGGCAAAGGTTTGGTATCAGAAACACGAGTTGGGGTGTACACACAAGCACTGCAAGCCCCTGCGTACATTAGTGTCAGTTCTCAGGTATACGATCTGTTATTTATTTGCCCATTACTTTCTGTGACTTTGAAGCTACCTTCCATGACATATTTCTGTGCCACCACTTTAGGGCCATCATTTCAATATTCACCTTTTTCTGGTGATTACTGCTTATGTTTATATAATTAGCCTGACATCATACCACTTGGTTATTATTGCAGGGTTTTTCAATATGTTACATATCTCTCTATATACGCTATACCACTAGTATCTTGTTATGGAGGAATGCCATAGCTCTTGCCCTGTGTATCCCATGCACACATTTTTGTATATGTTATGTCAGGGGTGGACACTGACAGTTTGGGCCCCTGTGAAAGAAATCTGTCTGGACACCCTTCCTTTTATGGCAACAAAGCTATATATATATATATATATATATATATATATATATATATATATATATATATATATATATATATATATATATATATATATATATATATATATATATATATATATACACATACACAGCGCCTTGCGAAAGTATTCAGCCCCCTCGAACTTTTCAACCTTTTCCCACATATCATAATTCAAACATAAAGATACCAAATGTAAATTTTTGGTGAAGAATCAACAAGTGGGACACAATTGTGAAGTTGAACGAAATGTATTGGTTATTTTACATTTTTGTGGAAATTCAAAAACTGAAAAGTGGGGTGTGCAATATTATTCAGCCCCTTTAACTTAATACTTTGTTGTGCCACCTTTTGGTGCGATTACAGGTGCAGTTCGCTTGGGGTATGTCTATCAGTTTTGTACATAGAGAGACTGAAATTCTTGCCCATTCTTCCTTGGCAAACAGCTCGTGCTCAGTGAGATTTGATGGAGATCGTTTGTGAACAGCAGTTTTCAGCTCTTTCCACAGATTCTCGATTGGATTCAGGTCTGGACTTTGACGTGGCCATTTTAACACCTGGATATGTCTTCCTATCTCTCTGACCGCTCCTTCAGTGTTTTGCTCGCTGGCTCCACGTCATCTTCTCTTCCTCTCACTGTCGGGGTACCTCAGGGCTCAGTCCTTGGCCCCCTTCTCTTCTCTCTCTACACAGCCCCAATTGGACAGACCATCAGCAGATTTGGCTTTCAGTGCCATCTTTATGCTGATGATACACAACTATATACGTCATCCCCTGACCTTACCCCCATGGTACTACAGAATGCCAGTGACTGTCCGCAGTCTCCAATGTCATGTCCGCTCTCTATCTGAAACTTAACCTCTCAAAAACTGAACTTCTTCTGCTCCCGCCATCTACTAACCTCCCTAAATTTGACATTTCCCTCTCCGTGGGTGGCACCACAATAACACCCCGGCAGCAGGCGTGCTGTCTGGGTGTTATGTTTGACACCAACCTCTCCTTCACATCCCATATACAATGTCTTGCCCGCTCTTGCTGCTTACACCTAAAGAACATCTCCATAATTCGCCCTTTTCTCACCATGGAAACAAAAACCCTCTCTGTCGCATTGATCTACTCCCGCCTGGACTACTGCAATGCTCTATTAATTGGCCTCCCCGCTACTCGACTTTCCCCTCTCCAGTCCATACTTAATGCAGCAGCCAGGGTCATCTATCTGGCTAATCGGGACTCGGACGCGTCCGCTCTTCGCCAGTCCTTACATTGGCTGCCCATTCATTATAGGGTCCAATTCAAAGTACTTGTTCTCACTCACAAAGCTCTCCACAGTGTGGCACCCCCCTACATCTCCTCCCTCATTTCTGTCTATCGGCCTAGCCGACCGCTGCGCTCTGCAAACGACTTTCGACAAACCTCTACACTAATCCGCACCTCCCACTCCCGACTCCAAGACTTCTCCCACACTGCGCCAATCCTCTGGAATGCTCTACCCCAAGAAATTAGGACTATCCACAATTTGCACAGTTTTAGGCGCTCTCTCAAAACACATCTACTCAGAGCAGCCTATCACGTTCACTAATCAAAGTCATTTTAAGTGCAAGTGTGAGTATGCAGCCCATTCACTATCTCTGTCCCCCACCTTCTCAAGATGGCTGGGCCATCATTGTAAATACATCATTGTAAATGCACACCTGTACTTGGTATCTCCCCCACCTCATTGTAGATTGTAAGCTCTCACGAGCAGGGTCGTTTTATTTTACTTTAATTACTGTATTGTTAACGTTGTTACTTATGACTTGTGTTTTGAAACTGTTAAAGTGTAAAGAGCTGCAGAATACGTTGGCGCTATATAAATAAAGATTATTATTATTATTATTATTATTATTAATAATAATAATAATCTTTATTTATATAGCGCCAACGTATTATTATTATTATTATTATTATTATTATTATTATTATTATTATTATTAATAATAATAATAATATTATTATTATTCCATTGTAGATTTTGCTTTATGTTTGGGATAATTTTCTTGTTGGAAGACAAATCTCCATCCCAGTCTCAGGTCTTTTGCAGACTCCAACAGGTTTTCTTCAAGAATGGTCCTGTATTTGGCTCCATCCATCTTCCCATCAATTTTAACCATCTTCCCTGTCCCTGCTGAAGAAAACCAGGCCCAAACCATGATGCTGCCAAAACCATGTTTGAGAGTGGAGATGGTGTGTTCAGGATGATGAGCTGTGTTGCCTTTACGCCAAACATATCGTTTGGCATTTTTGCAAAAAAGTTCAATTTTGGTTTCATCTGACCAGAGCACCTTCTTCCACATGTTTGGCGAGTCTCCCAGGTGGCTTGTTGCAAACTTTAAATAACACTTTTTATGGATATCTTTGAGAAATGGCTTTCTTCTTGCCACTCTTCCATAAAGGCCAGATTTGTGCAGTGTACGACTGATTGTTGTCCTATGGCCAGACTATCCTACATCAGTTGTAGATCTCTGCAGTTCATCCAGAGTGATCATGGGCCTCTTGGCTGCATCTCTGATCAGTCTTCTCCTTGTTTGAGATGAAAGTTTAGAGGGACGGCCGGGTCTTGGTAGATTTGCAGTGGTATGATACTCCTTCCATTTCAATATGATCGCTTGCACAGTGCTCCTTGGGATGTTTAATGTTTTGGAAATCATTTTGTATCCAAATCTGGCTTTAAACTTCTCCACAACAGTATCACGGACCTGCCTGTTGTGTTCCTTGATATTCATGATGCTCTCTGTGCTTCAAACAGAACCCTGAGACTATCACAGAGCAGGTGCATTTATACGGAGACTTGATTACACACAGGTGGTTTATATTTATCATCATTAGTCATTTAGGACAACATTGGATCATTCAGAGATCCACAATGAACTTCTGGAGTGAGTTTGCTGCACTGAAAGTAAAGGGGTCGAATAATATTGCATGCCCCACTTTTCAGTTTTTGACTTTCCTCAAAAATTTAAAATAACCAAAAAATTTCGTTCAGCTTCACAATTGTGCTCCACTTGTTGCCAATTCTTCACCAAAAAATTACATTTGGTGTCTGTATGCTTGAAGCATGATATGTGGGAAAAGGCTGAAAAGTTTGAGGGGGCAGAATACTTTCGCAAGACACTGTATATTATATATATCCATACACATATATACAGTTGTGGGCAAAAGTATTGACACCCCTGCAATTCTGTCAGATAATACTCAGTTTCCTCCTGAAAATGATTGCAAACAAATTCTTTGTAATTATCTTCATTTAATTTGTCTTAAATGAAAAAACACAAAAAGAATTGTCCTAAAGCCAAATTGGATATAATTCCACACCAAACATAAAAAAAGAGGGTGGACAAAAGTATTGGCACTGTTCGAAAAATCATGTGATGCTTCTCTAATTTGTGTAAATAACAGCACCTGTAACTTACCTGTGGCACTAACAGGTGTTGGCAATAACTAAATCACTCTTGCAGCCAGTTGACATGGATTAAAGTTGACTCAACCTCTGTCCTGTGTCCTTGTGTGTACCACATTGAGCATGGAGAAAAGACAAAAGACCAAAGAACTGTCTGAGGACTTGAGAAACCAAATTGTGAGGAAGCATGAGCAATCCCAAGGCTACAAGTCCATCTCCAAAGACCTGATTGTTCCTGTGTCTACCGTGCGCAGTGTCATCAAGACGTTTAAAGCCCATGGCACTGTGGCTAACCTCCCCAGATGTGGACGGAAAAGAAAAATTGATAAGAGATTTCAACGCAAGATTGTGCGGATGTTGGATAAAGAACCTCGACTAACATCCAAACAAGTTCAAGCTGCCCTGCAGTCCGAGGGTACAACAGTGTCAACCCGTACTATCCGTCGGCCCGTCGGCGTCTGAATGAAAAGGGACTGTATGGTAGGAGACCCAGGAAGACCCCACTTCTTATCCCGAGACATAAAAAGCCAGACTGGAGTTTGCCAAAACTTACCTGAAAAAGCCTAAAACGTTTTGGAAGAATGTTCTCTGGACAGATGAGACAAAACTAGAGCTTTTTGGGAAATGGCATCAATATAGAGTTTACAGGAGAAAAAAAAAAAAAGGCATTCAAAGAAAAAAACATGGTCCCTACAGTCAAACATGGCGAAGGTTCCCTGATGTTTTGGGGTTGCTTTGCTGCCTCTGGCACTGGACTGCTTGACCGTGTGCATGGCATTATGAAGTCTGAAGACTACCAACAAATTTTGCAGCATAATGTAGGGCCCAGTGTGAGAAAGCTGGGTCTCCCTCAGAGGTCATGGGTCTTCCAGCAGTACAATGACCCAAAACACTTCAAAAAGCACTAGAAAATGGTTTGAGAGAAAGCACTGGAGACTTCTTAGGTGGCCAGCAATGAGTCTAGACCTGAATCCCATGGAACACCTGTGGAGAGATCTAAAAATGGCAGTTTGGAGAAGGCACCCTTCAAATATCAGGGACCTGGAGCAGTTTGCCAAAGAAGAATGGTCTAAAATTCCAGCAGAGCATTGTAAGAAACTCATTGATGGTTACCGGAAGCGGTTGGTTGCAGTTATTTTGGCTAAAGGTTGTGCAACCAAGTATTAAGCTGAGGGTGCCAATACTTTTGTCTGGCCCATTTTTGGAGTTTTGTGTGAAATGATCAACGTTTTGCTTTTTGCTTCATTCCCTTTTGTGTTTTTTCATTTAAGACAAATTAAATGAAGATAATAATACCAAAGAATTTGTTTTTGCAATCATTTTCAGGAAGAAACAGTATTATTTGACAAAATTGCAGGGGTGTCAATACTTTTGGCCATGACTGTATGTATATATATTACATAGTCTCCTTTATTATGTATATTACCATCCCTTATTATACAGTACCCTTTCTTGTTATGTACTGTACCGTCCCTTACATATTGGATTATATAGAGCCCTGTTTTTTGTTACATACCGTCCTGTCTTAATTGCTGTCTATTGCAATGACGGCTGATGGAGCATGGGAAAGCTTCCTTTCTAATGGAGTAGATGATGGACTGGTCATCTGGTCACCTGCTCCTCCATCAGCAGTCATTTTATATCTAAAAAGAGAGGGCGCTGTGAATAGCAAAATTAACAAGAATACACTATGTAAGAGACAGCACTGTACATAGCAGCAGAGGAAGCTATATAATAAGGGATGGCACCATATATAACTAGAAAGGCTGGTATGTAATAAGGGATAGTGTTATACATAATAAAAGAGGAAACTATGTAACTAAGGATGGTGTTATACATAATAAGTGAGTACACTATATACTAAGGGACTGTGTTAAACATAAGCGATAATAATGTCTTCCTCCACCTCCCCCGTTCCCAAGTCCATTATAAGTCCCCCCTTCTACCATCCAATCCCCCACACCCCTCATTGTGCTCCTCCCCTCACATCCCATTATTGTCCTCTCCCCCACCCCATCATTGAACTCTTCACCACCCCATCATTGCCCATTCCACCACCTCCATCATTGTCTTCCCCCCCAACACTCCCATCATTACCCATTCCACCACCTCCTTCATTTCCTCCTCCCCACCACCCCCATTATGGCTCTTCCACCACTACCATCATTGTCCTTTCCACCACCATCATCATTGTCCTTTCCACCACCACCATCATTGCATTCTCCCTCACCACCCCATCACTGTTCTTTCCACCACCTCCATCATTGCCCTTTCCACCACCTTCATCCTTCATCAAGGAAAGATGGCAGTGATGAGGATTACCTCCAATATGATTGTCCCCAATTTCTGATAGAAGAAACAGCTACTCCATCAAATGCCAGTGAGAATCCACTCCCAAATCCCGATCTGGTGATATACACGGATGGTTCAAGATATGCTGATGAGTTTGGTAGATTCCACACGGGATGCGCTGTTACCACAGAGGACACTGTAGTGCATGCAGCTGCACTGCCACCCTCACAGTCAGCACAAGAAACGGAACTCCAGGCTCTGTCTACTGCACGTACTTTGGCCAAGAACAGACAGGCTAATATATACACGGACTCACGGTATGCATTTGGTATTGCTCACGATTTTGGGGCTCTATGGGCCAATCGAGGGTTTATTACTACTGCCGGAACCCCAGAGAAAAATGCTGAAGCTGTTAAAACCCTCATGGACTCGATCAAATTACCTACTCAGGTGGCTATTATCAAAGTTAAGGCACACGGTCCTAGGAACAGTCCACAGACTGTTGGCAACGCATTGCAGATATGCAAGCAAAAGCCGCCGCTCTTTTACCTGTTGAACCAACCATACCAACTATGGTGACCACACGCTCTCAGCGTAAACAGTTACAAGAAGCATTGACCCTACAAGAACCTGATGATCTACAACAGACGGAAGTTTTCTATCGGACCCCACGAGTCCGCTTAATGACGATGCAGAGAATGTCTCCAAAGGAAGAGGTGAAGCAATGGAAGACTGATGGGGCACGTATGGATAATGGTCTCTGGAAAAAGGACCAACTCGTGTGTCTCCCTAAGCGGATGTAACCTGCTATTGCCATATGGGCCTACATATCGAGGAAAGAATCAGGCCCTCGCCCTGGTGCAAAAATTCTACTGGGCCCCAGGAATTTCCACAGTTTTGACAGCACTCAACCGTGCCTGTAATATCTGTCAGACTTACAATCCCGGTCAACTTCAACATGTACCCCCGAAGCATGTTGCTAAGCCCAATCCTTTCCAAAGGCTCCAGGTGGACCATATCACGTTGCCTAAGTCTGGAAGGTATGAATACTGTTGTTGTTATGTTCTCCAGTTGGCCGGAAGCATTCCCTGTTACCAACATGACCACAAAAACCACAGTGAAGAAACTGGTGATGGAAGTCATACGCAGATATGGGGTTCCAGAAGTTGTTGAAAGTGATCAAGGTCCGGCCTTTTCTTCTCATGTGTACCAAGAAGTTCTGACAATGCTTGGATCCAATGTAGCCCTCCATACTCCGTACCACCCACAATCCAGTGGGAAAGTTGAGAGGCTGAACGGCACACTGAAGGGACAATTGACCAAAATGATGCAGGAGACTACGGCTGCATGGTCAGAGCTCCTACCCATTGTACTATACCACATCTGTACTACCCCTATTGCAAAACATGGCCTGTCCCCATATGAGATATTGTTTGGTGCTAGGCCCCCAGTTACAAACTTCCAGCCTCAGCAGTTATCAGAAAAAACTGACCGTGCTGTTCAATGTGTTATTCAGCTTAGTAGAGATCTTGCCAACACCCATGCTCTAGTTTCGTCTTCTCTTCCAGATTCAGCAAAAACCGACACCTGTCATAACTTGAAGCCTGGTGATTTGGTAGTCGTGAAAAGGCATGTCAGAAAGCATAGACTAGAACCCTTGTATGACTGTCCCTATCAAGTTCCCCTCATCACCCAACAAGCCAATAGCAAATAAAGGGGGCATAATGTTTTGGTTTTTCACATTTTCCATAT
This sequence comes from Dendrobates tinctorius, assembly GCF_039654945.1. Lineage (NCBI taxonomy): Eukaryota > Metazoa > Chordata > Amphibia > Anura > Dendrobatidae > Dendrobates > Dendrobates tinctorius. Next base: position 37,475,889 of record NW_027361683.1, read on the forward strand.
TATTGGTAGAAGTTAAAAGTTAAAGTTAGAAGATATTCAAAGACTCAGATCAATATGATAAAGATAATGATTGTAATAAGGACAGTTGGTGGTCAGACACCTTCTCCTTTCTCAATCCAGCCAATTGATTTAAGGGAATTGGGGGTTGGATAGCTGGGATCTTACAAAGCTTGTTGCATATTGCTGCCTGTATCCTTGTTGCATATGTGATACTAAAACTTGTTCTTTGGTGTATTTCTGTATGTATTAGGAAAATCTGCACTAAGACAGCTAATGATTATACCAAAGGCGTCGTTGCCCCTGCTCTTCTCTGCACCGATCTCAAAAGGCTACTTGATGAATATGTTGAAGCCAAGCACATGGCACCCTTCAAAAGATCTCCACCACCATCACCAAAAATTGTTATTCGTGAAGTGCAGTATACAGGGGGACGGGTGCGCCGCGACAGCCATGACTGGTAACCTGGCATCAGTCATGTGAAGACCAGTACCCCTCAAGCTGTTAGCTTGGGATAGCACCTCTGATGCTACATATGTGTTAAAAAAAAAAATTATCTAGGGGGGATTGTGAAGGGTTAAAACTAAAATCTGGGCTGAAGTTTCATTTTCTCCATTCTCTGAAGGTTTCATTTCTCCATTTTGGTTGCTTTAAGATAAATTTTTGTAATTGAGATAAAAGTTCAGGCTGTCATGAAACCAGACTGTTCCTCATCAGGTGCAAGATAAGGGACTCGGGGGTGTATTACAATGAAGAATATGCCATTATACTACTTTCTATGCTATGTAAATACAGACATATGCAGTTTCCATTTTTCTTGCAATATTGTTGGCTTATAAAGTGAAATGATGCTATTGGTAGTTGAGAACTTTGCATAATTATTCAAAATATTATAAAAGTAGTGACTAAATTAACGGGTTTAGTGATCTCCTTGGATCGTCCCATACAGAGACACGTCTCCGTTTGGTCATTTGAGTTGCTAGCAACACTCTGTGGAATAATTCGGAAATCACTGGATCAACCGTGAAGGGTTAATTTAACCTTCTCCCTATCAACAGCATTCTCATTCAGGTAAACAGATTGAGAATGCTGTAAAGGATTACAGTCGGCAGAAGCTTAATGATCTTCATGATCGTTATTCACAAAAGCCAAATGAATCCCTGATAGTGTGGGGAAGGGAACTAGCCTATGGACCTGATTTTGTACAAAAGAGAAAAAAAAAGTGATGGCACTCACCGTTCTGTCGTGAAAATTCTTTATTAATTAACCACTTTCCTACATTGGACGTACTATTCCGTCCATGTGACCTGGGACCAAAGTCCCATGGACGGAATAGTACGTCATGCCCTTTAATGCGACATCGCAACTTAAGTCGTGATGATCGCATTAAAATGCCGACGCCATCTTACCTCAGGATAGATGGCCTCAGCATCCCGGGATGTCTCCACCCTGGCCCGTCCCTCTGTGAGCTGTGATTGGCTGTTCAATTCAGAACAGCCAATCACAGCGCTTCTCATTGCTGATGACCTGGCCATGAAACAGGGTCCTAGGCTAGGATCGAGTACCGTAGAAAAACCCCCAGATTGGCGCAATCGCCGATCTAATCGATCACGCCAATCGCAGCACACAGCGGCACAATATCGCCAGTACCGGCCCGGATCGGTGCTGTAATAGCACAGATCCTAGGCCGGAGCCGAGGACAGGCTCAGCAGGGCCTGCAGGAAGTGGTTGGCACGACCGATTAGATCGGCGATCGCGCCAACCACAGGGCACAGCTGCAGTCACGCTATGACCACTCTGTGCCCTGCTGATGACCTGGCCATGACCTGCCTAGGAATCGGAGCTGTGAACTCCAATCCTAGGCAGTTACCATGGTCACCAGGCAGAGCAGGGATTGGTGGAATCGATGTAATCATTTGATCCCACCAATGACAGGTCCCAGCAGTGATGTGACCGCTCTGTAACCTGCCCCTGACCTGCCTCTGACCTGTCTGCAGGGGTCCTCACTCTAGCTGAGGATTCCTGCAGAGTGTCATGATCTGACAGTTTTAAAATTTGACAAAGTGAATTTTTTTTACTTTGTCAAGTGCAAAGTGTGACGTGGTTGCCCCCGGTGGCCATTGGAATTATCACACGTGGTGTCTCTCATTCTAAGTTGTTCATTTGCAACCAACCTTGGTAGTGGAAGGAGCTGGAGAGATTGCTCAGCTCAATCTGAGTCCTGATGTGGAAGGAGTCACTGAAGGGAGTTCTTTGCAGCGCTTACTGAACTTGGTGGCAGCTATCCAGGAGGAAGGCTGCAGTCGGTTGCTGGACTCTGTGCTGGAGCATTTGCACAGAGAGAGCTAAGTTTTCTATTTCCCCTGTTTGTGACTTTCCTTATGTGTGATCTAGTGCAGTGGTGGGATTAGTTTCCGCACCGGCCAATGCCCTAGCGAGGGACTAGGTTCAGGGCGAGTCAGGGCATAAGGTTCGCGTGCGGCGACAGGTGCGGAGCCTGTATAGGGAACGTAAGGAGTGCAGGGACGCTTCCTCAGGGGAGCTTAGGAGGTCTCCACGTCCCTATTTCCTATTACAGGGCCCACCACTGTAATTGTTCCTGTGTTTCCCCTTATTATTTAAATTCGCCAGCTGGAGGCGGGGTATCCAGTTTTACGTGTACTTGTTAAATTCGCCAGCTGGAGGCGGTGTATCCGGCTGCACGTCCCGATATTTAAATTCGCCCCGCTGGAGGCGCTGTATCCAGGGTCACGTGTGTCATAAATTTGCCCTGCTGGAGGCGCTGTGTCCAGTCACTCGTTGACCGTGACATTATCACCAACCTATAAAAAAATTTTTCTGCTGAGCCATGGACCTAATGCAAACCTTTACCCAAGTACTGCAGACCTTTACTGAAGAGATCAGGGGGCTGCGCGGTGAGATGGTGCAGCAAATGCAGCTGTTGGTGGGCTTTGGAGGTTTGATTCAGGCACAGGCTCAGCCAGAACCCAAGATATCTCTCCCTGACCGGTTTTCTGGAGGGAGAGATCAATTCTTGGTATTTCAGCAAGCCTGTAAATTATATTTCAGGCTGCATCCTCGTTCTTCAGGGAGCGAAGAGCAACGGGTGGGAATCATTATGTCCCTTTTGAAGGGGGATCCCCAATCCTGGGCCTTCTCCCTGCCGGACGATTCACCATCTTTAGAGTCCGTGGACGAGTTTTTTGCGGCTTTGGCGCTTGTGTATGGGGATCCTGATGGCGTCTCTCTGGCGGAATCCCGACTCCGTAGGTGTAAACAGGGAGCCTGGGTTGCTGAGGAGTACTGCTCCGAGTTTAGGAGATGGGCCACTAACACTCAGTGGAATGACCCTGCACTTAGGAGTCAATTTGTGCAGGGTCTGTCTCCAAAATTGCGGGACAATCTGGTGCAGTACGCCGCCCCCAGGTCGCTGGAGGCCGCCATGTCCCTCGCCATCCGGGTGGATAGACGCCTTAGGGAAAGACATACACAAAATGTGCCCCCTGTAGTCCTCTCCGGGGGGTTTTGGGAGGACCCCCCGGTACGGTTGGTGGAACCCAGGCAGCCCGATGTTGTTGGTACAAATAGGGGGTTGCCTGGGGTTCGCCGTGGTGGGGGGGTATGCTTTTCCTGTGGGAAGCCGGGCCATTTCATGGGAGCCTGCCCAGGGCGTGCCAAGTCTCCGGACAAACCTATGCAAGTAGGAGGTGTCAGGTTGTGTTCCGGCCTGCCTACTGTTCAGGGAGTGGTGTCGGCATGTTTTTTCTGTGGGCAGACTGGTCATTTCCTTAAGGCGTGCCCATTACGTGCCAAAATATCTGTGTCATCTCAGAAGCCGCAGACCTCTGGTTGTTTGGAGGAAGGCAACCAGGGAGTGTACATTTCCCCCATTTTGCCCTCCCAAGGTATTATGTCAGCGGAAGTGTTGGCTGGCGGGGTACCGGAGGTGGTACCGGTGCTTGTGGACAGCGGAGCAGGAGTCAGTCTGGTGGATGCTCGTTTTGTCCAGACTCATGGCCTGAAGTGTAGGACGCTGGCCCAACCTATAAGCGTCCAGGCCATTAACTCTGTTCCACTGAGCCAGGGGAGCCTTACCCAAGTCGTAGAAAACATCCATCTGCATATAGGACATCATGAGGAGTCCTTGTCATGCTACGTCTTGGAGGGAATGCCAGTACCTATCGTTTTAGGCTTCCCCTGGCTGAAAAAACACAACCCGGGGATAGATTAGCGGGCGAGGGAAGTAGTCAGCTGGGGGCAGTCGTGTGAGGGCTGCTGCCTTGGGACAACTATCTCTGCCTTCTCTCTTCAGGGGACCCCTTCCTCTCCAGTGAGAGCAGCGATTGTGCAGCGGGAGAGTAGGGGCAAGTTTCAGCCCTCGCCGCTAGCAAACCCTGTGAGAGGCAGACCTCGTGGTGGAAAGGGTTGGAGTGTGGTGTACCCTATGGTGTAGTGCGGGGGTGTGAGTGTGGTGACACAGGGGGACGCCTTTGTTATCAGGTCCAGAATGAGTTCACCAATTTTATGACAAAAAGAATGTGTGCAATAAACGTTCAGGTCCGGACCTGTGTGTGAACGAGCTTGTATGGGTGGCCACCAAAAAACATCTTGTGGAAGTGTGTTGTGGAGCCTGATCAGCTCATAACAAAGATACTCGTACATAAACTCGTTCCCCAGGTTGGCGCTGTGGAGAGGAGTGATGCCTCCAAAATAAACTTTATTGCCAATACCAGCTGTGTGTTTGTCATAAATTTGAATTCAGGTGATGGTGGGGTGAACTCAGGGTCTGGGCGTCCCCGCTGTAGGGGTTTCCCTAATGAGGGGTGGTCTTGAGGGTCCAGAGGCCCCTCATTAAGGGGGGGTACTGTCATGATCTGACAGTTTTAAAATTTGACAAAGTGAATTTTTTTTACTTTGTCAAGTGCAAAGTGTGACGTGGTTGCCCCCGGTGGCCATTGGAATTATCACACGTGGTGTCTCTCATTCTAAGTTGTTCATTTGCAACCAACCTTGCTAGTGGAAGGAGCTGGAGAGATTGCTCAGCTCAATCTGAGTCCTGGTGTGGAAGGAGTCACTGAAGGGAGTTCTTTGCAGCGCTTACTGAACTTGGTGGCAGCTATTCAGGAGGAAGGCTGCAGTCTGTTGCTGGACTCTGTGCTGGAGCATTTGCACAGAGAGCTAAGTTTTCCATTTCCCCTGTTTGTGACTTTCCTTATGTGTGACCTAGTGCAGTGGTGGGATTAGTTTCCGCACCGGCCAATGCCCTAGCGAGGGACTAGGTTCAGGGCGAGTCAGGGCATAAGGTTCGCGTGCGGAGACAGGTGCGGAGCCTGTATAGGGAACGTAAGGAGTGCAGGGACGCTTCCTCAGGGGAGCTTAGGAGGTCTCCACGTCCCCATTTCCTATTACAGGGCCCACCACTGTAATTGTTCCTGTGTTTCCCCTTATTATTTAAATTCGCCAGCTGGAGGCGGGGTATCCAGTTTTACGTGTACTTGTTAAATTCGCCAGCTGGAGGCGGTGTATCCGGCTGCACGTCCCGGTATTATTTAAATTCGCCCCGCTGGAGGCACTGTATCCAGGGTCACGTGTGTCATAAATTCGCCCTGCTGGAGGCGCTGTGTCCAGTCACACGTTGACCGTGACACAGAGAGGTCGGATGCAGCAAGAGCTCCTGTGCTGGGTATTGTGGTGCCACAGCTTGTAGCATCACAATCCCTACAGAAGAAAGAGAGAAGAAAGAACACTACAGCTGTAAGTGTTAATTGATCCCTGATCCCCTGCCCAATCTATCTTCACCCCCCCACTCTATCTTCATCCTCCCATCAACTCCTCCAACAGTACAATGCTTTGAGAAAGGCCAAGGTGTGGTACAAAAAGCTGGCCGTGCACATCGTCCAATTGGCATTGCTCAAAGCATTCCTGCTGTCACAATGTGCACACCACACTGATGCGTCGTACCTTGAGTTCCAGGAGGTAGTGGTTAAGGCCCTGATGTTTGGCACTCTGGAAGGAGCGGGCCCCAGAACTTCCGGAACTGAAGGTGCTCGTATTGTACCAGGTCAGCATTTCCCGGGGGAGGTCCCACAAACTGCAAAAAGAGGTAAATCGCAAAAAAGGTGCCGACTGAGTTACAAAAACGGAATACGCAAGGACACCATTTATCAATGCGACACCTGCCCCGAAAAACCTGGCCTGTGTATGAAGGATTGCTTCAAATTCTACCACACCTCAATGCACTACTAAATTACTTTACCGGAAACATTAGATTAGTTGGGGCACATCTAGATAAGTTCCTTGGGAGTCTAGTTTCCAAAACAATGTCACTTGTGTTTTTTTTTTTTTTTTTTTTTTTTACTGTTTAGGCACATCAGGGGCTTTGCAAATGGAAAATGACACCCGCAGACCATTCCATCTAAGTCTGCATTCCAAAACGGGGACCAGCATACTCAGGACAAATTGGACAACAACTATGGGGTCCAATTCCTTCTGCTACACTTGGGAAAATTAAAAATTGGGGACTAAACGATCATTTTTGTGGGCACAAAATAGGATTTTTTATTTTCACGCCTGGGCAGTATAAACTTTAGTGAAACACTTGGGGGTTCAAAGTTCTCACCACATATCTAGATAAGTTCCTTAGGGGGTCTAGTTTCCAAAATGGGGTCACTTGTGGGGGGTTTCTACTGTTTAACCACATCAGGGGCTCTGCAAACGGAACATGACGCCCGCAGACCATTCCATCAAAGTCTGCATTCCAAAGCGTCAATTCTTCCCTTCTGAGCCACGACATGTGCCCAAACAGTAGTTTTCTCCCACATATGGGGTACCAGGGTACTCAATATCAAATTGGACAACAACTTTTGGGGTCAAATTTCTCCTGCTACCCTTGGGAAAATTAAAAATTGGGGACTAAGCCATCATTTTTGTGGGCACAAAATAGGATTTTTTATTTTCATGCCTGGGCAGTATAAACTTTAGTGAAACACTTGGGGGTTCAAAGTTCTTACCACATATCAAGATAAGTTCCTTAGGGGTCTAGTTTCCAAAATAGGGTCAATTGTGGGGGGTTTCCACTGTTTGGGCACATTGGGGGCTCGTCAAACGCAACATGGCGTCCAATCTCAATTCCAGCCAATTTTAGGTTGAAAAAGTCAAACGGCGCTGCTTCCCTTCCGAGCACCCAAGCAGTGGTGCCCCCCCGCATATAGGGTATCAGCGTACTCAGAACAAATTGGACAACAACTTTTGGGGTCCAGTTTCTCCTGCTACCTTTGGGAGAATAATTAATTGGGGACTAAAGGATCATGTTTGTGGAAAAAATATGATTTTTTATTTTCATGCCCAGGCATTATAAACTCCTGTGAAGCCCTAGGGGGTTAAGAGTGCTCACCACACATCTAGATAAGTTCCTTAGGGGGTCTAGTTTCCAAAATGGGGTCACTTATGGGGGCTTTCCACTGTTTGGGCACATTGGGGGCTCGTCAAACGCAGCATGGCGTCAAATCTCAATTCCAGCCAATTTTAGGTTGAAAAAGTCAAACGGCGCTGCTTCCCTTCCAAACCCTGCCGTGCGCCCAAACAGTGGTCCCCCCCACATATAGGGTATCAGCGTATTCAGGACAAATTGGACAACAACTTTTCGGGTCCAGTTTCTCCTGCTACCTTTGGGAGAATAAAAAATTGGGGACTAAACGATCATGTTTGTGGAAAAAATATGATTTTTTATTTTCACGCCTAGGCGTTATAAACTCCTGTGAAGCCCTAGGGGGTTCAAGGTGCTCACCACACATCTAGATAAGTTCCTTAGGGGGTCTAGTTTCCAAAAAGGGGTCACTTGTGGGGATTTTCCACTGTTTGGGCATATCGGGGGCTCGTCAAACGCAACATGGGGTCCGATCTCAATTCCAGCCAATTTTAGGTTGAAATAGTCAAACTGCGATGCTTCCCTTCCAAGTCCTGCTGTGCGTCCACACAGCGTGGGACGTCGGAAGGTAAATATACCCCGATTTTTTTTTTTTTTTTTATCATTTTTAACATTTTATCTTTTACTATTGAAGCCGCATAGGCGGCCTCAATAGTAAAAAGCTGCTCACCCTTGTCAAACACTATGTTTGACGAGTGTGACCAACCTGTCAATCACTTTCCAAGTGATGCTTCAAATCGCTTGGAAAGTGCTTGAGAAAATCGCGGCAAAATCGCGAACAGAATCGCGGTAAAATCGCGGTGATATCGCGCGGAAAAAACGCACAATTTCTGGGAAGGAGTTCGGTTTTCAGTGTGCGTTTTAACACGCAACGTGGGCACATAGCCTTAATGTGCAAACCACCCTTGGGAGTGAAGGGGTTAAAAGGCATTGGCACGGGAGGAACGTACAGAGAGTGGACAACGACCGTTTCATGCACTTGTTCTTCAACGGGTCCTGAGTGCAAGTGCGTGAAAAGGCTGTTGTCCACTCTCTGTATGTTTCTCCCATGCCAATGCCTATTAATTAATAAAGAATTTTCATGACAGAACGGTGAGTGCCACCACTTTTTTTTCTCTTTTGTACAAAATCAGATTACATGTTTGCTTTTCTGGATTGAGCACCCGTTCTGATGGTATTTTGGCGGTCGGTCCAGGTGTGTGATTTTCGACTTGAACAGCAGTTATGGAACTGCTTTTGAGTTAAGGAGCAGTGCCGAATCTTCTGTCTCTCTTATGTATTCTGACCTATGGACCTGTCTGCAGCAGGAAGGTAAATGTAAAATGTGCCGTAAAAGTGCTTGACATGGACTGCTGTATGTGTGTGTGGGGAGACAGCTAGAGACAGTAGAAGATGGTAAAATACTGGGTTTGGCCTCTAGGGGGAGACCAAGAACAGCAGGAAAGGGAGATGGTGCGTGCTTAAGTTTGGCCACAAGATGGAAGCAGGGAGCAGTGAGGAAAGGGCTTAAAAACAGTTTCAGGCTATGTGCCCACTAGGGTGACCGGATCTCATATGGGGGGAAAAAATGTCAGAATCTTGTTCGTCTGGACCCCACAAAACGATTCCCCTTTCCAGATATTGAGAGAGCCAAAATTTGAGCTTGATCAAACGACGTTAACCCGTGCAGCTCGTCGCTCAAAGCTTAAAAAAATCCAAATATTGCTTTGTTCTTCATCTTTTGTCAGAAGGTCGTTAAAGTCGGTTACTTCCTTCCTCTTTTAATTTTTCTTTCCTAACTTTTGGATTTACAACCCTAGCGTGCTCTGATGGCTAATAAATTGCTCAGTAGCACAGATGAACTATCAGAGCACGCTAGGGTTGTAAATCCAAAAGTTAGGAAAGAAAAATTAAAAGAGGAAGGAAGTAACCGACTTTAACGACCTTCTGACAAAAGATGAAGAACAAAGCAATATGTCCTGCAAGTTGTAAGCAAATGCCGAGCATTATATTCTGACGTTTCAAAAACTACTTTAACAAAAGCTCTAGAATAGATTAGATAACTATGTAAAATTATCAACTCATGTAGGTTAGCGTGCTCTGATGGTTCATCTGTGCTACTGAGCAATTTATTAGCCATTAACAACTTTTCATTGTCTGTAATGGTGGGATCAAAAAAACGATAATCCCACCAACTCTGCATTCAAATACCACAAATGGTTCGAAAATTTGGTCAGGGCTATTTCTGCAATGTTGTTGTCACATTCTTTATAGTCTAACAGACTATGCAAAATACCTAAATCTTAAAATACCTCAATTTGGATTTTTTCAAACTTTGAGCGACGAGCGGCACGGGTTAACGTCGTTTAATCAAGCTCAAATTTTGGCTCTCTCATTATCTGGAAAGGGGAATCGTTTTGTGGGGTCCAGACGGACAAAATTCCGACATCGATTTTTTGCGGTCACCCTAGTGCCCACGTAGCGTTTTAAAACGCACAGTGAAAACCGGACTCTTTCCCAGAAATCGCACGGTTTTTCCGCGCGATTTCACCGCGATTTTGCCGCGATTTTCTCAAGCACTTTCCAAGCGATTTGAAGCATCGCTTGGAAAGTGATTGACAGGTTGGTCACACTCGTCAAACATAGTGTTTGACAAGTGTGAGCAGCTTTTTACTATTGAGGCCGCCTATGCAGCCTCAATAGTAAAAGATAAAATGTTAAAAATGGTAACAAAATACAAAATTGGGGTATATTTACCTTCCGACGTCCCGCGCTGCCATCCCGGGCCTCAGCGTTCCCAGCGATGCCTTGCGAGACCTGTGATGACGTTGTTCTCGCGTTACTATAGCGATCTCGCGAGACTGCTAGAGTCACGCGAGACTACGTCATCACAGGACCTTGCCGCAAGGCATTACTGGGAACGCTGTGGCCCGGGAATGCAGTGCGGGACGTCGGAAGGTAAATATACCCCGATTTTTCATTTTTTATTCTTTTTTTTACAAGGGTATGGTACCCAGGGCCTGGAGGACAGTCTGTGGGTACCAACCGCACATGAGACGCTTAACTTCCCGCATGGTGGACATAGCCACATGCGGGAAGTAAGCGATTCTCATGCATTCCTATGGGTGCAGAATTGCTGCAATTCTTTGCGATTCCGCACAAAAGAATGATCATGCTGCAATTTTTTCCGCAATGCGATTCCGCCGCGGAAAAAAGCGCAGCATTAGCACAGCATGTGCGGAATGCCATAGGAATGCTTGGGGGCATTTTGTACACGATTTTTAAATGTTTTTGCAGCAAAACCACTTAAAAATCGCATCGTGGGCACACAGCCTAAGGCTACAAAACCGCAGAGTAATGGGGGGCGGAGTTACAGGAGCTCTGGAGGGGAATTCACAGGGAGGGGAATATAAGAAGGCAGAGAGAGTTCCAGAAGGTAGCCAGTCCAGGAGGAGGAGCTCAGGAGAAGAGGAGACAGAAGGGAGAGACGGACGGAAGAGGAAGCTTCGGAAGGGACTGAGGAGAAAGACAGTCAGGGGGGTGGCCCTGACAGGAGAGCCGCAGGACAGAGAAAGCCTAGAGGTACCAGACGGACGGACTCGGACAGGGGAAGCGCTGTGGTCGTGGGCCTAATGGCAGCCACAGTGAAAGAACCGCGAGAGACGTCACTGTAAGAGGAAAGAGAAGAAAAGTGAAAGGAACCTGGGCCTATGCGTGGAAGTTGTCATGCAGCTGCTGTGTGGTGCTGCGTTCGTCAAGAGGACGGCCAATAAAGAGGATCTGTTGAACGCACATCAGTCTCTGTTTTAAGTCTGTTCGTGGCGGCGAAAAAGGGACCACACATACCTACAATAGCTTGGGCAGTCAGATTATGGGAGTTGGCGGCTCATGAAGTACAGGTGGATGCTGTGGATGGCCGAAAATTTGTCCAACTCAGTCATGAGCCTGTAGTGAAGGAGGCATTCCATACCTTGATAATCCAGCAACCACATGTGGTGTGTAGTATGCTTGATCTTGTGGCTATGGGATTGCAGCATAAATACCCATCTGAGGCGGACTAGCCACCCAATGAAAAACCTTGGTTTTCGTTAAAAGATTGTGCTCAGAGGTTGAAGGAGGAGGTCACGAAAAATGCCATTTCAGAAAACACCCATGATTATATGCAAGTTGTTGTAAGTGTATCTGTTAGAAATCGTATCATTAGAAATGCCCCTCCAGCTTATAAACAGATCATGATGACGCTAATGTTAAATCAGACTGGGAAAACAATAACCAGTACATTGGAGGCAATTCGAGATTTAAGGGATCTGGGAGATTGGGGTTCCAAATAAAAGGGTAATTTTCCCTCCGAAGAGCTGCATTACAGTGTCAAAAGTCAATAGAATCCTAGATCCCATATTACCCGGAAATATTTGTTTAGGGCCTTAATAAAGGATGGCGTCCACAGGGATAAAATAGACAGGATTGGTACTGACGAGATGTAGAAATTGTATCAAAAGAGAGGAATTAATAAAAAGCCAGGTATTTCACATAATAAAAAGGTTACAGCAAAGGATTCTGAATCTTCACAGCAGGGTCGAGACAGGACACGGGGTGAGAGCGGGCCCACTCCCTTTCCATCTTCGTCAAAGCCCACAGCATCGGGGATAGAGGATTTTTATCCTGAAATGAAATCCTTAATACAGGAATTTAAAGCCCAACTGGAGGGGCTATCATTTTATCCTTCCAAAATGTCATCATCTAAAATGGAGGATCAATGGGCGGAAAAAGATAGGAGTTATTGATTTGCTAGCCATGCCCCACAAATGGAGAGACGCCCCCATGTAGATTTGGTGATTAACTGAAAATTAAAACAGCCAACATGTTAAAGCTTTTGAAGATATAAGGGTGGAGGTCAATTTAATTTATGTAAATCCAAAACAATTCAGTGGGCACAAGGTTATGATTACAGGATTAGGGGGAGACTGGTGTTCTTGTGCCTACTACTACTGAATGGGACAATCTGTAGTGCTGGGAAAAGAGTTGTGATAATATATACGGCCAATCAGCGTCGGACTGGCCCACCGGAGAACCGGTGGATTCTCCGGTGGGCCCTGGCATCTGGTGGGCCCTGGCACCTGCAGGCATACAGGGCCAGCAGTTGCCTAGGGCCCCCGCTGCTCCAGGGGCCCCCAGCCAGTGGTGTGTGGCACACCATGCAGCTGCTATGGGGGCCCCTGCCAGCGGAGTAGCAGCGGGTGTCAGGAGGCAGGAGCCCCTGTCCCCGCTGCTAAAGAGAAATGAATATTCACTGCGAAGCAGTGAATATCATTTCAGGTCTCCACACCCCCAGAGGCCCCGCCCCCAGCCCAGTAAGCCGCTCTGCATCAGGGCCGGCGCCGCCCTCAGTCCCCTCTGCTCCTGACTCACAGCCAGTGCGCGATGACGTCACTACATCGCGCACCCGCTGTGTGTCTGGCAGAGGGGGCAGCTCCTGACACTGAAGCCGGGATCAGCGTGGGAGCGAGGAGGAGAGGTGAGTATTGTGTTTTGTTTTTTTTTTATCTGTCTCTATCTTTATATCTATAATCTCTACAGCTATCTCTATATCTATTATGTCTATCTATCTAACTCTATCTCTATCTATTATCTATCTAGCATCTATATCTATCTTTCTTTATCTATATATATATATCTCTATCTATCCGTTATCTATCTCTATATCTTTTCTCTGTATCTATCTATCTCTATATCTATATCTCTCGCTATCTATCGCTCTATCTCTATATCTATCTTTCTATCTCTATATCTATATATCTATCTATCTTTCTCTATATCTTTTCTCTGTATCTATCTCTCTCTATATCTATATCTATCTATTATGTCTATCTATCTAGCTATCTCTATTATCTATATCTACCTATCTCTATATCTTTCTATTATCTATCTTTATCTATATCTATTATCTATATCTATCTCTCTATCTATTTATCGATCTCTGTATCCATCTCTCTATCTACCGCTCTCTCTATCTTTATATCTATATCTATCTATCTCTATATCTATCTATTATCTCTATCTCTATATCTGTTTCTCTCTATATCTATATCTATCTGTTATCTCTATATCCATATCTATCTCTATATCTCATTATCTATCTCTATCTCTCTCTTTATCTATCTATTGATCTATCCATCTATCTCTATATCTATCTATTATCTCTATTATCTATATCTATCCATCTATCTCTATATCTCTCTCTATATCTATCTTTCTAACTCTATATCTATCTCTATATCTAGCTATTATCTCTATATCTATCTATCTCTTTATCTATTATTTCTATATCTATCTCTATATATATCTCTATATCTATTTTTATTTATAGCCATCTATCTATATATATTTATCTCTATCTTTATCATTATCATTATCATTATCATATCTGTATATCTCTATCTCTCTCTATATCTATCTATCCATTATCTATTTTCTATCTATCTCTATATCTATCTACAGATCTATCTATCCATCTATATTTCTTTCTACATCTATCTTTATATCTATCTCTATGAATCTTTCTATCTATATCTAACCATTATCTACTTTCTATCCATAACTACTATCTATCTCTATCTATTTCTACATCTATCTTTCTATCTATATCTATCTAACTCTATATCTATATATCTATATAGCATTATTCCCTATGAGGGGGGCAGTATTATACCCTATGAGGGGGCAGCATTATACCCTATGAGGAGGCAGCATTATACCCTATGAGGAGGCAGCATTATACCCTATGAGGGGGGCAGTATTATACCCTATGAGGAGGCAGCGTTATACCCTATGAGGAGGCAGCGTTATACCCTATGACGGGGTGCATTATTCCCTATGACGGGGTGCATTATTCCCTATGACGGGGTGCATTATACACTATGAGGAGGCAGCATTATACCCTATGAGGGGGTGCATTATACCCTATGAGGAGGCAGCATTATTCCCTATGAGGAGGGCAGCATTATTCCCTATGACGGGGTGCATTATTCCCTATGAGGGGGGCAGTATTATACCCTATGAGGGGGCAGCATTATACCCTATGAGGGGGTGCATTATTCCCTATGAGGGGGCAGCATTATACCCTATGAGGGGGGCAGCATTATACCCTATGAGGGGGATACATTATACCCTATGAGGGGGATACATTATACCCTATGAGGGGGATACATTATACCCTATGAGGGGGATACATTATACCCTATGAGGGGGGCAGCATTATACCCTATGAGGGGGATACATTATACCCTATGAGGGGGATACATTATACCCTATGAGGGGGGCAGTATTATACCCTATGAGGGGGGCAGTATTATACCCTATGAGGGGGGCAGTATTATACCCTATGAGGGGGGCAGTATTATACCCTATGAGGGGGGCAGTATTATACCCTATGAGGGGGGCGCATTATACCCTATGAGGGGGTGCATTATACCCTATGAGGGGGTGCATTATACCCTATGAGGGGGGCAGTATTATATTCTATGAGATGGCTGCATTATATTCTATGAGGGGTCTACATTATATTCTATGAGGGGGCTGCTTTATATTCTATGAGGGGGCTACCCCAACTCCTGCTACATAATTAAGACATGTACAACCTTATATTATACCCGGATATTAGCGTGTTTTACCGCACAATTGGTGGTCTGGTATTTAACTATGCAGCTACATAGTGGGCCCCAAGAATGATTTTCTCTGGTGGGCCCAAGGTGTTCCAGTCCGACGCTGCGGCCAATTGTACAAAGAATTAAAGTGACTGTGTTTAATGTTGATACTTATTGTGCTTCAGGTACACTGGAAAGACTCCAACTTATTAGCAGAGGTACATTCCAAAATATCAGTCGCTGAATCCAGTTCAAAGACTGACACCTCTGAGGGACTGCTCAGATTGACTCAGTGGGCACACCAGAAATATGGACACCTGGGAGAAATAGCTGCTTACCAATGGGCACAGACCAGAGTGGTGCCCATAATCAGGTTAGATTTGATAAAGGATTTGGATCCTCATATTCTATCAATGATGGTGCAAAAATCTGGGGGGACAAAGGTCCTCCAGAACGTGCTGAAGTAATTGTTCATGGAGCAGATAATGTGCCGATAGTGTTGAAACCAGGGCAAAAGAAGTGGGAACACATCCCAACTGCAGGGCTGGTTTTAGGCCAAGTGGGGCCCTAGGCAAAGTTCAAAATGGGGCCCCAAATGCTAACATATTGCACATCATACAGAAGCATTTCGTTTATATTTACATAAGCTGAGTTCAGGCCGCTAAATAAGTGTGATCGACAATATTGAAGTCGTTCAACACTTGTTTCCCGGCTTCGATCTACCATCTGAGGAAGAATGATGAGGACAGAACAATCACTAATGGATCATGATACAGTATCATGTTATCAGCAGCACATCTACAGTTTAAACCCAATAGTCCTCAATATAATGTGGTCCATAGTCCTCCATATTGTATAATACTCCTCAGTGCTCCATATATTAAAATACACTGCTCAGTCCTCCATCTAATATATAAAGCTCAATGTGGGTGTGTATGTATGCATGCATGTCCAGGATTGGCAACTGCACTGTCGCAGCTACAGCCACAAAATTTGGCTCAGTCACACGTCTGGACCCCGAGAGCGTCATAGGCTATGTTTTGAGGTGAAATTTTAACCCTGCGCGCTCCAATTCACCAAACAATTTTGCCCCTATCTACATAATAGGGCAAAAGTGAAAGGAAAAGTGTTGGAGGCAAATTGACAGCTGCCAGAAGTGAACAAGGGGGACTTAAAGAATGAGAGCGATGGCGCCAAAGAGTATATACCGTACAGTTGCTAAGGTGGGGCCCTGACATGGGATACTCACCACACATGGGGATATGAACACACACACAAAATGGGCCACACACTACCGCGTGCTTCAACACATATACCACCCTCAGCACACATTTCACCACACATACACCAACCTCGCCACATAAAAGTCGAAACACATAAGTCGCCACTCAAAACTCGCCACGCTGTCCCAGAGCTGTTTAAAAGATGAAAAATGAGCTGTGATTGGTTGCTATCAGCAACAGTTTTCTTTATAGACAGTTGTGGTAGCTGAGGCCTATTATTCTTATCATTTCTAAGGTGTTATCGTCCTTCTGTAAAGCTGTAAATAACACAATTTATTACCGTGCCAACATAGACCACCCTCTGACACAGACTGCAGGGGGAGCCCAGTATCACACAGGATAGGATTAGATACACGGCTCAGCAGTCAGTATCACACAGGATAGGATTAGATACACAGCTCAGCAGTCAGTATCACACAGGAGAGGATTAGACATGGCTCAGCAGGCAGTATCACACAGGATAGGATTAGATACACAGCTCAGCAGACATTATCACACAGGAGAGGATTAGACACATGGCTCAGCAGGCAGTATCACACAGAATAGGATTAGATACACAGCTCAGCAGACAGTATCACACAGGATAGGATTAGATACACAGCTCAGCAGACATCATCACACAGGAGAGGATTAGACACATGTCTCAGCAGGCAGTATCACACAGAATAGGATTAGATACACAGCTCAGCAGACATTATCACACAGGAGAGGATTAGACACATGGCTCAGCAGGCAATATCACACAGGATAGGATTAGATACACAGCTCAGCAGTCAGTATCACACAGGATAGGAATAGATACATGGCTCAGCAGACATTATCACACAGGATAGGATTAGATACGCAGCTCAGCAGTCAGTATCACACAGGATAGGATTAGATTCACAGCTCAGCAGACAGTATCACACAGAATAGTATTAGATAAACGGCTCAGCAGACAGTATCACACAGAATAGGATTAGATACACGGCTCAGCAGTCAGTATCACACAGGATAGAATTAGATGCACGGTTTTTATGTGCAATATAATCATTATAATTTGTTATAACTAACCACAGATGGTTACTATGCCCAGGCAACGCCGGGCTCTTCAGCTAATATAGCATAAAACACTCCTCATAGTGCTCCATATAGTATAATGCACCACCATAGTCATCTATGTAGTACAATTCAATTCCCATAGTATAATGCACCCCATAATTCTTCATCTAATGTATTCACCATAGTCCTTGATACAGTATAATGAAGCCCACATATAGTATAATGCAGCCACCCCACAGATTATAATGTAACCCCCCCATAGACTATAATGCAGCCCCCCTCATAAAGTATAATGTAGCCCCTCCATAAAATTCAATGTATCCCTCCTCATATAGTAAAATGCAGCCCCCATAGAATATAATGTAGCCCCCTCATAAAGTATAATGAAGCCCCCATACAATATAATGCAGCCCCACATAGATTACAATGTAGCCTCCTCATAGAAAATGATGCAATCACCCCCCATAGAATATAATAAATATAATACAGCCCCCCCATAGAATATAATGTAGCCCCCCATATTATATAACACAGCCTCCCCCATAGAAAATAATGTAAAATGTACCCCCCATGGTATATAGCAAAACAGCCCATCATGGTATATAGCAGCACAGCCCACCATGGTATATAGCAGCACAGCCCACCATGGTATATAGCAACACAGCCCACCATGGTATATAGCAACACAGCCCACCATGGTATATAGCAGCACAACCCACCATGGTATATAGCAGCACAACCCACCATGGTATATAGCAGCACAACCCACCATGGTATATAGCAGCACAGCCCACCATGGTATATAGCAGCACAGCCCACCATGGTATATAGCAATACAGCACACCATGGTATATAGAAACACAGCCCGGTATATAGCAGCACAGCACACAATGGTATATAACAGCACAACCCCACCATGGTATATAGCAGCACAGTCCACCATGGAATATAGCAGCACAGCCCACTATGATATATAGCAGCACAACCCACCATGATATATAGCAGCACAACCCACCATGATATATAGCAGCACAACCCACCATGATATATAGCAACACAGCCCACCATGATATATAGCAACACAACCCCATCATGGTATATAGCAACACAACCCCATCATGGTATATAGCAACACAGCCCATAACGGTATATAGCAACACAGCACACTATGGTATATAGCAGCACAGTCCACCATGGTATATAGCAACACAGCCCACCATGGTATATAGCAACACAGCCCACCATGGTATATAGCAACACAGCCCACCATGGTATATAGCAACACAGCCCACCATGGTATATAGCAACACAGCCCACCATGGTATATAGCAACACAGCCCACCATGGTATATAGCAACACAGCCCACCATGGTATATAGCAACACAGCCCACCATGGTATATAGCAACATAGCTCACCATGGTATATAGCAGCACAGCCCACCATGGTATATAGCGCCCCCCCTCCAGAGAAAGGCCCCACAGTCCAGTACTCACGCTGATATATGTAAAAAAAATATAACACACTCTTCACTTTCTCCTCGTGCCCGCGCTGCTGGCTGCTCCCGGCTTCTGTCTCCTGCTCTGCCTGGCACACAGTGAGAGTGTGATAATGTCATTGCGCACCCGCTGTATCAGAGGCAGAGCGGGGAATGATGGGAGAGGGAGCATCAGCTGACGCTCTCTCCTCCATCATTGTGGCGGCAGGGGGAGTCGGCGCTGGGGGCTGGTGGCGGCGGGGGCAGTCTGTGCTGGGGCCAGGTGAGCCCCGCTGCCTCATGGGGGCCCCCAGCTAGCGGCACATCACGCTGCCTGGTCTGCCTACGCCTAACCCCGGCCCTGCCCAACTGACAGGTGTTATCTCAGAGAATAATATATATATTTTTCCCTTTAGATTAAAATCTGGAAATGTTGCATCGTTGCAGCCACAGTGTCATGGCCCTTTCAACTTCTGCCACTACCCAAGAGTTCTTCAGATGAAAAACCGAGAGATCAACAACGGAAAATGGGGCTCTATGGAAAACCAAACAGAATCTATGGATTTACTTTGCTTAGCTGATGAACACTAGTCATTTTGGTATGACAAAGACTACTACTGCTACCAATATATTAGAAACTTGTCTGGTGGCGGTATCAACCCCTTTACAGTTATGGACAAAGCTGATAGGAGGGGTATCTATTCAAGATGAAAACATACAAGAAGAAAATATGACCCAGAACTTCACATACAGTAGTAATTTTTGCTGCAATTTGTGCATGCAATACTTTGTGTTGTTGTATATAGTATGCACTTTCATTATTATCCTTATGCCAATCATCCACTAAAACCCATCCCCTTAGAATATGGCACCGTGTATAAGCAATGTTTGGCTCAAAATAGCCAAGGGTGGATTGTAGTGTTAATATAAAAATGGCTATTTTGAGTCCATATTGAAATATACAAAATGCATTCAGACCATTACATTGCTGCATTTCTGGTCAAACATTTAGATAGACAGACAATGCTCACAGTGACACAATCTTGAGAACTGTTTGCTTATTCACTTCACAAACAGTTCTGAGTTTCTATATGTTTGTTGTTTGTTATTGTAAAACATTAAGGTTTACTTAACCTCTGTCTGTGATGGTTTTACCTAAATCCTTGTGGCTTTTATATTCTAAGGATCTACGGCCCATTGTCTCATGATTCCATGGTATCAGTTTCATCCGACCTTGAAAGCTGGCCACTTGAAGGGCAGGGTGAAACTACAGTTACATAGTGTAAATTACTATATAAGATCAGAGAAACATGACTGACAGAAGCAACAACTTAGATACCTGTACACATGTACAGTGTTGTGATACCTGCATAAGTGGGGACGCCCATGCAGTGTTGCGATTTTCCCAAGGATTCTCTATCTTGGTGTTGCTTCTTGATATTCCAGATGGATGATGTTTAAAAGCCTCTTGGTAATGATATGAGTATAGTGTATATAGTTAATCTTTATATATACGTAACCATTATATGAATTCAATCTTTATATGTACTTCACCATTGTATCTTAAAATACACAAAAGTGTATGCAATCATACTATTCCTTTAATTTTATACTTTGAAATAAAATTGCGTTATATCACAAGCAGTAGCCTTCTTTAAAGCCGCATCCGAACCTTAGAAGCAAAAACTTGGCAATACACGTGGTTACTCACAGCCAATGGAAAGTGACCATAGCCGCGCATGCACAATGGGCCGACAAGGTCCTATGTGTGAGAAAGGCGTCACGCACACTGCGCACGCGCCAAGGAAGGAAACCCCGGACGCCGTACACAGGGCATAAAGACGCCCCAGCGCAGACAGGACTTCGCCAATCTCAGCGCGATGCGCACTGTCACTACCAGAGCATACTGTATGTGAAAGGAAGGGGGAGGGAAAAGTGGAAGGAATAAAGAAAGACAAAATGACCCAACAGTACTTGTCCCGTCGGTACATGCAATACAATATATAAAAAATACATCACAATACAGCAATGGTATATGGGAAAAAGATAAACAATAATATATAATAAAGTGCTTATTATCCATAGTGGAAAGCCCAAGTCCATTGCTGGAAAACGTGACACATGTAGTTCCAAGGAGGCCATGGGAGGTCAGAGTGGATCATATACGTCTTCCATATTAGATAACCTCAACCCCTTTAACAGAGGATATCCACGGGGTACTCTCCCGCATTCCACATATGACTTCAATGAGTTGTTAGTCCAAAATAATTTAATTTCTCTCTCAGCTAAATTCATCAATTTAAATTCCAAACGTTTTGCACTTAATGAAAATGTGTTGTCATGTTGCTCGCACTCCATAAAATGTATAAAATATATAATAGACGAATTGCAGATAAGAGTGGTATTATTGCAGAATATGAAAGGGATTTGTATCCGGCCATGAAAAGATTTTTTCTTATACATGGCAGCAACAAACTCTGGAGGAACACAAGCAACACTGACTGCTTTGATGAATTTCTGAGTCCAGATCCGTAAAAAACTTGAATCTATCAATGAGTATATGGAAAAAATCAGCAGCAAGGATTATAATTTATAAGGCAATAATTCCTTACTAGATGCCTGTAATATGCTATCCTGTCTGCAACATATCACCATAGATGAATTGCAGATAAGAGCAGTATTATTGCAAAATATAGAAGGGATTTGAACTGTCCATGAAAAGATTTTTTATTGTACATTGCAGCAACAAACTCTGGAGGAAGGCATGTAACACTGCCAGCTTGTTATGCGGGGCTTAGGTCAAAGGAGGCTGACAAACCCGGGCCCCTGCGGAGTCCCTCAAACTAGGGAAAACCCTGTCTGACCCTCAACCCAGGGTTTTTGCTAAAGGTGCAAATGCCTGAGCCTCCAGCCTCTCCTTATCTCCTGCTCAGCCCTAAGCTGAACCCTCCACCCAGTGAGTTGTAAAACCACCAAAGCCCACACCATAATGACAGACAGGGAGAACTCAAACCACACCGCGCCGCAACCACACAGGACAATACTATAATGTGAACAGGGCAAAACAAAGCACAAATATAGGAAGGTGAAAAGGTAACAACGGATCATACGACACCAGATATGAATTTCTCTCTCCAACACCTCCTCTCCAGCCCGAACCACAAGCTATAATCAGCGACGCCCACAGGCCAGCACGACTATTTAAAGACCGTGGGCGTGACCAAACATCCCACCTGATTTCCAGCTAGATTAACCCCAGATAACCTGAGTAAAATCAAGCCGGCGCCACTGAGGCTATAGTGGACGGAGATGGAACTACCGCTGCCTGACGGACGCTGTGGTGTGAACAGCGTCCGACATGACAGTACCCAGTCTTCTACGAGGGACCCCAGGGCCCTCAAGACTCATAGGACCCGGCTTGTCCAGATGACGGCGGTGAAAGGAACGGACCAGCCGATCCGCATGTATGTCCGAGGCTGGTACCCAAGACCTCTCCTCCGGACCATACCCCCGCCAGTGCACCAAATACTGAAGAGTACGGCGCAGTACTCGAGAGTCCACCACCTTGGAGACTTCAAACTCTAAATCGCCATCCACCATGACTGGAGGTGGCATCGGCGTCGTGTCCACAGAGCCTACCACCTTTTTCAATAAAGACCTGTGAAACACGTTGTGTATCTTGTATACCGCAGGAATACAACCGATAAGCAACCGGGTTAATGATGGCAGCAATCTTAAAAGGGCCAATAAATCTTGGACCCAATTTCAAAGATGGAATTTTGAGTTTTATGTTTTTAGTAGCTAACCACACCCAATCACCCACACACAGGTCCGGACCTGGCACGCGTCTAGAGTCAGCCACACGTTTGTATCTTGCACTCATGCTCAGCAATCGCTGTTTCACACTCCTCCAGACCGATGATAGTTGAACTCCTAACCGGTCCTCCTCTGGGACGCCCCCAGAGCCCCCCTGATGCAAGGTACAAAATTGAAGATGGTGCCCATAAACACAAAAGAACGGAGACTCTCCCGATGATACTTGGCGGTGATTTAATGCGAACTCGGCCAAGGGAAGGAACGTCGACCACTCCTCTTGGTTGTCAGACAAAAACATCGCAAATACTGCTCCAGATTTTGGTTTGACCATTTGACTGCTGATGAAACGCCGACGAATGAGACAACTTGATCCCCAATCGTGAGCAAAAAGCTTTCCAAAACTTCGCCACAAACTGGGTACCCCTATCAGACACTATGTCCGACGGAACTCCGTGCAGTCTGACCACCTCCTGCACAAAGATCTGAGCCAACGTCTTCGCGTTGGGCAAGGAAGGCAACGACACAAAATGCGCCATCTTCGAAAATCGATCAACCACCACCAGGATGACCGTGTTCCCCGCTGAGGCAGGCAAGTCTGTGATAAAGTCCATGGAGATTTCTGTCCATGGCCTACTAGGTATCCCCAGAGGCTGTAGAGTGCCAGCAGGACGGGTTCTGGGCGACTTGGCCCTGGCGCACGTGATGCAAGCTGTCACGTACGAAACCACGTCCTGCCGGATTTTTGGCCACCAGAAGCGGCGCGATACCAGTTCCAAGGTGCCCCTAACCCCTGGATGACCGGCCAGGACCGAGTCGTGGTGTTCCCCCAACACTTTAAGACGAAGATGAAGGGGTACGAACAACTTATTAGCGGGAAGTCCTGGTGGTACCTCCTCCTGGGCCTCGGCAATCTCCGCCTCTACCTCAGTCGTGAGAGCCGAAACCACTACACCTTCCTGGAGGATGGGTACCGGATCTTCCCGAGGTTCTCCCCCCGGAAAACACCTGGACAAGGCATCCGCCTTGGTGTTTTTCGCCCCAGGACGGTAAGTCACCAAGAAGTTAAAGCGTGTAAAAAACAATGCCCAGCGAGCCTGCCTGGGAGACAGACGCTTGGCCGACTCCAGATAGAGCAGGTTTTTATGGTCGGTGATGACTGTGACCTGGTGGGCCGCCCCCTCCAAGAAGTGTCGCCATTCCTCAAAAGCCAATTTGATGGCCAACAATTCCCTGTTGCCGATGTCGTAATTCCGTTCGGCTGGCGACAGCTTCTTGGAGAAGTAGGCGCATGGACGCAAATTGCTCAAGGACGAGCCCTGTGACAGTACTGCCCCCACTCCCACCTCAGACGCATCGACCTCCACCGTAAAAGGTTTAGATACGTCCGGTTGCACCAGAATGGGGGCTGAAGCAAAACGGTTCTTTAGAAGCTCAAATGCACGCACCGCATCCTCAGACCAGATAGCGAGATTGGTACCTTTTTTCGTCATGCCCGTGAGCGGTTTGGCTATAGTAGAGAAATTCTTAATAAACTTCCTATAATAGTTAGCAAACCCAAGGAACCGCTGGAGCGCTTTTAGATTACCAGGCCGTTCCCATCGTAGCACCGCTTGCACCTTCGCGGCATCCATTTTAAACCCTGCGGCAGACACAATATATCCCAAAAAAAGGAAACTCTTGAACAAAAAACATGCATTTTTCAAGCTTAGCATAGAGCTTATTCTCACGGAGCAGCTGTAACACCTGCCTAACATGCTCTAAATGAGTGTCCTGGTCGCTCGAATAAATGAGGATATCATCCAGGTACACAATCACAAATTTCCCCAGCACATGAGCAAATACATCATTTATGAAATGTTGGAACACAGCAGGCGCGGTTGTCAACCCAAATGGCATAACTAGGCTTTCAAAATGACCCTCAGGGGTATTAAATGCCATCTTCCACTCATCCCCCTGACGGACCCTTATGAGGTTATATGCCCCCCTGAGGTCAAGTTTGGAAAACCACTTCGCACCAGCCACCTGGTTGAACAAATCAGGGATCAGAGGCATCGGGTAGGGATCACGGACCGTAATCTGGTTTAACTCCCGGAAATCCAGACACGGGCGTAACCCCCCATCTTTTTTCTTAATGAAGAAAAACCCCGCTGCTACAGGTGAGGATGAAGGCCGGATGTGCCCTTTACTTAAACTCTCCGCAATGTAGTCCTTAAGAGCTTGTCTCTCCGGACCAGAAATACTAAACATCCTCGCCTTTGGCAATTTAGCCCCGGGTTTTAACCTAATCTGACAGTCATAGGCTCGATGTGGAGGCAGTTCTGAGCAACCCCTCTCAGAGAATACGTCCGCAAAATCCAGCAATGCCTCCGGAAGGCTGGACTTCACGGCGGACACACATGTGGCCAAGCAATTTTCCTGGCAGAAACTGCTCCACTGGACTATGTCCTGGGTTCTCCAGTCAATCACCGGGTTGTGCTTAGACAACCATGGGAAACCCAGGACTATTTGTGCTGGGAGATTGAGTACCTTACATGTAACCCACTCAATGTAGGACCCCAATGTGGAGTTTAACCTCAGCTACAAACTCAGTAATCTCCCCCTGTGGGAGGGGAGCGGCATTAATGGTAACCACGCGAATAGGATGAGGGAGTTTTTCGATCTTGAAACCTGCCATGCGTGCAAACTCCTCATCCATGAGATTGGTGGCTGAACCGCTATCCACAAACACTGATATTGGTAGCTCTCTGCCCGCAATAATAACCCTGGCAGGGAGCATACATTGAGATACCATCATGGAGGATATGCATACGCTCAGTTGGGCCTCCTCCATACCCTCTGAGCTTACCAGTTTTCCGCCGGTGCGACTTTCTTTGGTAGCACAGGACAAGCATTTACATAATGATCTCTTTTACCACAGTAAAAACATGCTCCATGCTTCCTGAACCCAGGAACACGACGCTGCACATGCGATACCCCAGCGATTTGCATAGGTTCCGTGGGCTCACCTGCAGCAACCACACTGGCACCCCTGCTTTCCCCCAGAGGCAGCGTCTCCTGCGCCCCTTGACGCAAACGGCGATCAATACGAATAACCAAACTCATGGCAGATTCTAACGATGCAGGAGTCTCATACATCAGGAGGACCTGTTTAACTCTTTCTGAGACCCCATGAATAAACTGACTCCGCAGCGCTGGGTCGTTCCACTGTGTGTCTACTGCCCAACGGCGAAATTCTGAACAATAGTCTTCCGCCATACCTTCCCCCTGACGGAGGGCGCGGATCTTAGATTCCGCCAAAGCCAATCTGTCGGGGTCATCATAAATGAGCCCGAGTGCTGAAAAAACATTCTCAACAGAATGAAACGTAGCAGAGTCGGCTGGTAAGGAAAACGCCCATGCTTGGGGGTCCCCACTCAGTAAAGATAACACCAGACCCACCCGCTGAGCCTCATTACCTGAGGAGACCGGGCGCATGCGAAAGTATAACTTGCAGGCCTCCCGAAAGATGTCAAATTTGCTGCGTTCCCCAGAAAATCGTTCAGGCAGCGGAATCTTAGGCTCTGCACCTGCACCTGCAGAAGCCGCTTGCACATTAGCTACAACCAGGCCCTGCTGCTGAACTGCCCCCTTCAACTCGGTGACCTGTACGGACAGCGCCGCCAACTGGTGGTTTATGGAAGTCATGGAATCCATGGAAAAATGTTGGGCCGATTATAATGTTATGCGGGGCTTAGGTCAAAGGAGGCTGACAAACCCGGGCCCCTGCGGAGTCCCTCAAACTAGGGAAAACCCTGTCTGACCCTCAACCCAGGGTTTTTGCTAAAGGTGCAAATGCCTGAGCCTCCAGCCTCTCCTTATCTCCTGCTCATCCCTAAGCTGAACCCTCCACCCTCCACCCAGTGAGTTGTAAAACCACCAAAGCCCACACCATAATGACAGACAGGGAGAACTCAAACCACACCGCAACCACACAGGACAATACTATAATGTGAACAGGGCAAAACAAAGCACAAATATAGGAAGGCGAAAAGGTAACAACGGATCATACGACACCAGATATGAATTTCTCTCTCCAACACCTCCTCTCCAGCCCGGAACCACTTGGCACAAAACACAAGCTATAATCGGCGACGCCCACAGGCCAGCACGACTATTTAAAGACCGTGGGCGTGACCAAACATCCCACCTGATTTCCAGCTAGATTAACCCCAGATAACCTGAGTAAAATCAAGCCGGCGCCACTGAGGCTATAGTGGACGGAGATGGAACTACCGCTGCCTGACGGACGCTGTGGTGTGAACAGCATCCGACATGACACAGCTTTAATGAATTTCTTAGTACAGATCATGGTAAAAAAAAACATGAATCTGTCAATGAATATATAGAAAAAAGCAGCAGGTCATAATTTATAAGGCAATAATCCCTGAGTAGATGCCTGTAATATGCTATCCCTTCTGCAACAGCTCATCCTACATGAATTGCAGATAAGAGCGGTATTGTTAGAAAATAGAATCTATTTGAATTAGCCCTGAAAAAAGATATTAGTTTAACATAGCATCAAGGACTGTTATTTCATCAACCCTGCTGTGGAATATAGTGTTTTGCATCTACTTAGCCTGACCAGGATCTTCTGTGCTTACAGTACAAAGTCTCCTGTTGCGGCTGTGAAATCTTGTATGCAGAGAGAGAACTCCCTATGTGATGACCCAAAACAAGGCACTGGATCATATACTAAGGGAAGCAAAAAATTAAAAAGAGGCACTCAAATACTCCTTTGAAGAGACTAGTGGAGGGCCTCAGAAAACATTTTTCCCCATTATTAAAGAGTGGGTATCCTAGCCTGGTAATGCCCATGCACTATATATATTTACATATATATATATATATATATATATATATATTTATTTATTTACATATATATATATATATATATATATTTACACATATACATATATATATATATAGCAAGAGTAGCATGATAACCCTGTTGATATTGCGGTGGAGGATGAGGAGGAAACCACAAAAAAGATGAAATGAGGGAGAAATGTAATATGAGGGAGAGTGAAAGGCAGGCACCTGTGTATTATCAGTCATCATTGCAAGTACGTGCTGGAGATCTCTGCTAGTTTGCATTGTGTTTTATAGTTTAGGAACAGACTGTGAGATTAGAGAGAGATAGGCAGGGTTTCATCCACTACCATAATATGCAAAGCAGCTCTTTTTAGAGTCAAATAACAATAGTACTGGCATATACTAACATTTTTTGGAGCTACATAATATTCCAGCGTACCAGCTCATATATTATATAGAGTCATTACAAACAGTGATCTATTTCAAGTGTTTATTTCTGTTAATGTTCATGATTATGGCTTACAGCTAATGAAAACCCAAAAGTCATTATCTCAGTAAATTAGAATACTTTAAAACACCAGCTTGAAAAATTATTTTAAAATCCGAAATGTTGGCCTACCGAAATGTATGTTCAGTAAATGCACTCAATACTTGCTTGGGGCTGCTTTTGCATCAATTACTGCATCCATGTGGCGTGGCATAGAGACGATAAGTCTGTTGAACTGCTGAGGTGTTATGGAAGGCCTGGTTGCTTTGCTAGCAGCATTCAGCTCGTCTGCATTGTTGCATCTGGTGTCGCTCATCTTCCTCTTAACAACACCCCATAGATTCTCTATGGGGTTAAAGTCAGGCTTCCTAAGTGTTTAAAAGAGTCCCTAAGGGTATGTTTCCACGGTCAGTAAATGGTGTGGATTGAACGCTAAGTAAAGCCACAGCGTCCAATCCGCAGCGTCCAGATGTTACAGCATAGTGGATAGGATTTTATGAAATCCCATCTCCACTATGCGTGCAGGAATGCCTCCGGATTCCCTGTGTATACACACATGCGGCGTGTCTTTTTAGACTACAGTATGTCTATTTATGTTGCGAAGACAGTCTCCGCAAGATAAATATCACAGTGTAATATATAGGATGCGGTGATTCCACATGTTTCAATGAACACATGCGGAATCACCGCGCGTACAAAAGCCGGCAGAGCTTTGGACGGAGCGGACATGTGCTGCAATATTCCTAACAAGGCCCAGCTGACACCACTCCTCAGGCCACGCAGGCGCGCACCACAGGCCCCTAAAATATGACCCAAAACACACTCCATCACACGCATCTGTGAACAACTCCAAGTCATCATTTACAACTGGAAAGATAGAAGTGGATCCAGCTCACTCACAGGGCTTATTTAAAAATTAGAACATTTTTATTGGATTATTATCCTTAAAAAATTCAAAATGACAAAACAGACATCTCAGATGGCACAGCAATGACAGGGGGTGATGTGTTAGGCTACTTTCACACTAGCGTTTTCTGGCGGACGTCACAATGCGTCGTTTTTTGAAAGAAACGCATCCTGCAAAATCTCCCGCAGGATGCGTTTTTTTCCCACAGACTTGTATTGACGATGCATCGCGACGGATTGTCACGTGTTGTGTACGTCGTGCAACGGATGCGTCGGAATTTGGCGGCCCGTCGTCTGGAAAAAACGTTGATTGTAACGTTTTTTTGTCTGCGTCGGGAAAACGTGTCGCGACGCATCCTGCGGCACGCGTCGTTGGCTGGAATGAAAGCCTATGGGCGCAGGATCCGTCGTGACACGTCGTATGACGGAATGCAGCGCTGCAAAATGTGTTTTTACACTGAGCATGCTCAGAATCAGGATTTTGTAGCCAATTCACCAGACACCCCCAAATCTATATAAACCTAGCCTGGGCCTTCATCCCCAAATGTGCCAGCAAAATGTCAGAAGACTGCATCCAGCTGCTATAGCCAGAGGCCTGACTGTGCTGCCAGAAGCCAGCATCACACTACAGCCTTCCAGCCAGTGTGAGTACTGCCATTTTTGCGTACGTCTGTGTGAATGTCTGTGTGTGCATGTGTTTGTGTCTGTATGACGTACTGAAAACAGCCAGAGCTAAACCTGAATACAGCCAGAGGCCTGCCAGCGTCCTGCACCAGCCAGCGTCCAGCTCCAACCTGAGGCCTGCCAGCGTCCTGCCAGAGTCCAGCTCCAACCTGAGGCCTGCCAGCGTGCTGCACCAGCCAGCGTCCAGCTCCAACCTGAGGCCTGCCACTGTGAAGCCAGCCAGCGTCCATCTCCAGCCTGGGCCCTGCCAGCATCCAGACAGTGGGACTCCTGCCATTTTTGCGTGTCTGTGGGTGCATGCGTGTGTGTGCATGTCTGTGTGCGTCTTTGTGTTTTGGTCTGCCTGTGTGCTTTTGTGCATCTGTGGGTGTTTGCATAGCCTGTGTGCTTGTGTGTGTTAGTGTGCTTTTGTGCGTGTGCATTCGTTGTGCATGCACCTGTGTGCTTTCGTGCGTACGTCTGGGTGATTGCGGGTGCATGCGTCTGTGCAACTGGGTGAGTGCATGTGCATTTTTTTTTTTAATGTGATGTATTTACCAAGTAGTGTGGTCTGTGCAACATGTGGTTTCAGTGTGTGAGCGTGTGTTTTTATTTCAATTTTTGTTTTATTGTTGAAACCATTTCCAGTTGATGTACTTGTATTTAACATAAAGAGCATTTTAGCTCCTAATTGTGATAAAAAAAAATAAAATTAAAAAAGAATTAATAAAAATTTTCTTAAAAATGTCCGTAGTATCACTTCACAAACGTAAATTTTAACCTGGTGCATGTACAAATGGCCACACATGCAATACTGAGTTGGTTGAGGGTTTATTTTTTAAGAAAAAAGTTAATAGAAAATTTTTAAAGGGTTTATTTTCTTTTATTAGCAATTTTTAAAGGGATATTTTAAAATCTCATATGTGGTCAATACATTTTCACATGGTGTTTAGGCCTTTCACTTTTAAAGGTTATTTTTAATTTTTTATTTTTTTGTGTGGGTGGAAAAGGTTTCACAGCTTGCACATACTATTCAAGTAGGTAATCCTGCTCACACTGGTGTGACTTGGATCTATTTGTTTTTGGGTTTGTTTCTCAAAACTGTTGGTGTTGGCATGCATGAACATTGCTCACATAATTGGAACAGGGTGGTTATTAAATATTTCAGATTACCTAGTTTGTGGGGTGGGTCTAACTATAAATTCTTTTTACTTATAGAGCCACCAGGGACCACCACGACTGCACACACAGCACGCCACTTTCCAGATGTAAGTTTTGAAGACCCCAAATCTGCCAAATCAATGTGTATAGAAGATTACAAGTGTCTTTTTACTTACAGAGCCACCACGGACCACTCTGCAAGAATGTCCTCTTCTGAGAGCCCTCCTCCAGAGCGACAGCGTGTAGCGATAAGTTAAAAAATTTTTAGTTTTTGGTGTCCTAGTTAAAATTTCTGTTAATCACTCTATGCATTAATTATGTTTTTTCAGGAAGCTGAAGTAGCAGAGGACCTCTCAGAAGGGGACGAGATGGGTGGAGAAATACAAGGAGCTGGCGCACAGAGTGTAAGTTGTGGCAAAACAGTTGCTTCACACATCGCAGTGCACCCAACACAAAGCAGATCATCATACCTCACTGTACACATACAACATATGCCTACATCAAAGATAATTATTTTTCTTTTGTTTTAGTCTGCTGCACATTCTGGCCAATGCCATGAAGGTCCTCCCAGCCGCTCCCAGAGTCAGCGTCATCATCGCTGCAGCGGTCAGGCAGCAGTGAGTTGTTTTTTTTTTTTTATCTTTTTTCTCTTGGTAGTTTTGAGTTTCAGTGTACTAATTATGTATTTATTTTTTTCTTTTCACAATCTTCACAGCGTGCTCCCGACTCAGAGGTCGAGGACAGCAGCCTTGATGTGGACCGCCTCATCGAGGAGGTCCGCGAGCAGGAGCCGCTGTGGAATATGGCTGACCGCAGGCATGCTGATACACATGTGACCCGTCGGCTCTGGGAGGAAGTATGCCAAAATCTTTTGCCGAGGTGGGAGTACCTTCAGCCAAGGCAGCAGACTCAAGAATGTAAGTATTCACTTTTCAGTAATATTTTAGAGCTGAATGGAATGTATTGTAAATTAACCTTTTTTTTAATTTCATTCTTGTCTTCACAGGTGACAGGGTTAGGTGGCGGTCACTCAGGGATCGCTTCAAGAGGGAGTTTAACCAGGAGATGCGGGCCCCGAGTGGCTCAGCAGGACGGAGAAGGACTCAGTATAAATACAGCCGTGCCCTGTCCTTCCTCAGGGAAACAATGCTGAGTAGAACGTAAGTATTCAACAGCCCATTCAATAAATCGCCATGTTTACCTGTCTAACTTTTTTGGTTTCAGTCAGGGCTTTTTCCTATAAATATATTAATTTTTGTTTTTCCTATTTCACAGCACCGTCTGTAGCCATCGGGCACCTGCATCTACCTTGGAACCCTCTGGAGCGATCTCTCAGGAGTCCGCCACCGAGGGCCACATCGGTAGACCCCTCGTCTGACCCTTCTGGTACGTCTGCTTCATCCACTTCCGCCAGCACTGGAGCATCATTGCAGCCTTCGTTACTTGAAGCTGCTGGTCAAGACTTAGCATTCCCTTTACCACACCCCTCTGATCCTGCCACCTCGAGACCACCATTAGGTTCGGTGCGACAGAGGGGTCCGGAAAGGAGCTATGCTCCTGAGTTCTTGCATCTGAATGCATCCTTCCAAAGCTCTTTCAAAATTTTGGGAGAGCAAGTGACTGCTGGGTTCAACATGTTGCAAACACGCATCAGTGAACACAGCAGTTGCTTGGATAGGCTGCATTCAGATGCAAGTCAATCTCCAAACAACCTTTTTTTTTTTTTTTTCTCCACTCCATGCTCAGGAGCATGGAAAAGCTAACTCTTGACCAGCAGATGCGGGTAATGCAAGCCAGCCATGCTGCTCTAGTGCAGGTCATGTCCGAAGCCCCTCCAACACCCACACAGCCACTACAACTTTCCCACACCAGGCCCAGTAGCAAACACAGTCCCAGTACCCTACCCAGTCCCAATTCCCATCCCGGCCCCAAATCCCAGTGTCTTCCCCAATGTTTTCTTCCTTGTCCAGCTTTCATTCCCCATTTAGTATTCCACCTACCCCAACACCACCCCCCCTGCTCAGCCTCCTGTTTTCCCCCCCCCCTTCCACTACACCCCAACCCAGTAGGCTTTCCCCACCTATCGACGTGGTCCAACCTGCCAGCCCCTCCGCTAGTATCTCCACCTGACACTTTACTGACCTATGAAAGTTGTTTTCATTGTTTATAAAAGATTGTTATATTAAAAATATTTTTCAAAAAATTTAAAAACATAAAAAAAGTTTTAACACTAAAAGTTTTATTTGAAAAAAATGACAAGATTTTGAATAAAAATTTAAATAAAAAATTTATTTTGGTTTAAACTCTACTATTTGTTTCAGTGCCTTCATTTAGGTAAGCTGGTATGGTAACAAACAAAAGGCGAAAACAAATTACACACCGCACGTTAAAAGGTATAATAAATTTGGTTTATTAGCAAAAGTATCAAACTTTTGGAAACTAATTAATAAAACTTGGTGTCAATAAAAACACTTTGTACAGAAACATAAATCACCGAGACATGAAATAAAGATCTCACACTATGTTGTCTTGCCAAGGAACCCTGCCTACAGGTGACACAAAATACTCTGCAAAGTGGTCCCTCATTCTGGTAACAGAACCTGCGGAGCGAACAGAGCTGCTTTGGTAATCCCACAAGGTTGTTTCTGAGCCTTCATCATCCACGGAAACAGGCTCCTTGGAAAGTACATAGTTATGCAGCACCACACAGGCCTTGACAACCTCATCCACTGTTTGTGTGTGCAGTCTTATGGCAGTTAGCAGAACTCGCCACTTTGCGGTTAAAATTCCAAAAGCACACTCCACCACTCGTCTTGCTCGAGTTAAGCCGTAACTGAAGACTCTTTTGGTTCTGGTCAAGTCTCTGCTTGCATATGGTTTTAATAAGTGTGGTGACAACTGGAATGCCTGCATATGGTTTTAATAAGTGTGGTGACAACTGGAATGCCTCATCACCAACACAGACATAGGGCATAGATGGTCCAGTTGTTCCCGGGAGTGGTCTGGCTGCTGGAAAATCATATGTATCTCCATACAAACAACGGCCCATCGGAGAAGTTTTGAAGACTTGCGAGTCGTTGGACCGGCCATAGGCTCCAATATCCACAGCCAGGAATTTACAGTTGGCATCTGCTATGGCCATGAGTACTATAGAAAAGTACTTCTTGTAGTTAAAGTACTCTGAGCCAGATCCTGCCGGTTTAGCAATACGGATGTGTTTGCCATCTACGGCACCCAAGCAATTTGGGAAATGGCACAGTTTCTCAAAAAGTTCTGCACTTGTCAGCCAGATGTCCTTTGTCGGTTGTGGAATGTACTCCTGATGCAAGGTATCCCATATAGCCAGACAGGTCTCTTTCACAATTACGGAAATTGTAGATATTCCAAGGCGGAACTGGTAATGTAGTGAAGTTAGGGATTCTCCTGTAGCCAGGAAGCTGTGAAAAACAAATAAAAATGTTAGTAAAAATTGCAAAGACCAACATTACATTTTTAAGCAATTTACACAAATATTACATTTTTTTTCTTTTTTTTTTTTAAAGTTTCAATAAATGGCACTGCAGAAATTTTTGTTCTGTTGGGATCCACATTAAAAACAGCATTTTTACATCTGTGCATTCCTATTATGGAGCATGTGTAAAACACTGGAATGGCCACAAACAATAAAAATATTAACATGCTGCAGAAAATGCAACACAATTGTTCACTGCTGATGTGGTTTTCTATAGGTTAAAACATGTTTACATGACATTAAATATGAGCAATAAAAAAAAAAAATAAGGCTTACCGCAGTGTCAGCATCAGCCGCTCCGCCGGTGCGATGGAAAACCTTATGCGTGTGTCCTGCCTTCGGATGACATCCCCAACTTGTTCCAGCAACAAATCAAAGTGCTCCTGCCTCATCCGAACATAATTAAAAAATTTGTCCGGGTTCTGCCGCAACTCCATGTAGAGAGTTGAATGGACGCCCCGGGTCATCCGCAGTTCATTTATAGGATGCATCCATAGTCGTCGCTGCAGAAGAATCCTCTGTCTTGCTGCTACCTCCTTCTCCCGAACAATAATATCCAGCCGATTGGTCTCAAAAATCACATCAGTAACCACGTTTGCAATCCTCACAAGCACTCCTTCCATCTCTGCCACTTTCTCTAAACCCTGTCAAAGATGGGGTGTAAAAACAGTCAATATATAGTTTTCCCTATTTTCCAGTAGCCAATCACATTTGGGAGACTCCCATTTTTAGGCATGGAAAACGGATCCGTCATAAAAACGGATGAAACGGATGGTAAAACGGATGCAACGGATACAGTATTGCGACGGAACCGTCTAGCGGATTTGCGACGGATCCGTCGAAATACTGTATCCGTTGCATCCGTTTTTCACTATTTTTGACGCATCTGTCGATACGTCGCGCCGACGCATTGTGACAGCCGCCAGAAAACGCTAGTGTGAAAGTAGCCTAATGAGACCATACGCGTTTCGAGCAACACCGCTCTTGAACACTGGTTACAAAGTGAAATACAAACAAGGATTAAAATATACTAATGCACTAATGAGAAAGCACAAAACACATGGGAAGGTATAAGGAAACCAACAATGACAAAGGAGCAAGATGCACAATTGCAAGCAGCGCAGTGAACGATTGAAAGACAAGTAAAGGTATGTTACAAAAAATTCAAAATATAATTGATATGTATCAGAAAAATGTATGTATATAATTTGATCTGGAAAAAATCAACAAAAAGAGGATATAATAACCTGTACTGCATCAATACCAACATTTTTCACAATAGGAAACAACCATTTTAAATTAGCAAAAAAAAAAATATATATATTTTTATATTTTTTCTAATTTCTTCCCTCCTCTCCTTTTCTCTTCCTTTGCTAATAATGCAGCATAACTTCTCGTCTGAGCTTTAACCCTATGTGGGCATATGTGCTCAGTAAAAAAATCCAGTATGGTTCTTTGTTACGTACCGCATCAGTGTGATTGCCGCCTCGAATATGTTTAGGTATACGATCAATAGCATAAACTCGTAAGGCTGTGTGCACACGCTGCGGATTTGGTGCGGATTCAGCGGCGCAGATTTTGTAAAATCCGCAGGTCAAAAGACCTGCGGTTTTACCTGCGGATTGCTCTGCAGTTTTGCCCTGCGGTTTTTCATCTCCTCAATGGAGGAGATGGCAAACCGCAGCGGAATCCCCAGAAAGAATTGACATGTACATCGCTAAGTGTGACAGTACCTTAAGGTTTTTGCTTTCCTTGGCACTATTTTAATACCATCTTTCAAAATGTCTGTGATAACTGGGTCATCATATAAAATGTGTAGGTTACGCTGCTCTATTTGGGAAATGGAAGTAAAATATGAACTGTGTGTCAAAACTAAAGTTGGAATCTTGTTGGAATTATCTGTTGCTGGAATTTTTACTTTATTAAGTAAATCTGTCCTATCCTTCTTGTCAGCGATTCTATGTGCCCTGTTCAGACTCTAGTTGGGATAGCGTCGTTCAGAGAGGCGCTGTTTGATGTTTTCAGACTCATTATGAAAACCTACAGCAGAGCTGCAGTTTCTTTTTGCTCTAATAAATTCACCTACTGGAACTGCCTTGGTTACATGAGAAGGATGAAAAGAGCGTGCATCAAGTATTGTATTGCCAGCAGTAGATTTCCTGTAAGTTTTGCTGACCATACCACAGCCATCTATACCATTAAGTTCTAAATCCAAAAAAGTGATTTTCTCACGGTGATGATTACATGTGAAATGGAGACTGAACTTATTATCATTTAAATAAAAAATAAAATTTTTAATCTCTGAAGTCTCCCCCACCCAAACAATAATCATATCATCTATATACCTGGCATATAATTTTATAGACAAAGAAAAAGGATTGCAAGACGTGTACACATAGCACTCCTCCCACCACGCCATAGTCGGTGAAAACCTGGCCCCCATTGTCACTCCACTAATTTGTAGGAAAAACTTTCCATTGAACATAAAATAATTATGTTGGAGTAGAAAAGAGAGTGTAGATTTTATGTATTCCTTTAATTCGGCTGTGTATACACTGCACCTGTCTAAATGATGTTGGATGGCCAGAACTGCTATATGTTGTGGAATGCAGGTATAGAGTGAGGAGACGTCACATGGAATCCAGGTGTATTCATGAGACCATGGAAAATCTTGAAACATGCACAAGACATCGTGTGAATCCTGCAAAAAAAAACAGGTATGCGATATACTAAGGGCTGTAATGCACTGTCAAACCATGCGCCCAGGTCTAATAGAAATAAGTGATAAAGATTTATGTGTTTTGGGCAACGCATGCATGATCGGAATGGCAGGCGATGTTACCGTTAAAAATTCAGCTTCTTTTTTGTAAAAATTACTCAAAGTAAAATCTTCAGAAATAATTTTGTTGATTTTGTCTCTGAAAAATAAGGTGGGGCCATTAGTCAGGGCTAAATATGTTTTTGTATCCTGTAGATGAGTTTCTATAGCAGCCACATAATCACAGCTGTTCAAAACTACTACAGAACCACCTTTATCTGACATCTTAATGACTAAGTTTTTATTTGTCATAAGGGTTTTCAGGGCGTCATTTTCCTCTACAGTTAAATTAGGCTTTTTCTTTGTGTGAAGAGTGTCACACAGTTTTTTCAGGTCTTTAGTAACAATGTCTTGGAATTTGTCCATTGCAGGTGTTCTACTTTGGACCTGGATAGAATTCTGGGTTCTTAGAAACAAAACCAGCTACTTTATTGACCAGAGTGTCATTCTGAGAAGAGTTTAACTCCTTCAGATCAATTAATGCTTGCTGCTCACAAAATGCGAGATTCTTAGGCCGGAGTCACACTGGCGAGGAATACGGGCGCGTGAGAGGCGCAAAAAACACGCATTACACACGGACAAATGATTTTCAATGGAGTCACTCGCACCAGGCGTTTTTTTCTCTTCCGTATCCTACGCTCCGTGCCAATCGCAGCATGCTGCGATTGTCAGCGTACTACGCCCGTAGTACGCCAATACAAGTCAATGGGTGCGCAAATAATACGGATTACACACGGAACACACGTGTGACATGCGAGCAATTCGCAGGTCTTTTGGCTGGTGACAGGAAATGGGCCATCCATCATCAGGAAGCCTAGACATGCAAATGAGCTCAAAAACCGCTCCAGACATCCAGGAAGTACGCCTCCACGGAGTACAGCAGCAGCATGGCGTCCACATATATTAACATTGAGATGCTCATTGTGCTCGTGCAGGAGCGTCCCGAAATATGGGACCCACGCGATGCTAATTATGCGAACCGGACCAGAAAGGAGGCGTCATGGAGGCGCATCTGTCGCCAGATGTACCATGACTTTGGGGACAGACCACGTGATGAGCAGCATAAAATTTGTAAGTGCAACCATAAAAACATCATTAACCTTAGCGCACGCTTAAAAATGATTCTTCCTGGGCATGTAATTTTATTAGCCTCATGAGGCCGTTACATTTTGATGTGACACGTGGCTTCACACAGCCATAATTAGGGGTTAGGCCACAAGCTCCTCATCCTCCTAGCCAATAAAATTATTAAGTGTAGCTAATGAGACCCTGTGTATCGGCCCAATTACATATGCCACCATGGGTAGAAAGCACACCCCAGAAGGCCCCATGCCTAGACTGCTGTTAGAAAATGTTACCTCTCAAATATGTGATTTTGACAATCTTTCCTGTCACATTGCAGTGGAAGATGTGATGAAACGCTGGCGAAGCATCAGGGACCAGTTCCGCCGGGAACGCCAGCAGCGGTCCAGGAGTGGGGATGCTGGGCATGTCAAGAGAAAATATATCTACTATGACCGGCTGAACTTCCTCGCCCCAATTCTGGATCTGAGACCATAAGTACATAGCTCACACCACATTACACAAATACATTACACAAATACTTTACAGGGACAAAAATATTGATGTATTTTTGCCTCTGTTCTATTTCATAACAGAACTCAATCCAACCTTATGGATTGAGGAACGGCCTCAGAGGCAGAGCCCATTATAGATCCTGTAGGGGATGAGGTGGCTGGCCCATCTTCTCCCTCTGCAAGAAGGATGGCTGAAGATGAGGCATCACAAGACCACACAATAGCTGCCCTACACACCACACCACCAGGACGGTCTGCTGCTGCCACCTCACCCATCCTGGAAGAGCCGGGCAACTTGAGCAGCAGCCCAACTGCCCAGATCAGGTCCTCCCCACAGGCTGCTGTAGTATCACGGCGAACAAGAAGAAGGCGCCAGGTCACTCTTCAAGAGAGTAGGACCAATGTGGACACAGGGGTCCTAAATTATTTGTCCAGAGTAACAACAGATGATGGTGAGGAGGCCTATGCACGTAGCCTCACCCTTTATCTCCGTGCCCTTACCCATGAGGTCAGGCTCCGTATTAGGGGATGTATTCAGATCCTGCTTGATGCAAGCACCCCCCAATACCCAATATGAGGTTTTTGAATTTCTGGAGAGGTGGCAGCTCTCACCACGAAATTTAATACACATGAGACCATCTACACAGATGCTTGCTCAAGCAGGGTCTGAACAGCCCCTAATACGTGGGCCAACACCTCAACCCCTTCCTCCCCCTACCCAACCGTCTATACCGCAGCACCAAATGTCTTCCTCAAGCCAACCCCACCAATATGGCCACTTGTACCCACCCAGTGTTGGAGGCTGGTCCCAACCTGGTTGGGGACGATCTGGCTATCTTGGTGGGTATGAGCCACGGGCCTACCAGAGCCAACAAGAAGCCCCTCACCATCATCAGTACTCTGGCCAGTATCCCCAACAGTCCCAGGAGGCTGGACAATTCCAGCATCATGGGCACCAGTATGGCCCCACACAGGGCGATGTTGGCCACAATGTCCAGCAGCACCCACAGGCTGTTGATCCACGTTCCCCTTCCCCAACATATGAGGATTTATGATTCTGATGGTTGGAGATGTCCAGTCAGATGTAACTGGTGCTCCTAATCTAAATGTAAAAACAGGTGTTCTCCTTCACCAACATTTAGAACATAATGTAACATTCACATTTTTAAATAATGTTTTCCAAACATATGAAACAATCCATCATGACAGGCAACGCTACCTCACGCCTTTCAGACAGATATTACATGTGTGTAGAAAAGAGAATCTTTAAATGCGCTATGCTGTAAAGTGAAAGGATGAAAATACACTACTCACTTGCAAACGCATAGGAAAGGCGTGCTCGCCTTAGTTAAGTAGTCACCTTTTTTGGTAGCAATGTCTAGGACAAAATTTCTAAGCTACAAGCATTCAGAATAACCCGCTTTCTCTATGTATTAACAAGTGAGTTTTGTATTTTCATCCTTTCCGGTATAGCATGCTTAAATATTGTCTGGTGTACAGACAGGTAATATCTGTGTGAAAGCTGTGAGGTAGCCTTGCCTGTCATGGTGGAATCTTTCTATGTTTGGCTAACATTATGAGGAAATGTGAGTGTTATCTCGTTGCCTTTATTTTGGTGATGGAGCTCACCTTTTGTTGGCAAATCTAGGTTAATCTAGTGATGCAGCAATGTTTTTTTGGCCTAATGTTTGTGGCTGTTTTGTTCTGTTATGTTCACTTTACAACAAGTTAAAGAAGGCACAAAGGGTCATTTTGGCCATTGCCAAATTTGTGTTATGGCAAAATTATGTTTGCCTTTAAGCGAAAAAAAAAAAAAGGACAAAACTAAATATTTGTCTACTCTACTTAACGTCTCTGTGTGATTTTTCACAATCCCTCACAACATACTAACAGACACCAACCAATGCACTGAAACACTCATAGACTCATAAAGGCTTGAGTAATATATATTTTGACACACTTAAAGCAACAAATTATAACATAGACACAGCATGCTCTTGCCAAGAAGTTGCCCCCTCAGGTGAGATAAAGTAATTAGTGAAAATATCACGCACTTTGAGGCCAGAGAGCGGTCTACGTTGAGGGTTGATAGGTGGTCTCACCCTGCGCACATTGTCCGGCCTACGCACAACACCATCAGAGGAGGAGCAATCATGTATCCTGGTGAAGTTATGCAGAACAACACAGGCTTTCACAACTTCATTCACATTTTGCTCACTCAACTAAATGGCAGACTGGAGTACTTGCCATTTGGCAGAAAGAATCCCAAAGGAACACTCCACCAGTCGCCTAGCACGTGATAGGCGCAAGTTAAAAATTCTGCGCCTGTGGTCAAGGTTGCGCCGGGGATATGGCCTCATGACATTGCGTGATAACTGAAAGGCCTCATCTGCCACAAGGACATAAGGGACTGATTGTTCAGGGGAGCCTGGTAGCTGGCGTGGTGGGGGTAGATCCAACTGGTTGGTGCGTAGCCGCCGAGCCATTATGAAGACTCTAGAGTCTCCCGTCCTTCCATAGGCCCCAATGTCAACAATTATAAACTTGTATTGAGGGTCTACCAGAGCCAACAATACAACAGAAAAGTATTGTTTATAATTGAAGAATTGGGAGCCTGAGTTCGGTGGCTTACGCACCCTGATATGTTTGCCATCCAGGGCCCCAATACAATTTGGAAACTGGCAGTCCTCCTCAAACTCCCTTGATATCCTTAACCAGTCTTCCATCCTCGGCTCGGGCATGACCACTTGATGGAGTCTTGTCCAGATTTGTGCACATGTAGACCTCACTATGCCTGAAATGGTGGATTTTCCTATGAGAAACTCATGGTAGAGGGCGGCATAAGACAGGCCAGTGGACAGGAAGCTGTAGAACAACAGAAATAGTAAAGTTTAGAATGGCTAAAGTAAAAAAAAATCATTTACATGCCGACCAAACTTGTTAGGAAATGATAGAGAAGAACACACACATATTTGGTGGCACAATGACTAAGTGATATGCTGGACATATTAGATGTTACATTCTGGTGTGTCAGGTGCTTCATATTTGGAGTAAGATGATGGCATTCAACTTTGTCCAAGAAGGGCAAAAAACATAATTTAGCACACACATTAGGAATAGAGAGAATGTGGTTGTGTAGTACATACCGTATTGTGAGTAGAAGTCGCTCCTCTGCAGATATGGCTTTGCGCATCCTTGTATCCTGAAAGGTTATCCCAGGGTGCACTGTCTCCAAGAGTCGATCAAATGTGGCAATGCTCATGCGATAGTACTGGTAAAATTTCTCCGGATGCTGCCGCAGAGAAGAATACAGGCGGTGAAAATGCCCTCTGGTGAGTCGTTGCCTCAAAAGTGGATGGACCCACATGCGTCTCCTCCTCCGCGGATCCACTATCACAGGATATGGTTGCCCAAAGCGCCGTGACAAAAGCCAGGTAAAGAGAACCTGCTCAGTTGTATTGAATCGCAGACCCTCTGCCATGCTGCACAAAGAACACCATATATATAAACTTGGCACACACCAAAGGTTTCTGATGCAGAAAGGTGATTTTTAATTATACAACAGTACATACATACACAGACGTTTCGGTCTAGGACCTTCATCAATGTACGATATATTGTACTGTGAGATTCTTAGTGACTGGGCTTTGTGAGATAGACCAATCCTGTGAGGAAGCACATGAAGCCGTCCCACTGTGTAGTGGTTTGTGGAGTGTGGACGCAGTATCCACCGCGAATCCCAAGTGCACTTGGGATTCGCGGTGGATACTGCGTCCACACTCCACAAACCACTACGCAGTGGGACGGCTTCATGTGCCTCCTCACAGGATTGGTCTATCTCACAAAGCCCAGTCACTAAGAATCTCACAGTACAATATATCGTACATTGATGAAGGTCCTAGACCGAAACG
Organism: Dendrobates tinctorius; assembly: GCF_039654945.1. Classification (NCBI taxonomy): domain Eukaryota; kingdom Metazoa; phylum Chordata; class Amphibia; order Anura; family Dendrobatidae; genus Dendrobates; species Dendrobates tinctorius. The sequence goes on from NW_027361683.1 coordinate 37,518,435, forward strand.
TCTGTGTATGTATGTACTGTTGTATAATTAAAAATCACCTTTCTGCATCAGAAACCTTTGGTGTGTGCCAAGTTTATATATATTTAGTTCACGGATTGGGATCCTACTTGGGCACCACCTACAATTCTCAGGGTTGTGCCAACGGTTTTGTTCTTGCACAAAGAACACCAACACACCTCGTGAAAGCAAGGTGACAAATGTACAGAATGTAGGCATCCACCTGTTTCTGAGTGTCTAAATAGGGTGCAGGCTAATGATTTAAATTGTTTGCAGGCCTGAAAACCGTTAAATGTCCATTTTGCAAGGCCGCGAGAAAATCTCGCAATACGGATTGCATACGGATGCCACACGGATTACATACGGATGCACACATGCGCAAAATACGCGACCTCACCCTGCTTACGGATGACCTACGGATCACTATTTAGTGGTCATTCATCCGTATTACGCAAGTAAACTACGGACCGTATTTTGCGCAGGTTAGTGTGACTCCAGCCTTAAAGTCATTGACAATGACTTCAGCGGAGCTGGTAATTACTTATTGATCTGACCAAAAGTGCTTTTTAACAGTCAAGTCCCTAATAAATTTATCTATGTCTTTAATTGTATTAAAAATGTCCAATCTGTGATCAAATGGAGCAAAGTTCATTCCTTTAGAAAGGAGACTATATTCCGATGGAGAAAGATTGTATGATGACAACTTAAGGACATCTAATGTCGTTTGTTCATGCTGCGGAGCTGTCTGTCCAACAGAGGATTTGCAGGCACGATGTTTGCGGCCTTTCATTCCGCCACGTTTTTTGGCGGCCGTGGACTTTTGAAATAACTTAACTGATGGACAGTAGAAGAGGTAGTAGCGATCTCTTCATCCACATGTGGTACTAGCAGGTACACAGGATGCAGTGTCGAGACGCAAGACGGTTTTGTGTTTTTGGTAACAACTTTTATAGGTTTATAGGTAACTAACCGCAGGGATAGTCTAAGCAACCGACCAAAATAGCAGGAATTGTCCTCGCAGGGACTCAATACAAGCCAACACGAAAATCTAAGAACACGACTAAGTCCGGCAGAGCCGGTCACTAAAGTGCCGCGGTATGGCTGATTACGGGTCCTTAACTATATGGTGTCACTTAACCGGCTCGACGTCCCTCGGCGTCCCGGACAATGGTTCTTCGGCGTAGCAGCCGCTGGGCCCAGCCGCTGAAGATCTGTCGTAGTCTTCGAGCGTTCCAATGCTCCGGTGAAGCAGGGGCACAACAGGCCCTGCAGGAGTCCATGGACAGATGGGCCGCAGCCCCCGGATAGGGGCAAGCAGCGGCGATGCGGGGTGGCGGCTGGCAGGCCACCTGCGCAGCCAGCGACTGCAACGGAGGACCCGCGGCGAGCAACGGCCCGGCCCTTGCCATGGACTGGAGCGGGACAGTGGTGGCCGCCGACGGCACAGAAATAGCTGCGGCCACGGGTAGAAGCGGGGCGGCTGCAGGCGGCGGGAGACAGTGAGGCGGCTGCTGGTGACTGCGGTCAGGCCGCAGCCTCAGGCTGGAGGAAGGCGGCAGCGGCTGCTGGTGACCGCGGGCAGGCCGCAGCCGCGGGCTGGAGTAAGGCGGCAGCGGCCGCTGTTCGACGCAGGACAGCGGTTCTCGGACGGTCGTCTTGGCGCCGTCCCACTGATATCTAGGGGGAGTATGTCTCCTGTCTCTGGCCTCCTTCCTGTCTCCGGTGTGTCGCTCTGGCTCTCAGTCGCTCCCACGGTCTCCTGCTCCTTCCTTCCCGTTCTGCTGACTCACTGTGACTCTCATTCCCCACCCCTTTTATACCGGCTCTTCCCCCAGCCCATCTGTCAGTCTTACAGGGCTGTCCCTGAACTCTGTCCCCCGGGAACAGTTTCCCCCGGAGCCTAGGTGACGGTCCCCTTGGTTCCGACCCGGACACTCGGCGGGGACACTCTCTCCCACACTCCCCCACCTTGTATGCTCGCCAGTCCTCGGGCGAGGGCTTTGGTAGACTCGAGTTAGTCTTTTGAGATGACAGTTCTTGTCGCCATACGAACTGGTCCTGTTCGTAGCGTTCAGGGGGTTTGCCAGCTGTTGACCGCTCGGAGCGCCTAAGTTCGGTGGTGGTGGAGTTTTCTGGGGTGGTGGATGGTGGTGGGTTGGTTGATTCTGGTGGGGTGGCTGGGTCCACTGCGATATCACTACTTGGATGGCCCGTGGGTGCGGCTGGGGAGTCCTCCTCATCATCCAGGTCCCAGACTGCTGATGGGGGGTCGGGGAACTTAGGGAACGGCTCTGATCACAGGGGATCAGTGGACACACATGGACATAGCATGCTACGGTGTACAACATGAGTGACAGGCGCGCCGCTTACTTCAGATTGTATTCCATACACAGGCCCATCGGGGCTTATTCGGCGCAACACTCGGTACGGGTTTTCCTCCCACCGTGGCTCTAACTTGTTTTGGGGGCGTTGATCAAGCACGAGTACCCGATCTCCAGTTTGAAAGTCAATAAGTGGTGGTAACACTCCCCCCTGGTGTTCTAGGTCCTGGTATTCGGTGGAGTGTTTGTAGTCGGTGCCGGTGGCGCCGGACCCAAGAGGATACTCCAGTCCAGGATTGAGGTTCTCCCGGGTTTAACTCCACTTCTGTGATCCCTTTGCCTTCTCGTCCAAACAGCAGCGAATAGGGGGTATAACCGGTCACCCAGTGCACTCGGTTGTTGTAAACCCACACCAGTTCAGGGATAAACTCAGGCCAGCGGGCCTTTCGGTCGCTTTCCAGGGTACGCAGCATTTGAATTAGTGTCCGATTAAATCGTTGGCAGGCTCTGTTCCCCTGCGGGTGATATGGTGTAGTCCGAGACTTATCGATACCGTAGAGATGATGCAATTCTTCCATGACTCTTCCTAGGAAGCATGCTCCCTGATCCGAATGTATTCGTTGCGGGCAGCCGTACACTTGGATGAAGTTTTTACAAATCGCATAGGCAGCCGACTCTGCAGTTTGGTATCGGGTGGGGGTGACCACGGCGAATTTGGTGAAATGATCCACCATAACGAGACAATGTTCATATCCCTGGTATGCAGGACCTATGGTCAGATAGTCCACTGTGAGGAGCTCAAGGGGAGCTGATGTTATGATTGTTTGCACCGGGCTCGTTGTGCGGGTGGTTTAGCAAGCTCGCATGGGTGGCAGGTTCAGCAAACTTTCCCCACAGCGGCGTGTAAGCGCGGGTGGTAAACTATCTGTTGTAACCATTGCAAAGTCTTTTGAGCACCGAAGTGAGCCCTTTTTTCGTGGGCTTCATGCGCCAGTTTGCCTAGGTGGGCTCCGGGCACAACCATCTGCCAAGTTATATCAGACGTTGTTCGTGACACTGCCGTACGATATAATAGCCCCTTCTTGATGACTAATTTCTCCCATTGGCGCAACATATCCTGGGACAAAGTTTGTCTCTGTGAGTCAGTGGGCAATTTGCCGGTGGTTTCCCATCGACGCAGGAGTCCAATTTCTCCATCTTCCTGCTGCTGCTGGATCCATCTGTCCCGTGTCTGTTCCAGCATTCCCCGTGAGGGTCCCGAATGGGATGCTTCCTGCGCAACAGCTGCAAGCATAGCGGTGGTGAGGGCGAACGGCGTCTCTTCCCCTTCCAATTCGTCGTCCCGACTTTTCCCTGGGGTTGTGTGCCGGATCCTGGAGAAGGCGTCGGCGTGTACATTTTCGGCTCCTCTTATATAGATGATCTTATAGTTGAACTTGGCCATCCGGGCCACCCATTGCTGCTCCAGAGCCCCCAGTTTGGCATTTTCCAAATGGGCCAGCGGGTTGTTGTCAGTCCGCACCACTACCTCGGAGCCCGCCAGGTACTCTGCGAACCGCTCCGTCATTGCCCACACTACCGCGAGGAGCTCAAGCTTAAAGGAGCTGTAATTGTCGGGGTTACGTTCGGAGTCATGTAGTAATTGGCTACCATAGGAAATATCTTTCTCTCGGCCATCTTGAACCTGTGACAGCACAGCCCCTAGTACATGGAAGCTGCCGTCGGTGTGCAGTATGAACGGTTGCGAGAAGTCCGCATAAGCTAACACCGGGGAGCCCGAGAGTGCAGCCTTGAAGTCTTGAAAGGCATCTTCTTGCAGTTGTTGCCACTGGATTTTCCACCCATTCGCCCAGGCAGGAGCCCCCTTTAGCAGGTCTTGCAGGGCTCGGGCTCGGCGTGCAAAATTCTTTACGAAACGACGGTAGTATCCGGCTAACCCCAGGAAGGCCCGCACATCTTTTACGGTCTTGGGAGTAGGCCATCCCTGGATTGCGGCAACCTTTTCCCGGGGCGGTCTAATGCCTTCGGCCGAGACAGTATGCCCCAGATATTCAATCTCGGTGCGGAACAGGTGGCATTTCTGGGGTTTTACCTTCAACCCATACTTCTGCAGCCAGCCGAGTACCTGCCCCAACCGCCGCAGGTGGTCCTCAAACGTGGTGACATAGATGATGATGTCGTACAGATATATAAGTGTGGCCTCGAAGTTGAGATCTCCCAGACACCGCTCCATCAGCTGCTGAAAGGTCCCCATGGCGTTGGCCAGCCCAAACGGCATCCGATTGAACTCAAACAGTCCCATGGGAAGAATGAACGCAGTCTTGGCCCTGTCTTCCTCTGACATCGGCACTTTCCATTACCGCTGGCCAGATCTAGAGTCGAGAAGTACGTTGCCTTCCCCAGGGCGGATAGGGACTCTTCTATCCGCGGCAGCAGGAATGAGTCCTTGATGGTACACACGTTCAATTTCTGATAGTCCACACAGAACCGCAAGGTGCCATCCTTTTTGCGAACCAATACGATGGGAGCTGCCCAGGGACTCTGGCTTTATCGGATGACCCCCTTCCGCAGCATCTGGCCCAGTAAAGTTTTCACCTCCTGGTATAGTTGTGGGGGAATCTGCCAATACCTCTCTCTGATGGGAGCGGTTCCTTCCGTGGGAATGCCGTGCGTAATGGCTGTAGTACATCCAAAATTGTCTTCATGTTTGGCGAATACCTCCTGGTACTGACCCAAAAGCGTTTCTATCTGGAGAATTTGGGCTGGTGTAAGGCCCAAGAGTTCTGCTCGCATTCTTTCCAGGATGGCTCAGCCCTTTTCTTCTGTCGAGATCCCGGTAGCCTGATAGACACCGCCCAAGGGTCCACTGCCTGCACTTTTAGTTGAAACGCAGGGGTCGGCAGCACCTCTTCCAAAGGTCTCACCAGTTTTGCCATTTTGGCTCGTGGCTTCAGGATGATGTCTTGGTCTTCTGGGTTGATGCAGCGCACCAGGACGGTCCCCTCCCGCACAGTGGCTAGGGTGTGGGCCACCAGAACTCCAGAGGGCAGGCGCTCCGAGAAGCACGGCTCCACCTGCATCTCTACTCCCTCCAGGGGCACAGGGGCCCGAATAGGCAAGGCTACTACCGTCTGCCCAGGTGGCAGCACGAGTAGAGGAGCTGCCGGCGCGACCACCTTCCCCAGTACCTCGCCCTCCTGGCAGTCCCAGAGGACTCGCGCTCCCAGCACCAACTGCTGGAAGACCCGCCCCTGGGCCGTGTGCGGGAGCCCCACTGGCTCAGAGTCTCTTGTGTGGGCTCATTGAGGAGGAGGTTGCCGAACTCTCATAGTATGTTCATACCCAGAGTAACCGGATGTTTGCTGTTTGTGTCTCCCTGGGTCAGGACCACTCCCCGGCGGCCGAGTGATTTGCCGCTTATCGAAATCTGCATCCAGGCTACTCCAACGACAGGAACTGGTAGCTGGTTGGCGGCTACCACCTTTATCATGGACCCCCACTGAGGTCTCACTGCTTTGGAAAAATGCTGCCGAAAATAAGTCTCTGGCAAGGTTACTTGCGATCCCGTACCCGGAGAACCTGGGTAGATTGCTTAGCATAGCCGCAAAAGAAATGCTGGGCCGGGGGCCCTCATTGTCCACGCTCGGAGACTGCATCCTGCCGACTACGCCAAATATGGTACTAGCAGGTATGCAGGATGCAGTGTCGAGACGCAAGACGGTTTTGTGTTTTTGGTAACAACTTTTATAGGTTTATAGGTAACTATTCGCAGGGATAATCTAAGCAACCGACCAAAATGACATGAATTGTCCTCGCTGGGACTCAATACAAGCCAACATGGAAATCTAAGAACACGAATAAGTCCGGCAGAGCCGGTCACTATAGGGCCGCGGTATGGCCGACTACGGGTCCTTTACTATATAGTGTTACTTAACCGGCTCAACATCCCTCAGCATCACGGACAATGTTTCTTCGGTGTAGCAGCCGCTGGGCCCAGCCGCTGAAGAACTGACGTAGTCTTCGAGTGTTCCAACGCTCTGGTGAAGCAGGGGCACAACAGGCCCTGGAGGAGTCCTTGGACAGATGGGCCGCAGCCCGCGGATAGGGGCAAGCAGCGGCGATGTAGGGTGGTGGCTGGCAGGCCACCTGCGTAGCCAGCGACTGCAATGGAGGACTCGCGTCAAGGGGACTAGAGCGGGACAGTGGTGGCCACCGACGGCACAGAGCTAGCCGCGGCCATGGGTAGAAGTGGGGCGGCTGCAAGTAACGGGAGACAGGCCGCAGCCGCGGGTTGCAGTGAGGCGGCAGCGGCCGCTGGTGTCCGCGAGCAGGCCGCAGCCGTGTGCAGGAGCGAGGCGGCAACGGCCGCGAGTGGCCACGGGCAGGCTGCAGCCGCGGGCTGGAGGAAGGCGGCAGCGGCTGCTGATGAAAGCGGGAAGGCCGCTGCCGCGGGCTGGAGGAAGGCGGCAGCGGCCGTTGGTCGACGCGGTCCCACTGATGTCCAGGGGGAGTATCTCTCCTGTCTCTGGCCTCCTTCCTGTCTCCGGTGAGTCGCTCTGGCTCTCAGTCGCTCCCACGGTCTCCTGCTCCTTCTGTCCCGTTCTGATGACTCACTGTGACTCTCATTCCCTGCCCCTTTAATACCAGCTCCTCCCCCAGCCCATCTGTCAGTCTTACCAGTCTGTCCCTGAACTCTGTCCCCCGGGAACAGTTTTCCCCGGAACCTAGGTGACGGTCCCCTTGGTTCCGAGCCAGACATTCGGCGGGGACCCTCTCTCGCACACACAGACACATCAGAAATCACAGTCTCCGGTGAGGAAAAAGTAACTGATGAAGGTTTGTGATTTCTCTGCTTGTTCTTATTCGGTGTGGGTTTTTTCAGAATCGATCTTGGGGTGCGGGGTAACTTCTCCCACCTACCCCATTCATATACTTGATCCTTTTCATAGTCAACCACATCACGATTAAATTTTCTCTTTTTATAGGAAATGATCTGATTTTCAAGATCAGCAATTTTGCCCTCAATTTCCTTATTAAGAGATTCAAACCATTCAACAGATACAGTTTTTTTGAGTTTGTCCTTTTGTACAGAAATATCATTTTGTACTTTTTTTTAGTTCATGATCTTCATACCGGATGATTTACTGGGTCAATTTAATTGAACACTCCGATAAAATTATGTACCATTCCTGTACAACGTCATTAGAATACACCGTGGTAGGGATTTTATTTATACGGAGTCCTCGGGGAATCATATTTTTTTGGAGATAATTCTCCAAGGTGGTATAATCCCACCAAATGCGAGTCTCTTTTAATAATAATTTCTCCAGATCACACATGAAATTTTGCAAATCTGTACAAGTCTCAGTGAAACCAGCACTGCCAGTGCTGAATAGCTTTGCAGCTCATTCCTGCCTGGAGTTGAGCCAACATTGGAGCCCAATGTTATCCATAATTAAAAAATTGAAAAAAAGAAATACAAAAAATACACAAACACCCCTTATATTATGGAAAAATCAGCAGACTAACTTGGTCTGTCACAATATATAAAACTGTGTCATATGCGGGGAGCACGAAAAAGCAGACACATTAGCAAAAACAAAACAGAACATTCAGCTCACCCCTGAGATGTAATTCTAAGCACAAGAAGGAGCACGGCTTCCTCACTGCTGCACAGTGTCCAAGGTAATAGGAAAGATAGAAGTGGATCCAGCTCACTCACAGGGCTTATTTAGAAATTGGAAAAATTTTATTGGATGATCCTTAAAAAATTCAAAATGACAAAACAGACATCTCAGATGGCACAGCAATGACAGCGGGAACTGAGGTAACCGCCCCATAAGCCCACTTCAAATACTCCACCCCCCAGGGACAGTTAACCCCCTCCCTCCAACCCACAGTCATGTTGGCCTCCACTTACACCTCTGGGGAGGGGGGGGTTTGGCTCACTCTGGCCCCTGTCTTTAGGGAGACACTTAGGCCTGTAAACAGAAGTTCTTATGTGCTTGTGCTGAACGCAATTGTTGGGTATAGTTAGTGTGCAGTGACAGGGGAGGATTTTCTTGTGTGCAGCAGCGCCGATTATTAGCCTGCCTTATAGCAGTATTGCTGTGTGTACAGTACACTGCTGTGCAGACTGCTTTTTACACAGCACTAATACTTTTATTCTTTTTTTCTGCACAGTGAACGAACGTTCATTATTTCTTCACACAGTACCGTGTCCCAGCTGGTATCACGGAGAAATACATGCTGACTATCTGTATGTGACTCTGGAAATATATAGGGCGATTTACATTTTCACTTATACTATATACACCTGGTACCTGCTGATACAGTACCTTTGTTCTAAATTTTTTACTACGGTATAATCCATAGTGAGTGAGCATGTGTGGATTAGTTCTTCAATATATACGTAGATAAAAAGTTTGCCCTATACTATATACACCTTCTATATTGTGATACAGTACCTCTCATCGACATTTTGTATTACGGTCAAATCCATACTGAGTGAGCGTCTGAGGGTGACTACGGAAATATATACGCAGATTTAAATTGTACCCTATAATATATATACACTTGCTATCTGCTTATCCGGTACCTTTTTTCATAATTTTGTATTATGCTCAAATCAAGACTGAGTGAGTGTGTGAGGGTGACTCTGGATATAGATCCCAAGATGTAAAATTTGCCCAACACTGGAAAAAGCTGAACGCTAATGTTACAGTACCCTTTTTTGCTATTTAGATTCTGGTGTAATCCATACTGAGCCTGTGAATGTCTGTCTGTAACTCCAGAAATATATTTGTAGGTTTAAGATTACCCCAACACTGTATACAGCTGTATGCTTGTGATACCTTACCCATTTACTGCTTTTTATATAGTGGTCTAATCCATACTGAGCCAATGAGAGTCTGTTTCAGACTCTGGAAATATATACTGAGATTTACAATGACCCCTACACTGTATACAGCTGTACAGTTCTGATCCATTACCATTTTACTGCTTTTTATATTGTGTAATCCATACTGACCCTGAGAGCGTCTGTGTCTGCCTCCTGAAATAAATAATGAGATTTATAATGCTTAAACAATACTATATCTACCTTGTATCTGGTTATACAGTAACCTTTTTCTACTTTTTTTATTCTTAGCTAATGCATACTGTGACTGAGAGCGTCTGTGTCTGCCTCCTGAAATGTCTACGGAGATTTAGAATGTTTAAACTATACTATATATACCTTGTATCTGGTGATACTGTACCCTTTTTCAACTTTTTAGATTATTGTCTAATCCATACTGAGCCTGTGAGCATCTGTGTCTGCCTCCTGAAATACATACGGAGATTTTTTCTATTTTAAGTATACTATATATACCTTGTTTGTGTTGATCCAGTACCCTTTGTGCCCGAAAATGATCCTCCACCCACCTCTCAAAGTGCATCATTGCCAATGTCAGCCTTTCAGGCTCTTTTTAGGGGGAAGTATGTCACGGTGGTGATTGGGACCCGGTCCGTGGCCCTGGGTGTCCAATAAAGAAGATGACAGTTCAGATGAGGGGGAAGATGGTATGATAATTAATTTGGAAAAGGGGGATCGTGACGCCACCCATGGTACTCGGCTAGGGTAGCCTACGCTGCAATGCAGATCCTCTGGGAAGGTGTTAAAGCAGCCAAGATAATGAAGCTCTCCACGGGCAGCGCTGTATCCCAGGGCAGTTGAGATGGTGTTTGTGAGCCGTTGTCGGTGATGGTGAGTGTAGCGTGTGTAGCAGGCGAGTTGTAAAAGACACCAAGGACACAGTTGAGTGCAGTTTCTGAGTTTTTCCCCAAAAGTTTTGTGCACAAGATGACCCGCTTGGTACTGTTAGAAAATAGGACCGTTGGCACAACCCTATAATATTTTGTGGTGCACAAGTAGGATACCAATCCGTTACTTGTTATATACAGGAACTTGGCACACACTCGTGGATTCTGATGCAGAAAGGTGATTTTAATAAAGTACAGTACATACATACGTTTCGGTCTATGACCTTCATCAATGTACAAAAGGCTGTACTGTGAGCTCAAGAAAACTGGGCATGAATATAGAGAACCGGTGGGTGAGGAGGCACAGGGGGCTGTCTCTCATTATTTAGATGTGGCAGGTGGACGCGGTGTCCGCCGCAAATCAGACGGACACCGCGTCCACCTGCCACATCTAAGTAACGAGAGACGGCCCCCTTTGCCTCCTCACCCACCGGTTCTCTATATTCATGCCCAGTTTTCTTGAGCTCACAGTACAGCCTTTTGTACATTGATGAAGGTCATAGACCGAAACGTCTGTATGTATGTACTGTACTTTAATAAAATCACTTTTCTGCATCAGAATCCGCTTGGTACTGTGTCATCCGAGAGAGGGGTCCGGCAAACTCCAAGGTAGATCAGGAACACCTGTTCAAGACTCCTCCTTGTGTATCCTTTCTAGGCCATGTCTCTGCGCTGTTATCTCCCTTCCTTCCTGCTGTGCGCCTTTGCAAACAGTGTCCCAAGCCGGCAGCCACGGATCACACCAGGTGACGTGGGTCAGGACCCGGGATCCTTTATTCCAACTGCTACCTTTTTGAGTATTGAATGCGGCTGCGACTGAGGCACTTAAAGTTACCTCAGCCTCCATCTTTCTAGCTGAGCCCTGTATTTCTCCACTACCATCAGGAGCCACCTTCCCCAATGAGGACTGGTCCTTCCTTCTCCAGAAACGGGCTTCACAGGTGGCTTATTGCACTTCCTGTGCCCCAAGGACCCCTGCCTTCCAGTCTAGGAGCTTGGACAAGATTTTTCTCTCTTCTCTGACCCTCAGCCCTCTCACAGCAATCCTGCTCTTACTCTGTCCTGTCACCAACTGACAACTCTCTAGAAAGATCCAGTTACCTCAGACTAGCTCCACCCACCAACTGTCACCTTGCTCTCTCTGATTGGATGTCCACAATCACTCCACTACCTAAGCTCCTCCCACTGTACCTACTTTCCACACTAACCCCCAACACCCTTTTCTAGTCAGTCTGGGATGAGGCCATCCTCCCGCCGGGTACACCCAGAAAGCACTGACTAACTAGTGTGTGTGTTGAGTGCAGGGTTAGGAGTCCTGAGTGGTGATCCCTCCTTACCTGAGGGTGGGATACCACACCTTTGGATGAGGTGCAGTACCTCTGTAGCGACCGTACCCTCAGGGGCGCCATAGTACCCTTTCTCAACTTTCTATATTGTTGTCGGATCCATACTGGGCCTGAGAGCGTCTGTGTTTGCCTCCTGAAATGTATACAGAGATTCAGTATGTTTAAACTATACTATATATACCTTGTGTCTAGTGATACTGTACCCTTTTGCAAATTTTTATATTATTGTCTAATCCATACTGAGCCTGTGACCGTCTGTGTCTGACTCATGAATAGTGTTGAGCGATACCATCCGATATCATGACGTATCGGATCGGATTGGATCGGACCGATACCCAAAAAGTATCGGGCATCGCCGATTCCGATACCGGAAACCCATGCAAGTCAATGGGGCACAAATATTGGAATAAAAAAAAACCCTTTCTTTACTTGCACATCCAGTTCGGGAGGGGGGAAGAGTGTGGGCGGTGCATGGGCAGACACTGTGTGTGTCTGTGTGTCCGGGCAGGGTCTGTACGGGCCTGCCGGAGCCTGTACGGGCCTGCGCGGGCCTGCCAGGGGTCTGTGCGGGCCTGCCAGGGGTCTGTGCGGGCCTGCCAGGGGTCTGTGTGGGCCAGCCGGGGGTCTGTGTGGGCCTGCCAGCGGTCTGTGTGGGCTGCTGGGGGTCTGTGCGGGCCTGCCGGGGGTTATGTGTGTGTGCAGGCATTGTCCGATGGGACTACAAGTCCCATCGGGCTATGCCTGCTATGACAGTGATTGGCACATTAGCCAATGATGGGACAGTAGTAGTCCCATCATCCGGCTAATTTGTTGAATGTAAAAAAAAAAAACCCATACATACATACTACATACATACATACATACATACTACATTCATACAACATACATACATACTACATACTGTACATACAACATATATACTACATACAGTACATACATACTACATACATACTACATATATACTACATTCATACAACAAACATACATACTACATACATACTACATATATACTACATTCATACAACATACATACATACTGCATATATACTACATTCATACAACATACATACATACTACATATATACTACATTCATACAACATACATACATACAGAGTACATACTACATACATACTACATACATACAACATACATAAAACATGCTACAGACATACAACATACATACTACATACATACTACATACAATACATTCATACAATACATACATATAGATATACAGTACATATAACATAGAGTACATACTCACCATCACTTGTCACTTTGATCCCCGAAGCCAGTGTCATCTGTAAAAAATATTAAAATAACAAACAAGCAATATACTCCCTGATCCGCAGAAATCCACGAGTGTCCCACAACGATCTCCCATGGAGAACAGCAGCATCAGCTGATGCGACCGCTCTCTAGGGGCCCCAGAAATACAATGACAGGAGGTAGGTATCCTTCCGCACTGTATTCCTCCGCCACTGTAAAAAAAATAGTCCCTAGTCTCACTTTTGGCATTGCGGTGTGAGAAAGTTCCCACGCAGCTTTTGCCATAAAGTGAGACCAGTAACCTCTCAGTGATGCACTGCAGGAGATCGTCGTGGGACACTCGCGGATTTCTGCGGATCAGGGAGTATATCGGTTGTTTGTTATTTTAATATTTTTTACAGTGAGATGACACTGGCTTCGGGGATCAAAGTGACAAGTGATGGTGAGTATGTACTCTATGTTATATGTACTGTATGTCTATATGTATGTATTGTATGTAGTATGTATGTAGTATGTATGCTGTATGAATGTAGTATATATGTAGTATGTATGCTGTATGAATGTAGTATATATGAAGTATGTATGTAGTATGTATGTATGTTATATGAATGTAGTATATATGTAGTATGTATGTAGTATGTATGTATGCTGTATGAATGTAGTATGTATGTATGAATGTAGTATGTATGTAGTATGTATGTATGTTGTATGAATGTAGTATATATGAAGTATTTTGTATGAATGTAGTATGAATGTAGTATATAAGTAGTATGTACTGTATGTATGAAAGTAGTATATATGTAGTATGTATGTATGTTGTATGAATGTAGTATATAGGAAGTGTGTATGTAGTATGTATGTATGTTGTATGAATGTAGTATATATGTAGTATGTATGTATGTAGTATGTATGTTTTTTTTTGTTTTATTTTTTTTTACATTCAACACATTAGCCAGATGATGGGACTACTACTGTCCCATCATTGGCTAAAGTGTCTATCACTGTCATTGTAGCAGGCATAGCCCGATGGGACTTGTAGTCCCATCGGACGATGCCTGCACACACACACAACCCCCGGCAGGCCCGTACAGACCCCCGGCAGGCCTGTAAGACCCCCGGCAGCCCGCAGAGACCCCCGGCAGGCCCGTACAGACCCCCGGCAGGCCTGTAAGACCCCCGGCAGCCCGCACAGACCCCTGGCAGGCGCGCACAGATCCCCGGCAGGCCCGTACAGACCCCCGGCAGCCCGCACAGACCCCCGGCAGGCCCGCACAGACCCCCGGCAGGCCCGCACAGACCCCCGGCAGGCACGCACAGACCGCGCATCATGATGCGCACAGACCACGCATCATGATGACATCATTTCAGCAGCCAATCACAGCCACAACACTGGCTCATTGCATTATGGGAACTTCCGATTCCGGTATTCGATATTGTAAAACTATCGGTATCAGAATTCCGATACAGCGAATATCGGCCGATAACCGATATTTGCAGTATCGGAATGCTCAACACTACTCATGAAATATATACGGAGATTTACAATTATCCCTAGACTGTATAGAGCTGTCCACTTCTGAAACAGTACCATATATCTGCTGTATTTCAAGTCCATTTTCACAAAAAGTATTAAGTATGGTGGAAGAGGCCCTGGACATGGGTGTGGGGGACCAGCTGGTACTGATGGTGGTGCATCTGCTGGTAGTGCCAAAAGCACAATAGCAACTAAGGCAGGAGGTGTTGAGCTGCATCATCGTCTGGCACAAGAAGGCCTTTAAGGCTCCCTTTTCTGGGAGTAGGTAAACTGCTTTTAAAGGGAAGGTGACATCCAAATAAATTTTTTTCAGCATTTGAAAAAATGTAAAGAATTAATGTTTACATTTTCTTAAAAAATATTATCATTTGTTTTTAATTTTGTAAAATATGAAAAATAATTTTAAAAAGTTTGGCATTTTCACTTGTTAACACTAGGGGGAGCAGGTACTGAAGTTTGCCACAAAAACCAAGTGCAACCAGCTCACATTACTGCACTGGAGTAAATATGGGCGGAGTCTGCTGACATGGGTGTGATGTCACTCCTCTCCTCCCCTTCTGGGTGTTTGCTAAGGGAAAAGAGAGGATGACATCTAGGAACACAGTGAGCAGCCATTTTGATGGGGCCTGCAAAATTACTGACGGTCTTTGCACGTAAAGTCTGGATCAGAACAGGTCATCAATCAGCAGAAATGTTTCCTGGATTTCTGTGGAGCAGACAAGCAGACGGTCCATCCATGTGTATAAAACATAGCGCTCTATGTACAATCCCTGGCACCGAACAGGGTGCCCCCCCATAGACCAGCACACTGCTCTCCTGAAACACTCTGTGCTGCTGTCACCCTGCTCCTTCCACCATATATCAGGCCCCTGTCGCCTCGCTTTCACACATCGCCAGGACAGGATCTGAGGAGAGGATTGGGGTCTTCGGTCACTGAGGATGGCAGGCAGCAAGGATTCTGGGAGCAGGGTGACAGCAGCACAGAGTATTTCAGAAGAGCAGTGTGCTGGTCTATGGGGGGCACAGAGGGAGATATATGGGGGAGGAGCAGGGAGACAGCAGCACAGAGTATTTCAGGAGAGCAGTATCACACGGGATAGGATTAAGGGCATGTCACACTAAGAGATATCGCTAGCAATATCGCTATAACTTGTGATGTTATAGCGATATTGCTAGCGATATCGCTATGTGTGATACTTACCTACGACCCGCTCCCCCGCTGGTCATCGCTGATCGCGCGAGAATGTCCGTTTCTCGTCGTCAGCTTCCTGCTGTGACGACGAGCGATGCGTGGAGCCGGGCGGGAGGACGCAGAATCGCCCGGTGTGACAGGTAAGTAGCGACCCCCGTCCCCAGCGATGTCGTTAGTGAGATCTGCCTGTGTGGCAGCTCACTAGCGACCACTTAGCGATGCACCAGCGATCCTGACCGCGTCATATCGCTGGTCGGGATCGCTGGTGCATCGCTAAGTGTGACAGTACCTTCAGATACATGGCTCAGCAGTCAGTATTACACAGAAGAGGATTAGATACACGGCTCAGCAGTCAGTATCACACAGGAGGATTAGATACACAGCTCAGCAGACAGTATCACACAGGAGAGGATTAGATACACGGCTCAGCAGTCAGTATCACACAGGAGAGAATTAGATACACGGCTCAGCAGTCAGTATCACACAGGAGAGGATTAGATACACAGCTCACCAGACAGTATCACACAGGAGAGGATTAGATACACGGCTCAGCAGTCAGTATCACACAGGAGAGGATTAGATACACGGCTCAGCAGTCAGTATCACACAGGAGAGGATTAGATACACGGCTCAGCAGTCAGTATCACACAGGAGAGGATTAGATACACGGCTCAGCAGTCAGTATCACACAGGAGAGGATTAGATGTCCAGCAGATTGCCAATTGTTTTGAAACAGCAGGGAGCAGCTCCTCCTATGTTTTGCAGGGGCAGCAGCTGGTCGGGTGATTTGGAAAGAGCAGCTTGGTGTCCAGGAGCTCGTCCTGGTTCCTCTCTTACAGCTGGTATGTGCAGAGTGAACATCCAAGCCGTTATGCTGGAACAGTACAGCATCCAGGGCTTGCAATAGAGTTTAACTGGAGCTAACAGGAAAGCACTGGGCTCTAGTAAGATGGCGCCTGGCCACACCTACAGCTGTGAATTGATCTGCCCACAGAGGCGTGGCCAGTTCCCTCCTGATGCAGCTGCAATGAAAGAGATAGGGTCAGGAGCCGACCGTTATGTCTTATGCCCAGGGACTGCCGTAAATGAGCATGTTAAGTGTCGTTCAGCAGCCAGAGAGGTAAGATGGCAGCCCCCAGTGGCTGCATTACTACAGAAAAAAAAAATCCATACACACCACTGAGTCAAGCTTAGGGGACAATATCTTTTTAAACTATTTTCTTTTTTACATTCAATTATGAAAAAACACGGCACCCTCCCTTTAAAGCCAGAGCATCGGGAACTGGTTTTGCCTTACATTGCCGAAACAGCCTCCAGCTCTATCACCTCCTCTTGTGAAGTTTAAAAAAATGTCGTCAGTGCAGGCTTCTGGTCAGGAGCCACCCCTTTCCTTGTCTCCTTCACCCCCACTAAAAGTGAAGGATGCGGCAGCCCACACTTCAGATTACTCCATGGAGCTCTTTTCACATGCCATGTGTTATGATGAGTCACCGAAGGAGGAAAAAACAAAATACTAGCTAAGTCCAGAAAAAGCAGAGAGGTTGGCAGCTATCGGATTGCAGACCCCTGAACCTATCCACAACAACTAGCAGTAGCCGTGGGGGGTTCCTACGGTGCCCTAGACCCCTCTATCACAGCCGGAGAACTACATAGCCTAAAGACAGAAAGGGGAAAAACTAAACTGCCCCAGAGCAGACCCCAAAGCAATAGGCAGCCCCCAACATATAATGACGGTGAAGCAAGATGAAAACACTGACACAGATAGAAAGATAGGTTGAGCAAACGATGGGGCCCAAGCTAACTAAAATAGGACAAGATAGGAAAGCTGCTGTCTGCCATCCGCAAAAACCCTATCCAAAATGTGCCAACCGACTGATAGGAAAAACAGGCCCTGAAGTCGCTAGGCTTCAAAAGACTAAATCAGCACTCAGGTATATTCTGAAGACAGAGCAAAAGATCAACAGATCAGAGACAAAAATGGAATTCAGCTCACCCCCGGCCGGGGATGGCAGAACTCCCAAAAAACAAGGCAAAACAAAAACAATACTGAAGAGTACAAAGCAGAGCAGAAAAACTTAGCTTTGAGACGCAGGAATCAGACTGGTCTCCAAGAATCCAGCAGGATTACCAGCAAGGCAGAAGGGCATCGGCTGCCTTATATCCAGTCCTCAATTCCAGCCACTCCGTCTTCATCTAGCTGCCCAGGTGTTTGGTAATCAGCCTCACTACCTTCCTTCACCAGAGGAGGGAGTTCATCAGACCTCAATGGTGAAGGGAAAAATGAACTCACAACAGCCATGCCTGTACTATCAAGTGAAATTCTGAATTCCCCTGTCCAAGATGAATCTGACATGGAGTGCACTGATGCACAGCCACTGCTAGATGATTCTGCTGGTACATTGACCAACAGCACTACATTCCCCTCGCACTCTACAGAGCCAGAATGTGACACTGATGAAACTCAGGTGCCCCTTCCCGCATACTATACCACCTTACACGGTGACACAGAGGAAGGTGCAGATGAAAGTGCCAGTTCCCTGAGCAGGTGGGGGGTCCTACTCGTGGGCGACGGCAGTGGCACAGGGCCCCTCATAGTACGCAAAAGTGTCTCTGCCGGTGGGAGGGCCCACTCGCCGTCAGACATACCGTCGTACTATGAGAGGCCCTGTGCCAGTGCCGTTGCCCACGAGTGGGCCCCCCCCATGCTTGCTCAGGGCCACAGCACTTGCAATACCTACCTCTCCCTGCTCCACCGCCGTGATGTCTTCCGCCTTTCCTGACAGTGACATTCAGGTTAGAGAGCGCGATGACATCACGTCTGTATGACCTCTACCGAAACAGTACAAGTGCAGAAAGCTTGAAGATGGCAATGCTGAGGAGTCCAGAGTAGAGCAGTGCCCAGCGAGGAGAGGTATTTAATTTTTTTAAATGTTGGGAGCATTTTTTGGGGAGCAATATACACTGGAGAATGATATATGGGGCCCATCATACACTGGAGCATCATCCATTTGGCCCATCATATACTGGAGCATTCCAAATGGGGACATCAGACACTGAAGCAGCATTTACGGGGCCCATTATACACTGGAGCATTAGAAATGGGGCCCATTATATATGGAGCATTATTTGGGCCCATAACACACTGGAGCATCATCCATGGGGACCAAAATATACTGGAGCATTCCAAATGGGGGACATCAGACACTGGAGCAGCATTTACAGGGCACATTATACACTGGAGCATTAGAAATGGGGCCCATTATATATGGAGCATTATTTGGGCCCATAAGACAGTGGAGCATCATCCATGGGGACCAAAATATACTGTAGCATTATGTGGAGCTCATCATATACTGTATGGAACATTATATGGGACCAATTTTTCTGTATGGAGAAATATATGGGGCTCATTATTCTGTATGGTGCACTAGGTGGTGGCCATAATACTGTATGGAGTAATATTCTGTCCATTTTTTGAGCTATTGTAGAATTTAAAATAGATATCAGTCATGTCATGTAAGCAGTGAAGTATTTTTCATTGTAATATACCTATATTTCTGTGCCGTATCGGAGCATTATGAATTGCGGCATGTGTTAAAAGGGCGCACTGACACTCTTTGGCCCAGGGCATGTGGGGAGGAGGACCCCCATATAGTGATTGGGCCGGAACCAAGGGGACCGCCATCATAGTTATTGAAGGAATCACATCAGGAGGATTACAAAGGGAGACATGCGACTGAAGTTGTCAGGGCAACAGGGGGTGGGGCTAGGGTAAAAGGAGCAGGGGACGCGCTGAAGTGGCAGTTGGTGAAGAGAGAGAGTGAAGGCAGGACGCAGGGTGACTTGCAGGGGCACCGAGAGGAGCCTGCGAGGAGAAAGCTGGACATTTACCGACAAGAGAGACGTGAGAGACTGTTCCCAAAGACTGCTCCCCACTCCCGTTCTGAGAGAATCATCCCCACTACCCCCCGCCTTGGTGAGAGAGGAACTTTACCTCAGGTTGTGGCCGTGAGTACCCGTAACCAGGCCACAGAGGCCTGGGCACTTCCCCCCAGCCTTCCCCCATCACGCCGACCTGGCCGTCACCGGCCTGAAGATACGCCACCTCGTCACAGGCGAGATAAAAGGCTCGCTACCCTGGCTTTGGGAGAGATTCCTTGATAAAGGACGGATACAGGTCATCTGGGGATCTGCGTCATCACCGCGCGCCACCTCCATCATTTTCTTCAGGGCCTGTTACGCCCCAACGGCATCGCTTTCTTCTGGGCCTGTTGCGCCCCAACGGCATCGCTTTCTTCAGGGCCTGTTGCGCCCCAGCGGCAGCGTTTTCTTCAGGGCCTGTTGCGCCCCAGCGGCAGCGCTTTCTTCAGGGCCTGTTGCGCCCCAACGGCATCGCTTTCTTCACGGCCTGTTGCGCCCCAGCGGCAGCGTTTCCTTCAGGGCCTGTTGCGCCCCAGCGGAAGCGCTTTCTTCAAGGCCTGTTGCGCCCCAACGGCATTGCTTTCTTCAGGGCCTGTTGCGCCCCAACGGCATTGCTTTCTTCAGGGCCTGTTGCGCCCCAACGGCATCGCTTTCTTCAGGGCCTGTTGCGCCCCACCGTCATCATTTTCTTCAGGGCCTGTTGAGCCCCATTCCTTCCCGGGGAAGCGAGACTTCAGGACAGCCGCCTCAGCGACCTCAACGCGGCCACGCTCACGAAACCAGCAGTCCCTGGAAGGCTAAGTGGCATTAGAATTTGGATAAGATTGTTGAGTCCCTGCGTGGACTATTTGTTTTGTTCTTAATTGTATGTTTGTTCAGACAAGCCCAGTGGCTAAAGCTAGATAAAAGTTACTTTGCAAACCATCAGTCGTCTAGTGTCTCGTCACTGCATCCTGCGAACCTGCTCAACCCTACAGGCACACGAAAACCTGGAGCCAGCCCTACCTCCCCACAACTTTAGCTAAATAACCCCCAGTTTTCAATGCGTAACTATTATTATAAAGTAAATTAAGGTTGACAAGCTTAAGTAATAACTTAGAATTGATGTCTTTGGCATTGAAATGGGCATTGTAGGTGTATTTACTGTCCTCCACTCCCTGTCGACTTTGCTTCCCCATTGACTTGCATTGGGTTTCATGTTTCAGTCAGACCCCGACTTTTCCCTATAGTCAGCCGACTTCGTTCGACCTGACTTTTAAGAAAGTCGAGTTTCATGAAACCCGACTCGACCCGAAAAAAGGCAAAGTCGCTCATCTCTACTATTAACCTTTCATTGGATAGCAGTGCAGCGAGGTGATCTGATGTCTCTAAGGTGGAGAGGAAAAAAATTGTTAGTCTTATGAAGGAATATCGTCTAGCAGATCTCTGGAGGGAGCTGCATGGATCGTCGAGAGGTTTTACGTATTTTTCTCCAGCGCACAAAACTTACTCTAGAATTGATATGCGTCTGATAACAGCGACCACACTTCCTTCTGTTCTATACACACATCATATCCCATCCTCATGGTCGGCCCATGATGTGGTCCTCTCAGTCTTCAAATTTAATATCACCACGTCCAGGTTATATAGATGGCGATTGAACGAATCTCTTTTGGCAGACCCGGTCAACATTACATTAATTAAAGAGGATCTAGCAAATTTTTTTGAAACTAACAAAACGGGAGATCCCTCCCCTGGAATATTATGGCTAACACATAAAAAATATATCACTGGTTCCTTAAATAAGCTTGCAACCACCAAAAAAAAAGGTTGTGTAAATTAGAATTGGCTAACCAGCCTTCTCGATCTATATATTTAACTAAACAAATTTATGATACTAAATTACAGCTAGACGCTATACTTACCACTAAAACGGAGAGGGCCCTGACCTGGACTAAGGCCACATTTTATAAATATGCTAATAAACCTAATAGAATGTTAGCTCGGAAGCTTAGGGCAAGAGAGTCACTCAATATCAACTCAGCTATAAAAAAAATCTAATGGACAAATTTCGGCCCACCCTGATACAATTTATGACACCTTTCATGCCTATTACCAAAGCCTGCTTTCTGCCCCGCAGCCTCCCCCTCCATTGCTACTAGGGTCCTTCCTCAATAACCTCAACCTCCCTAAAATCACTGACTCTACAGCTCAAAATCTTCATTGTGATATCCCAGAGGAAGAAATTACCGCAGAAATTAAAAAACTAAAAAAGGTAAAGCACCCGGACCGGATGGCCTCACGGCAATTTATTATAAAAAATTTAGTGAGGCGCTTACACCTTTTATAAAAAGTTTCTGTAATTCACTTTTACATGGTGTACATGCCCCCAGAGTTTTATATAGCACACATAACTGTAATCCTGAAACCCAAAAGAGATCACCTTCTAAGAAAAAACTATAGACCCATATCACTTTTAAATATAGATTTAAAAATGTTCACATCTATTGTAACTGAAAGGATTAATAGTATTCTTCCCCATCTCATTCATCAAGACCAGGTAGGTTTTATACCTACGAGACAGGCACCGGATAACATAAGGAGTGCGTTAAATATCATACACACAACAAATCTCCGCCGAAAGCAACTTTTATTGCTTGCCCACGATATCGAAAAAGCTTTTGATACGGTCTCGTGGACATACCTTTTTAGAATTTTATCTAAATTTGGGTTTTCCTCTAAATTAATTGGGTGCCTCAAGTTATTGTATGTTAAACCTATAGCCTATGTAAAACTCCCTGCGATGCATCCTTCCCCAATAAACATTCAAAGAGGCACCAGGCAGGGCTGCCCATTGTCTCCTGCCCTCTTTGCCCTCACAAAGCAAAAACCAAAACATACTGGGCCCTGAGGATTTTGGAGAGCAATATAAAGTCAGTCTATATGCAGACGATCTTCTTCTAACACTAAATAGCTCTCTTAGCTCGCTCCCCCATCTATTTCCACTTCTGCACGAATTTGAAAATATCTCTGGACTCAAAATAAATGTAGATAAGTCTGAAGCGCTATTTGTCAACTTTCCAAAAGTGGAGCAAAATAATATAACATCTCAATTTGGATTTACATGTAATGAACATTTCCTATCTTACCTGGATATTAACCTAACAGCCGATAGGACAACACTATTTAAATGGAATTATGCCCCTTTAACCAAGAGTTTTCAAGCAGACTTAAATAGATGGTCTTCGGCAAATTTATCCTGGCTGGATAAGATACACACAATAAAGATGGTCTCCCTCGTTTCTTATATCTTTTCAGATCCCTTCCGATAATGGTACCAACTAGAGTTGAGCGAAACGGGTCGGTCAAATTCAAAAATGGCCGACTTTAGCTAAAGTCGGGTTTCGCCGATCGAAACCCGACCATAGCGTGAGGTCGGCGATGAGGTTGCCGAGCCGAGCGCCAAAGTCGCGTTTCAAATAATGCTTCCAGCGCCTTTTCTCTGCCAATGATGGAGGACGCACACTGTGGGCAACGCGATGACATGGGCAACGGTCACCACCATCTTAGAGAAGGGCATTGAAGTGATTGGCTGGCTTTGTGTGGCGTCACAGTGGCTATAAAAGGCCGTGACCGCCGACCGCCATCTTTCTTCTGCCGATCTTAGAATAGGGAGAGGTGCTGATGCTGATTCTGAATAAGGGAGAGCGTTAGGCAGGGAAGAAGAAAAAAAAATAGCTTCTGCTGATAGCGCTTTTCACTGTACAGTTAGTGTGCAGGGGAGGATTTTTGTTGTGTGCAGCAGCGCTGGTGGTGATTAGGCTGCCTTTTAAGGCTACCTGTTAGCTGCATTGCTGTGTGCACACTGCTGTTCAAACTGCTTTTTTCAAAGCACTCCAACTTTTATTATTTTGTTCTGGTGAGTTACCGAGCGTTCATTTTTTCACACACCGTATAGCGTTGTAAGCTCCTCACACACTACCGCTTTCTGGCTGGTATCATGGACAAATACAAGCTATCTGTGTGTGACTCTGGAAAAACAAGCCGAGGAGATTTTCTGTTTTTCCAGACCTACACCTTATAGAGCTGTCCGCTTTTCAAACAGTTTCGTATATCTGCTGTTTGATTACGGTCAAAACTATACAGAGACAGCGTGTGTCACTCCGTATAAAAATAGATGGAGATTGACAATTTTCCATACAGACACCGTATACAGCTGTCCGATTCTCAAACAGTATTGTATATCTGCCTTTCGCATTACAGTCACATCAATACAGAGTCAGCGTGTGTGTGTGACACTCCGTAAATACATATACGGAGATTGTTAGTTACACAAAAAAAAGTATACAGCTGTACACTTCTGATACAGTTCCGTATATCTGCTTGTTGGATTACGGTCAAATACATACTGGGAGAGCGTCATTGACTAACAAAATATATACGTAGATTTAATTTTTTTAATACAACTTACACAGCTGGACGCTTCTCATACAGTACCATCTCTCTGCTGGTATTTTTGGTACATTTTCCCAAACATTAAGAAGTATGGTGGAAGAGGCCGCGGACGTGGGCAGGGGGGCGCAGCTGGTAATGATGGTGGTGGTGCATCGGCTGGTTCTGGCAAAAGCACAGTAGCAGCTAAGGCAGGAGGTGTTGAGCCTGCCTCATCCTCTGGCCCAAGAAGGCCTGGAAGGTTCCCTTTTCTTGGAATAGGAAAAACACTTTTAAAGCCGGAGCATCAGGAAAACGTTTTGGTGTACATTGCCGAAACAGCCACCAGCTCTATTGCCTCCTCTTCTGAACGAAACCTGCATGCACGGAGTCGTCAGTGTAGGGTTCTGGTTAGGAAAAACACCTTTACTTGTGTCCTTCACCCCCACCAAAAGTTAAGGATGCGGCAGCCCACACTTCAGATTACTCTATGGAGCTCTTTTCACATACCATGCCTGGGTTATCAAGTCAAATCCTGAATTCCCCAGTCCAAGATGAATCTGACATGGAGTTCACTGATGCACAGCTACTGCTAGATGATTCTGCTGGTACATTGACCCAGAGCACTACATTGCCCTCTCAGTCTACTGAGCCAGAATCTGACCCTGATGAAACTCAGGTGCCCCTTCCCGCATACTATACCACCTTACACGGTGACACAGAGGAAGGTAAAGAGAAAGGTGCAGATGACTTTGAAGAGGAGGTGATTAATGACCCAGTTCTTGACCCGGATTGGCACCCATTGGGGGAGGAGGGTGGCGCTGGCAATAGTTCAGATAAGGAGAAGGATCCGCAGCAGGCATTGACATCGCAGCAGCGGTTATCTGGCAGGCCCGTAAGCTGTCCAAAAACGTGGACCAAAAATTAAAAGAGTTGCAGGACAGCTTGGCCAGACGGTCAACTTAACACAGCGTGCAAGGCCAGAAAATGTATACCATAGCAGGAAGAGTGCAGTGTGGCACTTCTTTGTCCAAAATCCTACTGATGAGGCAAAGGTTACCTGTCAGAAGTACGGAAGGACCTTTTGCCGAGGTAAACAACTCAGAAATTTGAATACCAGTTGCATGCTTAGACATTTAATCAACATGCACTTGCAAGCGTGGACGGAGTACAAAACCTCAGGTAGCACATGTGCACCTGCTCCGACTGAAGGTAGCCAGCAACGCTCCATCGCTTCCCCCACTGTAAGACCACCACCACAGTTAAGCACACCACCAGCACTAAATGTTGAGGTGTCGTAACAAGGACAAAGCACTCAGGGAATCACAACAACACAACACTGAATTTAGGCCATCACCACCAATACCATCACCAACCCCCTCTCACTCTGTCCGGCCCACCGCTACTTCCCCCATATGTAGCTCTCCAGTCCAGCTCACCCTACTAGACACTCTGAGTAGGACAAGAAAGTACTCATCCTCTCATCCGCGTACACTGTGTTTGAACGCCTACATTGCCAAACTAATCTAATTAGAGATGATGCCCTAGCATTTGGTTGAAAGCGAAGCTTTCCACGAGCTCATGGCATACACAGTCCCACGCTATGACCTACCCAGTCGGCACTTCTTTTCTCGAAAAGCCATCCCAGCCCTCCACCTGCATGTGAAAGACCACATTATCCATGCACTCAAGCAATCAGTGAGTGGAAAGGTGCACCTCACAACAGATGCATGGTCCAGTAGGCATGGCCAGGGCCATAACGTGTCCATCACTGTGCACTGGGTTAATATGATGGATGCAGGCTCCACAGGGGACAGCGGCTGTGGAACAGTGCTGCCTAGCCCATGGTATAGGAAACAGTGTGTTAGCTGAAATAGTTTTCAGTGCTGCTGGATCAATCCTGACAGAAAAAAAGACCCGTCTGTTGACGCAAAATGTTGATGATCTAACCTTCATTAAAATGAACCATGCATGGGTTTCAAAGGATTTTGTCCCACCTTCCCCTGATGACTCATAGTTTGCCAGAAAACTGCCTCGCTTTTGTCCTCCTCTTCCTCTGACTTGCCCAATACCGCCATTTGCAGAAGCTGAATGTCCAGCCTACACATCAACATATGCCATTTTTTAAACCTCCCTAACTGGGCTGCCCACCCCCCCAAGGGCTGGGGTCAACACCTGGCGCACCTGGGCAAGTGCCGTTGCTCTTAACAGGTGGATGGGCCCACTGATGGCCGACGGCACTGGCACAGGGCCCCTCATAGTACAATACAGTGTCTCTGACGGTGGGGGGGCCATTCACCGTCAGACACACCAGCGTACTATAAGGGGCCCTGTGCCAGTACTGTTGCCCACGAGTGTGCCCCCCCTGCTTGGTCATGGCCACAGCATGAAGCACAAAGAAAAGGAATAGGCCATGCAAAAGGGGATCACCACAAACAAGAATTTAGCATTAAGGAAAAGAATTTTATTAGACATAGAAAAACCAACAAGAACATTTGAAAACATTAAAAAGTCACATATGTGACATAACTACAACATTCATGGGCTCATAATAAAGCCAGCAATCTATGGCAACACTCCAAAATGTTTATGTGAATTATATCACAGCCTGATAATCATATAAACAGCATACCAAATAACAGCTGAAGATGTAAAAAGGGCCTTAAGGGAGTACAGATACACATATAATATACTCATCTGAACCAGTCAAAATATCTGATATAAATACCAGAAAATGACCACATAACATAGATGGCATAGATATTAAAAGGTTTAAATAAAAACCACGGAGAAAAAGGTTGTATCCAATGTCATCAACTGCCTGCAAATATAAAGTGCGTGCAGGTTCAGGGAGGAATCAGTATACGCAATCCGACCCTAAGACAACAGTGTAAACATGCAAGGGTTAGAGCTGCAGGCTGAGAAAATCACCCATGTATTGTAACATGGAGTGGTAATACCAATTGAAAAGACCCATATGGAGTGGAGCCAGGTGGAATGAATACCCGACGCGTGTTGCCACCCGCAGTGGCTTCGTCAGGGGTAATGAATGCAGGTTAATCATGTCTTTATATATAGTAGATAATTAGGCAATAGCACACAGCTGCACTGCTTACCAGGCTAGCGTGGGGATAATCACTCCGGAAGAGACCATGTACCGATGCCGGCATGTGAGACACCTAACAAACACAAGGCTGGAAACACAGCGCATGCGCTAATCATCCAGAAGCATGTTCTACTGCGGGGTTGTCATGATGATCACACAACAAACCAACTACGCAGTCACCAAGAAGGCACAGCGCATGCGCCAACCATCACTGAACCGGAAGCACGTCATGCTGCAGGGTAGTCATGGCGAACACATAACAAACCACTTGTGCAGGCGCTGAGTGTCAAATATCGGCCTATTAACCAGATATGGCGAGTCATACGTGTCAAAAAGTCAGAAGCGCGTCATACTCTCAAGTTGCTGTAACACTTTATCAAAAATAAATCGGCACATTTATAAAGTAAGGCAATTCACATACCACATCAGACTGTAGCGCGTATACAACTATCCAACAACGCAGTCACCGGGATATCGAAAGTATAACGGCATATTTATAAAGTGACACAATTCACATACTGCAACGAACTAATAGCACGCCATACTATAATGTGATAATTATAAAGTAAATCGGCTATGCAGAAACCAAGATGTTATATACTAGTGCGATTCCAGAGTATAGCGAGTCATATGATATATGAAACATGACAGGCATAGGATGAACAAATAAAGGCGTGTATACAAGATGCACCACGCAAACAACCAGGAGCAAATCATGCTGCCAGGTTATAATAACTTTTTTTAAAAAGTCCAAAGCTGAGCCATTATAATCCTATAACATATCATATTATAAGACAGAATGTTGCACACGAGCGATAAAGATACATTTGTATATACACTATATATGCCGAATAAAGTGATTAAAATGGCACATAATATCAAATTAAATCCGTAAAGGTAAGCCCATATTGTAAACGCCTGGTTCCTAAGAGGGTGAATGCAAATAGACAAATAAAGTCAAAAGCACCCCCAATGTAACAAAAGGCATTAAGATGACACAGAATATCGGCACAATTGGTGTTCAATAAACTAGCACAAGGCTGGTAATGGCTAGAAAAAACTTTCATCTGCAGTGTTTTTGCCCGCCGGATTAAATCACCAAAAAGGGAGCAAAAGCCATACACAAATACCATAAAACAATCAATATTTTCATTATTTTTTGCTTTTTTACTTCTTATCTTGAAGAGTCATGCAGTCCATATAAGGAGTGCACTAGATGTAAAGTATTCGCATACAATGAGCAGCTAAAGCCATGTCTACAGAGAAGCCCTGGGCAAAAATAGTTGGTAATAAGGATTGCATAGTAGTAATACAAAGGGTCAACACAGAATGGTACACAGCCCAAGAAAAGGCTAGAGACTAGTGTTGAGCGATACCACCCGATACTGAAAAATATCGTATCGGAATGGATCGGCCGATCTAAAAAAAGTATCGGGTATCGCCGATTCCGATCCCGGAAGTCCAATTCAAGTCAATGGAACAGAAATATCGGAATTAAAACCTTTCTTTCCCTGTCGGTTAATTCTACATGAAGGTAAAAAACAACTAATAATAATGTAGAATGTATTGTGGGAGGTGTAGGAGACATTAAAGCCATAGAGGTTTAGCCCAATCAAATGGAATAGCAGGAATTTTTTTTTTTTTAAAGACGTTCGTAGTTACAAAGATATTGACTATGTTAAAGTCTTTAATTTTTTGCCAGATATGTATGTTTCACTACTTCCATGCTCTTCACCTTCTTTTTTTACTTCTCCCACACTTTCTCCTTCATCATCTTCAGCAGCAGCAGTATCTTCTTCTTCTTCTTCTTCTTCTTCTTCTTCTTCTTCTTCTTCTTCTTCTTCTTCTTCTTCTTCTTCTTCTTCCTATTCTTCTTCATCATATTCTTATTTGTGTCAGGCATTCCTGTACTTGTTATCTATAAAAGTTTGAAGATTACACATTCCGCTCAGCCTGTCACAAAAGATTTACAACAGGATTTGTCCGCGTTCAGTTTGGCCTGCAGCAGCAGGCCTTTTCCAGGGGCACCACGAGGAGGAACGGACTCACCCCCATACACTGCTTAGTATTCTTCTGCTTATAAATTTGATAATCTCATTTGCTCAGATTTTTAGTCTTATGCTTAATGTTCTTCTGCTTTTGGTTTTTATGCTTCTTGGTCTTCTGTCTCTTGTTGTTCTGCATCTTGGTGGTTGTCTTCCTGTTCTTTGTCCTCTTGGTCATCTTCTTCAGGGTCATCTTTTAGGTATTCTTCTGTGTGGTCTTCAGGGTCGTCGTCTTCAGGGTCATTGTCAGGGAGATCCAGATTGAGAATCAAAAACCATTTCCACAAGCTTGAACTTTGAAAAGTAGCAGAAGTTACAAGAAGGCTGAGAAACTGGCGAGAACCAGCTGATGGTACTGGAACCCGGAGTGGCAGCAGAATGAACAAGAGCCAATCACATAACCGTGGACCAGCTGACGGTGCTGGAACATGGTTACTAAGCAGGAGGTACCTGTGCTCCAAAGCACTACCAAGGACCAGCAGACATTGGTGGAACTTGGATACCGACAAGGAGGCACCTAGGCCAAAGGCACTGCCAAGACCCAGCTGACGGTGCAGGAACCCGGATGGGTAGCAGAAGCTGCAAGAGCAAATGAAACTAGCGAGGACCAGCTGACGGTGCTGGAACTTGGAGGGGCAGCAGAAGGAGCAAGAGCCAATGGGACAACCGTGGAACAGCTGACAGTGCTGGAACACGGTTACTAAGCAGGAGGTACCTGTGCTCCAAAGCACTACCAAGGACCAGCAGACGTTGGTGGAACTCGGATACCGACAAGGAGGCACCTAGGCCAAAGGCTCTGCCGGGAACCAGCTGACATTGCTGGAACCCGGATGGGTAGCAGAAGGTACCCATGATTAACAAAGTGTTGGGTCCGCAGTTACTGAAACCCACAGTCCTACAGGGGGTGCTTTTCCTATTTGCACTATGAAACCAGCCTTTGATACCAGAACCCGAAGTCCACATAGGAAGCACTGAAACTGCAGGCACCGTAGACTCAGCTAACCCGACCGCAACACGACAGGACAACGTATCAGTGGCAAAGTGACGTTGACACTACCCGGAAACAGCAGGCGTGCTGTAACCAGGCTGGGCAGGACGGAGTACCCGTGCCAAAGACACTGCCGAGAACCAGCTGACAGTGCTGGAACCCGGAGGGGCAGCAGAGTGAGCAAGAGCCAATGGCACAACCGTGGACCAGCTGACGGTGCTGGAACACGGTTTCTAAGCAGGAGTTACCTGTGCTAAAAAGCACTACCAAAGACCAGCAGACGATGCTGGAACTCGGATACCAAGAAGGAGGCACCTAGGCCAAAGGCTCTGCCGAGAAACAGCTGACGGTGCTGGAACCCGGCTGGGCAGGAGGGAGTACCCGTGGCAAACACACTTCTGAGCAGCAACATGCGATGTTGAATCCCAGGGGTCAATCATGCAGCAGGCTGAGGCCAACTTGGAGCGAGTTTTATATTGGTTGTACACAACTACTGATTGTAACCGTGCTCCACTTTGGCCTCTGGCTCTACTGTCTCTAGTGTATCCCCTGGCCTCCAACCACGCCAGTTGCTGCTCTGCAGTGTTGTCTGCACAATCCACACTTGTTCCTGAGTTACTGGGGCTCAGTCACGTCAGTTGATCCCCTGATGTGTGTCCGGCAAGGTGTCCTGCTCTGTCCACATTCCCACAACTATTAATGGGAATGGGGACAGAGCAGGAGACATTGCTGGACACACATCAGGGGATCAACTGACGTGACTGAGCTCCAGAAACACAGGAACAAGTGTGGAATGTGCAGACGGCACATCAGAGCAGCGACTGGCGGGGTTGGAGGCCAGGGGAAATACTAGAGACAGTACAGCCAGAGGCCTAAGTGGACCACGGTTAAATGTCAGTATTAGTGTGATGTTGGAGGCAGCAGTAGACTTTACCATCCGCACAGCAGGGGAACAGCTGGCGTTACTGAACCCCACAGAAACAGGAGCGAGTGATTCTATCTGTGCGGACGGCACTTCCAAGCTACAACTGGCTGTGTTGAAGCCCAGGATCAATGCTCCGAGCAAGCTGAGGCCTACTTGGAGCAAGTGGAAAATAACATATAGTGTGATGTTGGAGGCAGCAGGAGATTTTGCCATCCGCACAGCAGGGGAACAGCTGGCATTACTGAACCCCACTAACACAGGAGCTAGTGTGTGTTTCTCTGTTAAGACGGCACTTCTGAACACCAACTGGCGTTGTTGGAGCCCAGGGTGAAGCATGGAGCAGGCTGAGGCCTGACAGGGTTGGCATGTGGAGGCAGCAGGAGACTTTGCCATCTACACAGCAGGGGAACAGCTGGCATTACTGAACCCCACTAACACAGGAGCTAGTGTGTTTCTCTGTGAAGACGGCACTTCTGAACACCAACTGGCGTTGTTGGAGCCCAGGATGATGCATGGAGCAGGCTGAGGCCTGATAGGGTTGGCATGTGGAGGCAGCAGGAGACTTTGCCATCTACACAGCAGGGGAACAGCTGGCATTACTGAACCCCACAGACACAGTAGCGAGTGTGTTTTTCTCTGTGAAGACGGCACTTCTTAACACCAACTGGCATTGTTGGAGCCCAGGATGAGGCATGGAGTTGGCTGAGGCCAACTTGCAGTACGTCTTATAGAGGTTGTAGACTACTACTGATTGTAACCGTGCTCCACTTAGGCCTCTGGCTCCACTGTCTCTAGTATTTCCCCTGGCCTCCAAACCCCACCAGCCACAGCTCTGAAGTGGCATCAGCACAATCCACACTTGTTCCTGTGTTACTTGGTTTCAGTCCCGTCAGTTGATCCCCTGATGTGTGTCTGGCAAGGTCTCCTGCTCTGTCCTCATTCACACTACTAGTAATGGGAATGTGGACAGAGCAGGAGACCTTGACGGACACACATCAGGGGATCAACTGACGTGACTGAGGCCAAGTAACACAGGAACAAGTGTGGATTGTGCAGACGCCACTTCAGAGCTATCGCTGGCGGGGTTGGAGGCCAGGGGAATTACTAGAGACAGTGGAGCCAGAGGCCATAGTGGAGCACGGTGACAATCAGTAGTAGGAGACCTTGCCGGACACACATCAGGGGATCAACTGACGTGACTGAGGCCAAGTAACACTGGAACAAGTGTGGATTAGCCAGAATCCCACGTACGTCTTGCCATTGATTGTTGTAAGTGGTGATAATGCCAAGCGGCTTAGGAGGTCCCTTAACATGAGGTTGTAGCAGACAATCCCTATCCACATTTCTCGCAGCCATAAATGCACGTGAAATTACCTTCTTTGGGTATCCCCTGTCCCTAAATCGACAAGTCAAGTCCCGAGCCTGAGACAAGAAGTCCTCCTTAGTGCTGCAATTTCTTTTTGCCCGATAAAATTGGCCCTTGGGAATGCCATTCCTAAGATGTTGTGGATGAAAGCTTGTGAAATGTAACAAGCTATTGGTAGATGTAGGTTTCCGATATAGTGTAGTAGTAATGCGGGAGCCGCTAAGAAGTAACTTAAGATCCAAAAATTCAACCTCGCTCTGTGACATGTGTGAGGTCAACTGGATATTCCAAGGATTGGTGTTGAGAGTCTCAACAAACTGTTGGCATTCTTCCAGGGTGCCTGTCCAGAGAAACAAAATGTCATCGATATAACGATACCAATTGATAACATGCATAGAAAATGCCTCAAGACAGAACACCCTGGTGACCTCTCACCACCCCAAAAAGAGATTTGCATACGAGGTCGCACAGCGTGCGCCCATCGCAGTACCAGTGACTTGCCTGTAGTGGACACGGTCAATGATGAAATGATTTTTGTCCAATATGAAATGTAGTAAGTCCAACAGGAACGAATCGTGTTTTCTATCCCCTGTTGAACTCTGGTCTAGGAAAAAAGAAACCGCTTGAATACCAAGATCATGGCATATGCAAGTATATAGCGACTCCACTTCTAATGTTACAAGCCAAATACCGGGAGGGACTATAAGGTCCCGTAGATGCTGGATCAAAAAGGTAGAATCCATCACAAAGGACTTGAGGGAGGCAACTAATGGTTGCAGAAAGAAGTCAACATATATGCAAGGACGTTCCAACAAGCCACCAACCCCAGACACAATAGGCCTACCAGGAGGTGTCTGTAAAGATTTGTGGACCTTTGGGAGCATATAAAATGTCGGTGTTCTGGGATGGTGGCTTGTCATGAACTCCTTTTCCCGTTTGGTAATGATGTTACATGTGAAGGCAGAGTTAAGTAACCGGTACAATTTAGCCTTGAAAGCACATGAAGGATCAGAGGGGAGAACCTGATAGCAGTCAGAATTTGTTAGTTGGCGTCTCGCCTCTTTGAGATATAGTCAACCGGCCAGATAACCAAGTTGCCGCCCTTATCGGCCTCGCGAATCACAAAGTCACGATTGGATCCCAACTTTGCAATAACTGCCTGTTCAGTCACACTCAAATTCCTACCTCTATTTGGATCAAGTTTATGGCCACAGCACTTGCAAGTTGCAACACTTACCTCTCCCTGCTCCACCGCTGTGTAGTCTGGCCAGTTAAATCCTTCACAGTGATGGCCACTAGAAATTTGGTGTATTGATCGATGATGGTTAAGATGTAGCTATGGCCTGTCCTGCTGGCCTCTACCTTCAGATGATCAATGGCTACCATTTTAACATTTGTAATGGACGTCAACTTACAAGCGGATGCAGTGGTGCTTTATGATCACCTTTCACAGTTGTGATAGTCACAGACGTGTGACATTCCTGCCACCATTTTTCAATGTCTCCTCTCATGCCTATCCAATAGAATCGCCTACGGCCTGTGGCTTCTGTCTTTTGCACTCCAAAATGACCAGACACATCATGATAGTCAGTGAGGACCACGTCTACATCTCTCCCAGGGATCACAATTTGATGGAGACGAGTAACGGTGATGTGATCCACGTTATTGCGATAAAGCAATCCTATCTTCACAAAGAACCGTTTTCGCTGTCTCCACAGACACCGTAATTGAGGGTCTGCATCGCCTCTGCAACATCTACCGGAAGGCTTTCCCGCGATGAGTAATTCCCAAATTTCTGCTAACACTCGACTTTCTGTCTGTACTTGTATCCATGTAGTTTCCAGTAGCGGAGAGTCTGGACTAGCTTTCTGAGGCTGAAATATATACGAAGATTTAAAAGTACCACAACACTGTATACTGGTGTACGCTTCGAATACCTTTCCCTTTTTCTACTTTTTAAATTCTGGTGTAATACATAGTGAGACTGTGAGTGTCTGTGTCTGACTCCAGAAGTATAGACGGAAATTTACAATTACCCCTAGACTGGATACACCTGGTATGTGCTGATACAGTACCTTTGTTCAAAAATTTTTATTACGGTATCATCAATAGTGAGTGAGCGTGTGTGGTTTACGCCTTCTATATATACGGTGCATCAGAGATACCAATTTTTACCCTATACTCAATACAGCTTGTATCATGTTAAACAGTACCTTTGTTCAACATTTAGTATTACGGTCAAATCCATACTGAGTAAGCGTCTGAGAGTGACTACGGGACTATGTATACGGAGATTCAAATTGTACCCTATAATATATATACTTGCTATCTTGTTATCCAGTACCTTTTTTACAACATTTTTTATTATGGTCAAACCCAGACTGAGTGAGGGTCTGAGGGTGACTCCGGAAATATATACAGAGATTTCAAATTTGGCCAACATTGTATACAGATGTGCGCTTCTGATACAGTAACCTTTTTTGCTATTTAGATTCTGGTGTAATCCATAATGAGCCTGTGATCGTCTGTCTGTTACTCCGGAAATATATTTGGAGCTTTAAGATTACCTCAACACTGTATACAGCTGTAGGCTTGTGTTATATTACCCATTTACAGCTTTTCATATTCTTGTGTAATCCATACTGGGCCTGAGAGCGTTTGTGTCTGCCTCCTGAAATATATACGGAGATTCATAATGTTTACACTATACTATATATACCTTGTATCTGGTGATACTGTACCCTTTTTCAACTTTTTATTTTATTGTGTAATCCATACTGAGCATGTGAGCATCTGTGAATGACTCACGAAATATATACAGAGATTTACTGATATCCCTAGACTGAATAGAGCTGTATGCTTCTGATACAGTACCATATATCTGCTGGCATTTTGGGTCCATTTTCCAAAACATGAGAAAGTATGGTGGAAGAGGACGTGGACGTGGGCGTGGGGGGCCATCTGGTACTGATGGTGGTGGTGGTGCATCTGCTGGTAGTGCCAAAAACACAATAGCAGCTAAGGCAGGAGGTGTTGAGCCTGCATCATGGTGTAGCTCTGGAAGTCCTGTATGGCTCTCTTTTCTGGGAGTAGGTAGACTGCTTTTAAAGCCAGAGCATCAGGAACTGGTTTTGGCTTACATTGCTGAAACAGCCTCCAGCTCTATCGCCTCCTCTTCTGAAGTTTCAAAAAAGGCAAGCTCTGAGTCGTCAGTGCAGGCTTCTGGTCAGGAGCAACCCCTTTCCTTTTGTCCTTCACCCACACCAAAAGTGAAGAATGCGGCAGCACATGCCTCAGATTACTCCATGGAGCTCTTTTCACATACCATGCCTGGGTTCATTAATAATGGGGCCCATCATATACTAGAGCATTCCAAATGGGGGACATCAGACACTGCAGCAGCATTTACGGGGCCCATTATACACTGGAGCATTAGAAATGGAGCCCATTATGTATGGAGCATTATTAGGGCCCATCATACACTGGAGCATCATCCATGAGGCCCATCATATACTGAAGCATTCCAAATGGGGGACATCAGACACTGGAGCAGCATTTACGGGGCCCATTATACACTGGAGCATTAGAAATAGTTCCCATTATATATGGAGCATTATTAGGGCCCATCATACACTGGAGCATCATCCATGAGGCCCATCATATACTGGAGCATTCCAAATGGGGGACATCAAACACTGCAGCAGCATTTACGGGGCCCATTATACACTGGAGCATTAGAAATGGAGCCCATTATATATGGAGCATTATTAGGGCCCATCCTACACTGGAGCATCATCCATGAGGCCCATCATATACTGGAGCATTCCAAATGGGGGACATCAGACACTGGAGCAGCATTTACGGGGTCCGTTATACACTGGAGCATTAGAAATGGGGCCCATTATATATGGAGCATTATTTGGGCCCATCATACACTGGAGCATCATCCATAGGGCCCATCATATACTGGAGCATTCTAAAAGGGGCAGATCAGGCACTGGAGCAGCATCTATGGGGCACATTGTACACTGGAGCATTAGAAATGGGGCTTATTATATATGGATCATTATTTGGGCCCATAACACACTGGAGCATCGTCCACTGGGACCATCATATACTGTAGCATTATGTGGAGCTCATCATATACTGTATGGAACATTATATGTGACCAATTATTCTGTATGGAGAAATATATGGGGCTCATTATTCTGTATGGCGCACAATGTGGTGGTCATAATACTGTATGGAGTAATATACTGTCCTTTTTTTGAGCTATTGTACAATTTAAAATAGATCAGTCATGTCATGTAAGCAGTGAAGTATTTGTCATTGTACTATACCTATATTTCTGTGCCGTATCGGAGCATCATGAGTTGTGGTATGTGTTAAAGGGGCGCACTGACACTCTTTGGCCCAGGGCACACAAAAACCTGGAGCTAGCCCTACCCCCCCCGCAACTTTAGCCAAATAACTCCCAGTTTTCAACCTATTATGAAGTAAATTAAGGTTGACAAGCTTCAGTAATAAGAATTTAGGTTTTTGGCATTGAAATGGGCACTGTAGGTGTGTTTACTGTCCTCCACTCCCTGCCGACTTTGCTTCCCCATTGACTTGCATTGGGTTTAGTGTTTCAGTCGGCCTCCGACTATTCCCTATAGTCGGCCGATTTCGTTCGACCCGACTTTTGCGAGAGAGAGATTGCGGATCCGTTTTTTTCAAAACCTGGCGGATTTTGACTGATTGTAAAAAACTGAAGTGTGAAAGAGGCCTAAGGGGATTTACCTACTCAAGCACCTTTGCTCTCCATTTAATGTATTGTGGGACAGACAAGAATTTATTCAAAAATTCACACCTACTGCAAGGGAAATGATGCGTATAAACCAGGTATTTCATTTTTCTAAGCAAATTCTCCCAGGAAAAATTCCTCTCTGGATAACGGGTTTTGAGAACAAATGCTTACACGATCCATTGGGGAAAGGAATGATTTCTTTGATTTACTCTACTATTAGTCCACCTTACGATGAAATAAAATTAGATTACATGTTACAGTGGGAGGGAGACTTAGGCTACTTTCACACATCCGTTTTTTTTAATCCGGCACGATGCGGCGAAAATTGTGAAAACCGGATCCGGAATTGGATCCGGTTTTTTCACATAGAATGTAATGATCGCTGCATCGTGCCGGATGGACATGCGGCGCCTCCAGGTTTTGCCGGATACGGCAAACATGCGCCGTCCGGCGTCTGCAAAAAACGTTGGCTGCAATGTTTTTTTGCAGTGCCGGACCGGCTTTTTCAACAGCACATGCTCTCTCCCCCTCCCCTTCTCTCTCTCCCTCTGTCTCTTTCTCTCCATACGCTCCATACCTTTCTTTGGCTGGCTCTCTCGTCCCCCGCTGTCTCTATGGCTGCTCTCTCATCCCCCGCTCTATCTTTGGCTGCTCTCTCGTCTCCCGCTGTCTCTCTGGTTGCTGTCTCGTCCCCCACTCTCTCTTTGGCTGCTCTCTCATCCCCCTCTCTCTCTTTGGCTGCTCTCTCGTCCCCCGCTCTCTCTCTGGCTGCTCTCTCGTCTCCCGATCTCTCTCCGGCTGGCTCTCTCGTCCCCCGGTGCAGTGGCTCCTTTAAATGTCCTCCAAGCCGCATCAGGCGCCGCATGTGCATACGGTGTTACCACTGCAGGCCGGATCCGGCGGCCCGGCTTTTCTCCGCATGCCGCCGCACCCCTGACACCGGATGTGTGAAAGAGGCCTTAGGATTTGTCATGTCGATTGATGACTGGTACCGTAGTAGTGAGACATTATCTAAAGGTACAAATGACAGAAAAAACTGACAGTAAATCTAGAACTAGTCTGAATAGGTGCATACCAAAAAACAGCTTACATATAAAAATGAGAAAATGGTTGCACTCAATTGCATTAAGGCATATCAATATGAATTATATGAAGTGTGAATAGCATAATGGCTTTTGAAATTTATAAAAAACATATGAGATACTTAGCACAAAATTTGGCAAAAAGATGTTAGCCCATTCACCAACGTCAAGGTAATCTCATAATCGAATGGGTCCCTATTCTAACTGCCTAGTATGAACTAACCTCTGGCTAATAGCATGGTAAAGCCTGTATTTATAGGAAGATAGGAACCAAAATGATTGGATGTAATTAAAATCACAGCTTGATGAAGGGCGGTGTCAAAATTTCAAAAGCCATTATGCTATTCACACTTCATATATTTCATATTGACATGCCGTAATGCAATTGAGTGCAACCATGTCCTCATTTTGATATGTAAGCTGCCTTTTGGTATGCACCTATTCAGACTAGTTCTAGATGTGCCGTCAGTTTTTCTGTCATTTTTATGTTAGCTTTCTGACTGAGCTCTCCGCCCTCAAAATATATTATTCAAGAAGGTCTTAATACATTATCATGAAAGAATACCCTAAAAAAATAAAGTATTTTATTAGTTAAAAAACCAAGATTGGTTATACACCAAAAAACGTGACGAAAACAAAAACAAAAATGTGCTCAATCAAAAACCATAAGGGAACAACTAGGAATCCCTAATAAATACACTGAGCTTACATCTGCCTGGCCGCGGAGGTTGGCACCCTAGGGGGGAACATTGTGGCGCCCCTGCTCAACGGTGGCTATCCCTAGGGGCCCTGATACACCCTACAGCCACTAGGGAGACCCTCTACCCGATGTCTAGAGGGACCCCTCACGCTAGACAAAGATAATCCTGCTCTATAGAGGGTCCAAACACATCTGGTGGTCTTGTACAGTGGTCTTGGATCTGTGGAGGAAAGTGAAATGTCTGGTAGAACAATGTTCGGGTAACAAATAGATTTAGAGCCCTCTGCCTTTTTATTGGGTACTAAACCGCCGAGGTTCTCAAAAAGTTTTCATAAATTGGTGAATTATTTGTGTATGGCAACAAAGATTCATATAGCTGCAAGATGGAAAACCCCTTCACTATCGATATCTTTGGTAAAAGAAAGAATGAATACCATCATGCTATATGAGCGGAGAGAATCTACTAGATCTGATACGTGGAACTTATTTCTCAAGGTCTGGAATCCTTGAATAGAATTACATCCAAATACACAACTAGACTTGGCCTTGCAGCTTTCCCCTTAACCGTTTATGACTTATAGAAAAGGCCTTACCAGTCCTCATAACAAACATTGGATGTTTATTTGAGATAGATATTTCAAATTGGTTCTTCATATTAATATTAAGCAATGTATGGCTGAACTCCTGCTGTCTATCCTTCCCCTACCCCTGTCTTGTCCTTTTTCTTGAATGTCTAATTTGTTGTTACGAATATAATAATATATGCTCCCTTACATGGGAGATTGGTTATTGTCTTTGTGTTTTCATATGATGTTTCAAATAAAACTTATTGAAACTAAAAATTTGGGGCATATTGACAAAACGTGTACTGCTGCTGGAGTCATTGCTTCAAGAGCCACCACACACAGACATATCCAGGACATGGGCTACAAGTGTTGCATTCTTTGCATCAAGCCACTCATGACCAATAGACAACGCCAGAAGCGTCTTACCTGGGCCAAGGAGAAAAAGAACTGGACTGTTACTCAGTGGCCCAAGGTGTTGTTGTCAGATGAAAATACATTTTGCATTTCATTTGGAAATAAAGGTCCCAGAGTCTGGAGGAAGAGTGGAGAGGCCACAATCCAAGCTGCTTGAGGTCTAGTGTGAAGTTTCCACAATCAGTGTTGGTTTGGGGAGCCATGTCATCTGCTGATGTAGGTCCACTGTGTTTTATCAAGATCAAAGTCAGCGCAGCCCTCTCCCAGGAAATTTTAGAGCACTTCATGCTTCCCTCTGCCGACAAGCTTTTTGGAGATGGAAATTTCATTCTCCAGCAGGACTTGGCACCTGTCCTCACTGCCAAAAGTACCAATACCTGGTTTACAAACAACAGTATCACTGTGCTTGATTGGCCAGCAAACTCCTCAAATCCTCAGCACATCCTGAATTCTGTGCACATGAAAATAGGGGTTTCATTCAGTTATTTTGATATAAATTGTTGCAGACTTTTGAATCAAAACCCACACACAAAAAAAAACTCACTGCATGTAAGTTTACCATGAAGGCGTATCCTTTGTGCAAGTTCAGATGTCCTTTGTTCTTCTTTTTTCCGTTATGGTTGGAGTTTCATTATTCACTTTCACATCAATTTTTTCTGAACTTTTAAGTTATGATTTTCATTTTTGCAGTTTTCTGACATCTTTCTTGTTTTGATGTGGATACAGTAAAATCATTAATGGGTTTATCCAGTTTGAAAAGAAAAATCTTTAAATGTGTGTAAAATAGCAATAGATATAGGTCCGACTATTGTTGCCAGTCTCCGCTTGTGTGGACACAGAAGAGTGTGCGTATGAAAGGAGGCTAACAAACTACCTCATAACTAAACCAGTTCCTTTTTTATTTAACAGCTGTTAAATCTATTGCATAGTATAAAATACTTTAAAGTTGCTCTTTCTGCTTCATGTAAGATTGTATTAGATATTCACTTACTCACCTAGGGATGGAGGATCTAGTGTACGTTCACAAGTGGCAGATTTATTTTATAACCTTCCACTGTTTCACGCATGTATTTAGATATTCATTCTTTTGAAAACATGTCTGCTATGCTAATTACTACTTCTACTACCCAGCAACTAGAAGACTTCCATTACATTTGCCATTTGTGTAACCAAGCGCTAACATACGAGTGGGATTCAAATTCTTAACTACCTTGCCATGTGGGGAAATAAAGTCATATCTGTCAGGCTACTGCAATGCAGGTATGTGCAGACTCCACTAGATGGCAATAGAGTGGAGGAAGGACTGCATACTCCCAGGGCCTGCGAAGCAGCAACGACAGCTACTACCAGGTGGCAGCAGAACAGTCAGACTAGCCGGGTCAGAAAATAGACTGTAGCACAGTACTGAAGGAATAAGCAAACTCTAGGTCACAAACAAGCTGGAGAAGTCAGAGCCGGACAGGACCGGATAAGTCAAAAACAAAAGACAGAAGCAGGTCTGAATACAAGCCAAGTCAAAAGCCAGGGGTCAACACACTAACAGGGAGTCAGGACAAACAGAGGGAATAAACAGACACAGGGCAATTCAGGGATCACAGCTGGACAAATCAGGATATACCAGAGTCAGATACACACACCTAAGGCAGAACTATAGCTGACACAGCCTGCAGGATGCAGCAGAGCTAAATAGCAAACCTGAAACCAGACTGAGGCTGAGAAAAGTTAGCCCCTGACATGATCAGACCGGGACAAGGGAAGACAGTGTAAGGAGAAGGATCGGATCGGGCGCACCTTTTCCCTGACGGATCTGGAAGTGTCGCACCTTTGTTGCATGGGGTAAAGCTTAAGGTCCCAGACCGACCTCTGCACTCAGAGTTAGGGGGCACGGCTAAGCTAAAAAAGCCACAGTGCATGGGAAACCAGTCAGACTTGGCGAGAACGTGCAGCGTGCAGGAGGATATAGCCAGGGCTCCGACCTTTGTGCAACAGGACGGAGCAGGTCCAAGCCTTCGGGGCCTCAGACCCTCACTCAGAGACTGCCAACACAGACCAGCGAAGTGTATGCTGACACAGGAGACTGTGAGTGACAAAGTTCTCTGTTAGGACATAGATGCGCGCGTGCTGAAACCGGAAAGCCAGGTGATCCACTGTGAACTGTATACTGATACACCATGTGGCATCTGCTGAGTAACATCATACTCTGGCAGTGTTAGGGACTGTGACTGTACCTCTGATTCGTCTTCTGGTCCCCGTCAGGACAACAAGGATTTACCGTCGCCGCAAGGACCCCATCGGAAACCCGAAGAAACACCGTCGCCGCCAGGATTCAGGACGCCATCTTCTTAAGGACTACACCAGACCCCCTTATGCGCCACAGTCTTGGCGCCACTGCCTGCATCCAGGAATCTAACTTCAGATGCTGTCAGATTGATAAATCTAATACCCCAGAACTCTTTGCCTTTTTACCCGTCACCTGTTTTTCCCAAGTTCCAAATTTCCCCCTTAATTCAACCCTACCTCCTTTTCTCCCTGCGTCCAGTATCCTCTGTTAAATTAAACCCCACATTAACCCTTGCTTTGCTTCCGGTCCGTTACTGCATCCCATGTAGCTGCGATTTCTACAACAGGACTCAAAACTAGGTCTGGATCAGGACAATATCCTCACCATAAAATAAAAGTTACAGTAACTAAAAACATATTTTCTCTTTTTCAAATCTAGTAGATATAACCTGTAGTTCTATGTAATGCCATATTTCCTGTGCGAGCATGCATAGTAGATGAGTCTGGAAGACATATTGCAGAATTGAAGTGCAGGATTTCCTACTAGAGAAAGTAACATAATATATAGAAGCTATGCACCTATGCACCTTCAACAGGTATTTAGATCTGAAAAATCTTCTGACACAGCGTCCATCAAAAGGTTTAGTTTAGATGGACACCACAATGTGGATGGGAACCCAGCATAAAAAATAATGGCCCTCCTTTATTAAACAGTTTGCTCTATTTCTTGGTGTTAACTGTACCAAAAATTGTAGTATAATTAAGATGTACGCCAAAATTTTGCAAAAATGTCACTTGTTAGACTTCACTCACCAAAACTGTTAAAATAATTCAAAAACTGGGTTTCTTTTTCATTTACACCCATTCCTGACCAAACATATTTTTTTTGTAAATACAGTTTATAAATCTTTAATATTTTTCCTTTTTTGGTATTCAAATATTTTTTGTATCTTTTATCATAAAACATGGGGTCTTATTTTCTTGTCATTTTAATACTTTCATATTTTTCTTACTGAAATCTGGCAATGTTGTTGGTAAAATAAAGGAAATAAGTGTCTGTTCTTTACATTTTTTATGAACACAAAGGATCACTAGGATGCATTATGGAATATGTTCATCTTTTCCAAAATATTTTTATATATTAAAAATATTATTTTTATATATTGGATATGTTTACAATTTTTATTACTGGGCCGTGCAATTAAGAACAATTTGGATTGGCAGATTCGATTTTCCTGTTTTTTATTCATGTATTTATTTGTCATTTATTTCACATATTGTGCGATCCCATAAATTTATAAAACACCCCTAGGGTGCATTTCAACATTAGAATACTTATTCTTTTACTTGGATTTTCCTTGTAACTGTGGCTGATTTATTAGACTCAGTTACAGTGGAAATTCTGCCTCCTGGCTGATTGTCTTGATCTCCAAGGACCCAGCAGATCCTGCTCTCCCCCAAAACACAACAATTAGATGATCGCTGGGGCAGTATGCCGTAATCAGAAAGGGAAAGACGGTAACAAACCATCTCTGCCTTCTCTATGGAGAGTCAGTCTGTGCCTGATAGCAATCTCCTGTAGCTACACAATGTCATACTGCTGCTAAACTAAGCAGTGCCATTTCACGTCACTGCAGAGTAGAACGCAGACAGGGTTTATCGTTTATGAGTAGTCTGGAAGAAGTTAAAGAATTGGCAAAGTTTTCAAATTTAGGCAAATTTATTAATTTGAAAATCAGGAAATTGGACAGTTTTTTTTTTGCAACTTTACGCCTGCTCATAGCAAATATAGATAACGTTTTCTGCCTTTTAGACAGTCTCTAACGCAGCAAATTTAGAAATCATTCCAACTATTTAATTTGCTGGAATGGCATAGAAAGCAAAGGCCATAGTTTCTGGAATAATTCTCATGCTACATTTTATCACAAATAATGTACAGCATGAGTGATAGGCCATGTATGTATAAGTAATATAAGATTCAGAATATTGTTTGCCCAGTGTCTTCTAATAGTATGTTTTACCAGATTGTTCTTCATTTATCTAAGCTTGTGTCTAACTTTTCATTAAACATTGCTCCCTTGTAAGCCTGATGGGACATTTTGGTTGTTTTTCTCCTGAGTTTCAGCACCCGTATTTAAGCACAAATTTTATCTAAAGATCACAAAATAACTACAAAGGACATCCTGGAAGTGGTTTTACTGCTGTTACTGAGCAGTGATCTATAGTAGGGCAAGATCGTTGAACTTGGTCTTCATGAACAGGTGTTAAACCATAAGCTTGGCATTCAAACCATTCTCATCAGCAACAGATACTTTCACTTCAGGGTTTTCAAACTTGAAAAACAAACTCCTAATACAATACTGCTTCTTGTGTCTAAGGCTCTGATTTGAGAAGGTTCTGCATCTCACCAAGCCCAATCCAAGCTCTGTTGGAACATCTATAATAATGGCACGTTATTTTTTCTGCTGTGCATTGCTGCTCCTCCTTATGGCAGTCGTATTCGGAGAAGAAAATTCGGTAAGTGGCAATGACGGAGAATTTCCTATTCCATTCCAGATTTTATTTTATTGTGCTATACAAAATTATATAGTGCTGGAAGTTATCAAGGTCTCAATCGCACAATGCTACCAGACATGGTGAAGCTATATTAATTTCCAGCAGTCACTAATGCCAATATCTAAAGGTTACAAAGCTTTGTCACACTGTTATAATTGTTAGTGTTAAGATAGTAATAATCCTCAAAGGGGGTTTCCCACGAACTAAGTACATTTTAATTAATAGATCTTGGAAGAAAACTAAGTTCCACAATTGGAT
Organism: Dendrobates tinctorius; assembly: GCF_039654945.1. Lineage (NCBI taxonomy): Eukaryota > Metazoa > Chordata > Amphibia > Anura > Dendrobatidae > Dendrobates > Dendrobates tinctorius. The sequence goes on from NW_027361683.1 coordinate 37,563,304, forward strand.
GTGTTAATAAAATGCTCCTGTGCTGAGATAATCTTATAAATGTGCCCCTGCTGTGTACTGTGTAATGGCCGTGTCTGACCATGCAGGAACATGGTCTGATCATACCACAGATCCTGGGCAGGGGAGGAAGCAAAAGAGAGGATACAGACAGGACAGCACGGGATCACAGCTGCTGGGCAGGGGAGGACACAAAAGAGGATACAGACAGGACAGCAGGGGATCGCCTATTATTCTTTTTATGAGGCAAAATATATCAATGCTTGTTTTTAAGCAATGTTTTACCTCAAAAAACCATTTGTGATCCTGTGTTGTCCGCTCTGTATCCTCTCTTTTGTTTCCTTTCCTGCCCAGGAGATGTGCTATGATCAGACCATGTCCCTGCACGGGTGAGACACGACCATTACAAAGCAGGGGCACATTTATAAGATTATCTCAGCACAGGAATATTTTATTTTTAAACATATCAAATTATGGAAGTTATTATTATTTAAAGATCTTTTGATTCAAATGTTGATTATAATTAACTTTGTTCTTGGGAAAACCATAAAAGAGATCTGGGTAGATAAGTCTACATTTAACATTGACATAGAAATGCTTGCAGATATATGTACCACAAATCTGTTATATTTGAACATTTCTTTAAGAAATGAACAATATAATTGAATTACTCTGGTAATGGATAAAGAAAGTATTACTTAGACATGAATAGCTCAGGCTAGACGTTTTGAACTTGAATTCATATTTGTGTACTTGAGGCTACAGATAAATAATAATCTTTATTTTTGTATAGTGCTAACATATTCCGCAGCGCTTTACAGTTTGCAAACATTATCATCGCTGTCTCCGATGGGGCTCACAATCTAAATTCCCTATCAGTATGTCTTTGGAATGTGGGAGGAAACCGGAGTTCCCGGAGGAAACCCACACAAACTGTGATGAGTGTCAGCTTACGCTGAGTCGTTCTTCTTGGAAAGAGTGGACCCTCTGGGCCGTGGCACCCACCCACCTAGGGAGTGGGAGTGTTAGGGGCAAGACAAAGGGGGTGAGCCGCCACAGCAGCTGGACCAGACGGCCGGCTCTGGGAAACAAGACAAGGCAAGACGAGTCATTAATTCAAAGAAACTTCATTCAGGAAGACTTCAGGTACAACAGGTGCAAAACGTGAACACACAGAACATAAAACAAGGTGCGTGCAAGGGCACGCCGAGGTCCAAGACTTGTGGAACTCTTCAGGGTGCAACAGGAGCAAACGTGAACACACAGAGTTCATGAAACAGAGTGCGTGCAATGGCACGCCGAGGTCCAGGCATGGAACGTGCAGATGGTACACGGACATCGGACTCCGGACAACAGTCCACGATCAACCAGGGCGTCAGGGTCTGTAGCTCAGACGGTGATCGGCAGGATCCGGACATCCAGAAGTTAGCCAGGGTTCCATGCAAGGAAACAAGAGAGTTAGTGACATGGTGCATGTCAACGGACACGCCAGGATCAGGTTCACAGGACAGAGACCTGCGCATGCCAACGGGCATGCCAGGGACGGGTCAGGTTCACAGGATGGTGGCCTGCGCATGCCAAGGGGCATGCCAGGGAGAGGCACAGAGTACGGTGGCATCGGAATCCAAATGCTGGCATCGACCGACAGGGTCCAGGTATCTGGCTACGGACATCAGCTCTGGACATCAGGCCGCAGTCATCTAGGTCTGGACCTCTGGCAGCGGTCGGCAGGTTATGGAATCCGGCAGGCAAACTAGAGGTACAGAGAAGAGCAAAAGAGACAAAGGCTTTGTGCAAGAGTAGCACAAAAAGGCACAGTGCGAGAACCAGCGTGAGTGCAAGGGAGCACAGAGACCACGGCTGGGAGCACCGGCAGGTGGTACTGACGATGGCAGTTGCAAGCGGGCACGACTAGAGGCGGCACCGCTGCGGGGCCACGCAGCCAGACCACAATAGCACTGGACGGGGCACGGCTGGGGTACACAGGCGAGCCTGGCTAGAGGCGGCACGGCTGAGGCACACCAGGTAGGCACAGGCGACCAAGCACGTGCACAGAGGCACGGAGCCACAAGGTAGGGCTAGGCAAAGGGTACAGGACAGAGCCACATGCGAGACAGCATGGCAAAGCCTAGTACAAAATGTGCAAGGCGCACGAAACATCAGGGACAATACAAAGAACTAGGCAGAGACCTGCGCATGCAAAGAGCATGCCAGGGACAGGGACAGTCTAGCAGTGGAGCGTAGGCCAAAGCCCAGAGCCAGGCCAAGCAAGGACCTTGGGACTAGACAGGGCACAGAGCGAGGCCTGCACGTGTAGAGACACGCCAGGGAGAGGTTCAGAGCAAGGCCTGCACATGTAGAGACACGCCAGGGAGAGGTTCAGAGCGGAGGCCTGCACGTGTAGAGACACGCCAGGGACAGGTTCAGAGCGGAGGCCTGCACATGTAGAGACACGCCAGGGACAGGTTCAGAGCGGAGGCCTGCACGTGTAGGGACACGCCAGGGACAGGTTCAGAGCGAGGCCTGCACGTGTAGAGACATGCCAGGGACAGGTTCAGAGCGGAGGCCTGCACCTGTAGAGACACGCCAGGGAGAGGTTCAGAGCGGAGACCTGCACGTGTAAGGACACGCCAGGGACAGAGACAGAGGCAGGGTACCTGAAGCCACAAAGCAGAGCGAGACATGACACGAGGACAGAAACAAAGAACAGAATCAGAGCAAACAAGGACTACAAGGCAAAGCAGGGCAGGGACAGAACATGGCACGAAGGACAAACACTAGACAAGACAAGAGACGGAATACGAGCACGGAGCATGTGCAGAGATGCACGACAGAGCAGAGTGCAAGGGCACAGAATAGAGGGAGCGCCCCACAGACCAAGCAGCCATGCAGGGACACCACACAATACTCAGGCCCTGAGCATAGGAAGGGGCGGCCTGATATAGGGCATAGCACCTCCTCTTCCAGGTCAGGACCAGGGGAGCACTTCCGGGTTCAGATCCACAGGATAACAGAGTGTAGTCACATGATTGGAGTTCCAGACATGACGAGACGACTGCAGAATCAGAGCTGAAACCTAGACAGGTCACATGATCAGAGTTCTAGACATGACGAGATGATTACCAAACCAGACAGTGCAGGATACTAGGAAAGGTCACATGATCAGCGTTCCAGACATGACGAGATGATTTCAGAACCAGACAGTGCAGGATCCAGACAGGGACACTTGATCAGAGATTCTAGACACGACGAGAAGATCACAGAAAGAGCAGAAACGCAGGCATCCTGCAGCTCAGACATGAGGTGAGTGTGCACACTGCTCTAGGGAACGAGCAGGATAGCAGACAAGATGTGCGCATGCACATTGCTCCAGGAGTTCTTGAGAGAAAACAGACAGGGCAGACATGACACAAACACCATATTAACAGGCTTCTTCCATACTCCTTGCAGATGTTGTCCTTGGTGGGATTTGAACCCAGGACTCCAGCGCTGCAAGGCTGCAGTGCTAACCACTGAGCCACCATGCTGCCAGATCATATCTATATTGCATTACATATGCACCATATTAACATGCTTCTTCCATGCTTATGGCTATTGCTTGTTGAAAATGTAAACCACACGTATGAACATCTATCATATCTTGAACTCTAATAAACTATTTGTCATCTAAGGCCTGGTCAGACTTAGGCTTTCTTAAGTCTAAGTTTAGATGAGCAACTTGCTGGCGTGACTTTGCTTATCCATATGCCTTAGAGGGATGATGGCTCTACCTTCTATTTTCATGCAGTAATCTGGTTTGTGCTAAAGACTAGACTGGTGCTTGATGTAACTTTTTCAAAATGGACCTGTGGTCTATGTGTTGAATAACCCATGTGCATTAGCACATAGGCCAATATTGGTCCATATGCTGTTCGCTGCACGCATGGACATCATGAGGGCTAAACATATGTTTAGCAGGGAATTGTAACATGTTTTGTGGTATTTTATTTATTGCCAATTTTCAAAGTTTACCTTTTGAACATCGCTTTTTTGGAACAAAAAACAAGGTCTATAAGATTGACTTTAAAGTCAATATATACAACATTTAGGTTTCTTTGCCATAATTGATGATAATATGCAGCAGGCTTTAAGTGTGGCATTTGTACTGGTATTTTTCATAGCTCTCCAGAAACACATGTACAAGATGCTATAAAATAAAACTGCAGTATGGAAACTGTTTCTCAATTCGTCAGTATATAGCACTTGTCATAATTGTGCCGAATGGCCCATGGCATGTGTGACCATCCTCAATGAGGACATAACTGGCCTAATAATTAACACATTAATGTAAACTAATCCTAAATCTGGACAGAATCTTGAAGTTGTGAACATGACTTAAATGATGACTCCTGAATGCCATAGCTGTGGGAATATTTTTATGATGGCTTTGCGTAAAAAGGCCTTTTATAGGAATGCTCTATGTTTAAAACTGCAATTATTTATAACAGAAAATCCAGTACCTTTTATCAATTGTACAGTATATAAGTACATGTGCCATTTTTATAGTGATTGCACCACTTTTTAGAATGGGAAACTAGTCGAAAAATTAGACCGTTACATCTCGTAATGCCATTTTCTGTTTTTAGCTTGATAATAATAAATTTTATTTCTATAGCGCCGACATATTCCGCAGCACTTTACATTTCAGAGGGGATTTGTACAGACGATAGACATTACATCATAACAATAATCACATAGATCATAACAGATACCAAGAGGAATGAGGGTCCTGTTCGCAAGCTTACAATCTATGAGGAAAGAGGTAGACACGAAAGGTGGGTGGTAACAGTTGCCCTGATTGTATGGACCAGCCATAATGTTGAGTGTGTATCAGTACAGACACAGAGGGCTAATGGATGCATAAAGCATGTAATATATTTTTTTTTAGACAAGGCTTGCTTTGAGAATCTAAAGTATTATATTTTTATGCTTGCTTGCAATACCAGTTTTTTTTATGTTCCCCTCAACATAGCAATTAATTATCAAGTGCTCTCCCCTTAATTGTCAGCCATTGTGTCAAGAAAATAAAGAAGTAGCAAAATAGAAAGTTTCAATACTTTCTTATCATCCAGACAAAAAAAAATAGGAGGCAAATGCACACAAAAATAATGAAGAATGAACAAATACGAACAGGTCCAGGTTCAGACAAATGTTAAGAACACAAACCATCCCACATGGCAAACAAAGAAAAAGCATACGCTTAAACAATGAGTTTGAATATGACATGCAACACAAAAGTTTGCCTCCAAATAAATTCTAATATTATAGTATATGGTATAATGCCCTCAAACCACAACAATAACTCAAATGTGATAAAATGAATAAAATGCAATTTCAATAAAGTGAATAAAAAAACAAAAATGTGGAACATAAAAGAAAAAAGGATTCCAAATGAGCAATATTAATTTGAAATATAACCATTTGCATACACACGCTAGTTATAATCAGCTCCAACTTACTAACTTACTTATCCCTGAGTGCTGCTAACACATAGATGCTACATAATAAATAATTTGGGACTGATTATAATTTTTTTGTTTATACAAATGTTTATGTTAACATGAATATTGCCTATATTCTTATTTATTCACTTTACTAAAACTATGTTCTATTACTTGGGAAGTATTGTTTGGGCTTTGGGTATTGTGTGATATACTATAGTATTAAGATTAATTTGTAAACACATTTTGTGTTACATGTAATATTCATACTCATAGTGTAGGTTTTTTTTTGGACCTGTGTGGGAAGATCTATGGCCTTATGAAAAGTTTCAACCTGGATCAGAACATCTTAGTATGTTTTTAATTGTGTATATTTAATGCCCTATTTTTGTGTTTGCATAATAAAGCATTGATATAGTCTCACATGTAATGGATGTGCAGTCTTTTTTAGTATGAATTTGTTATTTTATAAATTAAATATTAACTATACCCTGTATGTTTACAGTTATGCCAAATGTGTAGGTTCTTTATGTCTATTTTTCTAAAAAATGAAGCTTTGTGGATTGTCAACATGTAGTTTGGCAAATTCCAGTTTGGCTTTTTTATTTTTCTCAACAATGGAGTCCTCCTTGGTCGTCTCCCATGAAGTACATTTTGGCTCATACAACGATGGATGGTGCGATCTGACACTGATGTTCCTTGAGATTGAAGTTCACCTTTAACCCCTTAAGCCCTGGTTTGCACGTTCATGACCGGGCCAATTTTTACAATTCTGACCACTGTCCCTTTATTAGGTAATAACTCTGAAACGCTTCCATGGATCCCGGTGATTCTGACATTGTTTTCTCGTGACATATTGTACTTCATGATAGTGGTAAAATTTCATTCAAATAACTTGCATTTATTTGTGAAAAAAACAGAAATTTTCCAACTTTGAATTTTTATACCCTTAAATCACAGAGATACGGCACACACAAAACTTGATAGCTAACATTTCCCACATGTTTACTTTACATCAACACAATTTTGGAACCAAAATTTTTTTTTTTAAGGGAGTTATAAGGGTTAAAAATTGACCAGCGATTTCTCATTTTTGCAACACCATTTTATTTTTACTGACCACATCACATTTGAAGCCACTTTGAGTGGTCTATATGATAGAAAATACCCAAAAGTGACACCATTCTAAAAACTAAGTATATATGTAAAAACTCAGGAGGGCACTACTGAATAAGATATGCGGATCAACCAGCAGTCAGTATAAACACAAACTGAGAAAATGGAGAAAAAGCTACTGACCAAAATGCAGGGATCACTGCAAAATTACAAATTTTATTGGTAACAAAAAGACAACATCCATGTAAAAACATTTAAAAAGTCATACAATGACATGAAACTATCACAAAGGCTTATAATAAAGCCCAAAGAGCTCCCTCCAGTAAATGGACATATATAAAAAAGGCTCTAGAATATATCACATACAATAGCATACCTGCAATTAAGAAATGTTCAGAGATGTAACACTAAACATAATGATCCATTGAATAATCCATCCAAATAGACTATAGTACAATAATGAATGCAAGTGATAACAAATGTAAGCAACTGAGCCATGAAAATAAACACCATAGGGTACTAAGCATAGATGAAAAGTATAGCAATCATGGAGTAGCCAAGAGGCTAAAATGACCAAGATTAAATCCTGCCTGCATAGTCCCTATATAATGCCACGTACAAGGGGGAGCTTCATCTATGCTTAGTACCCTATGGTGTTTATTTTCATGGCTCAGTTGCTTACATTTGTTATCACTTGCATTTATTATTGTACTATAGTCTATTTGGATGGATTATTCAATGGATCATTATGTTTAGTATTACATCTCTGAACATTTCTTCATTGCAGGTATGCTATTGTATGTGATATATTCTAGAGCCTTTTTTTTTATATATGTCCATTTACTGGAGGGAGCTCTTTGGGCTTTATTATAAGCCTTTGTGATAGTATCATGTCATTGTATGACTTTTTAAATGTTTTTACATGGATGTTGTCTTTTTGTTACCAATAAAATTTGTAATTTTGCAGTGATCCCTGCATTTTGGTCAGTAGCTTTTTCTCCATTTTCTCACCATTCTAAAAACTGCACCCCTTAAGGTGCTCAAAACCACATTCAAGAAGTTTATTAACCCTTTAGGTGCGTCACAGGAATTTTTTGAATATTTAAAAAAAAATGAACATTTAACTTTTTTTCACAAAAAAAATACTTCAGGTTCAATTTTTTTTATTTTACCAAGGGTAACAGGAGAAATTGGACTGCAAAATTTATTGTGCAATTTGTCCTGAGTATGCTGATACCTGATATGTGGGGGGGAACCACTGTTTCGGCGCATGGCTGAGCTCAGAAGGGAAGGAGCGCCGTTTGACTTTTTCAATGCAAAATTGGCTGGAATTCAGATCGGACGCCATGTCACGTTTGGAGAGCCCCTGATGTACCTAAACAGTGGAAACCCCCCACAAGTGACCCCATTTTTGAAACTAGACCCCCTAAGGAACTTATCTAGATATGTGGTGAGAACTTTGAACCCACAAGGGCTTCACAGAAGTTTATAACGTACAGCGTTAATTTTATTGGTAAAATCATATTTTTTCCACAAAAATGATCTTTTCACCCCCAATTTTTATTTTCCCAAGGGTAACAGGACACTAAAAGTTATTGTGCAGTTTGTCCTGAGTACACTGATACTACAATTTGTAGGGGTAGACCATTATTTGGGCGCATGACAGAGCTTGGAAGGGAATCAGCGCCATTTGACGTTTTTGGCTGGAATTGAGATTGGACACCATGTCGCGTTTGGAGAGCCCCTGATGTACCAAAACAGTGGAAACCCCCCACAAATGACACCATTTTGGAAACTAGACCCCCCAAGGAACTTATCTAGATGTGTGGTGAGCACTTTGACCCCTCCAGTGCTTCACAGAAGTTTATAACGCCCAGGCGTGAAAATAACAAAAACATTTTTTTCCACAAAAATGATATTTTTGCCCCAAAATTTTTATTTTCCTAAGGGCAACAGGAGAAATAGGACCCCAAAAGTTGTTTTGCAAATTGTCCTGAGTAGGCTGATACCCCATATGAGGGGGTAAAACACTGTTTGGGTGCATGGCAGAGCTTGGAAGGGAAGGAGCACCATTTGACTTTTTCAATGCAGAATTGGCTGGAATTGAGATCAGATGCCATGTTTCGTTTGGAGAGCACCTGATGTGCGCAAATAGTGGAAACCCCCAATTCTAACCCTAACCCTAGCCCTAACCCTAACCCTAGCCCAAACCCTAATGGGAAAATGGAAATAAATACATTTTTTTAATTTTATTATTTTTCCCTAACTAAGGGGGTGATAACGGGGGGTTTGATTTACTATTTATGGCGGTTTTTATGTTTGACAGCTGTCGCACGCTAAAAGACGCTTTTTATTGTAAAAATAGTTTTTGCATCACCACATATTGAGAGCTATAATTTTTCCATATTTCGACCCACCGAGTCATGTGAGGTCTTATTTTTTGCGGGACGAGTTGACGCTTTTATTGGTATCATGTTCGGGCATGTGACATTTTTTGATCGCTTTTTATTTCGTTTTTTGGGACGCAGAATTTACAAAAACCAGCGTTTCATGAATTTCTTTTGGGTGGTGCGTTTACGCCGTTCTGGGTGCGGTAAAATTTATAAGGCAGTTTTATTCTTCGGGTCAGTACGGTTACAGCGATACCTCATTTAGGTCGTTTTTTTATGTTTTGGCGCTTTTATGCAATGAAAACAATTTTATATAAAAAATAATTATTTTTGCATCACTTTATTCTGTGAGCTATAACTTTTTTATTTTTTCGCTGATGATGCTGTATTGTGGCTCGTTTTTTGCGGGACAAGATGACGTTTTCAGCGGTACCATGGATATTTATATGCGTCTTTTTGATCGCGCGTTATTGCACTTTTTGTTCGGCGGTATGATAATAAATCATTATTTTTTGCTTCGTTTTTTATTTTTATTTTTTAAGGGGTTCACTTAAGGGGTTAACTATTGGGACAGTTTTATAGGGCGGGTTGTTACGGACGCCGCGATACCAAATATGTGTACTTTTATTGTTTTTTTTTTTTTTTAATTTCCAAAAAATGAATTTATTGGGGAATATTTATTTTTTTATTTTTTTATTTATTTGGCGATTTTTTTTAAATTATTTTTACACTTTTTTTTATTTTTTTTTACTTTATTACAATGTCCCAGGGGGGACATCACTGTCCTGTGACAGATCGCTGATCTGTCACATCACAGATCACTGTGACAGATCAGCGATCTGTCACAGGCACTGCACAGGCTTCCTCATGCCTGCGCTTTGCAGGCACTGAGGAAGCCAGCTTCCTGCAGGCCCCCGGAGGTCCCCGTCGCCATATTGGATCCGGGGACCTGCAGGAAAGGAGTCCCCCGCAGCAGCGCTGCAGATTGCGCTGCCGTGGGGGGCTCAGGGAAGCAAGGAGGGAGCCCCCTCCCTGCCGATGCTTCCCTTTAACCCCCGGTACAACGCGATCGTGTTTGATCGCGGTGTGCAAGGGGTTAACGTGTCGGGGGCGGTCCGTGACCGCCCCTGACACATTGTGCCGGGTGTCAGCTATGATAATTAGCTGACACTCGGCCGCGATCAGCGGCGCTCACCACGTGGGCGCCGCTGATCGCGATGACGTAATATTCCGACCATGTTAATTAGGTCCATGGTCACATGGATGGAATATTACATCATTTGTAGGTAAGGGGTTAATAAATGTGCAAAAATTTCTACATTTCAGCTTTTCCAGTCAAGATGGAGTGCAGAGTGTACATTAATGAGAAAAAATAAAGGGAACATTTAAAAAGCACAATGTAGCTCCAAGTGTTCCCTTTATTTTTTTGCGCAATATATATACACATACAGTATATGGGAAAATGAGTATTTCATACACTGCCAATTTTGCATGTTTTCCGACCTACAAAGAACAGTGAGGTCTGTAATTTTTATCGTAGGTACACTTCAACTGTGAGCGACAGAATCTAAAAAGAAAAATCAGAAAATCACATTGTATGATTTTTAAATAATTACATTTCATTCTATTGCATAAAATAAGTATTTGATCACCTACCAACCAGCAAGAATTCTGGCTCTCACAGACCTGTTAGTTTTCCTTTAGGATGTCATCTTTCTCTGCACTCATTACTGGCATTAATTGCACCTGTTTGAACTTGTTATCTGTATAAAATACCCCTATCCACACACTTAATCACACTCCAACCTCTCCACCATGGCCAAGACCAAAAAGCTATCTAAGGACACCTGGGACAAAATTGTAGACCTGCACAAGGCTTGGATGGGCTACAGGACAATAAACAACCACCTTGGTAAGACGGAAACAACTGTTGGTACAATTATTAGAAAATGGAAGAAACACAACATCACTGTCAATCTTCCTTGGCCTGTGGCTCCATGCAAGATTTCGCCTCGTGGGGTAAGGGTGATTTTGAGAAAGGTCAGGAATCAGTCCAGTACTGCATGGGAGAACCTGGTCAATGGCCTGAAGCGAGCTGTGACTACAGTCTAAAACATTACCGTTGGTAACACACTACACCACCATGTATTAAAATCCTGCAGGGAACACAAGGTAACCCTGCTCATGCCAGCACATGTCCAGGCCCATTTGATGAGCGCCAATGATCATCTGGATGATCCAGTGGAGGCATGGGAGAAGGTCATGTGATTAGATGAAAACTAGAGTTAAGCGAAAAGGGTCGAAAAATTTCAAAAGTCACCGACTTTTAGCAAAGTCTGGTTTCATGAAACGAAACCCGACCCTAGGATGAGGTCGGCCACGAGGTCGGCGACTTAAGCGCCAAAGTCGCGTTTCAAAAGTTTGTTTTGCGCTCTTTTTCAGCCAATCAGGATCCACGGACACTGTGGACAACGTGATGACATAGACAGGGGTCACCACCATCTTTCAGAAGGGTATGCAAATGATTGGCTTGCTTTGGTGGGCGTCACAGGGGGTATAAAAGGGCGTGCACGCCGACCACCATGTTACTCATGCTGATCTCAGAATAGGGAGAGCTGCTGCTGCTGATGATGAGTTTGTAGGGAGAGCGTTAGGCAGGGAAGAAGACACCAAAAACTGCTTCTGCTGCTAGTGATTTTGCCTGTACAACACACCAGTCACTGTGTGTGCAGTGCAAGTGGAGGCTATATTTTGCTGGATCAGCGGTGTTGGTTGTTAGGCTGCCTTCTAAGGCTTCCTGACGGCTGCATTGCTGTTTACCCACTGCTCTGCAAACTGCTTTTTTAAAAGCAATCCCAATTTTTTTTTTTGTCCTGGTGAGGTACTGAGCGTGCATTTTTTCACACCATACAGCGGTGCACACTCCTCACACAGTACCGTGTAACGGCTGTTATCACAGCCACAGTGAAGCTATCTGTGTGTCACTCTGTAAGGATAAGTCGAGGACATGTTCCGTTCTTACAGACCTGCACCTTCTAGTTTTGTCTAGTTTTCAAACAGTTAAATATATTTGCTGTTTGATCACATTCAAAACTATAGAGAGACAGCGTGTGTCAGTCCGTACACTTAAAAAACACGGAGCTTGACAATTTTACATACACTGGACAGCCGTGTATGTGCACGCTCCTCTCTTAGTACCGTGTAACGGCTGTTATCACGGCCACAGTGAAGCTATCTGTGTGTCGCTCTGTAAGGATAAGTCGAGGACTTGTTCCGTTCTTACAGACCTACACTCTAGGGAGATTCCTATTCTGCCCAATTCTATATACACCTTGTAGTTTGTCATACACTAGCCAATTTCTGCCTGTGACATAGCGCTGTGATATTCACTGGGCCTCACACAATCCAAAAGTGTCCAGTGTCCACAAGTGTGTGCTGAAATTCAAAATCTCCGTTATCCTCTAGTGACATTTTTCACACCTGCGACATCGAGCCTGTGACATAGCGCTGTGATATTCAGTGGGCCTCACACAATCCAAAAGTGTCCAGTGTCCACAAGTGTGTGCAGAAATTCAAAATCTCCATTATCCTCTAGTGACATTTTTCACACCTGCGACATCGAGCCTGTGACATAGCGCTGTGATATTCAGTGGGCCTCACACAATCCAAAAGTGTCCAGTGTCCACAAGTGTGTGCAGAAATTCAAAATCTCCGTTATCCTCTAGTGACATTTTTCACACCTGCGACATCGAGCCTGTGACATAGCGCTGTGATATTCAGTGGGCCTCACACAATCCAAAAGTGTCCAGTGTCCACAAGTGTGTGCAGAAATTCAAAATCTCCATTATCCTCTAGTGACATTTTTCACACCTGCGACATCCAGCCTGTGACATAGCGCTGTGATATTCAGTGGGTCTCACATAATCCAAAAGTGTCCAGTGTCCACAAGTGTGTACCGAAATTCAAAATCTCCGTTATCCTCTAGTGACATTTTTCACACCTGCGACATCGAGCCTGTGACATAGTGCTGTGATATTCAGTGGGCCTCACACAATCCAGAAGTGTCCAGTGTCCACAAGTGTGTGCAGAAATTCAAAATCTCCGTTATCCTCTAGTGACATTTTTCACACCTGCGACATCAAGCCTGTGACATAGCGCTGTGATATTCAGTGGGCCTCACACAATTCAAAAGTGTCCAGTGTCCACAAGTGTGTGCAGAAATTCAAAATCTCCCTGTCCCTATCGACACCTTGTACCTTGTTTTACATTACTATATAGTTTGTTGGATTTTGTCTACATTTCTACCAAAAATGAGGAAGGCTGGTGGAAGAGGCCGTGGAATTGGGTGGGGGTTGGCAGCTGGTAATGATGGTGTTGGTGGTGGATCTGATGGTAGTGGCAAAAGCAAAATAGGACCGAATGCAGGAGGTGTTGAGCCTGCGTCATCGTCTGGCTCCACAAGGCCTCGAAGGCTTAGTTTTCTAGGAGTTGGCAAACCGCTTTTAAAGCCAGAGCTTCAGGAAAAAGTTTTGTCTTACATTGCTGACTCAGCCTCCAGCTCTATCGCCTCCTCTTCTGAAGTTGTAAAAAATAAAAGTCGTCATTGGAGGCTCATGTTCATGAACCACACCTTTCCTTGTGTCCTTCACCCCAACCTAGATTGAAGGATGACGCAGGCCATACTAATGATTACTCCATGGAGCTGTTTTCACATACCATGCCTGGATTATCAAGTGAAATGGTGAATTACCCAGGCCAAGATGAATCTGACATGGAGTGCACTGATGCACAGCCACTGATAGATGATTCTGCTGGTACATTCACTCAGAGCACTACATTGTCCTCGCAGTGTACAGAGCCAGATTCTGACCCTGATGAGACTCAGGTGCTCCTTCCCGCACACTATACCACCATACACGGTAACACAGAGGAAGGTGCACATGACCAAAGCCAAAGCCATCCCAGCCCTCCACCATCATGTGAAAGACCGCATTGTCCATGCACTCAAGAAGTCAGTGAGTGGAAAGGTGCACCTCACAACTGATGCATGGTCCAGTCGGCATGGCCAGGGCTGTTACGTGTCCATCACTGCGCACTGGGTTAATGTGGTGGATGCAGGGTCCACAGGGGACAGCGGTGGTGGGACAGTGCTGCCTAGCCCACGGTATAGGAAACAGTTGGCTGTAGGCGTTCGACCCTCCTCCAGAAGCGAAGGCTCGTCCACAGAACGCAGTCGTACGAGCACTCCATCTGCAGCTGCCACTGTTGCACACGAGGTGTCCCCCTATCGAGCATGTGGGATGCTCATGCTTAGGATGGCGTCGTCTGCGCTTACCAGCCATGTGCATTCCTCAAAACACTGAAGGACTTTACAGAGGTCTTTCAGCTTCGACCACTGCACACCTGTCAACTCCATGTCTGCTCTCAAAGTGCCTGGCCGTGTATCCTCCCACAAATGCATTATGGCCTGCCTCTGCTCGCACAGCCGCTCAACCATGTGCAGGGTGGAGTTCCACCTTGTTGCAATGTCGATAATGAGGCGGTGGTTGGGAAGGTGGAGCAATCGCTGCAGCTTCTGCATACGAATGGAGTGTACAGGCGACCGGCGGATGTGCGTGCACAGTCTTCACACCTTCTGGAGCAGGGCTGTTAACTCCGGATAATTATTGAGGAAGCACTGCACCACCAGGTTCAAGGTGTGAGCCAAGCAAGGTATGTGGCTAAGTTTTGAAAGGGCTATGGCTGCCACAAAATTACGGCCGTTATCACTAACTACCTTGCCTGCCTCAATATGTACACTGCCCAGCCATGACTCAGTTTGTCGCTGAAAGTACTCGGCCAGCACCTCGGCAGTGTGTCTGTCGCCCAAACACATCATCTGCAACACAGCCTGCTGACGCTTTCCACTATATGCTCGATAGGGGGACACCTCGTGTGCAACAGTGGCAGCTGCAGATGGAGTGCTCGTACGACTGCGTTCTGTGGACGAGCCTTCGCTTCTGGAGGAGGGTCGAACGCCTACAGCCAACTGTTTCCTATACCGTGGGCTAGGCAGCACTGTCCCACCACCGCTGTCCCCTGTGGACCCTGCATCCACCACATTAACCCAGTGCGCAGTGATGGACACGTAACAGCCCTGGCCATGCCGACTGGACCATGCATCAGTTGTGAGGTGCACCTTTCCACTCACTGACTTCTTGAGTGCATGGACAATGCGGTCTTTCACATGATGGTGGAGGGCTGGGATGGCTTTGCGAGAGAAGAAGTGGTGACTGGGTAGGTCATAGCGTGGTACTGCATAGGCCATGAGTTCGCGGAAAACTGCGCTTTCCACCAACCGATAGGGCATCATCTCTAACGAGATTAGTTTCGCAATGTGGGCGTTCAAACTTATGCGTCTGCTCATGCAAACTTTGACGCACCTTAACGAGCAGGCGTCTGCAGCCAATGTTGACGAGGAGGAAGAGGTGAAGGGAATCCTTGATGACATTCAGCCATTGTCTGCTCAGGGACCTCTCCTGGACGAGGTGGAGGAAGAAGAGGAGGAGGAGGATGATGATGGGGATGATTACTTAGGGGAGGAGGATGCATCTCGTGGGGCAAGTGAAAATGTTGGCATGGCAAGGTCTGGTACAGGGTTTGTGCATGACTGGAGGGATGTGGATTTGCCAGAAAGTGCTCCTCCAACCTGCACTCGCAGTGCATCATTGACACCGGGAAAATTGGCCCACATGTCAGATTATGCCTTGCAGATCCTAAAAAAGGACCCACGCATTGCCAAAATGATGAACGATGACGACTACTGGTTGGCCAGCATCCTGGATCCACGCTATAAAGGCAAATTACAAAACATCATGCCACAGGAGAACCTTGACATAATAGTGGCTACTAAACAAGCAACTCTGGTTAACCGGTTGGTTGAGGCATTCCCAGCACACAGCAGCGGTGATGGTTCTCACACGAGCCGTACGGGCTGGGGGCAGCTTGGCAGAGGTGTTCGTGGTGCACACAGCAGAAGTGGCGTTGGAGACAGGGGTTTCATGACAATGTTGTGGACTGATTTTTCACGGACCGCTCACACAACTGGTAATACTGCATCGATGGAAAGTGACAGGAGACAGCAGTTGTCATCTATGGTTAACAACTACTTTTCCTCCCATATCGATGTTCTCCCGCACAGGTCATTCCCCTTTGACTATTGGGCCGCTAAACTGGACACCTGGCCTGAATTGGCACAATATGCCTTACAGGAGCTCGCTTGCCCAGCTGCAAGTGTGCTATCGGAAAGAGTCTTCAGTGCAGCTGGATCAATCCTGACAGAAAAAAGGACCCGTCTGTCAACCCAAAATGTGGATGATCTAACCTTCATTAAAATGAACCATGCATGGGTTTCCAAGGATTTTGTCCCACCTTCCCTTGATGACACATAGGTTGCCAGAAAAATGGCTTGCTTTGGTCCTCCTCCTATTCCGCGAACTTGACCTATTTCGCCTTTTGCAGCAGCTGAATGACCCACATCTACATATGCCACTTTGTAAACCTCCCTAAGTGGGCGCCCCCCCCATGGCCGGGGTCACCACCTAGCGCACAAAACCGTGCGAGTGCCGTTGCCCTGGACAGGTGGGTAGGCCGACTCTTGGGCGCGGGCACTGGCATAGGGTCCCTCATAGTGCAATCCAGTGTCTCTGACAGTGGTGGTGCACACCCACCGTCAGACACACCGCCGTACTATGAGGGGCCCAGTGCCAGTACTGACACCCACGAGTGTGCCCCCTTTGCTTGGGCAGGGCCCCAGCATTTGCAATGTTTACCTCTCCCTGCTCCTCCGGTGTGTAGTCTGGGCTGTCAAATCCTTCACTGGGACAGCCACTACAAATTGATTGAACTGAAAGATGATGGTTAAGATGTAGCTATGCCCTGTCCTGCTGGCCGGGCTCTAGCTCCAGATGATCAGTGACTTCCATTTCTTATGGACGTCGACTCACAATTACATGCAGTGGTGGTTTATCATCAGCTTTCACAGTTTTCCTACTCACAAACGTGTGACATTCCGGCGCACATTTCAAAATGTGCCCTCTCATGCAATTCAAATAGAATCGCCTACGGCCTTTGGCTTCTGTCTTTTGCACTCCAAAGTTACGTGACAGATCATGATAGTCAGTGAGCACCATGTTTACATCGCTCCCTGTGATAAAAATTGGATTGAGATGAGTAACAGTGATGGAATCAACGGAAGCGCAATACAGCAAGACTTTATTCACAAAAAAATGTTTTCACTGTCTCAACACACAAATTAATTGAGGGTCAGCATCGCCTATGAGAATTGTGACGGAAGTTTTTCCCGTGAATAATAATTCCTAGATTTCTGCAATCAATAGCCTTTATGTCACTAATTGTATGCATCTCATTTCCTATTGTGGAGAGGCTGGACTGTATTACTGAGACAGAAATATATATGAAGATTTAAAAATAACACCAAAAGTATATAGTTGTGTACGCCTCAAATGCATTTCCTTTTTTCCACTTTTTAGATTGCTGTGTAATCCATACTGAGAACACGGAGATTTTACATGTTTAAACTATGCTATATATACCTGCTATCCAGTGATAAAGTACCCTTTCTCAACTTTGTACAATCTGGTCAAATCCATACTGGGCCTGAGAACATCTGAGTCTGCCTCCTGATCTATAGACATATATTTTTAATGTGTAAACTAGGCTACATATATACGTGTTATCCGGTGAAACTGTACCCTTTATCAACTTTCTACAATGTTGTTGAATCCATACTGGGCCTGAGAACGGCTGCCGAGCTGTTAAGCAAGCTACAGCACCTGTGGTTTGGACACGTAATTATTTCAGGAATGACGGTTAGGTCTAACTCCGGAATTGCGGTTGACCTGAACTTACTGGGAAATCATCGTTCGCGGGGAATAATCTGAATCCCAGATCCCCATCACTAACGGAGTTCAGCAGGTTATCTGCACCTGTAAGCGACAAAAGCTGGTCCTTTCAGTGTAGCGTGCATGCAGCCCCAGACATGTAATGGAATGCTAGACCTGTTATTGCTCGATCTCACGTGCCACAGCCTCGCGTATCCCTCTAGTAAGCTTGACGCGTACCGCGGGGCCATGCCGGAGTCTCGGTCGTTAACGGAATAAAGCTGAGAAATCGCTAGCACAACTACAAACGGACATACCACACCACACACAGAATCGACAAAGCTTGCAATCTGTCCATCTTTTCTGTAGCTTGTATGGTAGTGGTTTCCCGGGTGCAGTCCAACTAAGCCACAGGCTCCACTCCTGGTGGTGCCCTTTTGGACATTCCTTTAAGGTTCAGCTTTGCAATCATACTGCCCCCGGAAACCAAATACTTTGCCTTCAGGGACGCTGTTTGGAGGTTTGTGGGAATAACGCCGCCCGATCAGCAGTCGGCATATGGGTCGACCCCCCAGGGCTGTGGGGTACTCGGTACCGGGCCGGTGTCAGTGGGATGTGTCACAGCAGCGGTGACCCGGACGATGGCCCTGGGCGCCCATGTAAATGGCGTGGTATAATGGTAAAGAGTTTATATAGTTTGACACCACCTGTGGTGTTCGGCAACATAGATGTTAGGCCGACGCTGCATGCAGATCCTCTGGGACTGATGGTGTTGTGCAGCAAAGATGGTGAAGCTCCCCACAGGTGGAGCTGGAGTCCCAGGGAAGTGTAGATGTAGTGATGGGGGAAAGGCACAGGCGGAGTAGGTGCTGGTACCCAGATGTAGCGGTGCTGGAATAACTGTAGGACACCAGAGCGTGCAGTTCCAAAGCTTTACTCAGTCTGCAGGTTACACAGATGCCTGCCTCCGTGCTGTGTCCTCCGAGTCAGGACCTCTGCCAACCTCTGGGACCAGAATGGAAAGCTCCCTTCCAACACTCTGCCAACATGTACCTTCCTGAACATCTCCTTTCTAGCGCTTGTGGGGGAAGCACTCACAGGACCGTGGTTCACTGAAACGCCTCCTGTCTAACAGATGTTCCTCAGACTTTACTTGTATGGCAGACAGCTGTAGCCTTTTCCTTCTGCCTCACACACGTCGATGCTGGGGCCTCCGAGCCTTAGTTGGGTACAGAGCATTTATAGCTGCTACTTCCCCCGGTTTCTGCTGCAGGAACGTCAGTGTCCCTACAAACTCGGAGACCGGAATCCGGACCATGCGCTCCAGCTAGGAGTGAGCCTTAACTCTGCTCATCCTCCAGCTCCCCTTCTCACGTCCACACACTTCCCCTTCCCTGCACAGAGTGCCCTAACTTACCTCCTCCCGACCACAGAGAGCAGCTCCTCAGCAGTCAGGTTCAGAGGTCTCCCTGCTGGCCTGGAGTGGGAAATGTGTTGTGTGTTGGTTTCACTGCTAGAGAGATCCTTCATTGCTCCCAAGCTTGACAACACACTCCCTAGGAGGAAGGCAATGCCACAGTGGCGACCGTACTCTTGGGGACGCCACAAGTGCTCTGAGGCCCAGCCACTGCTGGATGATGCTGCTGGTACATTGACCCAGACCACTACATTCCCCTCGCACTCTACACAGCCAGAATCTGACCCAGAGGAAACTCAGGTTCCCCTTCCCGCATACTATACCACCTTACACGGTGACAAAGAGGAAGGTGCAGATGAAAGTGCAGGTTCCTTGAGCAGGTGGGGGGGCATACTCATGGGCGATGGCACTGGCACAGGGCACCGCATAGTACGCAAAATTGTCTCTGCCGGTGGGAGGGCCTAAACAGCCAAGTGCAGTGAGATGGAAGATGGGGACGACAAGGAGTTCAGAGTAGTGCAGGGATTCCCTAGCAAGGAGACTTATGTAATTGTTTTCAATGTTGGGACAGCAATTTTTGGGGGACACTATACTCTGGTGAATGATATATGGGGCCCACCATACACTGGAGCATTCCAAAGGTGGACATCAGACACTGGAGCAGCATTTACAGGGCCCATTATACACTAGAGCAGTAGAAATGGGGCCCATTATATATGGAGCATTATTTGGGCCCATAAGACAGTGGAGCTTCATCCATTGGGACCAACATATACTGTAGCATTATGTGGAGCTCATCATATACGGTTTGAAACATTATATGGGAATAATGATTCCGTATGGAGAAATATATGGGCCTCATTACTCTGTATAGCTCACTAAGCGCTGGCCATAATACTGTATGGAGTTATATACTGTCCGTTTTTGGAGGTATTGGAGAATTTAAAATGGATATCAGTCATGAGATGTAAGAAGTGAAGTATTTTTCATTGTACTATACTGCTATTTCTTTGCCGTATCGGAGCATCATGAGTTGTGGTATGTGTTAAAGGGGCGCTCTTTGGCCCTGGGCCCACGAAAACCTGGAGCCAGCCCTCCCCCCCCACAACTGTAGCCAAATAACCCCCATTTTTCAGTGCGTAACTAGTATTATGAAGTTAATTAAGGTTGACAAGCTTCAGTAGCAAGAATTTATGCTTTTGGCATTCAAATGGGCACTGTTGGTGTGTTTCCTGTCCTCCTCTCACTGCCGACTTTAATTCTCCATTGACTTACATTGGGTTTCTTGTTTCGGGACGACCCCGACTTTTCCCTATAGGCGGCCGATTTTGCTCGACCCGACTTTTGGAAAAGTCGGGTTTCATGAAACGAAACTCGACCCTAAAAAAACAAAAGTCGCTCAACACTAATGAAAACGAAATAGAACTTTTTGGTATTGACTTCACTCGTCATGTTTGGAGGAAGAAGAAGGATGCATGCAACCTCAAGAACACAGTTCCAACCATTAAGCATGGTGGGGAAAACACCATAATATGGGGGTGCTTTTTTTTGTAATGAGTGATTCACTACTAAAATTTAAGAAGGGACTTAATGGCTTTCTTGAAAAGTATAATGTTACAGGGTATATACTAGATTCCTTGATAGGGAGTTGATCCAGGGAACTAGTCTGATTGCCGTATGTGGAGTCGGGAAGGAATTTTTTTCCCCAGTGTGGAGCTTAGTGTTTGCTGCATGGGTTTTTTGCCTTCCTCTGGATCAACATGTTAGGCTATGGGTTGAACTAGATGGACTTAACGTCTCCCTTCAATCTTAAATACTATGTTACTAAATATGATTTTTATTATTGTATAATTAAAAAGAACACATTTTTATTTATAACCATTTTTTCACTGTTCGTTATTTTTCCAATTAAATGTAACTCCTAATTTTAAAGGTGAATGCTGAAATGACAAATTTGCAGCAGATTTTACCTGCAGGATTGTGCAGGTACAATCTGTAGCATTACCACAGTATCAGGCAAGCTGATGTGATTTTACAAATAACGCAATGACATTGCATCATAGTGTGCGGATCACAATGGGTTCCGCCAACAGTCTAAAATGTGTATGTTGCCAAAGTATCTTTCGTCCAACAGCCAACCAATGTCTATGGCATCCTTAATGGGACTTGCTTTGAATAGTCATTCTGTGCTGACAAAGTATAGGAGCTCGGTGCACCATGACGCAGCCAAACATTTAAGTACACCTTCCCACCTGCTTGTTTTCCATCTATTCTCCATCCTTTTCTGGCTCTATTAACACAGGGCTGTCAATCAAAAAATAGGGGGAATTGAGACAGAGAGAAAACAAGCAGATGGGAAGGTGTGCCTGCATGTTTGGCCATGCCAAGGTGCACCGAGTGCCTGTACTTGAACAATCACTCTGTGATGACAAAGTCCCTTTAAGGAAACATGTAGCACATATATAAGGACTCCCTGCTCAGCCAAGGTGTTGCTGCAATGCGGTCAAAAATGAAGCCAATAAACAGTTTCACAAGTAAAAAAAAATGCACACGTTAACAAGTGTTTGAAAACTGTGAAGATGCACTGTAAAATGACATGCTGGCATGATTCCCAGCCGCACCTTATAAGTTCTTACCTTAACGCCTGAAAATACTTTGGTTTGTAATGTAAAATAAGAGTTTTTTTTATACTTTATATTTTCTTTCCTTCACATTAGGCAAACTCAACTGCAAATGAAGATGCTAAAACGCCATCTACTTTGAATGGAGCTCCAGGCATGTCAGTCATGTTACTTACCATACTTACATTTTCAGTCTTTCACTACATCCTAAACTGACCACCTTCTGTGAAGACTGACTGATGAAGAACGATGAAGAGAAGCCAAAACACGGATGCCATATGTGAAGAGTCCAAACAACTGATAAATGTCTAGGCTCACTTTCTCTGAACCTGATCTGTAGAATAAACCTGATTGTACCATGAAGTGTTATGTTTTTTTTATTAGCATTTTACCTTTGCTTATTCTACATGCACATAAACAGAGGCCTTAATACATCAAATGTTACAGAACCAGCTGAGTGTTCATTCCATTTAATAAGTCCCATATATTATAGTATAGTATATACAAAATCACCACAAGCTTGTGAATTAGAAGACAAAGATTGTGAAACTGTATAAAAATATATATGTATACAATATAAATATTCTAGTACCTCAAACTTTACACAGAGTTGCTTAATAAAACTATACATAGAACATCTCCGGTACCCGTCAGCTTCAGTTTCACATTTAACAGATTTTTTTTTTTTATTAAGGTACTGTCACACTTAGTGATGTACCAGCGATCCCGACCAGCGATATGACGCGGTCAGGATCGCTGGTGCATCGCTAAGTGGTCGCTAGTGAACTGCCACACAGGCAGATCTCACCAGTTGACATCGCTGGGGTCGGGGGTCGCTACTTTCCTGTCACACTAGGCGATCCTGACGTCCTCCCGCCCGGCTCCACGCTCGTCGCTCGTCTCTCCACAGGAAGCGCCACAGGAAGCTGACGACGAGAAACAGTCCTAGATGTTCTCGCGCGATCAGCAATAACCAGCGGGGGAGCGGGTTGTAGGTATCAGACACAGCGATGTCGCTAGCAATATCGCTATAACGTCACAAGTTATAGCAATATTGCTAGCGATATCGCTTAGTGTGACAGTACCTTTTCTTGGATTGTGGGTAGGAAACTGCATCATATTTTATCATGTTGGAGTAGAAGGTTCATACGTTGTGCCAGACTGCATCTTCATGTTCGTAATACTGTAGGAAGGAGCATGGGATGATGAATGGCTCCTGGAAACCTGGTGAAAATGACTGATAAATTCCATTAAGTGATGTCTTGCTCTTTCGTTGTAATATATTCAGCAGAATAACAGGAACACAGATCATCACTGGTCCGGAAAATAAACTATTAATTGTTTCAGAACACTTCAAGATCCCAAACTTGTGTTAGCCTGTCCTTTGCTGTCTCCCACACCACAACATGGTCCGAGTCATAACTGTGCCCACCTGCAAGTTAAGAGAGAAATCTTAGCAAAAGTAGTACTTCGGCTACATGAGGAAAACCTTACAGGTGAGTTATTTTGCAAGAGCCAACTTTCAAAAATAGAAAGAATAAAAGACAGTCCAGCTCACTGCTATCATCCTCGTCTTGCTTGCGGCTTGGGCACAGAGCCAGCGTGAGCTCGCTGCATATACAAATCCTAATAAAGGCCAGCTCGCAGGATGTTCCAGTTTTAAAAAAAAAAAATTGAGGCATATAGAGAATACAGCCACTCCATATATTATCTCACACATTTTGAACTAGCCGTTTTAAGTAAGTGGTTTCCCATGAATAAGAACAGCTAGTTAGAAAACGTTGGATATTATGTAGAATGGGTATTTTATCTATAAGCCTGGAACAAGCTGCATTAATTATACTTTATTAATATTAGTCACCTTTTTAAGCTTAAAATTTACACAAATAATATTTATTTCAGGATTATCGCAGCAGCATGTTGCAGCTAACAGATGGACTTTTTTATAGTAAATATTCACTTCTAGGGTATAAATTTGATTTTCAGCAGTAAAATAGTAGATGTTGATCATGTTCAGGAGTCATTTCTGTACATCAATTCATCATAATAGTGAACAAAACTGAAAATATGCAAAATGGATATCAATAATGGCTGTTCCCTCCCCTAGCAAAATACTTATCACTGTCTTCTGCTCTTCCCTGCACTCCTCCAGTCCTGATCCTCCATCCTGTGACCACAGCTCCTGACTGACCAGAAGTCAGAGGTATTGATCACAAGCTCCCAGGGTAAGTCTATGAAAACCTTGTTCGGACTCTCATGGAATTACATTGAGAAGTGACCTCCGGCTCACCCAACAAACACTGGAGTGATCCAGCAGGTCACAAACTGCAGAAGACGACTGCATCGCTGCTGAGAACAGAAGAAGACGGCAGATAACGATTTTACTTTGGGCATTAGTGATACCATTCTGATGATAAAATTAACAAACAATGCTAGAGTGGTGCTTTAAGAGGTTAAAAGAGTTAAGAGACGCTTCCTGGCCACTACTGACTTGAAAGTATAGAAAGTCTGCCACGCCTAACGTGTATTATGATTCTCTGCTGCACCAAGAACAGATAATACACTCGGCAGATGCTCAGAAACTTTATTTTTTTTAAAGACAGTGTCGTACTACATGGAAGGAGACCCTCCTGAGAAATGTATGTACACCACATCACTAATAGTGCCAGTCACATCTGTAAATTGGTTAAGTTCTGACATCAAAATGCGATTTTTATACACTGCCGTTTACTGCAATTATTTCTGATAACTGTATGTAGAAGGTTTTTACGTGTTTTATGCATATGTATCAGTTTGTTCAAAATTATGATGAATTAAGCTACAGAATTTACCTCTGATCACAGCAAACATCTACTATTTTTACATTAAAAGCAAATTCATTCACTAGAAGTAGAGATTTTAAAATACTTTTATATATATATATATATATATATATATATACAGTGGGGCAAAAAAGTATTTAGTCAGTCAGCAATAGTGCAAGTTCCACCACTTAAAAAGATGAGAGGCGTCTGTAATTTACATCATAGGTAGACCTCAACTATGGGAGACAAACTGAGAAAAAAAAATCCAGAAAATCACATTGTCTGTGTTTTTTTCATTTTATTTGCATATTATGGTGGAAAATAAGTATTTGGTCAGAAACAAAATTTCATCTCAATACTTTGTGATATATCCTTTGTTGGCAATGACAGAGGTCAAACGTTTTCTGTAAGTCTTCACAAGGTTGCCACACACTGTTGTTGGTATGTTGGCCCATTCCTCCATGCAGATCTCCTCTATTGAAGTGATGTTTTTGGCTTTTCGCTTGGCAACACGGACTTTCAACTCCCTCCAAAGGTTTTCTATAGGGTTGAGATCTGGAGACTGGCTAGGCCACTCCAGGACCTTGAAATGCTTCTTACGAAGCCACTCCTTCATTGCCCTGGCGGTGTGCTTTGGATCATTGTCATGTTGAAAGACCCAGCCACGTTTCATCTTCAATGCCCTTGCTGATGGAAGGAGGTTTGCACTCAAAATCTCACGATACATGGCCCCATTCATTCTTTCATGTACCCTGATCAGTCGTCCTGGCCCCTTTGCAGAGAAACAGCCCCAAAGCATGATGTTTCCACCACCATGCTTTACAGTAGGTATGGTGTTTGATGGATGCAACTCAGTATTCTTTTTCCTCCAAACACGACAAGTTGTGTTTCTACCAAACAGTTCCAGTTTGGTTTCATCAGACCATAGGACATTCTCCCAAAACTCCTCTGGATCATCCAAATGCTCTCTAGCAAACTTCAGACGGGCCCGGACATGTACAGGCTTAAGCAGTGGGACACGTCTGGCACTGCAGGATCTGAGTCCATGGTGGCGTAGTGTGTTACTTATGGTAGGCCTTGTTACATTGGTCCCAGCTCTCTGCAGTTCATTCACTAGGTCCCCCCGCGTGGTTCTGGGATTTTTGCTCACCGTTCTTGTGATCATTCTGACCCCACGGGGTGGGATTTTGCGTGGAGCACCAGATCGAGGGAGATTATCAGTGGTCTTGTATGTCTTCCATTTTCTAATTATTGCTCCCACAGTTGATTTCTTCACTCCAAGCTGGTTGGCTATTGCAGATTCAGTCTTCCCAGCCTGGTGCAGGGCTACAATTTTGTTTCTGGTGTCCTTTGACAGCTCTTTGGTCTTCACCATAGTGGAGTTTGGAGTCAGACTGTTTGAGGGTGTGCACAGGTGTCTTTTTATACTGATAACAAGTTTAAACAGGTGCCATTACTACAGGTAATGAGTGGAGGAAAGAGGAGACTCTTAAAGAAGAAGTTACAGGTCTGTGAGAGCCAGAAATCTTGATTGCTTGTTTCTGACCAAATACTTATTTTCCACCATAATATGCAAATAAAATAAAAAAAAAACAGACAATGTGATTTTCTGGATTTTTTTTTCTCAGTTTGACTCCCATAGTTGAGGTCTACCTATGATGTAAATTACAGACGCCTCTCATCTTTTTAAGTGGTGGAACTTGCACTATTGCTGACTGACTAAATACTTTTTTGCCCCACTATATATATATATATATATATATATATATATATACACATATATATTTTGATATACGGTATACATTTTTACTTTATTGTTTGGTTCCCTTAGAAGACGTGAACCAGCAATATTTAAATCACTTTTACTATAAACTATATACCACAAACTATATGCTATAATCTATAATATTGCAGTATATAAGAAAATTGCAGTCTCCTATGGAAGCCTGTAGCTAAAAACCATGACAGTAATGGGAGTGGGGCTTTAGTAGGCATCTGGTTGTTATGGTAACCAAATAGTACGCTGTGATTCCATCGCGGAGAGCCAATGGAAGCCGAAGACCAGATGCCTCAGGACTGATATCATTTTAATGCTGCTGTCAGAGATAGAAATTGAAGTGGCTAAGCTACAGTCATTGGATTGCATAACCACAGTTGTAGTAACAGACAGATGCTGACTATATAACATAGCCAATGGCTCTGCTTAGTATGAAGCAGTCTCAGCTCCTGAGACTGCTTCATACATTCCTTATAGACCTATGACAAAAATGTACATCATATGTTGTTAATATCACAGATAAAATATTTCACAATACAGCTGCCAAGGAGATCAGCTGATTGTTCTAGGTGCCACTTTTGAAACCACAGCAAACAACTTATTATGCCAAGGGACGACATGACCAATGAGGTATCACCCTGCAGTGGTTGCTGAAGGTGAAATGTAGGATTATATTGCAGGTATTCTGATGAATTGCTGGCTATAGGCTATTATATAAATCTCATATATGATGTATCCTATAATAAATAATTGTTGCTTTCTCTTTACTCAAATCACTAGAGTTTGTGGGGAAAATCACACAAGAATTGAGATCTGAAAATCTGCAGTAATTCACATTGTGTGAAATCACTCTTACAGCCGAGTTTAGGCTTTTAAATCCCAACAGGGTCACCCATAGAATTCATGGGGCCCTAGAGCAGAAGTTCTAATTGGGCAGAACACCCCAAAAAAATTAAATAATTGCCAGGTTACAGAAGAAAATATCTCACAACTTTCCAGCCTTCATGTAGTAATTTTCATCCTGCTGAAGACCTAGATTTATCTTTAAATTGCCTTATTTAAGTATGATGCCAACAAATGTGCCCCCCAAGCACAGTATGATACCCCCATAGTGTAGCCCTCCACATTATCCTCTACATGCACAGCATAATGACCCTACTGTACTCCCAAGGATAAATATGGTCACCACAACAACACAGTATGATCCCCCAACTGTGACGCCTCCGACAGCCCTCCATGCAGTATAACGGGGCTACATACAGGATAATAGTCCTACACTGTATAATCACCCCCCATAGCACTCCACACAGTATGATGGACCCCACACAAACCTTCACACTGTATAAATCCTCCATATAGTATAATGCGTCCCCCTAATCTTCCATATAGTATAATGCGCCCCGCAGCATCCTCCATATAGCATAATGCACTCCCCGTGGTCCTCCATAGAATATAATTCAATCTCCATGGTTCTCCATAGAATATAATTCACTCCCCATGGTCCTCCATATAATATAATGCACTCGCCATGGTCCTCCATACAATAAAATGCACTTCACATGGTCCTCCATAGAATATAATGAACCCCCCATGGTCCATCATACAGTATAATTAATCCCCCAATGGTCCTCCACACGCTATTATGGCCACCAGTCACTGATTTAAAACAATAAATACAACGCTTACCTCACCCCGTACCACCCAATGCTTCAGACTGCTGAGCCTGTGGTGTGAAGAGCCGTATAATTAAGTCATCGCGCCCGCTGTACTGACACGTCATATGCCGAGGTAGACTGATAGGGGTGCAGGCGTCTGCTGATGCTCCCTTCTCCATATCATCATTGCTGGCACTGAGTGAGCCCCCCTCTGGCCGTCAGTGCGAGGAATGATGATGGAGGAAGGAGCCTCAGCAGACGCCTCCACCCCTACCCAGCTCACGGGCCCCATAGCAGTGGTGTGGTCTGACCTGCTGCCACTGGTGGTATGTCACTGAGTTGGCCAACTTTTGGAAAAGTGTGCAGTGCTTAGCTGGGAAGTGACACGACCAAGCACAGCCAACAAACTAATCAAAATGTAAAAAAACAAGAGTTTTGCAAATCAAGATAGAAAGGTACAGTTATGCTCAAAAGTTTACATACCCTGGCAGAATTTTTGCTTTCTTGGCCTTTTTTCAGAGAATATGAGTGATAACTAGTGTTGAGCATTCCGATACCGCAAGTATCGGGTATCGGCCGATATTAGCTGTATCGGAATTCCGATACTTAGTTCCGATACTTTTTTCATATCGAATACCGGAATCGGAAGTTCCCATAATGCTAGGAGCCCGCTCGATTTGATTCAGCCAATGGGGATCCTCAGAAGTGTGGGCATATCATGTTAGGCATGTAGGCATGTTAACTACTGGCATGGCTGTGATTGGCTGCTGAAATGATGTCATGATGCACTATAAAAAGCGCTGCAGCCGCCATTTCTGGTCACTCTGCTGTGAATTCAGTTAGGGACAGGCTGCTGTTGAAGACTGTGAGGGACAGTTAGAAATAGCGATTCCACAAAACATATAGTGCTTAACCCAGGCTACATAAACCACCACTGTAGCTTGCTTTTCCCTAGCAGCGCTGTTTTCACAGCTGTCTGCAAGGGCTGTGTGAGTGCAGACCCACGCTGTGTAGTGTGTCCTGCAGGCACGTCTGCTTGTAGGCCGGCCAGCGTGTGTCTCTGCCTCATACACATTTTTCTTTTATTGCTGCTTTTTTTTTCTCCTGTATAGTGTGCTTCCATACGTATCCATATACGTTGGTTGCAAACACTAAAGGAGTGGACAGCGGAGCCTTTCAGCAGCCTTTCAGTGCTATAGCCCATTTCTCTGCACTGTTTTTGGCTGTCTGATAGGTCTCTCTGTGTGTGAGTGCAGCTCACGTTGCAGTGTGTTCTACAGCCACCGCTAGCTGTAGTCCGCTCAGCGTGCGTCACTGCCTCATACATAGTCCTTTTTTTGCAGCAAATTTTGCCAGATTTTTGATCCTATATTAGTGTGCTTCCAACCGCATCCATTGTCATTGGTTGGTTGCAAACACTATATAGGATTAGATAGAGGAGCCTTTTTGCTGGCTTGTGCCCTTCAGGGCCAGCCAGGCTAGTATCACCCTATTTTTTGGAGCCTCATCAATTGCATTGTAGGTTAGCTTCCTGCATTGTAATCGCTCCAAAAAGTTTGTGATACTATAGCTTTCAAACTTTGGTCACATCCTTTCCTTTCCTTTCCCCCCACCCAAAAAAAAAAAAGGAAATAAAGTTCACCAAACACTCCACTTTACAGTTGTCTAGGCCACATTAGATCATATTAAAGTGTAGTACACACACTCTTAGCCAAATTAGTGTTTCTTATACTGGTTAGCAGGTGTTCAGGAATAAGAACACTAAGCCACCCCTTTTTTACTTTTCTGCCTATCTTTATCAGTCTACCAAGATGAAGAAGGCAGGGAGTAAGGCACGTGGTCATGGCCGTGGAGTTTCAGAAGGGAGAGGACGGGGGGATTCAGCAGGGAGAGGACGTGGGGATTCGGTATCTGCTGCGGCCACCAGTGACCCGGC
This sequence comes from Dendrobates tinctorius, assembly GCF_039654945.1. Taxonomy (NCBI): domain Eukaryota; kingdom Metazoa; phylum Chordata; class Amphibia; order Anura; family Dendrobatidae; genus Dendrobates; species Dendrobates tinctorius. Next base: position 37,593,379 of record NW_027361683.1, read on the forward strand.
ATCCCCCACTTTTACCAGGCAACAGTCCTTCATGCGCAGCTTTGTAGGACCTTGCCGTACCCCACTGCTGCGTGACGAACAAATTGAAGCCGTTGTCGGATGGATGGCAGCTAACGCATCCACTTCAATGACTTCCTCATCCTCCCAAGGCCAGAGCACTGAAGAGCAACCATCTGTCTCTTCACCACCTGCCAAATTGCCCAGGCAGTCTGAGAGCCCTGGACAGGAGCCATCTCAATCTTTACTTCTGTTCTCAGAATCTGTTGGCTTGGAAAGAGGTGGCCAGCCAAGAGGCATTCTAGAGCGTGAAGAAGAGGGAGTATGCAGTGATGCGCAACTGCTTTGTCCCTCTGAATCTGAAGAGGCGGGTGGGCCAGTGCCTATGGTCAGCACACCTCAGTATGCATCAGATGATGATGAGACTCAGTTGCCAATTTCTGGTGTGTACGGTGCTGGCGAGACAACCCAGGACCAGCCGGTGCTTGAAGAGGGGAGTGGAGATGATGAGGTCCTTGACCCATCATGGCGTCAGCCACAGGAAGGTGGTGGGAGCAGCTCTGAGGAAGAGATTCCCCGAACGGCCAAAAGAGGAGGGAGAGGGCGGGGGCAGACTTGGTTGCCTGTAGCCTCCACTTTGGCACCCGTGAGGAGCAATCCTCTTCCAAAACACAAAACGGGCCCTCCCAGGACTTGCAGTGCGTGGTCTTTTTTTGACACAGTTGCAGATGACATTTGCTTTGTCAAATGCAAGCTGTGTCATCAGAAAGTGAAACGAGGGAAAAATGTGAGCAACCTCAATACCACAAATATGTGGAAACATGTGCGTACCAAGCATGAGGTGGAGTTACACAGACACACTGAAGATGTAGGCCAACCTTCAGCAGCACCTACCACCTCTTCAGCTCGTGTTGGGGCCTCTTCCTCCAGCTCACACACAGCTGGTTCGGCTTCCTCACTGGAACGCCATGGAAGAACCACTGCCACTGTTGTCCAGAGACCCAGTGAAATTCCACCCACTGAACCACGTTCGCAGTCATCAGCACCCTCCCAGGCCACTCACCAGCAATCGGTAGCACAGGCATGGGAGAAAAAGCGGCCATACTCGGCAAACCATCCCCGAGCACTGGCTCTGAATGCCGGCATTGCCAAACTACTGGCCCTTGAGATGCTGTCATTCAGGCTGGTGGAGACTGACATTATTCCGAAACTTTATGTCATTGGCAGTTCCACAATACAATGTGCCCAGCCGCTTTTATTTCAGCAGGCAAGCTGTCCCTGCCCTACAAAAGCATGTGGAGGGAAAAATTAAAAATGCGCTACTAAATGCCGTCAGTAGCAAGGTCCACCTGACCACCGATGCGTGGACCAGTAGCCATGGACAGGGACGATACCTTTCCCTCACTGCCCATTGGGTCAATGTTGTGGAGCCGGGTACAGATCTGGAGAGTGGCTCTGTACGTATTCTGCCAACTTCAAGGATTGCAGGAATGCAGTCTGTACATATTGAGTCCTCCTCCTACTCTAGTTCCTCGGAATCAGCACTGCGTGAGCCTGTTAGGCCAGATATGAGCACAGGTGTGGCCAAACGTCAACAGGCCGTCCTTAAATTAATTTCTTTGGGGAATCGGAGCCACACAGCACAGGAGCTCTGGAATGCCATCAAGCAGGAGAGCGATGTGTGGTTTGTGCCAGCGAATCTCCAGCCAGGTTTGGTAGTGAATGACAATGGCCGAAATCTAGTGGCAGCTCTGGGCCTAGGCAACCTCACTCACATACCATGTCTGGCACACGTGCTCAATTTGGTCGTGCAGAGCTTTCTGAGGGACTATCCGGATCTTGATGCACTGCTGCACAAGGTTCGCCTAGAGTGTGCTCACTTGCGGCATTCCAGCATGGCAAGATCGCGCATTGCATCTCTGCAACGACGATTCCGCCTGCCAGAACATCGCATCATATGTGACCTCCCCACCAGGTGGAATTCAACGTTACATATGTTGGAGCGGTTGTGTGAGCAGCAGGCAGCAGTAATGGAGTACCAGCTGCATCAGGCGCAAACAAGTCGCACTGTGCGCCGGACACACTTCACCACCACTGAGTGGGCCACTATGAGGGACATCTGCCAAGTTTTGCGTGCCTTCGATGACTCCACGCGGATGGCCAGTGCAGATGATGCACTAATCAGCATGACTGTCCCCCTCATCTGTCTGCTTCAAAAAACCTTACAAGCACTAAGTGAGGAGGTTTTTGAAGAGGTCGAGGATGAGCAGTCAGAAATGCCATCTGCTTCTGGCAAGTCTGCGCAACGTGCTTCCACACAAAGGCCCAGGCAGGGGACACTTAGTGAGGAGGACGACGAGGAGTCAATGGAGGAGGAGGAACACATCTCTCCAGAGGAGGGAGGTACACAAGGCTCTAGTAGACAGTGTGTACAGCGAGGGTGGGGTGATGCTGAGCAGGCAGAGATGCTGCCTCAAGCTGGGGACAGCGTTTCCGGTCCAGTTGGCAGTCTGCAGCACATGGTTGATTTCATGCTGCAGTGCTTGTTAGGCTACTTTCACACATCCGGTGTGTGGGGTCCGGCGGCGTGCGGCGAAAAGCCGGGCCGCCGGATCCGGCCTGCAGCCGTGACAGCGGATGTGTGTGCGGCGAGATGATACGGCTCGGACATTATTAAAGGAGCCGCAGGACAGAGGCAGCCAATGAGACAGCTGCTGAAAGGGAGGTGAGGGGAGGAGAGGATAGGAGAGGGGAGGGGAGGAGAGGGGAGGGGGGTGGAGAGAGAGAGACATGGGGGGTTAACATTAGTGTCCAGGCAAGAGAATCTCTCTCTCTTGCTGGGCACTTGTGGGGTTAACCCCACAGAGAGATCTCTCTCTCTCACCCAGACACTGTGAGTGTTAACCCCACAAGTGCCCGGCGAGAGAGATCTCTCACAAGTGTCCGGGTGACAGAGAGAGATCTCTCTCTCTCTCGCCGGGCACTTGTGGGGTTAACATTCACAGAGTCTGGGCATGCGCTGTGGAAAAAGCCGGTCCGGCGCTGCAAAAAAACGTTACATGGAACGTTTTTTCCAGACGCCGGACAGGCTGTTTTTGCCGGATCAGGCAAAAACCGGATACGCCGCATAGGTATCCGGCGCGATGCGGCAATAATGAAACTGAATGGGGGAAAAACCGGATCCGGTGGCAACCGGCGCCGGATCCGGTTTTTACAGTTTTCGCCGCATCGCGCCTGATGCTGAAAACCGGATGTGTGAAAGAGGCCTTAAATGACCGCCGCATCTCCAACATTCTCCACACGGCTGATTATTGGGTGTACACCCTCCTAGATCCTCGCTACCGGGACAACTTACAAAGCCTCATACCACAATTGAACCGGGAGCGAAAAATGCGGGAGTACCAAGAAACACTTGTGCAGGCCATCATGTTCTCCATTCCCCCCACAAGTGTTGCTGGTAGTGCTTTTCAAAGCAGCCATGTGGGTAGAGGCAGTGGAGGAAGCTCTGCACAAAGAGGTAGCAGAGGCAGTGCCGCAGGACAAGGCAAGGACAGTATGGCCCAAATGTGGAAAAGTTTTGTGGGACCGCCACAAACGGCTACACCATCACAGACGGCTCCAGTCAGCAGGAGGCAACGTTTCCGTCAGATGGTGACAGACTACTTGTCGTGCCCTGTTAGTGTTCTCCCAGACGGCGCTTCCCCGTTCAAGTATTGGGTCTCTAAGCTGGATACATGGCCAGAGCTTAGCCAGTATGCATTGGAGGTGCTGGCTTGCCCTGCTGCCAGTGTATTATCGGAACGTGTCTTTAGTGCTGCAGGTGGTGTGGTAACAGACCGTCGCACGCGACTCTCCGCCGATAATGTTGACCGGCTTACTTTTGTGAAAATGAACAAGGCCTGGATCTCACCTGAATTTGCCAGTCCTCTTCCAGAATAAATAATTGGCTGGCAACAGGATCCAGGTCTCCTGTTGTGTTCATGTTTCTATGACCTGAACTTTATTTCCTGGGCTACAGCAACGCCCGTTGTTGCTCAGAAGTGCTGTCCGCACAGACAAAACACTCGCTCATGTGTAAGTGGGGTTTGGTAACGTCAGCTGATCCCCTGCTGTGTGCACGGCAAACTCTGACTACCTCTGATTTAATATGTTCTCTGATTTGCCCTCTGTCTCCACTCTGTTTTGAGCATTTCCTCCGGCCTACAACACCGCCTGTTTCTGCTCTCAAGTGCCGTCTGCACAATCCACACTTGTTCCTGTGGTACCTGGGTCCTGTAACATCTGCTCATCTCCAGAGTTGAGCACGGCAATGTCTCCTGCTTTGTCTACATTCCCACTACTTGTAGTGGAAATGTGGACAGAGCAGGAGACATTGCCTGACTCACCTCTAGGGAGAAGCTGCTGTTACAGAACCCCAGTAACACAGGAACAAGTGTGGGTTGTGCAGACGGCATTTCAGAGCAGCAACTGGTGTGGTTGGAAGCCAGCGGAAATACTCGAAACAGAGTGAAGACAGAGGCCTAATTGGAGTACGTTGACAGTTAGTAGTAGTCTAGAAACAATCGCAAACTGCCACCAAGTAGGCCTCGGCCTACTACCTGATTTTCCCTGGGCTCCGACACCGCCAGTTGGTGCTCAGAAGTGCTGTCCGCACAGACAAAACACTCGCTCATGTGTAAGTGGGGTTCGGTAACGTCAGCTGATCCCCTGCTGTGTGTATGGCAAAGTGTCCTGCTCCCTCCACAGTCAAACAACCTCAGATTTACACCTGGCTCCAAGTAGGCCTCGGCCTACTACCTCATTGTCCCTGGGCTCCGACAACGCCAGTTGGTGCTCGGAAGTGCTGTCCGCACAGACAAAACACTCGCTCATGTGTAAGTGGGGTTCGGTAACGTCAGCTGATCCCCTGCTGTGTGTATGGCAAAGTGTCCTGCTCCCTCCACAGTCAAACAACCTCAGATTTACACCTGGCTCCAAGTAGGCCTCGGCCTACTACCTCATTGTCCCTGGGCTCCGACAACGCCAGTTGGTGCTCGGAAGTGCTGTCCGCACAGACAAAACACTCGCTCATGTGTAAGTGGGGTTCGGTAACGTCAGCTGATCCCCTGCTGTGTGTATGGCAAAGTGTCCTGCTCCCTCCACAGTCAAACAACCTCAGATTTACACCTGGCTCCAAGTAGGCCTCGGCCTACTACCTCATTTTCCCTGGGCTCCGACAACGCTAGTTGGTGCTCGGAAGTGCTGTCCACACAGAAAAACACACACGTTCATGTGAAAGTGGGGTTCAGTAACGTCAGCTGATCCCCTGCTGTGTGGAGGGCAAACTGCTGCTGCCTCCAAATTGTAACTACTTCAGATTTAAACATTCTCTGATTTGGCCTCTGTCTCCACTCTGTCTCTAGTATTTCCCCTGACCTCCAACACCGCCAGTTCCTGCTCACAGTTGCCGTCCACGCATTCCACACGTGTTCCTGTGTTACTGGGGTTCTGTTACGTCAGCAGATCCCCCAATGTGTGTCCGCCACTGTCTCCTGCGCTGTCCACCTTCCCACTGCAAGCGGTGGGAATGTGGACAGAGCAGGAAACAGTGGCAGACACACATCAGGGGATCTGCTGACATTACAGAATCCCAGTAACACAGGAACACGTGTGGATTGGGCAGACGGCTACTGTACGCATAAACTGGCGGTGTTGGTAGTCACGTGAAATCCTGGAAACAGAGTGGAGACAGATGCCTAATTGGAGCACGTTGACAGTCTGTTGTAGCCTACAAACAATCTAAAACTGCCACCAAGTAGGCCTCGGCCTGCACCCTGGTTCTCCCTGGGCTCCAACAACGCTAGTTGGTGCTCGGAAGTGCTGTCCACACAGAAAAACACACTTGTTCATGTGAAAGTGGGGGTCAGTAATGTCAGCTGATCCCCTGCTGTGTGGACGGCAAACTGCTGCTGCCTCCAAATTCAAACAACGTCTTATCTTAAACTGCCTCCAAGTAGGCCTCAGCATACAAAATGACTATCCCTGGGCTCCAACATCGTCAGTTGTTGCTCGGAAGTGCCGTACATACAGAAAAACACACTCGTTCATGTGAAAGTGGGGGTCAGTAACGTCTGCTGATCCCCTGCTGTGTGGAGGGCAAAGTGTCCTGCTCCCTCCAAAGTCAAAATACCTCTGCTTTACACCTCGCTCCTAGTAGGCCTCGGCCTGCACCATGATTGTCCCTGGGTTCCAACAACGCTAGTTGGTGCTCTGAAGTGCTGTCCACACAGAAAAACACACACGTTCATGTGAAAGTGGGGTTCAGTAACGTCAGCTGATCCCCTGCTGTGTGGAGGGCAAACTGCTGCTGCTTCCAAATTGTAACTACTTCAGATTTAAACATTCTCTGATTTGGCCTCTGTCTCCACTCTGTCTCTAGTATTTCCCCTGACCTCCAACACTGCCAGTTCCTGCTCACAGTTGCCGTCCACGCATTCCACACGTGTTCCTGTGTTACTGGGGTTCTGTTACGACAGCAGATCCCCCAATGTGTGTCCGCCACTGTCTCCAGTAGTGGCTGGAGCCGAGCCTCCCCTCCCCCAGGAAAGGCGTTAGGCGGAGGCCAGTTAGTTGAGGGGGTGTTGCCACTATATATGGGTGTGTAGTGGGGCCTCCCTCCTCACAGTTCCCGCTCTGCTACAATAAGCAGTTGTCCCACTCACCATGGCTGACCTGGAGCGGGCGTTGCAGTGCCTGAGGGCGGCTTCTTTACACCAGCCGCCAGGATGGCTGGAGGCGCAGTTGGCGGCGGTCACCCCGGGGACGTCCGGGCAGCCGGTCCTGCCGACACCGAGGGAACAGCGCGCACGGCGGGTGAGGCCGCCCGAAAGACTCTCTCCTGATGTGGCTCCTAGGGCCTCCCGTCGGCGCAGGAGCCCCTCCAGGGACCCTCCAGGCCGGGCGCCCCGCGCTGCTCGCTCCAGCGGGCCCCGGCTTGGGAGGAATCCTCATGCCCGGCGAGGCCCTGCGGCGGTGTCTGGGCCTCAGTCTCGCTCCGTGCAGGGGGCGGGGCGGGCACGCGCCGGGCGGCGCTTGTCACAGGATCAATCGGAGGGCCGCGCTGGGGGCCCTAATCCAGCGCGTCCTGCTCCCAGCTCCTCTTCCCGGTCTGCGAGGACTACGTCAGCGGGGCCTTGCCTCTCACCCTCCAGTGTGGCGGAGTTTGCGGGTCCATCGGGGGGCCGCGGCGGGGGGGTGCCCGCAATGCGGCCTGCTTTCCGCTCCGGGAGCAGCGACAGGAGGCCTAGCAGCAGGGACGGGTCGGCCTGCTGCTCTGCAGGGCATGCGTCATCCACCCCCAAATCCGGCAGCAGGTGGTATGCTGTGGTCCCACGGAGCTCGCCAGCGGTGGCCGCACACGCGTCAGCGCGGACGGCTGGCGCATCATCGGGGTCTCCGGCCGTGTTGGCGCAATCAGCCACGTCGCCTCGGGATCTACAAGCGGGATCCCCCTTGGTCTTCGGGCACGATGGCCCGGTTCCCTCAGGGGGGAGTCCCGGACGATGGCGGTGGTCAAGTGGTGACGGCATCAGGAGCCAATCTGGCAGGAACGCATCTGGGGATCCTGGCGCTTCGGCTGGAGGGCTCACAGCTCCCTCGCAGCCCGGTGAGTATGCATCTGTGTCCCCTGTATGTCAGTCATTGGCGTCTCCAGGGTTAGGCGGGGTGGGTCCCTTGACGGACGGTTCGAGTAATGGGGTGGGGGTTACGTCCATGCTTGCAGATGTCCGCAATTTGCTGTCGCGTCTAGAGCGGGGTATTGTTGTACCATCCCCTTTGGCAGCCTGGGTGGGGTCTCCATCTGGGGGACAGGCGGGGCTGAGCGGGCCAGGGCTGGCGGGGCGCACTAGCGAACCAGTGTCAGTTTCAGTGCAAACTGAAAAGGAGAAGGAATGTCGTGTGCACTTGGATGACAGGGCTCACGGCGAGGTCTATGTCTGCTTTGAGGGCCCATTGGGGGCTCATTTAAAGAAGGAAGTTAAGGAGCGCATATGGAAGGACGAATATGTGGAGATTTTCTCGTTATTGCCGCTTGAAAAATTTAATCTGGATAAGAGCAAGAAGTTGGATAGCAAAAAGGAGGATGAGGAGAAACGCAGGTGGCGCTTAATTCCTCAAACGTTTGTGAATTGGCAGCAAGCGTTTGCCATTTTGGCAAGCGTTATAGGGGAAAGGGCCCCGGACAATTGCTCGGCATTGTTTTGTTACCTGGATGCGATAGGTGAAGCTTACAGGGTTTACGGGGGTCAGGCGTGGCTGAGGTACGATGAACAATTCCGGCAGAGGAAGGCTGTTCGCCCAGCCATTCGTTGGGATCAGAAGGATATTGGGTTATGGATGCGCGTTATTGCTCAGAACAAGTATGGGAGCTCCTTTCATGGGGGGGCTGGCAGCACCAGCCAGAGCAGCGGTAACTCAAGTGCCGCAAGCGGGAGTGGATCGGGGCAAGGGGGGCACCACAAGTTGGGGGTTTGTTGGCAGTTCAACGATGGGCAGTGCAAGTTCGGGGCGAATTGTAGATTCAAACACCTTTGTTCCGCCTGTAACGGTGCTTCCCATGGAGCGTCTAAGTGTTTTAAAAAAGGGAAGTCAGGAGCTAGGGGCGGTAATTCAAAAGGGGGAGACTCCGGTGAAACTGGAAAGGATGGTCCCTTATCTAAATAGATATGCGGACCGGGAAAAAGCGGCATTGTTGTATGCGGGTTTTAGAGATGGTTTCGTGATTCCGCATCCTCCTTTTGTCATTCCACTCGTTTTAAAAAATTTGCGTTCAGCTCTGGTTCACGCGGCTGTGGTCTCAGACAAAATTGAAAAGGAAGTTTCTTTGGGCCGCATGGCTGGCCCTTTCTCGTCCCCGCCGTTTCCGGATCTGGTGGTCTCTCCCCTGGGTGTGGTCCCAAAGAAGGAGCCAAATAAGTTTCGGCTTATCCAGCATTTGTCTTTTCCTCGGGGTAGGTCGGTCAACGACGGTATTGATCCGGAGATATGTTCGGTGGTTTACTCCTCCTTCGACGAGGCGGTGCGGTGGGTGCGGAGTTGTGGTCGGGGGGCCGTTATGGCCAAGACTGACGTGGAAGCTGCTTTCCGTCTCTTGGGTTGTTTTTGGGACGGCAAGTTTTTTGTGGACAGGTGCTTACCCATGGGCTGCTCATTGTCTTGCGCGTATTTCGAGGCCTTTAGTTCTTTTCTTGAGTGGGTGGTGCGTGACGTCTCTGGTTTTGAGTCAGTTATCCATTATTTGGATGATTTTTTGTGCGTCGGACCGACTGAATCGTTGCGTTGTCACAGACTATTGCAAACCATCGAGTGGGTTGCTGAGCGCTTTGGCGTTCCGCTGGCGCCTGGTAAAACCGAGGGCCCAAGTACATGCTTGCGTTTTTTGGGGATTGTTATTGACACCGTTGCGTGGGAGTTTCGGCTGCCGGAGGACAAGTTGGCTGATCTGCGGGCTGAGGTGGTTCGGGCGCGACGTTTGAAGAAAATATCATTGCGCGATCTCCAGTCGTTGCTGGGGAAGTTGAATTTTGCGTGTCGAGTAATGCCGATGGGGCGAGTTTTTTCACGTAGGCTGGCGAGCGCTACTGCAGGGATTCAGGCCCCCCATCATTTTGTCAGATTGTCGTCAGAGCTTAGGGTGGATTTGGCGGTTTGGGAGTCTTTTTTGGTTGGGTACAACGGTCGCTCTTTGGTGATGTCTGATGTGGTTGGCAACGACGCGCTGCAGCTGTTTACGGATGCGGCTGGGGGCATCGGTTTTGGAGCTTATTTCAGAGGACAGTGGTGCGCGTCTCGTTGGCCTGATGAGTGGATCGAGTCTGGTTTGGTGCGCAACATTGCGTTGTTGGAAATTTTTCCGATCCTGGTGGCAGTGCATTTGTGGGGTCGGGAGTTTCGGGATCAGCGTGTGCGGTTTAATTGCGACAACATGGGTGTCGTGTGCGCAATCAACGGGCTTACCGCTTCATCTCCTCCGGTAGTTCGGGTGCTGCAACAATTGGTTCTGCTATGTTTGTCTTTGAATGCGTGCGTGACCGCGTCACATGTTCCTGGAGTCAGGAACGAAATAGCTGACTCTCTTTCTCGTTCGCAGTGGGATCGTTTTCGCTCCTTGGCGCCAGAAGCAGAGGTCGAGGGTTTGGCTTGCCCGGAGGAACTGTGGAGGTTGGCTTATGGGCCGCATAGGCGCTGATTGAGTCCTCCTTGGCGCCGAAAACCTGGGAGGCCTACCGGGCAGTATGGCGGATGTGGGAGGAAGTTGCGGCAGCCGGCCCTGTCATTGGTTTCGGGCAGGATCAGGAGGGAATGCTGCTGGCCTGGTTGGGTTGTGGTTCACTTGAGGGCTGGTCTTGCGCAAAAGTGTCACGGGTTTTGGCTGGATTGTCGTTTGGCTTTCGGCTACGCAATAGTCGCGATTTGACAAAGACGTTTTTGGTCAGACAAGCGGCTAAGGGTTTTCGCCGGTGCAAAAGTGGGGGTGATTTGAGGAGGCCGATATCTTTTAATATGTTGGAACAGTTGGGCCTTGTGCTGGAGTCGGTTTGTTCTTCGCGTCATGAGCTTTTGTTGTTTCGTTTAGCTTTCTCGTTCGCCTTTTTCAGAGCTTTACGGGCGGGAGAGCTTGTTTCCCCAACACAGGTTCAGTTGGTGGGTTGTTGGCTAGGGATGTTGTGTTGACATCGCGTGGTGTGGAATTTTGGTTACGACGGTCCAAGACGGATCAGTCGGGAAAAGGCCATCGGGTGGTGTTGGGCAGCATGCCCGGCTCTTCTATGTGCCCTGTTCAGGGTTTACAGAATTTTTGGGAACTGCGACCCAGCTTGAGCGGATCGTTGTTGTGTCATGTTGATGGTAGTAGTTTGTCTCGTTATCAGTTTGGGGCCGTTTTCAAAAAGTCTATTCGGTTGTTGGGCTTAGACGAATCCCGTTTTGCAACTCACTCTTTTAGGATTGGGGCTGCCACGGAAGCAGCGGTTGGGGGTTTAGGTCCTGCGGGCATAATGCAGATTGGTGGCTGGAAGTCTAATCGGTACCGAAGCTATGTTCGGCCTCAATTGGAGGGGGGGGTGGCTTGAGTGGAAGCTTGTGGCGGATTGGGAGTTATTTTCGTGTACTGTGGTATGTTGTGATGTTTAGCGCCCCCTTCCCCTCTTTTTGTTTCAGATACCGCACCTTTGTTAGTTTGGATTTTTGGGCACTCCTTTGTTCATTGGGGAGCTGTGCGTGCTGACGTCCGGAACGATGGCAGACAACTCGGCTTCTCCAGGACCGTGGCGGTGGTGCGGTAGCTCGGTTTCAGGGGAATGGAGTAGAGAAGGGTATTGAAAGAAATTCATATCTGTGCTCAGTTGGACCGTGCTCCGGACATTCTGGTTCTTCATGTTGGGGGCAATGATTTAGCGGTTCGACCTTTTCGGGTGCTGATCAAGGACATCAAGCAGGATTGCTTGCGGTTGTGGCTGTTGTATCCGGGGGTCACCATTGTCTGGTCAGAAATTGTTCCACGCAAGCGTTGGCGTTACATGAGATCCTTGGTGAAGGTCGACAAGGCAAGGATTAAAGTTAACAGGGCGGTATCTTCTTTTGTGGTTAGGAATGGGGGTGTGGTCGTACGTCATTTTGATCTTGAAAAAGGGGAAGGAGATTTTTGGTTGGCTGATGGTGTTCATTTGAACGCGGTGGGATCCGACATTTGGGCTCTGGGTCTGCAGGAAGGCATTGAGAGGGCCATGGTATGGCGTTTTCGGGGGGGTCTCGGGCCATTGAGGTGTTCAATGGGCCCTCGTTGTGGCGGTTCGAAAGGGGGGGGGGAGTCCTTGGAGTCGTTTTGAAATTGTTTTTGGAGACTCATGGTATTGGGTCTCCTATGTTCATTGATTTGGTGGTGGTGATGTGGTGAAAATTGGATGGGGAGTTTCCGTAAAGTGGGCGGATCCCCTAGTTGATTAGTGGGCAATATACCTCGGTGTGGTGGTGCTCCCGAGCCTGTGGGGTTACGGCTGGGAGTAATATGTTGGTTTCCTGTAGGACTGTGGGTTTCGGTAACTGCGGCCGGCTTGCGGCCTGGCTACTTTGCTTTCAATGGGTACCTTCTGCTACCCACCCGGGTTCCAGCACTGTCTGCTGGTTCTCGCCAGAGCCTTTGGCCTAGGTGCCTCCATCTCGGTATCCGAGGTCCAGCACCGTCAGCTGGTCCTTGGTAGTGCTTTCTAGCACAGGTACCTCCTGCTTAGTAACCGTGGTCCAGCACCGTCAGTTGGTCCTCGGTAGTGCCATTGGCTCTTGTAGCTTTTGATACCTATCTGGGTTCCAGCACCGTCAGCTGGTTCTCGGCAGTGTCTTTGGCACGGGGACTCCCTGTTGCCCAGCCTGGTTCCAGCACGCCTGCTGTTTCCGGGTAGTGTCAAGGTCACTATGCCACCAATCCGTTGTCCTGTCGTCTTGCGGCCGGGTTAGCCGACTCTACGGTGCCTGCAGTTTAGGTGACTCCTATGTGGGCTGCGGGAACTGGCACTGAAGGCTGGATCCGTAGTGCCAATGGGACAGGGACCCCCTGTAGGACTGTGGGTTTCGGTAACTGCGACCGGCTTGCGGCCTGGCTACTTTGCTTTCAATGGGTACCTTCTGCTACCCACCCGGGTTCCAGCACTGTCTGCTGGTTCTCGCCAGAGCCTTTGGCCTAGGTGCCTCCATCTCGGTATCCGAGGTCCAGCACCGTCAGCTGGTCCTTGGTAGTGCTTTTTAGCACAGGTACCTTCTGCTTAGTAACCGTGGTCCAGCACCGTCAGTTGGTCCTCGGTAGTGCCATTGGCTCTTGTTCCTTCTGCTACCCATCCGGGTGCCAGCACTGTCTGCTGGTTCTCGCCACAGCCTTTGGCCTAGGTGCCTCCATCTCGGTATCCGAGGTCCAGCACCGTCAGCTGGTCCTTGGTAGTGCTTTTTAGCACAGGTACATTCTGCTTAGTAACCGTTGTCCAGCACCGTCAGTTGGTCCTCGGTAGTGCCATTGGCTCTTGTTCCTTCTGCTACCCATCCGGGTGCCAGCACTGTCTGCTGGTTCTCACCACAGCCTTTGGCCTAGGTGCCTCCATCTCGGTATCCGAGGTCCAGCACCGTCAGCTGGTCCTTGGTAGTGGTTTCTAGCACAGGTACCTCCTGCATAGTAACCGGGGTCCAGCACCGTCAGCTGTTCCTCAGTAGTGCCATTGGCTATTGTTCCTTCTGCTGCCACTACGGGTTCCAGTACTGTCAGCTGGTTCTCGCATGAAGACAACCACCAAGATACAGAACAAAAGACAGAAGAACAAGATGCAGAAGAAGCAAAAGCAGAAGAACAGAAAGCAGAAGAACATTAAGCATAAGACAAAAAATCAGCATAGAAGAAATCAAAATTATAAGCAGAAGAAGACTAAGCAGTAAATGGGGGTGAGTCCGTTCCTCCTCGTGGTGCCCCTGGAAAATGCCTGCTGCTGCAGGCCAAACTGAACGCGGACAAATCCTGTTGTAAATCTTTTGTGACAGGCAGAACGTAAGGTGTAATCTTATAACTTTTATAGATAAGTACTACAGGAATGCCTGTCACCATAAGAAAATGAAGAAAAAGAAGAATAGGAAGAAGATGAAGAAATAGCATATGAAAATTAATAATAGCTGAATAAGAAGAATATGAAGAATGGAAAAAAAAATTAATGGGAAGAAGGTGAAGAAGAAGAAGATGAATAAGGTGAAGAAAAAGTTGATGAAAAAAATGCTACTGCTGCGGATCATGAAGGAGAAAGTGTGGGAGAAGTACAAAAGAAGGTGAAGAGCATGGAAGTTGTGAAACATACATATCTGACTAAATATAAAAAAGTTAACATAGTCAATATCTTTTTAACTCCGAACGTCTTGAAAAAAAAAAAATTGGAATTAATGCTATGCCATGTGATTTGAATAAACCACTATGCTTTTAATGTCTCCTCCACCTCCCACAATACATTCTACATGATTCTTATTTGTTTTCAATTATGTAGAATTAGCCAACAAGGAAATAAAGGCCTCTTTTTAATTCCGATACCGGAAGTCCCATTGACTTGAATGGGACTTCTGGTATCGGAATCGGCGATACCCGATATTTTTTTCGTATCGGGCGATACCATCCGATACGATATTGTTGGGTATCGAACGGTATCGCTCAACACTAGTGATAACACCAAACCTTTTTCTTCACTCATAGTTAGTGGTTGGGTGAAGCCATTTATTGTCAAACTACTGTGTTTTCTCTTTTTAAATCATAATGACAACCCAAAATATCCAAATGACCCTGATCAAAAGTTCACATACCCTGGTGATTTTAGCCTGATAACATGCACAGAAGTTGACACAAATGGGTTTGAATGGCTACTAAAGGTAACATCCTGACCTGTGACCTGTTTGCTTGTAATCAGTGTGTGTGCATAAAAGCTAAGTGAGTTTCTGGGATGCATACAGACTCTTGCATCTTTCATCCAGCCATTGATTCTGGATTGTGAGTCATGGGGAAAGCACAAGAATTATCAATGGATCTATGGGAAAAGCTAGTTGAACTGTATAAAATAGGAAAGGGATACAAAAAGATATCCAAGGAATTGATAATGCCAGTCAACAGCGTTCAAACTGTGATTACTGCGCAAATGCCACAAAGTATTTGCCTACAATACACAAAACAGCACAGAGACAAGCCTCAAAACTTCTGGAGCGAGGTAATTTGGAGGGATGAGACCAAAATTGAAGTTTTTGGCCACAACCATAAACGTTATCTTTGGAGAGAGGTCAACAATGCCTAAGATGAAAGGAACACCATTCCTAATGTAAAGCACGGAGGTGGATCGCTGATGTTTTGGGGATGTGTGAGCTACAAAGGTACAGGAAACTTGGTCAAAGTTGAAGGAAAGATGAATGCAGCACATTATCAGCAAATGCTGGAGGCAACTTTGCAATCATCAGCCCGGAAGATGTGCATGGGACGTACTTGGATGTTCCAACATGACAATGATCCAAAACACAAGGCCAAGTCGACCTGTCATTGGCTACGGCAGAACAAAGTGAAGGTTCTGGAGTGGCCATCTCAGTCTCCTGACCTCAAGATCATTGAGCCACTCTGGGGAGATCTCAAGCGTGCAGTTCATGCTAGACAGCCCAGGAATTTACAGGAACTGGAGACTTATTACCAAGAAGAGTGGGCAGCTTTACCTTCTGAGAAAATAAAGAACCTCATCCACAACTACCACAAAAGACTTCAAGCTGTCATTGATGTTACAGGGGGCAATACACGGTATTAATAAATCAGGTATGTGAACTTTTAATCAGGGTCATTTAGATGTTTTAGGTTGTCAATATGATTTAAAAAGAAAAAACACAGTACTTTGACAATAAATGGCTTCACTCCACCACTAACCATGAGTGGAGAAAAAGTTTTGGTGTTATCATTCATATTCTCTGAAAAAAGGCCAAGAAAGCAAAATTCTGCCGGGGTATGTAAACTTTTGAGCACAACTGTACTTGTATATCTTAATGGAGTACATTTATTGCAGTGGCGCATGGTAGCTAAATATGCTTACGCCTCTTAATGAATTTATCACACCTTAGTACAGTGAAATCTTCCACCAAAACTGGCAAACAAAATGCCGGTTTTGACTATATAGCAATATAGTGCATATATGCCAGGTCACCTTAGTAAGTACTGCTTTAACGTCTTACCTTTTATATCTAGACACAAACCCTCAAATAAACAGCTCATTATATGACCAGAATCCTCAAGAGACCAAGTTTGAATAGGTTTGCGCCCCTCGGACCACATGACTACTTTTGTCCCTGGAGTAGCCATGCCAACAACCTGCAGGCTCATTTGAGGAGTCATCTATAAGGAGACACAAAAGATACGTGGTTTTTGTTAGAGATAGACATTTCTTGAACCTTAATATAGAATTAAAGAGAACAATGCAGTGGCAGGAATTTCCTATGGAGGAGGTTCTAGATACACATTCCAGTGCTGGTCACCTTGTCTGTCACATTTAGTACCCCTGTAATATCGTCAGCCACAATCAGTGCCTGTAATCATGTCAGATATGGTAAGTGTGATTATAAGGCTATGTGCACACGTTGCGGATTCTGCTGCGTTTCCGCAAGCGGTTTTGGCCCTGCGGAAACGCAGCAGTTCAGCAGACATGGTACAGTACCATGTTATCCTATGGCATTTCAAAACCGCTGTGCTCACGCTGCGTTTTTTTCCGCGCGGTTTTGCTGCGGTTTACAAACCGCAGCATGTCAATTGTTTGGGCAGTTTTCGCAGCGGTTTCACACCTTTAACATAGTAGAGGTGTGAAACCGCAGGGCTAAACAGCAGGCTAAACCGCAGGAAAACCGCTGGTCACTTTACCTGCGGTTTTACCTGCGGATCCGCGCGGAAAAACCCGCAGCTGAATCTGCAACGTGTGCACATAGCCTAAGAACCCCCCAAATCACAATGCACTCTATAAGACCTTTAGCCAATATCTCCCTGTAGCACAATACCCTAAGTGGGCCAGCTAAAGATTACTATACAGTAGTGTCAGAGTCTTATCTCTAGCACAGCCTTTCTACACTGTTGAGGGAAAATGAGTCAAATATGCTATTATATCTCCAAAGTAAACCATGTGGATTATAGAAGGTGTGTAAAGTCAGAACAGGTAGTCTTGCTTTTACCTGATGTTTGGTGGTTATTCACCAGTATCCAGAATAGCCTTACTGAGGCAGGAAGCTGTAGGGAGTAAATCTTTCTAATCTTGTTCAGCTTCATGTACATACTCTACACTGAATATAGAGTTCAATACAAATAAGGGGATTTAACTGTGTAGCTATGAGTTCATAGGTGCACAATTATCTATATGATTGGGCAGAGCTGTCATAAACACTCTGACTAATCACCCAGCTTGCATGTACACTCAAGGCAATAAAATGCTTAGCATGTTGTTGAGCCAATAGTAACTAGGTAGCAACACTAAAAAATGTAAACTGGAAAAATCCCCAGAAGGCCTCACATTAACGTGTGTGTTTTGGTCTGTTAAAGAGTGATATAATAGGACAATACTGAGTTTCTTTTATTTTTGGATAAGGTTTCATTTTACAAAAATTTTGATTTCCACTATTGCCTCTAGGATGAAAAAAGTCTTATGACTTTTTTTATTTATTCTGCATGGGTTTACTAGCTTATACAGTAACAATTTCGGTGTATGAGGGGAAAAAATAACACAGATGCCTGCATGTTTTTCACTAACCTGATTCTTAATGCGTCCTTCCTCATAGTACCAAAGATTACAGCTTCCGACTCTTGGCTCAGTGACTTGGACACGTGCAGCTTTCATGTTCTCAGCTGGCTCTGGAACGCCCAAGAACAAGCCTAAGGCACGGTTCCGAAGTCGGAAATATACCCTCCTCTGAAACAGATGAGAAAATGAAGAGATGTAGGGTTTAGATTGACATTGCTTCAGATGTAATACATGGTATTGTTAGTCCAAACTAAACTGATGATTCTTCAACATGCATTGACCTCATATCTATGGTTTTGCAGGTTAAAATAAGTACATGAATAAATTATAAAATAAAAATACTAAATATGTATGCTCCTCCAGGAATATGGGCACATAAAACTTTGTCATCTTGGTATTTGGGCTTACATACAGTTTATAGTATTTGCAGTGAGCCTACCTGTCTAATAGGACAAAGTGATCCGATTCGCTGAATACCACTGAATAGCAACCAGTTAGTGATTTGTGTCCGTTCTAGTAGCCACTGTCTTCCACGAAAATCACTGTGCTCATAAACAACCCATCTGTTTTATAAAAAAAATGGAAAGTAGAATATTAAATAAAAAATATTAAGAGATAATACTGTACTGTATGTGAAGAAGTCCTGTACAGTTTGTGAGAAGGAATATATGAATAAACAATTACTCACATGCCACTCGCCACTTTAATAGACAGCACATGGTTGTTGTAGCCTTCACTTTGCAGGCTCCGAACTGAACTAGTGAATTCTATCTCTTTGCCTTCAAATCTCTCTAAGCCATGAAGTGATATTGAAGGTGTTGAAAAATACTGCAAAATATTGAAAGGAAAACTTAACAAAGTAGCTGTGCTTTGCTATTTTTGTACCGATATTATAGCATAACTGATAGCTAGAGTTGAGCAAAAAGATTCACTCTGGTCCAGGGGTCATATCGATAGTCCGTGACCACTGGACCAGAACCCTGTGAACCTCCTCCCTTGGAACGTGTTGTAATTAGCAGGGCTAGCACAATGTCATATGTGCATCGCACCATAATAATGATGTTGAATTGGGAATACTAATCAGAAGAAATGTTGGGAATAGCGGCTGGGAGGCGGAGGTTTGCAGTGATCTGGTAAAGGTGCCACGGACTACCAACATGAGAGTTGAACCAGGGTCCTGTGAACGTTACTGATCTCTACTAATAGCTATTGTCAAATCACAGGGCCAGCCATCCTATGTCACATAGAGAGGTGCAAGTGTAATAAAGAACACTCTGGCATGTACCACACCAAGGCCTTGTCTATAGGTTGCATTTATGGTTTCCATAAAGGCTAGTCAGTCAAATCCAGCAATGTCATGTTACTGTGACCGTAGTTGCCGTGTATCCTCAGCAGCTAAGCCACAAAGTGTACTAAAAAAAAAAATATAAACTGGTGCATGGGATTCATGAAATTGGCGCAAAGTGAAAGGGAGACCGGAGTGAAGTTGCACCAAATTTTACAACTTTTTAAAAAGTCGCAATTGATGAATCAGTTCAGGCTAATACATCTGGAATTACTAAACTCTGCCCACAAAGCGGAAAAAAACCCACAGGTGAGCATAAATAAAACAGACTTAAAAAAAGGCACAAATAGAATAATGAATTGGGTACAAAGAAAAAAAAGGCTCAAAACAAACAAAATTAGATAAAAAAGGGGCATTAACTTTTTCCACTTTTGCACCAAATTTACCCAATTAACCATTATACTGCCAATGAATTATCAATTCTCTGTGTAGGTAAAGTTTCTGCTGAGATTTGAATTCTGATCTCTTCAACCCAGTGATTGAGTTTACCTACTCACTAGTTTAGTGCCAAGGAATTATGTAAAACATGATGTCCTCAAGCATTGTGGGCCTTTCAATATCATATACTATTTACACATTGTAAGACATGTTAGTGTAATGGCTTTAATAAATATTATTGTTTCAGGAATTTGAAAAAAAAAAATATTGGACTATTTTTGTGTCATTGCCTGCTGTTAATTCTGTTATATTACATTACTATTTTAGGTTAATTCAGTCAGGGCTAGTGTCATGATAATGATTTATGGGCAAGGACATTACTAACATCAAAGATCCGGGGCTCTGGCCTCGAACTTCTTGGCAAAGCCCTTGATCTCCAGCAACCGCCACACTGAACTTTGTCAGTTTCAACATGACTTTGACATACTTCAATCCCATTACAGAGCCAGGAGCCAAAGCTTCCTTCTCTATTACTGTCTTGTAAGCCACAGACCGCATAGGCTGCTTTGCCAGGTATCAGGATTAGGTGAGTATCATCTTCATTCTTTTTTATATTATTGGGTTGTGGGAGCCATCTTACTATGTATAGTAGGCTGCAGGGGACATAATGCAGTACATAAGAGAGCTTTGGGATCATTATACTATATGTAACTGGGTAATTAGGGCCATCACACTATATATAATGGTCTGTGTTCCTCTCATAATTTATACTGCGAGCTGTTTGGCCTCAAACTATATAGAGAGGAACTGTGGGGGACCATCGTACTATATATAATGCTAAGGACAAAAAATGTGAATGAGACAATTTTTTTTTTTTTTTTTTTTTTGATTTTCAATGCAAAAAATTTTTTGTTATTGAAGACACCACAGGGGAATAGTGCGTTGAGGTAACGTTTCGACCCTATGTCGGGTCTTTTTCTTTTCCAATATTTTATTTTTTAACAAGGGTATAGAGGGGGGGGTAGAGGGGATGGGGGGGAGGGAGTTGATGTAAGGGTAGGGCAGTAAACATAACAACAAACGTAAATTTGCAAAGCAGCAACAATTTGACCCAAGTAAAGCAAGGGACGCAGCCCTTGAATGAGACAATTTTTGAACTACTGGGGTCACCAGTAAAGCAGGCAGAATGGGGAGTTGATATGGGTTGGGAATAATTTTGGATGATGCTGGAAAAATGATGGTGAAATGTATCTTTCTATTAAACACTGCAGATTAGACGTGGCTGGAAAAAGTCGTCTTGTCTGTCTGGACCAGAATGAAAAGACAAGAAAAGTGAACGACCCCAATCAGAAACAATTGTATTGTGAATATCTAAGCTGTAATCAATTATTTACTCTGCAAGACTGGCATCTACCACTATGTGATCACTGGTCACTGTATGAGGGTAATATCGGTATTTTTATCTAGTAACAGCTTGATGTATTTCAATCATTATGTACAGTAGTAGAAAGTGTATGTTGGTATTATTAGTTTTTGTATACAGTGTTTTGTTATGTAGAGGTAATGGTCATATAATATTATGTATTCACTTTGTGGTGGTAATATTAGTTGGTTGGACTTTGTGTAGCCGTATAATTTCAGCTTTTATAGTAGTAACTTTCGTAGTATTGGTAATTGTATTGTGTATTTAAGGGATAGCAACAGTGGTATACTTTAATTATATATGTATAGATCCTCCTTTAAGTGGCAGGGGGTCGTATGAGGAGACATGTACTTTGAGGTTTGAGCCACTGATCTATTAGGACCCTATCAATGCCCCTGTTTATGGGAATTCTTGGAATGGGGGAATAACAGATGTGTTTTCTTATTTATATTTTTTTAATTCTTAGAATCTGTTCAATAACTGTCTGAAAATATCACTGGGAAGGTCTCACATGACCCTCTGGAACTGACAACCTCTTTAAGTTACAGCCAATCAAGGTCCTTGTTGCTTGTTGAAATTTGACTCAGGAACAGATTTCTTGGACAAGCAGAAGAGGAAAGCACAGGGAGTGTGCAGCGAGCAGAGCAGGCAATCTGTTGAAAACAGTTCTCCTCCACAGCCATTTGAATGGCAGATGACGTGAAGTACTTGGCAGTGGCCAATGTACGGGTCTGCTGTGTTCTGCCACACACATCAATTATATCTAACCATTGCTGGTGCAGGTTTGAGCCGACTGGTTGGGCTGCTGGGTGTCTATCCCAAACCCATCACATATAGATGACATATTCCAAGGCTAGGTCATCAATAATAAAGTCTTCGTTAACACATCCAATCTACAATACTTAAATGCTGCAGCCAATCACTTGGCGCAGCAGTCTACTGCTGTTAACCTCGGCATCACTGCCAAGTCTAATGCTTGGCTGCAGCAGTCAAATGCTGTAGTCATGATATAGCTACAGCAACCATCTCAACAGGACCAGGGGCAGCAGCGGGGAGGCAGCTCTTTAAAAAATATTTATTTCTATATTCTTTTCTATTCATTTATACTGCTGCATATGAGTAAAATGCACAAGTCTGCCTATTTAGATACTTACAAGTGGAACTTTCTTAAGAGATTGTACCGAACTTATTGCCTGGCATCCCATAGCAGTACGTGTAGGATAATCCCCTTCATCAAGAATGTATTGCTCTCCACAGCAATTCTCATTTTCATACAGAATCCAACTGTGGAAAGAACAGACCAATAAAGGAGCTATGTTCACACATAATTTAATCAACGGAGCAGATTTATTACTGCGAGTGCATATCGACTTTGCTGGAAAATGTGCACAATAGTGCATAATTATGCGCAAATTGTCACATTGTCTTTCAGACCTATTTGAGTGTAAATCACAGTTTGTGTCACAGTTAAAAAGAAGGCATATCTTTACAGGAAAGGATGCATGACTCAAGATGTACCAAGATGGTATACACAGTAATACTACAGCACTGCTATGTACAGTGAGAATCACGGTATCCAATGAAGGCTGGCCTTCGAGGAGTACCGTAATGACATGCACAAGGGTCTTCAGCAGGTCTCTTCCAAGAAGAAAGGATATCCCGGCAGTCACATGTGTTGATTTAATTTGCTTTATTCCACAAAACATTTCAGCTCATTCAGAGCCTTTGTCAATTGCCTTTTTTCTTGGATGAATCAATCCTTCCATTTGGACCACGATAACGACTGGAGTGCCGACTATTTTTCATTTTCAGCAGATCTCTGGCTCCCATGGCAACCCATTAGCACCCCATGATCACGGGCACGGGTGTGCTGAAGGGCGCATAGAATGATGAGCTTCCTCCCTGCCAGCGTGCATTAAATGCAGTTGTCACAAAATGACAGCAACAATTAGCAGGTTAATAGCCACTGGTGAAGGTCTGCTTCACCCAGTGCTGTTAAATGCAGATGATGGCTGAATAACACAGCCATCACCTGCTGGGAAAGATGAGGGTCTGGCTTGCAAACTTGCATCAAACTCAAGGACATAACATGTGATGGAACTGTACGTCATATGCCAAGAAGGGGTTAAAGTCCTTAATGACAAAGATATAAACTGAAAGTTATTATGAGAACTATGTTCTACCTAGTAGGTGGCATGTGACTGAGAAGATTAGTGGCAAGTTCTGAAGTTGGGCTAAGAAAAGTTCACCTGCAGAGTGGTAGAAAAGTGATATCAAATGGCTACAGCATAAAACTAAAAGTAAGAAATTCTCACCTGCCCCCTTCTATCCGACATGATTGGGGTGAAAAGGTTTTTGGCAGTAATACAGTGTCTTCTGTGTGCATCATACAGTCGCCATGGAAGTTATTCTCAGAGAAAAGTTGTATCTAAAAAGAAAAAAAACATACACAGTCCAGCAGTTAGTCCCAAATCAATTTGGTGACAAGAAGATAAATTTAGATAATGGTGCAAAGGTTCGGAGAAAAATAAGGCTAGTTTCACACTAGCGTATGGAGGAGCTACAGACTGCTCCGTGAAGCTCTGCCCCCAGCCGCACCTCCTCCAGTCAGCTCCGCCTCTGTCGGCATGCAGCCTGCGTACCCTATCTTTAGCATTAGTGTCAATAGCTTGGAGGATTCCCATTCAAAATAAGACATAGCCTTTAATAATCCATTAAAATCTAAGACATCACATAAACAACACATAAACAAACATAATAGTGCTCGTGCATATCAGTTTTCCCTATCCTCCCTGTCGTGCCCATTGCGGGGCCCCTTCTTTATGGACAAATATATTCAAACCCCCTTATATCTAATTATATAACTCCCCAGATGAATCCCCGTTATTGGAGAGGAAATGCGTATGGAGCTAATACCCCTTCTGAGGACAGGGGGTGACACTATAGGGCTGGAGTAATACCTTGGCACGACAGGGAGGATAGGGAAAACTGCATACCTGTAACCCTATTAACCTCCTTTTTCATACACTGTCTTGTGATGCTATATGGACCCGAATACCCAGCAGGGGACATTTGAAAAATACGCCGGGGCGCTTATGTCCATGATTAATGGTGAGACCGAACCATTTTTTAAATGAGCACTGATACGCACGAGCACTATTATGTTTGTTTATGTGTTTTTATGTGATGTCTTACATTTTAATGGATTATTAAAGGCTATGTTTTATTTTGAATGGGAATCCTCCAAGCTATTGACATTTAACCCCTGAGGGTTATACATATGGTACTAAGCATTCTTTGCCACAGCTGATCTTGTCTATCTTTAGCATTAGGTACGAATGCAGATACCTCCGCATGCGATTTTTGACGGTGCGGCGAGTGCACCAAAATGCAACATGCTGCGGTTGGTACAGATCGCCGCACCGTCAAAAAGACGCATGCGGAGGCATCTGCATTCAACGGCATGGCCTGCGTACCTAATGCTAAAGGTACGGTATGCAGGCCGCATGCCGACAGAGACGGAGCTGACCGGAGGAGGTGCAGCCGAGGGCGGAGCTTCACGGAGGAAGCCCGCAGCTGTCTGGAGCTCCTCCATACGCTAGTGTGAAACTAGCCTAACAGCAAAAAAAGAAGATTTTTTTTATTTTCTAAAAGCCCAGAACAAAAAGATATCTTTCTAAAACAAAATGTTTTTAATAAAATTCCCATATATATTTATCTAAAAAGTATTGAGATGTGTGACCTATAGACAGCTTCCTTTGACAGACTTGGTTTATTAGATATTTGCACGCACCAAATGTAGCATTCTGCCGCCCCCCGGACTGTGAGTTGGCTGTTCTCTGTGTCGGCTGTCATGCTGACAGCCGACACAGAGAAGCTGCAGCTCACCGGCTCCCAGAACGGAGTTGATTTTTTGAAGCAATGATGTCACCGGAAGGGGCGGGGCCTCCTTCAGTCCAGTGAAGCTTCGATAGCAGGAAGCAGTGGGTTTTGCTGCTGAGGCTGCTGGTGAAGCAGGAAATGAGGGACTGCATCATGGAGCTGTGTGAGGAGAAGACCGAGGGGCTGCTCCATGGAGCCGCGTGAGGAGAAGACCGAGGGGCTGCACCATGGACCCTTGTACAAATGGAAATGAGAACCTAAGACTCAGTGTGAGTGCTCTGAGGATGGATTTTGGAAAGGGGTTGATGTTACTCGAGTGGGGTTGCATAGGAAAGATGATGATGAGGTGCTCTGTGGGGAATAGGGGGGATGATGAGGTGTTGTGTAGGGAATGAGGGGATGATGAGGGGCTGTGTGGGGAATTGGGTGATGAGGAGCTGTATGGAGAAGGGGTGATGAGCAGAATGATGAAGGGCTGTGTGGGGAGTGGGGATGATGATCTGCTGTGTGGGGATTAGGTGGATGATGAGTGGCTGTGTGGGGAATTGGGGGTTATGAGGGGCTGTGTGGGGAATTGGGTGATGAGGGGTTGTGTGGAGAAGGGGTGATGGGGGATGATGAGGGGCTGTGTGGAGGAGTGATGTGGGGTTGATGATGGGCTGTGTGGGGAATGGGGGGATGATGACAGGCTGTGTAGGGAATGGGGGGATTTAATGTTTGTGGGGAGATCTGGAGTGGGGATGGGGTGTTTCATGTGTGTGGGGAGATTTGAGGACAGAAAATGAGGAGCAAATGGGGAGATGCAGGGCATGTATGAGGAAACAGTATGGGGGATGGGTGCAGACACAGTCATGGTGAATGGGGATGGGTGCAGACAGTATGGGGAGCGAACGGGGGAATGTATGCGGACACAGTATGAGTAGTAATGTGAAAAATGTAAGTTGACAGTACAGGGAGTGAGGGTGATGGGATGTGTACAGACACAGTAGGGGTATATGTGAGAGGTATGTGTGAGCAGGCAGTATAGAAAGTAGGGGATAAATATACAAGGAGAAAGTATGTTGAACAGGGGGGATGTGAGAGGAGACAGTATAAGGAGGGAAGGGAATAGTGTGAGGAGACAGAATGGGGGGAGAAAAGTGAGTGGGCACAGAATACAGACTGAGTAGTGGCGGCATAGCATGGGGGGACAGTGTAAGGGCACAGCCAGGAGGGGACAGTATACCAAGGAGGGGGAGTGTGATGACAGAGTACAGTATAGACACTGGGCTCTATAGGGGGAAACAATGTGAAAGGACAGTGTGTAGAGGAGGCCAGTATGGAAAGGAGAGGTCAGTGTAAAGAGCATGTACCATAAGAAGGACAGTGTGGGAGTCATATTTTGTGCAGACAATATAGTGAGGGGCAGTTTTTTTTTATCCAGGAGCATTATAGTGACACTTCTAACTTTAGGGGCCCCATGTGGAGGTTTTCTGCAAAAGAGTGGAGAAGATGGAAGTCTGCAGAGACGAGCTGTGGATGAGAAAACTCATCATGGGGTCTGGACAAGATGAAGAAAAGAAGGAGAACGACTCAGAGACAACGACATCTTTAAGGTACCTGGATGTAAATAGTATTTGTGACACTGACTAAGTATCTTGTTTTTATTTATGCTGGAGACATTAAAGGGGTTGTCCAGGTTTGTGCTGAGTCTGCAGTCATACTATGTGACTGCAGACTTCTGAATTCTCACAGTGCGCACTGAACGCTGTCAGGATTCTCTCATGTCGGTAATTTACATACAGGCGGTCACATGCTGACTAGACATGTGTGGTCTCACTCAATGAAAATGTACGGAGCGAAGCCGGGCACGTCTAGTCGGAATGTGGCCAGAAGTATACAAATCACATACTTGTGCTGACATGACTGTCCAACGCAAGGGAGAATCCTAGATGTGTGCAGTGCATTCGTTGTGAGAATTCAGAAGTCTGCATTGTCAGAATTCAGCACTGCAGGTTCCAGTAGTCATCACACGGACACTTCACTCATATGCGATTTTCATACTTATGGTCCTGTGACAATGAGCTTCTCTTCCTGCTTCTTTCAGTTTTTCACTGAACATTGAGAGCATTAGGAAGAGCAACTTGTCGGTACATGACTAAGTGCAAATTGCATGTGTGCTGATGGGTAGGCAGGGGTGCCAAACTGAATTCTTGCCCCGGGTGCCAGAAAGCCTACATACACCTCTGAAAGAATACATCTATTCTGAGAGCAGCATAATGTAGAGAAAGAGATCCTTATTCCTGCAGTGAGTCACTTACTGGACTACTTGCTGTGATTTTGATAAAATCATTGTTTTATCAGCGGGAGATTATTATTATTCATGTGCTCTTTATAACCCCACCCCTGATTGGCCACTTTCTTTGTACACCTTACATAGGCAGAAAGCTGCCAGTCAGTGGTGTGGGTAGATTTATACTAAGCTCCGCACTAAGACAACTGATAGATCTGCAGCAGATAACAGTGATTTTAGCAAAATGACAGCAAGCTGGTCAGTAAGTGACATGTCACTGGAATCAGAGTCTCTTCCCTTACAGCATGCTGCTCTCAGATGGGATAGCAGAAACCTGGTGACAGATTCCCTTCAACATGTGAACATATATTTATAAAGGGTCATGACATTTCCCCCTCTACTACAGTATAAACCTTCTGCTGTCTACATGAACGAGCACTCTTTTTCTCACCTTAGGTAAATATTGAAGATTCTGTCCTCCAACCTATGAAAAGAAATAATTGATAAAATTATGAAAAGAATAATGAAATCTAATGACACAAAATCAACCTTTAGATCCAGTTCCCGGTTCACAGATTTGGCGCATAACTTTTTTTTAATAAATTTTATTTTTTTTTGCCAGCACCTGTAGTGGGGCCTTAGGACATGTTCACACATCGTAATATTTTTTAGAAGATAAAGTTCAATACAACACAACAGTTATTAGTTAATTATTTAAATAATAACAACAAAGTCAACATGAAATTCACAGCAAAATTTGGGTCTAATAATCTAGAGTTTTTAAATGTGCAAATACCGTAAGTATAATGAATGATAATATTATTACTAAAGCTTTTAAAAAAATCAACAGCTTCTAACATGCTCCTACATTTTAATAGTGCAACCCCCAGTCACACTAAGAAAGGGTACTTTTTAGTCAGCATCTTAGACTAAGACGAATCAATAGTAGTGATGCAGGTTTTGAAACTCAAGCAATAGAACTCACAAAAAACTTTAGAGATAGGGATTACCCTTCAACATAACTAAAAGAGGCACAGAATAGAGCTAAAGCAAAAATGCATGCAGAATTTATAAAAAAAAAAGCCAAGAAGAACTGATATAATTAAAAAGAAAACAATGATTGATTTTTATTTTTAAAAATAACCCAAATATGAGTTCGATAAAGAATGCGATCAGAAAAAACTGGCATTTATTGCAAAGTGATAGAGACCTTATTATGTAGTTCAGAATAAACCGTTAGTTACTTATAGAAATTGTTGGAATAATGCATATTGATCTGTATGTATTGCAACAACTACTACTGTACTGTTTTATATAGTGTGCATATTGTGAGATTGTTAACAAAGTTCAGTGACAAAAAAAAAAACAGACAGGATGCCCCCTCCTTCTCTTCCCTTCTTGTTGTTGTAATGCTCCCATGCTGCAAGCCACAGCAGATACCAGACTGATCACATTTAATGATGTAAGCTGTTCAACCTGGATAAGAATAAATCTACATTCTGTGTTGCTGACTATGGATGTTACGCTGATTAATCCGCTGCTAACAGGTTATGGCCCAGAGTCCTAGAGTCCCAGATCCCCAGAGCACAGAGAAAAGAAAAGAAAGGAATACAGCAAAGATGGCCACCAGCAGCAGCAACTCCATGAAGTTTACAGTACCAAGTCTCACTAACCAGAATTATCAATCCTGGAAATTCAAAGTGAAAATGCTGCTGATAAGAGAAGGTACGTGGAAATACACAAAGGAGCCTAAACCTGACCCAGTATCACAGGAGTGGATAGAGATGGATTAGAAAGCACAAAGTACCATATCACTCAGTATAGATGATGATCAGATTGTGCATGTGTGTAAAAGTGAAACTGCAAGAGAAATGTGGGAGCAGCTGCAAAAGGTGAATGAGAGGATAAATTTAAGCAATAAGCTTTATCTCATGAGAAAATTGTACCAGTCTAAACTACAGAATGGCCAGGATATGCAGGACTACATAACAAGCATTCTAGAGATTGTAGAATGCCTGAGAGGCATTGGGGAAGATTTTAAGGACTTTCATGTAGCCGCATTACTGCTTAGTGGTCTTCCAGAAAACGATAACACACTTGTAACCGCACTAGATGCGCACCCAGATGATGAGCTTACATTGGAGTATGTCAGAAGGAAGCTCATAGATGAATATAAGCAGAAAGCAGAAGGTGTAAACAGCAGGACATGCGATGCAGAATCTGCTTTACAGACACAAAATCTAAATGATAACAGAAAGCACCTAAAAGAAACACGTGAATGTTTTGTTTGCAAGAATTCAGGACATTTGAAAGCTGACTGCAGAGTCTGGAAAGCTAGAGTGAATCAGCTGAAAAAGCAAAGCAGTCTTCAAAGGGTTAAAAGTGCTGTGTCTGCAGAAAATGATTCTGTGAATACTGAAACTGCATTTACTGTCAGTGTAAATACATCAAAGCATGCATGGTGTATAGACTCTGGAGCAACTAGTCACATGACTAATAACAGGGACTTCTTTTCTAAGCTTAACCAAAGTAAGTCAGAGAAAGTGATAATGGCTAATGGTCAGTACATGACTTCACAAGGTATAGGAGATGGTTATATTGATTGTCAAATCTCACCAACACAAAGCAAGAAGATCCCAGTAAAAGATGTGCTCTATGTGCCTAGTCTTGAGAGTAATTTACTATTTGTGAAGAAACTCACAAAAGAAGGAAATGAAGTTACATTTAAGCATGATAGCTGCATCATCTCAAAAGAGGGCCACAAACTAGCAGAAGGAAAAATCACAAATGAACTTTACCAGCTTAAATGCAAAGAGTGTGTGTATACTGCTCAGGAAGAAAGGCACAATAACTGCATTCATGTATGGCATAGGCGCCTAGCACACAGAGACCCAGAAGCAATAAGGAAGTTAGTTCAAAAGCAACTAGCTGAGGACATTACAATTGATCTATTTAACCAGATAATGAAATGTACTAGCTGCATCAAAGGGAAAATGTCTAGAAAAGCTTTTCCTAAGAGAAGTACTACAAGAACAGAACAGACACTAGATTTAATACATACAGATGTCTGTGGTCCAATGAGCACTCAG
This sequence comes from Dendrobates tinctorius, assembly GCF_039654945.1. Taxonomy (NCBI): domain Eukaryota; kingdom Metazoa; phylum Chordata; class Amphibia; order Anura; family Dendrobatidae; genus Dendrobates; species Dendrobates tinctorius. Next base: position 37,623,065 of record NW_027361683.1, read on the forward strand.
ACTCCTGGGAAGAAGAGATATTTTCTCACATTTATTGATGATCATTCAAGATATACAGTTGTCCATCTGCTTCACAGCAAGAAAGAAGTTCCAGAGAAACTTGAAGTATATCTAGCTGAGGTATATAATAAATTTGGGAGAATGCCAAAGATTCTACGTGCAGATAATGGGACTGAATACACAAGTAATGAGACACAGAGCATTTTAAAGAAAAATGGAATCCTATTTCAGACCACTGTACCGTAAAATTCTGAGCAAAATGGTGTCGCGGAAAGAAGGAATCGAACACTCTGTGAAAGTGGAAGAAGTATGTTGTTTGATGCAAATCTGCCCACAGCATATTGGGGTGAAGCAATCATGACAGCTTGCTATCTTCAGAACAGACTACCAGGTAAAGCTACAGAGAAAACTCCGTTTGAGCAATGGAACAGCAGAAAGCAAAAACTACATCATATAAGAATATTCTGAAGTAAAGCGCTTGTACATGTTCCCAAAGAAAGGTGAACAAAGTGGGAATATCACGCTAAGGAAGGGATCCTGGTAGGCTACAGTGAAACCCAGAAAGGTTATAGGATTCTACACCCAGAAACAAACAAGGTCACAATAAGTAGAGATGTAGTGATTGATGAGAACTTTGTGTCCCCCAAGTTTTGTGACATCACGCCAGTAGTCCAGCTGAAGTCACAATTACAAGACAATAACAAGGAGGATGTAGAGGTCTGGCTGGATTCTTCAACCACTGAAGGAACAACAGAAAAATCAGGTCAATCTAAAATCAGGAGAGCTTCAAGATCAAACAGAGGCGTACGAGCTAAACATCTATCCTACATAGTCAAGACACTACCTGAATCAGAGCCGCAGTCATGGGATGAAATGCAAGAACTACCTGTCCATGAAAGAACAAAGTGGATCAATGCTGCTAATGAGGACAACCAAGGATGCATTAAACTTGCATGCAGTGAAAAGATCAGTGCTAGAACCAAGCACATTGACGTCAGACATCATCATTTACGTGATTTGATAGATCGTGGCATAATTCAGTTCGTCTATTGTGAAACTGATAAGATGGCAGCTGACATTATGACAAAGCCATTGCCACGAGCCAGGTTCCAAGAATTGAGGACCACACTGGGACTAAGAGGATAAGTAGTTGTTGAGTGGAGGTGATGGAATAATGCATATTGATCTGTATGTATTGCAACAACTACTACTGTACTGTTTTATATATTGTGCATATTGTGAGATTGTTAACAAAGTTCAGTGACAAAAAAAAAAAACAGACAGGATGCCCCCACCTTCTCTTCCCTTTTTGTTGTTGTAATGCTACCATGCTGCAAGCCACAGCAGATACCAGACTGATCACATTTCATGCTGTAAGCTGTTCAACCTGGATATGAATAAATCTACATTCTGTGTTGCTGACTCTGGATGTTACGCTGATTAATCCGCTGCTAACAGAAATAAAAATATTGGCGACTTACTAGTAAGAAAAAGATTTACAGCTGATATAAAAACATCTATATGGTTAACAGATAGTAAACCAATAAGTAATTATCGTTGTGGACATTGTTCATAATGTCGGCTGCGGATTACAGGGAAGGTTTTAAAATTAGGTAAAATTACGCATGTAATAAAAGATCTCATCATGTGTCGTACGAATTATGTTGTATATGCAATTTTATGCTCTTGTCAGTTCTACTATATAGGGAAAACAATTAGGAAACTATGCACACGCTTCAGGGAACATTTCCATTCTATCACTACAATGAAAGGGTTAGTGAGATTCATTAAATAAATAAATTGCCACAATGCAGATCCTAATGGGTTAACATTTGCAGGTATTGAGCATGTAGAAAATCCACTAAGAGGAGGCAATAGCAATAAATTGCTTCTGCAAAGAGAAGCAAAATGGCTTTTAGACAAGAAAGCACATGGTCCTCTGGGCTTACATGACAAGTTAGGCTAGGTTCACATTTGCGTGCAGGAGGGCTGCGGATGGCTGCCTGCTTCCTCCTTTCTTCCTCCCTGAAGCTCCACCAACTTCTGTATGTGTCCTGTGTTTCCCTGCCTACCTATCTTTAACATTGGGTCTTAGGGACATGCGTTTTATGCGGATGCGTCCGCATGCAGCGATCTGACGTGTGCGGCAATCGCACGGAAACGCAAAATTTAGCATTTCCGTACGGTCGCCGTACACATCAAAATCGCCGTATGCGAACGCATCCACATGCAATGCATGTCTCTGTGTACCCGATGTTAAAGATAGGTACGCAGGGAAACGAAGGACACAAAGAAGTAGACGGAGCTTCAGGGAGGAAGAAAGGAGAAAGTAGGCAGCCGTCCGCAGCCCTCCTGAACGCAAATGTGACCCTAGCCTTAGACCTGTCTGTTTTTTTGTGACATGCTTTTTTTTGTGTACTCATGTGATGTTTAATCAATGTAATTGTATTCACCTAGTCTTTCACTTCCCTCACTCTGGTTTAAAGGGAATGAGGTGATTTCACATAGTAACATGTGTAAGGAGGTGTTTGAGACCCTCGGTTGCTCCCTCTCCCCTTCCCTGATGTGGCCCTCCATGCGGTGCTCTAACAGTGTGTTATGCTGTAATATGTTCCTGTTGTGTATATGCTGTGTTTGTCTTGTCTTATGGTATGTTTCCATGGGCCGGAATCCCTGAACTTTCGACGTAGCGGATACCCCGCTCCACCCAAAGCACTGCCCCCTGTTGTACACGCAGTGATTCCGGATGTGTTCATTGCCACCTTGTTACACATGGACCAGTAGAAGCGCAAACTAGTGTGAAACGTTCGTTGTCCGTCATATCTCTTCCTATGAAATTTCTGCACCTGCCGCCACGCTGCTAGCACTTTTACACTTTTTTGCTTGATGTCAAATAATGAAAATTAAAAAAATCCTGAAGTCCCTTGTGAAAGAAGGGTGAGTGCTAACTTTCTTTTCATATACATTATATTGAAACTTTAATTTTCCTTGTTTTTGCACCGCTCTTCAATGGAAGAATAGAGGTTGCAATTTAATAACAAGTGCCTGCTACACTGGTGAAAGTGCTTCAAAATTTGGTGCTTTGACCCTTACATTGATAATAGCTGAAAATGTTAACCCCTTTACCCCCGAGGGTGGTTTTCACGTTAATGACTGGGCCAATTTTAAAAATTCTGACCACTGTCCCTTTATGAGGTAATAACTCTGGAACGCTTCAACGGATCTTGACGATTCTGAGAATTTTTTTGTGACATATTGTACTTCACATTAGTGGTAAAAATTCTTCACTATAACTTGCATTTATTTGTGTAAAAAAATGGAAATTTGGCAAAAATGTGGACATTTTTGCAATTTTCAAACTGTGAATTTTTATGCCGTTAAAACAGATAAATAGTTCACACAAAATAGTTAATACATAACATTTCCCACATGTCTACTTTACATCAACACAATTTTGGGAAAAAAAATTTTTTCGTTAGGAAGTTATAAGGGTTAAAAGTTGACCAGCGATTTCTCATTTTTACAACAAAATTTACAAAACTATTTTTTAGGGACAATCTCACATTTGAAATCACTTTGAGGGGTCAGAAAATACCCCAAAGTGACACCATTTTAAAAACTGCACCCCTCAAGCTGATCAAAACCACATTCAAGAAGTTTATTAACCCTTCAGGTGCTTCACAGGAATTAATGGAATGTGAAAGGAAAAAATGAACATTTAATTTTTTTTTTCACTAAAATGCAACATTAGACTATGTTTTTTATTATTTTCACAAGGGTAACAGGAAAAAAATAACCCCAAAACTTATAATGCAATTTCTCCTGAACATGCCGATACCCAATATATGGGGAAAAACCACTGTTAAGGTGCATGGCATAGTTCGGAAGAGAAGGAACGCCGTTTGACTTTTTCAACACAAAATTGGCTGGAATTGAGATCGGACGCCATGTCGCGTTTGGAGAGCCCCTGATGGGCCTAAACAGTGGAAACCCCCCCATTTTAGAAACTAGACCCCCCCAAGGAACTTATCTAGATGTATGGTTTGCACTTTGAACCCCCAAGTGCTTTACTAAAGATTATAATGTAGAGCCGTGAAAATAAAAAATCATATTTTTTCCCACAATAATGATCTTTTAGCCCCCAATTTTTTATTTTCACAAGGGTAACTGGAGAAATTGGAATCCAACAATTCTTGCCCAATTTGTCCTGAGTACGCTGATACCCCACATGTGGGAGAAAACTACTGCTTGGGCACATTTTGGGGCTAGGAAGGGAAGTAGTGACGTTTTGGAATGTAGACTTTGAATGGTCTGCGGGTGTCATGTTGTGTTTGCAGAGCCCATGAAGTGCCTAAACAGTGGAAGTGCCCCACAATTGACCCCATTTTGGAAACTAGACCCCCAAGGACCTTATCAAGATGTGCCTTAACAGTGGCAATGCCCAAAAAGTGCCCCCTTTTTGTAACTAATCTGCTGTTTTCTGGTATATGAATTTTATAATGTAGTGGCATACGTGACTTGCGTAGTGTTTGTCAGGTTGTTATATGTCAGTTGTGTAAGTTAGAAATGAATTTAGTAGTGCATGGAACTGTGGTACAGTCTGAAGCAATCTTTCATACACAGGCCAGGTTTGTCGGGGCAGGTGTCGCATTGATAAACGGAGTCCTTGCGTATTCCCCTTTTGTTACACACTCAGCACCTCTTTTGTGACCTTCTTTTTTTTCCCCACTTTGAGGGACCTCCCCTGGGAAATGTTGACCTGGTACGATATGAGAACCTTCAGTTCCGGAAGTACTGGGACCCGCTTCTTCCTGCCAAATATCAGGGCATTGATCACTACCTCCTGGAGCTGAAGGTGCGACGTATCTGTGTGGCCTGCACATCGTGACAGCAGGAAAGCGTTGAGCATTGCCATCTGTACGATGTGCATGGCCAGCTTCTTGTACCACACCTTGGCCTTTCTCAAAGCACTATACGGCTGGAGTACTTGATCAGAGAGATCAACGCCCCCCATGTTTTTGTTGTACACCAGTACACAGTCCGGTTTGCAGACCTGTGCAGAGGTACCCCGTACAGTGCTGAGCGTTCTGCCATCACCATTTATGGTGGTCAAGAAAAAGACATCCCTGTTGTCCTTGTACTTGACCACCAGCACGTCGCTACATTGGGCTCTGCTGTCACCCCTTCTGAGCATCTGCCCATTTAGCGTTTTTGGGAGGCCTCTCTGATTTTTGCGGACAGTACCGCATGCTGACTTAAAGAGTGGGATGCTGGTATAAAAGTTATTCGTGCAGAGGTGATAGATAACCTTTATCCAGCAGTGGGTGCACCAAATCCCACACAATTTTCCCACTCACTCCGAGGACAGGGGGCATTCAGGGGGTTCAATCCTGGTGTCCTTCCCTTCATAAACTCTAAACCTGTGGGTGTACCTTGAGGTACTCTTACACAGCTTATAGAGCTTAATTCTGTACCTGGCCCTCTTACTGGGAAGGTGTTTATGGTTTTTGAGCCTTCCCTTGAAATGAATTATCGAGTCATCCACACAGATGTCCCTTTGGGGCATGTACACTTCAGCAAACATTTTGTTGAAGTGCTCGATGACAGGCCGAACTTTGAACAGACGGTCAAAGTTGGGGTCATCTCGGGGAAGACACTGTGCATTATCGGTATAATGCAGAAATTTGTGGATGGCCTCAAAACGTGTTGGGGCCACGACAATTCAGAACACTGGAGTGTTGTATAAAACATCAACACTCCAATATTGCCGAAGTTCTGGCTTCTTCAGGATCCCAATGTGAAGGACCAGGCCCCAAAATTGCATCATTTCAACTGCGTCTACAGGAGACCAGTTAGAAAATGATGAACAGGGGTTTTGTGCCCAAAATTGAAGAGCATACAAATTAGTTTGGCCCACAATGAGGTTAACAAAATCCTCAGAGAAAAAGACTTTGAAAAAGTCTAGTTTTGTGAGGCCAGTGGTGTCAAACTTGATGCCTGATTCTGCAACAAAATCAGGAATAAGTGGCTCATAATTTTCAGGGGGCGAGGTCCATAATGGGGGGCGCTGGTTCACCTTCTGTCCTGAGACGTCTGCATGGCGGTTCAGCAGCACCTGAAGAGGAAGACAAGCAGGAGGACGAGGAAGAGGAGGATGAATCTGAAAAATAAACAAATGTGGGATCCTTTCCCTCGCTATCAGTGTCAGGGGCAAGGAAAGCATATGCCTCCTTCACTGAATAGTGCTTTTGTGACGAATGGGACAACATTTTTTTATGTTGTGATTGTGTCAGTACTTTATTTATCTGTTTGTGTGTTTGTGTGAGATAGTGCTTGGTGTAAACTTTTTTATTTGAAAAGAAAAAGCTAAAAGAAAAATAGCAGCAACCAGGGAGAAAAAAAAGTCAGTGAAAAGTGGAAAACAGTGAGCATGAGCTCTGATGAATGAACTGTGTCACTAATCAAAGCTCAACGGCTGCTAAATGTGCACACGGGGGTGGCGCATGGGGGGTGGCAAAAAAGAAAAGGCCCAGCACAGCAGCAGATCCTGTAGCGTGACCGATCTGCAGAAATCCTCAGCTACTGTGAGAAACTGCAGCGCAGTCACAAATAGGTCACAGAGCTGTGCCCTGTGATTGGCGCGATCGATTACATCAATCGCACCGATCAGAGTCAGTCCAGGTGATACCTAGTCAAATTGGCCCAGGTCACATGGATGGATCATTACGTCCGATGTCAGAAAGGGGTTTAAATCTATGGGATGCTTTATATGTGGTATATTCATGTGACACATGAAAACACCGTACACATGTGGTCAAAATTGTTGGTACCCCTCGTTTAATGACAGAAAAACCCACAATGGTGACAGAAATAACTTGAATCTGACAAAAGTAATAATAAATAAAAAATGAAAAAGAACAAATGAAAGTCAGACATTGCTTTTCAACCATGCTTCCACAGAATTTTTTTTTTTTAAATAAAACTCATGAAATAGGCCTGGACAGAAATGATGGTACCCCTGAAAATAATGTGACAAAAGGGACATTTTAAATCAAGGTGTGTCCACTAATTAGCATCACAGGTGTCTACAAACTTGGAATCAGTGAGTGGGTCTGTATATAGGGCTACAGATACTCACTGTGCTGTTTGGTGACATGGTGTGTATCACACTCAACATGGACCAGAGGAAGCGAAGGAAAGAGTTGTCTCAGGAGATTAGAAAGAAAATTATAGACAAACATGTTAAAGGTAAAGGTTATAAGACCATCTCCAAGCAGCTTAATGTTCCTGTGACTACAGTTGCACATATTATTCAGAAATTTAAGCTCCGTGGGACTATAGCCAACCTCCCTCGGTGTGGCCACAGGAGGAAAATTGATGACAAATCAAAGAGACGGATAATATGAATGGTAACAAAAGAGCCCAGAAACACTTCTGACCAGATTAAAGGTGAACTTCAAGCTCAAGGAACATCAGTGTCAGATCACACCATCCATCGTTGTATGAGCCAAAGTGGACTTCATGGGAGGCGACCAAGGAAGAAAACATTGTTGAAAAAAAAACATAAAAAGCCAGACTGGAATTTGCCAAACTACATGTTGACAATCCACAAAGCTTCTAGGAGAATGTTCTATGGACAGAGGAGACGAAAATGGAACTTTTTGGCAAGGCACATCAGATCTATGTGCAAAGACGGAAAAATGAAGTATATAAGGAAAAGAACATTGTCCCTACTGTTAAACATGGAGGAGGCTCTGTTATGTTCTGGGCTGCTTTGCTGCATCTGGCACAGGGTGTCTAGAATCTGTGCATGGTACAATGAAATCTCAAGACTATCAAGGGATTCTAGAGAGAAATGTGCTGCCCAGTGTCAGAAAGCTTGGTCTCAGTCGCAGGTCATGGGTCTTGCAACAGGATAGTGACCCAAAACACACATCTAAAAACACCCAAGAATGGCTAAGAGGAAAACATTGGACTATTCTGAAGTGGCCTTCTAAATCCTATTGAGCATCTTTGGAAAGAGCTGAAACATGCAGTTTGGAAAAGGCAACCTTCAAGCACAAGACATCTGGAGCAGTTTGCTCTTGAGGAGTGGGCCAAAATACCTGTTGAGAGGTGCAGAAGTCTCATTGACAGTTACAGGAAACTTTTGATTGCAGTGATTGCCTCAAAAGGTTGTGCAACAAAATATTAAGTTAAGGGTACCATCATTTCTGTCCAAACCTATTTCATGATTTTTGTTTTTTTTAAATTCTGTGGAAGCATGGTTGAAAAGCAATGTCTGACTTTCATTTGTTCATTTTCTTAGATTTTTGATTTATTATTACTTTTGTCAGATTCAAGTTATCTCTGTCATCATTGTGTTTTTTTTCTGTCATTAAAGAGGGGTACCAACAATTTTGACTATGTGTGTATATGCTGCTAATCCACATGAAAACCCATAATGGAAAACAGGTAAAATATTTACAAACTGCTACAGTGCCATAATTAATTACGTGAAAATTGTAAACCTCATATATAGCAAAACCCTAATTATAGATGGTTATGAACATATCTTACCTGTAGTACTGGCTGCACAGAACTGATATGGCTGTCCTTAGCGCCCCAGTCTTGATAGTTGTGATAAATCCCCTTTTCTAGAATATACTGCTCTCCTGAGAAGTCAACATTCTCATACGCCACCCACCTAAGCAATAGAATGAGTGTAAGCATTTCAAAGGTATGATTAAAAAATTATTAAAAATACTTTTTTAAAAAACAAACTTACACTCCATTGAGGACTTGGACAGAGCAAGTACTAGTCCCATATTGAGCAACCTCTATATCTGCCAGTGCTTCATTCAGACGCAAACATGAACCTTCTAAGCAACCTGGCTTTTCATATAGTATTATCTCAGGTTCTGAAAAATCCTAAAGGAATAGAAAATGTGTAATGTACTACACATAAAAAAATTAACAATGATGCAAGAAAAATAGACTAACATCTTTAGTATCCTCACCGTGCAGATATGCCGGAGTGATCCCAACTCTTCAGTACAACCTCCCCACTGAGACCAGTTCTGATATTCCCCTTCTTCTAGAAGGTATTGGTGACCATGAAAGCTTTCCTTCTCATATGCTACCCAACTGCACTCAATAAAATTGGTAGGTGAGGGACATGTAAAGACAATAATCATGCCATAATAATCATTTGTATTGACAACTTTATACCTACCATCCTCCAAAGACTTTCAAAGAGCCCACACTAGTGAGACGCTCTCCCTGCTGATTAGGCTCCCCTTGTAGTAAATGTAGGTCTTTGGTCACTTCCCATTGGTGGCCTTTAAACTCAGGGTGTTGAAACAAGAGAATCTGCAAGGATAGATTGTTTGTAAATGTAAGCTGGTACAACTATTAATCTGAATACCAAAATTCTGATTTACGATGTATGTCTCCACAATCATCATTTTGGATGATATACAAGTATACAAGCCCAAATGACAAATCATATCTGCAAAATAGCAGAACAAACAATATATCAATGGAATAATAGCCTACAATAGAAGTTGACTTATAGATCCAAACAAGCCATCCTTTCTGGTTCATCACTGAGCAAGTGTTGTAAACAGCGACTATTATCTCTATTCTAGTGATGAGCTGAATGTTCACAGAGACAAGAAAATAAAACTTTTGGGCAAAACCAATCCTAAGTGCTTTATACTTGAAATGTTATACGTACTAGACTAATTAGAGGAGCAGTAACTGCCCTTCCAGTTGGAGATGTGGGCAAAAGTTTTGAGACTGACACATACTTTGCTCTAAAAAGGGTTGCTGCTGAACTTTTTATCATGGCAATTTACATTAACTCTGGTTTACGTTAAGAAGTGTGGGCAGATGTCTTTCCTTGCTATGAGAATATTTAGATTTGAGAGTCCTCAGTGGTGGATACCTTTTAATGGCTGACTGAAAAGATGGTAACACATTCCAAGCTTTCCTTGCTATGTAAATTAATTTAATCACAAAAACTCCATTTCCATTGAATTTCAACCTGCCACAAAATGATCTGCTTAAATCACTTCAGTGATCTTCTCATTCGCACAGAAGAATGTATTAATCAAGACAAGGCAGCTCATACCACTCTGTCATGTTGATTGAATTGTAAAAGTAGACTGGTTGCTTTAAAATGGGTCTGGTACTTGAAATCATTGTCTTCTGTTAACCATGGTTACATCCAAGGAAACATGAGCAGTCATCATTGCCTTACATTAAAAAGGTTTTACGAGAAAGAAAATTGCCACAGGCTGGTACAGTGAGGCTATATGCACAAGGGATTTCTGATGCTAGCAAACTGAATGAGAATCCTGAAGTCTCAGGCTGTGTGCACACGTTGCGTTTTTGTTGCGTTTTCGCAGCGTTTTTCCACTGCGGAATCCCCGTGAAAACGCAAAGAAAATGCATCCCTTGCAATCCTATGGGATTCCACAATGCTGTGCTAATGCTGTGGATTTTTCTGCTGCGGAATCGCATAGCGGAAAAATCCGCAGCATGCCCATACTTTGTGAAATTGCAGCGATTATGCACCCATAGGAATGCATTTATCCACTTACTTTCCGCATGTGGCTCTCCTCCAGGCCCTGGGTACCATAATCCTGTAAAAAATAGAATAAAAATAAAAAATAGTGATATACTCACCCTCTGGCGGCCCCCAAAGTCCTTCCCGCCTCTCACCACGCTCCCATCTTCCAGTCCCAGTAATGCTTTGCGCAAATGACCGCTGATGACATTGCGCTCTCGCGAGCATGACGTCATCTCAGGTCCTTCGCGCAAAGCATTACTGGGACCGGAAGATACCGGGAGCGCTGCAGAGTAGATTGGGGGCGTCGGAAGGTGAGAATGACAATATATTTTTTTTTAATTATTATTTTAACATCCGAAAAACGCTTGAAAAACGCTTGTGGTTTATCCACGGCAGGAGTGCGGAAATGTTGCGTAAATTTCCGCAGCATTTCTGCAACGTGGGTACATAGCCTCAAGCACACATTGCTTATTTGTGACTTGTAGTGTAGATTTGGTGCACATTCAAAACGGTTTCAGTGTTTTTTAAACCCATTGACTTCAATGAAGTCAGTCAAAAAGCGCTATTAAAAGGCACCTGTCCCCCGTTCCACCGCTGCGCGTCGCTCTGCTGTCTTGCTTCCTCTGGCAGTGACGTTCAGGTCAGAGGGCGCCATGACATAGTTAGCAGGCGCCCTCTGCCTGAACAGTCACTGTGCAGAGCCGGCAACGCTGAGGGACGAGGTGAATATATAGGTTTTTATTTTTAATTGAGGCAGCGGCAGCAGCAGCATTATAAGGGGCCACTAATAACTGTGCATCATTGTAAGGGGCCACTCACTGTGCAGCATTATAAGGGGCCACTAATCATTGTGCATCATTGTAAGGGGCCGCTCACTGTGCAGCATTATAGGGGGCCACTAATAACTGTGCATCATTGTAAGGGTCCGCTCACTGTGCACCACTATAAGGGGGCACTAATAACTGTGCATCAATGTAAGGGGCCGCTCACTGTGCAGCATTATAAAGGGCCACTAATAACTGTGCATCATTGTAAGGGGCCGCTCACTGTGCAGCATTATAAGGGGCCACTAATAACTGTGCATCATTGTAAGGGGCCGCTCAGTGTGCAGCATTATAAGGGCAGTAGCTTCGGCATTTTCCACCCTAGGCTTATACGCGAGTCAATAAGTTTTCCCAGTTTTTTGTGACAAAATTAGGGGGTCGGCGTATACACGGGTCGGCTTATACACGAGTATATGCGGTATATATACAAACAGAGATATAATTATATATTAATTAAACACAGCTGGACTCCAATGAAGGAGAAGAACCATCTCAAGGAGGATGGACAGCATGTGACTTAAATATGAGTGTCTGAGCAAAGGGTCTGAATACTTATGACCATGTGATATTTCCATTTTTCTTTTTTAATAAATTCGCAAAAATTTCTACATTTCTGTTTTTTTCTCAGTCAAGATGGGGTGTAGAGTGTACATTAATGAGAAAAAAAAATGAACTTTTTTGAATTTACCAAATGGCTGCAATGAAACAGAGTGAAAAATTTAAAGGAGTCTGAATACTTTCTTTATCCACTGTATAGATAAAATATAAATATATATACACATATACACACAGTCATGGCCAAAAGAGTTCCAGATTTTTTCTTCTGCATTTTACTGGGATTGTTACCCCTTTTCCATGCACCTCCCGATTATATTTCGGAGTGACATGTCTTTCCTGATTTACTATGGCCAAAAGAGTTGGAAAATGAAGTATTTCTCCCAGAAAAATTTTGCAATTACACATTTTGTTATACACAAGTTTATTTCCTTTGTCTGTATTGGAACAACACAAAAAAACTACACAAAAAAAGCTACATAAATTCATGACCAAGAAGTGCACAATAATAAGTCAAATGCTTACATAGATCAGGAATAGCTGCGTGTACCTCACCCCGACGCGCGTTTCGTCCTCTTCCTCAGGGGCGTGAGGAAGAGGACGAAATGCACGTCGGAGTGAGGGACATGCAGCTATTCCCGATCTATGTAAGCATTTGACTTATTATTGTGCACTTATTGGATCGCGGGTCATGAATTTATGTAGCTCTCATATGCTTGGTTAAAGCGGTGTTAGCAGGCTATGATTTTTTGTTGGGCCACTTGCTACCATCTGTTATGCAAGGATAAATACGCAGCTGTCTTTGATATTTGGAGAGATATTTATATATCGCTATTTATGCCCCAAGTTTTGTTATAATTATGGGAGCCTTGCTTAATATAGCATTTCACTATGATGCTTTATCGGGCTGAATGCTATTATTCTTTAGTTTGGCTAATTATTGAATGGTAACTGAACTTTTTGCATTTAGTGATTGCCATATTGCTATGCATCTTTTGGGTCTCTCATTCTTTGCACCATTAGTCTCTGTTCATAGATGTATTTAGCCTCTTTTCATGTCCCACAACAGAGGTTTCATCAGTTTGTTTCATTGTTTTTACATGTCTTAATTAAATATATGTTTTATGATGATTTTTGTATAGTGCTGTTTCTGTTCCTGGGTAATTACACCGCCGGTGGAACAGACGGGTTTTGATATTGTATTGTGGCACTTGACATAATTATTTTGGATGTCACATTGATTTAATTTTGTAAGCGTGCCAACAATTTTGGCCAGCCCAGTTTTTAGCGTTTGGGTAAAATTATGTCTAATTTGTCTTTTTCTCTGTTTTTTCTGTTGTTCTAATGCACACAAAGGAAATAAACATCTGTATAACAAAAAAATTCTGGGAGAAATACTTCATTTTTTTAAACAATTTCAAGGGTGCTAACACTTTACCACTTTCGGCCATGACGTAATGTTAGTATCTGTCAAATACGGTATATAAATTATAGTGATGAGAGAGCACTAAAATGCTTAGGCACTTGTTACTCGAGTCGAGTAACGAGTATAATGGAAATTAATGGGAAACTCAAGCATTTTGTTTTCTGGCGCTACCCATCCCCCCCCCTGGAGGTCAGGGGGGGTCTAAAAATTGCTGAAAATGATGAAAAGAGAACTGACATGACATGGGAACAACATGGGGAAAACCTTCCTAAGCATCTCTGAGTCCAAGGTTGTTGCTGAGGACAATGTTGTCAGAGTATTACGCCACTTTTACGGATATACTAACATACGAAACCACATTCAAAGTGGATCTCACTGGAAAAAAATGTTAAGATACATTCTTTCCAGGATAATGAATTGTGTATGAGGCAAATTAAATAACAGAAAAAAAAATGCACCTCCACACCTTGGGTTAAGTTCACACACAGTATTTTTGTTGCACTTTTGCATTGCTTTCATTGGTGAAAAAAAACATTCAACAGGAAATGTAATTTTATCATTTTAATACCTTATCTGGCCATGTGGTGTGTGAGACACATTGATATTCTTTTTTTTCTTTTTTCTTTATTTTTTGCAGGGCCATCAGGCAGCCATCACTGTTTGTAGAGGGCCATTAGGCAGCCCTTTCTATTCTATTGTTAAAGGGGCAGCAGGTATTTTGTGGACAGATGTGGTAAAGCACATAATTCTATTGTTTAGTGTAAATGGTATGAAGCCTACAAATAAAACAGTAGGTACAGTTAAATATAGTGAAGGTTAAAGATATTTTGGGGATGTTTTACTGCCTGTGGCCCTGGATGCCTTGATATGTGAAGACTCACAAAGGATTTTTGGTCACAACGTAGTGCCCGGAGTCAGAAAGGTGGGTTTGCATCGCAGTAGGTCATGGGTCTTCCAGCAGGACAATGACCCCAAACATACTTCAAGAACCACTCAAAAATAAATGGAAACAAAGCACTGGAGAGTTCAGAAGTGGTAATTCCAGCTCCAGTACCATAAAGTCTCCCACCACTACCTCTTACATACAGATGCTACAGAGAAACTGTGAATGGACACATTAAATCATTTAATTTTACCAGCTTTGATGAATTTCTGAGTACAGAACACCATAAAAAACATGAATCATTCAATGAATGCATGGTGAGAAACAGCATCAAGAAGGTTTAGAATTTATAAGGCAATAATCCCTGACTAGATGCCTGTCATCCACTAAGCATAAACCTACTGCAATACCTCACCCTACATGAATGGCAGATAGAGAGCGGTATTATTTTGACACAATAGAATCTATTTTAATTTTCCCTGAAAAAAGCGATTAGATGAAATGTAGCAGCATCAAGGACAGTTATTTAATCAACCCTGCTGGGGAATCTCGTGGAGCGTTTTACATCTACTCTGAAGGCCACGACCTCCAAGACATAGAGACTGTTCATGCCACGTGTCTAGCTTGGATATCCAATAGTTGTAAAGTATAGAGGAATCATGGAGGACACTGGTATGGTTGGCAAGGTACTCCTTTAGCATCTTCCAAAACTTTCCCTCCTTGTCAGAGTACCCTGTGCATCAGGGCCTGCGCACTGGGAGACTCGGGAAAACTGTCCCAGCCGTTTGAGAGTGTTCACCTGCCTCTGCTGCATCTTGTGGGTGTCTCCCTAGTCTAAACTCCTTGGTTGTCCAAGGAATTGTGACCTCTGCCGCCAGAGTTGTCAGATGGGAATTTTTTAAATAATTCTTCAAATATGGCCTTCTGGCACTGCAACATTTTAATAGACATCTCCGCCATGGGAAGGAGGAATGTATAGTTCTCCTTGTAGCGTTGGTCTAGAAGGGTGACCAATCAGTGATTCATGTTGTCCAAATGCGTAAAACACAAGGGTCACAGGAAAGACAGTGGAACATAAACTTAGTCATGTGTGCCAGACTGCCAACAGCCAAGACTTCCCTATCCCCACCAAGAGGGCCACTGTCCATGTTGTCCTCCTCATTTTCTCATCCTCCTCCTTGTCCTCCCTCTCCTACTAAGCTTTAGGCCATCCACGCTGAACAGACGGGATGAAGATGGTGTGGATACTACTGTCTGTAGCGCAGGAAACCAGCTTCTGTTTGTCGCCCTCATTATCAAGCAATCCGTGTTGAGAAGATGAGATGAGCTTGGACTGTATGGAATCACCCAGTGTAGTATCTTGCCCCATCTCAACTTGCCCCACCTGCAAAGCCTCTGCTTTAATTCTGAGCAGCGAATGTTTCAAAAGACAGAGAATCGGGATGATGACGCTGATTATGGCATCATTGCCGCTCACCATTGGTTGAGTCCTCAAACTTTTGGAGAACCACATAGATGTCAGACATCCATGCCCACTTATCAGCTCTTATTTGAGGAGGCTGATCGCAATACCGACAGGCAAAGGTAGCTGGTATTCAACTACTGCCCTCTACTGCTCACAAAGCCTTGCCACCATATGTAACATTTCGTTCCAACACGTGGTGACTAGAGTTGAGCGACTTTGGTCGGATCAGGTTTCATAAAACAAAATTTGTTTCAGATGAAACTGGTCCGACTAGGGCAAAAAAAGTCGGAGTTTCGTCCGAAACCCGACCCCAATGCATGTCAATGGGAAATAAAAGTCGGCATTGAGCGGATGACATTCATCCACTCAATGTCGACTTTTATTCCCCATTGACTTGCATTGGGGTCAGGTTTCGGACGAAACTCCGGCTTTTTTTTGCCCTAGTCGGACCAGTTTCATCTGAAACAAATTTTGTTTAATGAAACCCGATCCGACCAAAGTCGCTCAACTCTAGTGGTGACATTGCACACCAGTCAGCGAGTTGGAAATTGCAAATGCTGCTGCACTGCCAGGGTGGTGGAAGCTGTAGCCGACTTAAAGAAATGGACACACCACACACGTGGCATACTTTCACAAGTAGCTCAGGCAGATCTGGGTAGGTTTTGAGAAAATGCTGAACCACTAAATTGTTCAAATGGGCGAGACATGGTATGTGTATGAGGTCACCAAGCTTCAGAGCTGCCACCAGGCTATGGCCATTGTCCCACACATTCATGCCTGGTTGTAGGTTCAGGGGTGATAGCCACAGAGAAGTCTAGTTTGTCATACCTTTCAACAATTACATGACTGTATGCGGTTTGTCACCTAAGCAGATTAGCCTCATCACAGCTTGTTGTCGCTTAGCCGAAGCAGTGTTGCAGTGCTTCCAGCTTGCGACTGACTTTTGTGTGATGGAAGTAAGAAGGAGGAGGATGTGCAGGAACTGCTGTAGAAGATGAGCGCAACCCTGATTGAACCACGTCCTGCAATCCTCATAGTCCGTAGCATGTGTTCCGTCCCAGGGTCCGACTGGGTCCCAGCATCAACAATGTTCACGAAGTGTGCTTTCAGGGAAATGTAGCGTCCCTGACCACAAATGCTTGTCCAGGTGTCCGTGGTTAAGTGGATTTTCCCAGTCACAGCGTTAGTCAGGGCATGGCTGATGTTATAGGACACGTGCATGTGTAAGGCAGGGACGGCAGGAGAAATAGTGGCATCTGGGGACAGAGTACCAAAAACACCTGACGCCATGAGGTTGCAGAAAGGTTCTGTCTCCACAAGCTTAAGCAGCAACATTTCCAGAGCAAGTAGTCTGGAAATGTGGCCATTTAGCATTGTAGCCTGTGGGAGGGTGTCTGCGTATTTACGAATCCGTTCCAAGGACTGGGGTAGGGACAACTGAACGCTGAGCTTGGTCACGGACGTGGCCGTGGTTTCTGACGGTGGTTGTAAGTGTGCACCGACAGGTGACGTGCCCGTAGAAAAGGAGAAGAGGCAGTGGTGTCACCCTCAGACACTCTTTCTGGACCCTGGCTGTTCAGCTCAAGTAGTACAGTGCTTCGCTTGCATGTGCTTGAGCATGCTTGTGGTGGTCAGGCTGGTAGTTGTGCTGCCCCATGCTGGCATGGCAGATATTGCAAATTACCTTTTTTTGGCTAACTGGCCTGCCTTTACAAAAGCGCCAGACTTGGGAACATCTAACCCTTACCTTGGCAACTACACCCATGGTGGTGCTCTGGGGATCAGTTGCCCGCCTTATGTCTCTGGCCATCGCCTGCCTCTTCCTGCTGTGGATCCTTCCCCATGTGCTGCTGTCCTCGTTCTGCATGTCACAACTCTTGTTGGGTGTCCTGAGACTAGGGGCTCCTTCCCTGTACCTAACGCTAGGGGCACCCTAGCTCGCCATGTTCCCCAGATTACTTCTGATGGTGAAGACGCTGGGGCCACATACCTTGCCTTAGCTCCTAAATTGGCCCTCAGTCTGCATCCTTCCCCCACCAAGGGAAGAGAGGAGTATGAGTGTACCAACCAGACTAACAAGGTAATATGAACAGGGATAACAAAAAATACCGAACATACTAATATATTCACACAGATAACAGAGGAATGCACTAGGGAGTGGAGGATGGGGGTAAATCAAAGTAGGAGAAAAAAGGGAATTACCACACACCAAAAATGTTGCAACATTCAAATCCACCAAATGCCTTCTCCAAATAACAACCACTAACAACCTCCAGCCAAGCAGCAAAAGCGATCTCTGACAATGAGTGCTAGCCAGGGCCCAGATTATATAGGACATGGGAGTGTGTTATGATTGGGTCACCGAGGAGGAGAGCAAGACCAAGATAAGCCACAGAAAACCAGAGAGGTTGGTAACTAAGCGGATTGCAGACCCCTGATCCTATCCACACAACTAGCAGTAGCCGTGGAGCGTACCTACGATGATCCTAGACGCCTCGACACAGCCGGAGAGCTAAATAAGCCTAAAGCATGAAAGGGGAAATCTAAACTGCCCCAGAGCAGACCCCAAAGGAATAGATAGCCCCCAAACATATATTGTCAGTGAGACAAGATGAAAACACAAACGCAGGTAGGAAAATAGACTGAGCAAACGATGGGGCCCACACTAACTAGACAGGACAGGAAAGGAAAGACACTGTCTGCAATCACGCAAAAAACCCTGCAAACAATGTCCAACACGTCTGATAGAAAAATGCTGAAGTCGCACAACTTTGCCCACTATATCAGCACTCTGGTATATTCTGAAAGCAGAGGAAAAAGAGGTCAATCTAATAAGGAACAAAAACAAACTGACACAAGCAGTAACATATGGATGGAAATTTATCACAGCCCCAGCCGGGGCTGGCTGACCACACAAAACTGAAATAGACAAAACCAGATCAAATGTGAACAATAGCAAAAGAACACTTAGCTGAGCATGCAGGGACTGAGCTGGAAACTAAGACCTCTGGAGGCAGGAAAAAATCACCAGCAGGGATAGAGGGAGTCAGCTGTCTTAAATCCAGTCAGAAACTCCAGATCCCCAATCATCCTCCTCATCATCAAGTGGCAAGCCTCTGCCAATCAGATCAGCTCCATTACCTCCAGTAACCACCAGAGGAAGCCCAGAAAAAGAACTCGCGACCCCTCTGTCAATATAACCAGCTCCACTACCTTCACTAGTAACCAGAGGTAGGCCAGAAAGCAAATTCACAACAGGAGAGGCTAATAGTGAACAGCTGATCCTTAATGAAGGAAAGTTTCCAGGAGCTCTCAACTGAGCAGATTAACCTCTGCACTGCTAAAAGAAACTTACACCATTTAATATGAAGTTGAAGTACTTCTAATCAGTGCAAGAGTAGAAGAAATCAGACACTGCAGTCTTCTAGATCCTCTCTGTTGCGGTAAACCCATGACAGTCACCTTCCCCGGTTGGGTCAGTGACTTCATTGTCCACCAACTCATCTTTCACTTCCACATCCTGGTCCTCATCCTGACATGCTGATGTAGCAACACAACTTGCTGGCAATTGTGTCTCATCATCATTCAGCTCTTTCGACAGTAATTGCATTTTCCTACCGTTACTTCAGAAGAAAGGAAAGTCCAGCTCCAGGAATAAAATCCAAAATTTTTATTATTTCCAATAAAACATTGACATGGCTGCTATATTCATCTTTACAGTATACCCTACTGCGATCCCCCCGCAGCTATTTACCTGTTAAATGCTGCTGTCAAACTCCGACAGCGGCATTTAACATGCACTTCCGACAATCGCGTCCGAAATCCACCCATCGGTGACCCCGTCACATGATCGCGGGTCATCAATGGGTTGACATGACAAGCAGAGGTCTCCTGCAGACCTCTATGGTTGTCAATGCCGGATTGCTATGAGCGCTGCACGGTGGTTGGCGCTCATAGCAAGTCAGCAATTCTGTTACATACAGGCGATCCAATCATCGCCTGTATGTAGCAGAGCTGATTGGGTTATGGCTGCTTCTATTCTCCCATGAAGACTATTGAAGCATGCCAAAAGTAAAAAAAACTGTTTTTTAAAACTACAAGAGTTAAAATCACCCCCCTTTCGCACCATTCAAAATAAAACAATAATGAAAAATCAAACATACACATATTTGGTATTGCCGCTTTCAGAATCACCCTATCTATCAATAAAAAAAGGATTAACCTGATCGCTAATCGGCGTAGCAAGAAAAAAAGTAAAAATGGTAAAATTACATTTTTTTGGTCGCCTTCACATTGCATTAAAATGCAATAATGGGCGATCAAAAGATCGCATCTGCACCACAATGATATCATTAAAAACGTCAGCTCAGCAAGCAAAAAATAATCCCTCACCCAACCCGAGCGGACGAAAATTGGAGACGCTACGGGTATCAGAAAATGGCGCAAAGTTTGGATATTTTTTTCACCATATGACTTGGAGAATCATAATGGCTGGTCAGTTTTAGCATTTAGTGAACATGGTAAAAAAGTCAAACAAAAAAACAAGTGTGGGATTGCACTTTGTCTGCATTTTCACTTGATTGGAATTTTTTTCCCACTTTCCAGTACACGAAATGTTAAAACCAATGATGTCATTTCAAAGTACAACTCGTCCTGCAAAAAACAAGCCCTCATTTGGCCATATGGACAGAAAAATAAAAAAAGTTATGGCTCTGAGAAGAAGGGGAGCAAAAAGCGAAAATGCAAAAATGAAAATACCCCTGAGGATTAAGAGGTTAAAACCAACTTTAAAATTAATTTTGTTTGTGGTAAAACCTCTTTAAGGCCTTCCTCACTCTGTCCTTACTTTATGGAAGTTTTCAGATGCCATTTTCTCTATGCTGGATTCTGTTTAAATCTTGAGCAACACTGCTACCTGCTGGTGTTTAACAGCAACTCAGCCTATATATTAGACCATCTACTCATTGTGAACTAAGACAGTTTCTCCTGATGGACATTTTATAGCTGTTAATATACATTGGGGAAAATAAGTATTTGATAGACTGGCGATTTTATTGTAGGTAGACTTCAACTGTGAGAGACAAAATCTAAAATGAAAAATCAGAAAATCACACTGTATGATTTTTAAATGATTAAATTGAATTTTATTGCATGAAATAAGTATTTGATCATCTACCAACCAGCAAGGATTTTGGCTCTCACAGACATGTTAGTTTTTTCTTTAACAAGCCCTACTACTCTGTACTCATTACCTGTATTAATTGCCCGTTAGAACTCAATACCTGTATAAAAGACGTCTGTCCACACACTCAATCACACTCCAACCTCTCCAGAATTGCCAAACCCAAAGAGCTGTCTAAGGACACCAGGAACAAAATTGTAGACCTGCACAAGGCTGGGATGGGCAAAAGCCCAATAGATCAGCAGCCTGGTGAGAAGGTAACAACTGTTGTTGCAATTATTAGAAAACGGAAGCAACACAAGATGACTGTCAATCTTCCTCAGTCTGGGGCTCCAAAGATCAGGAATCAGCCTAGAATTATATGAGAGGACCTAGTCAATGTCTTGAACAGAGCTGGGACCACAGTCTCAAACATTACCATTAGTAACACACTAAACCGTCATGGATTAAAATCCTGCATGGTACGCAAGGTCCCCCTGCTCACACCAGCACATGTCCAGGCTTGTTTGAAGTTTGCCAATAACCATCTGGATGATCCACAGGAGTCATGGGAGAAAGTCATGTGGTCAGATGAGATCAAAAAGCCGTGTTTGGAGGAAGAAGAAGGATGAGTACAACCGCAAGAAGACCATCCCAACCGTGGAGCATGGTATCATACTTTGGGCTTGCTTTTCTGCAAAGGAGACAGGATGACTGCACCGTATTGAACAGAAGATGGATGAGGTTATGTTCCATGAGATTTTGGCCAACCGCCTTCCCTCAGTATGAACATTGAACATACAGTCAGGGCAACTAAGGCATGACTCCATAAGAAGCATTTCAATGTCCTGGAGTGGCCTAGCCAGTCTCCAGATCTGAACCCAACAGAAAATCTTTGGAGGGACCTGAAACTCAACTTTGCTCAGACACAGCGATGAAACCTGAAAGATCTGGAGAAGATCTGTAAGGAGGAGATGGCTATAATTCCTGCTGCAGTGTGAGCAAACTTGGTCAAGAACTACAGGAAACGTCTGACCTCTGTAATTGCAAACAAAGGTTTCAGTACCAAATATATGTTCCTTTTTTTATCGTATCAAATACTTATTTCATGCAATAAAATGCAAATTAATTATGCAAATACAATGTGATTTTCTGGACTTTTTTTTTAAGATTCTGTCTCTCACAGTTGAAGTGTACTTATGATAAAAATTACAGACCCCTCCATTTTGCGTAGGTGGGGAAATTTGTAAAATCGGAAGTGTATCAAATACTTATTTTCCCCAATGTGTTCCTGAAGTTGGTCACTGCTTTAATCAGTTGAATCCTGGAGATAGCTGACGTTATAATGGCAAATAAAAAGGCTGTTAATAAATTCCTGAAGTTGTTCTCTGCTTTAATCCGTTGAATCTGGGAGACAGCTGACATTGAAATAGCAAATGCAAAGAAAAAAACATAAAGGGAAGTCCTTCCAATTTGACCAGCCTTGCTCATCATATATTGATTCTAAAAACTCCTTCACTTCAGCCAGCGCACTGACGCATATTAGAGCAGGTGAAGCTAAAAATTTGTAACAATACTTCAGGATCCTGCATGATTTGTAAGGTTCCACATCGGACCTCTCTGCTTGTAGACTATGAATTCTTAACTTCTTATCAGCCGCATTCTCCTCAAAGATCCTCTTGCTCCTCTACAAACATTGACCAGGAATTTTCCCAGATTCTTTCAGCTGTCAACGTCAGTCAAGTCATGTTGGTAACTAAAGTGGACAAACTTTGGCAGGATTTTGTAATTCTGAATCATGACTTGCAGAAAATTAGAGAGCTCACATCAGAGATAAAGCAAGGAATTTTGGATGTAGATACTCAGGGCTAAGACGGCTCAAATTGCAAAACTAAAGAAATACCAACAGGTGGCGCTATAGAGTTCAAGTCCTCTCTTTCTCTGAAGAAGCAATTTACATATTTTTTTCCCAGAGGAGCATTGCATGGCGAATAAGCCTCCTTATCTTGACAAGCCAGAGCTAGCATGTCACTCTCCACAAGGAGAAACCTTACCCCTTAGACCTCAGTCCAGAGCCTCTCACCTAGCCAAATCAGTTCTCATACTTTGCACTGACGAGAGCCAATAGCTCGAAACACCATGACTGCAAATTGAGATTCTGATTTGGCTTTTATCCTTAGTCATATTACAAGACTCGTTAAAGGGTTGATTGTAACTTGTAGGATCGCTACTACCAACAGGTGGCGCAATAGAGTTCAAGTCCTCTTTTTCTCTGAAGAGGCAATTTGCACAGAACTAAAGAAACAAATCAACACTTTAATGAGAGCAAATGAGTTTGAAAATTAGCCTTGCGCTTCTCCACCTTCCATTTGAGGATGCCCAACAGATGCTCAGTAGGGATTAGGGCTGGAGATATGCTTAGCCAGTCCAGTCCCTCTACCCTCAATTTCTTTAACAAGGCAGTGGTCGTCTTGGAGGTGTGTTTAGGGTTGTTATCATGTTGGAATTCTGCCCTGCGGTCCAGTTTCCGAAGGGAGGTGATTATGCTCTGCTTCAGTATGTCACAGTACATGTTGACATTCATAGTTCCCTCAATGAGCTCTAGCTCCCCACAGCCACCAGCACTCATGTAGCCCCAAACCATGACACTCCCACCACCATACTTGACTGTAGGCAAGACACACTTGCCTTTGTACTCCTCACTTCGCTGCCACCACACATGCTTGACACCGTCTGAACCAAATAAGTTCATCTTGACTTCATCAGATCACAGGACATGGTTCCAATAATTCATTTCCTTAGTCTGCTTGTCTTCAACAAAATGGTTGCGGGCTTTCTTGTGCATCATATTTAGAAAAGACTTCCTTGTGGGACGACAGCTATGCAGACCAATTTGATGCAGTGTGCTGCATATGATCTACAGTAAGAACTGACATGCTTTAAGCTCTGCATCAATGCTGGCAGCACTCATATGTCTATTTTGAAAAGACAACCTCTGGACATGATGCTGAACACATGCCCTCAACTTCCTTGGTTGACCATGGCGAGGCCACTTCTGAGTGGAATCTGTCTAGTTAAACCTCTGTATGGTTTTGGCCAACATGCTGCAGCTCAATTTCAGGGTGTTGGCAAGCATCTTATAGTTATCTTTATGTTGAGCAACAATTCTTTTTTTTCAGATCCTCAGAGACTTCTTTGCCATGAGGTGAAATGCTGAACTTCCAGTGCCCAGTATCAGAGAATACCTGACAGATATCACTAAATATAACACACCTGCTCCCCATTCTTCACCTGAGATCTTGTAACACTAATGAGCCACATGACACTGGTGAGGGAAATGGCAAATTGGGCACAATTTGGCCATTTAAACTTTAGGGTGTACTCTACTCAATTTTGTTGCCAGCGGTTTAGACATTAGTAGTTGTGCATTGAGTTGCTTAGAGGGCAAAAAAATCCTCTTTATTAGTATTTATTAAAAAGTTAAAAAATGATAACCATACCCCAAATAGAAATCAGAAGGAAGCGAGGGAAATTTGATTTTACACAGCACAGTAGCCACAATGGATATTCACTTGTTTTGTACAGGGCGACAAAGGCAGGAGGTGATAAGGAGGGAGGAGCAAACTTTCCCTTGAATGAAGACCCTAAATAAACACCCTACCTTACCAGGCACCCTAAGGATATGTTCACAGCAGTGGCGTAACTACAAAGTTATGGGCCCCGGTGTGAACTTTCCAATTGGGCCCCCCCACCATGCCAAAATACACGCACATCTCAGCTCCACACACTTTGTACACACGCGGTTCCGCTCCGTACACCTCGTACACACGCGGCTCCGCTCCCTGCACCTCGTACACACGTGGCTCCGCTCCATACACCTCGTACACATGCGGCTCCGCTCCATACAACTCGTACACACGCGGCTCCGCTCTGTACACCTCGCACACACGCAGCTCCGCTCTGTACACCTTGTACACACGCAGCTCCTCTCCGTACACCTCATACACACACGGCTCTGCATACCTCGTACACACACGGCTCCGCTCCGTACACACATATGGCTCCATTCCATACATCTCGTACACACACGGCTCCATACACCCTGTACACACGCGGCTCCGCTCCGTACACCTCGTACACACGCAGCTCCGCTCCGTATACACGTGGCTCCTCTACATACACCTCATACACACGGCTCCGCTCCGCAGACCTCGTACACACACAGCTCCGCTCCGTTCACGCATATCGCTCTGCTCCGTACATCTCGTACACACACGGCTCAGCTCACCTCACACACACACGGCTCTGCTCCGTACATCTCGTACACACAGGGCTCTGCTCCAGACACCTCCTACACACACAGCTCTGCTCCGTACACACATATGGCTCCACTCCATACATCTCGTACACACACGGCTCCATACACCCTGTACACACGCGGCTCCGCTCCGTACACCTCGTACACACGCAGCTCCGCTCCGTATACACGTGGCTCCTCTACATACACCTCATACACACGGCTCCGCTCCGCAGACCTTGTACACACACAGCTCCGCTCCGTTCACGCATATCGCTCTGCTCCGTACATCTCGTACACACACGGCTCAGCTCACCTCGCACACACACGGCTCTGCTCCGTACATCTCGTACACACACGGCTCAGCTCACCTCGCAGACACACGGCTCTGCTCCGTACAGCTCGTACACACAGGGCTCTGCTCCAGACACCTCCTACACACACAGCTCTGCTCCGTACACACATATGGCTCTGCTCCGTACATCTCGTACACACACGGCTCCGCTCACCTCGTACACACACGGCTCCGCTCACCTCGTACACATACGGCTCCGCTCTGCACACCTCGTAAACAACGGCTCTGCTCCGTACACACATATGGCTCCACTCCGTACATCTCGTACACACATGGCTCCGCTCACCTCGTACACACTCGGCTCCGCTCCGTACACCTCGAACACACACGGCTCCGCTCACCTCGTACACACTCGGCTCCGCTCCGTACACCTCGAACACACACGGCTCCGCTCCGCACACCTTGTACACACAGCTCTGCTACATCCACCCTGTAAACACCTCCTTACCCCACAAATAAGCTTTACCTCATCCAGCACCATGACAACCAGCACAGCAGAGTTCTGCATACACTGAGGCTCCTGATCATGTGACCCCTGACTCCTCCCCTCCAGTGACCTCATCACAGGTTCTGTGTGCACAGAAAAGAACACAGCCTAGGACGTCATTGCAGGCTGCGGTGGGTCTATCTGGGAGGGCGAGGATGGGGTGCATGGGGGCGCGTGGTGGTTCAGTGCAGTGCAGGAAGAGTAGACTCCAGGGCAGGACGGGGGGCTGGTCAAAAACGGGACTGTCCCGCGAGAATCAGGACAGTTGGGAGATATCATGGTCTGACCTGCCGGGACCCTGACTCCCCCCGGGCCCGGTCGCAGTGGCGACTGCTGCAACTGTGGTAGTTACACCCCTGGTTCACAGTTTTGCTGCGTTTTTTAATGCAAATTAAAAGCTGCTTTTTACAGCATCATGAAAAGATATTAGATTTCAGAAATCTCATGCACACACATTGGTTTTTTTCCTGAGTGAATTGGAAAACTGCTGTTTTTTTAAAAATACTGCAGCATGTCACTTCTTTCAGCATTTTTGCAAGATTTTTTCACCCACAGAAAGCAATGAGTAAGAGCAAAAAAGCAACAAGAATGTTTCCGTCAGTTTTTGCTGCGATTTAGTGAAAAACTTGTCCACAGGGTGTGAAACACATATTTTTGCAATTTTCTCAAGTTTAAACCAAAATGTTTTGATCTCCTCACATGAAAATGGCAGTTAGGATTTGTACAGTTTAATTCAATTAGTGTCGGACCTACAAAATGCACTGCTAATGTCGTAAACTATTCCCAATCAATTCAACTCCTCTGCAGTTTTCACATTTGCAATTGTGTATTTTTTATTAACGCATGAACTTTTTTGTTCTGAAAAGTCACTATATTTTCAGAAATAAAAATCTTTTTCCATTAAATAATTTGATCAAATTGCCATTTTTTTCCAAAAATGTTTTATGGTTTCACATATGTCTTGCATTGGTGGCCTAAAGGTACTGTCACACTTAGCAATGTACCAGCGATCCCGACCAGCGATATGACGCGGTCAGGATCACTGGTGCATCGCTGGGTGGTCGCTAGTGAGCTGCCACACAGGCAGATCTCACCAGCGACATCGCTGGGGACGGGGATCGCTACTTACCTGTCAGACGCGGCGATCCTGCATCCTCCCGCCCGGCTCCACGAGTCGCTCGTCGTCACAGCAGGAAGCGCCGCAGGAAGCAGACGACGAGAAACGGTCCAGGACGTTCTCGCACGATCAGCGATAACCAGCGGTGGAGCCGGTCGCAGGTAAGTATCAGACACAGCGATATCGCTAGCAATATCGCTATAACGTCACTAGTTATAGAAATATTGCTAGCGATATCGCTTAGTGTGACAGTACCTTAACACTTTGCATTTTCATGCTTGCATGGTGGAAGCAAAGTGAACTTTGAGATCCTGAAAAACGCAGCAAAAAATGTGGTCTTTTACAGACAAGTATTCCCAGGAGGCGAAAGGTCATCGTTAAGCTTTAATTTCCAAAGGAAAATCTTTATTTTAAAAGTTATTTCATGTATCACAAGCTTTATCTTTGTGAAGATAATTATAGTACACTAAACCTCTGATCTCACCTTGGGTTCATTAGGCTTTTCCACTGCTGGTCCTCCCTACAAAATGCAGAAAACAAACATTGTAACAATATAGTCATGGTAAAATATAAATATGAAATGAGTTGAAAAGGAAAAAAGATGAAAATAACTCACTATACGTGCAGGCTGCAAGGAGCATAAATGTGAGTCATGACCATTCCAGGCTTTTCTGTTAGGATATCCTCCAGGTTCCAAAATATAAGGATCTCCTTCAAAAAATTGTTTACTGTACACCAGCCAGCTGTGGGAAACAGTATATTATCACTTTAACTTACACAGTAAATCTCTGAATCACTTAAGCTAGCTAATTGCCTCTATGATCATATACCATCGATTACCAGCTTAATCCCTGATCACTTACAGTCCACTGTGCACTATGATGGATTCCGTTTTAGTTGGTTGTCCATTAACACATAAATCGGCAGTGGCCCCCAAAATTGTTATCTTATTACCCTCTCCATTTTTATCCATAAATAGACTTATTCGAGGCACCTGGAAATCCTTGACATGGAAGAAAGCAGACAGACATAATGACAAATAGTTAAAGTGAAATTAATTTCTTCTTCTTTGTATAAACTTGACTAGTTTTTCACAAACCAAAGGTAATTTTTTTTCATTCCCTTTGACTTACCCGAACCACATGACGCAGTGATCCAATCCATGATTTGGGTTTCTGAGTATCTTCTTTTGGGTTTTCAGTTGATTTGTCTTGAATTTCCCATGGACGAGATAGATCTGTATTGCCTTCTGAAAGCATGACACGTTTTCCTCTATAATGTGGCTTCTCATACAAAAGCCATCTATGTAAAATACATACATTAGTTAGCTTTGAACTGTCAGTAAAAGTCCTTTCACAAAATATATCCCAGTATTTTTGGTTCAAGCCTTAACCCCTTAGTGACCAGGCTAAATTTTTGAAATCTGACCATTCTCACTTTAAGTCTGGAATGCTTCAACATATCCTATTGATTTTGAGTGGGTTTTTTTCGTGACATATTATACCTTATGATAGTGGTAAACTTAGGTTGATATGTTTAGTGTTTATTTATAAAAAATATCAGAAATTTGACAAAAAAAGTTTTAAAATATTGCAATTTTCAAACTTTGACCTTTAAGGGCAGAGTCAGACGGCCGTATAACTCGTGCCAGAATCTCATCTCACTGCACAGACTGGCCGGCACCTCTCCTGACCTGCGCATGACAGTGTGATGGATTACTATGCAGCTGTCAAGCTCAGGTCAGGAGAGCCGACAGCCAGGACGAGGTTTACTATGCGATTCTTGGATGAGAAGTATGGCCGTCTGACTCTGCCCATATCCAGATAGTCATACCATATAATAACATTAATAATATTACCCTCATGTCTACTTTACATCAGCACCATTTGTAAATGCGGTTTTTTCTGTTGTTAACATTTTAGAAGGTTTAAACATTTAGCAGTCATTTTTCATATTTTTCAAGGAAATTTACAAAGTTATTTTTAAGGACATATTCAGTTGTAACATGACTTTGGGGGTTCTATATATTGGAAACCCCCAAAAGTGATGCCATTTTTAAAACTCCACGCCTTAACGTGTTCAAAACTGCTGTCAGGTAGCTTATTAACCCTTCAGGTGCTTTCAGGAATGAATGCAATGTGACATGACAGGAATGAAAAAAATTATTTTTACCACTTAAATGTTTCTAACTTTTGTATAGGCCGCTTATAGCCGGCAGACTCTAAGGCCATTATTTGGCCATGAATTGCCATACCAAACACGAGGACCAGACAATCAAGGGCTCAGGGTGCCGATGGGGTGAAAGAAGAAGCCCCTACACTCTGCTAACCATCTAGATGCCGTAGTCACTATTGACAACAGTATTTAAGGGGTTAAACGGCCATGGTCGGTGCCAACACTGATATAGTGTACAGCCGACAGATGATGGATTGTCACCTGTAGATGCTAGGGATGCTAGTCTCTCATATCGCAGGTTAGTTTTAAGTCGTATTGGTGGTCATTAAGGGGTTAAAGGGCTTCTCCAAGAAATATAATAAAATAAATAATACACATTTTAAATATTAAACATTTTTCTAAATATCTTTACTTAGCAATAAGGTATGTTTTATCTATTGTACTGTCAGGATTTTAAAAAAGGCAACTGCCATTAATTACAACCCATCCTAGATTTCAGATGACTCACAGTAGGACGGTCTGCGTGAAGAACATCTGCTCGTGACTGAGGTCACATCAGAGCAGCGCCCTCTCAGGCATCGTGAACACACAGTCCTCTGTTCAGTCAACCTGACAGGACACTGAGAAGAATGGACTAAAGGAGAACATAAACCCCTTTCTTTAGCTGACTGAGAATGAACGTCCACCTCAGTCAGCCAGACAGTTTTCCTGTTTCTGCCTTGTGCTTCAAGCAGTCCGTCATACTGTGTGTCTTCTGACATCAAGGACAGGCTGCACAATTAGATATCTGGCAGTTGCCAGCTTTGAAATCCTGCCAGAGTGCAGTAGATAAAGAATACCTTTTTACTAAATAAAATAAATTTAAAAAAATGTTTAATATTTAAATGTTTATTATATATTGTATGTATTTTATTACATTTCTCTGAAAACATCTTTTAAGAGGTCCTTTCACCAAACTTTTTAACTGTACTGAATAAAATAATAGCTGTAGCTGAGTGAAATAAAATAAAAATCGTTTGTCATACATCTCACTCTGAGAGACCTACTCTAAGCTATGGTTGGGCGGATTCTTTCTTTGTTTGCTTATTGATCATCATGATACATGGTGGAGAACATGTCCCCAGTTAAATCTCTGCTAACTTTTGTTAAATCCATGTGAGTGTTAACTCATTAGATTCATCAGACGCCTCTCTCACAGCCAAACCAGATCTCACACTTTGCACTGACGAGGAGCGGTACCCTGAAACACAGTGTCTGCAAATTGAGATTCTGGCTTGGCTTTTATCCTAAGTCATGTAACAAGGCTCGCTAAAGGGTCGACATTGACTTTTATTATTGCTACTTCCAATAGGTGGCACTAGAGTTCTACTCCTCTTCCTCTCTGAAGAGACAATTTGCATAATTAGGTCATTAGATTCCAAACACTTTGATTGCTAACATCTCCTCTATGGAAAGGTGACACTAAAAAAATTTCAGCTCTGCAGCCACTATTACATTATGTGTCCAGTTCAAAGTGCAAAATTGGAGCTTAGTAGCATGCAACCTTAACCATATACATAAACCAATATACAGTAGTTAAGATAAATGTTTTCTGTAAAGATATCCAAAGCACCAAGAATCTGACAAAAATGAAAATTAAACTATAAAGGCGTTTTTAACACCTAGCCTGAGAGCAGCATGATGTAGAGACAGAATCCCTTATTACAGCGATGTGTCACTTACTGGGCTGCTTGCTGTAGTATTGATAAAATTGCTGTTTTATTTTATCAGCAGGAGATTATCACTAGAGAACTAGTAAACCTGCTGCCACGTAGTCGTTTATGTTCATGAGGTTTGCATAACCTGCCCCCTCCACTGATTGGAAGCTCTCTACCTATGCACAGCCTGCACAGAAATCTACCTATATAGTGTTGTGAGTGGGGTTAGACAGAGCTCAGCATTCAGAGAACTGCAACAGATAAATTAGTGATTTTATCAAGCAAGTTGTAAATAAAGTGACACATTGCTGAAATCAGGGAGGAGGCTAAAATGGTCGAAAACCTTCTTCAAGAATGAAAACAGAATTTTAAAATGTTTTAAATTGACAGCTGTCACTTTTGACTCCCGCCGGCCCCTCATGTGATTTTGAGGTGCTGATTGGTTGCCATAGCAGTCAGCGTTCTGCAATGTGAAAGCTCCTACAAGGCCCAGCTTGTGTGATAAGAGGCGATCATAGGTTCAAGTACCATTAAAAAATATTTTTTAAAACTTCTAATTTATTTATTTTTTACAGTTGTAAAAATAAAAGTTTAAATCACCCCCTGTTTTTCTCTAAATGTAAATAGAAAAATGCAAAACATATTAAGCCATAAAAACGTAATTTTTTTTGTTTTGTTGCTTGCATAATTGTCTGATTTACTAAAATATGAAGATATTGATCCTACAAAAGGTATATGCCAACATGGGTAAAAAAAAAAACCTGACATGACAAATGATTTTTTTTTTACAAATGCTACTTACCCTCCTCGAATAATCCGAACAGAGATCGTTCCCTGTAACTTCCAGTCACACATGTTACCCACATCACTAAAGATCTCATATACACGGCCCTTGAAACCGGGCTCTGAAAATAGCATGATCTGATGATGAAGAAACGCAAGAAGGAAGATACATTACTTTTGCATCTATCCAATAATATTACCATGGTCCTTACTGAACATTAAATGCTATCTCCAGCTATATAAAAATGCCTTTAATTTTGATGAAAAACAAGACTTTTACAACTCTCATCTTTTTAGCAACATTTTAGGACTCATTTTTGTTACAGAAAGCTAAACATTTTAGTTCCCTTTCATCTGACAAGGATTGGAACAACAATATATAATATGATTTGACATTACACTTATGCTAGTGAGTAAATATTCAAATTTTGGTGGTCTAAGGGTAATGATTTTTGCTGTAGGAGCTTATATTTTTTTTAAACTGCTTTAAAATTAAGTCATATCACTGTATATAAAGATTGCACAGTGAACAAGTGATACATAGTACAGTTTTTACCCAGACATCAACAGTGAAAGAAATAGTGCTGAGACACCAGACATTTAGGATGCTGTAATTTTAAAGAAGTTGCAGTAAGCCTTAGGCTATGTGCCCACGTTGCGTGTTAAAATGCACACTGAAAACTGGATTCCTTCCCAGAAATCGCACGTTTTTTTCCGCGCGATTTCACGGTGATTTTACCGCGATTCTGTTCGCGATTTTGCCGCGACTTTCTCAAGCATTTTCCAAGCGATTTGAAGCATCGCTTGGAAAGTGATTGACAGGTTGGTCACACTCGTCAAACATAGTGTTTGACAAGTGTGACCAGGTTTTTACTATTGAGGCCGCCTATGCGGCATCAATAGTAAAAGAAAGAATGTAAAAAAGAATTAAAAAATAAAAAATCGGGGTATATTTACTTTCCGATGTCCCGCGCAGTCTCAGCGACGCTCCCGTTCCCAGCGATGCCTTGCGAGACCTGTGATGACGTTGGTCTCGCGTTGCTATAGCGATCTCACGATCTCACAAGACCGCTAGAGTCACTCGAGACTACGTCACTACAGGACCTTGCCGCAAGGCATTACTGGGAACGCTTAGGCCGGGAATGCAGCGCGGGACGTCGGAAGGTAAATATACCCCGATTTTTTTATTTTTTATTCTTTTTTTTTACAGGGGTATGGTACCCAGGGCCTGGAGGACAGGTCTCCTCTCCTCCACACCGTGGGTACCAACCGCACATGAGACGCTTAACTTCCCGCATGGTGGGCATAGCCACATGCGGGAAGTAAGCGATTCTCATGCATTCCTATGGGTGCGGAATCGCAGCAATTCTTTGCGATTCTGCACAAAAGAATGAGCATGCTGCGATTTTTTCCGCGATGCGATTCCGCCACGGAAAAAAGCGCAGCATTAGCACAGCATGTGCGGAATGCCATAGAAATGCATGGGGTGCGTTCTGTACAAGATTTTTAAACGTTTTTGCAGCGTTTTCACGTCGAAAATCGCGGCAAAAACACTTAAAAATCGCATCGTGGGCACACAGCCTTAAAGGAGTTGTGCCATGAATAAAAGTACATTTTAACCAACAGATTTTGGAATAAAAATAAAGTTCAAAATTGGATGCTTTTAAAAATAAAATGTTCCTGTGCTGAGATAATCTTATAAATGTGGTCCTGCTGTGTACTGTGTAATGGCCGCGTCTGACCGTGCAGGAACATGGTCTGATCATACTACAGCTCCTGGGCAGGGGAGGAAGCAAAAGAGAGGATACAGACAGGACAGAATGGGATCACAGCCGATTCTTTTTGTGAGTAAAATATTTCCCTGCAGGAAAAAAAGGGGGAAATGACCTCCAATGTGAAGACTTGGGTAAAATTAAGCATTCTATGATTAAGACCCTTATGGATCGAAACGCGTTGGTTGCTGCTTGTACCTGGTACCCCATCTATGAGATGTTATTCCAGGAATTCTGTGTTTTTTTAATTATTAGTGATGAGCGAGTATACTCGTTGCTCGGGTTTTTCTGAGCATGCTCAGGTGTTCTCCGAGTATTCTATGCAGGATTTTTTGCTGACTGATGGTTCACATAAAAATGGAGATATGTCTTACTTTGCATCAGAAAAAAAGGACCGCACATTGATATAATCTGAGTTGCATCAGTGTGCTTTCTGATTTCCACTGAAAGGTTGCAAGGAAAAGCTTCAGAAACGTCCATCATTTTTTTTTTTATAGAAGAGACAAAATGGATACACAGCATTAAAATGGTTGAAAACTGGACGCAGCACACTGGTTAAAATTGCCATTCTTTTTCTTTAAGGAGAAAAAAAAACTGACATGTGAACTGCAGTGTTTCAAAAATATTTATTATTTCTATCAGAAATGCTTTTTGGCTTATGTTGATTGACAGGTCTCTTTTTAAGCTCCCTTCACCTTTCAGCTTCACCCTTAAGCTCCCTAAAGTATAGGGAGAGACCAGTCAATCAAGCTGAACCGAACAGAAATAAGCCAGAGGGAGTTGCCCACTGGACTCTCCTCACTAACCTTACGTTCCATGCTAATATTTGGCAAGGTTCACACTTATGTTTTAGTATTGTCAGGAGGCTTAGTCGTAAGTTCTATCATTTTTTCTGGAAGCAAAAGGTGCAGCCAGTGGCGTATCTAGGGGGGGCAGCCGGGGCAGTTGCCCCGGGCGCAGCCAGCAGGGGGGCGCAGTCGGGCCGCCTAATGCAGCGGTCCGCAGTGTCCTCCCTGGCGGCTGCGTTCTGCCGCCCCCCACCTGAGAGTCGGTGGTTCTCTGTGACGGCTGTCAAGCTGACAGCCGGCGCAGAGGAGGCCGTGCCGGCTCCCAGGGAACAATTGTACTGGCGTCTATACAGACGCCTGTACAATTGAAGCTCTGACCGCCGAGCCAGAGCGACGTCAGCAGCGTGATCAGGTCATGTGATCACGCTGCTGACGTCACTCCCCGGCGCCCAAAGCAAACACTGGTGGTAAGTGTGCTCCTCTGTGGAGCTGAAGAACCACCGAAGATGGGAGATGAGGGGGAGTTAATGAGTGGAGATGGGGGGGATTTGTAGAGGGGATGGCGGTTAATGTGTGGGGGTATTTAGAGTGGGGATGGGGGTTAATGAGTGGGGATGGGGGTTAATGTATGTGGGGGTTAATGAGTGGGGATGCCATGGTGTTAATGTGTGGGGGGATTTGGAGTGGAGATGGGGGTTATTTAATGTGATGGGGGTTAATGAGTGGGGATTGGGTTAATGTGTGCGGGGGTTAATGAATGGGGATAGGGATTAATGTGTGGGGGCGTTAATGAGTGGGGATGGGGGTTAATGTCTGTGGGGGTTAATGAATGGGGATGGGGGTTAATGTGTGGGGGTATTTGGAGTGGGGATGGGGGTTAATGAGTGGGGATGGGGGTTAATGTGTGTGGGGGTTAATGAGTGGGGATGCCATGGTGTTAATGTGTGGGGGGATTTGGAGTGGAGATGGGGGTTATTTAATGTGATGGGGGTTAATGAGTGGGGATGGGGGTTAATGTGTGTGGGGGTTAATGAATGGGGATGGGGGTTAATGTGTGGGGGTATTTGGAGTGCAGATGGTTATTTAATGTGTGGGGGGATTTGGAGTGGTGATGGGGTTAATGAGTGGGGATTGGGTTAATGTGTGCGGGGGTTAATGAATGGGGATGGGGGTTAATGTATGGGGGCGTTAATGAGTGGGGTTGGGGTTAATGTGTGGGGGTATTTGGAGTGCTGATGGGGGTTAATGAGTGGGGATTGGGTTAATGTGTGGGGGGATTTGGAGTGGGGATGGGGGGTTATTTAATGTGTGGGGGGATTTGGAATGGGGATGGGGGATTTAATGTGTGGGGAGATTTGAGGACACAAAATAAAGAGTATGTATGAGGAAACAGTATGGGGGATTGGTGCAGACAGTATGTGGAGCGAATGGGTTAATGTATGTGTGCAGACACAGTATGGGGAGTCGGGGGTATGTGTGAGCAGACAGTATAGAGAGTGAGGGGGTAAATATATGAGGAGACAGTATGGTGAACAGGTGGGATGATAGAGGAGACCGTATGAGGAGGGAGGGGGAATAGTGTGAGGTGACAGTATATTGCAGATATTTTTATTTAGGGGCATTATAATGACACTTCTATCTTTAAGGACGTCGTGTGGAGATTTTCTGCAGAAGACCGGAGAAGATGGACGTCTACAGAGACGAGATGTGGATGAGAAAACTCATCATGGGGTCTAGAAGAAAAGGTGACTGACTGCAGAGACGACGTCATCTATAAGGTACCTGGATGTAAATTTTATTTGTGATACTGACTAATTCTCATGTTTTTATTTGTTAGGAACATTAAAGGGTTTGTCCAGGTTTGTGCTGAGTCTGCTGTCATTCTATGTGACTGCAGACGTCTGAATTCTCACAGTTCCCACTGAACGCTGTCAGGATTCTCTCGTGCCGGAAATTTACATACATGCGGTCACATGCTGACTAGACATGTGTGGCCTCACTCAATGAAAATGAACGGAGCGAGGCCGGGCACATCTAGTCGGAATGTGGCCAGAAGTATATAAATCACATACTTGTGCTGACATGACGGTACATCAGCAAGGGAGAATCCTAAAAGTGTGCAGTGCATTCGTTGTGAGAATTCAGAAGCTGCAATGTCAGGATTCAGCTCTGCAGGTTCCAGTAGTCATCACACGGACACTTCACTCATATGCGATTTTCTTAGTTATGGTCCTGTGACAACGAGCTTCTCTTCCTGCTTCTCTCAGTTTTTTACTGAACATTGAGAGCATTAGGAGGAGCAGCTCGTGGGTACATAGCTAAGTGTGCAAGTCGCATATGTACTTGGGGGGGGGGCGCCGAACCAAATTCTTGCCCCGGGTGCCAGAAAGCCTAGATACGCCTCTGGGTGCAGCGATCCTAGCTATACCTGTTCCTTTTTAGGCTTTCAGGAAGCTGTATTTTGTTTTTAGTTTCACAGAGTCATATCTTTTTTTTTTTTTACTTGAGTTGACATAAGGGTTTGATTTTTACAATGCTATTAGATGATGGTGCACATCATTTAAAGGGGATGGCCTGTATCATAGATCTTTACACCCTAGGCTCAGGAAAACAGAAAAATAATAAGCTAAGATTTTACTCACCCTAACGAGGTCCACTTCTAACTCAGTAGCTGTTGCTCCTGCTTTTATTGATTGGCTGTAGTGGTCACTTAATGTCTTCAGCGCTGCAATCAATCACTGAACTTAGCGGCTTGTGACATCTAGACGAAATGCTGAATTCAGTGATTGACAAAAGCGCTGCAGCAGACCAACAAAGGCCATAGAGTTAGTAATAGGTCAGTTAGCTTTTTTGTGGGTTTTTTTGTGTCCCTGAGCCTCTGAAGCAATCTTTGAAGGAGTAAAGCCCCTTCAAGCTGCAGTCACACTAGCGTATAAAAAAAAGTCCGATGTTGATTCAGAAAAGTAGAACAAGTGTAATGTGAGTACAATGAGATTACAAAGAGATTTTTCTCATCTAGCAACCGTATGACATGCGTGTGCAATCTGTATGCAATGCATTTTTAACATAATCTTTTACATACTGTAATCTCTATGGAATTTAATGCTAGTTTTGTAACTAATAAAGCAATCTTATATACAGAGATAGATAGCCGTCAAATATTTAATAAGCGTATAAGCATGAGCAGGTGTTATTATGCTGGGAACGGGCCAATAACCATGGAGTTTGCCAGCCTATTAATATCAGCTTACAGCTGTCTGCTTAGCCTTTACTGGTTATTAAAGAGGGGGGACCCTAAAAATAATGATGTGTGGTTCCCCCCTATTTTAATAATCAGCAAAAGCTAAACATAGAGCTGTTGGCTGATATTAATAGACATTGGGAAGGTCCATGGATATTGGCCCCTTTCCAGCCTAATAAGGCGAGCCCTCAGCTGCCTAAGAAATGGCACATCCATTAGATGGAGCAATGGTTTATGGGTTGATGCCAGCTGTGTAATATCCGCTGACATCAAGCCCAGGGGTTTAGTAATGGAGAGGCATCTGTCAGACACCCCCATGATTAAGCCCGTAGTCAAAAGAAATAAACACACATGCACACAAAAGTCCTTTATTTGTAAAAAGCATTCACAACAAATTCCTTCTTTTATCCATTCTTTTATCTTTTATCCATTTATTCAGGACCCGTTGAAGCACAAGTGCGTGAAACGGCCGTCGTCCACTCTCTGTACGTTTCTCCCGTGCCAATGCCTTTTAATCAATAAAGAATTTTCACGACAGAACGGTGAGTGCCATCACTTTTTTTCTCTTTTGTACATAATCAGATTACATGTTTGCTTTTCTGGATTGAGCACCCGTTCGGACGGTAGCCTGGCGGTCGGTCCAGGTGTGTGATTTTGGACTTGAATAGCAGTCATGGAACTGCTTAAGGGTTAAGGAGCAGTGCCAAATCTTCTGTCTCTTCTATTTATTTATTTATCCATTTATTATCATAAAAAAATCCACAGGGTCCGCCATAATCTAAATGGAGGTCCCACGACAATCCCCGTCTTCTTTGTCCAGTCTATGGTGCCCCGTTCTAAGAACAAAGCGTAGCTGCAAAGCATAAAAACCCAGCTGCTGTGATGAGCAGTGACTTCAGTCAGGCCATCGCAGTTAACACCTGCAGAACTGCCCCAACCTTACTGATGTCACCACTTGCAGTGTGAGAACTTACTACCGGTTCTCACGCTGTGCAGTACATTTTGATGAGCAGTGATGTCAGTAAGGTTACAGCAGTTCACGGCAGTAACTGCAGCTCCATTCCATGGACCTTTTGTTATGTGAACAGGCTCCATTAACTAGACAAAGAAGACTGGGAACATTGTGGGACCTCTACTTGGATTACGGCGAATCCTGTGGTGGAAGTGCTTTTACAAAGAAAGGACTTTTGTGTGTGTTTCTTTCTTTTGACTATGGGGTTAGTAATGGGGGTGTCTGACAGATGTCTCTCCATTTATAACCCCTCGGCTTGATGTCAGCAGACATTACACACCTGACATCAACCCCATCACCATTACCACAATTTCCAATGCACCAGGGCAATGGGGAGAAATAAGGTGAAGCGCCATTTCTGTGGCAACTGAGGGCTGGAATTATTAGGCTTGGAAAGGGATAATATCCATGGATCTTCTCAGCCTATTAATATCAGACCGCAGCTGTCTGCTTAGACTTTGCTGATTATTAAAAATAGGGGGGGGGCATTTTGATGGAGGTAATTGTTTTTCCCCACAATAGTATATCACTAAAGCATAAATGCATATATACCTATTAGGTATGTGTCATGCTACAGCGCAGGCATCATTTTGATGAAAGTTCTTTTTTGTTGTAACCACACAATATGACATACAGTATGTAAAATAAGGGGCAGGTCAGTGAGGGATCGGTGACATGTCAGCAGGCTGCATTATGAATACCTAAGCAGAGCACCACATGAAGACTCCTCCACAGGCCGCCCTGGAGCACAAGAATCTCATTAACTGAAAACTGCAAATAAGGATTACACAACAACCACAAGATGGATTTCATCAACCAATATATTATTTTAATCAGTATAACTGCACCAACCAGACACTGTCTGTAGGTTACTCAGCACAATCCTGCTGTCAGATTCACTTTACCCTTGATCTGGGACTATTTTGTCCTCCCTGCCTATTGTCATTGTTTATTTTATGGTCTGTTAGTGTTTTTAATTTTTTTTTATTTAATTTTGTGATAAATTCACTATGAGAAGTGGCAATAGTGCTGGATCTAAAGGGCAGCGGGAGGGCAGGATAGGGCAGATGTTTTTAGCTAACAGGAAAAGGCATCTTTTGGTGGGATGGAGGATAAGAACAGGGTGTTGTGCTAGATACATAACGCAGTAAACTCCTTTATTCACTTCATGTCCATCAACACGATTCTCTGAAGATTCCCCCCAACAACCTGCTAGTGCGGACTAGAATGCAGAGCTGAGATAGCAGTACAGAAGATATTTCTCATAGCTTTGCTGCACTGACGTACACAGCTATCCATGCCGCCTTTACAGACAGCAATTTCAAGCTAGGGGGGTGCTTACAGCTCCATGTCTCCAGGAGCATGGTAGTGAAGAGATACAGTGCAAGGGGAATGGATGTGCTAAGCCTTTTAGATGCCTCCTTCCCCATCCTAGTAGCCAATATGCACTGCTCCAGCTGCTAGGACATTATTGTCACATTCTGTCTGCTACTTGGTTGGGTCCTTAGTTTTTTTTTCTACTCACTGGCTTGGAAGGCTCTGACCCCACCACCATATTCTGCAGTCCAGGCACAGGATGTTGGGGTTCATACTTCCTTACTGTGCAGTTCATTACGTTCATATGCATGATAATACTGATAATATGTGGGAATAACTGAAGGAGGTGGTGCTCATGGAGAGAGAAAACAGGCAACACCTAAGATGTGGGAAGACATGCACCTGTGAAGAATTTCTAATAAAGGAGGCAAAATTTAGGGAAGGAGCCCAACAGAGAATAGATGGTGTTCTGATGCCCCAGTGTAAGCCTGCTCAGCTCCTGCTTTCCACGTCTCTGAGCAGACTGTATAACAAGCAGTGAGGGAGCCAAAATTCAGTCACGTTGCGCTCACCTTTTTTCCCATCTCGTCTCATGAACTGAGGGCTGCTTAATCCGGGCATGTGTTTGTGCTGTATGTTGAGAAGAGAGAGATGGTCGTAGTCCGCCCCCCCGAAGGATCCACCGGTTCCTCGGTGGGCCAGTTCGAGACAATCCCTTTAACTATTACAGACATACTTTTTGCTTGTGTGAAAATTTGCTCAAATATGTTTTTGCAGTGAAGCATGATAATCCTATATTATTCGCGGTATATTCTTACCTTTCCTGGTCTTGGATTCAACTTGCCATGACTCTTCTCTGGGTGATGCTGAAAGACAGTACAGTATTTACAGTTGCTATGCTACATACTAATCCACCAAATCTAAATCAGATAATGATAAAGTAGTATTTTATACATACTGACACATATAATATCTAGAATGTAGTCAAGTAACCTCTTTAGGACCCGGCCTATTTGTGTCGTCATGACCCAAATTTCTTTTGGAGAAAAAATTAAGCGAATATGTTTTGTGTCTCTGTATGAAAAATCATGATAAATTGGAAAAGAAAAAAAAAAATTGTTGTTTTTATTACTACTTTTAATTGCTATATGTCAAAGGGCATTTGCAATTAGGATCAACCTTCCTAAACTGTCTATATGGGCATTTATGTCATAGAAAGTTGGGTAAAATGATACCATGATATCTGCAATCCAATATCTTATTCCATAGAAATCCATGCTTTTCTTACATGTAAATGAGCTCTTCAGGGCTTTGGGACAAACTCAGATCTCTATGAGAATGAATTTCCAGAGCCTATTTCAAATAAATAATTCCTCTCAGGGAATTTATGTATAGGTGTAGTGACAGTTTTGACTTCATGGGTGTTTTACGGAAACAAGCAGCTGTGAA
This sequence comes from Dendrobates tinctorius, assembly GCF_039654945.1. Taxonomy (NCBI): domain Eukaryota; kingdom Metazoa; phylum Chordata; class Amphibia; order Anura; family Dendrobatidae; genus Dendrobates; species Dendrobates tinctorius. The sequence goes on from NW_027361683.1 coordinate 37,664,424, forward strand.
TGTTGCGGAGAGAAAATTGCAAATCTTCCACTGTAGTGGCGATACATTATAGAGCCCATATATTATGCCCAGATCATGCTTCTGGAGACATGCACTCCTTGTTATATATTGTAGCGACAATATATAACAAGGAGTGGATTTACCAGTGCTATATTTTGGAGACATGCACCCCATAAATTAAGTGGACTCTCATCGTTACAGTACTGACACACATGTGGAAACTAAATGTGGTTTACGCACACTGTGGGGCTCAGAAGGGAGAGGGGAACTTAGATTTGTGGCACAGATTTTGCTGGATTTCTTTCTTTTTTGGGGGGTGAGGGGACAAAGCACTTTTCCAGAGTCTTTGTGTTACCAGTAACTTGGAAGCTACTATATTTCCATTAACCGATGATGGACCTGAGTGGGGGAATTGCTTGTGTATATACAATGTACATATATTCAAACATACACTACCGTTCAAAATTTTAGGGTCACTTAGAAAGTTCCTTATTTTTGAATGAAAATCACAGTTTTTTCCAATGAAGCTAACATTAAATGATTCAGAAATATACTCTGTACATTGTTAATGGTGTAAATGACTATTCTAGCTGCAAACGTCTGGTTTGTAATGCAAGATGTTCATAGGTGCATAGAGCCCCATTTCCAACAACCATCACTCCAGTGTTCTTATGGTACTTTGTGTTTGCTAACTGTGTAAAAAGGCTTATGGATGGTTAGAATACCCTTGAAAACCCTTGTAAAAGTATGTTAGCACAACTGAAAACAGTTTGGCTGATTAGAGAAGCTGTAAACCGGACCTTCCTTTCAGCTAGTTGAGAATCTAGAGCATTACATTTGTTGGTTCCATTAAACTCTCATAATGGCCAGAAAAAAAAGAACTTTCATGTGAAACTCGACAGTCTATTCTTGTTCTTAGAAATGAAGGCTATTCTATGCAAGAAATTGCCAAGAAACTGAAGATTTCCTACAACGGTGTGTACTACTCCCTTCAGAGGAGAGCACAAACAGGCTCTAACCAGAGTACAAAGAGAAGTGGGAGGCCCCACTGCACAACTGAGCAACAAGACAAGTACATTAGAGTCTGCAGTTTGAGAAATCGACGCCTCACAGGTCCTCAACTGGCAGCTTCATTAAATAGTACACACAAAACGCCAGTGTCAACGTCTACAGTGAAAAGGCTGGGCAGAGTGGCAAAGAAAAAGCCATATCTGAGACTGGCTAATTAAAAGAAATGACTAATATGGGCAAAAGATGTTGATAAGCCCCGACAGGCGGCGGCCGCATCTTATAGCGGCAAAACGAGATGACAGGTTCCCTTTAACTGTTCACAATAACAGTAATTTTGTCCAGGGGTGCACAAACTTTTACATGCCACTGTATATGGAGGCTATGTGGTGACTAATAACGTAAATAGGAGGCGCTGTGGGACTCACACTTTATACAGTTGTGCTCAAAAGTTTACATACCCTGACAGAATTTCTGCTTTCTTGGCCTTTTTTCAGAGAATATGAATGATAACACCAAACCTTTTTCTCCACTCATAGTGGTTAGTGGATGAGTGAATCCATTTATTGCTTCACTGAGGCTATTCATTTCAGTGATTTGAAATCCAGAAGTTTGCTTCAGCACACTGTGCTGAGAGGGGTTATTTTTCCATTTTGTTTAAGGGCTGGGTTTTTGTGGACAACCATAGAGCAGGTGGGAGGTTGTCTACCTTATCTTCATCTCATGGTGTACTCTGGGGTTTAAATAGTTGGCCGCCTGAGGCATTTAGTGTTCAGTGTGTTTGGAGAGGCTAACGCAAGAGAAGAGTTTGTGTTTGTGCTAACCTAGGGGGATGTCAGGATATTTAATTCTGCTCAATACTAAATGATATAATTAATATTAATATACAAAATATTTAATATGTTAATATTAACTTTGAGCAGAATTAATTTCAGCCTATTGGTTCAGCCCTCCACAACAGTCACGGTCTCTCATGTGGCCACCTGGAAAAATTAATGAATTGCCTACCCTTTGGCTAAGGAGATTAAAGCCCAGCCCTAACTGACCTAAAATCCAACACCAATATTATCTGACATTAACACCCGCTAACAGGAACACAATTTATGCCCATAGCTATTCCTTATCTACAGTGAAGAAAATAAATATTTGAAACACTGCCGATTTTGCAAGTTTTCCCATCTACAAAGCATGGAGAGGGCTGTAATTTTTATCTTAGGTACACTTCAACTGTGAAAGACAGAATCTAAAGAAAATCCAGAAAATCACATTTTATGATTTTTACATAATTAATTTGCATTTTATTGCATGAAATAAGTATTTGATACAATAGAAAAACAGAACTTAATATTTGGTACAGAAACCTTTGTTTGCAATTACAAAGGTCAGATGTTTCCTGTAGTTCTTGACCAAGTTTGCACACACTGAAGTACTCCTCCATACAGATCTTCTTCAGATATTTCAAGTTTCAAGGCTGTTGCTGGGCAACATTGAGTTTCAGATCCCTCCAAAGATTTTCTATTGGATTCGGATCTGGAGACTGGCTAGGCCATTTCAATACCTTGAAATATTTCTTATGGAGCCACTCCTTAGATGCCCTGGCTGTGTGTTTCGTGTCAATGTAATGCTAGAAGACCCAGACATGACCCATCTTCAATGCTCTTACTGAGGGAAGGAGGTTGTTGGCCAAAATCTCGCGATACATGATTCCATCCATCATCTGTTCAATACTGTACAGTCGTCCTGTCCCCTTTGCAGAAAAGCACCCCCAAAGTATGATGTTTCCACCACCATGCTTCATGGTTGGGACAGTGATCTTGGGGTTGTACTAAGCCTCCTTCTTCTTCCAAACATGGCGAGTAGAGTTGATACTATTTTGGTCCCATATGACCACATGACCTTCTACCATGCCTTGTCTGTATCATCCAGATGGACATTGGTGAACTTAAAAAGGACCTGGACATGTACTGGAATGAACATGGGCACCTTGAGCTTCTTGCAGGATTTTAACCCATGAAGGCACAGTGTGTTATTAATGGTAATGTTTGAGATTGTGGTCCCAACTCTCTTCAGGACATTGACCAGGTCCTTCCATGTAGTTCAGAGCTGCTTCCTGACCTTTCTCAGAATCATCTTTACCTCACAAGGTGAAATCTTGCATGGATCCCTAGAGCAAGGAAGATTGACAATCCTCTTGTGTTTCTTCCATTTTGTAATAATTGCACCAATAGTTGTTGCCTTCTCACCATGTTGCTTGCCTATTGTCCTGTAACCCATCCCAGCCTTGTTCCTGGTCTCCTTAACAGCTCTATGGTTTTGGCCATGGTGGAGATGTTGCAGTGTGAGTGTGTGGACAGATGTCTTTTATACAGGTAACAAGTTCAAACAGATGCAATTAATACAGGTAATAAGTGCAGAGTAGGAGGGTTTCTTAGATAAACTAACAGATCTGTGAGAGACAGAATTCTTTCTGGTTGGTAGGTGATCAAATACTTATTTCATGCAATTATTGCAATTTAATTTGCTTAAAAATCATGAAATGTGATTTTCTAGTTTTTCTTTTTAGATACCGTCTTACACAGTTGGAAGTGTACCTTATAAAATACTGTATATAATATGATATAAATTAGACCTCTCCATTCTTTGTAGGTGGGAAAACTTGCAAAATCGGCAGTGTATCAAATCCTTATTTTCCCTACTGTAACTTCCCACTATTTAATGCTAATCAATTTATTTTTTTATTTTTTACGTTTGCATAAAAAATGAAAAGGAAAAGAAAGCAAAGGCAGGCGACAGGAAGTTTGGGGGTACTGGAAGAATCAAATGGGCAATGGGAGAATCAGGAAAGGCCCTTAAGGAGTTAAATTTCTTTTTTAACTTTCTGACAGTGAGAAGAAGCAACACACCTCTGATCTCCTTAACAGCATTGACAAGAGTGAGATCATAGCTGGGAAAAGCATTTTCTCAGGTCATTATGATGATTAGCACTATGATTGGTCAATCATCTTGTAACTGAGTATTCATTGCAATCAGTAGGTGGGAGAGCTGCAATTGGTTCGGTAGCTGAGCTCCATGCCAGACACCTGTCTGGGATAGCCGTTGGCACTAAGCTGTTAAAGTTTGAGGCCAAGGCAAAAAAGCACTCTAAGATGAAGGAACTAGCACCTGGCCATGACATACATTTATCTCACAGGTCAAGGGGTAATTAATTACACACCCAGGCGGGTGGTCATGAAAAACCAATGTATGCGATTTTCATACTAATAGTCACATATCGACTATACTGATTTGGCTTTTCTCAATGCTGTTCAATGGAGAGGAGTCAGATAAGTCTACATCGCTTGTGACCGTAAGTATTCAAATGCATGAATGTCAACATGTGAATGCTTGCTCACTCACTTGCTCTTGGAATAGTAGGGAATCAGGGGCTTATCTACAGCATTACAGAATGCAGTAGATAAGCCCCCGATGTAACTTGAAAGATAAGAAAAATGAGTTTTATTATACTCACCGGCAGGGGGCGATCCGGTCTTGGTCTGATGGGTGTTGCGGTCCAGCGCCTCCCATCTTCTAATGGTGACGTCCTCTTCTTTGCTGCCTGTTGTGGCTCCTGCACAGGCGCACTGCTCTGCCCTGATTAGGGCAGAGCAGAATACTGCAGTGCGCAGGCGCTGGACCTTTCCCGTCACCTGCGCACTGCAGTACTCTGCTGTGCCCTCAACAGGGCAGAGCAATGGACCTGCGCAGGAGCCACGACAGGAAGCAAAGAAGAGGACGTCACTGTTAGAAGATGGGAGGCGCTGGACCGTACCGCGACACCCATCAGACCATGCCTGGACCCGGACCGCTCCTGGGTGAGTATAATCTAACTCATTTTTCTTATCTTTCAGGTTACATCGGGGGCTTATCTACAGCATTACAGAATGCTGTAGATAAGCCCCTGATGGCGGTGCCGGCAGCTGATACTCGAAAAATGGGGTGGCAGATTCCCTTTAATCGTAGCCTGGACAACACCGTTTGTTGTTGTTTCCTGGACAATCCCTTTAATTAGCATATAAAATTAGTTATTAAATTTTTTGTAAATCTCACCCAGACATCCGGGAAAGTCTTTAATGGAGAAGACATTGACAACTCTAGCTCGGATGTTAGCTCATTTGAATCAATGTTTGTCACATGGTCCATCTTTGCACTGGAAGAGTCCACATTGTCTTCTTGCTTAGATTTTTCTGTAATGCTATTAGAAGTGTTATTGGTTGTGATTGTAGCTGTATCATTTTCAGATGTATTCTCTGAAACGGTTTGTGTTTCTTCTGTCACACCCTGATCATCATTCTGGGGTTTCAGGTAACTGCTAAGGAAAAAACTGCTTTCAAGTCTGGAATAGGGCTTCCCTTCAGATGTGTCTGTCTTTTTGTCTATTCTTTCAGACAGAAGTAAAGACCCAATTATAGAACTTTGCCTTTGACTAATATTTTGTGCAATAAAATTCTTGTAGCTGTCACTTCTAGAAACCTCATCACCAGAGTGTTTTCTCATTAGTTCCAGTGGGGAGGACCTAATTGCAGACCTTTCAGTATTTCTTTCCCATGAATATGTCTTTTCACCTGGTTCTGAAGTTTCAGTCTGTTGCGCCACATTAGGTTCTTCTGTTGATTCACTTTCTTCAGAAATAAATTTATTTTCTTTTATATCTGGAATAGGTAATCTGAAAGGAAAGCGGTCACTCTTTGGAGAGCCTTGATCCTCCTTTATAGGGGGTAAATTGCCACACATGTTTAGTCCGGAGGAACGAGGCTGACGAGGTTCTCTAAGTTGTTTCATAAACTCAGGGGTTTCAAATTGTCTCAATTTGCTCACCCAAATCTCCATATTTTCTGAAGCTTCCATTTCTTCCTCTTTTATAGTGTTTATACCACATTTTGTATCTTCTAGTGTATGTTTCTCTGATTTGGGAAGATAGAAGTGTTGAACACTTTCAGGCATTTGTTCTTGCTCCACTGAGTTTTGTTGCTCTTGTGAGTAAATTGTATTTAGACCAGACATATCCCCTAAAGTATTTTTTATTTTCTCCACATCTGAGATTAAGATATCAGGAATGTCTCCATTTAATTTGTTTAAAAAGACACGAATGTTGGAATCATGTGTGTCAATATTATTGCTTTCTAGAAGTTCATTTTCATTTACTTTTGGATCTTGTACAGAAGTTTGTAGATTACTACTGTGCAAATTTCCTGTAGTCTGGGGATCACCAATAAGCAATGTTCCATTAGTCTGCGGTTCACTACCATGCAATGTCCCAGAAGTCTGCAGATCACCACTGTGCAATGTTCCAATAGTCTGAAGATCATTACTGTATAATGTTCTAGTAGTCTGTAGCTCACTACTGTGCAATGTTCCACTAGTCTGAAGATTACTACTGTGCCATAATGTTCCAGTAGTCTGCGGATCACTAGTATGCCATGTTCCAGTAATCTGTAGATCACTACTGTGCAATCTTCCAGTAATCTGATTATTGCTACTGTGCAATGTTCCAGAAGCCTGAGGGTCACTACTCTGCAATGTTCCAATAGTCTGAGGATCACCATTGTACAATGTTTCAGTAGTCTGAAGATCACTACTGTGCCATGTTCCAGAAGTCTGTAGATCACTACTATGCAATGTTCTAGTAGTCTGTAGATCACTACTGTGTAATGTTCCAGTAGTCTGAGGTTCACTACTTTGCAATGTTCCAGTAGTCTGTAGCTCACTACTGTGCAATGTTCCATTAGTCTGCAGATCATTACTGTACAGTGTTTCAGTAGTCTGAAGATCACTGGTGTGCAATGTTCCAATAGTCTGAGGATCACTACTGTGCAATGTTCCAATAGTCTGCAGATAACTAGTATGTAATGTTTCTGCAGACTGTGGATGCCTAGTATTCAATGTTCCAGCAGTCTGGGGATCACTATTATGCAATGATACAGTAGTCTGAAGATCACTAGTATGTAATGTTCCAGAAGTATGTGGCTGTCTGGTATTCAATGTTCCAGTAGTCTGTAGATCACTACTGTGCAATGTTCCAGTAGGCTGCAGATCACCATTGTGCAATGTTACAATAGATTGAGGATCTTTACTGTGCAATGTTCCAGTAGTCTGCAGATCACTAGTATGCAATGTTCCAGAAGTCTGTGGATCACTAGTATGCAATGTTCCAGAAGTCTGTGGCTCACTAGTATGCAATGTTCCAGAAGTCTGCAAATCACTACTGTGCAATGTTCCATTAGTCTGCAGATCATTACTGTACAATGTTCCAGTAGTCTGAGAATCACTACTGTGCAATGTTACAATAGATTGAGGATCTTTACTGAGCAATGTTCCAGTAGTCTCTGAATCACTAGTATGTAATGTTCCATAAGTCTGCAAATCACTACTGTGCAAAGTTCCATTAGTCTGCAGATCATTACTGTACAATGTTCCAGTAGTCTGAGAATCACTACTGTGCAATGTTACAATAGATTGTGGATCTTTCCTGAGCAATGTTCCAGTAGTCTGTGGATTACTAGTATGTAATGTTACAGTAGTCTGAGGATCACTACTGTTCAATGTTACAGTAGATAACTCATGTAGACTTTCTGATTGGTCTTCTTTCAAGGATAGATTATCTGTCTGAATTTTCCAATGATTTACTTCATCTGTAATTTGATTTGCTATAAGTTTACTCATCTGAGTATTTTCAGTTGTTAGATCATTGGTGGAGTCCCTAATATCAGTACTAGATAAAACATGGTTGGGAATTTCAAACCTTGCAGGCTCATGTATCTCATTACTAATATCCATAATAAGAAGTTTTGCTTTTTTCATATCAGGATCTAATACATCGTTTTCATCATACCATGCATCTTCAGTTTTAGCTATTAAACATTTATCATTCGGCAATAAGGCCTCTTTTTCTACCTTGCCCATTAGTACACCACTTGAAGGATCTTCAACTACTTTTACATTAGCTTGCTGACTTATCACATTTTCTTTTTCTTCCCCTGTCAAAGTGATATTTTCCACTAATCGTCCGTCTACAATGTTTTGTTGATCATCATCATGGCTCAAATGTCCTTGATCAGCTTCATTTATAGGGAGAGTTAACTTATCCTCCATTGTTGAATTATTATGGTCTACTGTTAAACACTCTTTTGTTGCAGAAATGCTCCCAGTCAGTTCAGCTTTGCCAAGTACCAATTCCCCAGTCTGATCCCGAGGCTCACTTACAGATTGTTTTATATTTCTATCTTCATCTTTTTCACCACAAATACTAATATCATCTCCACTTACAACAATTATTTTCTCTACAACATTGCTATCAACAAATTGAGTAATCACATCCAAAGTTTGTCTTTCATTCTTATGGTGTTCACTTATGTGGTCGGCATTTTGTAAATTATGATTCACAGTGACGTCATTTGCTTGTGCTGAATTTTCACAATGCACATGTGTTTTCGACAGGTGACTGCCATTTACACTCGTACTCAACATTGTATCTGGATCTTCTTTTAAATTGTTACATGATTGTTCACTGCTCTTTCTAGATGAGTCAACTAGGACAATATGATCAGATGCTGCTTGCTCCTCATTATATTCAGCATCTGTCAATAACTCATTTGACTCCTCAACCTCTGTGTTTACCGTCATACTACTGTCACTGGCAAACAAATAAATTGTATTTGAAACCGACTCATCTTTTGTTACAGTAGCATCCAGTATACTCTGGTCTCTCATAGCTACAGTTGATATATCAACTTCATCAGTCTTTTCTTCAATCATATTTACTATGTTTTTCACCGCTGTAGTATTTCTGGGTATTTCCCATACATTTTCCATTTGTCCCATCTCTCTTTCCACACTGATTGTGAATTTGCGACCATGGTCCATTACATCTCTACAAACATTTAGATTCAAATCCATTTGGAACCCTTGGTCTGACTTCTTAGTAGACAATACCTCACTGGACCAATCATTTTGTTCATATTTGGATCTATCTTCATCCAGTGACGATATAGCTCTCACAATATCATGTGGTTGATCTCTCAATTCTGCTATTTCATGTTTAGACTGCACCAATATATCCAAAGAGTGAGTGCCCATTACCCTGCTTTCTTCATCAATTTTATTCATGTCATCTGTCTGTCTATCAGCTGCTGTCATAGAAATGATATCCAGTTGCTCTTGGTTATTTAATTCTTTGTCTTTCCTGGCTTTCTCATTGCGATAATTATAACCTAATTTTGATCCTTCCTCATTTCTGTCCTTTTCTTTTTTATATATAGATTGCTTCCACGAAACACCATCGTCACCTTCAGGAATGTCCATTTCTGTTTGTTCTATATAACTTTCTGCTATCGCTTTGTTTAATGGCAAATGATTGATCGCACCACCTACTCTATCTGCCAAATCTGTTTTTCTTTCTTCATTATTATTCGCTGATCTCATAATATCTGTTTCTACATGTATAATGTGCTTACCTTCAGTGGTCACAAATAAAACTTTTTCCTCAGATTGATCAGTTGCAGGGTTATTCGGCTGTGCTACATCCGATTGATTTTCAAGATAAATAGTATTACATTTTAAGTTATTCTTAGTGCTATAGTCCCAGTGAGGTAATTCACCATGTTCTTTTTTCAATTCCTCCACTTTATGTTTTAGCCTTGTATTGGTCTCGTCAAGTGGTTGATCACTGACTGATCCTTCAAAATGTCTAAATTCATCATTTGCTCTTTTATTTAAATGAATAGAGTCATGCCTTTCTTCATCTACAATGTTACTATGGATTATGGAAGGTTGATATTTACTTTTCGCTTCTTTGCTGGTGCGTAAGTCCCCAGATATCCTATTTCTATTCTCATGTGGCATACCCTTACTGTCGCCTTTGGTATAGTTTATATCCATGAAACGTGAAGCATTGTGATTCTTAAATTCATTTGAATGTTTCTCTCTATGTGTGTTTTCCAGTTTAATGGAGGCATCATATGTAAAAGAAGGTGGCTTTCGTCTTTGACTCATTATTGGAAGAATATCATGACTGAGCTTACTATCAACCTTTGTCATGATTTCGTCTACATTGACCTCCTTGCCTCTTGATTTTACTATTTCTGAAGAGCTGGTTTCTTGATAAGGTGTGTCATCTATCAACATTCTTTCTGCCAGAAATGTACCAGTAAATACTTCCTGCATTTCTCCTGCTTCTAGATTAACATTTGCTATAGGGTCTTTTTGAATGTCATTGTTTTTGGTGTTTGCAAATTTCTCAAAGTTTCGATTGTGTAATGCCTCTTTTCCATCAACAATATGACTCACATCATGGAGTATAGTGACTTGGGGTAAGAGTTTAAGTTCTGCTTTGTATGATTCTTGTGAGTTCTTTGAATGATTATGTTTGGTAAGATCTCTTGAATGGATTGGTTTTTCACCAAACATTTTAACATTTTGGTTTGTTTCTAAACCTATTTTAGCACATGAATCATTGCCTTCTGAAAAGAAAAAATTGTGTGATATTTGAGATGGCATTGGAGAGGAATTATTCCTCTGATTTTCACACTTATGTGCAGAAGCTAGAGGTGAACGAACAATAACACTCTCATTTTTCCATCCTCTTGGTGAACTTAGTGAAATAGAAGAATTATTCTTAGTCCTGTATGGGGGTGGTGTTGTTGTCCTAGGGGGAAGCTTAAGATCTGGATGTTGTTTTTTTACTTTCCTATAGTTGTCTTCATAGTCAGAATGGCATATATTGGTTAATTCCACATTTGCAATGTATTTCTTTGTGGTACTTTTGCTTTCCATGTTTTTTCTATTACTGTCCATATTGCTCTGTGATACTGTAGGTTCTGTAGAAGTGTTTGCATTTCCAGTATTTTCAATTACTGTCACTGTTACTTGTTCATTTCCTTTCTTTAAGGGATCTTTTTTGAAAGGATTATAAACTGTAGAGAAAACTGGCCCATGAACTCCTGGAGAGACAGGGGCATCTTGAGGCACTTTATGTCTCTTTTGCCTAAGAGATCCATACTGTTGGGATTTAGCTGTTACTTTATGATGGATAACATCATCTTTTGAGCTAATATTTTCAAACACTTTTTGCAAGCCTTTTACATGGCCGACATATAAATGAGGAGACACAACACCATGTGACAGTTTTGTAGAAACATTCTTTTCTATAGGCTTTCTGGGAAACTCCGACTTTTGCTGATTATCCGGCTTTTCCATTTTAGTTAATTGAAGTCTGCAAGATTCAGCCACCCAATCAGAGCGACTGTTGGTAAAGACAAACTTCTCATCCAGTGCTGATCCAATAGATCTAGAAGAAAAAAAAATGTTGAAATGTTCAGAAACATATCATTCTGTATATTTACCCTGAAACTGCATTTATTGTAAAGCAAATCTGACATTTTAAGTTTTTCACTCTAATAAGAAAAATTACACTACATTAAGAAAACAGTGCACTTTTCTAAAATGTGCTGGCAAATGTAGGAGAGGTTTTTGCTTATCTACAATTACAGGTTAGGGCAAGTCAATGAACTAAAACCTGTATGGGTTTGTCACGAATAAAAGAACATATATGCTTGTCTATACATCAGGAATGATACAAGGGAGAGGTTATCTGAAGAAATATTAAAAGATGGTAAATCAGAGGGGCGAGGAAAGAATGCACATTTATTAAGAAGCTAAAGAGGCTTTCGGATTTTATTTAAAAGCTGGTTATTTGTACACTAAACTGTGCACATTTTAATGACACATTTTCTGACTTTGCAGTGATGATAGGAATGCATCTTGTGACACAGTCACTGGCAAAGTGCTGGAGGGCAGATATGTTTTGCTGAGGTTATTGACTTCAGTGATTTGAAACCCAGAAGTTTTGCTCTAGCACCCTAAGGCTGCGTTCACACGTTGCGTTTTTTTTGCATTTTCGCTGCATTTTTTAACGCGCGATTTTGCCACGAAAACGCAAAAAACCTGCATCCCAAGCAATCCTATGGGATTCAGCAATGCTGTGCTAATGCTGCGGATTTTCCTGCGGCGGAATCGCATTACGGAAAAATACGCAGCATGCTCATTATTTTGCGGAATTGCGGTGATCCCGCACCCATAGGATTGCATTGTTCCGCTTACTTCCTGCATGTGGCTGTGCCCACCATGCGAAAAGTAAGCAGAACATTTGCGGATGGTACCCACGGTCCGGAGGAGAGGAGACTGTCCTCCAGGCTCTGGGTACCATATCCCTGTAAAAAATAGAATAAAAAATAAAAAATGGTGTTATATTCACCTTCCGGCGTCCCGCGCAGCCTTCCCGGGCCTCAGTGATGCTTCCATTCCCAGTAATGCCTTGCGAGACCTTTGATGACGTTGCGGTCTTGCGATAATGTAGCGGTCCCTATTCCTCGCGAGACCGCTACATTATTGCGAGACCGCGACGTCATCAAATGTCTCGCAAAGCATTACTGGGAATGGGAGCATCGTTGAGGCCCGGGAAGGCTGCGCGGGACGCCGGAAGGTGAATATAACACCATTTTTTTTATTATTTTTAACATTATATCTTTTACTATTGATGCTGCATAGGCGGCCTCAATAGTAAAAAGTTGGTCACACTCGTCAAACACTATGTTTGACGAGTGTGACCAACTTGTCAATCAGTTCTCCAAGCGATGCTACAGATTGCTTGGAAAACGCTAGCATTCTACAAGCTAGATACGCTTGCAAATCGCTAGTTTTTCCACAGGAAAATCGCTGGAATTTAAAATGCGATTTTCCCACGGAATGGAATTCCGGAGTTCTTGCGGTAACTTCCGCGAGAGTTCCGCTACATGTGCACATAGCCTAAGTGTTAAGAGGGGTTACTCGGCCGTTTTGTTTAAGGGCTTGGTTTTTGTGGACCACCATAGAGTGGGTGGGAGGTTGTGCACCTTATCTCCACCCCAGGGTGTGGTCAGGGGCTTAAATAGTCAGCCTTCAGAGGCAATCAGTGTTCAGTGTGTTTGGAGAGAGTAACTCTAGGAAAGTCCTTAGGGTTAAACTGAACCATGTGGTTTTTCTCACCGAGAGCGGTCGGACTGTGAGATACCATTTTGTTTTGTTTTTCTGTTTTGCCCGATGGGCCATGTTTATTTTACTTCACCATGGTTTATGGTACATGTACCTAATAAACCACTGAAGGACTTGAAGAGACAGTGTTCCCATTTCTACCTCCATGTACTGCTCAGTGAGCTGATCTACCACAACCTGTACATACAAATAGAGATTAAATAATTGAGAAGTTGAACCATGTGTAAAGATCCCCATACAAATTAGTCTAAAGTTGATTAATGTTTTCATACATAAAGTATGTTCATGGGTTTGAATTTAAAAACTATCAATTGTTTTCACCAACCAATGGCATACCCTCATCATATGCAAAGATTGGACACTTTTGAATTTTTTGCCTGATAGGGAAGATACCCAGAAGCAATCTCTCTTTGAATGAACATTCCAAAAAACATCTTTTTTCCTCAGCAAGAGTCAATGAAAAAGTATGATGGGTTGAACCAGATTATAATAGCCAATAGGGAATTAATGTATATGGGTCAGTCAGTTAAATAGTTGTACAGCAGACATTCGTTTAACGACTGCCAACCGTCAACCTACTTCTATTTAAGGTATGTGCGGATTAGCTTGCAGAATTTTCTGCAGAGAATCCGCATCTCTTGACAGAAAACGCAGGGCAAAAAACTTGCGGTTTTCATGCAGAATTGATGCGGATTTCTTGTGGATTTTAATGCGTTTTTGCTGTGCGTATTTGTTTGGTGGTACTGGTAATGGATTCAGTCTGTGAATTTTGTCCCCTGTGCCTCCGGAGAAAGAGAGAGAGAGACCGACCACACTAAAAAAACGCTGCTGCGGATCCGCAAAAAGAATTGACATGCTGCGGAAAAAAAACGCTGCAAATCTGCACTGATTTTTCCGCAGCATGTGCACAGCAATTCTTAATTTACCATTCACTAACATTGGCTGTGCACTACACTGCGGATTTAATGCAATTACGTGCGTCCAAAAGCGCTGTGGATCCACATCAAAATCCGCAACGTGTGAAGGGTAACTTATTGTGGCTATACTTTTCATTATACAACAGAGTATAAATCAACTAGTTCTATGTTGAGCTGTGTGACTGTTCAACTGGCATTAAACCTTAAGAGAAGGGATAGGCTGAATTTAGAGGTAGTTTACAAGTGCCTGGTGATTAAAAGTAATTTGTGAAATATTCATACGTTTATGACCAATAGTTACAGATTTACAGCTCTGTCAGCTTTGATAACTGTAATCGCTAAAATATTGTGACCTGAGTTCACACATCTATTTAATGAGAACTGATCTACATACGGTTTGCTTATGACACAAAGTGATTTGCACCTCAAGAATGTTCATAAGACTTGTGAATCTGGCACAGCAAGACTTCAACCCTAAACTATTTACTGCACGTGAAATAATTATTGAACACATCACCATTTTTTTAAGTAAATGTACACTACCGTTCAAAAGTTTAGGGTCACCCAGACAATTTTGTGTTTTCCATGAAAACTCATACTTTATTAATCAAATGAGTTGCCAAATGAATTTAAAATCTAGTCCAGACATTGGCAAGGTTTGAAAAAAATGTGTACATATATAAAAATACTCGTGCTTTGACTCAGTCACAACAATACATTACTGATAATATTCATCCAGAAAAAAAAAAACCTGTTTATTATGAAGGATATCCAGTAGTGGATGAAAGAGAACGTGGCTATTTAGCGAGCGCCTATAATAACCAAGTGGACATTAAAAAGAGAGACAGTTACTTGAGACCTTAACGAAGGCACTAAATAAACAGATTGTGAATAAAAAAGAATAAATATGAATAAAAAATATATATAAAAAACTCAAACTTCCCTTGGTATACGCTAAACGTGATTTCAACACTATTCAGCAGAAATGTGCCCAATTATTTTAAGTTACCCATCCTCCAGATTAGACTCCAATCCCGTGAGGGTGCACTATTAATCGTAGATTGAGAAATATAAAAAAAATATATATAAAAAACTCGAAACTTCCTTGATAGCGGTAAAAGATAGTTTGGCACTATTAAGCAAACATGTGCCGAATAATTCAATTGATTAAACTCCCAGATTAAACTCTCATACATAAAGGCGCATTCCTAGACATAAAGAACCAGCGTTATAAGTTTGTATGAGCGTCTCTTTGTGAAAAGTGCTGTGAGTACTGAGATTAAATAAACAGGCAGAGTCCAGTACCTTTGTAGGAGAGGCGTCTTATATGGATGGCTGGATCCGTTGTTGTTCTTTTGCTCAATTTTGAGCGGTTGATCCTGGAGTTGTGTCCAAGCCAGAGATAGCCTCGCTGGGTTAGCTGCTGAAGTGAGCAGTGGCCGCGAAGGGCGCGGTAGGCGTCGGCAAGTTTAAATGAAAGCTATGCGGCGTCTTCAGATGGCGTGACTGAAAATGTCACGTGGTATCCGCCAACAAAGTATAGTATGCAAAAAGGAGCCAATGGTTCTGTTCCAGAACCATTGGCTCCTTTTTTGCATACTATACTTTGCTATCTCTGGCTGGAAGTTCCCTACCAAGGGAAGTTTGAGTTTTTTATAAATATTATTTATTTATTCATATTTATTCTTTTTTATTCACAATCTGTTTATTTAGTGCCTTCGTTAAGGTCTCAAGTAACTGTCTCTCTTTTTAATGTCCACTTGGTTATTATAGGCACTCGCTAAATAGCCACCTTCTCTTTCATCCACTACTGGATATCCTTCATAAAAAACAGGTATTTTTTTTCTGGATTAATATTATCAGTAATGTATTGTTGTGACTGAGTCAAAGCGCGAGTATTTTTATATATGTACACATTTTTAAGGAATTATACCCCATTGTGGTAGGGGATTGTCGATACTCGCTGCTGACCCAGCACATATATATTTGCGCCGCAAAAACTATATAAAGGTTTGAAAAAAATTATTTTTATTTGAAATAATAATTTTCTCCTTCCAACTTTGCTTTCGTTAAAGAATGCTGAGTGAAACATATTTTGTGGTGGTACGTACCCCAGAAGACGCAACCTTGCGAAACGGTGCTCGTCGGGCGAGGAGACTACTCCGCAGCAGTTAACACCACACATGCTCACAATGGCAGTATTACTCCAAGCATCTATTATTAAGCAGCTAAAACTTTTTTCCAGTCAATTCCATACATCACTTGATACGCCTCCATATTTTATTGCACAACCTAAGGAGTATTGCATGTAAATCATCATTATCTCACTGTCAATTATCAGTCTTCATTCTTTGATGTGACTACCAATTTGGTGGCTTTTGAGTGTTCCCATTACCTTTTTCTCTTTCCCTCCCCCACTGTGGTCAGCACAAATATTGTTCTCTTTACCAAACTGGGTACCTGGACTCTGCATTGTCCCTGCTATTTGCTCCTAGGCATTCTGACCCCATTGTGTGCATAGGGTGTTTTATCATATATCATAGACCACTCTAAGTCTCCTTTTGGATTTGGATTTGTAACATTGTGATTCTTTATTGCTGCTGTTTATCCCCTTTAATTGGAGATTTTTTTGCCCTGTCTTTTAAAAATTCATTTTAACAGTATTGTTAATTAATAATGGTATATCATTTTACTACCCCTTTGCTTGTAATACATGTTAATAATCCTACGGTTATAGTATGAGATTCAATGGCTAGCACACGATAGGTACGGGGGTATGGTGCTAGAGAAGGAGGCTCATGAGTCCCACATAAATGTCTATTAGAATCACTGCACACATACACTTAAGGAGTATTTGCTTATTAGTGAAATTGATTGAAAACAAGTGCTCTTATAGTGATTGCGACTGTCGCAATCACTATAAGAGCACTTGTTTTCAATAAATTTCACTAATAAGCAAATACTCCTTAAGTGTATGTGTGCAGTGATTCTAATAGACATAATCCTACAGTTACAGATACTCGGAGTGCATGTGACCAAGCTTAGGGACAATGCTCAAGGGACAGTTTAGACAGGGGCAGCCGCCGTCGAGTGGG
Source organism: Dendrobates tinctorius (assembly GCF_039654945.1). NCBI lineage: Eukaryota > Metazoa > Chordata > Amphibia > Anura > Dendrobatidae > Dendrobates > Dendrobates tinctorius. The sequence continues at coordinate 37,681,507 of NW_027361683.1, forward strand.
GGCGCCATATGCAAAGGTTGATAGGATGCCAACCTCCATGATAGGTAGGACATGAGTCACCAATACTTCACAGAAAAAGTAAGGAAATGAAAAGTCCATCCCTTTAAAACAAATTGGTGCTGTCTGAAAGAATATGTGCGGGTAAGTGCACACATTGCGGATTGTGCTGCTGATTTTTCTGTGCGGATTTGGAAAAATCCGCAGGTAAATCCGTAGGTCAAAAGACCTGCAGTTTACCTGCGGATTAACCTGCGGTTTTCCCCTGCGGTTTGACACCTGGACAATGGAGTAGGTGTAAAACCGTTGCAGATTACGCACAAAGAATTGACATGCTGCGGATTTAAAACCGCAGCAAATCCGCGCGGAAAAATCCGCAGCATGTGCACAGCTTTTTTTATTTTCCATAGAACATAAAGGTACTGTACAATGCAGCAGAAACTGCTGCGGATCCGCAGGGCTACTCTATCCATCACTTCCCCAAAAGAGGCCAAGGTGAACATCTCACCTCTTTCTTCTAACCTGTCTTCCTGACCTGCTTTGATTTATCCTTTTTACATGTTATGTCAGATGCTTTATTTACCTTATTTACCATTTTTACTTGCCTCGGATACCTATGGGGTTTGATAGGAAAAATGTACCATACTTTAGGAAGAAAGGGACAAGACAGAGAGATAAGATTGTCTTGTCACGGTGTGTTATTTCCAGATCCAAGGTGATTTGAATAATTCTCCTGTTTCTGAGGCATAACTCACATTAGATGGGATTGTTTTGCACATAAGTATGAGTAGTGATTGGGTACCATTTCTCGACTACATCCGATATGGAGTATGTAGGCTAAATAGCCAGTACCGCGGAGCGCCAATGCCTGTATGATGCGGTGCGTGTCACCGAAGGCACTGTGCACTCCAAACACCAGAAATGTGGTCCAAGGACCAGAAGCGCATTACACGCTGGAGGCAGTATCAAAATTGCGCGGTCCTGAGCCTTTTTAAACTGGAGAGCGGCGAGTCTGCACTATGCAGCAATCTTAGACTCCCCTGATGAATCCGTGAGGATGAAACGCATCAGGAGATGGGAGAATAAGACTAAGGTTTGACACAACCGTTCACACATTCGTAAAGCATAGGATCTGATTTTACCCATGACCAATCGGGTGATATCAAGCCTTTTCTATGTCCATTTTTTGAAACTTGAAACTAAGTATGGATGTTTTACTATGTGCTTACCCATTAATTAGAAAGACTGGAAGAGCTCTATAAACCATTTCTTTACATGGTGAATACAGGAAGCACTGATTGCCACATGCTGCAAAATCACAAGCTGGAATGGCTACTAACCCAGTTAGTTTTTTGATGTACCTCTAGATCATCCAGGGCTATAGAGTGGATATAGGGTTTCACACACGATTCACTATACCCCTACCCACTGTATATACTTGATATACCTTCGCTAAAGCACTAAGAGTACTTTATACATATTGATCTATAATGGGGATTTGAATTCTTGTCAGGATTTGACATGTTTACTTGAAAACAATTAAGGGTTCCATACAAAGGGATAAGAGCCAGTAACCAATAAGTAATAAGAGAGGAACTAGGTATTCAAGTTTAAAGTCCCTTGACAAATTTTACTATGTGATTAACATTTGTGTGCCGGATAAAGCAGTAATGACGTCTAGAGGTACTACATACCCCACTGTTAACCGATTGAGGGCACTTGTGTGGTTACACATGGTCTATTTATGATTATTGTTTTCTTTGTGGTTTTTACCTACTTTTTTAAAAGTTAAGTGTTATATATTCCCAATCTGCTATACCAGTAAATAAACACACAACTAGAATACAGTCCTCTATTTGAAATAAAACAAAACACACTTTTACTTTTTTATCTAATAATAACAAACACAAGTGAATAAAACTATCGCCCATTCCATTTAAGCTAACGTCTCCTGTAATAAAACAAAAATAAAAAACAATCATATCCCTCACCTGTCTGTCGTTCTGTCCCTCACTGTAATCCATGACTGGGGATGAACAGTTTTCAACTTGGACGGTGCCAAGATGCGACCGTCTAGGCTGAGAACCACTGAGGAATGAACCCCTCTTGCCACCGCTACAGGGCAAGTGGGAAAAGCTGGGCAAAGCACCAGAATAGGCACATCTAATATATGTGCCTTTTCTGGGTGGCTGCGGGTTGATATTTTTAGGTGGGGGCGCCAATATCCATGGACCCTTACCAGCCTGAGAATACCAGCCCCCAGCTGTCAGATTTAGCTTGGCTGGTTGTCAAGAATAATTTTTAAAAAACAGCGTGCATACCCCTCTATTCTTGATTACCAGCCTTGCTATTGGTGACAGCTGAGGGATGCAGCTTGTCTGGTGGGTTATCAAAAATTCAGGGGACCCCAGGCCGTTTTTTTAAATATAATTATTTATTTAGAGCGCAGGCACCGGCTGATGAATACTCCCATCAGCCACCACCTGCTCTCACTGTAATTAGCGGCAGCAGGCATAGGCTGATGGGAGAAGTAGTCCCATCAGTCGACGACGGTGACCGGAGGTAAACTTTTCACCTACGTGGCTGTCTGACGTGAGGTAATGATTTTCCCGCCAATCAGAAGCAGTATTAGCCACGCTGTCATGCACATGACAGCACAAGAAACACTCTGTTTGAGGGGCCGAACCTGAATAGTAACACAGACATCTTGGTGAAGTCCATGTTTGGTGTCTGTGCCTGAACAGTAGGTGTTCAGTACACACGTCAAACTTTCATGTTTGGGTTTGCCCTTCTCTAGTTATGTGTAATAATGAGAAATCACACAGGGAAAAAAGTATTGAACACATGAAAGACAAGTGCAAAAAGCCATGTACCGTCATGACACCAGCTGAAATCTGTCAGTAATTCGAAAGCAATCCTGCCACTTAATGAAAAATAATATCAGCTGGTTCAACTAATGGCCTATAAATGGTGTCTAATTACCAAGGTGCCATAAAAGAAACATCTCATAATAGGTAAAACCAGTGAGCTGTCTTAAGACCTTCACAACTTTATTGTTGCAAAACATACTGATGGCATTGCTTACAGAAGAAATTCTAAATTACTCAAAGTTCCAGTGAGCACTGTTGAGACCATCATCCCAAAGTGAAAAGAACATCATTTCACCATAAACCAGCCATTACCATGTGCTCCCCACAAGACTTCAGACAGAGAAATGAAAATAATTATCAGAATAGTTCTCCAAGAAGCAAGGACCACCTTGTGGAGAACTACAGAATGACCAACTGTTTCAAATAAAACAATAAGTAATGCACTCAACCTCCATGACCTGTATGCACGCTGGCCATGCAAGACTCTATTACTGACCAAAAACCACATTCAAGAGCATTTAATGTTTGTTCAACAACATTTAGACAAACCTGTGAAATACTGGGAGAATATAGTCGCATCAGATGAGACCAAAATTGAACTCTTTGAATGCCATAATACACACCATGTCTGGAGGCCAAAAGACACTGCACATCACCTCCCAAAACAACATACCAAGCGTGTAGTTTGGAAGTAGGAACATCATGGTGTTGAGCTGTTTTTCAGCATACAGTTGTGCTCAAAAGTTTACATACTCCTGGCAGAATTTTTGCTTTCTTGGTCTTTTATCAGAGAATATGAATGTAACATCAAAACTTTTTCTCCATGCATGGTTAGAGGTTGGGTGAAGCCATTTATTGTCAAACTACTGTGTTTTCTCTTTTTAAATCATAATGACAACCCAGATCATCCAAATGACCCTGATCAAAAGTTTACATACCTTGGTGATTTTGGCCTGATAACATGCACAGCAGTTGACACAAATGGGTTTGAATGGATACTAAAGGTAGAATCCTCACCTGTGACAAATGCCAGGAAAATTGTTCGGGATGCAAAGAGAAACCCACAAATAACATCAGCTGAGATACTGTGGACTCTCTGAAAACTAGTGGTGTGGTTGTTTCAAGATGCACAGTAAGGAGGCACTTAAAGAAAAATGGGCACCAGGATACAGCACAGAGGACATTTTCCCCATCCTCATGCAGCGTGACAACAAGTCAGTGACTTGCTGACTTCACTTTGCTGAATGTTGGCGGCCACAAGCATTCAGCAATGTCATTTTTTTAAAACTGCACCCCCATCGGGTAGGTAGCACCCTAGACAAGTTGCCTACCCCTTGTCCCGGCCCTGAGTGAATATTTCAGCAAGACAATGGATCCCAAACACACAGCTAAGGAAACTCTCAATTGGTTTCAGAGAAAGAAAATAACACTCCTACAATGGCGCTGCCAATCACTTGACCTGAATCCAATAGAAAATGTATGTAAGGAACTAAAGCTTAGAGTTCATAGAAGGAGTGTGTGGAAGAATGGGCCAAAATCACAAAGCCGCACCTCAGCAATACATGCGACTAGCTTCTCCATATAGGAGGCATCTTGAAGTGGTCATCACCAACAAAGGCTTTTGTACAATAAATATGGTGGCAATCTCGAACATCTGCATTCATCAGGAGTGAAATTATCACATAAGTCAGGAATTTCATAAAATCCTGAAGGGCTGGAGACATCGCACAACCCAGCCCACGTGAGGTCATCACGGGAGAGTGTGTGTGTGTGTAACTCAGGTCCTGATTAAAGTTCCAGTCAAATTATGACCTTTGTTCCAGTAGAGAGATACATTGTGATGTATCCATGATTCCTGTCCTCTGGACGTTCTTCAACTAACTGCTCTCCTTCATTAGGCCAAATCATATCTGTGTAGTAAGTATCTTTTGTTTTATCCATTTTATTCTATGTAGCTGTATACACTGTGTATTTTTGTCCCTTTTGTAACATCTTTTGTATATTACAAACACTGCCTAATGTTTGGATTAAATATAAAATTTAACCCCTTATTGATACAGGAAAGATGTATATCTTTGTACCGTGTTAGCCAGTGGATAGAAAAATATTCAGGATTGAGAGTCCTCAGTAGTTGATACCTTTTAATGGCTAACTGAAAAGATGGTAACACATTGCAAGCTTTCGAGACTACTCAGGTCTCTTCATCAGGCTAGACTTCAGATTTTGTATTAGTCTAGCCTGATGAAGAGACCTGAGTAGTCTCGAAAGCTTGCAATGTGTTACCATCTTTTCAGTTAGCCATTAAAAGGTATCAACTACTGAGGACTCTCAATCCTGAATATTTTTCAACCCCTTATTGACAGAGCCATTTTACAGCTTAATGACCAGGCAAATTTTTACAATTCTGACCACTGCCACTTTATAAGGCTATAACTCTGGAACACTTTAACGGATAATGCTGATTTTAAGATTGTTTTTTCGTGACATATTTTACTTCACGTAAGTGGTAAAATTTCTTCGATATGACGTGGGTTTATTTATGAAAAAATGGAAATATGGCAAAAATTTTGCAATTTTCAAACTTTAAATTTTTATGCCCTTAAATCAGAGAGATCTGTCACACATCCGCACAATTTTGGACGCAACATTTTTTTTGTTAGGAAGTTATAAGGGTTAAAAGTTAACCAGCGATTTCTCATTTTTACAACAAAATTTACAAAACCATTTTTTTTTTAGGGATCACATCATATTTAAAGTCATTCTGAGGGGTGTACATGACAGAAAATACCCAAAAGTGACACCATTCTAAAAAATGAACCCCTCAAGGTGCTCAAAACCACATTCAAGAAATGTATTAACCCTTTACGTGCTTCACAGGAAGCAATGTGGAAGGAAAAAATTAACATTTAACTTTTTTTTGCAAAAAATTTACTTCAGAACCAATTTTTTTTATTTTCACAAGTGTTAAAAGAGAAAATAAACCACAAAATTTGTTGTGCAATTTCTCCTGAATACGCCGATACCCCATATGTGGGGTTAAACCACTTTTTAGGCGCATGGCAGAGCTCGCAAGGGAAGCAGCGCCGTTTGACTTTTTCAACGCAGAATTGGCTGGAATTGAGATTGGACGCCATGTTGCATTTGGAGAGCCCTTGATGTGCCTAAACAGTGGAAACCCCCCACAAGTGACCCCATTTTGGAAACTACATCCCTAAGGAACTTATCTAGATACAGTCATATGTATCTAGATTGCACATTTTCTGTTAGTTATATTTCTGGATTCAAATGAGGTTTATTGTACTGAGTCCATCAGTTATTAGATATATGAAACTGAAATAGCTGTTGCAAAAACCAAAATTGTTATAAAGAAAAAAGGTTAACATTAATAGGAGTGCCCAAACTTTTACATATGACTGTATGTGGTGAGCACTTTGAATCCCCAAGTGCTTCACAGAAGTTTGTAACGTAGAGCCGTAAAAATTAAAAATCATATTTTTTCACAAAAATTATCTTTTGCCCCCAATTTTTTATTTTACCAAGGGTAGCAAGAAAAATTGGACCCCAAAAGTTGTTGCGCTATGTGTCCTAAGTATGCTGATACCCCATATGTGGGGGTAAACCTCTGTTTGGGTGCACGGTAGAGCTCGGAAGGGAAGGAGCACGGTTTGACTTTTAATCTCAAAATTGTGAGACTGGATGCCATGTCGGGTTTGGACATGTGCCTAAACAGCAGAAACCCCCCCAAAACTGACCCCATTTTGGAAACTACACCCCTCAAAGATTTTATCCAGGGGTATATTGAGCAATTTGAACCCACAGGTACGACACAGAATTTGATAACATTAGGTCGTCATATTGAAAAAGTTCATTTTTTCCACAAAAATCTTGGTTTAGTAGACCTGAATTTCTCAATTTTGCCAGAGATTACACCAAAATGTGGACACCACAATTTGTTACCCACTTCCTTATGAACGTGGCGATTTCCCATATGTAGTCAAAAAGTTCTGTTTGGACAAACTGCAGAGCTCAGACAGGAAGGGGACAATGTGACAAATTTGGCTTTATTTAAAAATCCTTTAAGGAATTATTACTCACAGAGGGAGGCCTGCTCCTAAAAATACATTGGCTGATTATAAAATTTGGTCTTGCTAACAAAACAATTGTCCCAAATTTGCGTATATTGTAGCAAGAAGAATAAACTGTACTGGAATGAAGGGCAAAATGTGGAGGAAAATGGAGCCAACTATGTGGCAAAGCCAAGTTTGTTCCAAAGATGAAATAACATCAGCAGGGCTAGAATGGCAGACACTTTCAGAGACTGGTCATACATACAATGTCCTTTTAGCTCCATCCATCCCTATATGAGAGACGAATGTGCCAATAGACATGGTGCACCATAGCAAGCTCCCCCCGCCAAGGTCAGAACTGCTATATGCACAAAACCACCAATCCCCTACAGAATCTGTAAATCTGGTTCCAGAGGTTCGGCAAGAAACATACGGTAAAGTCCATAGTGTATAAGTACGGAACAACCTCAAGACAGTCGTAAAAACAGTCAAAGTTAGATAAATGGTCAAAATATTTTGTGAGTAATCAAGTCCTAGAATTAGTTTTCAGATGACGTGACCTTTCAAGAACATTTGTGGTGTCCACACTCTGGGTTGTACAGACGTGGGTACTTGGAAGAGAATTTGTTGGAATAGTAGTTTAGTATGGGATTGATCAAGTGTTTGAATTAATTGTGGAATGGTGTAAAATGGGATCTACTAATGAAAATATTCTCTATTACTTGCTCCAAATTACTCTACTGGGGCCACTAAGCAGAAAATAAAACTTATATAAAAAATTTTTTAATAGTAGGTGGTGTGGTAGGTCTCAAAGCAGGGGGAGATACAAAGGCCTGGTTGGGATGGGCATGTGGGGCTATAGTACCGGGAATCATTCCGTTTGCCATGCTTCCTGCAAACCCGGCATCGTTTTTGAGGATACCTTTGGGTGGGAGTGACAGGGACAGGGTGAGGAAAATGGCGCTCTGCAAGTCTCCGGGAATCCTCAGACTCAAAGGCTTTCCCCGATGCCATTGACTCAAACATGAGGCCCTCAATAATTTTTTCATGAAACTGTCGGAATGTAAGGGGTCCTTGGGATTTTTTATACAGGACAAAGCTGTTGTATGTGGCAGATTGAATTAGGTAGATTGCCACCTTTTTGAACCAGGCCCTGGTCTTCTGTTTGACCAGGTATGGTTGCAGAACCTGGTCTGATAAGTCAATGCCACCCATAAATTTATTATAGTCTGTGACCCAGACTGGTTTTACCTTGCCCCTGGTGGCACCCCTCTCTCTGACCGTCACACTGGTGTCTGCATGCAGTGTGGTTAGCATGTAAACATCCTTCCTGTCATTCCACTTTACTGTAAGAAGTTGGTCACTTGCAAGTGAGAATGACGCCCCCTTTTCCAAACGTCTGGACACCAACTGTGATGGAAACCCCACTATGTTTTTCCTGATTGTCCCACAGACCCCTGTATTTGCAGCATGGAGGGATTTATATAGGTGGGGCGCTTGTGTAATAGTTGTCCATATACACATGGTACCCTTGATTTAGAAAGGGGCGTCATTAGCTGCCACACAATTTTGCTTGGGATGCCAACTGTCTGGGGGCAGTTTGGGGGGTTTATTTGGTGGTCCTGACCTTCATAAATTAGGAAGGTGGAAGTGTATCTTGATGAGATCTCACAAATTTTGTATAATTTGATTCCATATTTGGCACACTTGCAGGGGATAAATTGTCGGAATGACAGACGGCTCTTGTAGCTCATCAAGGACTCGTCGATTGCCACATTTTTCTCTGGGGTATAGGAATTTAGAATTGAATTTTGCAGGAGGGAAATTAGGGGTCTCAATTTATTTAGCCGATCATAATTGGGGTCAGTTCTTGGGGGGGCTTGGGAATTGTCACTGAAGTGGAGGAATCCCATCGGGGCTTCATAACGGACTCGGGACATGACGGCTGCAAATACTGGGGTGCTGTGGACAGCTTTTGTTGCCCAGTAAGAGCGGAGTGTGTTTTTTATTACTAAACTCATATTCAGGGTAATGCCTAAATTTTTTTTTTATTTCAGGGACATTTGTGGGGATCCAGGAACGGGAATGAAAAGCAGTGGGTTTTTGGGAAATGTATTGTCGGGTATATAGGTTTGGTGGACGATTAATTCTAGGACTTCGGGGGTAATGAAAATTTGGAAAAAATTAATGGGGGTAAAATTGGAGACATCTACTCTTATTCCAGGGACAGCAGAAAAAGGGGGAATTTGAGGGGAAAATGAGGTGTCATTATACCACAGCGATGGGGGGACTGTGGTACTTGGTCCTGCCTCTGAAGCTTCAGCAGTGATGACCGACTCCGCTACCATCAGGCTGAGGGATCCTGTGGAGGAAGAGTCGTCGTCACTGTCTGAAAACTGCTCAGCTTCAGGGGCAGATTCTGTTTCTCTGCTGGAGCTGCCGAAGCAAAGCAAGCTGTAAGCTAGCTCCGCGCTGTAATTTCTGTAGGCCATTTTATTTCCCTGCCTAATGAAATACTAACCCTAATCTAACCCTGTTATTTTTTCCCCCTATCCCTAGCACGTGTAACCCTAACCCTAGCACGTGTAACCCTAACCCTAATAAATTTAAAAAAAATTATAAAAATATATATATATATATATATATACTAGCTGAAGAGCCCGGTGCTGCCCGGGCATAGTAACTAACTGTGGTTAGTTATAACAAATTATAATTATCCTCCATCCCATAGTCCCATGCCCATATACCCATCATACATATCCACCATCCAATAGGCCCATGCCCATATACCCATCATACATATCCTCCATCCCATAGTCCCATGCCCATATACCCATCATACATATTCTTCATCCCATAGTCCCATGCCCATATACCCATCATACATATCCTCCATCCCATAGTCCCATGCCCATATACCCATCATACATATTCTTCATCTCATAGTCGAGTGCCCATATACCCATCATACATATCCTCCATCCCATAGTCCCGTGCCTATATACCCATCATACATATCCTCCATCCCATAGTCCCATGCCCATATACCCATCACACATCCTCCATCCCATAGTCCCATGCCCATATACATATCCGCCATCCCATAGTCCCGTGCCCATATACCTGTCATACATATCCTCCATCCCATAGTCCAGTGCAAAAATATACCCATCACACATCCTCCATCCCATAGTCCCGTTCCCATATACCCATCATACATATCCTCCATCCCATAGTCCGGTGCCCATATACTCACACACATCCTCCAATCCATAGTCAACCATTATGACATCATAATGAGCGGCGGCGGGGCTTGCAACCTTTGATGACATCAGCGTCGCCATGGCAACCATTGTGACATCATAATGAGGGGCGGGGCTTGACACACACACACTGCTTCCCCAGTATGCAAATAGGGGCATTGTGACATCATAATGAGGGGCGGGGCTTGACACGCACACACTTTTTCCCCAGTATGTAGACGGGGGCAAAATTGTTTGGTGAATTGGAACACGCGGGGTTAAAATTTCGCCTCACATCATAGCTTAGGACGCTCTCGGGGTCCAGACGTGCGACTGTGCCAAATTTTGTGGCTGTAGCTGCGACGGTGCGGATGCCTATCCCGGACATACACACATACACACACACACACACATACATACATACACACATACATACACACTTTGAGCTTTATATATTAGATATATATTTATAATCCCTGACAATGGGGATGGGGATGCTGGGATTATGGAGAACGGTGGTGGGTAATTTGATTTATAGGACGCTTGCGGACACAGAAAATATGATTTTTCTTCACTGACAGGACAGCACTTCAGCTGTAGTCTATCTCTCTTCTCTCCCTAAACAACTACAAGGAGAGATGAGAGAAAGCACAGCCAAAGTGCTGCCATATTTACTAATATTGGGGGTTTTGATCACTGTGATAGAGTCTATCACTGTAATCAAAACCCAGTAGCCAATGAGAAAATTCTCACTGGTTGCTGGATGCAGGCAGGAAGATCTTGGCGGGCGCACTGTGCATGCGCCCGCCATTTTCTTTCTGTCGAAGGAAGGAGGGGGGCCAGGAGAGTGGGGGAACGAGAAACGGTACATAAAGTACCGTAGGGGGCATTGAAGGACCCAGGGACCCCATTTCTCTCCTCTCTGATGTGCGATCATATCAGAGGGGAGAGAAATTAAATGTAAAATCGTGGGGTTTTTGTTGCGGTCGCCGTTGTAGGGTTAATAATGGCGATCGCAACCCCTGGGTCAGTAAATACAGACCCAAATCATGTTCTCTGGGGTCTTGGCTACCCCCAGCAGCCGAGACCCCGGAGAAAGTCCAACTGTGGGGGGCGCTATTTACTTTTTCCACAGTGCCATTAATTAACGGCGCTGTGGTTTAAGTACCCTTAGGGACCGCCATTAAAAGGCGTATCGGCGGTCCTTAAGGGGTTAATAGTGCTGCTCCGTTTGCTATGTAAACCACGCCTCAAAGCCATATGCTACCTACTAGGCATCTAGTTGGCCTGCATGTAAAAAAAACAAATGACTCGTTGTGGCAGCTAATAATCTTTCTTGGGTTTTTGTGGAGTTTGCCGTGATTGTTCATAAAACAACTCCCCAGACACCTGCACTTCCACTAATATCTATGTAATCAATTTTATCGTTTAAAATCACATCTTGAAAGAAATATCGGGTGAGTGCTGCTTTTCTTGTTACTTTTTCTGATATAAAAAATATATACTGTGACATTTATTGGTCATAAGATAAGCTCTAAATCAATTTCACATCAACTTTTTCTATATTTTTCTACTTTCACAAGATCTTAATATCTTTTTTAATCATATTTGAGATGTGACAAAAACAATGAAAGTCAAACAATACATTAATGATTGTGTAGATTAATGAATCTTTATAATATAAAAGTTTCAGATTTAAGCTTAGCATAACATATGAACATGTAGCCACAATATACCGTATATACTCGCGTATAAGCAGAGATTTTCAATCCATTTTTTTGGGCTGAAAGTCCCCCTCTCAGCTTATACACGAGTCATATACGCCAGGGGGTTGGCAGGGGGAGGGGGAACAGGGGTGTCAGATCATACTTACCCCCCGGCATGTGTCTGCAGCCCCCCTGCTTCTCCTATGGTCTCAGGCTCCTTCCTTCAGCGGTCACGTGGTACCGCTCATTAAAGTCATGAATATGCACATATTCATGACTTTAATGAGCGGTACCATGTGACCGCTGAAGGAAGGAATAGCTGCCGGAGACCGTGGGAGAAGCAGGGCTGCAGAGACCGCACCAGGAGGGGGTAAGTATATGCAATATTCACCTGTCCCTGGTCCACCGGAAGACAGAGCGGCAGCAGTGGAATGGGGACAGGTGAATATCCGAGGTGCCGGGACCCTGAGCCAGCAGTGACACTGGCACCTGGCCCCCATAGGACGCCTGCTCAGGGCCCCAGCACCTGACCCCCAGCGACAAGAGGTGAGCATGTCATTTTTTTTTTTAATTGCAGCAGCAGCGGCAGCAGCATATGGGGCCTATTCTATGGAGCATCTTATGGGGCAGCATATGGGGCATAACCTATGGAACATCTTATGGGGCATAATCTATGAAGCATCTTATGGTGCAGCATATGGGGCATAATCTATGGAGCATTTTATGGGGCAGCATAAGGAGGCATAATCCATGGAGCATCTTATGGTGCATCTTATGGGGCATAATCTATGGAGCATTTTATGGGGGCATAATCTATGGAGCATCATATGGGGCATGATCTATGGAGCATCTTATGGGGCATATTCTATGGAGCATCTTATCGGGCAGCATATGGGGCATAATCTATGGAGCATTTTATGGAGCATCTTATGGGGACATAATCTGCGGAGCATTTTATGGAGCATCTTATGGGGGCATAATCTATGGAGCATTTTATGGGGAAGCATATGGGGCATACCCAATGGAACATCTTATGGGGCCATAACCTTTATGGAGCAGCATATGGGGCATATTATTCTATGGAGCATCTTATGGGGCCATTATTAACCTTTGTGCAGCATTATATGGGGTGTATTTTGTATGGAGCATCTTATGGGGCCCATCATGAACTGTATGGAGCATTGTTATGATTGAGTCACCGTAGGAGGCAAAAATAGAAATGCTAGCTAAGTCCAGAAAACCAGAGAAGTTGGCAGCTATCGGATTGCAGACCCCTGAACCTATCAACACAACTAGCAGTAGCCGTGGGGGGCTCCTACGATGCCCTAGGCCCCTCGATCACAGCCGGAGGACTACATAGCCTAAAGACAGAAAGGGAAATCTAAACTGCCCCAGAGCAGACCCCAAAGCAAAAGGCAGCCCCCCACATATAATGACGGTGAAGCAAGAAGAAAGAACAAAACACAGACAGAAAGATAGACTGAGCAAAGATGGGGCCCCAGCTAGCTTAGATAGGAAAGGACAGGAAGGCTGCTGTCTGCAACCCGTGAAAAACCCTATGAAAATAAGAGCCAACAACTGACAGTAAAAAAGGCCCTGAAGATGCTAGGCTTCAAAAAAGGCTATGTCAGTACTAAGGAATATTCTGAAGACAGAGCAACAGGCAAAAGGAGATTCAGCTCACCCCAGCATCGAATGGCAGAATCCAGAAAAGCAAGGGAAACAAAACACTAATGCAAAAAGGCAAAGCAGAAATCTTAGCTTTAGATGAGCAGGAATCAGACTGGTTTCCTAGAAGTCCACAGAGAAATCACCCGCAGGCCAGAAGGGCATCGGCAGCCTTATATCCAGTCATTAACTCCACTCAGCCAGTCATCATCATCAGCCCCAGGTGTTTGACAATCAGGCTCACTACCTTTCTTCACCAGAAGAGGGAGTTCCTCGGGCCTCAGTAGTGAAGGGGAAAATGAACTCACAACAGAGCATTATATGGGGCTCCTGATTCAATATGGATATTCAAAAACATTTAACCTACTGATATCTCAATTAATTTTACTTTTATTGGTATCTATTTTTATTTTTGAAATTTACCAGTAGCTGCTGCATTTTCCATCCTAGGCTTATACGTGAGACAATACGTTTACGGTAATCTGCATTTAAAACATTTGGTCAATGTTCATAGTATACTTGCACATATTAGAATCTGGTCTCAGTCTATGGACCGAGGGTAAGGAGAAAACACAGGGGAAAAAATGTGACTTACACAAAGAATGATGGCAAGGGAAATGCTCTATTAAGCTGTATGTGAAACTGGGTGGCTAAAAAGACAATCAACTTACTTAAGCAGCCTATGGCTGCCAAACTGCTTCAAAGTTAGATTATGAATTCTTGGGCTATGTGCACATGTTGCGGATTCTGCTGCGGATCCGCAGTGTCTCTGGCCCTGCGGGTCCGCAGCAGTTTCTGCTGCGTTTTACAGTACCATTCTTTGCAATGGTAAAACCAAAAATGCTGTGCGCATGCTGCAGATTTTTCCGCTCAGATTTGCTGTGGGTTACAATCCGCAGCATGTCAATTCCTTGTGCGGATTCCGCTGTGGTTTCACACCTTCACCATTGTGAGGTGTGAAACAGCAGGGCTAAACCGCAGGCTAATCCGCCCGTAAACCGCAGGTATTTTGACCTGCGGATTTACCTGCGGATCTTTCAAAATCCACACGGAAAAATCCACAGCCCTTCCAACTACGTGTGCACATAGCCTTAAGAGTGTTGGTTGATCATTGGCCATGATCCATCCAAATTCTACCATATAGCTGCACAAAATATATAAAATAGATCAAACGTTTGTTGGGACTTTTTATTAAGGTTAACTCCAGCAACAGACAAGATTAGGTGATATATAAGAATCCAGAATCTGCGAATATTTTGGCATTCCCAGCAGACATGGTACTTCGTACCTTGCTGGTCACATTTGCTGATAGACGACACATATGTGACAGTGTCATAGGAACTAATTACCACCTAATTTTCAGTCTGACAGTTTATTAATAGATTGCAAACATGCTAAAATTTTAAAGGTAAACTGGCATGTATCAAACACTATTTAACTATAGATATAGTGATAATCTGCAGGCAAACAGCAGTTACATACAATTTTATGTTTGGGAATGTTATCCCAAGATCTTTTGAGATAAGATTTTGCACACTATTGAAAGGTATTTATTTTCTTGTCAATATGCAGCACTAAAACAGGATGCAACAGAATGCAAAAGTGATGCAGGTTCCTTTTTTTCTGTCCTGTTTAACCCCTTTAACAACTGCCGATATGCCTTTTAATGGCGGCAGTTAAGGGTACTTATTCCTCAGCGCTCTTAAAAAGCTAATAAGGGTATAGTGCCCCCAAGGTCAGAAAATCTCCGGTGTCTCAGCTACCATAGCTGGGACCACAAAGAACATTATTCGGGTCGGTTTTTACCATTCCCTGTCTTGTGATCACTGTTATTCACCGAATAATGGCGATCGTAAAAAAATAATAGTCAGATTTTCAATTCATTTCTCTCTCCTCTGATATGATCTAGTATGCCAGAGGAGAGAGATATGGGGTCCCCCATGTCCCTCCGTTATCCCTGTAACATATGGCTCCATCCCCCAGCCCTCCGTGTCATCTTCCCGGAAGAAAATGTCAGGTACATGCGCAGTGCGCCCGTCGAGATCTGTAACCGGTAAGCGGCAACAATCAGAGATTTTTCCTATTGACTCATTTTGATCACTGTGATACTCTATCACAGTGATCAAAATAAAAAAAATTATATCAAATCCCTCTTTTTCACTTCCTTAGTTAGGTAGAAATAATATATATATTTTTTCCATTCTTTACAGTTAGGGTTAGGATTGGGGTTAGAGCTAGGGTTAGGGTTGGAGTTAGAGCTAGAGTTAAGGTTGGGCTAGGGTTTATGTTGGGGCTAGGGTTGGGGTTAGAGCTTGGGTTAGAACTGGGCTAGGGTTAGGGATGGGGTTAGGGTTGTGTTGGTGTTAGGGTTATGTTGGGGTTACAGTTATGTTGGGGTTAAGGTTGTGGTGTTGTGGTTAGGATGGTGTTAGAGTTAGGGTGGTGTTGGGGTTAGGGTGGTTTTGGGGTTGGGGTTAGGGATGTGATTAGGGTTAGAGTTGTGTTGGGGTTATGGTTAGGGTTGGGGTTAGGGCTGTCTTACGGTTGGAGTTAGAATTGGGGGGTTTCCACTGTTTAGGTACATCAGGCGGTCTCCAGATGCGACATGGTGCCCGCCATTGATTTCAACGAATTTTGCGTTCAAAAAGTCAAACGGTGCTTCCTCCCTTCTGAGCCCTGCCATGTGCCAAACAGTGGCTTCCCCCCACATACGGGCTATCGACGTACTCAGGAGAAATTGCAGAACAAATTTTGTGGTCCACTTTCTCCTGATACAATTGTGAAAATAAAAAAGTTTGGGTCCAAAGAATTTTTTTTGTGTAAAAAGTAAAATATTAATTTTTTCATTCCACATTGCTTGACTTCTCGTGAAGCATCTTAAGGGTTAATAAACTTCTTGAGTGCAGTTTTGCGCACCTTGAAGGGTGCTGTTTTTAGAATGGTGTCACTTTTGGGTATTTTCTGTCATATTGACCCATCAAACTCACTTTTTAGGTGATCCCTAAAAAAATGGATTTGTAAATTTTGTTGAAAAAATGAGAAATCGCTGGTCAAATTTTAACCCTTATAACATCCTAAAAAAAAAATTATGTTTCCAAAATTGTGCAGATGTAAAGTTGTCACGTGGGAAATGCTATTTATTAACTATTTTTTGTGACATGACTCTCTGATTTAAGAACACAAAAAATAAAAGTTTGAAAATTGCTAAATTTTCCAAATTTTAGTTTTTTTTCATAAATAAACACAAGCCATATCGAAGAAATTTTACCACTAACAATGAAGTACAATATGTCATGAAAAAACAATCTCAGAATCAGTGGAATCCGTTGAAGCGTTCCAGAACCATAACCTCAGTGACAGTGGTCACAATTGTAAAAATTAGCCTAGTCATTAAGGTCAAAATTGGCTCGGTCACTAAGGGGATAGGAACCGAATACAAAATAATACATCTTGTTGGCTGTTCATCAGAACTCTGTGACAACAGGCTATAACAAGTTATGCTCTACACAACTTTCTGTTTTTAAGAGACTTTTTTATTTGACTTTCAAAAATGAAAAACAGTGTAACCATTGAACCGTATCAACACATTTCAACTAGATGTAAATCTAAAGTAAACAGAGACTCATACTAATGTTGACAGGGGAACAAAAAATAAAAACAATCCATTGTTTTTAACCACTTAGTGACAGAGCTAATTTTGACCTTAATGACCATGACAAATTTTAGAATTCTGACCAATGTCAATTTATGTGGTAACAACTCTGGAACGCTTCAATGCATCCCACTGATTCTGAGAATGTTTTTAATGACACATTGTAATTCATGATAGTGATAAAATTTGTTTGATACGACTTGCGCTTATTTGTGAAAACATGGTAATTTTGGTAAAAATTTTGACAAAAAATGCAGTTTTCAAACTTTCAATCTTTATATCTTTAAACCAGTTAGTCACACTTACAAAATAATTAATAAATAACATTTCCCATATGTCTACCTTACATCTGCATAACTTTTTAAACATCACTTTATTTTGTTAGGATGGTAAAGCACTTAAAAGTTTACCAACATTTCTCTATCCTCTAACACGCCCATGGGCATAGATAGGCGAGCACAGTCTTAATGGCGAGCACAGTCTTCTTGCATCTGCCGGATTTTTGAGTGTGCTGGCTACTTAAGGCAATGAATATTCACTGCATTCCACTCCCATAGGCATGGAATGCAATGAATATTCCTTTCGTTTAGTCTCAGCACACATAAAAACCCGGCAGTTGCAGGAACCCAGTGGCTGCGGCTGACACTGTGCTTGCTAAAGAGCAATCAATACTCACTGCACTCCACGCACATAGTCCTGGCATGGAGAACAGTGAGTATTACGGCAGCTGTCCTGGGCTGCTTGTAAACAGCGCATGACGTCACTGCCAGCACTGCTTACAAGCACAAAGCAGCTGCTGGCACCGGAGTAGGATGCTGCGAGGGAGCGCAGGGAAAGTAAGAATGTTTGGTTTTTTTTCTGCTGGGGGCCATGTATACCAGGATGGGGAAGGGGACCAATCATACCAGGATAAGGATGGGGTCACTGCATGCCAGGAAAAAGATGGGGCCATGCATACCAGGATAAGCATGGGACCATGCATACCAGGATAAGGATGGGGTCATGCATACCAGTATAAGGATGGGGCCATGCATACCAGGATAAGGATGGGGCCATGCATATCAGGATAAGGATGGGGTCATGCATACCAGGATAAGGATGGGGTCATGCATACCAGGATAAGGATGGGGCCATGCATACCAGGATAAGGATGGGGCCATGCATACCAGGATAAGGATGGGGCCATGCAAACCAGGATAAGGATGGGGATATGCATAAGAGGATAAGGATGTCAGAGCACAACCAGACAGCAGCTCGGTTGAACTTCCGCTCTGCAGCTCTTTACATGTAGCCATGAGACCACTCCAAATTTTGCCCAATTGACCCCTAATTGTAACACATTTTAACAAAATTTTGGTTTCTGAATTAAGATTTTACAAATAAATTAATAAAGAATTCATTAGGAGCTTTTATACAGCATTAACATAGCATAAAAATAAAATAATTTGATGAGTCCATTATGTTTTGAACCAGGAGGGCCTTGCACAGATTACTGGGAATGTAATTATTAGCATTTTACAGTTCACGGTAATTACTTCTGTGTGTTTGGAGCTACAGAGATACCAGTTTCCCTAAACTGTTTCTACTCCAAACTGTGACCATAATCCATAATAATATAATACAATGGCATATCAACAGTGTAAGTAGGTACAAGGTGTTTTGGTAATATATTAAAAGTAAAGCTTTCTAATTCACTTCAGCTGCCCTATGTGCACACAGCCTTATATAAATGTATTAACAACAAGTAAAAGTTGAGAGCTGCACTATTGCACAATGTAGCAATCCACATACTGATATAACTTTTGCGACAGAACCAAATGTACATACAGGTACTTCTCACAAATTAGAATATCATCAAAAAGTTAATTGAAATCAGTTCTGTAATACAAAGAGTGAAACTCATATTATATAGAATCATTACAAGTAGAGTGATCTATTTCAAGTGTTTATTTCTGTTAATGTTGATGATTATGGCTTACAGCCAATGAAAACCCAAAAGACATTATCTCAGTAAATTAGAATACTTTGTAACACCAGCTGGAAAAATAATTTTAAAATCCGAAATGTTGGCCTACTGAAATGTATGTTCAGTAAATGCACTCAATAATTGGTCGGTGCTCCTTTGGCATCAATTACTGCATCAATGCGGCGTAGCATGGAGGTGGTCAGCCTGTGGCACTGCTGAGGTGCTATGGAAGCCCAGGTTGCTTTGATAGCAGCCTTCTAGCAGCTCATCTGCATTGTTGCATCTGGTGTCTCTCATCTTCCTCTTGAATATACCCCATAGATTTTCCATGGGGTTAAGGTCAGGCGAGAGTTTGCTGATCAATCAAGCACAGTGATCCTGTTGTTTTTAAACCTGGCATTGGTACTTTTGGCAGTGTGGACAGGTGCCAAGTCCTGCTGGAGAATGACATTTCCATCTCTAAAAAGCTTGTTGGCAGAGGGAAGCATGAAGTGCTCTAAAGTTTCCTGGTAGACAGCTGCGCTGACTTTGGTCTTGATAAAACACAGTTGACCTACACCAGCAGATGACATGGCTCCCCAAACCATCACTGATTGTGGAAACTTCAAACTGGACCTCAGGAAGCTTGGATTGTGTGCCTCTCCACTCTTCCTCCAGATTCTGGAACCTTGATTTCCAAATAAAATGCAAAATTTATTTTCATCTGAAAACAACACCTTGGACGACTGAGCAACAGTACAGTTCTTTTTTCTTCTTAGCCCAGGTAAGACACTTCTGGCATTGTCTATTGGTCATTTGTGACTTGTGTGTGGTAGTGACCAGTGTCACATGTAGGGGTCACTGTGTGTCCCCCCAGGATGAGCACGGAGGCGTATTGAGGCCATGAGAGTGCACTGCAGTCACAGGCATAGCTATGATTGTAATGCAGAATAAAAGAGAGTACAGGTCTTAGACAAGCTCTTTGTCCAGGGCAGATTTAAGAGATCCTGCTGGGCTTTTATTTTTGAAAATGCACTACAGGATGGTAATGGGGCAGTTCGATTCCTTTTCCTTGGCTCAGATTCTCCATGTGGCCCATGGCCACAGATTCCAGTTAAAACCGTGCAGTAAAGGGTTTGGGTGTGTCAGGGTCAGTGTCAGTTTTGTTTTGTAAGTGTGCAGACCAGAAGGCTCCGCAGAGCTCCACCTGTGTGAGGTAACACAGACAAGCTGAGCTGAAAGGCCTGGCACCCACAGCGTACACGGCGGTGTAGTCGCCCACGGCCACTGGTCTCGGATTTGAACTTACTTGTGACCAGCTGTGAACCGGAGGTAAACAGTCCTGTGCCCGGCTGTGATCCGGAGGTGGACTGGTATGTTTATCGACTGCAATCCAGAGGATATGTTTCCCGGCTGTGATCTGGAGGACCTTACATATCCCCAGGGGGTGCGGAACATCACATTGGTGGAAATGGGGAGACCGCATTACGTGATTCATCTGACATACAGTAATAGTGACGTCAGGCAGGGTGGTAAGGTGTGGGCTCATCAATATTACTATGCAAAAATTTTAGGCAGAAAAAATATATAAATATGTAATATATACACAGTATTGTGCGATAGTTTTAAGTAGGTATGGAAGAAATGCTGCAAAGTTACTGTGCTTTCAAAGATATAACTGTTAATAGTGTATTTTTTGTGAATTGAACAAAAAAGAAATTAAATCAAATCAATATTTCTTGTGACCACCTTTTATCTTCAAAACAGCATCAAAACAAATAATCAATTCTACTAAGTACATTGGCACATAGTTTTTGAAGGACCTGGGCAGGGAAGTTCTTCCAATCACCTTAGAGAACCACAAATCTTCTGTGGATGTACAAAAGCACAAATTCCTCTGTCTCTTTATGTAATCCAAGAAAGACTTGATGTTGAGATCATGACTCTGTGGGGACCATATCATAACTTCCAGAAATGTTTGTTCTTATTTATGCTGAAGAGTTTCTTAATGACATTAGCAGTGTGTTGTCCTGCTTCAGAATAAATATGGAGTGAGAGATCTAAATCCCCACTGTATATATATGCATACATACAAACACATAAATATAAATAGAGAATGCATAACTTAATTTAGTCCCACTCTATCCAATGTAGTTTAGTTCCTCTATCAAAGTAAAGGGGGTTTTACACATAGTGATATCGCTAGCAATATCGCTAAAACGTCACTGGTTTTGTGACGTTATAGCGATATTGCTAGCGATATCGCTATGTGTGATACTTACCTCTGACCGCCTCCCCCGCTGGTTATCGCTGATCGCGGCTCCATTTCTTGTCATCTGCTTCCTGCTGGGCTTCCTGCTGTGTGAGACGAGCAACGCTGGACGCGGGCGGGAGGACGTCTGGATCGCGGTGTGTGAAAGGTAACTATCGTCTGCTGCGTCGCTGCTGCATCGCTGTGAGATCTTTCTGTGTGGCAGCTCACTAGCGATCATTTAGCGATGCACCAGCGATCCTGACCGGGTCGGATCGCTGGTCGGATCGCTGGTGCATCGCTAAATGTAAAAGGGCCTTAAGAATGTTACCTGCAAGGCCACACAATAAGGTCCTATCCATATGACAGTATTATGCATTGCAGATATCACACTGTAAATTTACTGTAGATCGACGAGAGATATATGGCATTATGCCAGTAACATCAGCTTATTGGGAGGTGCATGAATTAGCATTTCTACTTGCGGTTTCATGCTTTAATGAATACTAGATATTGCTGAATATTAAAAGATCCAATATCATGAGGACATGAAACAACATGTAGAATTACACTTTTAATGCATTGCCCCACCCATTAGATGATATTACTGATATGTTGCTCGCTCAGTCCGGACGGAACTTGTTTGTAAATAAATCATAAAGGGGTATTTCATACAAATATACACACAGCCAAGACTTATACAATTCCTTAATCACCCAGAAGACAGCACTTTAGTTGAATCACATTTTAACACCTAAGTGCTTATCCCCTCCGCATCACAGCCAATTTCAGACTTTACGCAGACCTTTTTATCCCACTTATTTATTATGTTCTGGGACCTATATATATATATATATATATATATAGATAGATAGATAGATAGATAGATAGATAGATAGATAGATAGATAGATAGATAGATATGTATTGACAGTCATTTGTGACCTTAATTTTTTTAGTTTATGTCTGTGTCATCATTTTCCACCATAACTTGAAAAATAAATCTTGCCAAATCAGACAAGGTGATTTTCTAGATTTATTTTCTCATTTTGACTCTCACAGTTGTTGTCTACCTATGATGTCAATTACAGGCCTCTCTCCTCATTTTAAGTGGGAGAACTTGCACAATTGGTGGCTGACTAAATACTTTTCCCCTCTGTATGTAGACAATATTAAATAAGCGCAAAGTCGAGTCCCACAGGATGATAAAGACCATGGTCTCTATCCAATATGTAACAGACAATGGTAAACAATGAGTAGAAACAGTATAAGAAAGTGCAACGTGCAGTGTTTATCTTATAGCAACAAAATAGTAGTATCGAGGTAATGCATGAATACCCAGGCCTCACCTCACCCCAAAGCGTGTTTCGCTGCTAGCTTTTTCTGGGGGCTGTCTGTTACATATTGGCTATGGACCATGGTCTTTACCATCTTGCGGGACTCGACTTTGGGCCTATCTAATATTGTTTACATATTGGGTCTCTTTACTTCACAATCTTTTCTATATGGATTTACATGAATTATTCATTTACCCCTTGGTTTTGTTCCCCTATACATTTATGTGAGCCATTTGTTTTGATAGGCTTTTCTTCATACTACCAATAATTAGTTACTATTTATTGACCACCCTCTTTTTGTGTGTGCAGATTTATCACGTTATCTACTACTTACAGTGGGTAAGTAACTGGAACTGGAGAGGGTCTGCAAGGAAGAACGGCAGAAGATTCCCAAATCCAGGTGTGAAAAACTTGTTGCATCATTCCCAAGAAGACTCATGGCTGTACTAGCTCAAAAGGGTGCTTCTACTCAATACTGAGCAAAGGGTCTGAATACTTATGACTAGAGTTGAGCAATGCCGACTTTTAATCCCCATTGACTTGCATTGGGGTCCGGTTTCGGACGAAACTCTGACTTTTTTTGCCCTAGTCGGACCAGTTTCATCTGAAACAAATTTTGTTTCATGAAACCCGATCCGACCAAAGTCGCTCAACTCTACTTATGACCATGTGATATTTCAGTTTTTCTTTTTTAATAAATTTGCAAAAATTTCTACATTTCTGTTTTTTCAGTCAAGATGGGGTGCAGAGTGTACATTAATGAGAAAAAAATGAACTTTTTGGAATTTACCAAATGGCTGCAGTGAAACAAAGAGTGAAAAAGTTGAAGGGGTCTGAATACTTTCTGTACCCACTGTATATTCATATATATTTATTTTTTACCCATGAGCGTCCCCTATATGTCATTATGCTTATTTAGATTAATGTTTTTAATATTTGAAGATTTAATAAAAATAATAATTCTTATCATGGACCTCTTCTCCACTCGATTTTGTTGTTCTATGACTTTTCAGAAGTGCCATTAATATTACTAGTGGTCATTAGTGGCAGCATGGTGGCTCAGTGGTTAGCGCTGCAGCCTTGCAGCGCTGGGGTCCTGGGTTTGAATCCCACCAAGGACAACATCTGCAAGGAGTTTGTATGTTCTCCCCGTTTTTGCGTTGGTTGTGAGCCCCATCGGGGACAGTGATGAAAATGTGTGCAAACTGTATAGCGCTGTGGAATATGTTAGCGCTATATAAAAATGAAGATTATTATTAGTGTTCAATTGGTCTCATTGTGTTCTGGCTGCTGTGCTGAGTGCTCACGTTACTGAAGCGATCACTCAACACAACCTCCAGCAAAGTTGGGGATCATTGTGGAACCTCCTTATTATGGATTTATGGCGGACAGGTGAGATTACATTTTATTTTCATGGTATTAAATTAGGTTAATTGTCAGGGAGTGATTTTTACAATCAAATGACTTTTCCCTGTGTATATGTTTATTACTTTTGACTACGGTATTAGTAACCAGCTGTTGAGCCAAACCCACTATCTGCGGGGACCGAACCATACTGGGAGCACTATGCTCTGAGCAGCCTACTGCTACTCACCAGCACGCACGCCACATGACAACGTCTTTCAAATTGGGCTAGGTACACCCATATTCTCTCTATGGCGTGTACCTTCCCCTACTCTCCCCTACTGTCACCTTCCACTATTCGGTACGCCATGATCGAGGTCTCTTACCTTCCAGATCATTACCAGCGCCCGCCTTCCTCCTTCAGGGGTGTCCATGGTGTTGGGGACCTGACCTAGGACGGCTGTCTCTCTCACGTCTTCCAACTCATTTTCCTTTCTTTCAATAACATGTCATGGTCGGCGACCCGGTCTCCCAGACCTCCTCAACTCTTAGATCCCTACCGGATCTCACACTTTCCTTTGGTCCCGCAGACCTTCCCTTACCCGGACCTGTTGCATTTTACTTTGGCATATTATACATTAAACAACTTTATAATAGCACAAGTACCCATTTTTATAATTTTTTTTTTTCATTTTCTTTTTGCTTTTAAAACCAACATATAACAACATAACATTGCAGATCCTCTTTCTTCCTCCTTCCTTGGACCTGAACACTCCTCCACTTCTCCATATCCCCGTTCTGTCAAGTTTCAAATCAGCAAATAACATCCTGTAAGAGGAACATACTAAAAACAAACTCAGCACATCAAACATTTTTTTTTTTTTAAACTAGAACTGTTCTCCAGAACCTGCACTACAGTGCACCGAACTCTCGACAGTCTACTTCACTACGCAGTGGCTAGTAGTGAGGGACCCCACAGCCGTGGAGCCCCCGGGGATACTGAGGGTGTCCATTCAAGTCCTCTTCTTTTCCATGCCGGCCTCTCCTTGAGTGTGGAGCAGGTTCCACACTTCCTGCTCCCGGGCCTTCTTCTTCCTGATCACCTCCGCTACCCACACGGAGGGAACAGCACGGGCCCTGGAGTCCGGTGGGCGGGGCTCCGCTGAAAAAGACCGCAAGACAGAAACGGCCGAAGATTTCTGCGGCCCAGCAGCCGCTGGGGTCAGGTGGCAAATGGGGACAACCGGGTCCTCGGGGGCTGGAATCACAGGGCCCGCTAAGTCGGCCGCAGCGGTATAACCGCGGCCTCAGGACAGGCCGCATCCACTACTTCCAACGGAGCCGGAGTAACGGCCGATTTCAACGATGCAGCTGCTATTAGCAGGGGAAGCGCAGCAGCGTCTTCTTTGGGTGAGCTCTGCACTGGTGACTCCGGGCGGGGTAGTTCGGGGACATGAGCGGGGTCCTCGCTCAGCTCCGCATACACCACGGGGCCCGTGGTAACTAGGCCTTCCGGTGCACAGGGGGCTGCGTGCTGCAGCAGAATGGTGGGGGCCGCTTGCGGAGGCACTAATAGGGCCGGGGGTACTCTCACCTTCCCCGGCGCTGCGGCCTCCGTCCCATCATCACGCGGTTTCCCCCGCAGCCTCCGTTCCTTGCTCCACTGTCCGGCGGGCCTTCCCTCCGGACTCGGGGGCTCCGCTGAGAAGTCCTCTGCTGGTATTGATGGCGGCCGTTCTCGCTGACTCCCCTCAGGCTCCGCTCCCCGACTCAGCATCCCGCTGCCCGCCCGTGGTTCTGAAGATGACTTCTGGTGCAGCTCCATTTCTCGCCGCCATTGCCACTCTAGGCGGCCGATGCCCCGACACCCGCAGCACCTCATACCGTCCGTTGGGCAGCACTCGAATGGCGTCAGACAGCCGCAGCCAAGTTTTTCTTCTGTGCCACTCCTCCTGCTGGGTGGGGCGTTGGCAGACCTTTCCACCCATCTGCCAGGGTCTAGTACATAGGAGCGTCGGCCTCCGGGCACATACTGCTGTCCACGGGAGTACGTTGGAGGGGGTCCCAGTCCATTCAACACGACTGCAAACGCCCGGACCTCTCCCCTGGGCTGTAGTAATGCCGCCATCTTGCGCAGCTCCTGATACCGCCCCGGATCTTCTGTCAGCACCACGGAGTCACCACAGCGCTCCCAATTTGTAATCAACAGGTAAGCCAATTGTAATCCACAGGTATTTATTATCCAAGCAGCACAGTCCAAGTCCTTCTCCATCCTTTAAGGCAGGCCTGCCGCAGAAGATGATGTATTAGTGGCAGCGATCCTGCCGACTACGCCAAATGTAGAGGTGGGTGGGCCGAGCTGGGGGGTGGTCCCTCTTTATACCGCGCAGAGACGTACAGAGACAATTGGAGGCAACATTCGGGTACAACAGGTCCAGGTTTATTCGCTGGCCGTCCGCCTGACGGCCTCTGAAGTACACCGCACTTCACTTCAATACACTTCACTTTCCTGAGCCTCCGTTTCAAGGCCCGCTTTACACACCGTACCTTAGCACCAGGGACGTTCATGCACGTACCGTCCCTACTTCACTTCGTCGACGCTGCTGACAGGTCAGTCACTGTGGCCGCCTTAGGCCCGTACACCAACAGTAATTATACTGGTCAGACGTCTCCTTTCACACGGTGTGTTTCGCCTCTGTCTCGTCCTTTCTGCGGTACTTTCCTGTCAGGACCACCCCCCTGACGTTCCCTCTCCTCAGTCCCCCTGGTCTGGTTTCTCCTCACAGCGCACAGACTGTCGCAGTCCTCCTGTCACTGGAGCTCCCCCTGGGGACTGGAACCTTCTGGTACCCTCCCTCAGTATTTATAGCTCTCCCGGTCCCCTGTCACTGTAACCCCGCCCCCATGACCAACGGTTTCTAAAGCCCTAAGCTGTTGTCAAGTCCTTTGCTCACACTCCTCCCTGCCATCTAATGGTCAACCCAAGGTACTGCACGTCCACTACACTTTCCTAGCTGTTTCCCCACTGTAATACCTGACACCTACCTACACTGTGCAAACCTTTCCTTCTTCACTCTGACTAGTCCGTCCGTCCGTCAGGTCACCTTCCCCACACTTGGGGGGCGTTGTAAATGAAACGCTGAAGCACGCCCACCGAGGTCTGAATCGCTTTCAGTTAAGTAATGTGAAAGGTACTCAACGACCAACGAGGTCGCTATGCAGATCGCTGATCTGTCTAGAGTCGTTGATGAGATTGGACTGTTTGAAAGCTATCTAGCTATCACGTAACGACGCACCAGCGATCTATGCCTGGTCGGATCGCTATCGTTATTGCTGGTGCGTCGCTATGTGTAAAAGGCCCTTTAGTGTCAAGGACAGGAAGAGACAGAGTCAGTGAGTGCTGAGCAGTGACCAGTGATAAGCCCAGAACAGGGGCTGGTAGGGACAGCATGAGCCCAGATCCTTGGGGCAATGGATTGTCAGAGAACCCCTCTACACAAGCTCCCTTTACAGGCCTGGGAACCTCGAGATAGATGTTGGGGTCCTGGGAGCACACTCCTTCTGTGAAGCTGCAGTGGAAACTAGACTCAAATCTCTAAAGGCTGAATGAGATGATTTCCAGATATACTGCTAGAAAAGGACAAGATCCCCTAGAACTAGAAGAGATAGTAAAAGGCATGTTCTACCTATACTGTGAACCAGGGATGAAGCTCGCCCATGACTACCTGGCTTGGGCATCTTACAGTGACACAGAGGTTTTAGACGGAGCCATGCTCAGAAAGCTAACATCATCATCCAGACTCTTTATGTACATTATCTATTGACAGGGAGCTGCTTATCAGGGCAAGGAGTGTGGTTGGTCTAGGAAGCACATGAGATGTATTCAAGGCAGTGATTGTCTCCAGGTGATAAAACCTTCAATGTAAATAAACAATAACACACAGCCTAATAAGTGACACAAGTTTGAAATATGTGTTTCAGCCCCTATCTCCTACGGTCGTCACATTACAAAGCAAAAACTTGCTGAAAGATTCCTTTAACCCCTTCACCATCAATATTTCTTACTGTTTTTTTGCAAATCTGCATTGCCGTTTCACAGATATGTGTCTTTATCTAGTGCCAAGTTTTATGGCCTTTCATGGGGGTGTGGCTCAGAGGATTCTCTGTGGATGTGTCTTTAGGCTGCTTGGCATTACTACCCTGTGAGTCACCCCTCTTGTAAAGACCATGAAAATGCAATAAATGAAAAAAGTCCATATCTATGTGATAAAAAAACAGGAATACATAAAGGAGCAGTGGGAATAAAATAAGGGAAAAACTGGGCCACTTTTAACATGGTGACAACTTCTCCTTAACTTAAAAGGAACTGTGAGTTGGTAGGCCACAAATGCAGTCACATGATATCGAAGCAGCGTTGGATAACGCAGAGGATAGTGACTGATAAATATTCTAATCCACTCTCTACACACATATTACAGATTGCTAACAGAGGGGGCAATAAAAAAAATGCCAGAGAGGTTCTTTAATTTGTTTAGCTTTTTACTAATACATATAAGCTTTTTCTTCATAAAAACAGATAATATGTCACCATTTGTTAACAACTGTAATGAATGCATTCAGATTCAATGAAAAAGTGCTCGGCTAATTTCCTCCATAGAATGTTCTGTTGAATTATCTTTTGATGTCAAACCTGTAACCTAACAGATTCTTCTATATGTACAACCTCTCACCTAATCTCTTACGTCATTCATGTACAATATCACAACAAGGAAAACAAATGTATAATATCTATGTATCTATCATATATAATGTACATGAATATTTTATATACTTATATCCAGCTATATTACTCACCTAGATCTCTGGTCTTCTTTTTTTGCCTGAAGAACACTTTGTTGAGGCAATGATGGCAATACAGGTAAACCTGAGCCACTCCTGTTCTACTTATTATCTGCAGTATTTCCCTACTCTCTCTACCCCTCCCCACACTGAACTTTGTATTGTGTGATGTGACAAGCAGAATACAGAGTTCAGACCCAGAACCAAACCTATGTGTGGGAAGAATGACAAAATCACCGCATTTTACAAAAGATATGTCACAGCATTCATGATTTCATTTCATACATTGAACCGTAAATATACTTAACCAACAAGTTTTACTCACTTTTAAGATGCACAATTTCTTATTATCCCATTTATTTTTTTTTGTCATTCCAGGGACAAAATATGCAATCAGTTTTCTGTGGATATCCTATGACTTTAGCTGTCATGATACTGTATGTTGTCAGTATTTCTCTACAATTGCTTCCACCATTTAGGATAACTTGCCCACTCGCATCCACTGCTCACCTGTCCAGTTGTGCCCTCTTAGGAGTTTCTCCTCCTTTCCTCTCTGAGATCTCCTCCTCCCGTGTTGTATTCTTTTCAGTCTGCGCTGATGTTTCTGAAATATCCTGAGCTGTCACTTCTGTAAGACCCGCCCTATGGTAGCCAGATGCCTGAGATTCCAATGAAGGTGACATCCTCAGATCTTGTCCAACAAGTTCCTCGGCTTTCACCATCTCTTGTGCCAGCCTTTGTAATTGGGCTTGCTCTTTTTCCTCTTTAGTCATGGTAATTATAACTTCATATCTCATTCTGGCTGTATTTGGTGATGCCTGTGATTTACAGTCATTTTCCATTGGTGGTGAAAGAGGTAGTGTAGAGGAATCAGACAGTCTCTGTGCTGATTCATGCTCTAGAAACTCTCTGAGCAGATTTTGTGTCTGGTCTTCAATTGGGTCCTGAAGTTCTTTGGTCTCTTTTTGCAACTCATCTTTTGTTGTATCATTTGTATGCGCTAAAGAGGTTCGATTGCCGCATAGCTTTGCAAATTCTGTATGTGACCTTAATGATCCCTGAGAACTGGGTGAACTATTTTGTGGTTCTTCTGAAGATAAGTTAACACATTTTTGGTCTGTTTTGATTTGTGCTGGATCTTGAGAAAGGATGCGGTTATAGCGAGGTGTGCGTTTTGTAATTATTTCAGTCTCTTCTTTGTTTTTGCTTTTGTAATCCTTAGTCTGAGCTTTCTTCTGTGTTAGACTGTTTTTTACTTTGGATTCTTTAATAAATGATTCTTCTAGCATGAGATTCTTTGAACGTATGCGATGATAAAGAGGGCTTCGATATTGGTCAGGATCTTCACACTGGTCTATAAACTCTAAACTTTGAGAGTCTCCAGACAGAGGATAGATTGGTGAACCTGGAGTTTGCTGGTCTTGTGGCATATAGTCATTCAGTACAGTCTCTGCCCAACAAGGAAGTGAATCTTCATCTTCTCCTAGTCTTTCTGGAAAGGCAAATGGCAGCTGAACATTTTTCCCTTTTGTGGATACTGGGATTGAGCTGTTTCCATCATCATCAGCTATAAAATCAAATGAAGTTGACATCTCCAGATTCATTTGCTCTTGCTTAGAACAATGTTCAAAAATTTTAGGGGTGCTCTGTGCAAAAGGATATTGAACAATACAGGACTTTGGATGTCTCCTTTCCAAATCCAGTTCACTTCCCACAGCTGGTCTTTCCAATCGTCCCACAGACCACTGCAATTCTGTTGGGCTTGAAATATTCGGGGAAGCATTGCCATATTCAAAGGTGCTAAACCTTTTCTTGCGCCAGGTCAGACTTCCAAACCTCTGGATAAAGCTAGGCGCCGGAAACTCCAACTCTGAATAACTAAGTGATCGAGTCTGAAAAAAGAGGATCAAAAAATAGTGTAAAAAAAGAGCATTTTTATTCAAAATATATAAATGGCTATATAGTTGTAATTCAGCAGTTAGATCAGAGCTCATTATCTGAGAAAGTAAATCAAACACCAATATCGATGCACTTTTCCTTGTCAATTTAGTAAAATAAAAGCTTGATGAAAAGAGAGAAATGCCAGTATGCCTAAGAAAGGTCATGTTCACATTTCCATTTGAACATTATGTTTGTTCTGTTCTAGGAACAAACAGAATTAATGTCAAAATTAACTAATTCAATGAGAAGCAAAGGGGACCCAATTATTATCATGTGGTCTATTTGGGTTCCATTATGGATTTGAAGAACACAAAACTGACAAATAAAAAAAACAAATGGATTGCATGATAATTATTGAGCGACCTCTGCTTCTGTATGCATCAATTATGCAACGGATCTGTTTTTTTTTTACATTAATTCAGTTCGTCTGTTCCTAAAAGGGATCAGACAAACAGAATATCCAAAGATAAAGATGTGACCATAGCCTTAGGAAACAACTTTATCAAACGTAGGTTATCCCTTTAAAGGGACTGTCATAACGGAATGAATATTCAATCCAAGTACAGGCACTCGGTGCTTCATAATGGGGCCAATCATTTAAATACACCTTCCCACCTGCTTATTTTCCCTCTATCCCTACCCTTCTCAGGTTCTATGAAGGAAAAGACAAGGAAAACCAACCATGAAGTCCAGAATGTGTGAGTAATGCAAAACATGTTCTTAATTAAACAATCAGGAAGGTAACAAAAAGTGAGCAACACGCAGGGGAGCTTACATAGAGTATACAAGCTCTGGCAAAAATTAAGAGACCACCACATCAAAAGCCTGTCATGGGCAGCCCCCATTCTCCAGACCTGAAACCCATTGAAAACCTCTGGAAAGAAATCAAGAGGATGATAGACAGTCATAAACCATCAAACAAAGAAGAACTGCTTAAATTTTTGCGCCAGAAGCAGTGTCTAAGACTGGTGGCAAGCATGCCAAGACACAAGAAAGCTGTGATTAAAAATTATATTGATTTCTGAACTCTTCCCGAGTTAAAACATTAGTATTGTTGTTTCTAAATGATTATGAACTTGATTGCTTTGCAATTATTTGAGGTCTGAAAGCACTGTTTTTTTTATTTTGACCATTTCTCCTCTTCAGAAGAAAAAGCAAACAAAATTTATTGCTTGGAAATTCGGAGACATGTTGTCAGAAATTTGGAGACTAAAAGAACAATTTATATTTTACTCAAAAATATACCTATAAATAGAAAAATCAGACAAACTGAACATTTGGAAGTGGTCTCTTAATTTTTGCCAGAGTTGTATATTAAAATCATATATACAACAACAGTATGGTGTCAGGTTCAATGCCAATCTAAAACAAATTAATTTATACTATAAAATGTGTACATATATGGTTAAGGCACATAACTGATCAAAGATGAAAACATATTCGATGTATAGTAATATAAATGAGTGGTGCCATTCAGCTGGGGGTCCTTCTATTCCTATCTTACAATGAGTTCAGTTTACATCACTATTTCATTACAATACATTTATACGACTATTACTGTAAATGGAATGTGGCTTTACCTTTGCA
Organism: Dendrobates tinctorius; assembly: GCF_039654945.1. Taxonomy (NCBI): domain Eukaryota; kingdom Metazoa; phylum Chordata; class Amphibia; order Anura; family Dendrobatidae; genus Dendrobates; species Dendrobates tinctorius. The sequence continues at coordinate 37,713,952 of NW_027361683.1, forward strand.
CTACTATTCAACCATTTTTGCTTTGAAAAAAAAATCCTCTTTAACATGAAATCTAGAATCCTCTTTAACAAGTAATCCATTAATAGTTTGGAAGTATTATGAACTCATTTTAGGGTATAAAAATGGAATTATCTGTATTCTAATGTTCTAGAGAGGCAAAATGAAACCACCAGTGAGTCATTAGACAGTTTATTTCAAAATGGGGAAACTAATAACTTGTTGCATTTCTGGACGTTACACCAGTTCCTTGAGCATTTACAGTGGGGAAAAAAAGTATTTAGTCAGTCACCAATTGTGCAAGTTCTCCCACTTAAAAAGATGAGAGAGGCCTGTAGTTAACATCATAGGTAGACCACAACTATGAGAGTCAAAATGAGAAAACAAATCCAGAGAATCACCTTGTCTGATTTGGCAAGATTTATTTTGCAAAGTATGGTGAAAAATAAGTATTTGGTCACCTAAAAACATGCAAGATTTCTGGCTCTCACAGATCTGTAACTTCTTCTTTAAGAGGCTCCTCTGTCCTGCACTCATTACCTGTAGTAATAGCCACGGTTTGAACTTGTTATCAGTATAAAAGACACAACCTCAAACAGTCACACTCCAAATTCCACTATGATGAAGACCAAAGAGCTGTCGAAGGACACCAGAAACAAAATTGTAGCCCTGCACCAGGCTGGGAAAACTGAATCTGCAATAGGCAAGCAGCTTGATGTGATGAAATCAACTGTGGGAGCAATAATAAGAAAATGGAAAACACACAAGACCACTGATAATCTCCCTTAATCTGGCGCTCCACGCAAGATCTCACCCCATGTGGCCAAAATGATCACAAGAACGGCGAGCAAAAATACCAGAACCACAAGGGGGGACCTAGTGAATGACCTGCAAAGAGCGGGGACCACCATAACAAGGGCTACTATCAGTAACACACTACACCACCAGGGACTCATATCCTGCAGTGCCAGACGTGTCCCCCTGTTTAAGCCAATACATGTCAAGGCCCATCTGAAGTTTGCTAGAGAGAATTTGGATTATCCAGAAGAGTATTAAGAGAACTCACACAATTGGTGGCTGACAAAATACTTTTTTTCCCCACTGTACTCAGGAAAGTAACTGAATGTAAAATATCAAAAAATTGTAAACAATAATTAAAAAAATAAAAACTTAAATAAGGAAAATGAAGTGTGCAATCAGGAAATCCTTTACAATTTTCTCATATTTTTTCAGAAAATTCACATAGACTTTAGATATCCAGGCGGCTCCACTCCTACTTTGTAGTGACATTCTAAAACATCACTGCAAAGGATTGCAGCCTCACATGATTGTGTAAGGCTGGGGTCACACTGCGTTATGGCAGTCCGTTAGACGGACTGCGTTACACCGTGGCATAACGCAATGTAACGCAGTCCGTTAATGCTGCCATTCCCTCCTATTATCGGACGCATCGCAACGCATGCCATAAAGTGGCAAGTGCTAGCGATGTGCCATCATTCTGTGATGGAGCCTCGGACGCGGGCTGCAGCGTCCGAGGCTCTGTCACCGCTAGTGCAGATGAAGCATCTGTGCTAGGCGTATAGCATAACGCTCTAGCGTTATGCTATAGCGTTAACGCAGTCCGTCAATGCTATGCGTTGAACGGACTGCTTTAAAGCAGTGTGAAACTAGCCTAACTACAAAAGTGGGGATCCGGCTACCAGGCACTGCAGGAGTCCCTATAGAGGAGGCACCGATGTTTTATTTACTGTCTGTGCTTTCTCCATTTCTGTATAGACTATGCTACACAAGAGCTGTGTAAATAGTAATAGGAAGTGCTGATGGCGCTTCCTCCTCCATACACATTAGTCATGTGATTGCTATGTATAGGGAGGGAGCAGAAGCTGATGGGTCATAGGAGACCAATACCAGCCCCAGTTACAAAGGAAATAAAAACATTTCAATTTTTAAAGGCCTCCAAAAATCTTTTAATCTTTTATGAGCTGCAAATTAAATAGAAAAATAACAGGTAAAAAATAAATAATAATAAAAAAAATGCTGCTGTCAATGTAAATGCTTTAAGTAGCTACACCCTCGTAAAAAAACCCATTAAACAAGTCCAATATATACAATTGTCAAAGAATGGGGAACACATTTTTGATGCACTTTAGTGGTCATAAAAAATGGGAAAAACAGACACTTGCTTCTCCTATTTTTCCTTCAATATCATCTGATAAAAGCAAAAAAAAGAAGTAAATATGACAGTTACACAAAATCAATTTGTCTTAATATTTAAATGAGAAAAAAAGTATACTTCTTTAGACCGCATGTATAAAAAAAACAAACTTTCCCGGTCACGGTTTTGGGTGGTGTCATGGAGCAATAACCAATTTAGGCTGGTTCCACATTAGCGTTTGTGTGTGCAGTGTTTGATCCGCATAGATCCGCATGCAGGGACATGCAGGGATGATGCAGATAAAAAATGCTGCGCAAACAAGCGTTTTGCATGCGTTTGTGCATGCGGATAATACGCTGCGGACGCAAACGATAATGTGAGCCTAGCCTTACATAGTGACACAATTACTTTGCTTGAGTGCTTGTTTTTCCCCAACGCCACCATAAGGGCAGAGACACACTGCCGTATTTTTCGTCCGAGAATCGCATTGTAAAACTCGCACTGGCTGTCTGCTCTCCTGACCTGAGCTTGACAGCTGCATAGTAATCCATCATGCTGTCATGCTCAGGTCAGGAGAGGTGCCGGCCAGTCCGTTCAGTGCGATGCGATTATCGCAGGAGAAATACACCAGTGTGTCTCTGCCCTAAACATGCATATTCAGCTCAGACGAGTATTCATGTTTATTTCAATATGGACAGCTGAATAAACCACTAACAGATGCTTCTAGCAGTGATTTTACGGTTCAACTTTAGGATTTCATCTTTGAAAAAGTTGAGCATTATTGAAGCAATGTAGACAGAATTAGTATATCCTGATTACCAAGTAGTACTGATATTTGTACACTCCAGACATTGAATAACCACATTACAATAATTACATTGCTTTCATTGCACAGTAAATCTGAGGCTGGTATATTATACAGACACATGTGGGTGCAATGCTCTAGTAAATAATTATTAGTGACCCAGATTTCCAGGAAAAGCGGGAGGAAAACACGAGTCTCGGCTCTCCAGCAATATCTGGCTTCTGCTATGTCAGGACAATAGAAATTCTATTGAGTAGTGGGTGGTTTCTCAGAAATAAGGAATTCTGACTGACTCATTGTCAAGGTATGAGGATAATTAGTTTTTATTGGCATGTGTCAGGAATACAGTTATCTGTGCCATAGATATTCAGTGACACATTGCATGAAAACATCAGCTTAAATAGCTGTAATGAATTTAATATCTGACCTTTGATTCTCTTGATGTTCTCCGCAAAAAGGCATCTTCTGACTTTTGATTTCTCAGCCTAGGAAGACTCTGCGCTTCTTCTTGTGGTTCCTGCCTGCCAAAAACAAAGACTATATAGTTTATAATATACATGTATATAGTTTATATAGTTTTCTAATAATAATGCATCAATTTATATATCATTATATTTTCTGCTATACTTTACAATTCACAGGCTACATCCATTAACAAAATCCTTCAGAGTTTCAACCAACTTAAATAAAAGGAGCCAGAGGTTTGCTCAAAAGCATTTATGTAGAAGGTGTGCTAAGGGCTAATTTGTGCTCTGCATCCCTGATGTTAAGATGGACCAGGGACAGTTCAGGGAAAGGAATCTCCGTAATGTGTGAAGATTACTGTGCGGTGTCTGTAACTAAACTGGACGAGCTAAGTAAAGTTGCTATGTTAAAAATGGACTTTGACTCTGAAAGTCATTGTGTGATGCTAAAGGAAGCTGGGAGTCTGCAACCTGAGGAGGACCCTAACTCACAAGTGAGTGAAACACACTGCACACACATCACATACCAGAATGTACATCATATTTATGTTGCAGGGTGTCAGGGCATGCTGGAACAGCAGCCCCTTGCCATGACTATCACCTTGGCCCCCATTCTGTTTTGGTGTAGTTAGCAGGATCAAGATTCCTTGCATACAGAAAACGGAGGAACCCCCAGCACGGCAAAGATGGCGGCCGTGAGAAACTTTAAAAAGGCGAATTATGGCATGGAGGCTGGCGATAGCTCTGCCCATCGTGGGTGTCCTAAGTCGAGAATGGCGCGAAAATCCATCTGGCAGAGCAGTGGCCTGAGCCTATTGCACATCCCTTTGTGAGTGGTGCCCACCCACGGTGGGTGTGGCGAAAGAAGAAACCTCGTCCTTTGCTGCAAATTCCTGAGGAATGGGAGGAGTCCGATGCTGAGATGGTGAAGCGACCAGAGGCGGCTCCACCCTGGAACGGGTGGAGCCCAGAAGAAGAAAACCTCCTGTGCGGCTGTATGGCGCCATCGCGAGGCACAGCATCAATGGAGCATTTGTGCACCCGATGCTGTGGTGGTGTCGCCTGCATTGAATGGAGGTGGCAGCAGGCACAGGAGAAGGCCCATCCTGTATGGTTGTGGGGAATGGCCGGGTACGAGAAGGATTATCATCTTGACCGTTTTCCCCTGGCAGATGCCAGACCCCGGACGTCACCAACTGGAGGTGGAAGGTGCCCCGAAGTACGAGGAACTCGGTGACCTGGTGGCGGAAGAGCACAGTTGGGAAGGTGCGAGCCTGGAAGTGCCGGAGTTGGAGGACCTTGAGCTGAGTGGTCTCGGGCTGGAGGAAGCTGTTCCAGAGGAGTTCGACCCTGAGGAGCCTGTCCCAGAGGTGTTTGACCTGGAGGAGCCTGACCTGGAGGTGTCTGTTCCAGAAGAGGCTGACCCGGGGGAGCCTGTACCGAGCCACCCCGAACTGGAGGCGGTGGCAGTTGCTGAGATGGAGACTGGCGGTCATGGAGCAGTCACGGCAGTGATACCAGTGCAGTGGGAGCGGGATGACTGAAGCCAGACGGTGAGTGGACCCTGGTCACAGAACGCAGGCCTGTGTTCCTGAACGTCCCATCTTTTGTCCCCTCACCTCAATACCTGGAAGGGGAGGCCCCTTTCCATCCCCTGGGCAGGCAGCATAGATAGTGGGTGTGGTGGAGGAGAAAAAAAAGAAGAGAGCAAGAAATATGGGCGGATCTGCATCACCCGGGAGGAGGCGCAATGGCTGGCCGGTGGACCAGCGGTCTGCTGGTATATACCAACCCATCCTGCGTGTACGGTTTTATATGGGAGTCCCGCACCTATGACAAGGTCTACGTGAACGCGGGCTCCGTTAAGTTTCAGCGGCCCCTGCGGCAAGGAGACCAGGTCACCTTCATAAAAGGAGAGGACCCTGGGGCTACTATGCAGTGGCAGTCACCTTGTTGCTTCTGAGGATGACTCAGAGCTGCACGAACGCCAGGAGTGGGAGCTGGCGCAGGCTTCGCCACTCCCGATGCCTGTGGAATAACTGACCTCCGCCCCTCCCCAGTCTTTTGCGCTGGAGACTGTGACACCGGAGGTGGTGCCGGAGTTGCCGCTGGTCACTGGAGCACGGGCACGGAGCCCAGTGTCAGATGGACGGGTCCGGAGGGAGAGTGGAGCATCTGAAGTCAGTGGATCTTCCTCTGGAACCCCTTTTGGTAACATGCAGGGGCACGCAGTGGCACGATGTGTCAGCCGCAGGGACAACTACTAAAGTTGACCCCTTTGAGAAAAGGGAAAGTTGTGCTTGTTGCACGTGATGGTGAGATGCGGGACTGTTCCGCATCCTTGGGGATAGGAGCCCCTGAATGCTGAGTGAGAAGTTACAGAGCGGTCAGTCCGGCCGCAGTTGAAAGCGTTAATGTTTTCCCCTCTCCAAGTTTATTTGCGCACCCCCTGCTGGATTATGGGATTGAGACTCCTTTGTGCAAAATGGGATAGTGCGTGGCTGCTTTAAGGACTGTGTTTTATTAATCCTGTACTGGCTTTGCTTAACCTGAATTTTATCTTTAGGGGGTTAGAAGCAGCATACATGTTTTAAAAGGGACCATGATCTGAAAATAGGAGGGAGGGGGAAAACATGAACAGGAGGACCTGATAAGTGAGCCGTGTCAGAAGCATATGGAATGTAAATGCTTCTGGCCATGATGTTTGTTTGGACACTTGGAGACCGGTAAAAGGACTGGCTAATGGGCCTGGTTTGGCCTACAGTGAACTGGTGGCGTGCCCGGGTCCCAGAAGCAAAGGGATCGGGGTTGAGTGGACCCGTAGTGCTGAGTGGACAACCCGAGGATCGTGCCAGGTTAAAAAGGAATGTGTCCATGCGTCGACGGTCAAATGTGCATTGTTGGCTGAAGGGCCATGTTATTAAAGGGAAAAGGACTCTAATGTAGAGCATGCTAATTTTTGCGGTTGAATATGTTTTAAAAGAGTGTTTAGTGATATTGTTGTATGTTATCTGTACCGTATGGTCAGGGACGACCATGTTTTTAGGAGGGAGGTGTGGGGGGGTGTGCTGAGGGCTAATTTGTGCCCTGCATCCCTGTGCATACCTTTTTAATAAAATTGGGTGCGCTTTGCATATATAGTGTCATGTAATGTGATATTGTTTTACTGTGTATTGGAGTGTCAAGAAGAGTACTTATGTTCATGTGCTGTGTAAGTTATATACCTTTATGGGCTAGGGATAGAAATAGGGAGATATAGTAATAAAGTAAGGTTTAGCATTAGAAAGGGGCAATATACTGTAGAACTTATAACAGTGGGGTCACTGTAGATTAGGAGGTTAGATTGAGTTAAGATAAGAAATAGTTAAGCCAATAGGAAATGACTAGTGGGAGGAGCTAGTGAGGGGTGAGAATGTGTTCCTGAGATAGTAAGTTGAGAATAGGACGGAGAACTGTTAGTTTGTGAAAAGAGACTGTGTTATGACAGAAGGTCATCAGTCCAAGCCCTACAGGTGGAAAGACACATGAGCACGAGTGAATCGGAGCAGCATGAGGGACACAGCGGCTAGGCTTTATGGAAATTCCCGTGTCGTCCAAGACTTACGGTCTGGGAAGGATTGGTAGCGGCATCCTTTGGCAATGGACGGGGAACACCAGGAAAATACTAGTTCGGCTACTGAGAGAGCTGCGGTACCGGAGGGTACGGTACAGGAACACAAGATGTCAAGAAGGACCAGGGACAGTTCCGGAAAAGGAATGTCCGTAACGTGTGAAGATTACTGTGCGGTGTCTGTAACTAAACTGGACGAGCTAAGTAAAGTTGTTATGTTAAAAATGGACTTGGACTCTGAAAGACATTGTGTGATGCTGAAGGAAGCTGGGACTCTGCAACCTGAGGAGGACTCTAACCCACAAGTCAGTGAAACACACTGCACACACAGCAAACACTAGAATGGACATTGTGTTTATGTTGCGAGATGTCAGGGCGTGCCGAAACAGCAGCCCCTCTCCATGACAATCACCTTGGCCCCTGTTACATTTACAATCCATATGAATAAAGGATAAATTAAGGTGATTGTGAAAGAGGGTTACTTCCCCACCATAGGGTGATTAGGAGAATCTCATTATGGTGTGGTATAGTGTTGACCAAGTCTGCAATTTATCATACCGCCTAACTTTCAAGGAGCAGAATGAGGGGCAGATCATGCAATATGCCTAGCATGCCATGGCAAACATTGGTCATGCCTTGGCCACACCCCAATCCACGCTCATTTACCATTACTTTCTATCCTGGCAGGAGGAGATGTCAGAGGGTCAGTGTCAGTGAGAGAAATTCAGAAGACGCCTGAGAATGCAGGGCGTAGGCCCAAATCCAGGACTGTCTGCTGTATCTGGGACAGTTGGGACTAGAGATAAGCGGATCAACACACAGGTCTCTGTTCCAGCGTCCAGGCAAGTGGTACTAGGCGACTGGATGGGAGGCCCGCAAATCTCTTACCATCCTGTGCTTTTGGCGCGGGTTTTGATCAGCCAGGGCCGGCATGACATCATCTGTGTGTCCTGCTCATCTCTAGTTGACACCTATATATTATTATTATTTATTGTTATAGCGCCATTTATTCCATGGCGCTTTACAGGTAAGGAGGGGTATACATAAAAACAAGTACAATAATCTTAAACAATACAAATCATAACTGGTACAGGAGGAGAGAGGACCCTGCCCGCGAGGGCTCACAATCTACAAGGGATGGGTGATAATACAGTAGGCGAGGGTAGAGCTGGTCGTGCAGCGGTTTATTTATATATATATATTTATTTTTTTGTTCGTTCATTCACAGCCGGAGCCACCAGAACTTTGTATTTATGTAGCTTCATTCACTACACGAAATCTGGCTTTCTGGTGTCTGTAAAGCTGTATTCACACATAACATAAATACTGTGTTTCTTTCTGCAGCTGTTTGAACCAAACTACACAATAACAATCTTCTCGGATTATTGCATTTTTTAGTCCTTTTCATTCTTATTTGATGCTTTTTTGTGCAGATGTGAAGCCGTGTTAACTGTTAAGTGCTTTTTATAGTACAGAAAAGCTTTGCTTCTGCACTTAAAAAAGTAGTAGCAGCAGATTTATATATACTTTTTTTAGGCTCCACATAGAATCCTTCAGAGAAAAAAAAAGTAGCAAATCTGCACCGTTCAGCAACGAGTTTAAATGCACAGAGGGCACAGTTTTCATGTAATCACATCCATTTTGCTTGGACAGATAAACACAGCAAAGTTTCTGTGCAAATAAACAGAAAAAGCGCAGAATTTATGCTACATGTGAACATGGTCTAAGGCTATGTGCCCACGTATGCAGAAAATTTCTGCATGAAAACCGGACTCCTTCCCAGAAAACGCGCTTTTTTTTGTACTTTTTTGTGCGTTTTCCACGTAGTTTTTTATGCGTTTTTTTCCGTGCGTCCCCAGTCTCATAGAAAAAAGCTAGAAATGCGGATTTTTCTGCAAAATTAATGAGCATGTTGTGTTTTTTACCGTGATGTGTTTTTTTTGCGGGAAAAAATGCATCAATATGCACAAAAAGTGCAGAATTCATTAAAATGAATGGGATGCCTCTTGTAAGTGTTTTTTTACGCGTTTTTGCCGGTAAAAACGCTTAAAAAACACTTACGTGTGCACATAGCCTTAATGTCTAAGCAAAGTGGATGTGATTTCAAGAAATATCTGCTCTCGGTACATATAAAGATGCTGCTTAACTCTACGATTTTGGTGCTTTTTTTTGTTTTAATCTACAGGTTTCTATGTGGAGCCTGAAAAAACCGCAAGGAAAAAAAATGCATTTGCATTTTTATGTGTAGAATCAAAGCTTTTCTGTAGTATTTAAAAAGCGTTAAAAATGCGGTTTCACATCTCCACCAAAAGGCATCAAATATGGGGGAACACACATAAAAGTAAAGCAACAAAAAACGCAATAGTCAGGGGAGACTTATTACATCATGTGTTGTGGACACCTGCATAAAGCAAGCAGAAAAAAAAACTGCGGAAAAAACGAAGCATTTACACTACGGCCTCAGTTTTATATTTTTATTCCATTTTTTATGGGTTTAATAGAGAAAAAATAACAATCTCTCCATAATTTTATGCCATTTACCGATTCTTATAAATATATTGTGAAGGTAGTACTGTGCAGGTCGTTTCGATTACAAGGAAACCAAATATGCCCATGCTATTTGACGATTTGTGATGTTTATTATTTTTTTTAAAAAAGCTAATTAAGATTGACATTATTATAATTGTTTTCATTACTTTTCAGCAAATTTATAGGAGGGAAAAAAAATCTTTTATTCTCCCTCTATACACTGTTATATACACTGTACATCTATGTAATCTGCCTGTGGAGTCAGAGCCTGCAGTAAAGATCAAGTACACAAAATTCTCCAATTACATCACTGGAGCTTGAGGCTCAGTAGGTTTATCTCTTGCTTGTAATGTTGAAGGTTGTAGTGTCAAGATGTGGGGAGACTCACAAAAAATAAAATTACATTTTTGTGATTGATTTTTATTTTTTAGCAGTTTTATAGAAACACAAAAAATCTGACTTTTTCATCACCTCAGTATACAAGTGCAAAGAAATACACTGCTGTATACAATGTACATTGTGAGGCAGTGACCCCTGTTACAGCTAGGGGGCGCTATATGTTCTCCCCAGGATGTGCACGGAGGCGTATTGACGCTATGGGAATGGATTGCGGTCACAAGCGTAGCTGGGATTGCAATGGTGAAGCAGTGACCGATGTCACAGATAGGGGTCGCTGTGTGTTCTCCCCAGGATGTGCATGGAGGCGTACAAAGTCCATAGGTGTGCATGGCAGTCACAGGCATAGCGGTGACGGCAATGCAGACAAAAAATAATAGAAATAAGTGTAATCTTGGACATGCTATTGTCCAAGACAGACTTAGGGAAAACCTGCAGTATGTTAGTGGTGTAATCCATTTAATTTCCGGTCGGGGTTTTCCATGTGGCCTAAGGTCACAGGTTTGTTTGTAAAAGCCACTGCAGCAGAGCATTGGGTGTGTCAGTATCAGAGTGGAGTTTGCTTGATGTGGAGCTGCAGCCTGCAGGGGCACAGCGTTTGTAAGGGTAACACGGAGCCCAGAAGAGCAACTACTGGCACCCACAGCTTACACAGTGGTGCGGTCGACTACGGCAACTGGTCTTGAAGGTGGACTTGTGTATTTATCGGAAACTGGAGGGTATGGTTCCCGGCTGTGATCCGGAGGATACCAGGTGCTATGTAGTGCTGTGAAATGGACACTGTTGCTATGCTATATGATTTGCACTTGTGTGTGAAGTGGACTTTAATACTGTGAGGAAACAGAGTAAAGAGACTTTTATGTTTGAACTTTGTGGGTCACTGCCTCATCACTGCGTATAGTGCCACCGCTGACTTACAACATGTACAATCTGCTTCTGGGGTCGCTGCTTGCAATAAAGTTCAAGATTACTAAATACTCCTATCTTTATCATTATGGGCTCTGGCTCATTGCTAGTGCTGCTGCCTGAACACAGAGACGTGAGTTTGAGTCCCAGGAAGAGCAGAGAAGTGTAAATATCATAATTTTATTTATTCACCAATTTCAAAAACTGACAGTCACATCCAAGCATAAACATAATGTGAACAGGTGCTTAACCTAGAGTCACCAACTCATATACATTCAAACAAAAAAGGAAGCCAGTGTAATGCCATAACATGCAAACATGAAATATGAAAAATGAATTGCAGTACTGCATTAGAAGTTTCTCAATTTTTCATACTTCTAATGCAGTAATGTTAGCCGCAGGCATTTTTAATCAAAGCAGGGCCACTACTCCTCCACAGGGATATAGACTACAGTCTAAGGAGAGAATTTACATAGGTTCACATTCAGATGTAGACTTCAGTCTAAGTGAGGATTGGCATTAGGTTAAGGTCCTGGAAAATGAGAAATGCCTTACTGTGGCTTCCAGGTACACATAAATTGGCCATTTTATGAGCTAAACTTTCTCAATTTTTCATACTTCTAATGCAGTAATGCAATTCATATTTCATGTTTGCATGTTATGGCATTAAAGTGTGCTTCCTTTTTTGTTTGAATTTAATTTATTCACCAAGCAGAGCAATGTGACCCTCCCTCCCTGAGGAGGAGCTACAGAGAGAGCAATGAAGACATCAGAGAGAGGTATTAGAAGCAGAAAGAAAAGCCCTGATGTGTCAGGATAGTCCCACTGAATCTGGAAGGTTGGGAGCTATGCCTTATTATCCAACGTGTGCTTTAATAATGTTCTTCATACAGAATGACTTAATTAGGTAAGGCTCCTACAGTCACACCATATAGTTTTGCATCTTTGTCCCTGCGTGGTTCCTCCCCCTTCCCCCAGCAGGGACGTTGACATGGTCATTGCCACGGCTGCTGCTGTTTCCCTTGTCTCAGCTCCCGCCGCAACTCCCATGTCCCAGAACCTGCGCACGCCACACAGGTCTTCTGGTGGCGCGCTAAAAGGGGCCCAACAGCCTATTGCTGTGAGACACCATGTATTTAAGATACCCTCCCCTGTAGGGAGGTGCCAAGCAGCTTAAGGCTACGTGCACACACTGCGGATTCTGCTGCGGATCCACTACGGATTTGGCCTCTGCGGATCTGCAGCAGTTCTGCAGACAGTGTACAGTACAATGTAAGTCTATGTGACTTACAATCCGCTGTGCACATACTGCGGAAAAGCTGCGGTTTTGAATCCGCTGCGGTTTGCCACCTATTCCATTGTCCAGGTGGCAAACTGCAGGGGAAAACCACAGGCCAATCCGCAGGTAAAACCACAGGTCATTTTACCTGTGGTTTTACCTGTGGTTTTACCTGCGGATCCGCAGATACAAATCTGCTGGTGAATCCGCAGCATGTGCACATAGCCTTAGTGTTTAGTTAGTCTTGCACATGCACACCTTTCTCCCCGAGTTCTTATTCCTGTCCCCCCAGACACTCTGTAAATACATTCCTGACCTTTGGGGTCAGCTTCTGCAGTACTGGGGATTGCCCTGAATAGGTACCTGCTTAATTACACCTTTACAGGGTAAGCCTGACCCATGATGCAGTGGGTCCACACCCACCAGCGTGACAGTTTTCTCAGGCCATGGACATCACTGACGCCACTACCCCTCCACTCTCTGAGTTGTTCTAGTATAATCTTGGCCTACATGTGGTCTGTGAACACCCATTTGGACGCACTGACGTTGGCTGCTTCATCGGCTCCAGCCCAAGTTGCAGCTCGACTGTGATTACTCAGTCTGCAATCCACACACCAGAAGCTGATCCTAGTCTATCTGCTCCACCACGTTTTGATGGAGATCCCAAGCAGTGTCGTGGATTTATTAATCAGTGCATGCTGCACTATGAACCACTGTCTCACCAATTTTATTCTGATAGAGCTAAAGTGGCATTTCTGATGTCCCACCTTGGACGAGGGGCCCTACCATGGATCAATCCCTTTTGGGAGATTGGGGATCCTGTGACCTCGGATTGCAAACCTTCCTGTGGCATTTCGCAAGGTCTTCGACAAGCTGGGCCGTGTCACCTTTGCCACATCCTCTCTTCTCAGCCTGCATCAGGGAGGTCACACTGTAGGTCAAAATGCTGTCTGGTTCCTCACCGGCTTCAGAACTTGGCTGAAACAACAAGGCACTGATAGCTGCCTTTGGTAGGCTTCGTCTGGAAGGATCAAGGACAAACTGACTGGTCAGGAAATGCCTGCTACTATAGAGCATCTGGCTATCCAGATCGATCTCAGGTTACAGGAGAGCTCCAGAGAAGCATCACATGAGCTGAGAACGATGCAGCTGGCTCCATCCTTTCAGTGATTTCTCATTCCCCAGCCTTCTGCGGCAGCAGTTGTCTGGGATTGTGCTACTAATGCAGTAGAATGGAACATCTTATCTGCTTTAGTTCAAAGAAGTCAGGAAACTCCCAAGCCTAGGGTCAGTAGGAAAGACTACCCTGGTTTGACAGCACAGCATTTAATCTCAATTATGCCAGATGTATATTTTCAGTAGGCCAGGAGACATATCCTGTTATGATTGAGTCACCGTAGGAGGCAGACACAAAAATAGAAGCTACGTCCAGAAAACCAGAGAAGTTGGCAACTATCAGATTGCAGACCCCTGAACCTATCAACACAACTTGCAGTAGCCGTGGGGGGTTCCTACGATGCCCTAGACCCCTCGATCACAGCCGGAGCGCTAAATAGCCTAAAGACAGAAAAAGAAATCTAAACTGCCCCAGAGCAGACCCCAAAGTAAAAGGCAGCCCCCAACATATAATGACGGTAAAGCAAGATGAAAAAACACTCACACAGATAGAAAGATAGACTGAGCAAAGACGGGGCCCAAGCTAACTAAACAGAAAAGGAAAGGAAGGTTGCTGTCTGCAATCTGCCAAAACCCTATCAAAGACATAAGCCAACAAGCTGATATGAAAAAGACCCTGAAGCAGCTAGGCTTCAAAAACTGAATCAGCACTCAGGTATTTTCAGAAGACAGAGCTAAAGGAATTCAGCACACCCCAGCAGGGAATGGCAGAAATCCAGAAAAACAAAGCAAAACAAAGTCAAAGCACGAATGCAAAAAGCCGAGCAGAAAACTTAGCTTTAGAAGAGCAGGAATTCAGACTGGTCTCCAAGGATCCCACAGAGAAATCACCCGCAGGGCAGAAGGGCGTCGGCAGCCTTATATCCAGTCAGTAACTCCACTCAGCCAGTCATCATCATCAGACTCAGGTGTTTGATAATCAGGCTCACTACCTTTCTTTACCAGAAGAGGGAGTTCCTCGGGCCTCAGTAGTGAAGGGGAAAATGAACTCACAACAGTACCTCCCCCTTGAGGAGGGGTCACCAAACCCTCAACCACGCCACCAGGGCAATCAGGGTGAGCCCGATGAAAGGCACGCACCAATCTTTTGGCATGAATATCAGAGGCAGAGACCCAGGAATTATCCTCCTGACCATAACCCTTCCACTTAACCAAATACTGGAGTCTCCGTCTAGCCAGACGGGAATCCAGTACTTTCTCTACCTCATATTCCATGTTACCTTCAACCAATACAGGGTCTGGAGGTGCCACCCCCGGAACAACAGGTTCAACAAACCTCTTCAACAAAGATTTATGGAACACATTATGGATTTTAAATGTGACAGGAAGAGCCAAACGAAAAGAGACGGGATTAATAATCTCCAAAATCTTGTAAGGTCCAATAAATCTAGGCTTAAACTTAGGAGAAGCCACCTTCATAGCAATATTTTTTGATGATAACCACACCATATCACCAACCTTAAACTGGGGACCAATGGTCCTATGTCGGTTGGAAAGTCGCTGGGCCTTTTCCTGGGAGAGAGATAACTTATCCACCACTTGGTCCCAGATCTGGTGCATTCTATCCACCACAGTGTCAACACCTGGGCAGGCAGAGGGCTCCACCTGTCCTGAAGAAAATCGAGGATGAAACCCAAAGTTACAAAAAAAAGGTGACATCAAAGTGGCAGAACTAGCTCTATTATTTAAAGCAAATTCGGCCGAGGGCAAAAATGAAACCCAATCATCCTGATCAGCAGAAATAAAACATCTCAAATATGACTCCAAGGTCTGGTTTGTTCTCTCTGTCTGCCCATTGGTCTGAGGGTGAAAAGCAGAGGAGAAGGACAACTGAATTCCCAGGTTGGAACAGAAAGTTCTCCAAAATCTAGACACAAACTGGACTCCTCTGTCAGATACAATGTTCTCAGGAATCCCGTGCAAGCGAACCACCTGTTGTAAAAACAGGGGCACCAACTCAGAGGAAGACGGCAACTTAGGAAGTGGTACAAGATGAACCATCTTAGAGAACCTATCACAAATCACCCAAATAACAGTCATCCTTTGAGAGATGGGCATATCAGAGATGAAATCCATTGAAATATGGGTCCATGGCCTCTTGGGGACAGGCAAAGGCATCAACAACCCACTAGAGCGAGAACACGATTTAGACCGGGAGCACGTCCCACAGTACTGCACAAAATTCCTGACATCACGAGACAAGGAGGACCACCAAAAAGACCGACTCACCAGATCTCTAGTACCAAAAATACCTGGATGACCAGCCAAAGCAGAGCAATGAACTTCAGACATCACTCTCTTCTTCCACTGGTCAGGAACATACAACTTTCCACTGGGACACCGCTCAGGTTTGTCCTCCTGGAACTCTTCCAGAGCACATCTCAAATCGGGCGAGATGGCAGAAAGAACTATCCCTTCGCCTAAGATGGTAGCAGGCTTGGTCACCACAGGAGAATCAGCAAAGAAGCTCCTAGAGAGGGCGTCTGCCTTGACATTCTTAGTTCCAGGAAGAAAAGAAACCACAAAATCAAAACGTGTAAAAAACAAGGCCCACCTAGCCTGTCGAGGGTTCAAGCGCTTAGCCGACTCTAGGTAAATCAAATTCTTGTGGTCAGTGAGGACCACGACTTGATGCTTAGCTCCCTCCAACCAATGTCTCCACTCCTCAAATGCCCATTTCATGGCCAACAGTTCCCGATTCCCCACATCATAGTTACGTTCAGATGGAGAGAACTTTCGGGAAAAGAAAGCACAGGGATTCATTTTAGATGTTACAGGAGCCTTTTGGGACAAAACAGCTCCTGCACCAATCTCAGAAGCATCAACCTCTACCTGGAACGGAAGTGAGACATCAGGTTGCCGCAAAACCGGGGCGGAGGTGAATCTTCGCTTCAGCTCCTGAAAGGAAGAAACAGCCTCCGGAGACCAATTTAACACATCAGCACCCTTCTTAGTCAAATCAGTCAATGGCTTGGCAATACTAGAAAATTTTGCTATAAATTTCCGATAAAAATTAGCAAAACCCAAAAACTTCTGGAGGGCCTTCAAAGAAGTGGGCTGAACCCAATCGTAAATGGCCTGTACCTTGGCCGGGTCCATTTCAATAGTTGACGGGGACAAAATAAATCCCAAAAAAGAAATCCTCTGTACTCAAAAAAGGCATTTAGATCCTTTGACATACAGGGAATTCTCCCTCAAGATCCGGAACACAGTCCGAATATGTTCCACATGAGAATCCCAATCCTTGGAGAAGATCAAAATATCATCCAGATAGATAATCAAAAATTTATCGACAAAATCTCGGAAAATATCGTTCATGAAGCACTGGAAGATAGAAGGGGCATTAGTGAGCCCAAAAGGCATCACCAGGTACTCAAAATGTCCCTCCGAAGTATTAAACGCCGTCTTCCATTCATCCCCATGCTTAATGCGAATAAGATTATACGCCCCCCTGAGGTCAAGCTTGGTAAACCAGCAAGCACCTTTAACTCTGGAGAATAGATCAGAAATCAGGGGTAACGGATACTGATATTTAACAGTAATTTTGTTGAGGGCACGATAATCAATACAAGGTCTTAATGATCCATCCTTTTTGGCTACAAAAAAAAAAAACGGCACCTAAGGGTGACGAGGATGGTCTAATATGACCCTTCTCCAACGCCTCCTTAATATAGGATCGCATAGCCTCGTGCTCGGGTACAGATAAATTGAAGAGCCGACCCTTGGGAAATTTACACCCCGGGCTCAGTTCAATTGCACAGTCATAACTCCTATGAGGAGGCAGAGACGCAGACTCATTCTCACTAAATACATCATAAAAGTCCGCCAAATAATCAGGAACATCATGCGACTGAGGAGAGGTGGAAAACACCGGAGCCTCACTAAAGGCACACCGACAACCCCAACTCACCACAGACACAGATTTCCAATCCAAAACTGGATTATGAATTTGTAACCAGGGAAACCCCAGAACAATAGTATCATGCAGATTATGCAACACCAAAAATCTGCAATTTTCTTGATGGTCTGGGGCGACCCGCATTACCACCTGGGTCCAAAACTGAGGTTTATTTTTAGCCAAAGGAGTAGCATCAATCCCCCTCAATGGGATAGGCGTCTGCAGGTGTCAACGGAAATCCACAACGTTTAGCAAAATCCAAGTCCATTAGGTTTAGGGCTGCTCCCGAATCCACAAAAGCCTTGGCGGAAAATGTGGACAGGGAGCAGATCAGAGTAATAGCCAGAAGAAACTTAGGTTGAACACCACCAACAGAAAACGTGTGTGCAAAGCGTTTCTCTCGTTTAGGACAGACAGAAATAATATGAGAGGCATCTCCACAGAAAAAACACAACTTATTACGCCTTCTGAACTCCTGACACTGCTCTCTGGAAAAAACTCTATCACATTGCATAGGTTCAGACATTTGTTCAACAGGTGGCAACACCTCTCGTGCAGCTTTGCGTTCGCGCAAACGCCGATCAACCTGAATGGCTAATGACATAGAATCGTCAAGACCAGAGGGAACAGGAAATCCCACAATAGTATCTTTTATGGCTTCTGACAACCCCTTCTGAAAGAGAGCAGCCAAGGCATTATCATTCCAGGTAGTAAGTACTGCCCACTTTCGGAATTTTTGACAGTACAATTCTGCAGAATCACGACCCTGGTTCAATGCCAGCAGGGTCTTTTCAGCCTGATCAATGGCATTAGGTTCGTCATACAACAACCCCAAGGCCTGAAAAAATGCGTTCACATTAGTCAGAATAGGATCATCTGGTTTCAAAGAAAACGCCCAATCCTGGGGATCGCCACGCAGCAAAGAGATGACAATTTTAACCTGCTGCGCGGAGCTCCCTGACGAGTTACGCTTCAAGGCAAAAAATAATTTACAATTATTTTTGAAATTCAAAAATTTAGACCGATCCCCAAAAAATACATCAGGTGTAAGAATCTTTGGTTCAGCAGCATGTGAATGAGCAAGGTAGGCGGAAATTCCCCGCACTTCCGCAGCGAGCTGCTCCACACAATCAGACAATTGCTTTATCTCCATTGAGAGAAAAAAAAAATTCCCCCTACGGCCTCAGAGATATAGAGGAAAAAATATACACTTTTTTTTTTTTTTTACAATTCTTTCCTGCTATTGAGTACCCTAGGATCTGCGGTATGGCGGGTGATTCTGTTATGATTGAGTCACCGTAGGAGGCAGACACAAAAATAGAAGCTACGTCCAGAAAACCAGAGAAGTTGGCAACTATCAGATTGCAGACCCCTGAACCTATCAACACAACTTGCAGTAGCCGTGGGGGGATCCTACGATGCCCTAGACCCCTCGATCACAGCCGGAGCGCTAAATAGCCTAAAGACAGAAAAAGAAATCTAAACTGCCCCAGAGCAGACCCCAAAGTAAAAGGCAGCCCCCAACATATAATGACGGTGAAGCAAGATGAAAAAACACTCACACAGATAGAAAGATAGACTGAGCAAAGACGGGGCCCAAGCTAACTAAACAGAAAAGGAAAGGAAGGTTGCTGTCTGCAATCTGCCAAAACCCTATCAAAGACATAAGCCAACAAGCTGATATGAAAAAGACCCTGAAGCAGCTAGGCTTCAAAAACTGAATCAGCACTCAGGTATTTTCAGAAGACAGAGCTAAAGGAATTCAGCACACCCCAGCAGGGAATGGCAGAAATCCAGAAAAACAAAGCAAAACAAAGTCAAAGCACGAATGCAAAAAGCCGAGCAGAAAACTTAGCTTTAGAAGAGCAGGAATTCAGACTGGTCTCCAAGGATCCCACAGAGAAATCACCCGCAGGGCAGAAGGGCGTCGGCAGCCTTATATCCAGTCAGTAACTCCACTCAGCCAGTCATCATCATCAGACTCAGGTGTTTGATAATCAGGCTCACTACCTTTCTTTACCAGAAGAGGGAGTTCCTCGGGCCTCAGTAGTGAAGGGGAAAATGAACTCACAACAATATCCTATTGTCTGTGGCCTATTGAATTTATGTGTTTTTCTTTGGTGGATGAAGAAAAATTGACTATTGTCATGAGTCTGAATGTCAACTCTTGAAATTGAGGTTTGTGAATTGTTGAATGGCTGCTATTTATCTCTTATATCAGCTTCTACAGTTTATTGTGTTACTATCTTTAGAGGACAGGGATGCAGGGTCATTGAACAGTCAATGTTTGATAATATGTTGATTACCCAATATACAAGACCATGTAGCTTTCTGACCTGCAAAACAATGGAGGACAAACGATGCAGATTGATTAAATACTCAAACAATGAGAGTTAATCTCAACCCACCTCCCCCTGACCTGTGGATGAACCACAGGTGTGGGTATACAAAGGGATTTCTATCCTTCTGCAAAGAAAGACTCAACAAAACAGCCAGAACACCATGTCTCCATCAAGAGAGTCTCTACAGAACAACAGCCAATGCACCATCAAGAGGAACACAGATTTGACATTCTACAGGATGCCAGCTTAAGGATCCAGGGCCCTAGCTGGAAGAATGCAGATCTGCTCCATTGACCATCACCGAACACATGGATACATTTGGAGAAGCCAGGTTGGGACCCTCCGGTCACCTGGCACCATAGAGACACTTGGAAAAGTCAGATTGGGACCCTCTGGTAACCTGGCCCCATGGAGAAGCTTGAAAAAGCCAGGTTGGGACCCTCCAGTCACCTGACCATGTGCCTCAATGGACTGTTAGATTTCTAAGCTTGTCATTACCTCCTCTATGTGGGTGCTCATGAAAAGCGAGGTGCCATTGGAGGAGTTAGTCTGCACTGGAAGCCAAGAAGTTGCAGCTAATCCTGTCTGTTGGTGGTTCAATATATTATTACCACATTGTTTTACCATCATCAAGGTTGCCTGAATGGTATTCTGCCCACGGGAAAGGAGTGCAGGCGTTCAGTGGGATGAGCCATGGTCCATGCAGTCTTTAAGACAGGCCATCGTACAAGGGCACACGCTGACTCAGGTGTCTCCACATCTGGGCAAGAGTAATTCCTCTCTACCGGTGACCCTGACCATATCTGTGTCATGTAGAGGTCCCCCGTTCGTTAAGACGACCTATCTAGATTCCAGTTTGGCTGGGAACTTCATGCAGCAAGCTGTGGTAGATCGATACCAGATTCCCGTTCGATGCCTCCAAAGTCCTTATAATGGTGTCATCTATCGAAGGAAGGGCCCTATCTGAAGTCATTCTTTTTGTTAATGAGCAGGTAGAATGTCAGTTAGGAATTCTATATACAGAGAAGATTGCCTTTTATGTGCTGCCTAGGCTGTCACATCCACTTCTCCTGGGCCTGCCATGCCTACGTATTCATGAGCCCTTCCTGGACAGGAAGTCAGGAGAGGTGTTTCAATGTGGACAGTCTTGTCTCAAGAGGTGACATCTACTCTGTAGGGTCTGCCATCCACTTACTGGTCATACGCTGATGCCCTCGATAAGAAGGAAGCGAAGATGAGACCTCCATATAGGCTGTATGATTGTCTCATTGACCTGCTCCTGGAATCTTCACCTCCTTGAGTTCATATCTACCCTCTGCCTCAGGTGGAGACCCTAGCCATGTACAATTACATCAAGGAGAACCTGGCAAGGGGATTCATCCAGATGTCTTCCTCACTGGCAGGAGTTGGCTTCTTCTTTGTCAAAAAGAAGGATGCAACTCCCCGGCCTTGTATAGATTATAAAGGTCTCAACCAGATAACAATTAAAACCAAATATTGGTTGCCACTAATCCCAGACTTGTTTGATCATTTTAGAGGTGCCACGATTTTCATCAACCTCATCTGAGAGGAACATACAAGTTGATCTGCATACGCCAAGGAGATGAGTGGAGAACTTCTTTCAATACCCAAAACCATCACTATGAGTACCGTGTTATGCCGTTTGGGCTCAGTAATGCCACAGCTGTCTTCCAAGTGTTTGAATTACATCTTCTGAGATCTCTTTTACTCTTGCCTGTGGTTTATCTGGATGATATCCTGGTCTTCTATCCAGATCCGACCTCTCATAGGAGGAATGTTCCCTGGGTCTTGCAAAGACTAAGAGAGAATCACCTGTATGCTAAGATTAAGAAATGCATCTTTGAACAGTCCTCTTTGCCTTTCCTAGGATATATCATCTCAGACATGAGTTTGAAGATATATCCCAAAAAGGTGTCTTCAATCCTCATATGGACAGGTCCTGCTGGCATGAATGCAAATCAGCAATTTTTAAGATTTGCCAACTATTCCCGCCAGTTTATTCCTCACTTCTACTCTCGGAATGCCTTCATTTCATCGATGATCTGCAAGGGTGCAAATCCAAAAGATTTGGACTCTGGAGGCTGAGAATGCATTTCTCTCCCTAAAATAGGCCTTCTCCTCTGTTACTGTAATACTTGGGCATGAGGAGAACAAACAATTCTTCCTGGAAGTGGATGCCTTATCTTCTGTGCCAGGGACTGTTATGCAGAAGTTTTCCTCCGGTTGAATGGTCACTTGGGCTTTTTCGTCCAAAACCTTCTCTGCCCCTGAATGTAACTACTCGATTGGTGATCATGAGTTATTGATTGGATATTAAGTTGACTTTAGAAAAGTGGTGTTACCTAATCAAAAGGCACAGTTCACCCGGTCATCATATACAGCGACCATAAGAACTTGGCTTATCTCCAGTCTGCACAAAAGATTGAATCCGCGCCAAGCTAGGTGCTGTTCTTTCTTTGATTTGACTTGACTTGGTTCTATATTTTCAGCTGCTTGACAAGAATGTCAAGGCGGATGCTCTGTCTAGGTCTTTTCTATACACTGACCAAGAGGAGGGTCACTAGCTTATTGAGTTTTCCAAGATTGTTATTGTGGCTCAGTTAAACTTGTCTCAGATTCCTCCAGGAAAGATTTTAGAGTCGGAATCTGAGAGGAAGTAAGTTCTGCTGTGGAGGTACGCCCCAAAATTGGCAGGTCATGTGGGGCAGAAAAAGACTTTGCAACTTATCTCATGTCATTATTGGTGGCCAACTATGCGTAAAGATATTGTGGAGTTCGTTTCCGAATGTACTTCCTGTGCTCGTAACAAGACTCTGAAGTATATTTCATCAGGAAGACTTTTACCACTACCTGTGCCTTCATCTCCCTGGCAGAACATCACCATGTTCTTTATTATGGATCTCCCTGCCACCTCTGGTTGCTCAGCGATCTGGGTGGTGGTGGACTACTTCTCAAAGATGGCTCTCTTTATCCCATTGCTTGGTCTTCTGTCTACTCTCTTGTTTGCTGAGAAGTTTATTCTGCCTTCGCAGGTTTCTGCTTCACATTGTATTTGATGGGGTCATCCAGTTCACATCCAAATTCTGGAGAACTACTTTTAAACTTTTGAATAGGGTCTTGGACTTCTCTTCTGCATACCGCCCTCAATCCAACAGTCAGGTGAAAAGGGTAAACCAGATTGTGTCTAATTTTCTGCAACATTTTACGAATGTGCACCATGACGATTGGGTCAAGCTTTTGCCTTGGAGATCGTTTTCCTATAATAATCATGTATGCTAGTCCTCTGTAAAGTCAAGATTCTTAATTTTATATGGTCAACAGCATGGTATTCATCTTCCAGTGTCAGCCACATTCGGAGTTCTTGCAGCTGATGCTCTCACTGAAGATTTCTCCAAGACCTAGAGAGATGCCAAAGCTACTCTTTAGAAGTCCGGTGAACGGATGGAATGCCGGCAAAAGACACATGGATCGACCATGTTTTCAGCCTTGAGATAAGGCGTGGCTCTCCTCAAAATACATTTGTCTCAAGATTCCATCTTATAAGTTGGTTCCCTGCTTTATCAACCTCTTAGAGGTCATCAAGCAGATCAACGCCATGTCCTAAAAGATAAAGATTCCAGCTTTGTTACACATGCCTAACTCCTTCCGCATATCTCTCCTTAAGCCAGTCGTCTTGAGCAACTTCTGGTTACACACCTGTGCCAGTCTAATTTGAGGATGTCTGTGAAGTGAAGAGCATCTTTTCCATGAAAAAGGTGAGGAGTAAAACTTTTTTCCTGATAGGTTGAAAGGGATTTGCAAAGATTCCTTGCATCCTTGAAGAAGAATGAGCGTAAGGAAGGGGGTACTGTAGTGCCAGCATCCCTGCGTGGTCCTTCCCCCTTCCTCCTGCAACCATGCTAACCACCACGGCAGCTCTGTTTCCCCTGTCCTGGCTCCCACCGCAGCTCCCATGTCACAGAGCTGAAGCACACCACACAGGTCACCTGGCAAAACGCTTAGGGCACACACTCCCACTTATTTAAAGGACAGCCCATGCACTCCAGAAGTGTCCTTAGCCTATTGCTGGGAGACATTATGTATTTAAGGCACTCTCCCTTGTAGGGAGATGCCTGAGCAACTTTAGTGTTTAGTCTTTCACTTGTTAATTAGTTGTACCTGAATCCATCTTGTCTGTGCCTGAACATGAATCTGCCCTGTCTGTCTCAGAACATGAAACAGTTTTGTCCATGACTAAACCCAAATCCGCTTGAACTCAGCCATCATATCTGAACCAGTACCTGTGAAACTGAACCTCTCCTGTCTGCATCAGCTGCCCAGTCTGATCCTGTACCAGTATCTTTTCTACCAGTGTTCCTGTTCCAAACTCAGTACCTGCATTCCTGACCCTCGGGGTCAGCTTCTGCAATACTGGGGATTGCTCTGGAGTGGTACCTGGCGGGCAAACCTGCAGCTGAAGCCTAACCTCACCATCACAGTGAAGACCAGGTAATAACTTATAAACACTCCTACAGGGTAAGTCTGGCGTCTACACATGACGATTTAATTAAAGGGAGAATTAACAATTAAACGGGGTAAAAACTAAAAAACTCAGGAGCCTCATGCCAGAGCAGCCATCTCTCGGCGCTCCTCCTCCTCTCCTCTAAAAACATCATTCCCATTTTAATATGTTTTTATGTGCACATAAATTATTATTCACATATACAATGGCTTACGAAAGTATTCACCACCTTGGCATTTTTTGTGTTTTCCTACCTCACAACCTGGAATTTCTCTCTTTTTTTAGAGGGTTTGCATCAGTTAATGCAAAGATCATGCCTACCATTGTAAAAATGTTGCGTTCTTTTTTTTGTGAAGCAAACAACAAATAGGAAAAACTAACTGAAAACTTCAGTGTGCATAATTATTCACCACCCTAAAGTCAGTATTTTCTCAATATTTTGTAAGTATCTCAATTGGATTAATGTCTGGGATTTCACTAGGTCACTCCAAAACATTTTCATATTTTCCCATAAACCACTCGAGTGTTGCTTAAGCGGTATGCTTTGGGTCATTATCTTGTTAGAAGGTGAACCTCTGTCCGAGTCTCAAATCTCTGACTAAAGCAGGTTTTACTCAAGAATATCCCTGCATTTCAGACCATCCATCTTCCCACTCGACTTGGTTCATTTTTCCGGTCCCTGCTACCAAAAAACATCCCCACAGTATGATGCGGCCACCACTGTGAGGATGGTGTTTTTAGGGTGATGAGCTGTGTTGGTTTGGTATCAGACATAGCGTATACCTTGGTGGCCCAAAAAAGTTAAATTTTGGTCTCCTCTGACCACACCTCCTTCCTCCATACCATAGAGTCTCCCACATCTTTTGGTAAATCCAAAATGAGCCTTACAATTTTTGTGTGTAAGTAAAGTTGTTTATTTTCTGCCCACTCTTCCATAAAGGCCACCTCTATGGAGTGTACGGGCCTATTGTGGTCATATGGACAGATAGTCCAGTCTCTGCTTGGGAACTCAGCACCTTCAGGTCAACTTTTGGTCTTTGTGCTGTCTCTCTGATTAATGCCCCCCCATGCCCAGTCTAAGAGTTTTGGTGGCAGGTTTGTTGTAGTATCATTTTCTTATGGATTTGATGATGCTCAGAGATTGTGATTTGTTTTTTTTATAACTCAACCCAGATTTGTACTTCTCAACAACTTTGCCTATGAGTTGTTTGGAAATCTCCTTGGTCTTCATGACACTTAGATTGCACAAGTGGACTTCTTTTCACTAAGCATGTGACTTATGAAGGTAATTGCTTGCACCAGAAATTTTTAGGAGATAGCAAAAGGGGAATACATATACAGCTCTGTCAAAAATTAAGAGAACACTTCCAAATGTTCAGTTTGTCTAATTTTTCTATTTATAGGTATATTTTTGAGTAAAATGTAAATTGTTCTTTCAGTCTACAAAGTTCTGACAACATGTCTCCGAATTTCCAAGCAATACATTTTTTTTTCTGAAAAGGAGAAATGGTCAAAATTAAAAAAAAAAGTGCTTTCATACCTAAAATAATGCAAAGAAAGTAAGTTCATAATAATATAGAAACAACAATACTAATGTTTTAACTCAAGAAGAGTTCAGAAATCAATATTTTTTGGAATAACCATGACTGTTAAAAACAGCTTTCATGGGTCTTGGCATGCTTGCCACCAGTCTTTTACACTGCTTCAGGTGCACAAATTTAAGCAGTTCTTCTTTGTTTGATGGCTTGTTGACTATCCATCATCCTCTTGATTACATTCAAGATGTTTTCAATGGGGTTCAGGTCTGGAGAATGGGTTGCCCATGACGGGGTTTTGATGTGGTGGTCTCTTAATTTTTGCCACAGTTCTTTGGTCCAATAATTGTAATTTCTGCCTATATTTTTCTACTTCACTTCAACAATTTATACTATTTAACGCTCATGCATCACACACAAATCGGATTACAAAAATATTAAAACACAAGTTGTAATGTAACAAAAAAGGTAAAAAGCCAAAAAGGGTTGAATACTGTTGCAGGCCACTGTAATCGCATGTATATTAGTAAGTATGTTGTGAGCTTTTCAGTCTAGTTATCCTAAAGGAATCATCAACACTGTGATTAATTGTATATTATGTGTGTATGATTCCTTTAAGGCAACTAAACTTAAAATGTCATGTTGGCTGGACAAGCCAGAAGAGGACATTGAGGATGTCACAGTGACAGAGACACTGTCATCAGCTCAGAACCAACAGTGCCAAGAATTACTTCAACAGAACCAGGATCTGTTTTTGGCATTGCCAGGACATACACTGTAGTGAATTCTCTTCTGAGTCGGTGCTCCCTCTGGTGGTTACTGTGGGTAGGATTGGCCGGATTGACAGAGGTCTGCCACCTGACGATGATGATTGGAGATCTGGGGTTACTGATTGGGAGTATTAAAAGTGAGCAGGCTTCCCTCAATTGTTGCTGTTGATTAGTTTTTCTTGTGCATCTTCAGGTCTGCTGTCTCCTGCCTGATCCTGCATTTTTCAGCTAAGTTGTTAATTTGCTATGCCTTTGCTTCTCTTCTGGTTTTGCCTCTTTCTGCTTTGCTGTGCAGGTTCAGTGTGCTCCCTGCTGGGGCTGTGCTGGACCCTGCTCCACATGTTACAGCTTGTGTCAGTTTGTTCAGTCCCCTGTTATATTAGTCTCTTTTGCTTTGCTGCCAGTTTACACTAGAATGCTGATATAGTGGGGGAGAGGTCGTGAGACCTCAGTGTTTTTTTGTACATCAGATGTGTTGGATTTTTTTTAGGGTTTTTGCGTGATTGCAGACAGTGTCTTTCCTTTCCTATCTAGACAGTTTGGGTCCCATCATTTGATTAGTCTATTTTCTGCCTGTGTTTGTCCCTCACCTGGTCTCACTGACAATATATGTTTGGGGGCTATCTATTTCTTTGGGGTTCTACTCCAGGCAGTTTAGATTTCACCCTTCTTGCTATAGGCTTAGTTAGCTCTCCGGCTGTGCCCAGGCATCTAGGGCATCGTAGGTACGCCCCACGGCTACTGCTAGTTGTGTTGTCAGGATTAGGGGTCTGCAATCCGCTAAGTTAACAACCTTTCTGGTTTCCAGGTGGCCTAGCCTATTCCTGCCATCCTCCTTGGTGACCTGTTCAAGAACCTGTGTATTGTTATGAACATGAAATCTTGATGGGACCACATATGCGGGTGAACCAAAAGCTGTATAGAATAACCGAAGCCCGCCGCAAAGTGATTTAGAAAGAGGTGATGAAAATGATGAACATGGGCGTCATCAAGGTGTCAAAGTGCGGCAGGTCCAGCCCCATTGTCTTTGTGCGAAGCCTGGTGGAGAGTGGCATTTCTTTAACAACCTCATTAAACTAAATGTGGTGTCTAAATGTGATGTGTATCCGATACACTGTGTCAATGATGTCAAGGAGAAGCTAAGTTCAGCCAAATACATCACACTCTGGACCTAACAAGAGGTTACTGGCAAATCCTTCTCTCTCAAAGTGCAAAGGTAAAGAGGGCCGTTTCTACACCTAACGCTTGCTTCTAGCGTACCAAAATTCTGTTTTGCACTGCAAGGAGCTACCTTCTGGAGGACCATGGATTAAAAACACATGTGACATGCACAAATGTGAACAAGTCGGTGGGACAATGTTCACACCACCCACTGACTGAAACACAAACAAAGCACATAATGAAAAATGTGCAAAAATACCTTGCAGTAAGACATATAATAGTAGTCAGCAAGTGCTGATAAAAAGATGACATGTGACCTTTTTATCAGCACTTGCTGACTACTATTATATGTCTTACTGCAAGGTATTTTAGCACATTTTTCATGTCACGTGTTTTTAATCCAGTTTTTTCGTGCTTATGCATGATTTGAGAGACCCCACCCCTCTCTTGTGTGACATGCACAAAAGGAGCTGTCTCACACCACGAGCCCATACAGGTAAGCGCCTGTCTTAATCCTGCTCATTTTAGACACTGTTCACATGTTCAGGTTTTAAATATAGTAGATAGGGACTGCTTCAATAGGGGTTACCTTGACGTGGTGGAGCAGCTTGGCATACATTTTTTTGCAAAAAAAGTATCGACTAAATACCCTGTATTTGTTGTCATCTTTTTATCAACACTTGCTGACTACTATTATATGTCTTACTGCAAGGTATTTTTGCACATTTTTCATTCTGTGCTTTGTTTGGAGGACCATGGACCAGATATTAACCCCTCACAAAAAGTACATTGCACCTTACCCCGACAATATTGTGATATTCAGCCCGGGTTGAGGATGTCATCTGCAGAACCTCATATAAAAAGGTTCAGGACAGCTTCAAGACACGTCCGGTGCATGGAGAAATTACTTACATGCAATTTTGACCTTTTCTGCCACACAAACATCCTTCAAATCCTGAATGTTCCATAAACTCTGAGCTTTTTTTCCTTCTATAAATTTTCTATTGGATTCAGGACAGGTGATTAGCTGGGCCATTCTAGCAGCTTTATTTTTTTTCCTGAAAACCGATTGATAGTTAACTTGGCTGAGTGATTTGGATCACTGTCTTGCTGTAATGTCCACCTTGTTTAATCTTCGTCATTGTTGGCAACGGATTATTCAGGATACTCTCCAAGCATGTGACAACAGAGCTTCTTTATTCAGGAACAATATATGATAAGCTTAACAAATTAGGAATAAATCATTTGTGTGTCTGTATCTGTGCAGCATCAGCAGCAGGATGCTTCACTTATACACATACAGGCACATGCTCTCTCTGTGTGAGCCTCTGTGAGTTTTTTTTGCTCTAACTTTATAAACAGAATACAAATCTAGAAACTAAACACTCAGACAGGTATGGAGTTGTTGCACCAAACATATTCCAACAGTCATCTTGGTAGATGGCAGCAGATATTTTTTTTTCAAGAATGTCTTGGAACATTTGTCCATTCATCCTTCTTTCAATCACACAAAGTTTGTCAGTGCCATATGCTGAAAAATAGCCCCACACCATGATGTTCCCAGCTCTAAACTTCACTGTTGGTATGATGTTTTAGGGGTAATATGCAGGTACCTTTTGGCTTCAAAACATGGTGTGTATTAAGGCAAAAAGTTCCATTTTGGTCTCACCTGACCAGACTATATTCTCCCAGTATGTCACAGGCTTGTCTAAATGTTGCTGAGCAAACTTTAAATGTGCATGAACATGCTTTTTGTTTACCAAAGAAGTATTGCATACTTATTGTTTTCTTTGAAAGAATTGTACCTTCTGATTCTATGTCTTTCTCTAGCTTTCTATAGGTGGTCATTGGTTCTTTGACTACTCTTCTGATAATTCTTTACCCTTCTCTGTCTGAAATCTTGTGGGGAGTACCTGGTTATGGTCGGTTTATGGTGAAATGATGTTCTTTCCAATTTGAGATTGTTACGCCGCGCTCACCAGGAGGCGGGGCTTCGGTCCCGACGTCACTCCCTCCGGTACGGCGGTCCCTCAGGGGCTCCCATCGGGTGCGCACATGCAGCTCTCGCTCCCGGGGCTCCTCCTCCATGTCACATTTGTGCTTGCGCGCTCCTGTCAGTGCTGTCTCCGGGTCGGTCCTCTCTATGGTAATGGAGGACCTGACCCGGAAGCTGTAGTGGTCAGGTGCTTCTGGATAGAGGACCTGACCCGGAACCAGTAGTAGTCATGTGCTATATCAGGTGACCTCCCCCTATGGGAGGTGCCTGATTATTGTTGTGCTTCCTGGCTGGGACGGCTGTGTCTCTGCCAGGCTGTTCGCTGTACTCAGGTCCTCTGTTCCACCTTGTGTTCTTGGTGCTCCAGGGCACCCTTTCTGAACTTCCATTCCACTCTGTCTTTGCTCAGTCATGCCCTCTAGCATCCACTCGGATCTTGTGCTGTCTCTTGCTCTGCTGTGCCTCCGGGCACGCTCTCTGTCCCTATACTCTAATACTCCTCCTGGCATGACCGCTGCTCCATTCTGTACTCTGTCGTGCTCCTTGCACGTGTCTTGCTTGGCTTACCTCCGGATGTATTACTCGCCACACGCCATACGTGCTCACGTGTACCTGTCACGCACTATCCTGTAGTTAGTGCACTTCCGTGTACACACCTGGTGTTCCTAGTATCCAGTACCGTTTCTGCCCAGGCCATGGTTCCTCTCTCGCTACCGCGCTTATGTAAGCCACCTCGGTATGGTGGTGACCCTGTGTTATGTTGCGGGTTTTTGAATCAGTGTCGTTTGCATTTTGAGTTTTTGCCGCAGCATTACCCCACCAATCGTGCTAAAATAGCATTTATAGTTTCTCACTTAGAGGGGAAGGCCCTTGCATGGGTTAATCCCCTTTGGGAGCGGGATGACCCACTCGTCTCTCAGCTTTCCATCTTTTTGGACACCTTACGTAAGGTGTTCGACGAGCCTGGTCGCCTCGCTTCCACCACCGAGTCACTCTTTAATCTCCGTCAAGGTACTCTAAGGCTAAGTGCACACGTACCGGAACTCTCTCGGAAATTACCACGGGAATTCCGGAATTCCAGTCCGCGGGAAAATCGCATTTTAAATTCCCGCGATTTTCCCGCAAAAAAACTAGCATTTTGCAAGTGTAATTAGCTTGCAGAATGCTAGCGTTTTCCAAGCGATCTGTAGCATTGCTTGGAGAACTGATTGACAGGTTGGTCACACTTGTCAAACATAGTGTTTGACGAGTGTGACCAACTTTTTACTACTGAGGCCGCCTATGCAGCATCAGTAGTAAAAGATAGAATGTAAAAAAAAAAAAAAAAACGGTGTTATTCTCACCCTCCGACGTCCCGCGCATCCGTTCCCAGTAATCCTTTGCGAAAATGCCCCCGATGACGTCCGTTCTCGCGGGATCGCGACGTCTCGCGGTAATTCGCGATGACGTCGCGCGAATGACCGCGAGACTTCGCGATCCCGCGAGAACGGACGCCATCGCGGGCATTTTCGCAAAGGATTACTGGGAACAAGAGCGTGAAGAGAAGCGGGAAGGCTGCGCGGGACGTCGGAGGGTGAGAATAACAATATTTTTTATTTTAAATTCTATTTTTTACAGGGATATGGTACCCAAAGCCCGGAGGACAGTCTCCTCTCCTCCGGACCGTGGGTACCATCCGCAAATGTTCTGCTTACTTTCCGCATGGTGTGCACAGCCACATGCGGAAAGTAAGCAGAACAATGCATTCCTATGGGTGCGGGATCGCCGCGATTCCGCAAATTAATGAGCATGCTGCGGTTTTTACCGCGAAGCGATTCCGCCGCGGTAAAAACCGCAGCATTAGCACAGCATTGCGGAATCCCATAGGAATGCATGGGATGCTTATTTTTCGCGTTTTCGCGGCAAAATCGCGAAGTTAAAACCGCCGCGGAAACGCGAAAAAAACGCCACGTGTGAACTCAGCCTAACAGTTGGACAATACGCAATATGTTTTCGCACCTTGTCCTCCGAACTTGGTTGGAATAATGATGCCCTCGTAGGGACCTATTGGCGTGGTCTATCCAACCGGATCAAAGACAAACTGGCGGGCCGAGATACTCCTACCATTTTAAAGGACCTCATCTCTCTCACGACACGCATTGATTTGCGCTACCAGGAGCGCACCCGCGAGTCAGCCAAAGAGAGAGGGGCCTCCCACCTAATCTCCACGCGCAGTTCTTCCCATCCGTTACCCGAGTTATCTGCAGTAGATCCGGTACCTGAGCCTATGCAGGTGGATCGTCTCCAGATTGCTCAACGGTGTCATGTGAAGAGGCAGGCACAAGGGCTCTGTTTCTATTGTGGGGATGCCTCCCACTCCCTACGCTCATGTCCCAAGAGGCCGGGGAAGTTTCTCCGCCTGGGACTGGTAAGTGAGCTCTCCTCTAGTGTATGTGATTCCTCTTTACCCCTTACCGTGCCTGTGTCCCTGAATTTTGGTTCCGAGAGTTGCACTGTGAAGGCTATTGTGGACTCTGGTGCAGTGAGTAACTTTATTAGTCTCAAGGCAGTTAAGAAGTTTCGGATTCCTGTCAGATCCCTGGAGACTCCTAGGTCGGTAGTTCCAGTCGACTGTAAGCCCTTGCAGGACACCGTTAACCAGGTCACTGAGGAAGTGGAGTTGCAGATTGGCACATGTCATCGGGAGCGAATCTCCTTCCACATATTGCCGACTTCGGCTCATACCCTTCTTCTTGGTCTTCCTTGGTTATGAAATCGGGCCGACCCTGGACTGGCAATCCGGTGATATACTCCGTTGGGGACCGTCCTGTCAAAAAAGTTGCCTGCTGTCCGTTCATCTGAAGAACCCTGCTTGCTCATCTTCGGCGGTTACAGGTCCGCTGTCCGCTAACTGGTCTGGGACTTGTGACATTGTCGAGAAGGGGGCTGAGAGTCAGTCTCCACCTCTGTCCAGCAACCGGACTATGACGTGTGACATTGTCGAGAAGGGGGCTGAGGGTCAGTCTCCACATCTGTCAAGCAACCGGTCTGTGACTTGTGACATTGTCGAGAAGGAGGCTGAGGGTCAGTCTCCACATCTGTCAAGTAACTGGACAAAGGTAATTTTCGTGGCTTCCATCAAGTTGACATCCCAGCGCCCGGGGGAGACCTTTGTGGCTAAAGGTAACCGTAAAGGTGTGTTATCCTGGGGACATTCTTCTCCAGTTGCCGGCCATATTGGTGTCAAGAGGACACTCTCCCGTTTATCCCACTACTACTGGTGGCCGTCTCTTGCTCAGGATGTCAAAGACTTTGTGGCTGCTTGTCCGTACTGTGCCAAGAAGGAAGCTCCCAAGCAATCATCCTCCGACAGCTCGCCTCTTAAGGCTGAATTGACTTTCAGTAACCGCACCACCGCTTCGGCCTCCAAGCATGTCAGTGTGCCTCTGCTGGTTCGTCCTGTCTTGGGTGCACCTGCCTCCGACTCTCTGTCTGTGGAGTTCTCCAGGGTATGGCAGGAGACCAAATTTTCTCATAGTGGGACTCTGGATCTGATTGGTCCTCATGCAGTTTGCAAGTGTCTGGATCCTGCTCCTAGTGTCAAGGTGCTATTTTCCAGTTCTAGAAAGAGGGGGCGTAAAGGAGGGGGTACTGTTATGCCGCACTCACCAGGAGGCGGGGCTTCGGTCCCGACGTCACTCCCTCCGGTACGGCGGTCCCTCAGGGGCTCCCGTCGGGTGACGCACGCGCAGCTCTCGTTCCCGGGGCTCCTCCTCCATGTCACATTTGCGCTTGCGCGCTCCTGTCAGTGCTGTCTCCGGGTCGGTCCTCTCTATGGTAATGGAGGACCTGACCCAGAAGCTGTAGTGGTCAGGTGCTTCTGGCAAGAGGACCTGACCCGCAACCAGTAGGAGTCATGTGCTATATCAGGCGACCTCCCCCTATGGGAGGTGCCTGATTATTGTTGTGCTTCCTGGCTGGGACGGCTGTGTCTCTGCCAGGCTGTTCGCTGTACTCAGGTCCTCTGTTCCGCCTTGTGCTCTGGGTCCTCCAGGGCACCCTTTCTGAACTTCCATTCCGCTCTGTCTTTGCTCAGTCGTGCCCTCTAGCATCCACTCGGATCTTGTGCTCTGTCTCTTGCTCCGCTGTGCCTCCGGGCACTCTCTCTGTCCCTATACTCTAATACTCCTCCTGGCATGACTGCTGCTCCATTCTGTACTCTGTCGTGCTCCTTGCACGCGTCTTGCTTGGTTTACCTCCGGACATATTACACGTCACACGCCATACGTGCTCACGTGTACCTGTCTCGCACTATCCTGTAGTTAGCGCACTTCCGTGTACACACCTGGTGTTGCTAGTATCCAGTACCGTCCCTCAGTCTTACCCACCTGTGTCTCCTGTGAGCCGTCCCTCTCGGTACCGGCTACCGTGGTAATCGAACCCCTGGGCCTGCTCCTAACAGTCCCTGTATAGGGGTTGGTTCCATAGCTTTTTGCATTTTTCTTCCATGTATTGAATACATTAAGCCCATGTCAATTCTCATCATTACACATAGCCTAATTTATGACTTCTATGGCTTGATTTTTTTGCTTGTGTGGATTGGATGGTTGTTACCGACATCTGGTGAAATTCATGTCAGTAATACCTTTAGAAATATATTTACGGTATTTGGAAAACTGGTGACAGACACACACATGCAGTCTACCAAGTAGAACACAGGTATACGTGTCATGGTCACACAGCTGAGGGGGTGGTGAAGGGAATCAGGCAGATTCCACCACTGTTACCACTTTGTCACAGATGACATTGGAGAGATCAATAGATCCCACAAGTACGTCAAGGAAACGCATCTCCGTTGCCTCAAATTGTCAGGACAATTATGCAATATGTGTATAAATCCCCCATGCAGTTGCTGCCAGCTCCGCATCAACAAAAGAACTACTAGCTATGATTAGCAATCATTTAGAGAGGCCGATTGAACACATATTAAAGATAGCGTATGGCTTCAGAGGTGCCGTTTATAGAGCAAGAGGAACAGAGCTATTAAATTGCCGTGTTTATAATATATATATATATATATATATATATATATATATATATGCTGGTAGAAAATGGGAACAAAACAATACGTTATATAAAATTACATGAGATAAAAAGGAAAAACGATTGGAAACTACTAAATCTTGTCACAAAAATGTCTCAGAGCTTAGTGGTGGGAAGTAGAGCTGAGCGACTTTGGTCGGATCGGGTTTCATTCACTCAATGCCGACTTTTATTCCCCATTGACTTGCCTTGGGGTCGGGTTTTGGACGAAACTTCGACTTTTTTTGCCCTAGTCGGACCAGTTTCATCTGGAACAAAGTCGCTCAACTCTAGTGGGAAGCACTCCGATTGGTAAAAAGAACAGAACACACAGCGAACTACCATATATACTCAAGCATAAGCTGACCCGAGTATAAGCCGAGGCACCTAATTTTGCCACAAAAAAATGGGAAAACTTATTGACTCAAGTATAAGCCTAGAGTGGTTAATGCAGCAGCTACTGGCAAATTTCAAAAGTAGGTATTAGACATACCGGTAATGATGTTTACAGGAGTCCATCCTGACAGCACCGTGGAGGACGTCCTCCTCCTCCTTACAGGGACAGGAAAAGCACACGAGAGGTTAAAAGGTCCCGTCCCACCCCATTTCCCTCAGTGATTTAACAGGTACCACAGCGTGGATAATGCAAGAAACACTTTAATGATACAATCATATTACAACATATGACATAACATAAACAGGGAGGGAACTACCCGTGCTGTCAGGATGGACTCCTGGAAACATAATTACCGGTAGGTTTAATACCTATTTTCCAGGACATCCACCTGACAGCACCATGGAGAGTACCAAAGTACCTCCTCAAGGTGGGATTACCGCCTGGAGAACCTTTCTCCCAAATACGGTCTGTTGACCAGCTAGCACATCAAGCTTGTAGTGCTTGCAGAATGTATTAAGTCTGGCCCAGTTTGCTGCTCTACAGATTTGATCAACCGAGGCGCCAGCCCGTTCGGCCCACGAGGCCGATACTGCCCTTGTAGAGTGGGCCTTTAAAGTATCTGGCGGGTTGGCGCCTTCAGCTTGGTAGGCGTCTGAGATTACTGAAGCAATCCATCTTGCGATGGTTGCCTTAGGCTGGTTTCCAATTAACGTTGAAACAACGCTGCGCACTGCGTCGGTAAGCCCCGCCCCGATCCGGCTCCCTGCCCGCCCCATCCGGGATCACCGCCTACTATCGCATTTGCATGCATGCGATCGGCGCACCCTATCTTTAGCATAGGGTGCGCAGATCATGCGCTGCCAGTGTGAAAGTAGCATGCTGCACGTTGCATTTCGGTGCGCACCGTCAAAAGTGCGCAGCACGCTACTTTCACACTGGCAGCGCATGATCTGCGCACCCTATGCTAAAGATAGGGTGCGCCGATTGCATGCGTGCAAATGCGATAGTAGGCGGTGATCCCGGATGGGGCGGGCAGGGAGCCGGATCGGGGCGGGGCTTACCGACGCAGTGCGCAGCATTGTTTCAACGCTAATGTGAAACCAGCCTTAGAGGCTTTTTTCCCCTTGTTTTTACCCCCAAAAAGGACGAACAGATTTGGGTCAATACGGCAACTGCTGGTGGCCTCTAAATAGTCTATAACCGCGCGTCTCACATCCAGTGAGTGAAGACGCTGTTCCTTTTCATTACGCGGATTGTCACAGAAGAATGGTAACACTATCTCCTGGTTTATATTTTGGCAAGAGGCTACCTTTGGAATAAATGCCAGATCTAATCTCAAGATTATACGATCTTCTCTGATCTGGAGATATGGGTCTCTGCAAGGGAGAGCTGAATGGTCATCTCTTCCCTGGGGACGTAGGGATCCCTACATAGGAACCTGAGTACCAGGCAGGGTGAGCTGCCTAATCGTGGGGCGAAGACGTTGCATGGCCTTTATAAATCTTACTACCCAGGGGTGAGAAGCTAACGGGTAATCAAAGAAGGAGCTTAAGGCCGAAATCTGGACCTTTAAAGTGCTGGGCTTAAGGCCTTTATTAAACCCTGACTGTAGAACGTTTAAGATACTAGGGAGGTCAGGGGTACCCACCATGAGGTCGGACCTGCCACCGTCCAGACAGAATCTCTTCCATATCTTCCGGTATATTGTGGACGTAGCCGGTTTCCTGCTGGCCTGTAGGTTAGATATGACCTGATCTGATAAGCCTTTTGCCTTCAGTATGTCCCTTTCAGGATCCAAGCCGAGAGGTGGAGTCTTGCTGCATTCGGATGGGGGATCGGGCCCGGGTGGAAGACATCTTTCTTCAGAGGTAGCTCGACTGGGTTTTCCACCACCATGGCCCCCAGTAGGGGAAACAAGCTTCTCTTTGGCCAGTATGGAACCACCATTATCACCTTTGCGTGGTCCTCGCGGATTTTCCTGAGTACCGCCAGTATGAGCGCCAGTAGTGGGAACGCGTAAGAGAGGTGTTCTTCCCAGGCCTGGCTCAGGGCGTCTACGCCTTCCGGGTGGTACGCCGGGTTCAGGGAGTAGAATCTGGAGACCTTTGAGTTTTTTCAGCTTGCGAACAGGTCTATACTGGGGGTCCCCCAATGCTGACACAGTTGATGAAAGATCTCTTCGTTCAGTTCCCACTCTGTCGGGCAGACCTGCTGTCTGCTTAGGTAGTCCGCTACCACGTTCTGGGAACCCTCTAGGTGGACTACCGTTACTGAGAGGACTGTTCCCTCTGCCCAGGCGAATATTATTCCTGCTAGGGCCTGGAGCGGTTGGTGCCTGGGGCCTCCCTGGTGCTTCAGGAATAACACTGCTGTTACGTTGTCGGATAATACCCGGACATGTCGATTCTTCAGGACCTGCCGGTTCCGCCGCAGGGCTTCCCAGACCGCATAGAGTTCCCTGAAGTTGGAGGATCTGCTCCTGATGTATACTGGTCATCTTCCCTGGAAGATTTTCCCTTTTACATGGGCTCCCCTTCCCCACGTACAGGCGTCTGTGGTGAGTACCACGTATGGAGAGGTTGTCCATAATATGCCCACCTGGAGATTCCTGGGCTGTGTCCACCACCATAGTGACTTTTTCACTAGTCTTGGCAGCCTTATGGGTCTGTCGAGTGAAGCCTGACTCATGTCCCATATTGCTAGGACCTCCCTTTGTAATGGTCTCCAATGGAACTGGGCCCACCTGACGCATGGAATGCAAGCAGTCATGAAGCCCAGAACCTCCATTGCCCCTCTTATGGAGGAGTGATGCTTCAAGAGGTCCCCGGCTCTGTCTTGAATAGTCTTCTGTCTTCCTTTTGGTAGCAGGGATATCCTGTCTTGTGAGTCTGAGAACTCCGAGGAAGACCTTTCTGCACTCTGGTATGAGGTCTGACTTCTGCCAGTTGATCACCCAGCCGAGGAACTCCATTACTGTAATTGCCCGGTTCCTGTCTTGAATGAGCGCTTCTTCGGATCCTGCCACCAGGAGGAAATCGTCTAAGTATGGTATGATCATGATACCCTGACCTCTCAGGAAGGCCACTATTTCCGCTACCAGTTTTGTGAAGATTCGGGGGGCCGACGCCAGCCCGAACGGAAGGCATTGGAACTGGAAGTGGCAGGTCCGGGTTGGTAATTTGACTGCGAATCTTTGGAGACTTTGGGATGACGGATGGCTAGGGACCTGATAGTACGTAATCTTCAGGTCGAGGGTGCACATGACAGCGTCCCTGTCTATTAGCTGTATTGTGGACCGAATTGATTCCATCTGGAACCTCTTGTACCTGACCCAGGCATTTAGAGGTTTTAAATTTATAATAGTTTGGGCCTCGCCGGATGGTTTTGCAATGGAGAACAGAGTAGTGTCCCTTTCCCCTTTCTGTCAGAGGAACCGGTACTATAACCTCTGAACTGATCATGTCCTGTATGTCTGCCCACATGGCGGAGTCCGCTGGGACTACGGTGGGGGCAATGTATCTGTCGGGGGAGGGGAGTAAAGTTCTATACTGTAACCCTCCGCAATGGTTCTGAGGACCCACTGGTTGTGGGTAACTCGGGCCCAATTTACTGCGAAGTGGCAAAGTCTTCCCCCGATACTTATGGCGTCATTGCCTCCTAGATCTGGAGGTTGACGCAAAAAGGGAGCCTTTGGCTCTCCCACCCTGGTTGTGGGAGCTCCTATAGGAGCCTCTGTTGGACCTGGCTTGGCTCCTAAAGTCGGCCTGTCTCCTATAGAAGGGGCCTCTCCGAAAGGTCTGGGGCTTAGGTTTTTCTTCTGGGAAACCTTTATTTTTGTTGGACACCAGCTCTAAAATGTTATCTAGGGCTGGTTTGACTACTCTTAGGCCCGAGAAGGGGATGGAGCATAGCTTCGCCTTAGAAGCGTTATCCCCTGACCATGATTTAAGCCAGACCGCTCTTCGAGCTGCATTAGAAAGGGAGCTGTTTCTGGCTGCAAACCTTACTGATTTGGCTGACGTATCCGACAGGAACGCCGTGGCTGATTTCATGAGGGGAAGGGATGCTATGATCTCAGATCTAGGGGTCTTGTTGGTTAGGTGTTCCTCCAACTGCCCCATCCACAGAAACATAGACCTGGCCACCGAGGTGGCTGCTATGTTAGCCCTGATGAGGGCTGCCGAAGTCTCCCATGTCCTTTTAAATGAAACGTCCGCCTTCCTGTGCATCGGGTCCCAGACACTTGATGAGTCCTCGAACGGGATGGCGGTCTTCTTGGTGACCTTGGCTACAGGAACAACGATCTTCGGAACTTCCTCCCATGATCGTGTTTCCTCGGGATCAAAAGGCAGTCGACTTTTAAAGTCACGGGATAGTCCGAGTCGGCGTTCCGCCTCCTTCCACTCCTCAAGGACCATTGTTTTGATGTGTTCACTTATGGGGAACACTGTCTGTGTCCGAGCCACCAGTCCTCCAAACATCAGGTCCTGTCTAGACTGCGGCTTAGGAACTTCCTCGATCTGCATGGTGTTCCTCACCGCCTGGACCAACTCGTCCGTGTCCTCTAACCTGAAAAGGTATTTCCTGCTTCGATCCTGTCAGTCCGCCGGGATCTCTCCTTCCTCCTCTGGATCCGAGTCCCGGAAGTCTGACCCCTCGATAGAGCTTGCTTCGGACACTGGCTCTGCCTCCCACCTCGGACGCTTGTGGCTTGGCCCTGGACTGGGGGACTGCTGCTGTGCGAGGCTGACTCTGGAGGCTTGGACTTCCTCCCGTATCAAGTATCTCATCTCGGAGAGGAGGGATGGCTGCTCGTCTCTTATGACCCTTGATGTGCAGGGTCCACAGAGGGTTTTGCTATAGGTGTCTGGCAGCTTTACCCTGCATACAGGGCATCTGACCGACTTGGATGTGGCCTTGGTGGGGTCCTTAGTCACTGTCGGGGGGGCTGCTGGGGTTCCCTTATCCTATTGATTTAAGATAGGGTAGTCAGGTCTGTTGTCCTGGGCTGCGGGGATGGCTGTGGGGAGGGTGCTCTGCGCCAGGCGCACTTACCCCTCCATTCGCTGGAGCCTCTGTATCCATCCTTGCCATGGTCTGCGCTTCCAGAGAGACGCTGAGCTCCTGGAGCGCGCGCTGAGATTCAAACCCGGCACGCGATGTCACCAAAAGTGACGTGCGTCTTCTCGCGATAGTCCAGGAATCGCTCTGGCCGCTTCCGCCGCTAGCCCTCCTGCGCCTCTGATGGCGCTCTCTTCATGATGCCGCGGGGGACCAGCCTTCGCCTGCCATGGCGGCCACCAACTGGAGCCGAGAGCCTCCCGCCGGGAGGAGCAGCTCTCTCCAGGAGCATCATCCTGCTCCTGGCCTTTGGGGCAGAGGGACTCCCCATCAGGAAGTTTCGGCCCCAGGCGTCTTGACAGGGGGAAGGTTTGGAATGGCCGCCCGATCCCCCTGGGCCCTCAGGTAAGCTCTGCAGCGCTTCCTCTCGTGTGTCCCTGCATGCAGGGACAGGAAAAACACTGAGGAAAATGGGGTGGGACGGGACCTTTTAACCTCTCGTGTGCTTTTCCTGTCCCTGTAAAGAGGAGGACGTCCTCCATGGTGCTGTCAGGTGGACGTCCTGGAAAAAAAGATACCAATAAATGTAAAATTAATTGAGACATCAGTAGGTTAAGTGTTTTTGAATATTCATATTGTATCAGGAGCCCCATATAATGCTCCATACAGTTCATGATGGGCCCCATAAGATGCTCCATATTAAAATATGCACCATATAATGCTGCATAAAAGGTTGATGATGGCCCCATAATATGCTCCATAGTTTAATATGCCCCATATACTGCGCCATAAAAGTTGATGGCCCCATACAATGCTCCATAAAATAATATGCCCCATATGCTGCTCCATAAAGGTTGATGGCCCCATAATATGCTCCATAGTTTAATATGCCCCATATACTGCTCCATAAAAGTTGATGGCCCCATACGATGCTCCATATAATAATATGCCCCATATGCTGCTCCATAAAGGTTGATGGCCCTATAATATGCTCCATAGAATAATATGCCCCATATGCTGCTTCATAAAGGTTGATGGCCCCATAAGATGCTCCAAAGAGCGTGCCAGGAGGGGGCGAGTATGACGGGGAGGACGGGGGGAGCCATTTGAAATTCACCTGTTCCCGTTTCACCACCATACTTACCCTTGATGCTCTCATGTGGAGGCTGATTGTAAGAGATGCTCAACTGTTCAGAATTTTGAGATCCCTAACTAACAGGATATCTTCACCCCCCAGAGGTTCCAGGCTGTAGATATTGTTGTCATAATTTTTATCATGATTTTACCTTTACATACAGATCAAACATGAGCTGGATAGCATCAGCTATCGGTCTGTTATTAAGTTGGAGGGGTTCTAATGGCTTTACAATGATGTGAGTGAATAAGTCATGTCCAT
This sequence comes from Dendrobates tinctorius, assembly GCF_039654945.1. Taxonomy (NCBI): domain Eukaryota; kingdom Metazoa; phylum Chordata; class Amphibia; order Anura; family Dendrobatidae; genus Dendrobates; species Dendrobates tinctorius. The sequence continues at coordinate 37,755,408 of NW_027361683.1, forward strand.
CTCTTTGCTGCGATGCCAAAAATCTATATCCCTTACATATCAGATTGATACAAAGCCTCAATATTCATATATTGATAATGGAGACACAAAGTCTGGAACACTCTCCAAAAAATCCTTTAAACCCAGGCTGTTTCTTCCTTGGAACAAAGGCAGTCCCTACTCTTCTCCTCTGAGTCAGCAGATCTCGAGCAGACTGTCTTTTCCCACAGCAGAAATCCTGTTGTAATGATCTGTCCACTGCAGAAGGTCTCTGCTTCTAAGGCGCTAAAATATATCCAAATAAATGAGCCTAATAAATAGCACTTCAAAATAACCACTACATCAAACACGACACATGAAGTTAAGCCATAACAATATTCAGCCTTTATTACTGCACAATGGCAAACAGAATAAAAACACTAAAAAGAGGCACATGTCCAATATGCCTCACAAGGTAAATATATACATGTAGCCATTTTGAAAGTATTCATCATGGACAAATATATGACATATAGCCAGATATCAAGTTGACACATGTTGACACTTTATTATACTATGTGCAAACTCTATAGTGGTTACTTATTATTTATACTGTGTTCTGGGTGTATCAGTGTATACTATTGGGTACTGTATCATCATTACCACTATTATTGTATTACCCTTATGATATATCCGCTATGGTATGTGCACATATACTTTATCTTGTGGCAGGGTATAGATGCAGATTGTATATAGTAAATTGTATAGGAGCTACATATCATCTTTGTGCTAGCCATCATTTGATATACTTGATATCTGGCTATATGTCATATATTTGTCTATGATGAATACTTTCAAAATAGCTACATGTATATATTTACCTTGTGAGGCATATTGGACATGTCTCTTTTTAGTGTTTTTATTCTGTTTGCTATTGTGCAATAATAAAGGCTGAGTATTATTATGGCTTAACCTCATGTGTCGTGTTTGATGTTCTAAGTAGCTAGAGGTGTCAGCTCTCTTTCTCTAACTTCCCTTATTATAATTAATCCCAGATGTTCAATGTGATAGAAGGAATACGTCCCCTTTCTGGAGATGTCTTATGGATTTTGACCCCTTCCCGACATGCGCTGATCATATACTGCTCTGCGGGAGCTGCGTTCCCGCAAAGAGAATAACGCCGGTGTCACACTTGCGAGAAACTCGCATGAGTTTCGCATGTCAATACCCTTCACTGCTGCCGGCACTCAGATTGGAGCATTCAGCTGCATGTATTTCTATGCAGCTGAACGCTCCAGTCCCGAGTGCCGACAGCAGCGCCAGGTATGGACGTACGAGACTCATTCGAGTTTCTTGCAAGTCTGACCTCAGCCGAATATGTGCAATGCCGTGATTGTGAGAGCTGACACCCTGCTAGCACTAATCACAGGCATTTAACCCCTCTGATGCTGCTGTCAATAGTGACAGTGACATCGAGGAGCATCACACATGGAGTGAGCTCCCTGTGTGCTTCCATCAGCACAACGCAATGGCCATGTTAAAAAGTTAAAAAAAAATTACAAAGCGTAAAAATATCAAAAAAATCCCCAAATAAAGAACAAAAAAAGAAAGAAAAACATTCCAATAAATACATTTATGTAAAAAAAAAATAAACAAAATAAGTACACATCTGGTATTGCCGCATCCGTAACGACCCAACCTACAAAATTGTCCCACTATATAACCCCTTCACTGAACAACATAAAAAATAATAAAAAAGAGCCAAAAACTATGCTTTATCATCATACTGCAGAGCAAAGAGTGCATTAAAATGCGATCAAAAAGACATATGTAAATAAAAATGACACCGCTAAAAATGTCATCTTGTCACGCAAAAAACAAGCTGCTTATACGGCTCTATCTACTGAGAAATAAAAAAGTTATAGATCTCAGCATACAGTGATGCAAAAATAATTATTTTGTCTATAAAATAGTTTTTATTGTGAAAAGCGATAAACCATAAAAAAGATATATATGTGGTATTGCTGTAATCGTACTGACCCAAAGGATAAAGCTGTCTTATCAATTTTATCACATGCGGAACAGTATATAAAAAATTCCTGAATTGCTGTTTTTTGCTTATTCTACCTATCAAAAGTTAGAATTGAAGGCGATCACAAAATGTCATGAGCACTAAATAGGTACCAATAAAAACATCAACTCGTCCCACAAAAATCAAGCCCTCACATGACTGTCGGCCGAATTATTGAAAAATTATAGCTGTTGTAATCGCATCGACCCGAAGAATAAGGAATAAAGTCGTCTAATCATTTATACCACAGGAGAAACGGCATAAAAAACAAAACCAATTCTTCACTTGCTGTTGATTTGTTCATTCTGCCTCCCAATGATCACAGTAAGGCTCTGTGCATATTTATCCTGCCCTCTGTGCTGAGTGTTTACCCTGTTATTTCTGTAGGAGAGAGGTTCAGGGAGCTATCAACATAACACAGTATCCGACCAAATGAGGCTGAGTCCAATCATAAGAAACAGGTGGGTACCAGTTCCACTGCTGGGCACAGCCGCAACAGAGAAGTAGAAAGGATTTGATCTGGCACACCAACCCGTGAGGTAGAATCTCAAACATTTTATTCCGGCATGTCAAGCCATGATTAACCCCTTTACCCCCAAGGGTGGTTTGCACGTTCATGACTGGGCCAATTTTTTCAATTCTGACCATTGTCCCTTTATGAGGTAATAACTCTGAAATGCTTCCATGGATCCTGGTGATTCTGACAATGTTTTCTCGTGACATATTGTACTTCATGATAGTGGTAAAATTTCAGTCAAATAACTTGCGTTTGTGAAAAAAATGGAAATTTGGCAAAAATGTTGAAAATTTCGCAATTTTCCAACTTTGAATTTTTATGCCCTTAAATCACAGAGATATAGCACACAAAACACTTAATAAGTAACATTTCCCACATGATTACATTACATCAGCACAATTTTGGAACCAAATTTTTTTTTTGTTAGGAAGTTATAAGGGTTAAAATTTAACCAGCGATTTCTCATTTTTGCAACACCATTTTATTTTTACGGACCACATCACATTTGAAGTCACTTTGAGGGGCCTATATGATAGAAAATCCCCAAAAGTGACACCATTCTAAAAGCTGCACCCCTCAAGGTGCTCAAAACCACATTCAAGAAGTTTATTAACCCTTCATGTGCTTCACAGGAATTTTTTGAATGTTTAAAAAAAATGAACATTTAACTTTTTTTCACAAAAAAAATTACTTCAGGTCCAATTTTTTTTATTTTTACCAAGGGAAACAGGAGAAATTAGACTGCAAAAGTTATTGTGCAATTTGTCCTGAGTACGCTGATACCTGATATGTGGGGGGAACCATTGTTTCGGCGCATGGCAGAGCTAAGAAGGGAATGAGCGCCGTCTGACTTTTTCAATGCAAAATTGGCTGGAATTGAGATCGGACGCCATGTCATGTTTGGAGAGCCCCTGATGTACCTAAACAGTGGAAACCCCCCACAAGTGACCCCATTTTGGAAACTAGACCCCCCAAGGAACTTATCTAGATATGTGGTGAGAACGTTGAACTCACAAGGGCTTCACAGAAGTTTATAACGTACAGCCGAAAAATTAAAAAATCATATTTTTTCCACAAAAATTATCTTTTCACCCCCAATTTTTAATTTCCCAAGGGTAACAGAACCCTAAAAGTTATTGTGCAATTTGTCCTGAGTACGCTGATACCCCATATGTGGGTGTAAATGACTATTTGGGCGCATGGCAGAGCTCGGAAGGGAAGCACTGCCATTTGACTTTTTTGGCTGGAATTGAGATCGGACATCATGTCGCGTTTGGAAAGCCCCTGATGTACCAAAACAGTGGAAACCCCCCACAAATGACATCATTTTGGAAACTAGACCCCCCCAAGGAACTTATCTAGATGTGTGGTGAGTAGAGTTGAGCGACTTTTGGTTCTTTATGGTCGAGTTTCGTTTCGTGAAACCCGACTTTTCCAAAAGTCGGGTCGAGCAAGATCGGCCGATTATAGGGAAAAGTCGGGGTCGTCCCGAAACACGAAACCCAACGTAAGTCAATGGGGAATAAAAGTCGGCAGTGAGAGGAGGACAGGAAACACACCTACAGTGCTCATTTGAATGCCAAAAGCATCAATTCTTCTTACTTAAGCTGGTCAACCTTAATTAACTTCATAATACAAGTTACGCACTGAAAAATGGGGGTTATTTGGCTAAAGTTGTGGGGGGGGTAGGGCTGGCTCCAGGTTTTCATGTGCCCTGGGTGAAAGAGCGCCCCTTTAAAACATAATACCACAACTCATCATGCTCCGATACGGCAGAGAAATAGCAGTATAGTACAATGAAAAATACCTCACTTTTTACATCTCATGACGAGGCCCATCTATTTCTCCATACAGAATCATTGGTCCCATATAATGTTTGAAACAGTATATGATGAGCTCCACATAATGCTACAGTATATGTTGGTCCCATGGATGAAGCTCCACTGTCTTATGGGCCCAAATAATGCTCCAAACATAATGGGCCCCATTTCTAATGCTCTAGTGTATAATGGGCCCTGTAAATGCTGCTCCAGTGTCTGATGTCCACCTTTGGAATGTTCCAGTGTATCGTGGGCCCCATCTATCATTCTCCAGAGTATAGTGCTCCCCAAAAATTGCTGTCCCAACATTGAAAACAATCAAATAAGTCTCCTTGCTAGGGAATCCCTGTACTAGTCTGGACTCCTCGTCGTCCCCATCTTCCATCTCACTGCACAGTATTTCAACCTTGCAAGTGCTGTGATCCTGAGCAAGCAGGGGGGGCCCACTCGTTGGCGACGGCACTGGCACAGGGCCCCTGATAGTACGGTGGTGTGTCTGATGGTGGGTGGGCCGAACCTGCACTTTCATCTGCAGCTTCCTCTTTGTCACCGTGTAAGATGGAACTGTATATGGGAAGGGTAACCTGAGTTTCATCAGGGTCAGATTCAGGCCGGGTAGCGTGCGAGGGGAATGTAGTGGTCTGGGTCAATGTACCAGCAGATTCATCGAGCAGTGGCTGGGCATCAGTGCACTTGTGTCGCCCCCAGGAGTACAGTCGCCACAGTGGCATTACCTTCCTCCTAGGGAGTGTGATGTCATGCTTGGGAGCAACGAAGGATCTCTCTAGCAGGTTAACTGATTGGGCGGCGTTATTCCCACGAGTCATGACCCTCCAAACAGCGTTCATGAAGGCAAAGTGTTTGTTTTACGTGGGCAGTATGGTTGCAAAGCAGAACCTTAAAGGAATGTCCAGAAGGGCACCACCAGGAGTGGAGCCTACGGCGTAATTTGACTCAACATGGGAAACCTCAACCATGCCAGCTACAGAACAGATGCACACATTGCAAGCTTAATTCCGTTAACGAACGAGACTCCGTCATGCCCCGCGGTCCGAGTCCGGCTTACTAGAGGGACACGTGAGGCTCTGGCACATGAGATTGGCCAATAACTGGTGTGTCATGCCCTTACATGTCCGTGGCTGCATGTGCGCTACACTGAAAAGGCCAGCGTTTGTCGCTTACAGGTGCAGATAACCCACTGAACAACGTTAGTGATGGGGATCACTGATTACAATTATTACCCGCGAACAATGATTTCCCAGTAAGTGCAGGTCAACCGCAGTTCCGGAATTAGGCCTAACCGTCATTCCTGAAAAAAATGAAAAACTTATGTGTGCAAACCACAGGTGCTGTAACTTGCTTAACAGCTCGCCAGCCGTTCTCACGCCTAGTATGGGTTACACGTGATTGCACAAAGGTGAGAAAGGGTACCGTATCCCCGGATAACATGTATGGATAGCGTACACATTCAAAAGATATGTCTATACATCAGGAGGCAGGCTCAGACGGTGTAAGGCCCAGTATGGCTTGCAAGTGATTGCACAAAGGTGAGAAAGGGTACCGTATCCCTGGATAACATGTATGGATAGCGTACACATTCAAAAGATATGTCTATACATCAGGAGGCAGGCTCAGATGGTGTAAGGCCCAGTATGGCTTGCAAGTGATTGCACAAAGGTGAGAAAGGGTACCGTTTCCCCGGATAACATGTATGGATAGCGTACACATTCAAAAGATATGTCTATACATCAGGAGGCAGGCTCAGACGGTGTAAGGCCCAGTATGGCTTGCAAGTGATTGCACAAAGGTGAGAAAGGGTACCGTATCCCCGGATAACATGTATGGATAGCGTACACATTCAAAAGATATGTCTATACATCAGGAGGCAGGCTCAGACGGTGTTAGGCCCAGTATGGCTTGCACAAAGGTGAGAAAGGGTACCGTATCCCCAGATAACATGTATGGATAGCGTACACATTCAAAAGATATGTCTATACATCAGGAGGCAGGCTCAGACGGTGTAAGGCTCAGTATGGCTTGCAAGTGATTGCACAAAGGTGAGAAAGGGTACCGTATCCCCGGATAACATGTATGGATAGCGTACACATTCAAAAGATATGTCTATACATCAGGAGGCAGGCTCAGACGGTGTCAGGCACAGTATGGATTTGACGGCCCAGACTACACAGCGGAGGAGCAGGGAGAGGTAAAGATTGCAAATGCTGGGGCCCTGCCCAAGCAAGGGGGGCCCACTCGTGGGCGTCGGTACTGGCACTGGGCCCCTCATAGTACGGCGGTGTGTCTGACGGCGGGTGTGCACCACCACCGTCAGAGACACTTGATTGCACTATGAGGGACCCTGTGCCAGTGCCCGCGCCCAAGAGTCGGCCTACCCACCTGTCCAGGGCAACGGCACTCGCACGGTGTCGTGTGCTAGGTGGTGACCCCGGCCATGGGGGGGGGAGGCAGCACAGTTAGGGAGTTTTAGAAAGTGGCATATGTTGATGTTGGACATTCAGCTGATGCAAAAGGCGAAATAGGTCAAGTCCCAGGAAGAGGTGGACCAAAGCAAGCCATTTTTCTGTCACCCTATGTGTCATCAGGGGAAGGTGGGACAAAATCCTTGGAAACCCATGCATGGTTCATTTTAATGAAGGTTAGATCATCCACATTTTGGGTTGACAGACGGGTCCTTTTTTCTGTCAGGATTGATCCAGCTGCACTGAAGACTCTTTCCGATAGCACACTTGCAGCTGGGTAAGCGAGCTCCTGTAAGGCATATTGTGCCAATTCAGGCCAGGTGTCCAGTTTAGCAGCCCAATAGTCAAAGGGGAATGACCTGTGTGGGAGAACATCGATGTGGGAGGAAAAGTAGTTTGTAACCATAGTTGACAACTGCTGTCTCCTGTCACTTTCCATCGATGCTGTATTACCAGTTGTGTGAGCGGTACTTGAAAAATCAGTCCACAACATTGTCATGAAACCCCTGTCTCCAACGCCACTTCTGCTGTGTGCACCACGAACACCTCTGCCAAGCTGCCCCCGGCCCGTACGGCTCGTGTGAGAACCATCACCGCTGCTGTGTGCTGGGAATGCCTCAAGCAACCGATTTACCAGAGTTGCTTGTTTATTAGCCAATATTAGGTCAAGGTTCTCCTGTGGCATGATGTTTTGTAATTTGCCTTTATAGCATGGATCCAGGATGCTGGCCAACCAGTAGTCATCATCGTTCATCATTTTGGCAATGCGGGGGTCCCTTTTTAGGATCCGCAAGGCATAATCTGACATGTGGGCCAATGTTCCCGGTGTCAATGATGCACTGCGAGTGCTGGTTGGAGGAGCACTTTCTGGCAAATCCACATCCCTCAAGTCACGCACAAACCCTGTACCAGACCTTGCCACACCAACATTTTCACTTGCCCCACGAGATGCATCCTCCTCCCCTAAGTAATCATCCCCATCATCATCCTCCTCCTCCTCTTCTTCCTCCAACTCGTCCAGGAGAGGTCCCTGAGCAGACAATGGCTGAATGTCATCAAGGATTCCCTCCACCTCTTCCTCCTCGTCAACATTGGCTGCAGACGCCTGCTCCTTAAGGTGCGTCAAAGTTTGCATGAGCAGACGCATAAGTGGGATGCTCATGCTTAGGATGGCGTCGTCTGCGCTTACCAGCCGTGTGCATTCCTCAAAACACTGAAGGACTTTACAGAGGTCTTTCAGCTTCGACCACTGCACACCTGTCAACTCCATGTCTGCTCTCAAAGTGCCTGGCCGTGTATCCTCCCACAAATGCATTATGGCCTGCCTCTGCTCGCACAGCCGCTCCACCATGTGCAGGGTGGAGTTCCACCTTGTTGCAATGTCAATAATGAGGCGGTGGTTGGGAAGGTGGAGCAATCGCTGCAGCTTCTGCATACGAACGGAGTGTACAGGCGACCGGCGGATGTGCGCGCACAGTCTTCGCACCTTATGGAGCAGGGCTGTTAACTCCAGATAATTTTTGAGGAAGCACTGCACCACCATGTTCAAGGTGTGAGCCAAGCAAGGTATGTGGCTGAGTTTTGAAAGGGCTATGGCTGCCACAAAATTACGGCCGTTATCACTAACTACCTTGCCTGCCTCAAGATGTACACTGCCCAGCCATGACTCAGTTTGTCGCTTCAAGTACTCGGCCAGCACCTCGGCGGTGTGTCTTCTGTCGCCCAAACACATCATCTGCAACACAGCTTGCTGACGCTTTCCACTAGCTGCTCGATAGGGGGACACCTCGTGTGCAACAGTGGCAGCTGCAGATGGAGTGCTCGTACGACTGCGCTCTGTGGACGAGCATTCGCTTCTGGAGGAGGAGGAGGAGGAGGGTGGAACGCCTACAGCCAACTGTTTCCTATAACGTGGGCTAGGCAGCACTGTCCCACCACCGCTGTCCCCTGTGGACCCTGCATCCACCACATTAACCCAGTGCGCAGTGATGGACACATAACGGCCCTGGCCATGCCGACTGGACCATGCATCAGTTGTGAGGTGCACCTTTCCACTCACTGACTGCTTGAGTGCATGGACAATGCGGTCTTTCACATGATGGTGGAGGGCTGGGATGGCTTTGCGAGAGAAGAAGTGGCGACTGGGTAGATCACAGCGTGGTACTGCATAGGCCATGAGTTCGTGGAAAGCTGCGCTTTCCACCAACCGATAGGGCATCATCTCAAACGAGATTAGTTTGGCAATGTGGGCGTTCAAACCCAGTGTACGCGGATGAGAGACTGAGTACTTTCTTGACCTACTCATAGTGTCTGGGGGGGTGAGCTGGACTTCAGAGCTGCATATGGTGGAAGTTGCGGTGGACAGGGCGGACTGAGAGAGGGTTGATGATGGTGATGGAGTTGGTGTTCTTTCTGATGGCCTAGATTCAGTATTTCGTTGATATAACAGTGGGATTCCCTGACTGCTGTGGCCTTGCAACGACACCTCAACATTTGCTGCTGTGCTAACCGGTGGGCTTACAGTGGGGGAAACAATGTAGCGTTGCTGACTACCTTCTTTGTGATCAGTTGCACATGTGGCACTTGAGGTTTGGTGTTGTGTCCACGCTTGCAAGTGCATGCTGGTTAAATGTCTAAGCATGCAACTGGTATTCAAATTTTTCAGATTTTTCCCTCGGCTAAAGGTCTTTGCGCACTTCTTACAGATAACCTTGGCCTGATCATGAGGATTTTGTTCAAAAAAGTGCCACACTGCGCTCTTCCTACTTTGGCAGACATTTTGCGGCCTAGCACGCTGTGATGTTTTGACCCTCTGGACAAGCTGTCCAGCAACTCTTTTGATTTTTGGAACCTGTCTTTGGAGTGCTCCGGGCCTGCCAGATGACAGCTGTTGTGATGTTGATGTCTGCTGTGGATGCTCCTCATCGGAGCTATTGGAAGCAGCACCCTCTTCCCCCAATGGATGCCAATCTGGGTCAACAACTGGGTCATCCATCACCTCCTCTTCAATGTCATGTGCACCTTCCTCTGTGTCACCGTGTATGGTGGTATAGTGTGCAGGAAGGGGCACCTGAGTCTCATCAGGGTCAGAATCTGGCTCTGTACACTGCGAGGACAATGTAGTGCTCTGAGTGAATGTACCAGCAGAATCATCTATCAGCGGCTGTGCATCAGTGCACTCCATGTCAGATTCATCTTGGCCTGGGTAATTCACCATTTCACTTGATAATCCAGGCATGGTATGTGAAAACAGCTCCATGGAGTAATCAGTAGTATGGCCTGCGTCATCCTTCAATCTTGGTTGTGGTGAAGGACACAAGGAAAGGTGTGGTTCATGAGCATGAGCCTCCAATGACGACTCAGTGCTTTTACTTTTTACAACTTCAGAAGAGGAGGCGATAGAGCTGGAGGCTGAGTCAGCAATGTAAGACAAAACTTTTTCCTGATGCTCTGGCGTTAAAAGCGGTTTGCCAACTCCTAGAAAACTAAGCCTTCGAAGCCTTATGGAGCCAGACGATGACGCAGGCTCAACACCTCCTGCATTCGGTCCTATTTTGCTTTTGCCACTACCATCAGATCCACCACCAACACCATCATTACCAGCTGCCAACCCCCGCCCAATTCCACGGCCTCTTCCACCAGCCTTCCTCATTTTTGGTAGAAATGTAGACAAAATCCTACAAACTATATAGTAATGTAAAACAAGGTACAAGGTGTCTATAGGACAGGGGAGATTTAGATTTTCTGCAGACACTTGTGGACACTGGACACTTGGATTGTGTGAGGCCCACTGAATATCACAGCGCTATGTCACAGGCTCGATGGCACAGGTGTGAAAAAAGTGACTACAGGATAAGAGAGATTTTGAATTTCTGGGAGATTTTGAATTTCTGCAGACACTGGACACTTTTGGATTGTGTGAGGCCCAATGAATATCAGAGCGCTATGTCACAGGCTCGATGCAGCAGGTGTGAAAAAAGTGACTACAGGATAAGGGAGATTTTGAATTTCTGCAGACACTTGTGGACACTGGACACTTTTGGATTGTGTGAGGCCCACTGAATATCAGAGCGCTATTTCACAGGCTCGATGGCACAGGTGTGAAAAAAGTGACTACAGGATAAGGGAGATTTTGAATTTCTGCAGACACTTGTGGACACTGGACACTTGGATTGTGTGAGGACCACTGAATATCACAGTGCTATGTCACAGGCTCGATGGCACAGGTGTGAAAAAAGTGACTACAGGATAAGGGAGATTTTGAATTTCTGGGAGATTTTGAATTTCTGCAGACACTTGTGGACACTGGACACTTGGATTGTGTGAGGCCCACTGAATATCACAGCGCTATGTCACAGGCTCGATGGCACAGGTGTGAAAAAAGTGACTACAGGATAAGGGAGATTTTGAATTTCTGGGAGATTTTGAATTTCTGCAGACACTTGTGGACACTGGACACTTGGATTGTGTGAGGCCCACTGAATATCACAGCGCTATGTCACAGTCTCGATGGCACAGGTGTGAAAAAAGTGACTACAGGATAAGGGAGATTTTGAATTTCTGCAGACACTTGTGGACACTGGACACTTTTGGATTGTGTGAGGCCCAATGAATATCAGAGCGCTATGTCACAGGCTCGATGCAGCAGGTGTGAAAAAAGTGACTACAGGATAAGGGAGATTTTGAATTTCTGCAGACACTTGTGGACACTGGACACTTTTGGATTGTGTGAGGCCCACTGAATATCAGAGTGCTATGTCACAGGCTTGATGGCACAGGTGTGAAAAAAGTGAATTGTAGAATTGGGCAGAATAGGAATCTCCCTAGAGTGTAGGTCTGTAAGAACGGAACAAGTCCTCCACTTATCCTTCCACAGTGACACACAGATAGCTTCACTGTGGCTGTGATAACAGCCGTTACACGGTACTGTGTGAGGAGCGTGCACCGCTGTATGGTGTTAATAAATGCACGCTCAGTACCTTAGCAGGACAAAAAAAAAAATTGGGATTGCTTTTAAAAAAGCAGTTTGCAGAGCAGTGGGGAAACAGCAATGCAGCTGTCAGGAAGCCTTAGAAGGCAGCCTAACAACCAACACTGCTGATCCACCACAATATAGCCTCCCCTTGCACTGCACACACAGTGACCGGTGTGTTGCACAGGCAAAATCGCTAGCAGCAGAAGCAGTTTTTTTGTCTTCTTCCCTGCCTAACGCTCTCCCTACAGAATCAGCAACCTCTCCCTATGCTAAGATCGGCAGAAGTAAGATGGCGGTCGGCGTGCACGCCCTTTTATAACCCCTGTGACGCCCACCAAAGCAAGCCAATCACTTGCATGCCCTTCTGAAAGATGGTGGCGACCCCTGCCTATGTCATCACATTGCCCACAGTGTCCGTGGATCCTGATTGGCTGAAAAAGAGCGCTAAACAAACTTTTGAAACGTGACTTTGGCGTGTAAGTCGCCGACCTCGTGGCCGACCTCATCCTAGGGTCGGGTTTCATTTCATGAAACCCGACTTTGCCAAAAGTCGGTGACTTTTGAAATTGTTCGACCTGTTTCGCTCAACTCTAGTGGTGAGCACTTTGAACCCCCCAGTGCTTCATAGAAGCTTATAGCGCCCAGGCATGAAAATAAAAATAATCAATTTTTCCACAAACATGATCATTAGTCCCCAATTTTTTTATTTTCCCAAGGGTAACAGGAGAAATTGGACCCCAACAGTTGTTGTCCAATTTGTCCTGAGTACGCTGATATGTGGGGTTAAACCACTGTTTGGGCGCATGGCAGAGGTTGGAAGGGAAGGAGCACCATTTGACTTTTTCAACGCAAAATTGGCTGGAATTGAGATCAGACACCATGTTGCATTTGGAGCGCACCTGATGTGCCCAAACAGTGGAAACCCCCCAATTATAACTCCAACCCTAACCCCAACACACCCCTAACCCTAATGGGAAAATGGAAATAAATAGTTTTTTTTTTAATTTTATTATTTTTCCCTAACTAAGGGGGTGATAAAGGGGGATTTGATTTACTATTTATGGGGGGTTTTTATGTTTGGCAGCTGTCAGAGGCTAAAAGACGCTTTTTATTGTATAGTTTTTGCATCACCACATTTTGAGAGCTATAATTTTTCCATATTTTGACCCACCAAGTCATGTGAGGTCTTATTTATTGCGGGACGAGTTGACGTTTTTATTGGTATCATTTTCGGGCACGTGACAGTTTTTGATCGCTTTTTATTCCAATTTTTGGGACGGAGAATGAACAAAATCCAGCATTTCAAGAATTTCTTTTGGGGGGGTGCATTTACACCGTTCTGAGTGCGGTAAAATTGATAAAGCGGTTTTATTCTTCGGGTCAGTACGATTACAGTGATACCTCATTTACCGTATATACTTGAATATAAGCCGAGATTTTCAGCCCATTTTTTTGGGCTGAAAGTCCCCCTCTCGGCTTATATTCGAGTCATATACACCGGGGGGGCGGAGGTGGGCAGGGGTGTCAGGTCATACTTACCCGTCCTGACGCTGTCTCTTGAGCCCCCAGCTTCTCCGCGCTCTCTCCTCCTGCCTTCAGCGGTCACGTGGTACCGCTCATTAAAACTCATGAATATGCGCATATTCATGAGTTTTAATGAGCGGCATCACATGACCGCTGAACGCAGGAAGAGAGAGTGCGGAGAAGCTGGGGGTTCAAGAGACAGCGTCAGGACGGGTAAGTATAGCGATACTCACCTGTCCTGCGTCTATGGCTGCTTGCTGCTGTCTGTCATCTGTCAGTGACTTCAGACAGCAGAGGGCACGGTGACGTGGTTAGCGCGCACCGCGCCCCCTGCAGTCTGAACGTCACTGACCGATGACGTGGCAGATAGCGGTGAGCAGCCATGGACGCTGGACCGCTGAGTATCTCAGGTGCCAGCAGTGGGGAGAGATCTGCTGTATATCAGTGTATACGGGCTGCTCTGTGTGGGGAGAGATCTACTGTATATCAGTGCATATGGGCTGCTCTGTATGGGGAGAGATCTGCTGTATATCAGTGTATACGGGCTGCTCTGTATGGGGAGACATCTGCTGTATATCAGTGGATACGGGCTGCTCTACATGGGGAGAGATCTGCTGTATATCAGTGTATACGGGCTGCTCTGTGTGGGGAGAGATCTACTGTATATCAGTGCATATGGGCTGCTCTGTATGGGGAGAGATCTGCTGTATATCAGTGTATACGGGCTGCTCTGTATGGGGAGACATCTGCTGTATATCAGTGGATACGGGCTGCTCTACATGGGGAGAGATCTGCTGTATATCAGTGTATACGGGTTGCTCTGTATGGGGAGAGATCTTCTGTATATCAGTGTATACGGGCTGCTCTGTATGGGGAGAGATCTGCTGTATATCAGTGTATACAGGCTGCTCTGTATGGGGTCAGCATATGGGGCAATAATCTATGGAGCTTCTTCTGGGGACATCATATGGGGGAATAATCTATGGAGCATTTCCCACCCTAGGCTTATACTCGAGTCAATAAGTTTTCCCAGTTTTTGTGGCAAAATTAGGGGGGTTGGCTTATACTCGAGTATATACGGTATGTCTTTTTTTATGCTCTGGCGCTTTTATGCAATGAAAACAATTTTATATAAAAAATAATTATTTTTGCATCGCTTTATTCTGCGAGTTATAACTTTTTTGTTTTTTCGCTGATGACGCTGTGTGGCAGCTCGTTTTTTGAGGGACAAGATGACGTTTTTAGCGGTACCATGGTTATTTATATCCGTCTTTTTGATTGCGCATTATTGTACTTTTTGTTCATCGGTATGATAATAAAGCATTATCTTTTGCTTTGTTTTTTATTTTTATTTTTTAAGGGGTTCGCTAAAGGGGTTAACTAATGGGACAGTTTCATAGGGCGGGTTGTTACGGACGCAGCGATACTAAATATGTGTACTTTTATTGTTTCCAAAAAATGAATTTTATTGAATTTTTTTTTTTAAATTTATTTAGCGATTTTTTTTATAAATTATTTTTACACTTTTTTTAACTTTAGTTTCAGACTAGCTTTTCTGGGTGCAGGGCCGCCGCTAAGCCTTGCCCCCGGCCGCACCCCCTCCTGACATCTCCTCCGATCGCATGACTGTGCATGCGATTAGCGTACCCTATATTTAGCGATGGATGCGCTGATCGTGCGCTGGTCTGATTTTGCTGGCGCTGTGCCCAGCGCACAAAAATGCGCTGTTGCATTTTTGTGCGCAGGGCGCAGCGCCAGCAAAATCAGACCAGCGGTCGCTGTGACAGATCAGCGATCTCACACAGGCACTGACAAGGCTTCCTCATGCCTGTGCTGTGCAGACAGTGAGGAAGCTGGCTCCCTGCAGGCCCCCAAAGGTCCTCCCCACCATATTGGATCCGGGGACCTGCAGGGAAGGAGGCCCCCGCAGCAGCGCTGCACATCGCACTGCTGTGGGGGTCTCAGGGAAGCACGGAGATTGCCCCCTCCCTGCCGATGCTTCCCTAAACCCCCGGTACACTGCGATCATGTTTGATCGCAGTGTGCCAGTGGTTAATGTGCCGGGGGCGGTCCACGACCACCCCTGACACATAGTGCTGGGTGTCCGCTGTGATAATCAGCTGACACCTGGCTGCGATCAGCGGCGCTCCCCCCGTGAGCGCCACTGATCGCTATGACGCACTAACCCGTCCATGGGCATAGGGGCCCGGGGCCCATGGACAGGATAGTATGTCAGATGTCAGGAAGGGGTTAAAAACATGAAAACACCTGATGCGTTACTGGCGCGGTAAAAACGCTCTTAGTCATAGAATACAGCGAAAGGAATGATCCGGTAATAAATAGTATGACAGAACCAATCACAGCAGAGTAAATAATTACATTAATATGCACAAGGTGTAACAAAAATGATCATAACAAAGATGCAAAACAAACTAATAAATATAAAGCAAATAATTTCTGAAATTCATTCCCTTCGGATACTTTGTATCCAATTTGAGAATCCAAAATGCTTCTCTTGTAGTTCATAATTTCCGTCTTTTTTCTCCTCGAATTGGATTATGCAATGTCTCAAAACCATAAAAAGCAAAATGTGAAACATCTCCCTTAAGTGTATTAACA
This sequence comes from Dendrobates tinctorius, assembly GCF_039654945.1. Taxonomy (NCBI): domain Eukaryota; kingdom Metazoa; phylum Chordata; class Amphibia; order Anura; family Dendrobatidae; genus Dendrobates; species Dendrobates tinctorius. The sequence continues at coordinate 37,771,372 of NW_027361683.1, forward strand.
AAATGTTTAGAAGCTCCAGAGAAAGCTGCATTTTTATTACAAATAATAGATAAATGTTCTGCAATCCTTATTTTTAACTTTAAAATACCGTATATACTCATGTATAAGCCGACCCGCCTAATTTTGCCACAAAAAACTGGGAAAACTTATTGACTCGCGTATAAGCCTAGGGTGGAACATGCAGTAACTACTGGTAAATTTCAAAAATAAAAATAGATACCAATAAAAGTAAAATTAATTGAGACATCAGTAGTTTAAATGTTTTTGAATATCCATATTGAATCAGGAGCCCCATATAATGCTCCATACAGTTCATGACGGGCCCCATAAGATGCTCCATGCAAAATACACCCTATATAATGCTGCACAAAAGTTAATAATCGCCCCATAAGATGCTTCATAGAATAAAATGCCCCATATGCTGCTCCTTAAAGGCTATGGCCCCATAAGATGTTCTATAGATTATGCCCCATATGCTGCTCCATAAGATGCTCCATAGATTATGCCTCCATAAGATGCTCCATAGATTATGCCCCCAAAAGATGCCCCATAGATTATGCCCCCAAAAGATGCCCCATAGATTATGCCCCCAAAAGATGCCCCATAGATTATGCCCCATAAGATGCCCATAGATTATGCCCCATAAGATGCTCCATAGATTATGCCCCATAAGATGCTCCATAGATTATGCCCCCATAAGATGCTCCATAGATTATGCCCCCATAAAATGCTCCATAGGTTATGCCCCATAAGATGCTCCAGAGATTATGCCCCCATAAAATGCCCCATAAAATTCTCCATAGATTATGCCTCATATGCTGCCCCATAAGATGCTTCATAGAACATGCCCCATATGCCGCTGCTGCAAATTAAAAAAATGACATGCTCACCTCTCGTCGCTGGGGGCCAGGTGCCAGGTCCTGAGCAGGCGGTGTCGCCGCTGGCTCAGGACCTGGCGCCTGAGATATTCACCTTTCCCCGGTCCATCTCTGCTCGCCATATCATCGCGCCCTCTGCTGCCTAAACGTCACTGACAGAGGATGCGGCAGACAGCGGCGAGCAGTGCTGGACTGGAGACAGGTGAATATTGGATATACTTACCCCCTCCTGACACGGTCTCTGCAGCCCCATTTCTCCCACGGTCTCCCTTCCTTCAGCGGTCACATGGTACCGCTCATTAAAGTCATGAATATGTGCATATTTATGAATTTAATGAGCGGTACCACATGACTACTGATGGAAGAAGGGAGACCATGGGAGAAGCGGGGGGCTGCAGAGACGTGCTGGGGGGTATGTATGATCTGATACCCTTGCTTCCCCTCTCCCGCCGACCCCCCTGGAGTATATGACAAGCATATAAGCCGAGAGGGGGACTTTCAGCCCAAAAAAATGGACTGAAAATCTCAGCTTGTACGCAAGTATATACGGTAGTACATCCAATGTACTGAAGTTTACATGACAGGCAGCAGATGCAATATACAACATATTGAGTATCACAATTAATAAGCAATATAATATTATGAGAAAAACCAATGAGAAAAACCATGGCTTGACATGCCGGAATCAAGTTTTTGCGATTTTACCTCATTCAGGTCCGTCATCTGCCAATGGAAATATAGGGGGTTTCCATGTTAATGGTAGTACAAATGCTCTGGAAAAGCAAAATAGCCCTTACGCCCCAAAAGAGATTCAGCAAATTCTCCGCTCTCCAATCCAAATGCACCCTCCCTTCTGAGCATCAGTGTGTGTAAACCACATTTAGTGCCCACGTTTGACATTTCTGTAGTGATGAGAGCCTGCCTAATTTACAGGTGCATGTCTACAGAAGCATGAGCTGGTCATAATTTACTGGTCACTATAAGGTATTGCTCACTACAATGTACTGGGCACTATAGCGCACTGATCACTACAATGGCTGTTTGCAATTTTCACTCAGCAACATCCACTACTGTTTATTTCTGGAAAACACCCATGGAGTCAAAATCCTCACTACGCCTATAGACTAATTCCTAAAGGTGTATAATTTTCAAAATGGGGGGCACTTGACGGGGAATTCTGCTTTTCTCTAGCATTTAGAGGGGAGTTGTGGCAATGCTGCGGACAATTTCGCAGCATTTCTGCAATGTGGGCACATAGCCTTACCCTTGTGAATATAGAAAATGTGGGGCTAAAAACATTTTTGTGGGAAAAATGTTTTTTTTTTTTTTAATGGCTCAACATTATAAACTTTTGTGACGCACCTTGGGTTTCCAGGTGCTCACCACAAATCTAGATAAGGTCCCTGAGGCATCTATTTTCCAAAATGGTGTAGAAAAATTTGGTACTCAACTTAAATGTTCAAGAGAAGTTTAATGTTGTCCGTGATCAGTAAATCAGTCACACAAACGTTTCGGTCACATCCTGACCTTCTTCCGTGTATCAACTACTTATGTATATCACTTGTATGGACAAAGGCTTAATGTTACAATGGTTGTGGCACCTAGTGGCACAAACGAATTGGTAAAGACAGCCAGGAGAGTTTTTTGTCTTCAAGGTAAATGATTGTTGCACCTAGTGGAGCGAAAGAAATGGTGAGGACAGCCAGGGGTGATTAGACCATAGTCCTGAAGTAGAAAGAGCCAGTACTAGGTCTATGCCATGTGGTAGGGTTGTTAAGGTATACAATGTAGACCCAGTATCCACCAATCATCATCGGACAAAAAGGAAAAATTGGGTCTAAAGGAAAATTTTAGTGAAAAAAAGTTAAGTTTATTTTTTCCTTCCACATTCCATTAATTCCTGTGAAAGGGTTTATAAACTTTTTAAATGTGATTTGAGCACCTTGCAGTGTGCAGTTTTTAGAATGGTGTCACTTTGGGGTATTTACTGCCATATAGGCCCATCAAAGTCACTTCAAATGTGTGGTGGTCCCTAAAAAAATGGTTTAGTAAATTTTGTTGTAAAAATGAGAAATCGCTTGTCAACTTTTAATCCTTATAACTTCCTAACAAAAAAATTGTTTCAAAAATTGTGCTGATGTAAAGTAGACATGTGGGAAATGTTATTTATTAACTATTTTGTGTGACTCTGTAATTTTAAGACGATAAAAATTAAAAGTTTGAAAATTGCAACATTTTTTAAATTTTTGCTAAATTTCAAATTTTTTCACAAATAAACGTAAGTTATATCAAAGAAATGTTACCACTGTCATGAAGTATAATATATCACGAAAAAACAGTCTGGTATCCACTGAAGTGAGTTATGACCTCAAAGTGACAGTGGTCAGAATTGAAAAAATTGGCCTGGTCAGGAAGGTGAAAACAGGCTTCAGGATGAAGCTATTAATACATACAGGTGCTTTTCACAAAATTACACTATCATCAAAAAGTTAATTTATTTCTGTTCTTCAATACATAAAGTGAAACTCATATTATATATAGTAATTACAAACAGTCATAGTCATTACAAACAGAGTGATCTATTTCAAGTGTTTATTTTATTTTCATTAGTGTATATGCACACAGTCTTTTTTTGGTTTTGCTTGTTTCCATGGCCAGCGGGAACATGCTTTAACTTCATGCATGTTTTCAAGTCATACTCTGGCTCAGTTTTCTGTTTTTTTTTTCTTAATATTTTTGTATTCAGTACAAATAGGGTGAGGCCCCCTTTTCACTGAGCTGGACAATTCATATATAGTCACTCCAAAGATTGGTGTCCGGTTAAGACGCGGTTACTCTCTGCCACTGTTTTTAACATTAGAGAGTGTACTTACTGTCCCAATTGGGTATACCTTGTTGTGGTGGGACAGCTTTATGCTTTTTTTAATCAAAAATAGTGTTTACTAAATACCCTATGTTAATTATTTAATGCACTTGCTTTTTTACTTATTTATTTTCATTATTGTATATGCACACTTTGTCTTTTTTTGGTTTTGCTTATTTCTGTTTATGTTTTTGATTATGGATTACAGCCAAGGAAAACCCAAAAGTCATTATCTCAGAAAATTAGAATAATTAACAAAAAACACCTGCAAAGGCTTTCTAAGCATTTATAAAGGTCCCTTACTCTGTTTCAGTAGGCTCCACAAACAAGGGGAAGACTGCTGACATGACAGCTGAAGGCAGTCATTTGACACACTCCACAAGGAGGGTAAGCTACAATAGGTCATAGATAAAGAAGCTGGCAGTTCATAGAGTGCTGTATCCAAGCATATTAATGTAAAATTGGAAGGAAAACACCAAGGTTACTTACCAGTAGCCTTTTTTTTCAGAACCCATCATAGCACACCTGAGAGAGGGATCCGCTCAGCCAGGACAGGAAGCCTACTGAAATAGAAGAGCGTTACCTCTCCCCTGCTTCAGTTGGGTTACAGAGCATGAGAGGACCTCTGGTTAATTTACACACATAGCCAACACCACATTATAAAAAACTCCCAAACTACAGTGCACACCAAAAGGTGAGAAGGGGGGACTATACGGGTGCTGCCATAGGTTCCGGAAAAAAACAGCTAACGGGAGAGATTTTTGGAGAATTGAAACACCTTACCAACACTTGCTTCTACCAAAGGTCAAGTCAGCAGAGGAGGACAGATTCAGTTGTAGTGCTTAAAGAAAGTAGATGGTGAGCACCAGGTATCGGCCTTACAGATCTGATCAATTGATACCTTCCCCTTTTCTGCCCAGGAGGTTGCCACAGCTCTGGTCGAGTCAGCCTTGATGTCTTGAGGAACTGCAGCACCTCTTGTAGCGTAATAGTGTAAGATAAACTAATGGCCATCCTGATTAGTGATTGGTGAATTTGCTTGGAAAATGACTGCCAAACATAAATTTGGCACGAATATAGCAAATTTGGATTTGCGTTTGGAAACGCAAGCATAATTTTATGAAATCTGAAAAAAATCGGTAGCATTCAGTAAAAGTGTGAGAAAATATTTGCGTTGCCACAAAAGTATTTTCAGCACTTTAGCAATGATAATAGTGGTGTATTATCAGCATTTGGCATGTGTTTGATGAGGGGAGGGGGTTTGCCGAGCTCAGAGGTGAGGCGTTCTTGTAAACTGTCATTTTATTCAGTCGCCATGATAGCAACACGAGAGAGGGGATCCGCGCTTCAGGGACAGGATATATCTGCAGAAGACCAAAGAAGTTCCCAGGCCTGGCAGGTCGACTCAGGCAGCGTACCGGTGAGTATACGCGCGAGGGGACCTTTTTTCTTCCTCGGGTCTGTGCCGGCTGGCGGCGTCTGGGGCGTGTGCTCCTGCCTCTCGTGGGTGTTGACGGCCGTGCCGAGCTTTCGCTGTGCGGTGAAGGCGGTGGTTGTGGTCTCGGCGTCTGCCCGCCGCCGTCAGGTCACAGCCAGAGTAACGTGACAGAAGGGGGCGGCCCTTGATGACGCGGCCGGCAGCGCGGTCCGATGACGCGGCCGGGCGTGCGCTGTGGGGGCTGCGGCGCCGGTTCTTTTCTGGGTAGCGTGATGCTGCACCAGGCCGGGTGGACGCCGGCAGGGGGGATGCGGCCCGGTGAATGGGCGTCATCTAGCGAGGGCGTGATCTCGGGGAGGCGTAGGAGGCATTCCCAGCGCACATTACAATACCGGGCAGGCCACCTGGCTTCACCTGCTGGCCCCAGCCGGGGTGGGTACCATTCGGGGAGGCCGGCTATGTAAAGGAGCTGCAATGGTGTCCAGGGGTACCCCCGCAGACAGGTCCATTCCATATAATGGACTCACCGCAGCACAGTGGCAACAGCAGCAGCATTCGGGGTACACCCGCAGCAGCTTCTCTGTGAGAAGCCCTATGGTTCAGCTTCCCAATGGCGGTCTAGTGACAGTAACCGCCTTACAGTAGCTAAGTCCAGTCAGAAGTCTAAGTCCGGCAAGTCCTCAGGCCGCAGAGACACATCGGCTGGGAAGGACCCCCCGCAGATTACGGTACCACTCACTTACAGACCGTGGGTAAGTGATCTCCGTGAAAGTTCACTTGACGATATATTGTCTCCCCTTAGGTTCTGCAAAAACCGAACACAGGGAGTGTGTTGAGTGTGCGGTTCCATTCCCTGAAGGCCACGGGAAAAGGCTGTGCAGACTGTGCATCCAGAACTTAGTAGCGGAAGAGACTCCAGACCTGACCACCACTCTGAGGCAGTTGGTCAGACAGGAGACAGGGATACAGTTAAAGCCCTACCATAGGGAAGATGGGTTACAAAGGTAGAACCCGGGCTCCCGATTTCAGATTCAGGGAGCGACTCAGGGGTATTAAAATCAGATTCGTCCCCTTCATCCTCGTCGTCTTCAGAGGCCAGAGGAGGTCGCTCATGCTTCCTGCTCGACCAGATAAATCGGCTGGTGAAAGCAGTGATCAGTACTATGGGAATTGAGGAGCCCCAGTCAGAAAGATCAATGCAGGATCTAATGTTTAAAGTACTAGACGGGAAGACTCGAAGATCCTTTCCAGTCATTGATAAAAATAAATTCCCCGGTTACTCGGGAATGGAAAAAACCCGAAAGAAAGGGTTCCTTCCTCCAGCATTTAAAAGGAGGTACAGCCTGTTCTCTGATGGCGTGGCTAGACCGCCTAGAGGAACAGCTCAAGGACAAGGTTCCTAGGGAAGAAATTTTATCCTCCCTTCCTATGATCCAGGGTGCAGCGGCGTTTTCTTTCAGACGCATCAGCGGTCTCTGTAAAACTAGCGAACAGATCGGCGGCCCGGTCTAATGCTCCCCGCAGAGCCTTAGGGCTGAAGTGTTGGCCAGGAATTTCCCTTGTGAAGGGGGACATCTATTTGGCTCAATGCTAGAAGAGTTATTGGAAAAAGCCGGCGATGGCAAAAAACGGTTCCCTTACTTGGGAAGACCCCCATATAGGTGGGACTCTAATAGAAGGTGGTTCGACCAAAGAAGGTCAAATAAAGAGAGAACCAGATACGACAGCAGCAGGAGGAAAAGTAGAGGATATATGTTCAATTCCTCCCGTGACCGCAGAAGGCTGCAATGACTGACGGACCAGGTCGGAGGCAGGCTTTTACACTTCTATCTGGCTTGGACAAATATTTCAAATAGCCATTGGATTCGGAGCATCATTAAGAAGGGGCTAAAATTTGAGTTCCGAGAAAACACCTAATAACATATTTATTTTGACTCCCGTTCGTTCTTCATCTACAGAACAACTGGTGCTGGAGTCTGTGGTCCCGGAACTTCGGCAGATGGGAGTCCAGGTGGAAGTCCCAGAGGTACAAAGGGAATTCTACTCCCCCCTCTTTTTTGGTCAAGAAGCCAGATGGCTCCTTCCGTACTATCATAAATCTCAATAAATTTATTTTAATTCGCTCCTTCAAGATGGAGTCAGTTAAATCTGCCATAAAGCTATTATTCAATGGATGTTTCACGGTGGTCTTAGACCTTATTGACGCTTACTATCTCATCCCGATACACGCAGACCACCAGCAGTTTCTAAGAGTAGCAGTTTCATTAGGTGGAATAGTAAGCCATTTCCAATTCGGAGCACTTCCCTTCGGGGTTGCACTCCAAGTTTTTACTAAGATAATGGCAGAAGTTATGGCAGAAGTTATGGCACATTTACACGAGCAGGATATTCTTGTGATCCCTTATTTAGAGGATCTGCCAATTGTGGGACACGCGGAATCACATTGCACCGCACAATTAGGAAAAGTAATATCCAGCCTTCAAGAGTTGGGATGGATTATAAATTTCAAAAAATCACGGTTGCAGCCCCTGAAAGTGCAGCAGTTCCTCAGCCTTGTCCTAGATTTCAAGATACGAGAATGTCGGTAACCGGAGCCAAAAGTGTACAGTATTCTGCGACAAACACTCAGGGCAATACATAACCCTTTGGTCACTCTAAGGGGGGGCAATGACACTACTTGGCTCACTCACTTTATGTATACCCACGGTTCTCTGGGCCCAATACCACACCAGAACCCTGCAGTGGGACGTGTGGCACAACACTTGTCGGCTAGAAGGTCACCTAGAGAGAAAATTTACATTATCCTCTGAGTCAGTACAATTACTACAATGGTGGACACACATGCCATACCTGAGTAGAGGGGTTCCCTGGGTGAATCATATCTCCCATATCATAACCACGGATGCTAGTCCCAGGGGCTGGGGAGCGCATATGGGGGATATGTGGGTCCAGGGGGTATGGACACCATCCGAGCAAGATTACTCATCTAATCTAAAAGAGCTATTAGCTGTGGAGCGGGCCCTAAGTAGTTTCCTTATGTCCCTACGGGGCCGACACGTCAGGCTTCTCTCAATCAGATAGCGAGGTTCATTTACTATCCCTTACACCCCTCCATATAAAAGGGAAACACAATATCACGGCCGATTTCCTGAGCCGCAACAAGCTCAAATAAGGAGAGTGGGAAATGAACGGGGCCATATTCAAACAGATCATGCACATGTGGGGTCCCCAGAAATAGACTTTTGTTTTGCCAACAGAAAGAACAGACAACTACATCAGTTTTGTTCTTTGGATCCCAGAGAAAACCTGTACTCAGTGGGCGCTCTCCTAATCTCGTGGATCTTCGGCCTGGCTTACGCCTTCCCCCCACTGAATCTAATACCGATAGTTCTGGGAAAGATTCGAGAAGACAAGGCTCGCATAATCCTGATAGCCCCATTCTGGTCCAGAAGACTGTGGTTTCCTTGGCTGAGGAAGAGGGCTGTGACTCGGCCATGGATTCTGACGGAGCTCCCGGATCTCCTCTCCCAAGATCCAGTATTCCATCCACGAGTGTCCAATCGGCATCTAGCGGCTTGCAATTTGAAGGGGCACTACTGAGTGGGTAGGACTTCTCCTGGGGGCTACTAAACACCCTATTGAAAAGCAGAAAACCTTCCACAACAAATATCTATGTCAGAATTTGTCGACTTCGGTGGTGGAGGTTGGTCAAAGAAATTTGCATTAACCAGATATTAGAATTCCTGCAGAAGGGGTTAGAGATGGGTCTAGCCACGAATACGCTTAGAGTCCAGGTTTTGGCTCTAGGGGCACTATACAACTGTAATCTAGTGGGCAATTACGGACTATCCAGATTCATAAAAGCAGCGGCTAGGTGCAGGCCCACCATTAAAAAGAAGCTAGTTCCATAGGATCTGAACCTGGTGCTATCAGCTTTAACAGTAGCCCCGTTTGAGCCTATTGATTCTGCCCCCATTAGAATCCTATCCTTCAAAACTGCCCTGCTGGTTGCGCTAATGTCTGCTAGGAGGGTTAGTGAACTGCAGGCTCTCTCTAGACTTCCCCGTATAATCAGTTTAGGGAAGACCGATTCGTACTAAAACCAAACCCCTTGTATCTGCCAAGGTTGCTTCAAAGTTTCACAGATTACTAGAGATAGTCCTTCCCTCCTTCTGCCCAAATCCTGTTAGCCGGTCAGAGGAAAAAACTTCATTCCCTAGATGTAAGAAGGTGTCTCCTTAATTATGTTTCGGCCACAGATCCATGGGGAAAGGACAATTCCTTATTTGTATCCTTTCAGGGAGTTAGGAAAGGACTTAGAGTGTCCAAAAACACTTTAGCCAGGTGGATTAGGGAGGCAATTTCTTTTATACAACAGGTGGTGTGGAAATCCCGGAAGGTATAGGAGCACACTCCACTTGGACCATGGCAACATCCTGGGCAGAAAGGTCAGAAGTATCCATTGAGGACATATGTAAGGCAGTTACGTGGTCCTCTCCATCCACCTTCTTTAACCACTATAGATTGGATTTAAGCGATTCCTCCAATCTCACATTTGGGAGAAAGGTGCTTTAGGCAGCTGTCCCACCCTAAACTCTTTTCATCTCCGCACATCTCATGGTGCTGTCATGGCGACTGAATAAATGCTTAGCTACTTACCGGTAGCTGTGTTTTTCAGGAGCCCATGACAGCACCTTTGCATTCCCTCCCTTTTTTCACGTATGGACTGGCACCTTTCTTTCGTGAGTTAGGCCTTAGTCACGGGGGTGAAGAATATTTAGTTTGGATGTGTATATACAGTATATAAATTGCTACTAACCGGTGAGGTCCTCTCATGCTCTGTAATCCAACTGAAGTGGGAGAGAGGGCCGCCCTTTTTATGTCTGTAGGTTTCCTGTCCCTGGAGGGCGGATCCCCTCTCTCGTGGTGCTGTCATGGGCTCCTGAAAAACACCGCTACAGGTAAGTAGCTAAGCATTTTTGTTTCCTAACTTTATGTGGGCACATTGCGGCTAGCCAATCAGCACAGGAAACACCCACATAGTCCTGACACAAAGGCTTGGTGTCATTGGCTGCTGAAATCACATGTCCCTCTTCATATAAATAGTGGACATCATGTTTTAGTGCAATTTCCACACTGTAACAGCACAGAGAGGATGCTCCTGACGCTGGCACTGTTAGCAGCAAGATTTTAGCTAGTTAGCTAGGTGGTTGTATATCAGTCAGATAGTGTAGCTAGCTACTGTCCAGTGTGGCTGTTAACTTTATCGTCCAGCACTTTTTTTTGGCTATTACTGAGGTGCACAGACAAAGCCAGCAGGGCACATGTCCTACAAGTGTGTTATGCACTGCTTCTATTGTGCTCCATGCATGCATTCTAATTAATATTTTTTCAGTAGCTAAAAGTGAAAGCCTGCTGTATCCCACCTTGTAATTTTGTACTGTAGTGATATGAAACTGTCTGCAGACCTAAGGCACATTAAAAAAATAATAATTTTTCAGTTGCAAAAATTTAGACAACCCACCGTATCTCACTTTGTCATTTTGTTGGGTTAAAATTAAGCTGTAGAGGCCTGATACAGAGGCCACAAAAAATTCTTCTGTTCCTAGTATCATAAAGTAGGGGACCTGACTTTCAAATAGTTTGCAGCATAACTTTTGTCATACAGGCCTCATCCAGACTCAAACAATTCGTTTTTCTGTGACTAACACGATGCTGCACGCCATATTTCAACTTGGAATTTACTGTTGCTGAAATTCAGCTGTTTGCAGAGGTGGTACAGAGTTTAAAATCTAATTTTTTGTTGCTAATACTATGCTCCTACCACACTATCTGAGCAACCTGATGGGGAAAAAGCAAGGCCGTGGTGGAAGGGGTATTAGGCTTTGTGTTCAAGGTGAAAAAAAGGGAGAAAAGAGACACAGGATAACATGCATGCAACAGCAGAATGTCCATGTGAAAAAAGGCTTTTATTGAGATACAATAGCCAGAGAGATCCAAGTGTACAATAAAAACAATTAAAAACCACAAATCAAACAAAAGTGGCCAGGTGGAGAACACATGCAGTATACAAAGGAAGAAATGTTTATACAAATAAGTGTTTCAAAAAAATGCATTCACAACAATGCCCTCTATCACCATATAATATGCATAAATTGTTTAGTATAAACATATGGACAATTTGCAGCAATAAAGTCTGATCAGTCTAATAGTCACTTGTAGGTATGTAAACAATCCAAATGATTACCATGCAAGTCCATAGATGAGGGAAGGCAATTGCTGGATCACATGAAAATTACCTAAGCATACTCACACTGCCCACAGAACCCAACGTGTGTCGCTGCTAGCCTGCAGCTTCCTCAGGGGAAGTAGCCAGGAATGATATCAAGTCCCCTTTATAGTACAATTGCAATTGTAATCACTACAGCGTACTCCGACACCTGAGTGCGGCGTCAGCTGTGTGATGAAGATAACCTGAGTCCAGAATGAGTCATGACGCCTGCGCAGTAGATAGCATTGTATTCCTGAGAGATTGTGAAGGAGACTCTAGCAGTTCAAAAGCCAGAGACCAGGAGCCAGGAGGTGCCCCACATGTAACAAAGCTGCTGCTCTGTAAGCCAGGCAGGGAGGGTGGTTTTTAACTCTTTCTCCTCACATAGCCCAGCACCCAAGAATGACATCAGTGCTCCATTGCAAACTTATGCTATCAACTTGGAAAAATAAAGTGATAATAGAGCGCCAGTACCTTGCAGCAGTGTCCATGCTCAGAATCACATGTAATACAAAAATCAATGCAAATACTAAAAAGAAAAAAAAAAATAATAATGCACAAATGACATGGAAACTGCACCTAAAAAACTGCAGCATGTGAACAATGTATCCTAAAAATGGTGGACGCAGACAATCAGCAAGAGATATATATACCTTTAAATATATCAAAAGGGTAATGCAATTTCATGGATTACAACAATCAGGTAACCAATATAAACAGTAGGGAAAATATCAAAGATGAAAAAATATTCCATAAAAATCGATGATGCCATAATTCATAGTACCAAACTGAATGGTCAATTCTGTATCAGTAACTATCTTTCTAATCAGAATGTATATTAAAAAAAACTCAGGATATTCAACACAGCAACCAATGTGATTGATGGTATAAATAAATCCTATCATGAGGAAGAATTATTTTTTTTCCTTTTCTATTTTCCTTTAGATGGAACTAGAGGGCCTATCAAACCCAAACTAAAAAATTTTTTTTGGCTCTAATGAAAATCATGATAGAAAATAGCAAAAAAAAAAAATGCATAGAGGTACATGAAAAACACCAAATCGACACAAGGCCCCTTAGAATGTCAACACCAATCAGGCCATGAGGAAGCCAGTGAAGGACAAATCCTCATTGATGCCCCCAGATCTGACCATGTTCAATTGAAAATCCATCTGGACTCCAACCGCAATAATTCGCTCAATCTGTCAGCTTTGCGAATATTGTGTTTGATCTTCTGCAAACCCACCACAGTAAGGGCCCTAATTTGGCTATTATGAAATTCCAAAAAATGTGAAGCCACTGAGCTCAAGCTTTTACCCTTGGCCAGGTCTGATCCAGCCAAATTAATGTTGGAAGTGTGCTGCTGCACACATTTACGCAATTCTTGGGATGTGTGTCCAATGTAAACTTTAGAACATGGACAGACTAGTGCGTATATGACGTTGTGCGTTTTACAATTAGTGTAATCTCGTAGCTGGTATTCGCATCCATCCTGTGGGTTAGTGAAAGTGTGGGTGCGAATCATGAAGCCACACGCATTACACTCCCCACACGGAAAGGAGCCCCGTAAGCGAAATCCTGTTTGGGTTCTTACAGTGGGCCTAACAAAATGACTCCGCACAAGCGAATCTCACAAATTAGGTGCTCTCCGTGCAGTTAGGAGGGGTCTTTCAGGTAAGAGGTTAGAAATACGCGCCTCAGTTTTCAAAATTGGCCAGTGAGTCTCAAAAAGTTTCCTCATTTTGTCCCACTGGTTGTGGAACATCGTGATGAAACGAATTTGGCTGTCACCAATCCGTGAGACAGGTTTTAAAAGCTCACATGTACAAGAAAAATGGCAAACAGCACTTGCAGGATCAAAGGGATGCACGCTCACCGTCCAGAGACCCAACAGGACCACAGGAATTCCAATGAAACGAAAAGGAGCAGCATCCAATCCAGGTGAGAAATATATCGATTTATTCAGCCATGATACAATGCAACGTTTCAACCACCAAGTGGTCTTTTTCAAGCATACACAGTAAGAAAAAGGGCGGTCTTTATATAGGCCCAAAGAACCAATCAACAAAATGGAATCGCCCACCACCCAAAACAACAACAGTAATATGCATAAATACGAAATACAATAACATACATTATATACAAGAATGATAATGTGTACAAAACATCATTTAAAAAAAGGACAAATGTAATCATGCCGCAGTATAAAGAAAATAGAGCCAATCACTTTCCTATCCTAGCCAATCATCTGATGGCATCCTCTGTTGTCCTAACAACCCCCAACCAATAGATCACAAGTTAGCAACTAGTGTTATCAGTAAAGTCAAACATAGCCAATTAAAGCACCTCCTTAAAATCGGTGCCAAATTCAATAGCCTATAGTGGTTGCTAACACATTACCTAATGCTCCCAGTATTCACGAATCCCCATCAATCTAACAGAAGTGATGGAAAACGTCAGAGGCTCAGCATCAGCAATCGCGACCCAGGAGTCAAAATCCCGCGACACCACGTCATCAGACGCCCGCGCATGCGCATCGGCGCCAAGAGACCTCGCTGGTATCCACTCTATACACAAACATCGCGATGTCACGCTATCCAAGTCCCACGCTTGCGCAGTCGCGCATCGGGAATACCATGGCGACCACAATGTCAACCAAGTTAGCCGCGCCTGCGTAGAGGTGCGCAACATATGTAACCCAACCAAAAGGACGGACACATAGCTAATGCCGTTAATCAACACAAGCCACAGTATAGATTAGGTCAACGCAGCAGTATACTAGATATGATACCCTAGAAAAAACCTACATATCCAAGTACAGTTAGATTATAATTACTTTATAGCAGTCACCTAACCAATCGCCAATCACATCATACTGTCAATTTATCCGATAATGTAACCAGGAGCTAAACCTAAGTAATAAAAAACAATATAAAGTGACCCAATATAATAATTTTGAAGCCAAAAAAACTTTATTCTCATCTTCACATAAAAAAGAAAAAAAGGGGGGAGGAAAAGGGGAGAGAAAAGGGAGGGAGGGCAAGAGGGCATGGGGATAATCAATGTAATTATACATCAATAGACCAACAAGTCTTCAGGGAAATTCAATCCCCATGTCCTCAAGTCATTCCACTGCAACATTCTACAAAAATACAAAAAATAATTAAAATCAATCAATACTGTTCAAAACAACAGGATGACACGTCAAGACTCATATGGATTATTTAGTGCAAATCTGCAGATTATAGTCAAGATTCAAACCTTTCTGTTGAAGAGTATCCAAGATCGAAATCCATCTCAGCTCTTTCTTTTTCAATAATGTAATCCTATCACCACCCCGCCTTGACAGTGGAACACCATCTATCACCCTGAATCTCAACTGATTCACAGAATGTCTACAGTCCAAGAAATGCTTCGGTATTGGAAGCTCCAAAAGTTTTGTTCTAATTGTGCTCTTATGTTTACTAATCCGTGCCCGAATTTCCATGGTAGTTTCCCCTATATACGTTAGCCCACATGGGCAAACAATCACGTAATTAACAAAACTAGAGGAACACGTAAATCTTTCTTTAATCAGGAATTTTTTTCCAGTATGTGGATGAAAAAAACAATCCCCTTTGATCATATTCCCACAGCAGGCACATCCAAGACATGGAAAATTACCCACAGTCAGAGGACCCAATGTCAATTGTCGCAACATTTTACTAGATCCCACATCAGCCTTGACCAATTTATCACGGAAATTCCATCCACGTCGATAGGAAGCAATAGGTCTAATAGTGAACTCAGGGATTTCAGGTAATCCCCTATGCAGTACATCCCAGTGTTTATTTAAAATCCCAATAATCCTATCACTAACTGGACAAAAAGTGGATACAAAAGGAACCCGTTTGACTGGTAACTTGTCACATCTCCGAAAGAAATCGTCAGCTGCCAAATTCATGGCTCTATTCTTGAATCTTTTAACCTGCCTAATTGGATACCCCCGGTTGGTAAATTTTTCACACATTTCATCAAGTCTAACATGTAACCTATCCTCATCCTTGACTATTCTACGTACTCGTAGCATCTGACTCCAGGGCAAAGACTCCACCATCTTCCTTGGATGAT
This sequence comes from Dendrobates tinctorius, assembly GCF_039654945.1. Taxonomy (NCBI): domain Eukaryota; kingdom Metazoa; phylum Chordata; class Amphibia; order Anura; family Dendrobatidae; genus Dendrobates; species Dendrobates tinctorius. Next base: position 37,786,932 of record NW_027361683.1, read on the forward strand.
TACTATTAAAAAGCAAAAGGCTATTCCTGTCAGTTTCTTTCACATATAGATCTGTACATAATACATTCCCTTCCTTGTATACCAATGTGTCCAAAAATTGGACTTGAGTAGAAGATTGTGTCAAAGTGAACTTCAATTCTGGATATACTCCATTTAACTCAGTGTGAAAATTACATAAATCTTCAAAACTCCCATCCCATATGCAAAAGACGTCGTCGATGTAGCGCCACCAGGCCCGAACGTGACCCCAAAAGTTGGACTTGTACACATAACGATCCTCAAATACCGCCATATAGATGTTTGCATAAGTAGGGGCCACATTGGACCCCATGGCGGTACCCCTAATCTGCAGGTAATAATCATCCCCAAAAAGAAAATAATTCTTCCTAAGGATGAAACCTAACAGAGTAAGAATCATCTGTGTACACTCAGGGGTCACGTCAGAGCCTGATAGCACCACATCGACAGCCTCCAACCCTTTGTCATGCTGGATTGATGTATATAATGAGGTTACGTCAAATGAAACTAATAATGTATCAGAATCAACCTCCACTTCCTTAATTTTGTTCAAAAAATCATTGGTATCCATAATAAAGGATCGTGCTGATGTAGCAAACTTCCGTAAGACTTTATCCAAAAAAATGGCCACTTTATTAAAAAGTGAACCCCTCCCGGACACAATGGGGCGTCCGGGAGGGTTGTAGAGATCCTTGTGGATCTTTGGCAAAGTGTACAAAATTGGTGTTACCGGAGTATCGATAATCAAAAAGTCATGTAACTTCTGGTCAATCAACCCATCAGCATATGCACCATCAACCAGGGAACGTAACTCACCAAGAAACCCGGAAGTGGGGTCGCATGTCAATTTAAGGTAAACCTCCTCATCTGACAACTGTTGTAAAATCTCAGCCTTATATTTATTAGTATCCATCACAACCACCGCTCCACCTTTATCAGCATTCTTGATTGTAATAGCCTTATTATCCGATAGTCCCTGTAGAGCCTGTTTTTCAGCTAAACTGAGGTTATGTTTACCAAAATGACGGTTATTCCTTCTCAACTGTGCGATATCCCTTTCAACCAACTGTACATATGATTCAACGAAATTATTCTTTGCAGGTGGTTGAAAATTACTCCTAGAGTACAATCCTACACCATGTAGAGTAAATGCCGCCGAATCACCAACAGAAGAGAAATCAGATTGTACATGCTTCCCTGCAAAAAAAGAGGTTAACCGAAGTCTCCTAAAGAATGAAAAAAGGTCACATTCAATCTCAAACCAATCGGGAGAATTCATAGGACAAAATGACAAACCCTTAGATAAAATGTCATAATCAACCTTAGATAACTCACAAGAGGAGATATTGACCACCAAATTATCATGTATCACAGGCCCTTCCGTCTCCCCTCCATATTGCGAGTCCTCATTGAGGGATTGTGACTCTTCCCCTGCTTCTGCAGATCTCTTCTTACGCCCATGTTTCCTACCACCTCGCCGGATCCTTCTTTTGCCATTGTTAAGTCGGTATTGTCCTTCCCTAAAAAACAAAGGAAGAAGAGGAAGCACCCATATTTGTATCATCCGTAGAGTCCGACTCAGCTGTGGTGAAACCGAAATTGCGATATTGTCTCTCTTGTGGTCTTCTGCGTTTACGCATCTGTGTTGGTCTCTCCTTCGCCTTGAATGAAAAAGACCCTACATTCTTGTGCCATGAAAAAATACGTCCCTATTTATAATCCTCAGCATCTCGGAACCACTTCGTTCTCTTAGTCTTTTCAATGTCAGCATGACACTTTAATAATTTCTCATCCAACTGGATCTTGACAGTATCCATCTCTTGTAGGGTCATCTGGGAAGTGAGCTGTAGTTCAAGATCAGTGATAGATTTCCAAATAGTCTCCATCTCCAATCGAAGAAACTCAATATTGAGAAGCATTAAGTCAAAAGCATACTTGTTAGTAATGGACTCAAATCGACTACAAAACATTGCATTGTCCGCAAGCAAGGTCGGACGTAAATGCGGTCTTAATCCACGTGGTATTCTATGTGCTTTATAGTATTCACACAATGTTGTGCCATGTAGCTCAAAGGAAATGAGTTTCCTCTTCTCATTTTCATATTTCCTCTTGAGCATGTCAGTAGTCGGTTTATTTAAAAACGACATATCTGTCTGGGATCCAGATAGAATCCGTATTGCATCATCCTCAGTGTATGAAAAAGTCATGGCATTATCCAGCTCACCCACCTCTGGATTAGAAGGTTCCATCTGGTAGATCCGGTGCCCGTAAGCCATGGTCCAAATCGTCACATGTACAAGAAAAATGGCAAACAGCACTTGCAGGATCAAAGGGATGCACGCTCACCATCCAGAGACCCAACAGGACCACAGGAATTCCAATGAAACGAAAAGGAGCAGCATCCAATCCAGGTGAGAAATATATCGATTTATTCAGCCATGATACAATGCAACGTTTCAACCACCAAGTGGTCTTTTTCAAGCATACACAGTAAGAAAAAGGGCGGTCTTTATATAGGCCCAAAGAACCAATCAACAAAATGGAATCGCCCACCACCCAAAACAACAACAGTAATATGCATAAATACGAAATACAATAACATACATTATATACAAGAATGATAATGTGTACAAAACATCATTTAAAAAAGGACAAATGTAATCATGCCGCAGTATAAAGAAAATAGAGCCAATCACTTTCCTATCCTAGCCAATCATCTGATGGCATCCTCTGTTGTCCTAACAACCCCCAACCAATAGATCACAAGTTAGCAACTAGTGTTATCAGTAAAGTCAAACATAGCCAATTAAAGCACCTCCTTAAAATCGGCGCCAAATTCAATAGCCTATAGTGGTTGCTAACACATTACCTAATGCTCCCAGTATTCACGAATCCCCATCAATCTAACAGAAGCGATGGAAAACGTCAGAGGCTCAGCATCAGCAATCGCGACCCAGGAGTCAAAATCCCGCGACACCACGTCATCAGACGCCCGCGCATGCGCATCGGCGCCAAGAGACCTCGCTGGTATCCACTCTATACACAAACATCGCGATGTCACGCTATCCAAGTCCCGCACTTGCGCAGTCGCGCATCGGGAATACCATGGCGACCACAATGTCAACCAAGTTAGCCGCGCCTGCGTAGAGGTGCGCAACATATGTAACCCAACCAAAAGGACGGACACATAGCTAATGCCGTTAATCAACACAAGCCACAGTATAGATTAGGTCAACGCAGCAGTATACTAGATATGATACCCTAGAAAAAACCTACATATCCAAGTACAGTTAGATTATAATTACTTTATAGCAGTCACCTAACCAATCGCCAATCACATCATACTGTCAATTTTTCCCATAATGTAACCAGGAGCTAAACCTAAGTAATAAAAAACAATATAAAGTGACCCAATATAATAATTTTGAAGCCAAAAAAGGTTTTAAAAGCTCTTCACGAGTGACAGAGGTGACCCTACGAAATGCTTGACCTATCGTGGATCTCGGATAATGTCTCTGACGCAGTCTATTGGTAAGATCCCTAGATTGTGTCCTGAAATCAACAAAGTCCGTACAATTTGTCCATAGGATATGCCCCTTTTCATATGTTCCGGATGAAAGCTCCTATAGTCTAAAAGACTATTGTTTGCCGTTGCTTTTCGGAAAAGGTCGGTGCAAATCCGATTGTCCTGGAGAGAAAGTCTGAGATCCAAAAAATCTACGGTGGAAACAGAAAAGTGATAAGTCAAATGTATATTTAACGAATTCCGATTAAGAGACGCAATGAAGTTCTCACAATCTGAAACAGAGCCAGTCCAAATTAAAAAAATATCATCAATAAAACGAAACCACGTAAATACATGTTCTTGAAAGCCAGGCGATGGGTACACAAGCTCCGCCTCCCACCAACCCAAAAAAAGGTTGGCAAAGGAGGGGGCGCAGCGGGCACCCATCGCCGTACCTGACACCTGTCGAAAAAAAACAAAATCAAAAATGAAATAATTGTGTGTCAAAACGAATTTTAGCAAACTGAGGAGAAAATCATTGTGTCCCAAATCGCAATTAATCTGGTGGCTCAAAAAATATTCAACAGTCCTTAGTCCCAAATCATGTGGAATGCTTGTGTAGAGAGACTCAACGTCAATTACAACCAGTAACGCCGGACTTGACAGTTGAATAGAATACAACTTGTGATTTAAGTCCAAGGAGTCTCTCAAATAAGATGGTAAATTCAGGACCAAGGGCTGGAGAAAAAAATCCAAATAGATGCAGGCCTTCTCTCCAAGACCCTCTATTCCAGCAACAATGGGCCTGCCGGTGGATTAGATAGATCTTTGTGCACCTAAGGCAGTAAATAAAAGGTTGGCACAACAGGCTTTTTAACAAAAATGTAGTCCTTCTCCTGTTTGGTGATAACACCCTCATCGAGTGCAACACACAACAACCGTTCGAGTTTTCAGTTGAACACTTGTGTTGGATCCGATGGTAATTTGTGATAGTATTCACGATTATCCAGCTGTCTCCTGGCCTCACTGACATAAAGTTCAGTAGGCCAGAGAACAACATTCCCCCCCTTGTCAGCCATTTTGATCAAGAAGGTATCATTGGATTTCAAGTCATATAAGGCCTTCTTGTCCATCAAAGTCAAGTTTTGTCGGCTAGTGAGGTCGACAAAATCTCATTCCTCATGACCTCAAAGAATGTTTTGACCGAAGGTATGATGCACAAGGGGGGGGGGGAGTTGTGGAAGGATATCTGTGGGGGAAACGCTTCCTACCTAGATCATTTTCATTAAGGAGGTCAAGCAAATCGAGGAATACACGTCTGTCAATCGATGAAGAGGTCTCCGGTAGCAAATCTGGTTTGCAATGTAACGCTTGCAAAATGATTTTCCTACAAAATAAAAACAGGTCTTTAATTAACACAAATTTATCAGTAGTCTGCATTGGGGAAAATGTGAGACCCCGCTGTAAGACTGACCTTTCAGGGTCAGTCAGCGTGTGAGCAGACAAATTGATAACTTGGTTGGCTACCAGCATCTACCGTTTGTATCTCCTCCTCTGGGTGGTCTGATGATTGCGTTGTCTCGTGTTTTTTCTTTTTCCGTCTCCCACGCCTGGTCCGCCGTCTATGTCGCTGTTGTCTGATGCTAAAAAAATCACTTGAGCTGTTCTCAGAGTGCGAGTGTGTTCAAGGTGTACGTGGGGTAGGTGGTAATGTTTGTGAAAGCACTAGTGAAGCAATGTCATGTCCTTTGCAAAGACAAGTTTCAACTTCTGTTACTGGACAGGCTACTCCACTTCCTTGCTTTGGCAGATGCACAGCGGTATGTTTGTCAATGATGCCCAGAAAGAGTATGTACTTGAGTGGATAGCAAATGCAGCTTCAAGCGCCCTCTCCTCCTCTTCCTCCACCTCAACATCATAATTAGTCCACAGAGGTGGCACCCAAATTTCCTTTGCTTCCCCACGCATCCCAACTCTCCAACTGTACAATTGATTGTACAGAACCACAGATGGGAGAGTCTGAAGAGCTGTTCACACATTCTATGCCATGGTCATCAGAAGTGTACTCAAAAGCTTCAGAGTCAAGAAGAGGAAATCTGCACTGATGCCCAAAATCTTTTTTAGCTTAGATCCGGGGCAGGACGAAGTAGGGTCCAAACAGCATCCTGACCCTCGTCAGACGTTAACACCTGGGGGAAGGTGATCCTGATGAGAGTCAGATATCTGAGGCTCACACGGACTGTACTGTGCTGTCAGGGCAAGAAGAGGAGGAGAGTGACTCCAAAGGGGAGGAATGTGATAACACAGAGGATGATGATGATGTGTTAGTTCCCAGTTGGCGTGAACATTGAGGCACACAGCTGAGTAGGTCATCTGAGGAGGAAGACGAGGAGGTTACATTGCACTGTATGTCGCAGACATGTACTGATGCAGTCATGATGGGCAATGCATCCTCAGCCACACCTGTACCTGTGACCAGCAGCATCCGCTGGTGTGCAGTTTGCAGGGGTGGCAAGGGTTGCCTAGCCCTTTTTTAACACTACATAGGATGTCAACTCACGTAATCTGCCAACTTTGCAAAAATAAATTGAGTTGAGGTAAAACGCGCAATAATTTGACTAATCCATGTATGAACCTTCATATGCGCAATCAACATGCTTTACTGTAGGAATCCCACGGCGCAAAAATGTGGACCAGCAGACCTCAATGCACAACATAGAAAAAGATATTCCAGCGTCTCCAGGAGATAAAATAACAATTGCTTTATTGAAAATATAAAATCTTCTTACCATCAAGTAAAAACAACATAAAGAGGCATATGGAGGACCTCAATAACCATCAACCGCCCCATCTATCGCATCTGCTGATTCCTCCTCCTCTGTTACCGTGCCAACTATTGAGACGCAGGACTCCGACCACAGAACCTCGGGTTCTTTACCCGCTCCAGTCAAGCTAACTGAGATCCTGCTGTGAGCTGTAAGGGAAGAAGATATGCCTCCTGTTTTTGACAGATCTCAGAGAAGAACACACCACAAGTTTCTCAATCCACTGTAACATCTCCACCTGCACCTCTCCCGCGGTCCAGCAGTTTGTCCGTTTCACCGTACTCCACCTTCCCTCAGCGCTGCAGCTAGCCAACAGTTCTGCAGTTGTGGTCACATAAAAGATTGTTTCCTCCTACGCATGACAAAGCTAAGAAGTTGAACTCCACCATCTCCAATCCGTTGGCCACAGAAATGCTGCCTTTCCACCTGGTAGATAGACTGTTTCCGAAAGCTGCTGGCCAACGCAGTCCCCCAGTACCAATTGCCCAGTCGCCATTACTTTTCTAAGAAAGCTGACTAAATCTGTGTGCCAGGGTGCATTTCACCACAGACACTTGGACGAGTAAGCATGGCCAAGGGCATTACATCTCGCTGACTGGGCACTGGGTGACTCTGGTGGCTGTGGCGACAGGCGCTGACCACAAGTCTTGGAATCCCCAAGGCTTGCAGGACAAACCGCAACATTTAACACTTCCTTCACTGCTTCTGCCTTCTCTATCTCCTCTAGGGCCACCGCCTGCACCCTCAACCTCTGCCTTAATGAGACATGCGTTTCAACAGTGCAGAGCAAAACCCCACCACCTCTGTACTGCGCAGCCAAGGCTCACCACAATCAGGCAGTATTAAAATTGATATACCTTGGAGATCGCAGTCATACAGCTGAAGAGTTGTGGGCAGCTCTCCAGGCAGAGTTTAATCAATGGCTGTCTCTGCTGAACCTGCATCCAGGGAAGACCGCGTCCGATAATGGTGCAATCCTGGTGGCAGCCCTACGGCGAGGCAAGCTCACACAGGCGCCTTTTGCATGGCTCATGTCCTCATCCTGGTGGTACAGTGTTTTCTCTGCTCTGCCACTATCCTGGTCTGGGTGAGCTTCTCAAGAAAGCACGTAAGCTTTGTGCTCATTTTCGCCACTCGCACCCCTCTGGTCATCGAATTGCATTGATTCAGAGGTCTTTGTCCATGCCAGTTAAGAGGTTGTTATGCAATGTGCCAACACGGAGGAATTCCACCACTCTGCACATGTTGCAGCAACTGTGGCAGCAGCAACGAGCCCTGACGCAGTATATCATGTTGTATAGCCTGGGCCAACGTAGTATGGATGTGGCGCATTTCACGTTTACAGAGTGGGCATCCACTGTACCCTTCTGAAAGTTTCGAAATGGCTGCTAAAATGGTTAGTGGTGACTACGCAGTCAACAGCATCACTATTCCGGTCATTTATATGCTGGAGCAGACTTTGAATAGCCAGCAGGAGGAGATGGTGGTCCCAGAAGAAGAGGATGAAGCAGAGGAGGATGCGGAAGGGATAACATTGTCTCTAAGTTCAAGACTGTCGTCACACAGGCGGGTGCCAAGGGAGGGTAGATTACTGCGATCGAGGGGAGCTGGTGATGACAAACTGTTATCAAAAAAGCAAGATCCGAGGAACAAAATGGAGGAGGAAGAGGTGATGGGCGAGCAACTGTCAGATGAAGAAGATAATCCTCCCCTCTCTGTTGTTCGTGGTTGATGGGAGGGGAATGAGGAAACGAGCCTCATTGATACCCAGCCACCAACACAGCATGGGCTTGGACCTCATGGTAGAGCCGGACATATGAGTGCCTTCTTGCTGCGCTATCTGCAACATGATCCCCATATAGTTATGATTAGGAATACTGCTGACTACTGGGTTGCCACTCTGCTAGACCTACATTATAAAACCAAACTTTACCAGATGCTTCCCACCCTATAAAGGGACCTGCAAATGCTGGAGTATTGAAAACGCTTTTCCCCAAGACAGCAGTGAAGCGCACAGTTCGCATTGCAGCTATTGAATTCCAACCTTCGGAACGTCAATTCATCAGTGCCAAAACATTAGCAGCAGCAGTGGTGGAAATGGAAGAAGCAATTTCTGTGAGTCCTTTGACACTTTTTTTTTAGACCAGCTCGTGCACCAGCACAGCAGAGTCCAAGTCTTAGAGGCAGTGAATGTGTAACAATTATGAAGATGCTATGGAATCTGATTGCATAGGATAAGAACGAATCTGAGACTGAATTTGTGACAAAATAAACTGTTTTAACAAGTAAAGTGTACAACGTAAACTAACAGAGATTATCCTGAATTTACAGCGAAGTTCAAACAGCACAAAACGAAAATGTCCAGCAACTACGGAAAATGAAGCTGAGTGCGATCGGCACTTATACGTAATGATAATGTCCAGCAACTTTCCACCTATACAGGGAATACCTTATTGCAGAAGAAAGATGTAACTTTCCCTCTAAAAGCCCTTTTAATGACCTCTGTGCAGAAAGGACCTCCCACTGTAGCTGCCTTAGGTGAAACTGGTCCTCTCTTACTGCCGGGATTCAAGATGTGAGGGATCCTAGCAAGGACATTGCTTTTCTTAGTGTCATTCTTGGCTGCTCTATTGCTGACAGCTCCAGGGCTTGGTTATTTTGTCCTAGGAGACAGATCTGGTGCTCGGAGTCCACAACCAAACCCAGGAAGGACTGTATCCTTTCTCATTTTAGTCTCAATTTGAGGGTATTTACCATTCAGCCCAGATCTTCTAGAACCACCGTTACTTCCCTCAGCTGTTTTGCACAGTCATCTTCTGACCTTCTGATTATAAGGAGGTCATCAGGTAAGGGTTGATACCTTCGTTCTTGAAACACCGTTAAGCCATCAAATCTGATATTACCTTGGTAAATAGTCTCGGAGCTATTGACAGTCCGCCCCAAACATTATATTGCAGTAAATACTCTCAGAGCTATTGACAGTCCGCCCCAAACATTATATTGCAGCAGCCGGTGTCATCCATCTGGCTAATCAGTACTCGGACATGTCCACTCTTCGCCAGTCCTTACATTGGCTGCCCATTCATTATAGGATCCAATTCAAAGTACTTGTTCTCACCCACAAAGCTCTCCACAATGCAGCACGCCCCTACATCTCCTCCTTCTTTTCTGTCTATCGGCCTAACCGACTGCTGCGCTCTGCAAACGACTTTCGACTAACCTCTGCACTAATCCGTACCTCTGTCATGGTCACGTGTGTTAGGACGCAGATGTTTCCGCAAGGCGAACCCATGTGACACACGTGACCCTGGATACACCGCCTCCAGTGGGGCAAATTTAAATAATAAAACATGCAGGTGGATACGTCGCCTCCACCTGGCGAATTTGGGTATTACACGTTATACATACAATAATCAAATAATAACGGGGGAACCTGGGAAACTTTAACAATGGTGGGCCCTGCGATAGGGAATGGGGACATGGAGACCTCCTAAGCTCCCCTGAGCCAGTGTCCCTGCACTCCTTACATTCCCTAAACAGGCTCCGCACCTGTCGCCGCACGCGTACCTTAATGCCCTTGCTCACCCTGACCCTAAACCCTCACTAGGGAATGGGTCGGTGCGGAGACTAATCCCACCACTGCACTAATAACACACATGAGGAAAGAGACAATACAGGGGAAACACCACTTAGCTTTGCTCTGTTGCATGCGCTCCTAGCAACAGAGCCCTCCACCTGAGTGCATCTTCTCCTCCACCTGGATCCATCACCATAACAGGATCCTTCACCTTAGTGCAGCCTTGGAGCAGAGTCCAACACCAGTTGCAGCTGCTTAGTACCAGAGACCCAAGGAAGTGTTCAGCTTCTGCCACGAAGTCAAGCATGCTTGAGTCCAGCTCAGCGGCCAAGTCCCACATGGTGAGTGCCACTCTCTATAGTAGCCACTCCACCAGCCCATGCAGACACTTCCCGCTGACACCATCACTGCGACTCCACCACGCCATGCGAGCCCTTCGTCCAGACACCATAGCTGCAACACGTCCCCCCTGGCTAAGCTGCGCAGGACTCCTCACCAGCTCCATCCTTCATCCAGCCTCTCCAAAAACAGAGTGAACACAAACTCACAATATCACAGGCAGTCATTGCACACCTCTAGCACACCTTTATAGGGTGTCACACCTGATCCATAATTAAGTGAACATTAACCTAAAGTGTGATACCATTCCCCACCACCGGGCAACTAAGAATGAACGACACCACGTGATGATTCTAATGGCCACCGGGGGCAATCACGATACACTTTGGAACCAAAGGAAAAAAAGTTCACTTAATGCATTTAATACCGCCAGATCCAACCCTGGATCATGACAGTACCCCCTCCTTAATAAGGGGCCTCTGGACCCTCAAGACCACCCCTCATTAGGGAAACACCTACAGCGGGGACGCCCAGACCCTGAGTTCACCCCACCATTACCTGACACTTCAGGTTTATGACAAACGCACCGCTGGTATAGGCAATAAAGTTCATTTAGGAGGCACCACTCATCTCCAGAACGCCGACCTGGGGAACGAGTTAATGTATGTGTATGTTTGTTTGTTATGAGCTGATCAGGCTCCACAACACACTTCCACAAGATGTTTTTTGGTGGCACACATACACGCTCGTTCACACACAGGTCCGGACCTGAACGTTTATTACACACATACATAAGTCATAACTTGGTGAACTCACTCTGGACTCAACAGAGGCGTCCCCCTGTGTCACCACACTCACACCCCCACTATTCACCAAGGGACACCACCCTCCAACCCTTTCACCATGAGGACTGCGCCTCCTAGGGTTGGTTAATGGCGAGGGTAGAGATTTGTCCCTACTCCCCCGCAGCACACCTGCTGCACACACCAGGAGGAGAAGGGGACCGGAAAGTGGAGGAAATATACACTCGCTGGTCGCCTCCACACGACCAGGAGGGCGGCTTCTTCGATGGTATGAAGATTTGGCGTAAAACCCCGCGGACTATCACACCAGTCAGCTCACCACAGGGGCGTACCCCTTCACCTTGGGGAATACCAGGCAGCTCCGTGGGGCACCATTCCTCCCACCTGCCCGGGTGCGCCCGCCTGCATGAACCAGTCCTGCTCCTCAGCAGCGACGCTAGGGGGTTCTAGTACCATAGCCGCAGGAATATGGAGGAAAATATATATATACTCGCTGGTCGCCTCCACACGACCAGGAGGGGCGGCATCGAAGATTTGGCATGAGCCCCGCGGACTATTCACCAATCTGCTCACTACAGGGACGTACCCCTTCACCTCGGGGAATACCAGGCAGCTCCGTGGGGCACCATTCCTCCCACCTGCCTGGGTACCTCCCCGTGCAAGAGCAAGTCCCGCTCCCCAGCAGCGACTCTAGGGGCTTTTGCCAGACCCGCAATTTGCCAAAGCCGCCATTTTGATTTCCTGGTTACCTGAGCAGAGGCCCCAGACTGTGAAAACTGCTGCTGCAGCGGCTCTAAACACCTTGCCGCTCCCCACTCACCTCAGTGAGGCCCGGCAGCAATAACTCAGTGGTCTCCACATGGCCAAAGCTCACCAGAAAAAAAACTGTAGGGCCTGTGATAATGTCATGGTCACGTGTGTCAGGACGCAGATGTTTCCGCAAGACGAACCCATGTGACACACGTGACCCTGGATACACCGCCTCCAGTGGGGCGAATTTAAATAATAAAACGTGCAGGTGGATACGCCGCCTCCAGCTGGCGAATTTGGGTATTACACGTTATACATACAATAATCAAATAATAACGGGGTAACCTGGGAAACTTTAACAATGGTGGGCCCTGCGATAGGGAATGGGGACATGGAGACCTCCTAAGCTCCCCTGAGCCAGTGTCCCTGCACTCCTTACATTCCCTAAACAGGCTCCGCACCTGTCGCCGCACGCGTACCTTAACGCCCTTGCTCACCCTGACCCTAAACCCTCACTAGGGAATGGGTCGGTGCAGAGACTAATCCCACCACTGCACTAATAACACACATGAGGAAAGAGACAATACAGGGGAAACACCACTTAGCTTTGCTCTGTTGCGTGCGCTCCTAGCAACAGAGCCCTCCACCTGAGTGCATCTTCTCCTCCACCTGGATCCATCACCATAACAGGATCCTTCACCTTAGTGCAGCCTTGGAGCAGAGTCCAACACCAGTTGCAGCTGCTTAGTACCAGAGACCCAAGGAAGTGTTCAGCTTCTGCCACGAAGTCAAGCATGCTTGAGTCCAGCTCAGCGGCCAAGTCCCACATGGCGAGTGCCACTCTCCATAGTAGCCACTCCACCAGCCCATGCAGACACTTCCCGCTGACACCATCACTGCGACTCCACCACGCCATGCGAGCCCTTCGTCCAGACACCATAGCTGCAACACGTCCCCCCTGGCTAAGCTGCGCTGGACTCCTCACCAGCTCCATCCTTCATCCAGCCTCTCCAAAAACAGAGTGAACACAAACTCACAATATCACAGGCAGTCATTGCACACCTCTAGCACACCTTTATAGGGTGTCACACCTGATCCATAATTAAGTGAACATTAACCTAAAGTGTGATACCATTCCCCACCACCGGGCAACTTAGAATGAACGACACCACGTGATGATTCTAATGGCCACCGGGGGCAATCACGACACACTTTGGAACCAAAGGAAAAAAAGTTAACTTAATGCATTTAATACCGCCAGATCCTAACAGGCCATGTTATATGTTAACATAGGAACCCTTCTTTGATATCACCTTCACAATTCTTGCATCCATTGAACTTGTGAGTTTTTGGAGAGTTTCTGCTTGTATTTCTTTGCATGAAGTCAGAATAGCCTCCCAGAGCTGCTGTTTTGATGTGAACTGCCTCTCACCCTCATAGATCTTTTGCTTGATGATACTCCAAAGGTTCTCTATAGGGTTGAGATCAGGGGAAGATGGTGCACACACCATGAGTTTATCTCCTTTTATGCCTATAGTAGTCAATGACTCAGAGGTATTCTTTGCAGCATGAGATGGTGCATTGTCATGCATGAAGATGATTTTGCTCCTGAAAGCACATTTCTGCTTTTTATACCATGGAAGACAGCTGTCAGTCTGAAACTCGATATACTTTGCAGAGGTCATTTTCACACCTTCAGGAACCTTAAAGTGCCCTTCCAGCTGTTTCCCCATGATTCCGGCCCAAAACATGACTTCCACCTCCTTGCTGATGTCGCAGCCTTGCTGGGACATAGTGGCCATCCACCAACCATCCACTACTCCATCTATCTGGACCATCCAGGGTTGTTCGACACTCATCAGTAAACAAGACTGTATGAAAATTAGTCTTCATGTATGTCTGGGCCCACTGCTACCATTTCTGCTTGTGAACACTGTTTAGGGGTGGCTGAATAGTAGGTTTATGCGCCACAGCAAGCCTTTGAAGGATCCTACACCTTGAGGTTCGAGGGACTCCAGAGGCACCAGCAGCTTTAAATATCTGTTTGCTGGTTTGTAATGGCTTTTTAGCAGCCGCTCTCTTAATCCGATGAACTTGCCTGGCAGAAACCTTCCTCATTCTGCCTTTATCAGCACAAACATGTCTGTGCTCAGAATCAACCACAAATCTCTTAACAGTACGATGATCACGTTTAAATTTTTGGGAAATATCTAATGTTTTCATCTCTTGACCAAGGCATTGCACTATTTGATGCTTTTCAGCAGCAGAGAGATCCTTTTTCTTTCCTAAATTCCTTGAAACCTGTGCCCTGCTTAATAATGTGGAACATCATTCTTAAGTAGTTTTCCTTTAATTGGGCTCACCTGGTAAACTAATTATCTCAGGCATTTGAGATTGATTTCAGTGATCTAAAGAGCCCTGATACACAATACCATCTATGAGTTTATTTGAAAAACAAAAAATTACATCTTTATGACACTTAAATCCAATTTGCATAATAATTTGGAACACAGTGTAGGTTCCGGGGCAGGTTGTTTCCGGGGGACAGAGTTCAGGGCCGGACCGTTGAGACTGACAGATGGGCAGGGGGAGGAGCCAATATAAGAGGGGAGGAGAACGCTAGTCACAGTGAGTCAGCAGAACAGGAAAGGTGGAGGAAGGAAGCCAGGAAGCGCCAGAGAGCCAGAGCAAAAGCCAGAGCAGAGCGGGGAGAGCAGCGACCAGAGAGACTGCAGGGAGACTCACCACAGGCAGGAGGGAGATGGCACCTAGCCATCCAGGAGAGAGACGCCGACTATTCAGCCGCACTCCTAGTGGCCGCCACCGCCCGACTCCACCCCGCGGGTGCGGCCCGTCTGCTCCCGCCCGCGGCAGCCGCCTCCCGACTCTACCCCGCGAGTGCGGCTTGTCCGCTCCCGCCCGTGGAAGCCACCTCCCCGACTCCGCCCCACAGGTGTGGTCCATCAGCTCCCGCCCGTGGCAGACGACGTCCTACTCCGCCCCTTGGGTGCGACCCATCCGCTCCCGCCCGCGGCAGCCACCGTCCGACTCCGCCCCGTGGGTGCGGTCCATCCGCTCCCGCCTGCGGCTGCCGCCGCCCATCTCCGCTCCACGGGTGCGGCCCGTCAACTCCCACCCACAGCAGATGCCGCCCCGTTCCAGTTCACAGCTGCAGCCTTCCTGCTGCCACCCGCGGCAGACGCCGCCTCACTCCAGTTCGCGGCTGCGACCTGTCTGCTGCCAGCCGCGGTCCCTGCAGCACCATTCGGGGCTGCGGCCTCCATTCTCCAGCCCCCCAGCAGCACTGCACCACCTCCGCCGGGGGGGCGCCGCCTTGCGGAACTCTTCCGGGGCCTGTTGTGCCCCTACCTCGCCTGGGCACAGGAACGCCCGAAGTCTTCGTCAGATCCTCGTCGGCTGGGCCCAGCGGCTGCAACGCCGAAGCATCATCGTTCAGGACCCTGCCGGACGTCAGAGAGGATAAGTGACACTTTTATAACTAAGGACCCGTAGTCGGCCATACCGCGGCCCTATAGTGACCGGCCTTTGTCGGGTTAGTTGTGTTCGTATTATAGTGTGTTTCTTGTATTCAGCCCCTGCTAGGGAAACCCTTGTTACTCCTTTTGGTTGGTCAGGCCGAGTCTGAGGAAAGCCACCTCTAGGCCTATAAACGTCATTATAAAAAGCGCCAAACCGTCTCGCGACTCGTCACTGCATCCTTCGTACCTCCTAGTACCACACACCTCAGCCCTGATCATGGACCTAAGGCTCATGGTGAAGTCAGGGGTCTCATCCCGTATAGTTTTTTGGATGCAGTAAGACAAGAGACTTAATGAACTGCCAGCAGGGTCCTACAAAGGGCACATTCTTTGTTCTTATTTTTTACGCTAGCCTTCCTAGGCCCCTAGTGATTTAAGCTAGAAATGGCCCTTATTAACAAAAAAAGGTGACATTCTCCTAGATCACTCACCACCCGCTGTCATATTAAGGTATCGGATTGAGAGGCTGATTAGGGGTACATACACGAGGATATCAAGGAGTCCTGCGACCTCTGATCGGGACTGCTGCCACTTGAGCGGCTGCTCCTCTTAAGTGCACCCGTACTGGTGACCATGCACTGATAGTGGTGACAGCTGCTGTTGTCCTCTCATATCCTCCATGATAAGGAGCTGTGGACATAAGCGCCTTTTCTTTGTTGGTTCCCCATTTTATAAGGGATCAACTGCGCTTCTCCTCAGAACCACCTCCTCCGGTGACTGAAACAGTGCCCCTCCCCCTTCCATCGCCCCAGGCAGGACGCGCCAAGTCTCCACGCTTCCCGGCCAGCTTTTTCGACCAGCTCTCCGCCATTTTGCTTCCGGCTCACCCCCGCCAACGTCACTTGGACATGCCGATTCCCAGCATGTCTTGCCCATAACGTCAGCGGAGCACGTCCCTGGAAGCCTGGCTCACTACAGAGCTGTGGCCGGAAGAAATAGGAGGGAGAGTGGCGCGGTGGATCTAGAAGAGTCAACACAGCCCACATCTGTGCCGCCAACGCCTGCATGAACGCTAAGGTCCAGTAGACCCACGGTCGACACCTATAGCACCTGAAGGCCAGCATACAGGCATGTGCCTGTTCTTCCTGTATCGGGACAGGAGTGGGTAAATTGGAATAAAAATAATAAAATCTTCAACCCGCTCGGGTCTCACCAGGAGGGTTCCCCTCAGGACAGAAAACCAAACTAAAGCGGGGGACAGGTACTTCCCTTTTATTTCAGTAGGTTTCCTGTCCTGGCTGGGTGGATCCCTCTCTCAGGGTATATCAAGACCAAAGTTAGCGCAGGAAATTTTAAAGCACTTCATGCTTCCCACTGCCGACAAACTTTTTGGAGATGGAAACTTGATTCTCCAGCAGGACTTGGCACCTGTCCATACTGCTAAAAGTACCAATACCTGGTTTAAAAACAACAGTATCACTGTGCTTGGTTGCCAGCAAACTCACCTGACCTTAACCCCATAGAGAATCTATGGGGTATTGTTAAGAGGAAGACTAGAGACACCAGACCCAACAATGCAGATGAACTGAAGGCTGCTATCAAAGCAACCTAGGCTTCCATAACACCTCAGCAGTGCCAAAGGCTGATCACCTCCATGCCACACCACATTAATGCAGTAACTGATGCAAAAGGAGCCCCAACCAAGTATTGAGTGCATTTACTGATCATACATTTCAGTAGGCCAACATTTCAGATTTTAAAATAATTTTTTCAAGCTGGTGTCATGAGTTTCACTTTGTATTGAAGAACTGAAATAAATTAACTTTTGGATGATATTCTAATTTAGTGAGAAGCACTTGTAATTTAGGGCTTAGGGCATAAGGTAGGTAGTGTAAGATAGTGACTGTAGTTTAGGTAGTGACATTAGGGTAAGAAAATGCTAATGTTTGGGACTAACACATAGTGGAGGGGCTTAGTGTTAGGAAAGGAGACCACTTCCTGTTCATTAGGCAGATAGGGACAAGTTCATGATCAAGTAGGAACTGTCTGTGAGCAGTAAAGTACAGCAAAGGAGACTAAGGGTATGTGCACACGTTGCGGATTTGCTGCGGATCCGCAGCGGATTTGCCGCTGCAGAACCTCTGCAGAATTCCTAGTGATTTACAGTACAATGTAAATCTGTAGGAAATAAAAACCGCTGTGCACATGCTGTGGAAAAATCAGCGTAAAAACGCAGCGGTTTATTTTCCGCAGTGCGCGAGTTAGAAGTGACTACAGAGTGATGACTCGATATAATATGAGTTTCACTTTTTGTATTTAAGACCTGAAATAAATTAACTTTTTAATGATATTCTAATTTTGTGAGAAGCACCTGTAATTATTTTGTGTGCCATGACTAAGAAAAATTCAAGTTCAATATGTCGATTTGAAATGCATAAGAGATAGAACATAACTACTTTTTCAAGGATTGTTTTTAAATTTGTGGAAATCTGTTTTTTAATGGCTCGCTAAAATTAAATCACTGCTGCTCGAAGGTGCATCTGTTCCAATAGGAAATCTTCATTCTTGCAACATTTGTGGATCTATATATGAAGCTACATGAAGTAAGCTGAATATATTTTTCTTTTTTCTGTGAGTAGAGGTACTTTTACCCTGCTATACATGTACTAACACTATAAGCATCTCTTATTTTTAATGCCACTTGTACCTCTACACAAAAGTTAAAAGGATTACCTACAAAAACATCATCCATACAAAAATGCTATATAAAAGTTAGTCTGTATTAGTACATTAAAATATGCAAGAAATAAAATGGAATTCAGATGTAAGAGAAGTAAACAGCAAAAGAATTACTGATTAACAATATGGGGACAGGAACTGGAGGCTGCATCACACACGTATACATATGCACACAGAGCACATACAGTATACACGTATACACAGAGCACATTTAGATGCATATACACAAAATACACAATACTGTATATACAAAGATCATAAGCACACACGTGTATAAACAAAACACATGTATACACAAAACACACACATGTGTACAGAGAACACACGGATACACATGCATATGTAACAAGGTGGCACGTGGTGGTAGTCGTGGGCGAGTCCACTAAGGCACAGACAGTGAGCACCTTGGCCCCTTGGACATGAATAGACAGTACTAGTCCCAGCCTCATGTCACAGTTGGTTACCGCAGATATATGGCTGCTCTCCATGCTGGAACAGATGCACCACACGTCACACTCTTTAGGGCCCAACAATGGCAACTTGTTTAATGATGGTGAGGTAGAGAAGAAAAAGTAACAATTTCTGAGCTGTACCGATTCACAGCAATGGCTGCATCAGCAGAAGCAATGACTCCCAGTCGGCTTCCAGGAGCAAAAAGTCACTGGTGGGGCATACACACACAGTCTTTGTGCCTGTTCTGTTCCCCTCCAAGGGTATGGCCAGCTCCCAGCAGGGGAGCACACCCTGCCATGGGCCAGCCTGCCCAGGCACCGACTGGAGACAGGAACTTCCTTCTCCTTTTTGGGGCTGCTAGCCCAGCCTCCTCCAGTTAACTACTTTTGTCTCTAACCTAGACATAGGCACAGACATATCACAGTACATTACATAGACACAGAATTAACCCCTTACCGACCGCTGATAAACCTTTTAATGGTGGTAGTTAAGGGTACTTAGTGTATAGAGCCCCCAAGAGTCGGATTTTCTCCTTGGTCTCAGCTGCTGGGGGTAGCCAAGACTCCAGAGAACATAATTCAGGTCAGTTTTTACCGACCCCGGTTTTGCGATTGCCGTTATTAACCCTATAATGGCGACCACAAAAAAAAGTCCAATGTGCCATTTAATTTATCTCTCTTCTGATGTGATCGCACATCAGAGGAGAGAAATAGGGTCCCCGATCCCGCCGGTACCTCCCGGTGTTCCTCAGCCCTCGTGATTCCCACCGATGGGTGTCGCCATCTTCTTCCGGGAAGAAAATGGCGGGCGCATGCGCAGTGCGCCCGACAGGGTAGGCCAGCAACAATAGGAAGATTTTACATATTGGTTAATTTTGGTCACTGCGATAGACCCTATCAAAGTGAACAACATAAAAAAAATAGTAAATAACCCCCCCCATTTACCACCACCTTAGTTAGGGAAAAATAAAGAAAATATATTTATTTTCATTTTCCCGTTAGGGTTAGAGTTAGGCTAAAGTTAGGGTTAGGGTTGGAATTAAGGTTAGGGTTGGGATTAGTTTTAGGGTTAGGATTAGGGATAGGGGTGTGTGGGGGTTGGGTTTATGGTTAGGGGTGTGGTTAGAGTTATGGTTGAGATTAGGGTTAGGGGTGTGTTGGGGTTAGGGTTATGGTTATTCCAGCCAATTTTGCATTCAAATAGTCAAACGGTGCTCCCTCCCTTCCGAGCCCAGACGTGTTCCCAAACAGTGGTTCCCTGTTGTGAGTTCATTTTCCCCTTCATTACTGAGGCCCGAGGAACTCCCTCTTCTGGTAAAGAAAGGTAGTGAGCCTGATTGTCAAACACCTGGGGCTGATGATGATGACTGGCTGAGTGGAGTTATGGACTGGATATAAGGCTGCCGACGCCCTTCTGCCCTGCGGGTGATTTCTCTGTGGGTTCCTTGGAGACCAGTCTGAATTCCTGCTCCTCCAAAGCTAAGTTTGCTGCTTGGCCTTTTGCTTTTGTGCTTTGACTTTGTTTTTGCTTTGTTTTTCTGGATTTCTGCCATTCCCTGCTGGGGTGTTCTGAATTCATTTAGCTCTGTCTTCTGAAAATACCTGAGTGCTGATTCAGTTTTTGAAGCCTAGCTGCTTCAGGGCCTTTTTCATATCAGCTGGTTGGCTTATGTCTTTGATAGGGTTTTGGCAGATTGCAGACAGCAGCCTTCCTGTCCTTTCCTATCTAGGTAGTTTTGGGGCCCCGTCTTTGCTCAGTCTATCTTTCTGTCTGTGTTAGTATTTTCATCTTGCTTCACCGTCATTATATGTTGGGGGCTGCCTATTGCTTTGGGGTCTGCTCTGGGGCAGTTTAGATTTCCCCTTTCTTTCTTTAGGCCTATGTATTTCTCCGGCTGTGATCGAGGGGTCTAGGGCATCGTAGGAACCCCCCACGGCTACTGCTAGTTGTGTTGATAGGTTCAGGGGTGTGCAATCTGATAGTTGCCAACTTCTCTGGTTTTCTGGACTTAGCTTGTATTTCTGCTTTTGCCTCCTACGGTGACTCATTCATAAGAGAATCACCAGCCTCTGTTATGAATGAGTCACCATAGGAGGCAAAAGCAGAAATACAAGCTAAGTCCAGAAAACCAGAGAAGTTGGCAACTATCAGATTGCAGACCCCTGAACCTATCAACACAACTAGCAGTAGCCGTGGGGGGTTCCTACGATGCCCTAGACCCCTCGATCACAGCCGGAGAAATACATAGGCCTAAAGAAAGAAAGGGGAAATCTAAACTGCCCCAGAGCAGACCCCAAAGCAATAGGCAGCCCCCAACATATAATGACGGTGAGGCAAGATGAAAATACTAACACAGACAGAAAGATAGACTGAGCAAAGACGGGGGCCCAAAACTACCTAGATAGGAAAGGACAGGAAGGCTGCTGTCTGCAATCTGCCAAAACCCTATCAAAGACATAAGCCAACCAGCTGATATGAAAAAGGCCCTGAAGCAGCTAGGCTTCAAAAACTGAATCAGCACTCAGGTATTTTCAGAAGACAGAGCTAAATGAATTCAGCACACCCCAGCAGGGAATGGCAGAAATCCAGAAAAACAAAGCAAAAACAAAGTCAAAGCACAAAAGCAAAAGGCCAAGCAGCAAACTTAGCTTTGGAGGAGCAGGAATTCAGACTGGTCTCCAAGGAACCCACAGAGAAATCACCCGCAGGGCAGAAGGGCGTCGGCAGCCTTATATCCAGTCCGTAACTCCACTCAGCCAGTCCTCATCATCAGCCTCAGGTGTTTGACAATCAGGCTCACTACCTTTCTTTACCAGAAGAGGGAGTTCCTCGGGCCTCAGTAATGAAGGGGAAAATGAACTCACAACAGTTCCCCCCACATATGGGGTACCAGGGTACTCAGGACAAATTGGACAACTTTTGGGGTCTAATTTCTCCTGTTACCCTAGTGAAAATAAAAAATTGCGGGCTAAATAATTATTTTTGTGGAAAAAAAATTATTTTTCATTTTCACGGCTCTGCGTTATAAACTTTAGTGAAACACTTGGGGGTTCAAGTTGCTCACAACACATCTAGATAAGCTCCTTTGGGGAGTCTAGTTTCCAAAATGGGGTCACTTGTGGGGGTTTCTACTGTTTAGGGGCTCTGCAAATGCAACATGACGCACGGAGACCATTCCAAAACGGCACTCCTTCCCTTTTGAGCTCTGCCATGTGCCCAAACAGTGGTTTCCCCCACATGTGGGGCATCAGCTTACTCAGGACAAATTGCACAACAACTTTGGGGGGTCTAATTTCTCCTGTGAAGATAAAAATTTGGGGGCAAAAAATCACTTTTGTGAAAAAAATTTTATTTTTTTATTTTCACGGATCTACGTTATAAACTTCTGTGAAGCACTTGGAGGTTCAAAGTGCTCACCACACATCTAGATAAGTTCCTTAAGGGGTCTAGTTTCCAAAATGGTGTCACTTGTGGGGGGTTTCCATTGTTTAGGCACATCAGGGGCTCTTCAAATGCGACATAGCGTCCGATCTCAATTCCAGCCAATTGTGCATTGAAAAAGTCAAACGGCGCTCCTTCCCATCCAAGCTCTGTCGTGCGCCCAAACAGAGGTTTACCAGCACATATTGGGTATCGGCATACTCAGGACAAATTGCCCAACAAATGTAGTGGTTCATTTTCCTTTTTACAGTTGTGAAAATAAAAAAGAATTGGTTCTGAAGTAAAATGTTTGTAAAAAAAAAGTTAAATGTTAATTTTTTCCTTCTACATTGCTTCAGTTCCTGTGAAGCACGTAAAGGGTTAATAAACTTCTTGAATGTGGTTTTGAGCACCTTGAGGGGTGCAGTTTTTAGAATGGTGTCAATCTTGGGTATTTTCTGTCTAATTTCTCCTGTTACACTTGTGAAAATAAAAATTTGGGGACGAAAAGATCACATGGTGTCACTTGTTGGTGGTTGCCACTGTTTAGGCACATCAGGGCTCTCCAAACGCGACATGGCGTCTGATCTCAATTCCAGACAATTCTGCAATGAAAAAGTCAAATGGCTCTCCTTCCGCTCCAAGCCCTGCCGTGCGCCAAAACAGTGGTTTACTCCCACATATGTGGTATCTGCGTATTCAGGAGAAATTGCACAACAAATGTAGTGGTTCGTTTTCCTTTTTTACAGTTGTGAAAATAAAAAAGAATTGGTTCTGAAGTAAAATGTTTGTAAAAAAAAAAGTTAAATGTTAATTTTTTCCTTCTACATTGCTTCAGTTCCTGTGAAGCACGTAAAGGGTTAATAAACTTCTTGAATGTGGTTTTGAGCACCTTGAGGGGTGCAGTTTTTAGAATGGTGTCAATCTTGGGTATTTTCTGTCATATTAACCCCTCAAAGTGACTTCAAATGTGATGTGGTCCCTAGAAAAAAAATGGTTTTGTAAATTTTGTTGTAAAAATGAGAAATCGCTGGTCAACTTTTAAACCCTTATAAGTTCCTAACAAAAAAAATTTTGCTTCCAAAATTGTGCTGATGTAAAGTAGACATGTGGGAAATGTTATTTATGAAGTATTACAGTTGTGGCCAAAAGTATTGATACCCCTGCAATTCTGTCAGATAATACTCAGTTTCTTCCTGAAAATGATTGCAAACACAAATTCTTTGGTATTATTATCTTCATTTAATTTGTCTTAAATGAAAAAAAACACAAAAAGAATTGTCCTAAAGCCAAATTGGATATAATTCCACACCAAACATAAAAAAGAGGGTGGACAAAAGTATTGGCACTGTTCAAAAAATCATGTGATGCTTCTCTAATTTGTGTAATTAACAGCACCTGTAACTTACCTGTGACACCTAACAGGTGTTGGCAATAACTATATCACACTTGCAGCCAGTTGACATGGATTAAAGTTGACTCAACCTCTGTCCTGTGTCCTTGTGTGTACCACATTGAGCATGGAGAAAAGAAAGAAGACCAAAGAGCACTTGAGAAACCAAATTGTGAGGAAGCATGAGCAAACTCAAGGCTACAAGTCCATCTCCAAAGACCTGAATGTTCCTGTGTCTACCGTGCGCAGTGTCATCAAGAAGTTTAAAGCCCATGGCACTGTGGTGAACCTCCCTAGATGTGGACGGAAAAGAAAAATTGACAAGAGATTTCAACGCAAGATTGTGTGGATGTTGGATAAAGAACCTCGACTAACATCCAAATAGGTTCAAGCTACCCTGCAGTTCAAGGGTACAACAGTGTCAACCCGTACTATCCGTCAGTGTCTGAATGAAAAGGGACTGTATGGTAGGAGACCCAGGAAGACCCTACTTCTTACCCCGAGACATAAAAAAGCCAGGCTGAAGTTTGCCCAAACTTACCTGAAAAAGCCTAAAACGTTTTGGAAGAATGTTCTCTGGTCAGATGAGACAAAAGTAGAGTTTTTTGGGCAAAGGCATCAACATAGAGTTTACAGGAGAAAAAAAGAGGCATTCAAAGAAAAGAACACGGTGCCTACAGTCAAACATGGCGGAGGTTCCCTGATGTTTTGCGTCTGATGTTTTGCAGTCCAGTGCCTCTGGCACTGGACTGCTTGACCGTGTGCATGGCGTTATGAAGTCAGAAAACTACCAACAAATTTTGCAGCATAATGTAGGGCCCAGTGTGAGAAAGCTGGGTCTCCCTCAGAGGTCATGGGTCTTCCAGCAGGACAATGACCCAAAACACACTTCAAAAAGCACTAGAAAATGGTTTGAGAGAAAGCACTGGAGACTTCTAAGGTGGCCAGCAATGAGTCCAGACCTGAATACCATAGAACACCTGTGGAGAGATCTAAAAATGGCAGTTTGGAGAAGGCACCCTTCAAATATCAGGGACCTGGAGCAGTTTGCCAAAGAAGAATGGTCTAAAATTCCAGCAGAGCATTGTAAGAAACTCATTGATGGTTACCGGAAGCAGTTGGTCGCAGTTATCTTGGCTAAAGGTTGTGCAACCAAGTATTAGGCTGAGGGTGCCAATACTTTTGTCTGGCCCATTTTTGGAGTTTTATGTGAAATGATCAATGTCTTGCTTTTTGCTTCATTCTCGTTTGTGTTTTTTCATTTAAGACAAATTAAATGAAGATAATACCAAAGAATTTGTGTTTGCAATCATTTTCAGGAAGAAACTGAGTATTATCTGACAAAATTGCAGGGGTGTCAATACATTTGGCCACAACTGTATGTGACATATTTCTCTGATTTAAGGGCATACAAATTAAAAGTTTGAAAATTGCAAAATTTAAAAAAATTTTTTGCCATATTTCCATTTTTTTCATAAATAAGCGCAAGTCATATCGAAGAAATTTTACCACTAACATGAAGTAAAATATATCCCGAAAAAACAAGGATCTGTTAAAGCGTTCCAGAGTTATAACCTCATAAATTGACAGTGGTCAGAATTGTAAAAATTGGCCTAGTCATTAAGCTGCAAATTGGCTCCATCACTAAGGCGTTAAAGGGAACTACACATAAATAACAGTAGTACACAGCAAACGTAAAACATAATAATAATACATTTTATTTCTATAGCGCCGACATATTCCGCAGCACTTTACATTTCGGAGGGGATTTGTACAGACAATAGACATTACAGCATAACAATAATCACATAGATTATAACAAATACCAAGAGGAATGAGGGCCCTGCTCGCAAGCTTACAATCTATGAGGAAAAAAGGGGGGAGATGCGAAAGGTGGGTGGTAACAGTTGCCCTGATTGTATGGACCAGCCATAATGTTTAGTGTGTAATAGAACAGACACAGAGGGCTAATGGATGCATAAAGCATGTGGGAACATGATGCGGGGAACCTGGTTATGGTAAAACTTTTGGCTGTGCCACACAGGGATAGATTAGGTTAATATGTTGAGGCGATAGGCCAGTCTGAATATATGCGTTTTCAGGGCACGCTTAAAATTGTGGGGATTGGGGACTAATCGTATTGACCTGGGAAGTGCATTCCAAAGAATTGGTGCAGCACATGTAAAGTCTTGGAGACGGGAGTGGGAGGTTCTGATTATTGAGGATGCTAACCTCAGGTCATCAGCAGAACGGAGGGCACGGGTAGGGTGGTATACTGAAACAAGGGAGGAGATGTAGGGTGGTGCTGAGCCATGGAGGGCTTTGTGTGTGAGGGTAATAAGTTTATACTGAATTCTGGAGTGGATGGGTAGCCAGTGTAATGACTGGCACAAGGTAGAGGCATCGGTGTAACGATTGGTGAGGAATATGATCCTGGCTGCAGCATTCAAGACAGATTGGAGAGGGGAGAGTTTGGTAAGAGGGAGACCGATTAGAAGAGAGTTACAATAGTCCAGACGAGAATGATTAAGAGAAACAGTAAGAGTTTTTGCAGACTCAAAAGTAAGAAAAGGTCGAATTCTAAAAATGTTTTTGAGGTGCAGATGACAAGAGCAAGCCAGTGATCGAATGTGGGGGGCAAAGGAAAGCTCGGAATCAAGTATGACCCCAAGACAGTGGGCATGTTGCTGGGGAGTAATAGTGGAGCCACACACAGAAATGGCAATGTCGGGTATAGGTACATTATTAGAGGGAGGAAACACCAGGAGTTCAGTCTTTGACAGGTTCAGCTTCAGATATAGTGAGGACATGATGTTAGACACAGCGTTTAGACAATCGCCAGTGTTTTCTAGAAAGGCTGGCGTGATGTCAGGAGAAGCATATAATTGGGTGTCATCAGCATAGAGATGGTACTGGAAACCAAATCTACTGATTGCTTGACCAATAGGGGCAGTGTACAAGGAGAAGAGGAGGGGGCCTAGGACTGATCCTTGAGGAACCCCAACAGTAAGGGGAAAGTGAGAGGGGGAGGAACCGGCAACAGATACAGTAAAGGAGCAGTCAGAGAGATAGGAGGAGAACCAGGAGAGAACGGTGTCCTTGAGGCCAATGGAACGGAGCATAGTGAGGAGGAGCTGACGATCCACAGTGTCGAATGCTGCGGAGAGATCCAAGAGAATTAGCATGGAGTAATGACCATTAGATTTAGCTGTTAGTAGATCATTAGAGACTTTAGTGAGGGCAGTTTCAGTAGAGTGCAAGGAGCGGAAGCCGGATTGGAGAGGGTCGAGAAGAGAGTTATCAGAGAGATAGCGGATAAGACAGGAGTGGACCAGGCGTTCCAGGAGTTTAGAGATGAAGGGAAGATTAGAGACAGGTCTATAGTTAACATTACACATTACGTATGAAACATGACATATTCAACATTAAAGGGGTCGCATGGGCTCCGTGTGTAGAAGAGGGGAGGCAAATGAGGGTCTCCGCCACCTCCTTAC
The DNA here is from genome assembly GCF_039654945.1 of Dendrobates tinctorius. Lineage (NCBI taxonomy): Eukaryota > Metazoa > Chordata > Amphibia > Anura > Dendrobatidae > Dendrobates > Dendrobates tinctorius. The sequence goes on from NW_027361683.1 coordinate 37,813,727, forward strand.
ATATACACAGAGTACACACATACACATGTATACACAGAGCACAGACACATCTATATGCAGAGCACATACAAGCACATGTATACTCAGACTAGTAAATAGTAAAAAATAAAACTCTCAAATTAAAAAAAATATAAAAAAACACTTTTTTTCTTGTATTTTATCAGACAAAATGTGCAGACAAAAATGTTGCTGCATCTGTAATTTATCAATTTATGACATTATTTCTCCCATACAGTGAGAAAAAAAATGCAGAAGTGCTGTTTTTGATGATCTTCGCTTTGAAAAAATGGAATAGAAAGCAATGAAAAAGATGCACATAGGCCAAAAATTTTGTAGTAAATCAACATTTTTGTGGAAAAAATGAATTTTATTTTTTCATTTCGCTTTTCGTTAATTCCTGAGAGGCACTTACATCTGAATGCAAGTGAAAATAGTTTGAGGGGTATAATTTTTAAAATGTGGTCATTTTTGAAGACTTTCTAGTATATAGAGCACAAAAAGTCACTTGAAAAGTGAATTGGTCTCTAAAAATTAGATTTTAGAAATTCTGTTGAAAACATGTAAATATATGGCTAAACTTTGAAAAGGAATCTGTCAGCAGGTTTTTTTCTACCTCAGGTGAGAGCAGCCTGATGTAGGGAAAGACAAGCTGAATCCAACAATGTATCACTTAGATTACAAGGTGCAGCTGTTATGACACAAGCAGAACTTTTACATTTAGAATGAAGCAGAGCTGAGAAAGCTGCCCCCGCCCATACCAGGCTCTCCATGTACAATGTCCATAGACAATGAGGTGTCTATCACAGAAGGAGATTGCCAGACTAGTCTAGCAATGTTAATCTTTTTGTGATAAATTCTTCACAATTAGTAAAGAACAGCACGTACTTTGATAAGTAACACATCCCAGAATTCTGTGTTTCTGACTCTATCTCATGCTGTCTTCAGACTACTTAGCAAAACATGCTGATTTTGTTTTTCTCCTTAAGTCTTCTAAAAGCATTAAGAAAAAACTAAAAAAAAGCTGAAATGATATTTGAAAAATGAAACGAACATTAATTGTTATTAAAGTTTTTATATGATGACTTAAGCCTAAAAATTGCAAATATATTTAAATTTACAGCAAGTTTCAGACATTTTCATAAATAAACCAAAAAATGATAAGAATCACTGGGATATGTAGAAATATTCCAAAGTTATTACAACATAATGTCACTGGTCAGATTTCTAAATTGAGGCTCAATCAGGATATCAATACTGTCATGCTTCGATTCTGTGTTCTGTGACTGGCATTAGTGATAAGCGAACATGCTCAGCACTGTTTGATGCTCGATTGAGCATCATAATGCTCAGACATGCTCATTACTCAATCGCGTATTGCAGGTGCTCCAGTGCCATGCTCAAGTTTCCATCCTGCACGCTTCACCGCTGATAGCCAATATACATTACTGTGATTGGCTGGCCACATCATGTCATCTGGTCTTATAGAAGACCTTGTGAAATGATGCTCGGCACACTCTCCTTCCTCCCACCAGCTATTGACATCAACCTCAAAAATATATGCACCAGGGCAATCGGGAAGAGCTGAGGCTAAGCGTCAGAATTGGCGTATCTAAAGTGATGCACCATTTCTGGGGCAGCTGAGGGCTGGTATTTTTACGCTGGGAAGGGCAAAATATTCATAGACCTTCCCAGCCTATTATCAGTTAACAGCTGTCTACTTTGCCTTTGCTGGTTATCCAAAATGGTGGGACCCCATGTCATTTTTTAGGGTCCCCTCCATTTTTTATCACAAGCAAAGGCAAAACAGACAGCTGAGCACTGAAATTAATAGGCTGGGATGGTTGAGTTTCTCAATGACTTCAATTATATTCAGTACTCGAGTCAAGCGTGTCCAAGCGTCCAACCTACTCAATTTGAGTACTGAGCACTCGAGCATTTCAGTGCTAACTCATCACTAGTCGGCGTCTCTCTCTGCTGGGCCACAACTTGTACACAATTTCCATTGGTGTTTTAGTTCTGTTATCTTTGTTTCTATCGGTTCGGGTAACAGGTGTTTTACGTTTACTATGTTTGTCTGTCCTGTCACCTTCCCATACTGGTGATAGACTTTGTTGGCTTAACCCCTTAACGTTCAATGACGGACATAACCCATCATTGGACGCCTCCCCCGCTTTGATGAGGGCTCCGGCGGTGATCCCATATCAAAACCGGGATGTCAGCTGTTTTGAACAGCTGACATGTGCCCACAATAAGTGCAGGTAGAATCGTGTTCCACATGCGCATATTAACTAGTTAAACGCCACTGTCAAATGCTGACAACGGCATTTGACAAGGCTTTCCGGCCGCGCGTCCAGAAATGCGCGCATCGCTGACCCCGTCACGTGACCGGGGGTCAGCGATGCGTTAGAATAACAACCAGAGGTCTCCTGGAGACCTCTGCGGTTGTTGATGCCGCATTGCTATAAGCGCCACCTGGTGGTCGGCGCTCACAGCAATGCAGTAATTCAGCTACATATAGGTGATCTACTCATCGCCTATATGTAGCAGAGCCAATCATGTATGGGAAGCTTCTAGCCTCCATAGAGGCAATTGAAGCACGTCAAAATGTAAAAAAGTTTTAAAAAATATCAAAAAAATAAAAAATTAAAAAGTTTAAATCACCCCCCTTTTGCCCCATTCAAAATAAAACAATTAAAAAAAAAAATCACACATACACATACTAGGTATCGCCGCGCTCAGAATCGCCCGATCAATAAAAAAAAGGATTAACCTGATCGTTAAACGGCATAGAAAATAATCAAAACACCATAATTTTGCAAAAAACAAGCCCTCACATGGCCATATTGACGGAAAAACAAAAAAGTTATGGCTCTGGAAAGAAGGGGAGGGAAAACTGAAAATGCAAAACCAAAAATACCCCTAGTTGTTAAGGGGCTAATTCTCTGTGCTGTAGTTTGTGTTGATTGCAGTTGCTTTGTGTATGGTTCCTTTTCTCAGGGAACTGCTACTTTAGTGATCCTAGGAGTGATCCTAGGAGCTGCTAAGGACATTTAGGGTAAGTCGCCGTCGAGTGGTGACACCATTGTGTTACCTTGGTGTGCCAATGTCCACAGTAAGGCAGGATACAGACCAGGATCAGAGAAGAGCTTTTCCTAGTCTGAACAAAGACCTGTCAGGTTCAGGAATATGTCTTCCTGGTTTGTACTGTCATGATCCAGGATGGGTTTTGTAGTGTGTCTTCCTTTCCCGGTCTGATCATGTAAAGGGTTAACTTTTCTCTGCCTTGTTCTGGCGCCAGGCTGGCTATTTCTCTTCACTGCATCCTGCAGGCGGTGTCAGTTATAGTTTCTGCCTACGGCGTGAGTAGCTGATCCCGGCTATACCCTGATTTATCCTTCTGCTGTTGCTGACTTTGCCCGTGTCTGTTTTGTTCCCTTCTTCCTGTCCCGACTCTATGTTCCCCTTTCATGTTTTGGACTCTGCTGTTTGTCTTGTGTCTTTGGCATATCTGCTCCTGACCCATTTGGCTTGTTTCTGACTCTGTTTATTCATTTGGTACTGCGCTTCAGATTAATATCGACCCGGCTTGTTTGACTATTCTGCTGCCACCTGCTGCACTGCAGGTCTGCTCTTGCTGTGTGCAGTCCTCTCTCCACTCTATTGCCATCTAGTGAAGCTTGCATCTATCTGTATAAGCAGCAGCGTGACATGTAAGTTACCTATTTGAATATGATTTGGCAGTCATAGCAAATAGTATCTTATGCAGGAAGGGTCTAATACATTCTGAGATCCATTTATAATGTTTTGAAGAAAAATTTTAAACATATTTCAACAGGTCACTTCGTAAAAATAGAAATTTTCATTCCAAATAATCTGAAATCTAATTGTTTGCAGTAGCTCTTCAGCTAATCGTGTGAAAACCAGATACTGAATGTAAAAGTGAGTCCCTTTGATGTCACATTGACCTTTCTAACGTGTTATTTGTTAATCCAAATGCCTCCTTAGGCAAAAAGTGAATATTTCAGAGTCCTATCATTTTACAGATAAGATGATTGATTATGCATGCTTCTGGTGCTTTGCTTTAAGGCTTTTCTTTTTCCTCATGCTGGAGCACCTAGCAGAAACATCAGAATAACATTACATAGAAGTTTCATGAAGACTACCGTCCAGCATGTATTTATGCTAAATAATAAACACAAACTACAAGTTTTTACTAAAAAAGAATGCTGTGAACTTCAACTAGAATTTCCTAGAACTTACATGTAATACTCAAGTGTTGGAGTTGAGCTCCTCTCACAAGGTAGTTACGTTCCCCAGCAGGAAAAAATTTGTCAGTCAGCAGTTTGTAAACAAAACTTTACTCGAAACCTCAAATCTTTTCTTATGATCATACAATAGTTACACATTTAAATAACAGCATAACTCATTTCAATGCAGTTTACACAGACGATAACTAGATTAATATGGTAGGTTCACTCTGTATTATTATTATTATTTATTATTATAGCGCCATTTATTCCATGGCGCTTTACATGTGAGGAGGGGTATACATAATACATACAAGTACAGTTAGCTTAAACAATACAAGTCACGACTGGTACAGGATGAGAGAGGACCCTGCCCGCGAGGGCTCACAATCTACAATGGGATGGGTGAGGATACAGTAGGCGAGGGTAGAGCTGGTCGTGCAGCGTTTTGATGGATCGGTGGTTACTGCAAGTTGTAGGCTTGTCGGAAGAGGTAGGTCTTCAAGTTCTTTTTGAAGGTTTCCATGGTAGGCGAGAGTCTGATATGTTGTGGTAGAGAGTTCCAGAGTAGAGGGGATGCGCGGGAGAAATCTTGTATGCAATTGTGGGGAGAGGAGATAAGAGGGGAGTACAGAAGGAGATCTTGTGAGGATCGGAGGTTTCGTGCAGGTAAGTACCGGGAGACTAGGTCACAGATGTACGGAGGACTCAGGTTGTGGATGGCTTTGTATGTCATGGTTAGGGTTTTGAACAGGAGTCTTTGGGTAATGGGGAGCCAGTGCAGGGATTGACAGAGGGGAGAGGCCGGGGAATAGCGGGGGGACAGGTGGATTAGTCGGGCAGCAGAGTTAAGAACAGATTGGAGGGGTGCGAGAGTGTTAGAGGGGAGGCCACAGAGCAGGAGGTTGCAGTAGTCAAGGTGGGGGATGATGAGGGCATGGACTAGGGTTTTTGCAGATTCTTGGTTGACGAATGTACGGATCCATGAAATATTTTTGAGTTGAAGTCGGCAGGAAGCGGAAAGGGCTTGAATATGTGGTTTGAAGGAGAGATCAGTGTCAAGGATAACCCCGAGGCAGCGAGCTTGTGGGACTGGAGAGAGTGGGCAGCCGTTTACTTTAATGGATAGGTCTATTGGGGGGGTCACGTGAGATGGGCGAAAGATGATTAATTCTGTTTTGTCCATATTAACTTTTAGAAATCTAGTGGAGAAGAAGGATGAAATAGCAGACAGACATTGAGGGATTCTGTTTAGTAGGAAGGTGATATCTGGTCCAGAGATATATATCTGTGTGTCATCAGCATAGAGATGATACTGAAAGCCATGAGATTCTATGAGCTGTCCAAGGCCGAAGGTGTAAATGGAGAAGAGCAGGGGCCCTAGGACTGAACCTTGCGGGACTCCGACAGATATGGGGCATGGTGAGGAGGTGGTGTGTGAATGGGAGACGCTGAATGTCCGGTCTGCTAGGTATGACGCAATTCAAGATAGGGCCAAGTCTGTGATACCAAGAGATGAGAGGGTCTGTAGTAATAGGGAATGGTCCACTGTGTCAAAGGCAGATGACAGGTCCAGGAGGAGGAGGACAGAGTAGTGTCGCTTGGCCTTGGCAGCTAGTAGGTCATTGGTGACCTTAGTTAGGGCAGTTTCAGTGGAGTGGTGTGGCCGGAAGCCGGATTGCAAGTGGTCAAGGAGGGAGCAAGAAGAGAGGTGGGAGGATAGTTCAAGATGGACGTGTTGTTCCAGTAGTTTTGAGGCATAGGGGAGAAGTGATATAGGGCGATAGCTAGATACAGAGGATGAATCAAGAGAGGGTTTTTTGAGGATAGGTGTGATTGAGGCATGTTTAAAGCTTGAGGGGAAAACACCAGTTGTTAGTGATAGGTTGAAGAGATGGGTTAGGGTTGGGATTGTATGGTTTTCTCTTATTTGTGTTGTTTCCTCGCCACCAGCTTGGACTTTTTCTACTCTGTCCCACCCTCAATAACTTACATGCATTTTATACCCTTACATGCAGTCTTCTGGCATGCTCTTTTACAGCACAATTCTGACAACAGAAATTGGACAAGTTGAAAATATTTTCTGTTTATTTTTTTGGTAATCTACAGTGGTTGTGGCTAAATTATTAGGCTTGTGTGCTTATGTTGCATTTAGCCTAAACCATGGCCACAAGACAGTGAAGCTAGTAATCCTCTTGCAGAAAAGTGTGGCCATTGGTTGCTGCATGTGGGCATAGATTTGTGGCAGCTGCAGCAAGAAAAGCAAGTTTAACAGTACATTTACATTTTACATACTTCTATCAGGTGCAGACATATAGCTGACACAAACGCACCAGGCCCCGAAAGTGAAGCTTCACCAGCGACTTCTGTTATGATTAGGTAACCGAGGAGGATAATGGGGGATAGACTAGGCAACCAGATAACCAGAGAGGTTGGTAGCTTAGCGGATTGCAGACCCCTAAACTGACAACACAACTAGAATTAGCCGTGGGACGTACCTACGATGCCCTAGACGCCTCGGCACAGCCACAGAATTAACTAAGCCTAAAGAGAGAAATGGGAAAGCTAAACTGCCCCAGAGTAGAACCCCAAAGGAGTAGATAGCCCCCGCACATATATTGCTGGTGAGACAAGATGAAGCACAAAACACAGGCAGAGAATAGAGTAAGCAAATGATGGGGCCCAAACTGTCTAGATAGAACTGGACAGGAAAGGATACTGTCTGCAATCACGCAAAAAACCCTAAGAAAAATCCAACACGTCTGATATGCAAAAATACTGAGGCCACACGACCTCTCCCCCACTAGATCAGAACTCTGGTGTGAACTGGTTACTAAAAAGACTTACATACGCTGTGGCATATGGAACAGAGTCCAGCGCAGGTCCCATCGGGGAACCAGGCTGAGCTCACACCAGCTAAGCAAAAATCAGAGACAAGCAAAAATGGATCCAATGCAAAAAAAGATTCAAGAAGACAAATAACTTATCTGAAAGATGCAGGATGGAGCAGGAGACAAGCAGACTTCAAAATATGATCAGGAAGCAAACCAAATCACCGGCAAGAGCTGAGGGAAGCTTTTTCACTTAAATCTCCCCAGTCTGTAACACCTGACCTCCAATCATCCTGCTCAGGTGATTGACTTCTGTCAGCTACACCAGCTCCATTACCAGCGGCAACCACCAGAGGGAGCCCAAACTCAGAAGCCAGGTCAAAAGTGTTCACAACAGACTTCATTAGCTGGATGTGAATCCAAGTATGCAGATTCAGCTGAAATGTATTGCGATGCAGGGAACCAGCTGGCTCCCTGCGATGCAATACATGATGCCGGGCAATCAGAGGCTGGCAGCTGACGTTGCCTTGACTGAGGGAGCATGGCAGTGGCGTCATGAGCCATGGCAGAGATGTGGAAATCAGCTTCCAGCTCCTAGGTTGTAGAAGTGGACCCTGTGTGACATGGGAGTGTGGGGGAAAGTGAGTAGTATTATCTGCTTTTAATGTATTACAGAACAAGGCACATTATAGTAGAATGTGGGACATATGAGGGGCGCCTGAAAAGTTTGAGGCCCACCCATGAAATCTTTTTTGCATGGTCTTGTTTTGCAATGCAATATGTTATTTAGTTAGTTGAATGGTCTCATGAGCAATCTGGATTTATTTTGATTTTTTTTGTTTCCGTTACAGCATTTTAAAGTTGGGTCGCAGGACAATACACCAGTTCACACATCGGCTGTTGCAATGGCTGCAATTCACTCCTGTGGTTTCCAACTGCTTCAGCACCCACCCTATTTCCCTGATTTGGCTCCCTTGGACTATCACCTATACCCACACATGAAAAAGCACCTTGGTGGAAGTCGTTTTCCTTCTGATGAAGCCATCATGGACGCCGTAAAGGACTTTTTGGAGGAGCAAGACGGAACGTTCTACGTTCTCGTACCACAGTGGAATAATGAAACTCCAAGAGCGATGGCATACCTGTGTGACCCTCAAGGGAGACTATCTCGAGAACTGACTGAAAAATTTTGACCCACGGTCACTACTTCTGGGTCGGGCCTCGAACTTTTCAGGCGCCCCAAGGATGGGAGACATATATGAAAATAGGGCACATACAGGTGCTTCTCACAAAAGTAGAAAATCATCAAAAAGGTAATTTATTTCAGTTCTTCAATACAAAAAGTGAAACTCATATATTATAGAGTCACTACAAAAAGTGATCTATTTCAATTTATTTCTGAAAAAAAAACCGGAAATTTGATGAAAACTTTGAAAATTTTGTAATTTTCCAACTTTATGCCCTTAAATCACAGAGCTATGTAACATAAAGTACTTAATAAGTAACATTTTCAACATGTGTACTTTACATCAGCACAATTTTGGAACCAAATTTTTTTTGTTAGGAAGTTAAAAGGGTTAAAAGTTGAACAACGATTTCTTTTTTTTTTTTTTTTTTTGGGACCACATCAAATTTGAAATCACTTTGAGGGGGTCTACTGTATATGATAGAAAATACCCAAAAGTGACAAAAGTGACACCATTCTAAAAACTGCACTTTTGAAGGTGCTCAAAACCACATTCAAGAAGTTTATTAACCCATCAGGTGCTTCACAGGAATTTTTTGAATGTTTAAAAAAAAAATGAACATTTCACATTTTTTCCCCAAAAATTTATTTCAGATCCAATTTTTTTATTTTACCAAGGGTAACAGGAGAAATTGGACCCCGAAGATTGTTGTGCAATTTCTCCTGAGTACGCCGATACCCCATATATACAGGTAAACCACTGTTTGTGTGCATGGCAGAGCTCGGAAGGGAAGGTGCGCCGTTTGACTTTTCAATGCAAAATGGGCTGGAATTGAGATCGGACGCCATGTCGCGTTTGAAGAGCCCATGATGTGCCTAAACAGTGGAAACCCCCACAAGTGACACCATTTTGGAAACTAGACCCCATAAGGAACTTATCTAGATGTGTGGTGAGCACTTTGAACCCCCAAGTGCATCACAGAAGTTTATAACGTAGAGCCGTAAAAATAGAAAATCATATTTTTTTCCACAAAATGATCTTTTCGTCAACAATATTTTATTTTCCCAAGGGTAACAGAAGAAATTGGACCCCAAGAGTTAGGCTGGAGTCACACTAACCTGCGCAAAATACGCTCCGTATTTTACATGCGTAATACGGATCAATGACCACTAAATAGTGGTCCGTAGGTCATCCGTAAGCAAGGTGAGGTCGCGTATTTTGCGCATGTGTGTCTCCGTATGCAATCCGTATGGCGAGATTTTCTCGCAGCCTTGCAAAATGGACATTTAACGGTTTTGAGGCCTGCAAACAATTTAAGTCATTAGCCTGCACCCTATTTAGACACTCAGAACCAGGTGGCTGCCTACATTCTGTACATTTCTCACCTTGCTTTCACGAGGTGTGTTGGTGTTCTTTGTGCAGCATGTCAGAGGGTCTGACATTCAATACAACCGAGCAGGTTCTCTTTACCTGGCTTTTGTCACGGCGCTTTGGCCAACCATATCCTGTGATAGTGGATCCGCGGAGGAGGAGACGCATGTGGGTACATCCACTTTTGAGGCAACGACTCACAAGAGGGCATTTTCACCGCCTCTATTCGTCTCTGCGTGAGCATCCGGACAAATTTTACCAGTACTGTCGAATGAGCATTTCCACATTTGATCGCCTCTTGGAGACAGTGCGCCCTGGGATCACATTTCAGGACACTAGGATGCGCCAAGCCATATCTGCAGAGGAGCGACTTCTCCTCACAATACGGTATGTACTCCACAACCACATTCTCTATGTTCATAATGTGTGTGTTAATTTATGTTTTTTGGCCTTCTTGGACAATGTTTAATACCCTCATCTTACTCAAAATATGTTTCACCTGACACAGCACAATGTTACATCTAATATGTACTGCATATCACTTAGTCATTGTGCCACCAAATATGTGTGTGTTGTTCTCTCTCATTTCCTACCAAGTTTGGTCGGCATGTAACTGATTTTTTTTTTATTTTAGCCATTCTAACCTGGACTATTTCTGTTGTTCTTCAGCTTCCTGTCCACTGGCCTGTCTTATGCCGCCCTCCACCATGAGTTTCTCATTGGAAAGTCCACCATTTCAGGCATAGTGAGGTCTACATGTGCACAAATCTGGACAAGACTCCATCAGGTGTTCCTACCCGAGCCCAGGATGGAAGACTGGTTAAGGATTTCAAGGGACTTTGAGGAGGACTGCCAGTTTCCAAATTGTATTGGGGCCCTGGATGGCAAACATATCAGGGTGCGTAAGCCGCCGAACTCAGGGTCCCAATTCTTCAATTATAAGCAATACTTTTCTGTTGTATTGTTGGCTCTGGTAGACCCTCAATACAAGTTTATAATTGTTGACATTGGGGCCTATGGAAGGACGGGAGACTCTAGAGTCTTCAATACTTCCATAATGGGTCGGCGGCTACGCACCAACCAGTTGGATCTACCACCACCACGCCAGCTACCAGGCTCCCCCGAACAATCAGTCCCTTATGTCCTTGTGGCAGATGAGGCATTTCAGTTATCACGTAATGTCATGAGGCCATATCCCCGGCGCAACCTTGACCACAGGCGCAGAATTTTTAACTTGCGCCTATCACGTGCTAGGCGACTGGTGGAGTGTTCCTTTGGGATTCTTTGTGCCAAATGGCGGGTACTCCAGTCTGCCATTCAGTTGAGTGAGCAAAATGTGAATGAAGTTGTGAAAGCCTGTGTTGTTCTGCATAACTTCACCAGGATACATGATTGCTCCTCCTCTGATGGTGTTGTGCGTAGGCCGGACAATGTGCGCAGGGTGAGACCACCTATCATCCCTCAACGTAGACCGCTCTCTGGCCTCAAAGTGCGTGATATATTCACTAATTACTTTATCTCACCTGAGGGGGCTACTTCTTGGCAAGAGAATGCTGTGTCTATGTTCTAATTTTTTTTTGGTCAAAGTGTGTCTAAATATATATTACTCAAGCCTTTTTATGATTCTATGAGTGTTTCTTTGCATTGGTTGGTGTCTGTTAGTATGTTGTGAGGGATAGTGAGAAATCACACAGAGACGTTAACTAGAGTAGACAAATTTTTAGTTTTGCCTTTTTTTTTTGGGTTTTGCTTAAAGGCAAACATAATTTTGCCATAACACAAATTTGGCAATGGCCAAAATGACCCTTTGGGCCTTCGTTAACTTGATGTAACATTAACATAACATAAAAAAACTGCAACAAACATTATGCAATAACAACATTGCTGCATGCCTACATTAACCTGGATTAGGCAACAAAGGGTGAGCTCCATCACCAAAATAAAGTCAATAAGATAACACTCACATTTCCTCATAATGTTAGCCAAACATAGAAAGATTCCACCATGACAGGCAAGGCTACCTCACATCTTTCACACAGATATTACCTGTCTGTAGAACAGACAATATTTAAGCATGCTATACTGGAAAGGATGAAAATACAAAACTCACTTGTTAAGACATAGAGAATGCTGGTCGCCTCAAATTGGTTTACTAGAGAATGCTAATAACAAAGTTGACTACTTAACTAAAGGCAAGCACACCTTTCCTATGCATTAACAAGTGATTAGTGTATTTTCATCCTTTCAGGTAACAGTATAGCGCATTTAAATATTCTCTTTTATACACACATGTAATATCTGTGTGAAAGGCGTGAGGTAGCATTGCCTGTCATGATGGATTGTTTCATATGTTTGGAAAACATTGTTTACAAATGTGAGTGTTAAATTATGTTCTAAATGTTGGTGAAGGAGAACACCTGTTTTTTTGTCTAGATTAGAAGCACCAGTTACATGTCACTGGACATCTCCAAAGTTTTGATTCATAAATCCTCATATCTAGGGGAAGGGGAACGGGGAGGAACAGCCTGTGGGTGCTGCTGGACATTGTGGCCAACATCGCCCTGTGTGGGGCCATACTGTTGCCCATGATGCTGTTGTTGTCCAGCCTCCTGGGCCTGTTGGTGATACTGGCCAGAGTAATAATGATGATGGTGAGGGGCTTCTTGTTGGCTATGGTAGGCCGGTGGGTATGAGCCACGGGCCTACCATAGCCAACAAGAAGCCCCTCACCAAGATAGCCAGATCGTCCCCAACCAGGTTGGGACCAGCCTCCAACACTGGGTGGGTACAAGTGGCCATATTGGTGGGGTTGGCTTGATGAAGACATTTGGGGCTGCGGAATAGAAGGATGGGTAGGGGGAGGAAGGGGTTGAGGTGTTGGCCCACGTATTAGGGGCTGTTCAGACCCTGCTTGAGCAAGCATCTGTGTGGATGGTCTCATGCGCATTAAATTTCTTGGTGACAGCTGCCACCTCTCCAGAAATTCAAACACCTCATATGGGGTATTGGGGGGGGTGCTTGCATCAAGCAGGATCTGAATACACCCCCTAATACGGAGCCTGACCTCACGGGTAAGGGCACGGAGATAAAGGGTGAGGCTACGTGCATAGGCCTCCTCACCATCATCTGTAGTGACTCTGGACAAGTAATTCAGCACCCCAGTGTCCACATTGGTCCTGCTCTCTTGAATGGCGACCTGGCGCCTTCTTCTTATTCGCCGTGTTGCTAGAGCAGCCTGTGGGGAGGGCCTGATCTGGGCAGTTGGGCTGCTGCTCAAGTTGCCCATCTCTTCCAGGATGGGTGAGGTTGCAGCTGCAGACCGTCCTGGTGGTATGTTGTGTCGGGCAGCCATTGTGTGCTCTTGTGATGCCTCCTCTTCAGACATCCTTCTTGTAGGGGGAGAAGATGGGCCAGCCACCTCATCCCCTACAGGATCAATAACGGGCTCTGCCTCTGAGGCCGTTCCTCGATCCGTAAGGTTGGATTGAGTTCTGTTATGAAATAGAACAGAGGCAAAAATACATCAATATTTTTGTCCCTGTAAAGTATTTGTGTAATGTTTTTGTGTCATGTGGTGTGAGGTATGTACTTACGGTCTCAGAGCCAGAATTGGGGCGAGGAAGTTCAGCCGGTCATAATATATATATTTCCTCTTGACATGGCCAGCATCCCCACTCCTGGACCGCTGCTGGCGTTCCCGGCGGTACTGGTCCCGGATGCTTCTCCACCGTTTCATCACATCTTCCACTGCAATGTGACAGGAAAGATTGTTAAAATCACATATTTGAGAGGTCACATTTTCAAACAGTAGTCTAGGCATTGGGCCTTATGGGGTGTGCGTTCTACCCATGGTGGCATATGTTATTGGGCCGATACCCAGGGTCTCATTAGCTCCCCTGAAACTAATTTTTGTGGCTAGGAGGATGAGGAGCTTGTGGCCTAAACCCCTAATTATGGCTGTGTGAAGCCACGTGTCACATCCTAATGTAACGGCCTCATGAGGCTAAAATTACATGCCCAGGAAGGGGGGGGGGGGCTGATTGTAGAGTCATTTTATAGCGCGCGCTAACGTTAATTACATTTTTATGGGTGCACTTACGAATTTTCTGCTGCTCATCACGTGGTCTGTCACCGAAGTCATGGTACATCTGGCGACAGATGCGCCTCCATGACGCCTCCTTTCTTGTGCGGTTCTCATAGTTTGCGTCGCGTGGGTCCCATATTTCTGGACGCTCCTGCACCAGCACAATTAGCATCTCCACATTTATGTAAGTGGACGCCATGCTGCTGCTGTACTCCGTGGAGGCTGACTTCCTGGATGTCTGGAGCGCTTTTTGAGCTCATTTGCATGTCTACGCTTCCTGATGATGGATTGGCCCATTTCCTGGTCACCAGCCAAAAGACCTGCGTATTGCTCGCAGGTCACACGTGTGTTCAGTGTGTAATCCGTATTTTTTGCGCACCCATAGACTTGCATTGGCGTGCTACGGGCGTAGTACGCTGACAATCGCAGCATGCTGCGAGTGGCACGGAGCGGAGGATACGGAGGAGAAATATACGCCTGGTGCGAGTGACCCCATAGAGAATCATTGGTCCGTGTCTAATGCGTGCTTTTTGCGCCTCTCACGCACCTGTATTCCTCGTCCGTGTGACTCCGGCCTTATTGTGCAATATTTCCTTAGTACGCTGATACCCCATATGTGGGGGTAAACCACATGGCAGAGCTCAGAAGGGAAGGAGCGCCAGATTTTACTGTTATGGTTTGCAGGTGCCATGACCCACTGGGAGAGCCCATGAGGTGCTAAAACAGCAGAACCCCCCCATAAGTGACTCCATTTTATGAACTACACCTTTCAATGAATTCATCTAGGGGTACAGTGATCATACTGTCACCATGGGTGTGTCACAAAATTTTAGACCATTGGGCAGCCATGTGGAGAGACCTGGGAGGAACGGAATGATATTTGCCTTTTCAAGTGAATGGGTCTGTGAACATGTCATTGTGTTTCCACGAACCGTGTGTCCATGGGCAAAACATGCTGACGTACATTTTTTAATGTCAGCACGGGCCACAAAACATCCAGCACACGTGCATACGAATAATACACATGGATCTCATCCATGTGACACGCATCGGCGCCAGAGAAGAAGCGTTACATTAAGCGCTGTTCCCTGGCGTCGGGTGCTGAACACGGCTCTCATCATTCTCCCATGCTTGCGCTGATTGCCGGCAGTGCAGGGGAGAATGATGAGAGCCGTGTTCATCACCTGGCACGGGGGAACAGCGCTTACTGTAATGCTTCTTCCCTATTGCCTGTCCTTGTGGTACTGATGTGGCACACGCATGCCACACATGGACACTGATATCTCTGGTACAGGAAATATCAGGACGTGTGAAAGAGGCATTATAGTGAGTTTTTCTGTTTGACTTCTGTCAAATACTAAGGCTGGGTTCACACATAGCGGAATTCCCGCGGAAGGTACCGCCAGAATTCTGGAATTCCATTCCGCGGGAAAATCGCATATTAAATTCCCTCGATTTTCCCGCGGAAAAACTAGCGATTTGCAAGCGTAATTAGCTTGCAGAATGCTAGCATTTTCCAAGCGATCTGTAGCATTGCTTGGCAAACTGATTGACAGGTTGGTCACACTCGTTAAACATAGTGTTTGACTAGTGTGACCAACTTTTTACTATTGAGGCTGCCTATGCGACATCAGTAGTAAAAAGATCTAATGTTAAAAATAATTTAAAAAATTGGGTTATATTCACATTCCGACGTCCCGCGCAGCGTCCCCAGCCCTCCGCGATGCTCCGACAGGTCCCGTCCCCAGTGATGCATTGCGGCAATGACCTCGCGGTCTCGCGAGACGCGACGTCAGCAAAGGTCATCGCAATGTATTACTGGGAAGGGAGCTGCCGCATGTATCGCTGAAGCCTCGTGACGCTGCGCGGGACGTCGGAAGGTGAATGTAACCCGATTTTTTTCATTTCAATTCTATTTTTTACAGGGATATGGTACCCAGAGCCTGGAGGACAGTCTCCTCTCCTCCAGACCGTGTGTACCATCCGCAAATGTTCTGCTTACTTTTCGCATGGTGGGCACAGTCACATGCGGAAAGTAAGCAGAACAATGCATTCCTATGTGGGCGGAATTGCCGCGATTTTGCAAATTAATGAGCATGCTTCGGATTTTTCCGCGATGCGATATCGCCGTGGGAAAATCCGCAGCATTAGCACAGCATTGCGGAATCCCATAGGAGAAAAAGAGAAAAAACCTGAACGTGTCAACGCAGCCTAAAAGACACTTTTTATCGCAAAAAATAGTTTTTGCATCACCATATTTTGAGAGCTATAATATTTCTATATTTTGTCCCACAGAGTCATGTGCAGTCTTGTTTTTTGCGGGACAAGTTGAAGCTTTTATTGGTGCCATTTTCGGGCACATTACTTTTTTTTGATCACTTTTTATTCCAATTTTTGTGAAGCAGAATGAACAAAAACCAGCAATTCATGAATTTCTTTTGGGGGGGGCGTTTATACCGTTTCACGTGTGGTAAAATTGATAAAGCAGTTTTATTCTTTGGGTCCGCATGATAACAGCAATACCTCATTTATTTTTTTTATGTTTTGGGGATTTTATACAATAAAAACTATTTTATATAAAAAATTATTATTTTTGCATCACTTTATTCTGAGAGCTATAACTTTTTAATTTTCCTGGTGATGGAGCTGTATGGGGGGCTTGCTTTTTGTGGGAGAAGATGACGTTTTCAGTGGTAACATGTTACTTATATTAGTCTTTTTGATTGCGTGTTATTCCACTTTTTGTTCGGCGGTATAATGATAAAGCATTGTTTTTTGCTTTTTTTATGGTGTTAACTAAAGGGGTTAAACAGTTGGACAGTTTTATAGGTTGGGTCATTACAGACGCGGCGATACCAAATATGTGTACTTTTATTGTTTAGAGTTTTTTTCATTCAAACATTTATTTAGTTATAGAATAAATATTAATTTATTTATTATTATTTTTTTAAAATATTTTTACTATTATTATTTTTTTTATCCCAAACCAGCTCTCACAATCCCTCTCTCCTGACCCTGTAGTGTGGCCTATATATTTAGTAGTTTTCTAAGGGGAAGCACTAAGTGTGGGGTGCAGCACGCAAACATCCCATAAGCAAAGCATCACAGAAACTAAGCATCAAGTAAACGGCAGTTATCCATGGCAGTTGCTAAGCATCAAGTAAACGGCAGTTATCCATGGCAGTTGCTAAGCATCAAGTAAATGGCAGTTATCCATGGCAGTTGCTAAGCATCAAGTAAATGGCAGTTAATCAGGGCAGGAGTCAGGTAACCCACACTTTGCTTTCCCTTTAACCATGTGCTTTACTTCTATCCTCCTGTGCTCCCTTGCCATCCACATTCACCACCCCATCCCCCTCCATCATGACTCATACACATCAGCCCCTCTTTGCTTCCCTCTCCCATGTACAGCTCCCATGCACTCCTTACCTTCCTGAGAAACCTCAGCCCATCTTGCCCAAACACATCGCAGAAAAAAACTATTTACAATTCCAACAACTACTTGCTCTTTATCTTCCTACTGATTGCAGGGGACATCTCCTTTAACCCTGGTCCACCATCCCCCAACCTCAATCCCTACCCTTCCTCATATAGAAACCATAATAATCTTATTAATATTACTTGCACTCCCTCATCTCCATCTTTTAATTGTGCCCTCTGGAATCTACGGTCTGTTTGTAACAAGCTTCCTTTCCTGCACAACTACTTTCTGAACAACTCTCTTAATCTAACTAATAATATTAGTGTGCGCTTGGAACACTCAAAGAAGAGGGAGATCTAAATTGGGTGGTTATAGAAAAATAAAAAAAAAAAAAACCTCTTATAAGTGCTCTTTATGTAGCTGGATAATAGCGAGAAAATAGCAATTAGTAATAGTCAATTGTGAGACCTCAGAAGAAGTGCTTAAGGGAAAAAGAATATATATAGATGCCGGTGGCAATCTTAGTTCCAACCTGAACAATCACAAACTAAAAAGGCATGAGTGAGGGTGAAAACCTGAAATCACTGAACAGGTTATATACTGTAGGGTAATTCTCCCTGATAGTAGCTTAAAAAAAAAAAGTCAAAGTCAAATTGCAGCCTGTGAACGGCTGTGCAGAGTAGCCGCAATAGTAAATGCACAAGTCAGAGAGCGGTACCTGTAAAGATAATGCGATGCGAAGTCCTCACTCCAGTAAGCAGTGCAAGTTAAAATAGCGCTTTTTGCTCCAGCGCTTGGAAAAGGAGGGGAGGGTTTGTACACTGGGGTATAGACGAGTTACAGGGGCTGCCCCGGCCGGTGGCAGCCTCCTGTCAGTGTACCTCCAGCTGTGGAGCAGACGTGAGGAAGAAGACAGTTAGTCTTTGAAACATGTTGGAAAGTCCATTGGTCCCCGTCGCAACCACCAGCAAGTGAAACTGACGTGGTCATGTGTTGACTCACATCACGAAGGTCCTGTATACCTGGAGCAGCTCACAGATGCCGGGAGCACAAGAGGCCGCTCACGTCTGCTCCACAGCTGGAGGTACACTGACAGGAGGCTGCCACCGGCCGGGGCAGCCCCTGTAACTCGTCTATACCCCAGTGTACAAGCCCCCCCTCCCTTTCCAAGCGCTGGAGCAAAAAGCGCTATTTTAACTTGCACCGCTTAGGCCTCTTTCACACTTCAGTTTTTTACAATCAGTCACAATCCGCCAGGTTTTGAAAAAAACGGATCCTCAATTTTCTTGTGAGGATCCGTTTTTTTTCTCCATTGACTTGCATTAATGGCGGATTGTGACGGATTGCTGTCCGTTGCATCCGTTTTTTTTGAGTATCCGCCAAAAGTTGCTGTCCGTCACCATCCTCAAAGATTTCAAAACGGAGCTTGCAACGTTTTTTTCTGTGGCGGATCCTCCAGACACTCATTTAACCCGAAATTCTTTCTGGATGCCGGACAAGAAAAAAAAATATCTCTCTCTCTCTCTCTCTCTCCTTTACATTTCCTCATTTTCAGGATCCGTCTGAAAACGGATCCTGTGCCATCCGTTCTCATCAGTTGAGAACGGATCCGCTAGTCTGACTTTTTGGCGGATTTGAACTGATGCAAAAAACTGAAGTGTGAAAGAGGCCTTACTGGAGTGAGGACTTCGCATCGCATTATCTTTACAGGTACCGCTCTCTGACTTGTGCATTTACTATTGCGGCTACTCTGCACAGCCGTTCACAGGCTGCAATTTGACTTTGACTTTTTTTTTTTTTTTTTTTTTTTAAGCTACTATCAGGGAGAATTACCCTGCAGTATATAACCTGTTCAGTGATTTCAGGTTTTCACCCTCACTCATGCCTTTTTAGTTTGTGATTGTTCAGGTTGGAACTAAGATTGCCACCAGCATCTATATATATTCTTTTTCCCTTAAGCACTTCTTCTGAGGTCTTACAATTGACTATTACTAATTGCTATTTTCTCGCTATTATCCAGCTACATAAAGAGCACTTATAAGAGGTTTTTTTTTTCTATAACCACCCAATTTAGATTTCCCTCTTCTTTGAGTGTTCCAAGCGCACACTAATATTATTAGTTATTTTACCTTATTTCTTTGACACCCTTGTGACAGGTGTCCTAGTGTTTGCTTCTGGAATTACACTCATACACAAGCGCCACTGAATCTCCATTTGTATTAACTCTCTTAATCTGTTGGCCCTCACTGAAACCTGGATTCAGGATTCGGACACTGTCTCTCCTGCTGCCATTTCCTATGGTGGCTTACAATGCTCTCATTCCCCGAAACCCACAAACAGACATGGTGGTGGAGTCGGCATACTCCTGTCCCCACAATGCACTTTCCAGGTCATCTCCCCAGTTCCATCACTCTCATTCCCTTCTTTTGAGGGCCACACCATCAGGCTCTTCCGTCCCCTCTCCCTCAGAGTAGCGGCCATATACCGGCCCCCAGGCTCACCTACCCACTTCCTTGACCACTTTTCAGCCTGGCTGCTGCACTTCATATCCTCAGAACTACCAACTCTTATCCTGGGAGACTTCAACATCCCCATTAACAGTCCTACTTCCACATCTACATCCCAGTTTCAATCACTAACCACTTCTCTAGGCCTCTCGCAGCTTTCAACCTCTGAGACACACAAGGACGGTAACACCCTTGATCTGGTCATTGTCTGGCTCTGTAAAATCTCCCACCTAAATAACTCACCGCCTCCACTCTCTGACCACAACATTCTCTCCTTCGCACTCACAAATACTCACCCACCCCAGCTCATTCCTACCTACCACACATTCAGAAATCTACAAGCTATTAACCCTCAGACACTTTCAGACTCCCTACACTCATCACTGTCCCCAACCTCCTCTATTTCCTGTCCTGAACTGGCTGTTCATCACTACATCGACACTCTTAGAAGCACCCTTGACCAAGTAGCTCCCCTCACCCTCAGAACCTCCAAGCACAGAGTAAAACAGCCCTGGCTCACATCGCAAACTCAACTTCTCCAGCAATGCTCTAGAAGTGCTGAACGCCTATGGAGAAAAACCCGCACACCAGAAGACTTCATCAACTTCAAATTTATGTTAAGAACCTATAACGCTGCCCTCCACCTCGCCAAACAGACCTACATCACCACCCTGATCTCCTCACTAGCCAACAACCCCAAGAAACTTTTTGACACTTTTCACTCCCTCCTCAGGCCAAAAGCACAAGCCCCTATCACAGACATTTGTGCTGATGACCCGGCCTCCCACTTTATAGAAAAATAGATAATATCCATCAGGAAATCTGCTCCCAACCACCAAGTGCTGTGACTCCCATCCCTTTCTGCATCTCCTCTGGCTCACTATCCACATTTGATCCCATCACAGAAGAAGTCTCCAGACTCCTCTCTTCCTCTTGTTCGACTACATGCACTACCGACCCCATTCCCTCCCATCTCCACCAGTCTCTCTCTCCAGTTGTCACAACTCACCTAACTACAATCTTTAATCTCTCCCTCTCCTCTGGCATTTTCCCATCCTCCTTCAAACATGCCATAGTTACTCCATTACTAAAGAAACCCGCTCTCGACCCATCCTGCACAAACAACTACAGACCAGTCTTCAATCTCCCATTCATCTCTATACTTTTGGAGTGTCTAGTTTACGCCCACCTTACCCATCACCTCTCCACTCACTCCCTGCTAGACCCTTCACAGTCCATCTTCCGCCCCCTACATTCGACTGAAACTGCACTCAAAGTGACCAATGACCTTCTGACAGCAAAACGTAAGGTGACCACTCTCTGCTCTTTCTTCTCGATCTATCTGCAGCTTTCGACACTGTTGACCACTATCTCCTACTCTCTAGGCTCCAGTCACTAGGCATTAAGAACACTGCTCTCTGATGGTTCTCTTCCTATCTTTCTGACCGCTCCTTCAGTGTTTTGCTCTTTGGCTCCATGTCATCTCCTCTTCCTCTCGCTGTTGGGGTACCTCAGGGCTCAGTCCTTGGCCGCCTTCTCTTCTCTCTCTACACGGCTCCAATTGGACAGACCATCAGCAGATTTGGCTTTCATTACCATTTTATGCTGATGACACACAACTATATATGTCATCCCCCAACCTTACCCCCGCGGAACTAAAGAACCCCAGTGACTGTCTGTCCGCAGTCTCCAACATCATGTCTGCTCTCTATCTGAAACTCAACCTCTCCAAAACTGAACTTCTTCTGCTCCCGCCATCTACTAACTTCACTAAATGTGACATTTCCCTCTCCGTGGGTGGCACCATAGCAACACCCTGGCAGCAGGCGCGCTGTCTGGGTGTTATGTTAGACACCAATCTCTCCTTCACATCCCATATACAATCTCTTGCCTGCACTTGCCGCTTACCCCTAAAGAACATCTCTAGAATCACTGTAGCATTGATCCACTCCCGCCTGGACTACTGCAATGCTCTATTAATTGGTCTCACCGCTACTCGACTATCCCCTCTCCAGTCTATACTTAATGCAGCAGCCAGGGTCATCCATCTGGCTGATCGGTACTCAGTCACGTCCACTCTTCGCCAGTCCTTACATTGACTACCCATTCATTACAGGATCCAATTCAAAGTACTTGTTCTCACCCACAAAGCTCTCCACAGTGCAGCACCCCCCTACATCTCCTCCCTCATTTCTGTCTATCGGCCTAACCGACCGTTGTGCTCTGCAAACGACTTTCGACTAACCTCTGCACTAATCCGTACCTCCCACTCCCGACTCCAAGACTTCTCCCGTGCTGCGCCAATCCTCTGGAATGCTCTACCACAAGAAATTAGGACTATCCACAATTTGCATAGTTTCCTGCGCTCCCTCAGAACACATTTGTTCAGAGCGGCCTATCACGTTCACTAATCAAAGTCATTCTATGTGTAAGTGTGCATGTGTAGCCCATTCACTATCTCCACCCATCCCTCACTGCCTCAAGATGGCTGGACCATCATTGTAAATACACCATTGTAAATACACACCTGTACTTTGTATCTCCCCCACCTCATTGTAGACTGTAAGCTCTCACGAACAGGGTCATCTTATTTTGCTTTAATTAATGTATTGTTAACGTTGTTACTTATGACTTGTGTTTTGAAACTGTTAAACTGTAAAGCGCTGCGGAATATGTTGGCGCTATATAAATAAAGATTATTATTATTATCATTATTAATAATAATAATAGAAGTTCTAATCACCCCCCATTCGCCCCATTCAAAATAAAGCAATAAAAAAAATCAAACAGACATATTTGTCATCGCCACATACAGAATCATTAAT
This sequence comes from Dendrobates tinctorius, assembly GCF_039654945.1. Classification (NCBI taxonomy): domain Eukaryota; kingdom Metazoa; phylum Chordata; class Amphibia; order Anura; family Dendrobatidae; genus Dendrobates; species Dendrobates tinctorius. The sequence continues at coordinate 37,836,200 of NW_027361683.1, forward strand.
CTAGCAAAAAAAAAAAGGATTAAGCTGATCTCTAAACGGCGTAGCGAGAAAAAAATCAAAACGCCAGATTTACATTTTTTTGGACGCCACGGCATTGCATTAAATGCAATAACGGGCGACCAAAAGATCATATCTGCACGAAAATGGTATCATTATAAACGACAGCTCGGCACGCAAAAAATAAGCCCTCACCCGACCCAAGATCACGAAAAATGGAGACGCTACGGGTCTCGGAAAATGGCACAATTTTTTTTTTTTTAACAAACTTTGGAATTTCACCACTTGGATAAAAAAGAACCTATTAACTCTGAATGACCTGGAGAATCAAAATGGCAGGTCAGTTTTAGCATTTAGTGAACCAAGCAAAGCAAACAAAACAAACAGTGTGGGATTGCACTTTTTTGCAATTTCACTGCACTTGGAATTTTTTCCCGTTTTCTAGTACACTACATGGTAAAACCAATGGTAACGTTCAAAAGTACAACTTGTCCCACAAAAAATAAGCCCTCACCTGGCCATATTGATGGGAAAAAAAGCTATGGCTCTGGAAAGAAGGGGAGCCAAAAACAAAAACTCAAAACTGAAAAAAGCTCCGGTCATTAAGGGATTAAAACAGGTATTGCTACTTTTAGCAGTGTGGACAGGTGCCAAGTCCTGCTGAAGAATGAAATTTCCATGTCCAAAAAGCTTGTTGGCAGAGAGAAGCATGAAGTGCTCTAAAATTTCCTGGTAGACGGTTGCGCTGACTCGGGTCTTTATTAAAACACAGTGGACCTATACCAGCAAATGACATGACTCCCAAAACCATCACTGATTGTGGAAACTTTACACTAGACCTCAAGCAGCTTGCATTGTGTGCCTCTCCACTCTTCCTCCTGACTCTGGGACCTTGATTTCCAAATGAAATGCAAAATTTACTTTCCTTGTGGAGTGTGTCAATGACTGTCTTCTGGACATCTGTCAAGTCAGCAGTCTTCCCCATGATTGTGGAGCCTACTAAAACAAACTTTTAAACATTTAGGAAGCCTTTGCAGGTGTTTTTTGTTAATTATTCTGATTTACTGAGATAATGAACTTTGGGTTTTCATTGGCTGTAAGCCATAATCATCAGCATTAACAGAAATAAACACTTGAAATACATCACTGTTTGTAATGACTATTTAATATAGGAGTTTCACTTTTTGTATTGAAGAACTGAAATAAATAACATTTTTGATGATAGTCTAATTTAGTGAGCAGCACCTTTATACCCAAACAACAGACTCTGACTACATATCTAATACCATTGTGTTCAGTAAAAAAAACTTTCAGCACATTTTTAATGTTGAACTGGACACACAAAAGTGACTTAGGAGCAGGAAAAAGTTTGATTGCTAATTTCTCAGCAAAAGGAGAAGTGAAAGTAAAAGCAAAAGTATTTGACACCTAATGAGTTAACTTTTGCTAATCCAAGTACTTCTTTAATAAAATGCTTGAATTGATAAAAATAAACTATAAACATTAACACTTTTATTTTCAAAGCATTCTTACTTTGCAGCACTTGTTCCACACCTGCCTAATACTTTTGCTCTGTATAATATTTTATATACTGTACACAGTACTGTGTAAAAGTGTTATACACATGAATAGATAGATGTAATTACACAATCTGCCACTAGAGAGAACACTTCTCCATTTAATAGTCAGCAAAGAACTGTCAGATGAATAACTGGCAAGACACATATTTAGTAACAGTAAAGTTCATTAGTTGTGCATGAGTTGTAGATTTACAGTGTGAAGTCCACTCCTACAATCTGAAACTAAAGTATTGAACCATGCAAGTAAATGGGCCTTAGCTGTTTCTTTGTTTTATGTATTATTTATATTTTACATATTATGCTTTGCTTATATAGTGAAATCATATTCTGCAGCTGCTTTACAAACATTAACAATGCTGTCCCCTTTGGGGCTCACAATCTAGATTCCTTATCAGTATGGCTGTGTAGTGTGGGAGGAAACCCACGCAAACACGGGGAGAACATACAATCTCCTTGCATATGTTGTCCTTGGTGGGATTTGAACCCAGAACCCCAGCGCTGCAAAGCAACAGTGCTAATCACTGAGCTGCCCACGTTATTTGAAGTTATAGGCTCAGACCCCTAGGTTGCCCATAATTTTCTGTCAGGATCATTGTGAACTAGTGTAGGGACATTTCTGATAGACTTACGGTATTAAGTAGTGCTTCCCATGGGTCCCTTCTAAAATCAAGTAGCAGTACTAATTAAATGATATAAATAATCAAAGACCTTGGAACAAGTCAAGAAAATGAGACTACAACCAGGTCCAGGGGTGTTTGGGTGCCTGCAGCCACTAGCACTATTTTCACTTGGATGAGCGACCTCGGACACAGATCCAATTGAAAAGCATTGCCGTATAGACAGCCATTGGTTCCTCATCCTATAATAGCTATACAACTCACTGGTCTTCCAGTGGCAGGTAGCAGATATTGGGGTCTTTGCACCATCTGTGCCAAACAATGAAAGCACAGGAGGAAGAAGGAGCTTCTCATCGTGGGAGTGAGGACAGGTGAGAAGCACTGTGTTTGCCTTGTCTAACTAGGGCATAATAGAAAGGGTTTATTTAAATTGATACTTCTTCACCACAGTTATTTTATTTATCATCCCTCACTTTTTACACTTTTATACACTTACAGTTGTGTTCAAAAGTTTACATCCCCCAGCAGAATTTTTGTTTTCTTGTCTTTTTTTCAGAGAATATGAATGATAACATCAGAACTTTTTCTCCACTCATGGTTAGTGGTTGGGTGAAGCCATTTATTTTGAAACTACTGTGTTTTATCTTTTTAAATCATAATGCCAACCCAAATCATACAAATGACCCTCATCAAAAGTTTACATACCCTGGTGATTTTGGCCAGATAGCATGCTCAGAAGTTGATACAAATGGGTTTGAATGGCTACTAAAGGTAACATCCTCACCTGTGACCTGTTTGCTTGTAATCAGTGTGTGTGCATAAAAGCTGAGTGAGTTTCTGGGATCCAGACATACTTTTGCATCTTTCATCCAGCTACTGATGTTTCTGGATTGTGAGTCATGGGGAAAGCAAAAGAATTGTCAATGGATCTACGGGAAAAGAAAGTTGAACTGTATAAAACAGGAAAGAGATACAAAAAGATATCCAAGAAATTGATAATGCCAGTCAGTAGCATTCAAACTGTGATTAACAAATGGAAAATCAGGGGCTCTGTAAAAACAAAACCATAGTCAGGTTGACCAACAAAATTTTTTTCCAAAACTGCCAGGAAAATTGTTCGGGGTTCAAAGAAAAACCCACAAATAACATCAGCTGAAATACTGGACTCTTGGAAACCTAGCAGTGTGGCTGTTTCAAGATGCAAAATAAGGAGGCACTTGAAGAAAAATGGGCTGCATGGTCGAGTTGCAAGAAGAAAGCCATTACTTCACAAATGCCACAAAATATCTCACCTACAATACGCAAAACAGCACAAAGACAAGACTCAAAACTTCTGGAACAAGGTTATTTGGAGTGATGCGACCAAAATTGAACTTTTTGACCATAAACGTTACATTTGGAGAGAGGACAACAAGGCCTATGATGAAAGGAACACCATTCCTATTGTAAAGCACAGAGGTGGATTGCTGATGTTTTGGAGATGTGTGAGCTACAAAGGCACAGGAAACTTGGTCACAGTTGAAGGAAAGATGAATGCAGCATGTTATCAGCAAATACTGGAGTCAAATTTGCAATCATCAGCCCGGAAGCTGCACATGGGACGTACTTGGATATTCCAACATGACAATGATCCAAAACACAAGGCCAAGTCGACCTGTCATTGGCTACAGCAGAACATGAATGTTCTGGGGTGGCCAGCTCAGTCTCCTGACTTCAATATAATTGAGCCACTTTGTGAAGATCTTAAGAGCGCAGTTCATACTAGACAGCCCAGGAATTTACAGTAACTGGAGGCACCAAGAAGAGTGGGCAGCTATACCATCTGAGAAAGTAAAGAACCTCATACACAACTACCACAAAAGATTTCAAGCTGTGATTGATGTTAGAGGGGGCAAAACATGGTATTATGAAATGGGGTATGTGAACTTTTGATCAGGGTCATTTGGATGTTTTGGGTTGTCATTATGATTTAAAAAGTGAAAACACAGTAGTTTGACAGTAAATGGCTTCATCCAACCACTAACCATGAGTGGAGTAATAGGTTTGCTGTTATCATTCATATTCTCTGAAAAAAGGCCAAGAAAGCAAAAATTCTGCCGGGGTATGTAAATTTTTGAGCACAACTGTATATCGCCTCACTCCTGTGGACACTCATCATGTATATTTATAGTTAAATAATTCATTAAATTAACTTAGTATTCACATTTAGGCTGTGTGCCCACGATGCGATTTTTAAGCGTTTTTGCTGCGATTTTCTGCGCGAAAACGCTGCGAAAACGTTTAAAAATCGTGTACAGAACTCAACCCATGCATTCCTATGGCATTCCGCACATGCTGTGCTAAAGCTGCGCTTTTTTCCGCGGCGGAATCGCATCACGGAAAAAATCGCAGCATGCTCAATCTTATGTGCGTAATCGCATTGAATTGCCGCGATTCCGCACCCATAGGAATACATGAGAATCGCTTACGTCCCGCATGTGGCTATGTCCACCACGTGCGAAGTTAAGCGTCTCATGTGCGGTTGGTACCCACGGTGTGGAGGAGAGGAGACTGTCCTCCAGGCCCTGGGTACCATACCCCTGTAAAAAAAAGAATAAAAAATAAAAAATCGGGGTATATTTACCTTCCGACGTCCCGCGCTGCCTTCCCGGCCTCAGCGTTCCCAGTAATGCCTTGCGGCAAGGTCCTGTGATGACGTAGTCTCGTGTGACTCTAGCGGTCTCGCGAGATCGCTATAGTAACGCGAGACCAACGTCATCACAGGTCTCGCAAGGCATCGCTGGGAACGGGAGCGTCGCTGAGACAGCGCAGGACGTCGGAAGGTAAATATACCTCGATTTTTTTATTTTTTTATAATTTTTAACATTCTATCTTTTACTATTGAGGCCGCATAGGTGGCTTCAATAGTAAAAATCTGGTCACACTCGTCAAACACTATGTTTGACGAGTGTGACCAACCTGTCAATCACTTTCCAAGCGATGCTTCAAATCGCTTGGAAAGTGCTTGAATATTGCACGCGAAAATCGCGAACATAATCGCGGTGAAATCGCGTGGAAAGAAAAGCGTGATTTCTGGGAAGGAGTCCGGTTTTCATTGTCCGGATTAAATCGCTACGTGGGCACATAGCCTTAGACATAATATTCAGTTTTCTCTGGTGGAGGGGGCATTTTATAGTATCTAGTGATGAGCATATACTTTCGGCACTATTCGTTACACACACAAATAGTACGGTATTTGGCTATTTGTTACTCTGCGATTAATTAGGTATTCGACTCGGCATATTCGAGCGAGCTGTCCAGCATGTTTGGCGCTTTATTTGGAACCAAAGAACATGCTGGGCTGGCTTGCCAATCACAGTAATTCCGGCACCATCTTTGATGTTGCATTACTATGATTGACTCGTCTTCCAGCGCCATATGAGATATTTAAAGGCTGCCGGCACCATCTTACGCACATTGCGGCCGGAAACAGCGTAGGGACTGCGTAGTGTGAGCGTAGAGCGAGTGAAAAGAGCATAGGGAGAGTGATAGGAGCTGTAGTGAAGCGGGTTTGGTGCAGTGTGACAGATAGGCAGTGACCCAGGAAAGTTAAAAAACAAAGTCTCTTTTAATAATCAGCGTATTCACAAACAGAACGTAAATAGTATCCTCCGGTTCGCAGCCGGGAAACAAGATAGTCTATAGCCGGGACTTGTTTCCGTGGGTGACTGCACCGCCGAGTACACTGAGGGGTGCCAGGCCTTTTGGCTCCTTGTTGCTTCATATAGGTTGAAACTATAGCAGGGCCTTCTGCTCTGCAGGTTTGCAAAACAAGACTGACACACCCAACCCTCTGCTGCAGGGGTTATTACAAGGAACATGTGGCCATAGGCCACATGGAAAACCCAGCAGGGGAAGAAACGGACCGCCCTACTACCATCCTGTAGTTCATTTAAAAAATAAAAGCCCATGGCAGGTTTTCCTTAAATCTGCTTTGAGCAAATAGCTTGCCCAAGACCAATTCTTACTGCTATTTGGCACTGCAATCACAGTTATGCCTGTGACTGCAATGCACTCGTGCAGCCTCAATACACTTCTGTGGGCATCCTGGAGGAAACATAGCAACCCATGCATATGACATTGGTCACTGCATCACAGAGCTTACAGTAAGCGTTATTCATTCCAAAAAGCTCTTTTAAGAGCTGAAGATTGTCAAGATTAGTTGTTTGTTAGGTGGGGATTTAGTAGGGAGAGATTTAATAGGAGGGAGATTGAAAGGTAGGCACCTGGATGTTCTTGTCATTGCAAGTACATGCTGCAGATCTCGGCTATTTTACACTGTGTTGCATAGTAGTTAGTATTAGGAACAAACTGTGGGATTAGGGTGAAATAGGGAGGGTTTCATCCACTACCAAAATATAAAAATCAGGCATTTGTAGAGGGAAATAATATTATGTAGTACCAGCATATACAAAACCATTTTTTGAGAGGTACATAATATTCCTATGTAGCAGCCTCTAATTTTTTTTACCGAAAAATAATATTCTTCAGTGGCAGCATATAGCAACATCCATTTTAAAATCTAATTGCTTAATAATATCCCTCGTCTATTGCTTAAATACCGAATATTTGTCTAGCAGTTGTCCAACTGGTGCAAACCTTCTTGAGCTACGGAAACTTCACTATTTACCATAAATTTCCTAGAGTCTGCCCTTGGCTTGTCTCATAAAGGCGATGTAAACAAATCGCCCAAAAAAATATTTGTTTAAAAAACAGCATATCTTTATCTAGCAGTTGTGCAACTGGCGCAATCCAGGTACAGATAATCTTACATGACAATTTAGCAGGGTCAATAATCTTCATTACTCCGAGTGTGTCAGCAAGGCGATCTAAAAAAAAACAATTTATTGGTTTAACCCCTTCCTGACATCTGACGTACTATCTCGTCCATGGGACCTGGGCCCCTATGCCCATGGACGGGATAGTACGTCATAGCGATCAGCCGCGCTCACGGGGTGAGCGCCGCTGATCACGGCCGGGTGTCAGCTGATTATCACAGCTGAAACCCGGCACTATGTGTCAGGGGCCGCCCCTGACATGGTAACCCCTGGCACACTGCGATCTAACATGATCGCAGTGTACCGGGGGTTTAGGGAAGCATCGGCAGGGAGGGGGCTCCCTCCGTTCTTCCCTGAGATCCCCAGCGCAGAGCGATGTGCTGCGCTGCTCTCGGGGCCTCCTTCCCTGCTGGTCCCCGGATCCAATATGGCGGCGGGGACCTTCAGGAGCCTGCAGGGAGCCGGCTTCCTCAATGCCTGCAGAACGCAGGCATGAGGAAGCCTGCAGCAGTGCCTGTGTCAGATCGCTGATCTGTCACAGCGATCTGTGATGTGTCAGATCAGCGATCTCACACACGACAGTGATGTCCCCCCCGGGACAGTGTAATAAAGTTAAAAAAAAGTGTAAAAATAATTTATAAAAAATCGCTAAATAAATTAAAAAAAATATATTCCCTAATAAATTCATTTTTTGGAAATAAAAAAACAAAAACAATAAAAGTACACATATTTGGTATCACTGCGTCCGTAACGTCCCGCCCTATAAAACTGTCCCATTAGATAACCCCTTTAGCGAACCCCTTAAAAAAATAAAAGTAAAAAAACAAAGCAAAAAATAATGCTTATTATCATACCGCCGATCAAAAAGTGCAATAAAGTGCAATCAAAAAGATGGATATAAATAACCATGGTACCACTGAAAACGTCATCTTGTCCCGCAAAAAACGAGCTGCAACACAGCATCATCAGCGAAAAAATAAAAAAGTCATAGCTCGCAGAATAAAGCGATGCAAAAATTATTATTTTTTATATAAAATTGTTTTCATTGCATAAAAGTGCCAAAACATAAAAAAAATGACATGACAAAAATGAGGTATCGCTGTAATCGTACTGACCCAAAGAATAAAACCGCCTTATCAATTTTACCGCACGCGGAATGGTGTAAACGCACCCCTCAAAAGAAATTCTTGAAATGCTTGTTTTTTTTTGCTCATTCTGCGTCCCAAAAATTGGAATAAAAAGCGATCAAAAAAGTCACGTGCACGAAAAAGGTACCAATAAAAACGTCAACTCGTCCGGCACAAAATAAGACCTCACATGACTCGGTTGGTCAAAATATGGAAAAATTATAGCTCTCAAAATGTGGTGATGCAAAAACTATTTTTACAATAAAAAGCGTATTTTAGCGTATGACAGCTGCCAAACATAAAAACCGCCATAAATAGTAAATCAAACCCCCCGTTATCACCCCCTTAGTTAGGGAAAAATAATAAAATTAAAAAAATGTATTTATTTCCATTTTCCCATTAGGGTTAGGGCTAGGGTTAGGGCTGTGTTGGGGTTAGGGTTGGAGTTAGAATTGGGGAGTTTCCACTGTTTGGGCACATCATGGGCTCTCCAAACGCAACATGGCATCTGATCTCAATTCCAGCCAATTCTGCGTTGAAAAAGTCATATGGTGCTCCTTCCCTTCCAAGCTCTGCCATGCGCCCAAACAGTGGTTTACCCCTACATATGGGGTATCAGCCTACTCAGGACAAATTACAAAACAACTTTTGGGGTCCAATTTCTCCTGTTACCCTTATGAAAATAAAAAATTGGGGGCAAAAATATCATTTTTTTTTTCACGCCCAGGCATTATAAACTTCTGTCAAGCACTGGGGGGGTTCAAAGTGCTCACCACACATCTAGATAAGTTCCTTAGGAGGTCTAGTTTCCAAAATGGGGTCACTTGTGGGGGGTTTCCACTGTTTAGGTACATCAGGGGCTATCCCAATGTAACATGACACCCGCAGACCATTCCATCAAAGTCTGCATTCCAAAACGTCACTACTTCCCTTCCGAGCCCCGACGTGTGCCCATTCAGTAGTTTTCTCCTACATATGGGGTATCAGCGTAGTCAGGACAAATTGGACAACAACTTTTGGAGTCCAATTTCTCCTGTTAGCCTTGGGAAAATAAAAAAATTGGGGACTAAAACATCATGCTTGTGGAAAAATTGATTTTTTAATTTTACGGCTGTACGTTATAAACTTCTGTGAAGCCCTGGGAGGTTCAAAGTTCTCACCACACATCTAGATAAGTTCCTTGGAGGGTCTAGTTTCCAAAATGGTGTCATTTGTGGGGGGGTTCCACTGTTTTGACACATCAGGGGCTTTCCAAACACGACATGGTGTCCGATCTCAATTCCAGCCAAAAAAGTCAAATGGCACTGCTTCCCTTCCGAGCTCTGCCATGCGCCCAAATAGTCGTTTACACCCACATATAGGGTATCAGCGTACTCAGGACAAATTGCACAATAACTGTTAGGGTCCTGTTACCCTTGGGAAAATAAAAATTGGGGTGAAAAGATCATTTTTGTGGAAAAAATATGATTTTTTAATTGTACGGCTGTACTTTTTAGGCCCATCAGGGGCTCTCCAAACGTGACATGGCATCCGATCTGAATTCCAGCCAATTTTGCATTGAAAAAGTCAAACGGCGCTCCTTCCCTTCTGAGCTCTGCCATGTGCCGAAACAGTGGTTCCCCCCACATATCAAGTATCAGCATACTCAGGACAAATGGCACAATAACTTTTGCAGTCCAATTTCTCCTGTTACCCTTGGTAAAATAAAAAAAATTGGACCTGAAGTAATTTTTTTGTGAAAAAAAGTTAAATGTTCATTTTTTTTTAAACATTCAAAAAATTCCTGTAAAGCACCTGAAGGGTTAATAAACTTCTAGAATGTGGTTTTGAGCACCTTGATGGGTGCAGGTTTTTAGAATTGTGTCAGTTTTGGGTATTTTCTATCACATAGACCCCTCAAAGTGACTTCAAATGTGATGTGGGCCGTAAAAATAAAATGGTGTTGCAAAAATGAGAAATCGCTGGTCAACTTTTAACTTATAACTTCCTAACAAAAAAAAATTTTGGTTCCAAAAGTGTGCTGATGTAAAGTAAACATATGTGAAATGTTACTTATTGAGTTTTTTGTGTGCCATATCTCTGTGATTTAAGGGCATAAAAATTCAAAGTTGAAAAACTGCGAAATTTTCAAAGTTTTTGCCAAATTTCCGTTTTTTTCACAAATAAACGCAAGTTATATGAATGAAATTTTACCACTAACATGAAGAACAATATGTCACGAGAAAACAATGTCAGAATCAGTGGGATCCATTGAAGCGTTTCAGAGTTATTACCTCATAAAGGGACAGTGGTCAGAATTGTAAAAATTGGCTTGGTGATGAACGTGCAAACCACCCTTGGGGGTAAAGGGGTTAAAAAATAGTGTCCCTCTATCTAGCAGTTGTGCAACTGGTGCAATCCAGGTATAAATAATCTTACATGACTATTTAGCAGGAGCAATAATCTTCATTACTCTGCATTTGGTGTGTGTCAGCAAGGAGATCTAAACAAAAATCATAATTTTCTATTTGTTTAAAAAATAGTGTATTTTACCTAAGGCTGTGTGCACACGGTGCGGTTTCTGCTGCGTTTCCGCAGCAGTTCCGCTGACCAAGTACAGTACAATGAAACCCTATGGGATTTCAAAAACGCTGTGCTGACGGTGCGTTTTTTTCCGCGCGGTTTTGCTGCGGTTTACAAACCGCAGCATGTCAATTGTTTGTGCGGTTTCCGCAGCGGTTTCATACCTCTACCATAGTAGAGGTGTGAAACCGCAGGGCAAAACCGCAGACCAAAACGCAGGAAAACCGTAGGTCACTTTACCTGCGGTTTTACCTGCGTTTCCGCGCGGAAAAAACCGCAGCGGAATCCGCAACGTGTGCACATAGCCTAACAGTTGCACGATAAACACATGGTGCAAAGCCTGCAAAGATACGCAAACGTGACTACCTGTAATTTACACCAGTCTGCTGTCGTTGTGTACAATCAAGCTGCGATTTCTAAAATAATAGCCACACATTGCTAGATACAGTTAATTTGTAGATAAGACCTTTGTAAGGGTACTTGTGAAAAATAAAGCCAGTATTTTTTTGTTTCATAAGCATAACGCATTCAAGATGAGAAAGGGTGATGTTAAGGGACATGGATGTTGTGGTGCGCGGCAAGGCCGTATGACAGATTAGAAGGTGAATGTATCTCGTTCTAGGTTCCTGTCAAAATATGGTCAGTGCGCTACACCACTAACGAATCCAGACGAGCGCAAGAATGTTGTGGATTGGATGGCAGGCAAAAGGCTCCAGTGTGTTGACAAGCAGTACCACGGAGTCTTCCATACGGTCCAGTCTCAGTAGCCAAGAGGCTGGGCCTCTGAATCCTCAATCTGGTCTTCCTTCCTCCCCCCATAAAAAATCCCAGGAGACATATGACCCCAATGCTGGCCACTCTGAGGAACTGTTTATTTTCCCTTGTAAGTTATCAAGCCTCAAAATGTGCACCATTAAAGAAGGTCATGAGGAGGTGGAGTGCAGTGGTGCCCAAACATTTGAGCACCCACGGCCAGGAGAAAGCCACATTGGGGAATGCCAATTCATGTCTGAAGAGGTGGAGGATATTTATGACTCACAGTTGCCATTAGGTCAGCCTCAAATCGCAACTCACGAGGAGGATCAGATTGAGGAATCGGAAGGCGACGTGGCCAGTGATGAGGCCACTGATCCAACCTGGCATGGTGGCATGCCTAGCGAGCACAGCGGTGCAGAGATGGATGGATCCATAGCAAGAAAACAGGCAAGAAGCGGTAGTGGTGTAACCAGAGTTAGAACTCTGTCAACTGTTCCACAGAGCCCCCCCCACTCGGCTAGATAACAGGACAATGGTGCATTGATCCCCTATATGGCAGTTTTGTTCTGAAAGTCCTTCAGATAAAACAACTGTAATTTGTATCATCTGCCAAACCAAGCTAAGAAGAGTAAAGAACACTGTCAACCTGAGCACCACCAGCATGCAAAAGCACAGGGCAGCCAAGCACCCTGTCATGATCCAGGTTGGATTATGACAGATTTTGCACAAGTAACCTTTTTTTTCCGTTAAGCTGTTTGCTTAAAGTTAATTTTGCCCCTGGTGGCCATTAGGGTCATTACACTGTGGTTGTTTTAGTTCTAGTTTGTCCCCGATGGCCGTTAGGGTCATTACACTCTGGTTACTTTGGTTCAGTTGCCCCCGGTGGCCGCTAGTGTTATTGCACGTGATAATGAAGCAGGTGTGATACCCTGGCTCCTATCTATAAAGGAGTAGCAGGTGGTCTCACTCACTCTTGGTGATATTGCTCATTTCCAACCAAGTCTGGTGAAGGAAGGAACTACAGAGAGGAGTTCCTAGCAGCTCAGGGGAGCTCTGGTGTAATAGCTTCAGGCGGAAGCTGAATTCAGGTGTCAAGCTTCAGGGGTGAAGCTGAACTTTGGTGTTGTACTCTGTTGCTGGGAGCAATAGTAACAGAGCTAAGCTAAGTGATGTTTTTCCCTGTTTGTTACTTTCCTTGTGTGTATTAGTGCAGTGGTGGGATTAGTTTCTGCACCGTCCAATTCACTAGAAAGGGATAGGTGCAGGGCGAGCTAGGGATTTGAGGTATCCAGCTCGTCGCCAGGTGCGGAACCTGCCTAGGGATCGTCAGGAGCGTAGGGACACTGACTCAGGGGAGTGCAGGTCTCCATGTCCCCGTTCCCTATAGCAGGGCCCTCCATTGTAACGGTTTCCCCGGTGTTTCCCTTCACTGTTTAAATTCGCCCTGCTGGAGGCGGTGTATCCAGTCACATGTGACATTACATTATCACCAACCTTGACATTTTTCTCTGGTGAGCCATGGGCCAAGTTCAGATCGGTGAGCAGTTGCTGCTGGTCCTCACTGAGATGAGTGAGGAGCTGAATGATGTTTTTCAGCAGCACCTGCAGCGGAATTATGAGTCTGAGGCCTACCCTCTGCCTCAACTAGAGGGTCCATTTGCGGCTTTGGCGAAGATACGCCTTGGAGTCCCTGCTGGGGAGCAGGACTTGCTTATACAGGCGAACGTACCCAGGCAGGTGGGAGGAGTTGGTGTCCCCATAGTGCTGCCTGGTGTTCCCCAAGGTGAAGGGGTACGTCCCTGTAGTGAGCAGACTAATGATTTAGCCCTTGGCACTCATGCCGAAACTTCGGTAATATCAGAGAAGCCGTGTCCCCCTGGTTGTGTGGAGTAAGACGACCTGGGAGTGTATATTTCCTCCTCGCCCTCAGAAGGTACTATGTCAGCAAAGGTGATGGTTGGCGAGGTACCTGAGGGCATACCGGTGCTTGTTAACAGTGGAGCAGAAGTCAGTCCGGTGGATGCTCAGTTTGTCCAGACTCATGGTCTGAGGTGTGAGACACCAGACAAACCCATAAGCGTCCAGACCATTAATTCTGTCCCACTGAGCCAGGGGGGTTAAACCAAGTCATAGAAGACATTGTGCTGCATAGTGGACATCATGATGAGTCCCAGTCATACTACGTCTTGGAGGGAAATCCAGCACCTATCGCTGTGGGCCCCCTTGGTCTAAAAAACACAACCCGGTCTTAGATTGGCGGACTAGGAAAGTAGTCAGCTGGGAACAGTCGTGTGAGGGCTGCTGCCTAGGGGCTACTGTCTCTGCCGTCTCTCTACAAACTTCCCCTTCCTCTCCAGTGAGAGCAGCGGAGGTGCTGCAGGAGAATAGGGGCAAGGTTCAACCCTCACCATTAGCCAACCCTGAGAGGCACAGACCTCGTAGTGGGCGGGGTTGGAGGGTGGTGAGCCCCTTGGTGAATTGCGGGGGTGTGAGTGTGGTGACACAGGGGGTCGCCTCTGTTGTCAGTTCCAGAAAGAGTTCACTGTATTGTGACAAACGAATGTGTGGCAATAAACGTTCAGGTCCGGACCTGTGTGTGAACGAGCATGTAAGGGTGGCCACCAAAAACATCCAGTGGAAGTGTGTTGCGGGGGTTTGGAATTCTCAGGTCGTCGGGCCGTATCTGGTGTCGGCAATCATCGGCCCGGAGACTTACCAGCTGGAGTTACCCACAAACTTGCCCATACACCACTCGTTCCCCAGATTGGCGCTTTGGAGATGGGTGGTGCCTCTGGAACATACGTTGCAAATACCAGCGTTGCTCGTTTGTCATAAACCTGAAGTTCATGTAGTTGTTGGGGTGAACTCTGGATCTGGGCGTCCCCACTGTAGGTGTGGTTTTTTATTTTTGGTTAAGAGCAGTCTTAAGGGTCCAGAGGCCCCTCATTGAGGGAGGGTACTGTCATGATCCAGGTTGGATTATGAAAGATTTTGCACAAGTAACCTTTTTTTTTCCGTTAAGCTGTTTGCTTAAAGTTAGTTTTGCTCCCGGTGGCCATTAGGGTCATTACACTGTGGTTGTTTTAGTTCTAGTTTGCCCCCGGTGGCCGTTGGGGTCATTACCCTCTGGTTACTTTGGTTCAGTTGCCCCCGGTGGCCGCTAGTTTTATTGCACGTGATAATGAAGCAGGTGTGATACCCTGGCTCCTATCTATAAAGGAGTAGCAAGTGGTCTCACTCATTCTTGGTGATATTGCTCATTTCCAACCAAGTCTGGTGAAGGAAGGAACTACAGAGAGGAGTTCCTAGCAGCTCAGGGGAGCTCTGGTGTAATAGCTTCAGGCGGAAGCTGAATTCAGGTGTCAAGCTTCAGGGGTGAAGCTGAACTTGGGTGTTGTACTCTGTTGCTGGGAGCAATAGTAACAGAGCTAAGCTAAGTGGTGTTTTTCCCTGTTTGTTACTTTCCTTGTGTGTGTATTAGTGCAGTGGTGGGATTAGTTTCTGCACCGTCCAATTCACTAGAAAGGGATAGGTGCAGGGCGAGCTAGGGATTTGAGGTATCCAGCTCGTCGCCAGGTGCGGAACCTGCCTAGGGATCGTCAGGAGTGTAGGGACACTGACTCAGGGGAGTGCAGGAGGTCTCCACGTCCCCGTTCCCTATTGCAGGGCCCTCCATTGTAACGGTTTGCCCGTTGTTTCCCTTAACTCTGTTTGAAATCGCCCTGCTGGAGGCGGTGTATCCAGGTTCATGGGTGTTATAGAAATTCGCCCTGCTGGAGGCGGTGTATCCAGTCACACGTGACATTACACACCCCAGTAGGTGGGCGGAATGCCTGGGTACCAAATCTGTGTTTGAGGATGAAACCACTGCCCCTTTCCCTGTGTTATGGCATTCCCAATCTGCTGACCATGAAGCAGACGCTGATGCCTCCTGCCCACAACCAGCGGTTGCACACACACAACAGTCAACAACCACATCCAGTTCATTGTTCCAGCACAGCATTCAGTTGTCCCTGCCCCAGACATTTAACAGAAAGCAGAAATATCCAGCCACACACCACCCAAATGCTTAACACCCACCTTGCCAGATTGCTAGCCATGGAAATTTTGCAGTTTCGACTTGTGGGAACTAAGTCTTTCCGCGACCTCTTGACAGTGACAGCCCAACGGTACTAGATTCCCAGCTGACACTATTTTTCCTGGGGCACTGTCCCAACGATACATAAACACGTGTTACACAATATCAGCCGTGCTCTGGCCAATGCAGTCACAGGGAAGGTCCACCTAACCACTGACACGTGGACAAGTTCTTGTTAACAGGGATGATACATTTACCTCACGGCACACTGGGTTAACCTGGTGGAATCTTGGAGAGAGTCAGAGATGAACACACATCTTACCCACACCAAGCATAGCGGGCCCCATCTGTTGTGTCCCACGAATGGGAACAACCTGAAATGTATATTAATCTGTTTTTAGTTTTCCTCCAATCTGCAAAATTCCCTGTTGTTGCTAGGTAGAATTCGACTGTGTGAAGACTGTCCCTTTGTCCCGCCTGTAGTTGAGCTATTTATTAGGTTGCTCCTCCCTTCTTCTTCAGTTTAGCCTACAGCAGCCATTACTCAAGATGCATGTGTACTCCCCTGTAAAGATTACTCCTTTTTAAGAAAAAAATGTAGAACTGTCCATTGTAAACTAATACAATACAAGATACAAGATTTTGGAAGGAAACAGCATCATTTTTCCTGGTCTTTCTACAGTTGCATTGCTGGTGGAGTTAAAACTACCTGAGGACGCCTGGTGGGGAAAGTACAAGTTACACAATTATCTAAGAAGCCGATAGTTAAAACACTTGGGATTCGCAGCCATCAGGAAGAGTCAGAATAGTAAAAAGGAGTAGATGTGACTGGGAATAGTATACAGCTGTAATCCAAGAAGAGATGTGTTTATAAGGCTAACGTAAAGCCACAACAACAGTAGCTTACATAGACTGCAGACATGCTCTTTGCTCTTCACTTCAGAAAATTGCACAGTGAAAGATTTAACCTGTTACTAAGAACAGATCACAGCCTGTAATCCAGAGAAAGGATTCATCTATAAGCTATTGAGAAGCTGCAATTTACATACACTTGTAACACATTCTGTGCTGTCCAGCTCATCTATTGCAACTTTGTATTGGTCTCCTTGACAACCAGAAGCAGAACAGCCTCTCCACTGTTGCTCTCCTGCCACTATGTCCAAGAACCCTTTCACTGCCAGTCCTGCAGCAGCAAGAAATGGAAACAGAACTTCTCACAGTTCGCAGTAAAATATCCAAACAATCAACCAATCCTACATGGAAAGTCAAAGAGAACCTATAATCCACCAAAGGTGAATTGCTACACCTCACAACTTCCCTATGGAAAAGAGTACTACACCAAGCTTCTGTTTTGACTGTGCCCAGCTCTCACAAGTTACCACCAGAGGGAGCCCTTGAACAATTGTACTCTGCATACCAGTCTTATAAAGACACTTGTAAAAAATACATCTCTACTCTGCTGAAATTAAATACGCAAGAGTCACTAAAGGAATGCCAGGACTTCCAACAGCTCAATGCCGAACGAGATAGCACCGTGCGAAACATCGAGAACAAGATAGAAGCAAAAATCCCACAAATGTCAAAAGTTATATCACACAGATCCAGGTCCACTAGGAGCTCAAAACACTCAATCAAGTCAAGCTCATCGAGGTACTCAACCCTCAGTGAGCAGCTCATAAAAGCGCGTGCCGAAGCAGAATCTATGAAAGTGCAAGCCATTTTCGCCCAAAAGAAAGCAGAGAGGGAAACGGAATCTGCACGCAAGAAAGCAGAGGGAAACGGAATCTGCACACAAGAAAGCAGAGATTGCACGCAAGGAAGCAGAGATGGAAGCCTAATCTGAATGCGAGAAGGCTGAAATAGAAGCCCTGCAGATGGAATATGAACATGTAGCAGCCATGGCAAAGGTAAAGGTCTTCTCAGGCTCTCAGTGGGAGCCAAGAAGGCAGCCTCATATCGTGCAAACTCGACATGGAAGACCCACTTAAGCGCACAAGAAATTATGTGCTGAGCCAAACCAACGAACTCCCGACGACCAACAACAGTCCTTTCAGGACCAACCTCTCTCTAGAGCATCAGGACATTGATCCGCCTGCAGCTCCCAGCTTTCAAGGTCAGTCCAATGTACCACAAACTTACAAACCCGAACCTCCTTCATGCTTCAATACTCAGCCAGATCTTACACCCCAGCAAAGCTATACAGCTCCAGTCTCATCTATGGCAGAAACTATTCTCGGTAAACCGGTTACTGCACTAAATGCTTATGCCGCACCATACTATCCTACATTTCTAAGTCAAGATGCTACAGACCATATGAACAGCGCTACTCAGCCAGCAATTGTCTTCCCGAAGTCAGAGAAAACCGACATGTCTGACTTTGCAAGGTACATGGTTCGCCGTGAACTTACTAAGACCGGTCTAACAAGGTTCGATGATCAACCAGAGAACTATAGAAGTTGGAAATGTGCCTTTAAAGCCACAATTAGTGACCTTGGCATCACTGCTGCTGAAGAGCTGGATATGCTAATCAGGTGGCTCGGACCTCAATCCAGAGAGCGGGTCAAAAGGCTCAGATCCATCCACATCAGTAATCCAGATGGTCTCATGGCTGCATGGGAAAGACTAGAACGTAGCTTTGGCAGTCCCGAAGCCATAGAGAATGCATTGTTCAAGCGACTACAGGATTTCCCCAAAATATCCCGCAAGGACAGTTCAAAATTCCTAGAGCTCAGTAACCTGCTGTTAGAGCTCCGTTTAGCTAAGGCAGACACGCACCTCCCTGGCCTCAGCTACCTGGACACCGCTCGTGGGGTGAAACCCATAGTTGCCAAGTTACCCTACAACATACAGAAAAGGTGGACCATAGGAGGGTCAAACTTCAAAAGACAATACCAAGTCCCTTTTCCCCCATTTTCCTATTTCTGTGACTTCATCAAGTAGATTGCAGAGTGCAAAACCGACCCAGCAGTTCTGCATCGTCCCCTAAGTACAAGAGTTTGTGCTCTTACAACAGTAACCACAGTGAACCGGTGTCTGCAAAAAAGACAGAAGTTCTGCCTACAGCAACATCAGTGCCAGACAAAGGCAATGAAGGTGAGAAGGTTGAAATTCCGAACCGCCAGTGTCCAATTCACAAATTGCAACATACCCTGAAGAAGTCCATCAGCTTCAGGAAGAAACCCCTTCAAGAACGAAAGGAGCTCTTGAAGAAGTTTGGAGTATGCTTCAGGTGCTGCGCCTCTACCGAACATCTTGTGAAGGACTATGTCATCGCCATCAAGTGTCTAGAGTGCAACAGTGAAGACCACGTACAAGCGCTCCATCCATCACAGCCTGACTCTGCATCTACACCTTCTCCCACCACAAGCCATGGCCGGCTGAGTTCAGACCAAGCGATAAGCCAAGTTGCGGTATCTTCCTCATGCACCGAAGTTTGCAGAGAAGGTCTTCGAGACAAGTTCTGCGCGAAGATTTGCCTGGCAAGGGTGTAAACCAAGGGTCATCCAGAGAAGGCAGTCAAGGTGTACGTTAGTCTTGACGACCAGAGGAACAAATCACTGGCCATGTCAGAACTCTTCAACTTGTTCGACTTAAAAGGAGATATCTATCCTTACACTTTGGGCACCTGCAGCGGTGTTATAAAAACCTCTGGAAGAAGGGCCAGTGGCCTCATAATAACTTCTCTTGAGAAGGACGCCATGGAAATACCACTACCCATGCTTGTTGATGATAACCAAATTCCATTCAACAGGGAAGAAATCCCAATGCCAGAAGTCGCTCTTCAGCATCCTCATCTCACAATGATAGCCAAAGAGATGCCACCCCTGGATGACAAGGCAGACATCCTAATTCTCCTTGGCAGATACATTATTCGACTGCACAAGATGCATCAACAAATCCACAGACTACTCAATGAGCCATACGCCCAGCGCCTCGAGCTAGGCTGGGTTATCATCGGCAATGTCTGTAGCGACCAGACACAGGATCCAAGCAACATCTCCTCTTACAAAACCCTTATCACGTCAGATCACCATGACTTGTCCCTCCTGCCAGAGATGAGGAAGTCAAATGACATTAAGTGTCAACAACAACCATCTGACAATTCAAGTCTGCTTTATCCTCGAAACTATAACCTCGAGGGAACAGCATTCTGTCCTACAGCAAAGGATATGAACTCACGACCTACAGAGGAAGACAAGGTGATCATCAGGATCATGAGCATCATACCCACTGACTACAACTATAACAGCCGGGTAGCTCCCTCACCTTCTCTTCCCGCAAAGACTGAGTTGCCCAGGGATTCACAGCAAGTAACTGCTAAGGTCCCAGCCTTTGACACATATCTCCATCACAAGTCTGGTCAAAGCCGAAGCCGTGCTAGACTTCAGTGCTCAGAGTGAGAACCCCTCTCTCAACAGTTTATCTTTTACCAATAGTGCTAGCGTTCTCCCCAAGCAATTCAGCCTCAGCACCCTGCCGGATGTAGAAAAAGACATGTTCACTTCCCAAGCATCACCCTGTGATGAACTCGTAAATGAACTTGGGCCCAGAGAACCAGAGTGTAGGAAGGATCTCGAGCCAACTTGCCTAATAAGTTGTTTGTCCAAGGTGCCAGTACGGAAGCTGAGATCTCATCACCCTGGATATCCTTCCAGCTGGTCAGTCATTGTGCCTGCTGACATGAATTTCAGGTTCATCATCTGCTGGCTCCTTTGAGCAGGAGTCATATGAACTTGGCTTGTCACTGTACTCTGCCACGGCGGGGAGCATACCTTTGCATTTTACTGCTGTGCTAGGGTTCAGGATTATCAGCATCCAACTGAACTTTAACTTCCCCTTATGGAATGTAACTTCTACTGTGGGTTGGTGGAAGAGTTGGCATGTTGTGACTTCCCCAATCCGAAGATGGGTTTTCTATTGGACTAATTTTTCATTTTTTATTCAAGCTCTACGTTTACTACAAGTATAGACTTGATTTCTGCATTATATTGCATTGTTTTCTTCTCTCCTCTCATTGCAGGTTTCACGACATCAAGGGACAGAGTCATCTCCTTATCTCGCACAAGGACTTATGAAATCTGATGATTTCAGACAGGGAGTGTTGTGTCCCACGAATGGGAACAACCTATAATGTATATTTCTCTGTTTAGTTTTCCTCCAATCAGCACAATTTCCTGTTGTTGCTAGGTAGAATTAGACTGTGTGAAAATTTCTCTATGTCCCTCCTGTAGTTGAGCTCTGTATTAGGTTGCACCTCCCTTCTTTAGTTTAGCCTACAGCAGCCATTACTCAAGATGCATGTGTACTCCCCTGTAAAGATTACTCTTTTTTACCTACTGTTCATTGTAAACTAATAAAAGATTTTGGAAGAAAACCGCATAGTTTCTCCTGGTCTTTCTACAGGTGCATTGCCGGTGGATTTAAAATTACATGAGGATGCCTGGTGGTGTAAGTACAAGTTACACAATTATCTAAGAAGCTGATAGTTAGAACACTTGGGATTCGCAGCCATCAGGAAGAGTCAGAATACTATCACTCCCCATCTGGGAAATATGCAGCACTGAGTTGGCGAAGCGGCAGCACGCTCTGCTGAAGCTCCTCTGTTAGGTGATAAAGTTCACAAAAAAGCCGAGCTGTTGAAAGGGATAAAAGAACAGGCTGATCAGTGTCTCTCCCTGCTGAACCTCGAACCCGATCTGTCCTATGTGAGGTTCTTCAAAACTGAGTACTGGATTAAGATGGTGGGTGCTGATGACGCTATTATGAGCATAACCATCCCACTGCCCTGTCTTAAAACATTCATTGCAGAATCTCAAAGACGAAGCTTTGAATGCCAAGCAGGTGGCTATGGAGCAAGAGTGTACAGTGGCTGATACTACACAGCCCAGCCTCACACAGTGTTCTCAAGCCACACTGGGTGAGGATGAGGAACAGGAGGAGGAGGAGGATGAAGAGGAACAAAAGTTTTTCATCTGCGTAACAGAGGGGACTCCCAATGCCAGCTTCATGCCTGTCCAGCATGGATGGCCTGAGGAGGAGGAGGCTATCCATCATGAGGAGGACACTGAACTTTTGACTCTTTGTAGTCTGCCACACATGGCAGAGTTCATGTCCAGATGCCTTTCCCAAGACCCTTGCGTAAAAGACATTTTGTCCACCATGAAATACTAGCTGTGCACCTTTCTTGACCCACGGTACAAGGAGAAATTTGCTTCTTTAATGTCAGAGGCATGCATGCCAGAGGGCCATAGTGGAATACTTGCTCAAAAGAATACCCTCAGACGCTGGTGGCAGAAGAACCGGAACTTTTCACCCACAAGGATTACAGGAGAGGGCTACGCACACCAGGTGCAACTATGGGGTGGGGAAATGTTCACCAACTGGGCCATTTTCATGAGACTGTCCCATCAGCAAACCAGTTTTCAAACAGGACTGTGCCAAGATGCGACCGTCCAGGATGAGAACCACTGGTGAATGAGCTGCGCAGTCTCAGAGTGACCGGTGGTGACTTCATTGAGGTTACCTCCGTTCACTGAGGCTGTGTTTCCAGCTTGGCTGAAATGCCGTGACCTCGGTGAGATCCCCGCTATCACCGTCCAGGTTGAAAACTGTTTTTGCCCCAGACATGGTTTATGGTGTAGGACAGAACGACGGATAGATGAGGGATATTGTTGGTTTTTATTTTTGCTTTATTACAGAAGACAAGGGCTTCGGCGGAATAGGCATTTGGTGAGTATAACTGTGTTTGTTATTTTTAAATAAAAAAGTAAAAGTGTGTTCTGTTTTATTTCTAATAAAGGACTTTATTCTGGCGGTGTCTTTATTTACCATGTAACTATAGGATTAGTAATGGATAGGTGTCTTATAGACACCAGCCCCCCGCTGTCAAGAATTGGGGGGACCCCACGCCGTTTTTTAAAATTATTTATTTAAATAATTAAAAAATACGGCATGCAGACCTCTCTATTATTGATAACCAACCTTGTTGTAGCTGACAGCTGAGGGTTGCAGCCCTCAGCTGTGATTTTTGCCTGGCTGGTTATCAAAAATACAGGGGAACCCACGCTGTTTTTTTTTTTTTATTATTTATTTACAGCGCAAGAGCCGGCAAATGAATACTCCCATCAGACGCTCCTGCTCTCGCTGTTATTTGCGGCAGCAGGCATCGGATGATGGGAGCAGTAGTCCCATCTGCTGACACCAGTGACTGGAGGTAAACTTTATACCTCTGATCACAGCTGAGCGCTTACGCTGTCTTTTGGGAACCGTGGCTCTCTGACAGGCGGGAATGATTTCACCGCCATTCAGAAGCGGTGTGTGCCACGCTGTCATACACATGACAAAGTGGCAAACACTGGATGCTCAGACCCCCAATTCAAGTGAAAGGGGTCCGACTTCGGGTTCAGGTCTGGCTACTGTTCTGGTACCTGAACTTTTTGTAACTTGCTGGATCCGAACAACCAGGTGTCCGCCCATCTCTACTGTTGAGTTTACAAAACACAGGTTCCACAGCACCTGCTGGCATTCTGAAAATGTGAAGCCAGGGCCGCATAATGAGATGGTGGTGGACGTGGTGATGGTGGCGGGCGAAGCTCTAAATTCAAACGGGCATGTTTGAAATGGCATTGTAAAGGGATGGGATATATGTATTCCACTATCTTCCTAACTATTTGGCATGAGGGAGGGACTTTCCAAATATAGGAGTGAGAGTTCTCCCAAATGTATGATACAGGGCCACCTGAGGGCTCTTACAAAACTCAGGTTTAATGGCACCTGCTGGTACTCTGCAAATTAGCTGTCTACAAATATCTCAAGGGCTGTCACATTGTAGAAGGATCATATTTATTCTCATTTGCACAAGGAAAGACTAGAAGCAATGGGATGAAACTGAATGGGAGGAGACACAGATTAGATATTTGAAACTTTTTGACAGTGAGGGTGATCAAAGAGTGGAACAGGCTGCCATGAGAGTTGGTGATTTCTTCTTCAATGGAAGTATTCAAACAGAATCTGGACAGACATTGGTCTGGGATGATTTAGTGAATTCTGATTTGAGCAGGGGGTTGGACCAGATGACCCAGGAGGTCCATTCCAACTCTACCATTCTATGATTCTATGAAATGTAAGCGAGGACCAAATAATGAAATGGTGTGGACACTGTGGTGGTGGTGGGCAAAGCCCAATATTCAAATGAGCATGTTTGAAATGGCATTGTAAAGGGATGGGGAATGTTCTGCCCTCTGAATAGGGCAAAGAATGTTTGTATTATATGCTGGGTTAGTTATAGCACCATCTAGTGGTGGCTGAATTTATAGCAGTGTCTTTGATAGAATTTACAGTCTGACTTTCAGAAGCAATGCACTATGAGATTGAAGTGATGCTTTGTGGGAAGGAAGCAATGTATTCTGGGACAAAGAAGGGCCATTTTGCTTCTGTGTATATCATAGCATGCATGTGTTTTACCTGTCCTCCATGTTAATTCTCCAATTTGAGTTCGTTATCCGGGTAAAGCATATCTGTAAGCTTAAACGTTCTTACAATGCAATGTGTGCAGAGAGTTTATTAGCTATATAGCAGTCAGTGCTGCCCGATACTTATGCACGTCATTGTATTCTTTACAGTTTTACCACATGTTCTATACTCTTCACCAATAAACAAGTTAGACTACAGAGAACAGTCTGCTTATTTTGGAAGACAGAGCTGTGGGTTATGCTGTATACTGGAGAGCACAACGTGTCAGCGTGCCTGAAGGCAGAACAGGGAATATGTATTCCACTATCGTGCTAACTATTTGGAGGGACCTCCCAAATGTAGGAGAGCCCTCACAAATGTTAAAGGAAAAACTAAAGCCAAAACCTCCATGTGAACATATGCTAAAGGGCAGGTATCATTTTTATTTTTTTAGAGTTTTATACATGTAATTATGAAGAAAAAAAGGTTTCTTAGCATTTTTCCCTTTAAAAAAAATTTGGTTTGGTTTGGTAGGTCTTTTTAAAAATCAGTAAAACCGGCGAAATAGTCTGACAACATTATTCCCAGATACCATACAGTGTTGTGAGTTCATTTTTCCCTTCACCATTGAGGTCTGATGAACTCCCTCCTCTGGTGAAGGAAGGTAGTGAGGCTGATTACCAAACACCTGGGCAGCTAGATGATGACTGGGTGGCTGGAATTGAGGACTGGATATAAGGCTGCCGACGCCCTTCTTACTGGCTGGTGATTTTCCTGCTGGATTCTTGGAGACCAGTCTGATTCCTGCATCTCAAAGCTAAGTTTTTCTGCTCTGCTTTGTACTCTTCAGTTTTGTTTTTGTTTTGCCTTGTTTTTTGGGAGTTCTGCCATCCCCGGCCGGGGGTGAGCTGAATTCCATTTTTGTCTCTGATCTGTTGATCTTTTGCTCTGTCTTCAGAATATACCTGAGTGCTGATATAGTCTTCTGAAGCCTAGCGACTTCAGGGCCTGTTTTTCCTATCAGTCGGTTGGCTCATTTTGATAGGGTATTTGCGGATGGCAGTCAGCAGCTTTCCTATCCTGTCCTATGTAGTTAGCTTGGGCCCCATCATTTGCTCAACCTATCTTTCTATCTGTGTTAGTGTTTTCATCTTGCTTCACCGTCATTAAATGTTGGGGGCTGCCTATTGCTTTGGAGTCTGCTCTGGGGCAGTTTAGTTTTTCCCCTGTCTTTAGGCTATGTAGTTCTCCGGCTGTGATCGAGGGGTCTAGGGCACCGTAGGAACCCCCACGGCTACTGCTAGTTGTTCTGGATAGGTCCAGGGGTCTGCAATCCGATAGCTGCCAACCTCTCTGGTTTTTCTGGACTTAGCTGGTATTTTGTTTTTTCCTCCTTCGGTGACTCATCATAACAGAATCACCAGCCATACCGCAGATCCTAGGGTACTCAATAGCAGGAGAGAATTGTAAAAAAAAAAAAGAAAAGGGGAAAAAAAAAAAAGTGTCAGAATTTTTTTTTTTTTGTGTGCATATTTTTTCCTCTATATCTCTGAGGCCATAGGGGGAATTTTTCTCTCAATGGAGATGAAGCAATTGTCTGATCGTGTGCAGCAGCTCGCTGCTGAAGTGCGGGGAATTTCCGCCTATCTTGCTCATTCACATGCTGCTGAACCAAAGATTCCCACTCCTGATGTGTTTTTTGGGGATCGGTCTAAATTCTTGAATTTCAAGAATAATTGTAAATTATTTTTTGCCTTGAAGCCTAACTCGTCGGGGAACTCCGCGCAGCAGGTTAAAATTGTCATCTCTTTGCTGCGCGACGATCCCCATGATTGGGCGTTTTCTTTGAAACCTGATGATCCTATTCTGAATAATGTGAACGCATTTTTTCAAGCTTGGGGTTGTTGTATGATGAACCTAATGCTATTGATCAGGCTGAAAAGACCCTGTTGGCATTAAGCCAGGGTCGGGATTCGGCAGAGTTGTACTGTCAAAAATTCCGAAGGTGGGCGGTCCTTACTACCTGGAATGATGGTGCCTTGGCAGCCCTCTTTCGGAAGGGTTTGTCAGAAACTGCAAAAGATACTATGGTGGGATTTCCTGTTCCCTCTGGTCTTGACGATTCTATGTCATTAGCCATTCAGGTGGATCGGCGTTTACGTGAACACAAAACTACACGAGAGATGTTGCCACCTGTTGAACAAATGTCTGAACCTATGCAATGTGATAGAGTTTTGTCTAGGGCGCAACGTCAGGAGTTCAGAAGGCGTAATAAGCTGTGTTTTTTTTGTGGAGATGCCTCGCATATTATTTCTGTCTGCCCTAAACGAGAGAAACGTTGTGCACACACGTTTTCTGTGGGTGGTGTTCAACCTAAGTTTCTTCTGGCAATTACTCTGATCTGCTCCCTGTCCACATTTTCCACCAAGGCTTTTGTGGATTCAGGAGCAGCTCTTAACCTGATGGACTTGGATTTTGCTAAATGTTGTGGATTTCCTATGACACCTCTGCGGACGCCTATCCCTTTGAGGGGTATTGATGCTACTCCTTTGGCGAAGAATAAACCTCAGTTTTGGACCCAGGTGGTAATGCGGGTCGCCCCAGACCATCAAGAAAATTGCAGATTTTTGGTGTTGCATAATTTGCATGATACCATTGTTCTGGGGTTTCCCTGGTTGCAAATCCATAATCCAGTTCTGGATTGGAAATCTTTGTCTGCGGTGAGTTGGGGTTGTCGGTGTGCCCTTAGTGATGCTCCTGTTTTCTCCACCTCTCCCCAGTCGCATGATGTTCCTGACTATTTGGCTGACTTTTATGATGTATTTAGTGAGAATGAGTCTGCATCTTTGCCTCCTCATAGGAGTTATGACTGTGCAACTGAGCTGAACCCGGGGTGTAAATTCCCCAAGGGTCGGCTTTTCAATTTATCTGTACCCGAGCACAAGGCTATGCGAGGCATTGGAGAAGGGTCATATTAGACCATCCTCTTCACCCTTAGGTGCTGGGTTTTTTTTCGTGGCTAAAAAGGATGGTTCATTAAGGCCTTGTATTGACTATCGTGCCCTCAACAAAATTACTGTTAAATATCAGTATCCGTTACCCCTGATTTCTGATCTATTCTCCAGAGTTAAAGGTGCTTGCTGGTTTACCAAGCTTGACCTCAGGGGGGCGTATAATCTTATTCGCATTAAGCATGGGGATGAATGGAAGACGGCGTTTAATACTCCGGAGGGACATTTTGAGTACCTGGTGATGCCTTTTGGGCTCACTAATGCCCCTTCTGTCTTCCAGTGCTTCAAGAACGATATATTCCGAGACTTTGTGGATAAATGTTTGATTATCTATCTGGATGATATTTTGATCTTCTCCAAGAATCGGGACTCTCATGTGGAACATGTTCGGACTGTGTTCCGGATTTTGAGGGAGAATTCCCTGTATGTCAAGGGATCGAAATGCCTTTTTGGGGTACAGAGGATTTCATTTTTGGGATTTATTTTGTCTCCGTCAACTATTGAAATGGACCCGGCCAAGGTACAGGCCATTTATGATTGGGTTCAGCCCACTTCTTTGAAGGCCCTCCAGAAGTTTTTGGGTTTTGCTAATTTTTATCGGAAATTTATAGCTAATTTTTCTGGTATTGCCAAGCCATTGACGGATTTGACTAGGAAGGGTGCTGATGTGCTGAATTGGTCTCCGGAGGCTGTTTCTTCCTTTCAGGAGCTGAAGCGAAGATTCACTTCTGCTCCGGTTTTGCGGCAACCTGATGTCTCACTCCCGTTTCAGGTGGACGTGGACGTTTCTGAGATTGGTGCAGGAGCGGTGTTGTCCCAAAAAGATCCTGTGACATCTAAAATTAATCCTTGTGCTTTCTTTTCCCGAAAGTTCTCCCCATCCGAACGTAACTATGATGTGGGGAATCGGGAACTGTTGGCCATGAAATGGGCATTTGAGGAGTGGAGACATTGGTTGGAGGGAGCCAAACTCCAAGTCGTGGTCCTTACTGACCACAAGAATTTGATTTACCTGGAGTCGGCCAAGCGCTTGAATCCTAGACAGGCTAGGTGGGCCTTGTTTTTCACACGTTTTGATTTTGTGGTCTCTTTTCTTCCGGGCACTTAGAATGTCAAGGCAGACGCCCTCTCTAGGAGTTTCCTTGCTGATTCTCCTGTTGTGACTAAGCCTGCTACCATCTTAGGCGAGGGGGTAGTTCTTTCTGCCATCTCGCCCGATTTGAGACGTGCTCTGGAAGAGTTTCAGGAGGACAAACCTGAGCGTTGTCCCAGTGGAAAGTTGTATGTTCCTGACCAGTGGAGGAAGAGAGTGATGTCTGAAGTTCATTGCTCTGCATTGGCTGGTCATCCAGGTATTTTTGGTACTAGAGATCTGGTGAGTCGGTCTTTTTGGTGGCCTGTCTTGTCTCATGATGTCAGGAATTTTGTGCAATCCTGTGGGACTTGCTCCCGGTCTAAACCTTGTTCTCGCTCTAGTGGCTTGTTGATGCCTATGCCGGTGCCCAGGAGGCCATGGACCCATATTTCAATGGATTTTATCTCTGATATGCCTGTCTCTTAGAGAATGACTGTTATTTGGGTGATTTGTGATAGATTCTCTAAGATGGTCCATCTTGTACCACTCCCTAAGTTGCTATCTTCCTCTGAGTTGGTGCCCTTGTTTTTGCAACAGGTGGTTTGCTTGCACGGGATTCCTGAGAACATTGTATCTGACAGAGGAGTTCAGTTTGTGTCTAGATTTTGGAGGACTTTCTGTTCCAAGCTGGGAATTCAGTTGTCCTTCTCCTCTGCGTTTCACCCTCAGACCAATGGGCAGACGGAGAGAACAAACCAGACTTTGGAGTCGTATTTGAGATGTTTTATTTCTGCCAATCAGGATGATTGGGTTTCATTTTTGCCCTTGGCCGAATTTGCTTTAAATAATAGAGCTAGTTCTGCCACTTTGATGTCACCTTTTTTTTGTAACTTTGGTTTTCACCCTCGATTTTCTTCAGGGCAGGTGGAGCCTTCTGCCTGCCCAGGTGTTGACACTGTGGTGGAGAGAATGCACCAGATCTGGGACCAAGTAGTGGATAAGTTGTCTCTCTCCCAGAAAAAGGCCCAGCGGTTTTCCAACCAGCGTAGGACCGTTGGTCCCCAGTTTAAGGTGGGTGATATGGTTTGGTTATCATCAAAAAATATCGCTATGAAGGTGGCTTCTCCTAAGTTTAAGCCTAGATTTATTGGACCTTACAAGATTTTGGAGATTATTAATCCGGTCTCTTTTCGGTTGGCTCTTCCTGTCACATTTAAAATTCATAATGTGTTTCATAAGTCCTTGTTGAAGAGGTTTGTTGAACCAGTAGTTCCTGTGGTGGCACCTCCTGACCCTATATTGGTTGAAGGTAACATGGAATATGAGGTAGAGAAGATACTGGATTCCCATCTGGCCAGACGGAGACTCCAGTATTTGGTTAAGTAGAAGGGTTATGGTCAGGAGGATAATTCCTGGGTCTCTGCCTCTGATATTCACGCCGAAAGATTGGTGCGTGCCTTTCATCGGGCTCACCTGGATCGCCCTGGTGGCATGGATGAGGGTTCGGTGACCCCTCCTCAAGGGGGAGGTACTGTTGTGAGTTCATTTTTCCCTTCACCATTGAGGTCTGATGAACTCCCTCCTCTGGTGAAGGAAGGTAGTGAGGCTGATTACCAAACACCTGGGCAGCTAGATGATGACTGGGTGGCTGGAATTGAGGACTGGATATAAGGCTGCCGACGCCCTTCTTCCTGGCTGGTGATTTTCCTGCTGGATTCTTGGAGACCAGTCTGATTCCTGCATCTCAAAGATAAGTTTTTCTGCTCTGCTTTGTACTCTTCAGTGTTGTTTTTGTTTTGCCTTGTTTTTTGGGAGTTCTGCCATCCCCGGCCAGGGGTGAGCTGAATTCCATTTTTGTCTCTGATCTGTTGATCTTTTGCTCTGTCTTCAGAATATACCTGAGTGCTGATATAGTCTTTTGAAGCCTAGCGACTTCAGGGCCTGTTTTTCCTATCAGTCGGTTGGCTCATTTTGATAGGGTTTTTGCGGATGGCAGACAGCAGCTTTCCTATCCTGTCCTATGTAGTTAGCTTGGGCCCCATCATTTGCTCAACCTATCTTTCTATCTGTGTTAGTGTTTTCATCTTGCTTCACCGTCATTATATGTTGGGGGCTGCCTATTGCTTTGGAGTCTGCTCTGGGGCAGTTTAGTTTTTCCCCTTTCTGTCTTTGGGCTATGTAGTTCTCCGGCTGTGATCGAGGGGTCTAGGGCACCGTAGGAACCCCCCACGGCTACTGCTAGTTGTTCTGGATAGGTCCAGGGGTCTGCAATCCGATAGCTGCCAACCTCTCTGGTTTTTCTGGACTTAGCTGGTATTTTGTTTTTTCCTCCTTCGGTGACTCATCATAACAATACAGTATGAGTCAGAAAAGCATGCAGGCATCTTCTCCATGCTGTTCCCATTTAGTTTTAGCCCTTACCCATCCATTTCAGCTTTTTTTCCATGCCCCCAAACCTTTTTGTTGGGTCCAGCAGAAAAATATTCGGCTTTCCCATTGACTTGCATTGGATTTGTTATTCGGTACGTACACACGGATATTAGAAATTATTTGTGCCGAATTTCCCGAATCGTAATATTTTACTATTTGCTCATCACTAATAATATCAACACATAAACACATTCACACTGGCACCAACCTGCAATATGCCCTAGCTATATTTTAATTATGAAAATACTATTCCATGAACAGTCATAATAAAATTATTGTGGATTCAGAGAATGATACGCATTCATTCTATTTTCAAAATTTCTACCCTCCATAATAATCTCTTAACATAGTAGAGATGGATTTGTATTTGCCTTTTTGGCTTAGAAAGACAGCATAATAGCAGATCCAATTCCCTCTGAGCTAAATGCACTAAGGTTACTTCATGGAAAATTCTCGTGAGGTACATGGTGGTGTACATGAGCGGACTGTCGACACAGTCAGGATTTTGAGCCAGTGATGTAACTGTGGCTGTCATGCCTCTCCTCCGCCACTCTTAAGGTTGGGAGTATTGCATCACGGCAAACATGACCGAAGCTCAGGAATCCCACTTTTAATTTAAGCCAAATTCAGCTTGCGCATGCGCCACTACACCTTGCAACCGAAGACATCACTGTCTCAGCTAATTCTAAAGCCGGGATCACACGTGTGAGGAATACGGCCGAATCTTGCATGTTAATACCCAGCACTGCCACGGCCGCATAGCAATACATGGGGACGCACGCTCCAATCCTGAGTGCCGGCGGCAGTGCCTGGTACTAAAATGCGAGACTCAGCCGTATTCCTTGCATGTGTGATCCCGGCCTAATTGGGACATCTGGGTATTTCAACCTTTACGCACCCTGCCTTGACACATCCCCCGAAGAAACTGGGAGAAATGTGCGTGTCAGGGCAAAAGGCGGGAGCTCTCCTCACTTGGTTCTTACAACGGCCTACAAAACATATATTCTAATGATTTTACACAGACTTATTCTCATGACTTGCATTTACAGTGGGTACGGAAAGTATTCAGACCCCTTCAAATTTTCCCCTCTTTGTTTCACTGCAGCCATTTGGTAATTTCAAAAAAGTTCATTTTTTTCTCATTCATGTACACTGAACATTCTTGACTGAAAAAAACAGAAATGTAGACATTTTTGCAAATTTATTAAAAAAGAAAAACTGAAATATCACATGGTCATAAGTATTCAGACCCTTTGCTCAGACACTCATATTTTAGTCACATGCTGTGCATTTCCTTGTGATTCTCCTTGAGATGGTTCTACTCCTTTGGAGTACAGCTGTGTTTAATTAAACTGATAGGACTTGATTTTTAAAGTCACACACCTGTCTACATAAGACCTCACAGCTCCCAGTGCATGTCACACCAAATGAGAATCATGAGGTCAAAGGAACTGGCCAAGGAGCTCAAGAGACAGAACTGTGGCAAGGCACAGATCTGGCCAAGGTTACAAAAGAATTTCTGCAGTACTCAAGGTTCCTAAGAGCACAGTGGCCTCCATAATCCTTAAGTGGAAGAAGTTTGGGACCACCAGAAGTCTTCCTAGACCTGGCCATCCAGCCAAACTTAGCAATCCTGGGAGAAGAGCCTTGGTGAGAGAGGTAAAGAAGAACCACAAGATCACTGTGGCTGAGCTCCAGAGTTGCAGTAGGGAGATGGGAGAAAGTTCCACAAAGTCAACTATCACTGCAGCCCTCCACCAGTCGGGCTTTTATGGCAGAGTGGCCTGACGGAAGCCTCTCCTCTGTGCAAGACATATGAAAGCCCACATAGGGTTTGGTAAAAAACACATCAAGGACTCCCAGACTATGATAAATAAGATTCTCTGGTCTGATGAGAAAAAGATAGAACTTTTTGGTGATAATTCTAAGCAGTATGTGTGGAGAAAACGAGACACTGCCCTTCAGCTGCCCAATACAATCTCAACAGTGAAACATGGTGGTGGCAGCATCCTGTTATGGGGGTGTTTTTCAGCTGCAGGGACAGGACAACTGGTTGCACTTCAAGAATAGCAGAGGATCCCCAAATCCAGGTGTGAAAAACTTGTTGCATCATTCCCAAGAAGACTCATGGCTGTACTAGCTCAAAAAGGTGCTTCTACTCAATACTGAGCAAAGGGTCTTAATACTTATGACCATGTCATATTTCAGTATTTCAGTTTGTCTTATTTAATAAATTTGCAAAAATGTCTACATTTCTGCTTTTTTTCAGTCAAGATGGGGTGCAGAGTGTACATTAATGAGAAAAAAATGAACTTTTTTGAATTTACCAAATGGCTGCAATGAAACAAAGAGTGAAAAATTTAATTGGGTGTGAATACTTTCCGTACCCACTGTAGACTTAACCACCATATTCATATATACACACGCACACACACACACACACACACACACACACACACACACACACACACACACACACAGGGGTTGGACAAAATAATGGAAACACCTGGAAACATAAACAAAAGTTAGTTTAATATGGTGTAGGTCCACCTTTTGCGGCAATTACAGCCTCAATTCTCCGAGGTATGGATTCATACAAGGTGTGAATTGTTTCCAAAGGAATTGTAGCTCATTCTTCAGTTAAAACACCCTCCAGTTCTTTAAGCGACGATGGCGTCATCTAACTTGAATCTCTAAAATCGACCATAAATGCTCAATAATGTTGAGGTCTGGGGATTGTGGGGGCCAGATGAGATGTTCAACTTCATTAGAATGTTCCTCGTGCCATGCTTTAATGATTCTAGCTGTATGAATTGGTGCATTAGCATCCTGAAAGATGGCGTTCCCCTCCGGGAACAGTGCTTGAACCATAGGATGCACTTGGTCGCCCAAAATGCCTAAATAATCGCGGCTGTTAATTCTTCCATGAAGGGATATCATTGGCCCGGCTGATCTCCACAAAATAGCACCCCAGATCATCACAGAACCTCCGCCATGTTTTACGGTTGGGAGAAGGCAGCCTGGATAGGAATGCTTCTTTCGGCTGTCTCCAAACGTACACTCGGCCGGGAGGTCGGAAATAGGGTAAACGATGATTCGTCTGAGAATATCACATGTTTCCACTGCTCGACGGACCAATTCTGGAGGTTTCTACACCACTCTAAACACTTGGAAACATTTGTCATTGAGAGCAGCGGTTTTCGAATTGCAGCTCTTCCGTGGAATCCAGATTTGTGCAGCTCCCGAAGAACAGTTTTTGGGAAACTGGGTTCTGTAGGTGTTCATTGAGCTCAGCAGTGCTTTTCGGAGCTGTGGACTTGCGATCCTCTCTCACAATTCGCTTTAGAGTCCGACGGTCTCTCTCAGTCAACTTCGACTTTCGGCCGGACCTGTGCTTTGCTGCGGACGTTTTTCCTTCTCATGCAGTCATTACTTTGGAGACAGTACCTCTTGACACACCAAGCATTCGGGCACTTTCTGTTACACTATAACGCCTGCCATAGGAGCACCAACAATTTGGCCTCTTTGAAAATCCGAGAGTTATGCCGTAGCACCCCTGCTTCTCCCAGTCTCAGGCTTCTTCCTTCAGCGGTCACGTGGTACCGCTCATTAAAGACTTGAATATGTGCATATTCATGTCTTTAATGAGCGGTACCACGTGACCGCTGAACGAAGGAGCCTGAGACCATATGAGAAGCAAAGGGGCTACAGAGACTGTGCCAGGAGGGGCTAAGTATATGCAATATTCACCGGTCCCCGGTCCATCACTGTGCGCTACTCTGTCCTCCGTATCCTGTGTCTGTGATGTTCAGGTCAAAGGGCGTGGTTACGTAGTTAGTGCACGCCGTGCCCTCTGCCTGAACATCACTGACAGAGGGACCCGGAATTGACAGAACGGCAGCGATGGACCAGGGACAGGTGAATATCACCAGTGCGACACCGGCACCTGTCCCCGCCTGCTCAGGGCCCCGGCAACTGGCCCCCAGCGACGGAGAGGTGACTATGTCATTTTTTTTACT
This sequence comes from Dendrobates tinctorius, assembly GCF_039654945.1. Classification (NCBI taxonomy): domain Eukaryota; kingdom Metazoa; phylum Chordata; class Amphibia; order Anura; family Dendrobatidae; genus Dendrobates; species Dendrobates tinctorius. The sequence continues at coordinate 37,870,720 of NW_027361683.1, forward strand.
TGCAGCAGCAGCAAATAGGGGCATAAACTATGGACCATCTTATGGGGGCAGCATATGGGAGAATAATCTATGGAGTTTGTTATGGGGGCATAAACTATGGAGCGTCTTACGGGGGCAGCATATGGGGGCATAAACTATGGAGCATCTTACGGTGGCAGCATATGGGGCATAATCTATGGAGCATCTTAGGGGGCATAAACTATGGAGCATCTTACAGGGGCAGCATATGGGGGCATAATCTATGGAGCATCTTATGGGGGCAGCATATGGAGCATAATCTATGGAACATCTTATGGGAGCATAATCTATGGAGCAGCATATGGGGCATTTTATGGAGGCATAATCTATGGAGCAGCCTATGGGGTATAGTCTATGGAGAATTTTATGGGGGCATAATCTATGGAGCATCTTATGGGGCAGCATATGGGGGCATAATCTATGGAACATTTTATGGGGGCATAATCTATGGAGCATCTTATGGGGGCATAATCTATGGAGCATTTTATGGGGCAGCATATGGGGTATAATCTATGGAACATCTTATGGGGCCATTATTAACCTTTGTGCAGCATTATATGGGGTGTATTTTGTATTGAGCATCTTATGGGGCCATCAAGAACTGTATGGAGCATTATATGGGGCTCCTGATTCAATGTGGATATTCAAAAACATTTAACCTACTGATGTCTCAATTAATTTTACTTTTATTGGTATCTATTTTTATTTTTGAAATTTACCAGCAGCTGCTGCATTTTCCACCCTAGGCTTATATGTGAGTCAATAAGTTTTCCCAGTTTTTTTGTGGCAAAATTAGAGGGTCAACTTATACATGGGTCGGCTTATGCACAAGTATATACGGTGTATGTGTGTGTATATATTGTGGTGTAGTTACCACTATGTCAGCTAGGGGGCGCTGTGTGGGTGTCCCAGGACGGGTGTACAGGCACATTCAGTGTGGTAACAGGAGCAGGGTCCTAAATGACCATTATGGGTCTCAAGGTGGGTGGCCTTGGGATGCAGGCTCCAGGGTGTATTGATCAGCAGAGGTACTGCTGATCTTTCTGTTACACTGTGTCAGGGAAGCCTGTGTGTGTCTATACAACCTTTAGTGATGTCATAGCCATGTGATCCCCTTTGGGTGTGGTTACAGGGCTATGTAATTGAGGTGTTTGGCACATGTGAGAGTGTGGAGGGAGTCTGTCTGAGTGTGGACAGACTTCCATGTGTCCAGGCGGGACACTACAGAGGTTGTATATGGGGAGGACTACAGCTCCCAGCATGTGCTGAGACTCTCGGTCTGAGTCTGAAGCCACGGACATTTGTGTTCTTTTGCCTAATCTAGAGGCTATTTTGGTAATGTGCTCCCTTGTGGGTTTATGATGCAAATAAACCCCATGAACTTTGGGAAGAACCTGCCTCATGATTGTCTCCCGCTGCACCTAAGCGAGTCGAATCCCTACAATTGGTGGAGAATGCGGGCAGCGATTCCCAGAAGCACGTGTGGCAGTGCTGGCGGTTCTGAGCCAGGAGAGCAGACAGTCTGACAACCGTGAGTAATACTGACCGAGGTCAGAGAAAGTGACTGTATTAATATTTGTGGGATACCTCTGAGGAGAAGAGGCATCCGAGAACCTGTGTGGCCGACACAGGTAACAGACAGGAGTCTGTGTTGCACTGACCAGGGTCAGTGAGAGACTGTGTTCCTGGATTGGTTCAGTGAGCAAGGTCCTGGAGGGTCAGTGTTGGGAGGTTCTGGGAGAGGAATCGGATCCCTGGAACACGTGATATGACCTTGGACCTGGTGAGGCGTGTGTTGGGCAGTCTCAGGCGGAGACGGATGTCCTGAAGAGCACCCGCTGAGCCCCTGGACCTGGTGAGGCCGGTGTGTTGGGAGACCCTGGGAGGAGGGCTGCTCCCTAAATAGCACCCGGTGTGCCCTGTGTGGTGGACGGTCTCAGGCGGAGACGGTACGTCCTGAGTGGCACACGAACAGGACATGTGAGAGACTGTGCATGTGTTGTTTTTTTTTTCTCTTTTTTTCTCTACAAAACCTGAAGGTGCTTGCAGTGGCTCAGTGGGGTCACGAAGGTCTCGCAGCACAGGGACCTGGTGTTTTCTTTTTGGGATCTGCCCTGGGAGCATTGGTAGCAGACGCTGTCTGTCTACACCATCCTGCTGCAGCTTTATTACATATCTCTAAGCGGATACAGTAGTTGTGGCTTTACACAACTATTAAGGGTGAGTACCCTGCATGATTGCTTCATAACCCATTATACCTGCACTGGTAAGGCCCTATGGGCGCACTTTTGTGTTTTTTTTATCTTTGAGGGTGACAAGCGGCTTCCAGTAATCCGGCGGGGTTACGAAGGGGACAAGCGGCTTCCGGTGGATCGGCGGGTCCACGAAGACGGAGCAGCAGGGACTGCAGTGACACCAGCCGCTGTGTGTGTGTGAACAGCAGCCGGAGGTGCCGGTGGTTTGTGACAGCAGAAGCTGTGGTGGTGCCAGCAAGGACTTGTCTGGTATCGTGAGAGACAAACTGTACTGTGTGAACTGTGGCATAAGAAGTTCTGCAGAACGGACATGGGGAAAACCCAAAAGGGAGTGGTAACCGAAAAAGGGGTGGAGTCCCAAAAGGGGGCGGTGACCCAAATTAGAGTGGTAACCCAAAAAGGGGTGGAGTCACAAAAGGGGGAGGTGACCCAAATTGGAGTGGTAACCCAAAAGGGGGTGGAGTCCCAAAAGGGGGCGGTGACCCAAATTGGAGTGGCAACCCAAAGCGGGGTGGTGGTCCAGAAAGGGGCCAAGTTTGAAGAAGTGACAGCACTAGGTGACTCAGTAGGTACGTCTGGAGTACCGCAGTGTATGTGCAGGTCTTTTTCAGAATGTGGAATATCATTTCCAGGTAGTAATGACGGTCCACAGATGTGTACAGTGATGCTGCACCGGGAAGGAGCCTTTGGTCGGCTGGACTCAGAGAGTCAGGTGACTCTGACAGGAACGCCTCTCGTTTTCTCTCTGACCGAGAAAAACGTCAGGGTTCGCTGTAAACACGGGGTCACGGTGAACTACGCAGTAGACACAGTAGTGTTTGAGGGGACCAAAGGTGGTGAGTGCCAAGGTAGAGGGATACCACGGGACTTAGTCTATGCCTGGGAGAGGGGCCGGGACTTTCTTTGGTTTGATGACATTTGGTCGGATGATGGAGATGCTTCGACTGTGGGGCCAGCGGACACTGAGACAGTGACGGCTCCTGACATGGACAGGTCAGAGGTAGAACTGACCAGAGGAAGAAGTACATCTGCCCAACTGACGGACCTGACGTCTCGTGATAAGACAGATGGTGGGCTGGGAGATGAGACTACTGGACTAGACACATTGGTGCTGGACGGTAACTGGAGGGTTCACTCGACTGGTGTGACTGACCCAGTGGTACCCTTTGATGATATAATTAAAGAGTAGTGGTGAGACACGTGCTGGCCAAAAGAGAACAAGATCATGAGATACAGCTGATAAAGGAGACTGTAACAGAACATGTCGAACGGGAAAGAGTCCTAAGGCAAGCAGCTGAGCACAGAGTGGATGAGCTGGAGAAGGAAGTCTCTGAGCTCAGAGGTCACCTGTCAGCATGTAAAACCATGAACAAGACCCTGTTGGAAGATATGGAGGTGCTCAGAGAGGCCCAAGAGAAGCATCAACAGGAGATTCTCAGGAGAGAGGATCAGCGTCGCTACCTGGCAGAGGAGCGAGATAAAGTTCTGCAAGAACTCAGTGGAGTAGTAAAAGGTCTTCTGCAGAAGAAGTGGATGGGTGAAGACGTACAGCGGCCGTGCCCGACTGATAGCAAGGCAGAACTGCCAAAGCCCATCTTGGAAAAGGGTCCTGAAGACTGTAAATCTCAGGAAGATGGTGAACCAAGAGCTGCACAAGACAGTCACCCGGTCTTGGCAGATACCTTGAGGGAAGTGTCCGTGGGGAACCCAGAGCCATCTGTCCAGGATGAGAGCAAGTCCATGACCTTCAAGTGCGTGATGGAGGTACCCGAAGACGTGCGAGAAGCGTGTGCCAGCGAAGGTGTGCATGAGACCTTTAAAAAGGCAGTAAAGGCCTATAGTGTGAGCTGGGCACCAGAAACAGACCAGTTGGTGATACTGGCAGAAACGGAAGACACAGAGAGAAGGGTGGCTGTCCTGAAGGAGATGCACCTACAATGTCTCCGCACGAAACAGATGCTCGTGGAGCGTAATAGGAAAGCCGCTCGACGTCTGGAGCTTGCAAGGGAAGCACAAAGTCGGCTGGGCTTTGTGGAAGACATAATTCCGGTACCCAGAAATCTGGTGGGGAAAGTCGTTGGCAGACTTGGAAAGGTGATGCAGGAGATGGTGAATCGATCCTGTGTGAAGAGAGTGAGGATCCCACCTGCTGGTGAAATCCAAGTCGTTATTGAAGATGACATGGTTCCTGTCATTGTGGTTGGTTCGGTGGAAAGCATTGGGAAGCTTCGCATGCTCCTGGAATATCGGGTAGCGTACCTGAAGGAGATTGAGCAGCTAAGACAGGATCGACTGCAGATGAATGAGCAGATAGAGAACGTCAGGTGGCGTCCACCTCCAACCCAAGGTGTAAGGACCCGAAGGGATCCTCCAAGGAATGAAAGGACAGGTAGTCGAAGGCAAGAACGTCGAGAGTCCGCAAGTGGCCGTTCTAATCGTAGTAACATAGGCACGAGACCCGGTGGTGGACATAGTGACAGAGGGTCAGACTCAGACCAGCCAGTTGGCCCAGCTGGACGTGGGACTCATGACAGTGTGAACTGGGAGAGCCGGCCGGTGAGAGAAAGGTCGGGTGACGGAGCGCACTGCAAACAGGTGGAGACTAAAGAGTGTCTGATCACACTGACGGACGTTGACGGGAAGGCCAAAGACCAAGGCCGAGATACTGACCGCTGGGGGCGGGGGAGGCCTAACGTGAATATGAGGCAGTTTGACTACCGAAAAAGACGGAGATGGTCCTCTCGACTTGTAGGGCAAGGTGACATGGGTGGCAGGTCTCAAGATATCTGGGTGATGTCATGTGTTCAACCCCACAAGTTTGAACAGAGGGGGGAGGTATGTGGTGTAGTTACCACTATGTCAGCTAGGGGGCGCTGTGTGGGTGTCCCAGGACGGGTGTACAGGCACATTCAGTGTGGTAACAGGAGCAGGGTCCTAAATGACCATTATGGGTCTCAAGGTGGGTGGCCTTGGGATGCAGGCTCCAGGGTGTATTGATCAGCAGAGGTACTGCTGATCTTTCTGTTACACTGTGTCAGGGAAGCCTGTGTGTGTCTATACAACCTTTAGTGATGTCATAGCCATGTGATCCCCTTTGGGTGTGGTTACAGGGCTATGTAATTGAGGTGTTTGGCACATGTGAGAGTGTGGAGGGAGTCTGTCTGAGTGTGGACAGACTTCCATGTGTCCAGGCGGGACACTACAGAGGTTGTATATGGGGAGGACTACAGCTCCCAGCATGTGCTGAGACTCTCGGTCCGAGTCTGAAGCCACGGACATTTGTGTTCTTTTGCCTAATCTAGAGGCTATTTTGGTAATGTGCTCCCTTGTGGGTTTATAATGCAAATAAACCCCATGAACTTTGGGAAGAACCTGCCTCATGATTGTCTCCCGCTGCACCTAAGCGAGTCGAATCCCTACAATATATATATATATACACTAAGATCCTATTACCTCTTATACACACAAGCACTTTACCTTACTTCTACCTCTACTTACCTGTGTTATAACCTGGAAACCTTGTAACATCACTTGCCTTCAACTTTCTATCCAGTCATTTTAACCAACTTGTCAGTATTATACACCTATGCAGTTTATGCTTATATTTTGCATTACCGTGTATTATTTTGACTATATTCTTATGATATTTGCATTTTTTACCAACTCTACGCATATTTATTTGTATTATACTATGTAACTGTCCCTGGTCATCATGTCTGCTTTCCACCTGGTCATTCATTCCCGCCCCTACCAAATTTAAATTTTTATGTTACTAATAAAGATATACCTTTTTATACTATACACTCTTGCATTCAGTTTGTGTCCTCTTTATATATTTATTGTTTGACAAATAGTCTGGAGACCAAACACAGGAGGTCTTCTTTCTCCATGCACAGACTGAGCTGGTATGCTGGATGCTGTCCTGCCTGTGTGTCCTGATCTGTCTCTAAAGTGACTTTGTTGGAACTGATTGCTTTGTTTTGACTGCATTGAAAATTAGGTTTATTTTCCTTTACCTGTCACATGGTTTATGAAGCACCAACAAACCAGCCAGGACATTTAAATGGAAATGGTTCCTGTGTTACCTCACCAAGCACCCAAATGAGTAAGATTGCTACAATATATACAGGTGCATCTCGCAAAATTAGAATATCATCAAAAAGTTAATTTATTTCAGTTCTTCAATGCAAAAAGTGAAACTCATATATTAGATAGTCATTACAAACAGAGTGATCTATTTCAAGTGTTCATTTCTGTTAATGTTGATGATTATGGCTTACAGCCAATGAAAACCCAAAAGTCATTATCTCAGTAAATTAGAAAACTTTATAACACCAGCTTGAAAAAATGATTTTAAAATCCAAAATGTTGGCCTACTGAAATGTATGTTCAGTAAATGCACTCAATACCTGGTCGAGGATCCTTTGGCATCAACTACTGCATCAATGCGGCATGGCATGGAAGCGATCAGCCTGTATCACTGCTGAGGTGTTATGGAAGCCCAGGTTGCTTTGACAGCAGCCTTCAGCTCGTCTGCATTGTTGGGTCTGGTGTTTCTCATCCTCCTCTTGACAATACCCCATAGATTCTCAATGGGTTAAGGTCAGGCGAGTCTGCTGGCCAATCAAGCACATTGATACTGTTGTTTGTAAACCAGATACTGGTACTTTTGGCATTGTGGACAGGTGCCAAGTCTTGCTGGAGAAAGAAATTTCCATCTCCAATAAGCTTGTTGGCAGAGGCAAGCATGATGTCCTCTAATATTTCCTGGTAGATGGCCATGCTGACTTTGGTCTTGATAAAACACAGTGGACCTACAAGAGCAGATTACATGGCTCACGAAACCATCATTGATTGTGGGTACTTCACACTAGACCTTGGAAATCAAGATCCCAGAGTCTGGAGGAAGAGTGGAGAGACAGACAATCCAAGCTGCTTAAGGTCTCCGTCTAACCATTAGACGACCAGGTTTTGGGCAAAGCTGAAAATTAGACTCATCAGAGAAAATTACCTTACTCCAGATTCATCAGAGAAAATGACTTTACTCCAGTCCTCTATGATCCAATCCTTATGGTCTTTGACAAACTTCAGCCTGGATCTCTGTCACTGATGAAAGGCTTTTTTCTAGCTTTACATGACTTGAGCCGTGCTTCTAGGAGCCTGTTACGAACCGTTCTTGCCGTTCACTTCACCCCAGCTGCCATTTGCCATTCCTTTTGTATGTCACTTGACGTCATCCTGCGGTTGCTGAGTGACATTGGATGACGGTCATCCCGGTCAGTGGAGAGTCGTTTTCGCCCTCTGCCGGTCTGTAGCTTTGTTGTCCCCAATGTCTGCTGCTTGTCTTTGTTGTAATGGACTGCCGTCTTGGAAATTTTAAAGGATGGAGGCAACATGACACTCACTGCATCCCTCTGATAGTAAAGCCAGAATTGAGCCCTTCTTTTCCTCACTCAAGACTTTTCTTTTCAACTCCTTTGGTATAGTTAAAAGTTATTTTTTTATTCCTATTACTTTTGGGATATTACTAGCAATTGTTTTGCCATCCAGCTTGTCCTATTGCAAGAGGATTGTGAACACCACAGCAGGGTTTTTTATACTTTCCTTCGTGAAATAAGATTTGGTTCAGGTGATCACCTAATCAGAAGCACATTAAGTAAAATGAGGTGTACTCTGATTGGAATTCAACTGACACTGGAATGGAATGGCTGTCAGACATGTGGAGAAGCTGATTTTTATTAAACTGTGCAGTGGTCTCTTAATTTTTGTCAGAGCTGTATATGTACTAGTAGTGACAAAAATATTGACTACTGCTGAGTATGACCGGGACACATTTGAGATGGACAGTAACGAACTGAAATCGTAATAGGACTTTACCCTACTTAGATCAATGATCACTCAAGAGGCAGCAACAACACAGAAAGTCAATAGAATAGCTATGAGCAAATCAACAATGATGTCACTGGATACGGTCTTCAAAATCGAGGAACATTTCACTGGCGAGGAAGACACAGCTTGTACAGTCTGTTTTTTTCTGTTGTAACATATGGATACAAAACCTGGACGGTAAAGAAACAAGATAGAGGAATCGAAACCATCGAAATGTGGTGCTGAAGAAGGATTTTATCAATACTGTGGATGGCAAGGAGAACAAACAAATCAATTTTGGATCAAATCAAGCCAGACATGTCACTCGAAGCAAGGATCACCATACAACTTGCCTACTTTGGACAAATCATACAAAGAAAGCAATCACTGGAGAAGGAAGAAGAATAGAAGCAACAAGATTAACCCCTTCCTGACCAATGACAAAAAATAGGTGTCATGAAAAGTCGTGCCAAAACGACCGGTGACGCCTATGTGGCGTCATGAATTGCCCTTCTGCGGGTCGGGTGACCGGGGTCACTGAAAGGTCACCTGACCCGCACACACAGGGGGCTTTGTACTTCACCACAGGGGGTGTGGCTTCACCCCCACGTGGCTACGATCGCTCTGATTGGCTGTTAAAAGTGAAACAGCCAATCAGAGCGATAGTAGTATTTCATCAATGAAATTTGATGAAATATTACAATCCAGCCATGGCCGATGCTGCAGTAACATCGGGCATGGCTGGAGATACCGATCCGACCCCCCCCGGTGATCGGCCCCCCCTGCCACTGAATGACAGCGGCGATCGGCCGCCGCTGTCATCATCTGCTCCCCCCGCCTTCCCTCCGCTCCCCCCGAGCTTCCGATCACCTCCCCTCCCACCCCCCCGGTACCTTCCGAGTGCCACTGTCGCTCCCGGTGTCCCGCGGTCCCGGATCATGGGCGCCGCCATCTTGGAAAATGGCGGGCACACATGCAGTGCGCCTGCTCGAATCTGCCGCTGCAGATTCCATTCATTCATTTTGATCACTGTGATAAACTCTCACAGTGATCAAAATAAAATAAAAAGTAAATAACCCCCCAATATATCACCCCCATAGGTAGGAACAAATAATAAAATAAAGAAAATATTTTTATTTTTCCATTAGGGTTAGGGTTAGGGCTAGGGTTAGAATTAGGGTTAGGGTTAAGGTTAGAAATAGGGTTAGAGTTGGAATTAGGGTTAGGTTTAGGGTTGGAATTAGGGTTAAGATTAGAGTTAGGGGTTTGTTGGGTTAGGGTTGGGATTAGGGTTAGGCTTGTCGTTAGGGTTATGGTTAGGGTTGGGATTAGTGTCAGGGGTGTGTTGGGGTTAGGGTTATGGTTAGGGTTAGGATTAGGGTTAGGGATGTGTGGGCGTTAGGGGTGTGTTGGGGTTAGGGGTTGAGTTAGAATTGAGGGGTTTCCACTGTTTAGGCACATCAGGGGGTCTCTAAACGCGACATGGTGTCACCAATGATTCCAGCCAATTTTGCATTCAAAAAGTCAAATGGTGCTCCCTCCCTTCCAAGCCCTAACGTGTGCCCAAACAGTGGTTTACCCCAACATATGGGGTATCAGCATCAGGGCTGTGGAGTCGGAGTCGGAGTTAGTTTTGGTTGGAGTCGGAGACATTCCACTTCTCCCCAGTACTATACAGTCATGGCCAAAAGTATTGACACCCCTGCAATTCTGTCAGATAATATTCAGTTTCTTCCTGAAAATGATTGCAAACACAAATTCTTTGGTATTATTATCTTCATTTAATTTGTCTTAAATGAAAAAACACAAAAAGAATTGTCCTAAAGCCAAATTGGATATAATTCCACACCAAACATAACAAAGAGGGTGGACAAAAGTATTAGCACTGTTCGAAAAATCATGTGATGCTTCTCTAATTTGTGTAATTAACAGCACCTATAACTTACCTGTGGCACCTAACAGGTGTTGGCAATAACTAAATCACACTTGCAGCCAGTTGACATGGATTAAAGTTGACTCAACCTCTGTCCTGTGTCCTTGTGTGTACCACATTGTGCATGGAGAAAAGAAAGAAGACCAAAGAACTATCTGAGGACTTGAGAAACCAAATTGTGAGGAAGCATGAGCAATCTCAAGGCTACAAGTCCATCTCCAAAGACCTGAATGTTCCTGTGTCCACCGTGCGCAGTGTCATCAAGAAGTTTAAAGCCCATGGCACTGTGGCTAACCTCCCTAGATGTGGCCGGAAAAGAAAAATTGACAAGAGATTTCAATGCAAGATTGTGCGGATGTTGGATAAAGAACCTCCACTAACATCCAAACAAGTTCAAGCTGCCCTGCAGTCCGAGGGTACAACGGTGTCAACCCGTACTATCCGTCGGTGTCTGAATGAAAAGGGACTGTATGGTAGGAGACCCAGGAAGACTCCACTTCTTACCCCGAGACATAAAAAAGCCAGGCTGGAGTTTGCCAAAACTTACCTGAAAAAGCCTAAAACATTTTGGAAGAATGTTCTCTGGTCAGATGAGACAAAAGTAGAGCTTTTAGGGCAAAAGCATCAACATAGAGTTTACAGGAGAAAAAAGAGGTATTCAAAGAAAAGTACACGGTCCCTACAGTCAAACATGGCGGAGGTTCCCTGATGTTTTGGGGTTGCTTTGCTGCCTCTGGCACTGGACTGCTTGACCGTGTGCATGGCATTATGAAGTCAGAAGACTGCCAACAAATTTTGCAGCATAATTTAGGGCCCAGTGTGAGAAAGCTGGGTCTACCTCAGAGGTCATGGGTCTTCCAGCAGGACAATAACCCAAAACACACTTCAAAAAGCACTAGAAAATGGTTTGAGAGAAAGTACTGGAGACTTCTAAGATGGCCAGCAATGAGTCCAGACCTGAATCCCATAGAACACCTGTGGAGAGATCTAAAAATGGCAGTTTGGAGAAGGCACCCTTCAAATATCAGGGACCTGGAGTAGTTTGCCAAAGAAGAATGGTCTAAAATTCCAGCAGAGCATTGTAAGAAACTCACTGATGGTTACCGGAAGCGGTTGGTCTCAGTTATTTTGGCTAAAGGTTGTGCAACCAAGTATAAGGCTGAGGGTGCCAATACTTTTGTCCGGCCCATTTTTGGAGTTTTGTGTGAAATGATCAATGTTTTGCTTTTTGCTTCATTCTCTTTTGTGTTTTTTCATTTAAGACAAATTAAATGAAGATAATAATACCAAAGAATTTGTGTTTGCAATCATTTTCAGGAAGAAACTGAATATTATCTGACAGAATTGCAGGGGTGTCAATACTTTTGGCCATGACTGTATACACCTTGTACCTTGTTTTACAGTACCAGAGAGTTGGTGTAAATTTTTCCAGAAAATGAGGAAGTTGTTAGGAATCTGTGTCCTGCCATACTTATGCAGAGATCCAGATCCTCACATTTGTCTCCAGAGGCTAAGTCCTTTCAGCCAGCTTCTGAGCATGCTCCTGGAATGAGCTCCCATTGGAGTTCAGGATTCAGGTGCTCAGGTCCTGCTCCTGATTCCATTGGTTCAGCTCAGGGCTCTGGATATATCCGGAAGGTCCCGGTCACTATAAAGTGCGCATGACTGTTCCGCCATGAGCTATTATTTTTCATACTTGCTGCTGTGTGTTTGGTAATGGATGCTTGGACTGGTGGATGACTTATTATGAAACCCCTTCCCTCTGATATTATGATTGTGTGAGTGATTGGGCAGCTGCCAGTAGCAGCGCTAGCGCCAGCGCGCTCCAGCTATACCTTTTGCAGCAGCTAAGCATCCTGCATTGCGCCAGCGTCCTTGCAGCGCCTTGCTTGCAGCTCTGTTCACGCCGCACTGCGGTTGCAGCCTCCTGGGTGTTCGCAGTTGCGACACCTCGTACCTAATTTTTACGGTAGGTCTAGAGGGGATAGTCCTGGTGTTTAAGGCTATTTCTGTGACCTTTAATACCGTGTCCACATCGCTGAAGTCTGTGACCCTATACAGACTCGGTGGTACTTGTTTTTGTTGGCAGCTCTGTGCATACAACAGAGTCTGCTTTAGTGCACTGTGTGTAGCTAAAACCAGGGCTGTGGAGTCGGAGTTAGTTTTGGTCGGAGTCGGTAGAAATGTACTGACTCCGACTCCAGCTTTAAAAAAAATGTATTAATATTTCATAATTGAACTTTCATATGAATTTTATAAATGTTACTCAAATATATATGTTCTATCAAACTATGAACAACAGTGATAAGCAGTTCTGCTGGAGATAGACATTTCTTACTTCTTGTGTGTCACTGTTCTCCACTGCCCTTATCTAATCTTATACTTGGTTAACCTCATGCTGCCCCAACCCCCCTACTTACAATGTATGAAACTGAAAGTGAAAATGTGTTGCAAATTCTTAGTAGTAAAGCTCCTCCTCTAGACTAGATCATACTAGGTGTGCGTCTTCCAAGCATCTCACAGCTGCCTGCTACTCAGAAGAGGAAGACTGTAAGAAGTATTATCCTTTCAACAAACTTTGCATCAGTTAACTGTGAGTACATGAGGAATAATAACAGTATTACTGACCACTATATCAGTTGTACGACCTGGCAATAATTTTGTACAATTGTTTTTAGGAAAAACAATTGTCATTTGGATTGTGAATGCAGAATTAAAAACCTGAGAATGTCAAAGAAGCATCACATTAAATCAGCTGTATTTGAACATTTCACCATCACTCAAGATAGAAAACATTATGTCTGTCAGTGTATGACAAATGATCCAGACGAAAACAAATGCTGTGAAGTCAAGATGAGTGCATATTCAGGCAAAGATAAAAATGCTCCTACCAGAGCTTCTAATCTAAAGAGACATTTACAGCGCTTTCATCCAGAAGTACTGAAAGCAGTGGATGAGAAAGACTGCATCCAAACCAATGAACCAGTGCCCAGCTCTTCCAGCCAAACAAAGGAGCAGAGAACTTTGCAGCCATCAGTTGCAAGATATTTTGGCAGTGACAAAGTTACTGTGACAATGACAGTAGATACATTTAAAAAACAGATCATAGAGCTTGTTGTAAAGGATAGTGTGCCTATTTCATTATTTTCACGACCAGCTTTTATGTGTCTGAATGGGGAAATGGCCCGCAAGCTTGGTGTTTCTCTGGAGAGAGAGAGTATTAGAAAATTAGTAATCGAAGAAGCTTTTAAACAAAAGGAAGAACTTAAAAAAACTCTCAAGGGACGCTTTCTGTTTCTTAAAATGGATGCTTGCACACGTCACAGAGTGAACTATTTTGCCATCAATGTCCGATTTGTTTGTGACAAAAATGAAATAGTTACCAAGACATTGGCAGTAAAAGACACCAAAGCTCATCACACCAGTGAGTTTCTCCAGGTCTTGGTGGAAAAGGTTCTGCAAGACTATGAACTTAAAAAAGAGCAAGTTCTTTCTGTCGTAACTGACAATGCTTCAAATATGATAAGTACTATTAAGCTAATGAATGAGAGTAATGATGGTGACCAGCAGCTAGAAGAACATTCTGGGTCCACAGACACAGAAATGTTTGAAATAGAGGAACACAGTATTGTAACTGAGGAGCAAACTGAAGTTGCTTCAGATGAACAGCAACATGATAGTTTAGATGATCTTGTTGAAACTGTGTCAATATGTTCTTTCATACATCACATGCGCTGTGTTGTGCATACGCTACAGCTGGCTATAAGAGACAGTCTGCAAGAAGGACATGCTGCTGCACTGATTGGCAAGGTGAGAAAATTGGCTACTGTTGCCAGAACCCCTAAAGTTGACTCAATTTTTGTTAAATATTAATAATTCGTTAAATATTTCTTATTACACCCAGTTCTGTAGAATGCTTTAGCTTACATGACATAGGCTATTTTTAAGCTTGGCTCATGGTAGAAATGTCAGCTCACTACATATTTAAGTTTAGCCTTGAGGTAAATGTCAAACTCCATATATACCGAGATCACGTGTTTCAAGAGACGTATATAATTCATGGCTAACTGTAGAGGGTGCTGTCTTCTTCCCTCACCATCATGAGACACAGACGCAAGATGACATAACTCAACAGCTGGTATGTTACTTGACTACGAAGAAACCGAACTGAGAGACAGACGCCATTTGCCATGTGAGATCCCGGAGAGAAAGAAGAATACATGCTGCTTTGCTATGAACAATGGACAATATCTCTTTCACTTATTTTTATTCACCTGTTTTTCTGTAATAACCTTTCTTTGATGGAAGAAACCAAATAAACCACTATATTTTTATCTGGTAACTAGTCCTGAGTATTTTACAGGATATGCATTATTTTACATTGGCGAGCCAGCCAGGATCTGAATTTTTGTACTTTTTTGCGGATTTCCCTCAACTTGCACACACGGGGGATTGGACTTTGCTAACGTCAAATCATATGTGCAAGTTATCGGGAATTCCACTACTTACAAGAATCATACAGAACCTAGAAGTAAGAAGTACCAGATAGATTGAGAAGTACTACAAGTGCCAAAAGTACCAGACGTAAGCCAGACGTGTGAAGACAACAGGAACCCAGCGTTGTCCATCAAAGGAACAAGCTGAGACATTTCAAGGTAAGATAAAATGGATGTCATTAATTGTCTTGCTAAGCAGAGTAAATTGAAATTTAAGTCTGTAGACAATTCTAATTCAGAAGTTTTATGGTTAAGTTTATATGCCGAGTGTGAACTCGAGAATCAGAGGTTAGATTCTAAGTTTTTCAATAGAGAAAGAGAGAGATTAAAAAATATTCTACAGATGGTAGATATATTTCATAGATCTGTGTCAGAGAAATCTAAAAATGATTGTTGTGATGTTCCCGAGATTCACTGTAATGTGGAGAAACAGTTACAAGTAGCAGCTATTGAAGGTGACCTTGCAGACGTGGAACAAGATGGAGAAGTAGGAGGAGACTTCAGAACTGACGTAGAGGACGTACAAGGGAAAGACGTACCACTAAAAATAGACGACTCACAGGCCCAAATCCGAAGGAAAACTTTGATAAAGATATGCCAAATAATTCCTGCTTATGACAACAAAATAGATGTTTGTAGAAACTCTGAGATTTTTGAAAGTTGTGCTGATAAATTTGATTTATCTAACGAGGAGAAGAATCAGTTGTTCAAAATGTGGATCCCTGTAAATTTTGCTAGGAGATTGTCTTTAAAGTTATCTGGTGAAACACATGAGAATTTAACTGATAAAGACAGATTAAAAATTCTCATTTTTTGTTCATCAAATGAAAATCATCCAGATATTGATATTCTTCAAAAATTAAGAATTGGTCGGAAGGAATGTATTTTTACGTTCATGTCCATATATGAACGTTTGTATAGAATGCTGAGTGAGAATGTCAAAACACCGTCCCTCATAAGGAGTTTTGTAAGCAAATTTTGGTTTCTAAATCCTGCATCTCGTGTTATTGCGTCACAAAAAGATTCTTTGTTTGAATGTGCGCAATCCCTTGATTTTGCCAGAAAACACGAGAATCGTGAGAGGAAAGTAAATTGTGCTAATTTTGTAAAGACAGGCAGAGTAAAATCTTACATATATGATAATGCCCAGTATCAGAGAACGAGACAAGGCGGTGACCATGGTCCAAAAACGCCTTGTGCATGGATTACCACTCCATATGCTAATCTTAAAAAGGAGAAAACGGAGTAACGGATACAAAATATATGCAAAAGTATAAATTTTATTAGTACTCACATCAAGTGCTGACAAGTATACAAGTTGACTAAAATAGGGGGGATAAGCCCCAATGATACAACAATCAGGACAGACAAGGACAGGGTAAATAAAATGATACCAGTGCTCGAAATCTACATGGCACAACGTTCAGTCAGCCCATGGGCATTGCACTTAACAGACATGTGTCTAATGGTAAAAGATAGTCAAATATGGCATACTCAATTAAATGTGTATTGTACATAGTTGTACATGTACATGTCATTGATTCATTTATGTTCAGTGTCCATTGGACTTGCACATTGACCCCTCTGGATGGTTTTTTTTTTTTTTTTTGGCGCTCTAGACATGTACAACTATGTACAATACACATTTAATTGAGTATGCCATATTTGACTATCTTTTACCATTAGACACATGTCTGTTAAGTGCAATGCCCATGGGCTGACTGAACGTTGTGCCATGTAGATTTCGAGCACTGGTATCATTTTATTTACCCTGTCCTTGTCTGTCCTGATTGTTGTATCATTGGGGCTTATCCCCCCTATTTTAGTCAACTTGTATACTTGTCAGCACTTGATGTGAGTACTAATAAAATTTATACTTTTGCATATATTTTGTATCCGTTACTCCGTTTTCTCCTTTTTAAGAGTAAAATCTTATCAGAAGCCGGTATTAGCAAAACCTTCTAAAATGAGTTTTCCCCAAATATATGAAGTACAAAGGAGATCACATGTTTGTTATAAGCCATATGGAATGATGCAAAAGAACACTGAAAAGACACAGATTGAATTAAGAAAAATGATGAGTTCTGATTTTCTTTCTGTAACCAAGATGGCCGAATTTAACAGACAGAAACAGGTGGTGAGTGACATCATGGCCTGTAAACTGAATACTCTGCTCCAAGAATCTATCAGCTTTAAAATGGCAAGAACCTTTCAGGATATTTTTTGCAGAGAAATAAGTATGGGTGTAGGAATTGGCTAGAAAAAGTAATTATATATATATATTTTGTGTAACAGTGTTATACAATTAGTGAGTTATATGTAATTATTTTATAGAGTATAATCCTGTAGTTTTATGGTTTGTGGATATATACATAGTCATACAGTATATATAGAGTGTTTGTAGAAGTAGAAATAGTAGAACTGTATTTTTTAATGAAAATTAAAATCTACATCAGTAATAATATTTAGAATTATATGAT
Organism: Dendrobates tinctorius; assembly: GCF_039654945.1. Taxonomy (NCBI): domain Eukaryota; kingdom Metazoa; phylum Chordata; class Amphibia; order Anura; family Dendrobatidae; genus Dendrobates; species Dendrobates tinctorius. Next base: position 37,887,770 of record NW_027361683.1, read on the forward strand.
ATTAACCTTATTTTTTATGTTTCCTTAGAATTTTCATTTCAAAGCAGGACTTAATCGGGAAAAATTCTATTCCAAGGATTTATGCCTTTATTTACACAGGAAGTTGCAATAATTGCATGATTTTATATATCTAACCCTTAAAAGGAAATAACTAATTGCTTTTTAAAATGTTCTGGGTGTGTGCTTTACTGCATGGTTTGAATGACAACCACAGCAGGGGAATTTGAACCTTGTTCTAATAATACAAGTATACCAGTATACTATGTCCCTGTTCCTTAGGGAAAGAATTTTTAAGGGGGTCTCAACTTTTGCAAACCAATGGAATTTTTTTTTTCCAGGCCTAAATGTCAAGTATAGCTATACATATACATATATTTATGTCATGTGTATTTGGGGAATATTCAAAGAAATATTAAGAGACTAAATTGAAATAGTTTACAATGCATTGATAATTAGGATAATTTGGGTTAAAATACGTGTATTCATCACACCTTCATATGTGAGGTATTTGGTTTAAAGTTAATATGTGACACAGTCTGAGTGACAGTGACTGAGTGTATGAGCAGCTGCTGAGCGAGTAATGTGATACGTTTGTATGAGGCCTCAGGATTCTGTATGAGGAAAGAAAAAAAAAAACCCAAAGCTTTTATCTTTAGGAGAAATATGCAGATCAGATAAATTATTAGAATATTAGGATATATAATGAAATATTATCTATACAACATATATTTCTATATTTCTATAGTAATTATTATTTCTTGATTTAGTTAATAGTGGATAAGTGCAAAGTGCAATCGCACATCAAAATGGTTTATGCAAATCAATTTTTCCAAAGAATAATTTTATGATATTCAAATTAATTTTAATGGTTACACATCTTCAGACAAATAATGGTATAAGCAAGTATAATATTTACATAATTTATACATTAATTATTTTTATTTTGGTTTTGATAAATGAATTATTTCATAGAACAATATTTTTTGGTATTAAGGGGGAAAATATGTTTTTGATCCTGACTACATCACCACATTTGATTAATACCTCTTCTTCACACATTTTAATAGGAAAGAATATTAATAATGTACAATGGTATAAGTATTGGGTATAATAACAAGTATTATAAAGAGTCATTTCTTTACACTAAGAGGAATTACATGCAAAGTTGCATAATTTGAATATTTTGATAACACAAGTTTATGACAATTATGAAATAATCCAGATCATGGAAATATTAAGGGTATATGTTACTGAAGACATAACTACTCTGCATCAACATAAAGGCCTTATTCTTATTTTTATTTTTATTCTTATTTTTCATTATTTTTAATTCTTTCACCAATATTTAGTAAAGTAATATCTACTGAGAATATTGCTTCATTAAATATAGCAATTATATGGTTCTATTACTAAGGAAAATGTTTCACTTCTGAGTTATATGCAACAATTCTTTTATTCATTCATTCGCTCACTCATATATTCTTATTTTGGTTCATGGCTTTACATTCCTACATATTATTAGTATAATGAATATATTCCTTATTAATAAAGATGATAACACTGGTTACATAAAACACAGTGACACCTATGGGTTGAAAAAGGTAATTACACCTATGACATAAAAAAATGTTCTATCACATGAAAAATGCGGATAATAATGTATTATCGTTTATTATTTCAAATATTGAAATCCATATATTGTACAAATTCTGATAATAATTATATGGATATTACTGATTGCTATGGTACGCTGTGATATTATGGGATAGGGAAATTACCAGATTTGGTATAGAATAGGGAATGAAGACTTCAAGCAAGATACTGAAATTATGTTAATAAAGACTTTTCACATTTCTAAACTTCATTGATTTTTATCAGTTGCAAGAAGAAGAATGCCGCGATCCAGAAGTCCCAGAAGGTAACAAAGCTATGATTACTGAGTAATAGACTGTGTTAATTACAAATGCAGTATCCACCACTGACAGTCACAAGTGCAGTATCCACCACCGACAGTCACAATTAAAGTGTCTAACCTGACAACCAGAGGACGATGATCCTATGATGCTGAGATGAACTGTGTTATCACGTTCTTACCAAGTTCCAGAGGTTTTCAATCACCTGTAAAGCTTCGATGTAAGGCTGGTGAACAATAAGGTAATTGTCGGGAGGCTACAACCCTGACATATGTCCTGTGCATTAGGACAAGGACTGGTTATGGTGCTATGTTTAGCAAGGAAGAGTCATTTTAACCCTTGCTTTGCTGACCAAAGACGTCACACCTGTTCAAAGACCAGTACCGATGGAGGATTCCAGAATATCCAAGGCGAGCCAATATAAGCCCAGGTTTTTAAAGATGACACTGCACAGATATTAAAGCTGCATAGACTTTGTTTTTGTATTAACATTTGAAATTATGGACTTTGATTTGATACACAACACAATTTCTATATGCTATAGAAAAACTGTGTTTTTAAAAGAACCAAGAAGAAGACAGAAGACATCAAAATGAAGACCAGATGACACCAGATGATGATGACTGGACCTGAGATGCTTCAATTTAGACTTAGGGAAGTATAATTATACATATTTTATATGAATATTGTTCACGGCTTACCATAACATGAATTCACATCAATTATGTCATTGAGTACTTATAACGGTAATCTAATATTATTATTATTATTATTATTATTATTGATATTAAATTATTTTGTCAAAGAAGAAGAAAAGAAGAAAAAATATCGTTATATTTGAGGGTTCCAATTAATGTCTGTCTCCCTCAAAAGGGGGAATTGTTAAATATTAATAATTCGTTAAATATTTCTTATTACACCCAGTTCTGTAGAATGCTTTAGCTTACATGACATAGGCTATTTTTAAGCTTGGCTCATGGTAGAAATGTCAGCTCACTACATATTTAAGTTTAGCCTTGAGGTAAATGTCAAACTCCATATATACCGAGATCACGTGTTTCAAGAGACGTATATAATTCATGGCTAACTGTAGAGGGTGCTGTCTTCTTCCCTCACCATCATGAGACACAGACGCAAGATGACATAACTCAACAGCTGGTATGTTACTTGACTACGAAGAAACCGAACTGAGAGACAGACGCCATTTGCCATGTGAGATACCGGAGAGAAAGAAGAATACATGCTGCTTTGCTATGAACAATGGACAATATCTCTTTCACTTATTTTTATTCACCTGTTTTTCTGTAATAACCTTTCTTTGATGGAAGAAACCAAATAAACCACTATATTTTTATCTGGTAACTAGTCCTGAGTATTTTACAGGATATGCATTATTTTACAATTTTGAAGAGACGTGCTGGAAAAGGGGCAATTATTGATCAAGCCACACGATGGGGCAGTACTTAATGATTCAGCGCTTGGTTGAACTGAAAACCTTTCTTGTAGACATGGCTAACCCTCAACTGACGCTAAATGAAAGTCAGTGGAATCAGGTGACTGAGTTGGAAAAATTGCTAGAGCACCCATTTACAGTGACTAAAAAATTACAAGCAGAGGACTTAACTCCAGGTATTTTCTTAAAGGAGTGGAAGAACCTGATGTTTCGCCTGTCCCAAAGAGGAGGGTTAATTGCAAGTGGCATTGCTACATCAATGAAACGGAGAGAGGAGCTACTATTACAAAATAACATTCTTTTGGCAGCTGTTTATGTAGACCCAATGCATCGGATTCTTCTAGATGATCAACAGCTAAGTAAAGGAAAAGAAGCTCTGTTTGAAATAGCAGTAAGGATGAAAGGGTTGCAGAACAGTCAGGAGGAACAAGAAGAATTTGGTCGTCCTGCCACATCTTCACCCTCATCATCAACTGATGAAGAATTTAATTTCGAAAAATATTTGGATCACAAGGACCGTGCAAAGCGTTCCCGCATAGAAGAAGAGTCATCCCCATCAAGGAACACAGCCAGTACATTTCAGCAGAATTTTTCATGTGCACTAAAAGAAATTGAGAAATTTGACCGTTCATCAAAAATAACAGTGCAACAAGCGATTCCTCTGTATCCTGACATTGTCAGAGATGTTGCCCGAGTGGTTACTGCTTTGCCACCAACACAAGTTAGTGTAGAGAGGATGTTCTCTGCTCTCAAAATAATTAGATCAGATTTGAGGGCATCCATGAAGGAGGATCTGACAGAGGCAATACTTTTTCTGAGGACAAATTTATAGATTTCTTCTTATTAACTGCATAAAAGTGTTTATTGCATATTTACTTACAGTTTAGAAAAGTTTATAAAAGTTATTTGCTATATTCTAATTGTATTCTAATAAATGTAGTTTTTGCTCTAAGTGGTCTGATTACTTATATGATGGTGAGAAACTGAATAAGCAAGATGTTTAATATTTTACAACAGTAAATTTGTTGTTATGAATTGGCCATTTATGAAGGAGTCGGAGTCGGAGCCGGAGTCGGAGTCGAAGCCTGATAAAATCCAGGAGTCGGAGTCGGAGTCGCAACTGTGGCTTACCGACTCCACAGCCCTGATCAGCATACTCAGGAAAAATTGCACAACAATTCAGTGTACTCAAGAGAAATTGCCCAACAAATTTTAGGATCCACTTTATCCTGTTGCCCATGTGAAAATGAAAAAACTGAGGCCAAAAGAAAATTTTTGTGAAAAAAAAGGACTTTTTTTATGGATCAATTTGTGAAGCACCTGGGGGTTCAAAGTGATCACTATGCATCTAGATAAGTTCCTTGGGGGGTCTAGTTTCCAAAATGTGGTCACTTGTGGGGGAGCTCCAATGTTTAGGCACACAGGGGCTCTACAAACACGACATGGCAACTGCTTAATATTCCAGCATATTTTCCATTCAAAAAGTCAAATGGAGCTCCTTCCCTTCTGAACCCTGCCGTGCACCCAAACAGTGGTTTATGACCACATATGAGGTATCGGTGTACTCAGGAGAAATTGCCCAATAAATTTTAGGATCCATATTATCCTGTTGCCCATGTGAAAATTAAAAAATTGATGCTAAAAGAAAATTTTTGTTGGAAAAATTAAAATGTCCATTTTTTCCTTCCACGTTGCTTTAGTTCCTGTGAAGCACCTGAAGGGTTAATAATCGTCTTGAATGTAGTTTTGAGTAGCTTGAGAGGTGCAGTTTTTAGAATGGTGTCACTTTTGGGTATTTTCTGCCATATAGACCACTAAAAGTCACTTCAAATATGATGTGGTCCCTAAAACAAATGGTTTTGTAAATTTTGTTGTAAAAATGAGAACTCACTGGTCAAATTTTAACCCCTATAACTTCCTACAAAAAAAAATTTGTTTCCAAAATTGTGCTGATGTAAAGTAGACATGTGGGAAATGTTATTTACTAACTATGTTGTGTCACATAACTCTCTGGTTTAACAGAATAAAAATTCAAAATTTGAAAATTGCAAAATTTTCTAAATTTTCGCCAAATTTTCTGATTTTTTTCACAAATAAACGCAAAAATTATCTACCTAAATTTGCCACTAACACGAAGCCCAATATGTCACGAAAAAACAGTCTCAGAATCGCTAGCATCCGTTGACACGTTCCAGAGTTATTACCTCATAAAGGGACACTGGCCAGAATTGCAAAAAATGGCCTGGTCATTAAGGTCAAAATCAGCTTGGTCATGAAGGGGTTAAGGAAAATATTTTTTTATGGATGGACTAATTACTCCACGTTTTCTCTTTTAGTAAGAATCTAAGTGTTTGGCTGATTTGTGGGTTGGCTTCTTACAATAATTAAATTATTTGATTGTCTCCATATGACGACCCTATCAATGTCCGAAGAAATGTAAATACAATGCTTAGTTGTTTTCCTTTCTGTACGCACTGACAGAAGAATTAACCTTTCCTCATATATACTCAGAGGCAGTGTCAAATATCACCCCAGAGTTTACATCAGAAGGTAGGCTTCTGGGTGTTTCCAGCCTCCACAGGAAGCTACTATAATACTTAATTGGTGTCTTCATAAGTTCTGGGTATGTCTCTTTTATCTATAAGGTTCAGCACTGCCAGAGCTAATCCATGTTCAGTCACCTTCCATGCAGGGCTATTGATGTTGAAAGACTGAAATATCCAGGATCAGCAGAAAGATTGTATATGCCGTGTTCCTAAGGTTTATGACTGTTCTTACAGAGGAGCTGACACCATCTCCAGATATGATGCCACTATGCGTCTGTTGTTTACCCACTGCGATACATAGGCAGACATACAGGCCTAATCAAACAATTAAAAGTCCTGAGCACATAATGAATTTGTGGTTCACACGGAAGCGCGCTGACCACAAGGCACTTTCCCACAATATTAGAAGAGCTGCAGGAAACTTTGCTTAGGCCTCTTTCACACTTCCGTTTTTTACAATCAGTCACAATCCGCCAGGTTTTGAAAAAAAACGGATCCTCAATTTTTTTTTGAGGATCCGTTTTTTTCCCATTGACTTGCATTAATGGCGGATTGTGACGGATTGCTGTCCGTTGCATCCGTTTTTTGTGAGGATCCGCCAAAAGTTGCTGTCCGTCACCATCCTCAAAGATTTCAGAACGGAGCTTGTAACGTTTTTTTCTCTGGCGGATCCTCCAGACACCCATTTAACCCGAAATTCTTTCTGGGTGCCGGACAAAAATAAAAAAAAATTTCTCTCTCTCTCTCTTCTTCCCGGCCAGCGATTCCTTTAAATTTCTTCATTTTCAGGATCCGTCTGAAAACGGATCCTGTGCCATCCGTTCGCATCAGTTTAGAACGGATCCGCTTGTCCGCCTTTTTGGCGGATTATAACTGATGCAAAAAACTGAAGTGTGAAAGAGGCCTTACAGGGAACAAAACAATGGTTATTATACTTTGCTGTATATGTAAGCCTTTATGTATCAAACCAGGTACAATGGGATGCAAGAGAAATGTGATCCAAAAAAAACATTATTCACACTTAGCTACAACAATCACGGGTCGTACATGCATGTGATCGCTGCAGCCCACCTCTGGCCTCAGAAAAGATGCAATTCCAGGAAGGCACATGGCACAGAACCGCACCAGATTTATAAAGCACCGCATTTATTTGTCGCACTGTTATTGGATTCCACATGAAGTTACTGGATTTGGCTCTCGTTTTCTTATTCGGCAAAGCATGCATTATATTACAACATACAATTCTTCTATCCAGCTAGTTTTTATGGTCACAATGAGGATGTGCACTTCTGGGGCCAATTTATTTGTATTCCTTAAATGCCTGACTTTGGAACTAAAAATCATTTTTGCTATTTGGTTTCATTAAAAGGTTGGCACCTGTTTGCTTTTGCAAGCTCTCTAATTCACTGAACAATCAATTTGGTTGTGGTCTTTGGTCATAAATGAGGTGAGGGGAGCTCTCGAAAAAGCAGATAAAGCTCTCCCATTGGGCCATCAAAATGAGCTCCCTGACAGATTCTCAATTAAAGGGCTGGTGCACCTACCGATTTTCTCGTACAATTGCTATCTGCAGTTTTCACAGATAGTACTATTACCCATGATACTCCATGGGGCTGGGTATACGTTCAATATTTTCCTTGGACCAAGTGATCCACAGAAAAAAATAAATAATAATAGTTGGAGACATGTTGGATTTTGATCTGAGTCTTGGATCACAAAAGGCAGTGGAAGTCTATAGGCCCGTGAAAAAAATGGTATCGCACTCGGCCGGCATCGCAACATCTGCGTGTGGTCCGATTTTCACAGACTGACAGATTGTAGAATCTGTTATCTCTCTCCATGTCTGAGAAACATTGGTGCCACTCTGATATGAATAAACTGTCCTGTGACTCTACAAAAAGCGGTGGCCTCAAGTGTAATGACAGTTATACCCTTCTCACACACAGGGGGTCCAACCGCCGGACGCCCACAAATCCTGAGAAGCACCGTGTGAATGGAGTGGTGGTGGTCGAGCACGATGGCTCCATTACGAGTGACAAAGGCCACCATCAAGAGATCTGGGGCACTGACGCCATGGATGACAAATGATGCAACAATGAAACCTAAACATATTATTAGCCACAAATACATGCTATATATGCATAATGTCCGCAGGTGGAAAGCCCTGGGACGCAGTCCTAGCATTGCCCACATTGCTGGTGCAGTCACCTGTGGCTCCCGTCCCCCCAGCCCCTTACCTGTCCTTCCTAGCCCACCTCTCGCTCCAGCCGCTCCTTCCTCTCCGGGGCTCCCCAGCCGCCTGGCTCTTGCTGTCGCCCTCACTTCGCGTCCTGAGCTTCTCCTTTAGGTTGCCGTCACTTCTGGAGAAGAACCGGAGCAGCCTCTTCCTCAGCCCCTGCTTCTTTCCGTTGGAGGGTTCGGGAGCTGGAGAAGACATTCCGGCTGGGGGCTTCTCCGTAGTCCAGCAGAGACTTAGGGTTCCGGCCAGCAGAGGAGGCCGCCTGGACCCCGGGGCTGGAGGAGAAGAATGCAGGCAGGAGACGCTCACCTGACACCTCAGGCTGGGACTGTCACATGGGCGCCAGCGGCGGACAGACAGGTGTGCGCAGGACACCCCTTCACTGCCGCGGCTCTCAGGGTGTGTGCGCAGGACACCCCTTCACTGCCGCGGCTCTCAGGGTGTGTGCGCAGGACACCCCTTCACTGCCGCGGCTCTCAGGGTGTGTGCGCAGGACACCCCTTCACTGCCGCGGCTCTCAGGGTGTGTGCGCAGGACACCCCTTCACTGCCGCGGCTCTCAGGGTGTGTGCGCAGGACACCCCTTCACTGCCGCGGCTCTCAGGGTGTGTGCGCAGGACACCCCTTCACTGCCGCGGCTCTCAGGGTGTGTGCGCAGGACACCCCTTCACTGCCGCGGCTCTCAGGGTGTATGCGCAGGACACCCCTTCACTGCCGCGGCTCTCAGGGTGTATGCGCAGGACACCCCTTCACTGCCGCGGCTCTCAGGGTGTGTGCGCAGGACACCCCTTCACTGCCGCGGCTCTCAGGGTGTGTGCGCAGGACACCCCTTCACTGCCGCGGCTCTCAGGGTGTGTGCGCGGAGGGAGAGGAGCAGAACCTGCCACTGTTATGGCGTCCTGTCCTCCCGGGGAATTCGGAGTAGTTGTAAGCTACATGGGGGTTAACCCTGGGGTCACACTGTGCTAAGGCAGTCTGTTTGACGGATTGTGTTACACCACGGAGTATTAACCCCATTATTGGGCACACCGCCGACGCAGGCCATAATCAGCATGCGCTAGCGATGTGCCGTCATTCTGTGACGGACCCTCGGACGCGGGCTGCAGCGTTCAGGGGTCCGTCACTGCTAGCATCTGCGCTAGCGGTATAGCATGATGCGATCGGGTTATGCTATAGCGCATTGAGCGGACTGCTTTATCGCAGTATGAACCTGGCTCCTGGCGAGAAAAACCGCATAGCACTCGGACCGCTGCTAATCTATGGGGCAGCTCCCATCATCTGTTTTTTTCTTGCCCATATTATACGTGCGGATGAAATCACAGCATGCTGCGATTGTCACCGTATTACGCTCATAATACGCCAATGCAAGAAAAAAACGGATTACACACGGACCATGCGTGTGACTTGCGAGAAATACGCACTGGTGTCCTTTAGAAAAGCCGGCAATTCAGTGCACGATACTGTAAAATCACACTGACATGAATAAAGAATAGATAGAATACATGTATACACATAGTATATATATATATATAAAGCTCAAACTGTGTGTGTGTGTGTGTGTGTGTGTGTGTGTGTGTGTGTGTGTGTGTGTGTGTGTGTGTGTGTGTGTGTGTGTGTGTGTGTGTCCGGGATTGGCATCCGCACCATCGCAGCTACAGTCACAAAATTTGGCACAGTCACACGTCTGGACACCGAGAGCATCATAGGCTATGTTGTGAGGTAAAATTTTAACCCCGCGCGTTCCAATTCACCAAACAATTTGGCCCCTATCTACATACTGGGGAAAAAGTGTGTGCGCGTCAAGCCCCGCACCTCATTATGATGTCATAATGTCCCTATCTACATACTGGGGAAAAAGTGTGTGCGCGTCAAGCCCCGCCCCTCATTATGATGTCACAATGGTTGGCATGGCGACGCTGATGTCATCATAGGTTGCAAGCCCCGCCGCTCATTATGATGTCATAATGGTTGACTATGGAATGGAGGATGTGTGATGGGTATATGGGCACTGGACTATGGGATGGAGGATATGAATGACGGGCATATGGGCACGGGACTATGGGATGGCGAATATGTATATGGGCACGGGACTATGGGATGGAGGATATGTATGATGGGTATATGGGCATGGCACTATGGGGTGGAGGATATGTATGATGGGTATATGGGCATGGGACATTGAGATGAAGGATGTGTGATGGGTATATGTGCACTCGACTATGGGATGGAGAATATGTATGATGGGTATATGGGCATGGGACTATGGGATGGAGAATATGTATGATGGGTATATGGGCATGGGTGTTATGAGCTCATTTTCTGCTCCTCCAGTTGAGAGTTCTCCTTCCGTTCTCCCTCTGGTGGTGACAGGAGGTAGTGAGGTTGGTTTAAGTGGTAGTGATTTGCCACCTGATGAGAAGGATAACGATTGGATCTCTGGAGTATCAGACGGGATATAAGACAGCCGATGCCCTATCCTGCTGCTGGTGATTCAGTCTGCTTCTCAGGTCTTGGACTTCAGCTCTCTTCCAGTCTTCTTAAAGTTAAGTTTGTTTTTTGCTAATGTTCACACTTGCGCTTCTTGTTGGTCAATTCAGTTTCTTGTGTGGTCAGCTTGCCCCTGCTGGGGATGCTGAATGGCCACTCCTATTTATCTGTATTTGCCAATTTGCCTTTTTGTCCCTTATTAGATTGGCCTCTTTTTGCTCTGTTTCACAATATTTCAGAGTGCTGATATAGTGGGAGAAGTCTAGTGACTTCAGGGTTAATTTTGCTACCAGACGTGTTGGACATTATTTTTGGTAGGGTTTTTTGGCAGATTGCAGACAGTGGCTTTCCTTTCTTGTCCTTTCTAGTTAGTCGGGCCCCATCTTTTGCTCAGCCTATTTTCCTGCCTGTGTATGTGTTTTCATCTTGCTTCACCGTCAATACATGTGCGGGGGCTGTCTTTTCCTTTGGGATCTGCTCAGGGGCAGTTAGTTTTCCCTTTTCTTTCTTTAGGTTTATGTAGTCCTCCGGCAGTGACGCTCCACTGTTACTATTAGTTGTGTGTTTAAGATCAGGGATCTGCAATCTGGATAGTGACCAACCTCTCTGGTTTTCTGGGACTTAGCATTGTGTTGTTCCTCCTCGGTGACCCATTCATAACAGAATCACCAGCCATACCGCAGATTCTAGGGTACTCAAAGCAGGGAAAGATTGTTTAAGCGAAAAGAAAAAAAAAGTGTCAGAATTTTTTTTTTGGTATATTTTTTCCTCTTTTTTTTTTCTGGGGCCGTAGGAGGATTTTTTTTTTTTCTAATGGAGATTAAGCAATTGTCAGATCGTGTGGAGCAACTTGCTGCTGAAGTGCAGGGAATTTCCACCTACCCCATTCAGTCACATGCTCCTGAACCTAAGATTCCTACTCCTGATATATTTTCTGGGGATCGGTCTAAATTTCTGAATTTTAAGAATAATTGTAAATTATTTCTTGCCTTGAAGCCTAATTCATCGGGGAGCTCTGTGCAGCAGGTTAAAATTGTCATCTCCTTGCTGCGCGGCGATCCCCAGGATTGGGCTTTTTCTCTGACACCTGAAAATCCTATTTTGACTAATGTGGATGCATTTTTTCAAGCCTTGGGGTTGTTGTATGATGAACCTAATGCTGTTGATCAAGCTGAGAGAACCCTGTTGGCATTAGACCAGGGTCAGGATCCTGCAGAGTTGTACTGTCAAAAATTCCGAAAGTGGGCGGTCCTTACTACATGGAATGATAGTGCATTGGCAGCTCTCTTTCGGAAAGGTTTGTCAGAGACCGTAAAAGATGTTATGGTGGGATTTCCTGTTCCTTCTGGTCTAGATGGCTCTATGTCATTAGCCATTCAAGTTGATCGGCGTTTACGTGAACGTAAAACTACCCGGGAGGCGCTGACACCTTTTGAACAAATGTCTGAACCTATGCAATGTGATGGGGTTTTGTCTAGGACGCAACGTCGGGAGTTTAGAAGGCGTAATAAGCTGTGTTTTTCTGTGGAGACGCCTCTCATACTTTTTCTGTCTGCCCTAAACGAGAGAAATGTTTTGCACACACATTTGCTGTAGGCAGTATACAACCTAAGTTCCTTTTGGCAATTACTCTGATCTGCTCCTTGTCCACATTTTCCACTAAGGCTTTTGTGGATTCAGGAGCAGCTCTGAATCTGATGGATTTGGACTTTGCTAAACATTGTGGTTTGTCCATGACGCCTCTGCAGATGCCTATTCCTTTGAGGGGTATTGATGCCACTCCTTTGGCGGAGAATAAACCTCAGTTTTGGACCCAGGTGATAATGCGAGTTGCCCCAGACCACCAAGAAAATTGTAAATTTTTGGTGCTGCATAATTTGCATAATACTATTGTTCTGGGATTCCCCTGGTTGCAAACTCATAACCCAGGTCTGGATTGGAAATCTGTCTTTGTGGTGAGTTGGGGTTGTCAGTGTGTTCTTAGGGACGCTCCTGTTTTCTCCACCTCTCCTCAGTCTCATGATGTTCCTGATTATCTGGCTGATTTCTCTGATGTATTTAGTGAGAGTAAGTCTGCGTCTTTGCCTCCTCATAGGAGTTATGACTGTGCAATTGACTTGATGCCTGGGTGTAAATTTCCCAAGGGTCGGCTTTTCAACTTATCTGTACCCGAACATGATGCTATGCGATCCTATATTAAGGAGTCGTTGGAGAAAGGACATATTAGACCATCCTCGTCACCTTTAGGTGCTGGGTTTTTTGTGGCCAAGAAAGATGGTTCATTAAGACTGTGTATTGATTATCGTTCCCTTAACAAGATGACGGTTAAATATCAGTACCCGTTACCTCTGATGTCTGATTTATTCTCCAGAGTTAAGAGTGCCTGCTGGTTTACTAAGCTTGACCTCAGGGGGGCGTATAATCTTATTCGCATCAAGCACAGGGATGAATGGAAGATGGCGTTTAACACTCCGGAGGGACATTTTGAGTACCTGGTGATGCCTTTTGGGCTCTCTAATGCCCCTTCTGTCTTCCAGTCCTTTATGAATGATATTTTCCGAGACTTTGTGGATACGTTTTTGATCATCTATCTGGATGGTATTTTGATCTTTTCTAGTGATTGGGATTCCCATGTGGAACATGTCCGGACTGTGTTCCGGATTTTGAGGGAGAATTCCCTGTTTGTTAAGGGATCGAAGTGCCTCTTTGGTGTTCAGAGGATTTCATTTTTGGGATTTATCTTGTCTGCATCGACTATTGAAATGGGCCCGGCCAAGGTACAGGCCATTTCTGATTGGGTTCAGCCTACTTCTTTGAAGGCTCTCCAGAAGTTTTTGGGCTTTTCTAATTTCTATCGTAAATTTATAGGTAATTTTTCTAGTATTGTCAAACCACTGACTGATCTGAACAAGAAGGGAGCTGATGTGCTGATTTGGTCTCCTGAGGCTGTCTCAGCATTTCAGGAGCTTAAGCGGAGATTTACTTCAGCTCCAGTTTTACGGCAACCTGATGTCTCACTTCTATTTCAAGTGGAGGTAGACGCTTCTGAGATTGGTGCAGGAGCTGTTTTGTCCCAAAAAGACCCTGTGACTTCTAAGATGAATCCCTGTGCCTTCTTTTCTCGAAAGTTTTCCCCATCTGAATGCAACTATGACGCGGGGAATCGGGAATTGTTGGCCATGAAATGGGCATTTGAGGAGTGGAGACATTGGTTGGAGGGAGCTAGACATCAATTTGTGGTCCTGTCACGTCCGCCATGTCTGCCATGTCTGTTTGTCTCAAGAACTCCTGGAGTGATGTGCATGCGCATGTTTTGTCTGCTGTCCTGCATGTTCGCTAGAGCTGTGTGCAGACTCACCTCATGTCTGAGCTGCAGGATCCCTGCGTTTCTGCTCTGCCTTCTGTGATCTTCTCGTCATGTCTGGAGTCCTTGATCATGTGATGTTTCTTAAGATCCTGCACTGTCTGGTTCTGCAATCATCTTGTCATGTCTAGAATCTCGGATCATGTGTTCTTCCTAGGATCCTGCACTGGTTGGTTCGGTAATCATCTCGTCATGTCTGAAACCCTGATCATGTGACGTTTCCTAAGATCCTGCACTGTCTGGTTCTGCTATCATCTCGTCATGTCTAGAATCCCGGAAGTGCTCCCCTGGTCCTGACCTGGAGGAGGAGGTGCTATGCCCTATATCAGGCCGCCTCTTCCTATGCTCAGGGCCTGATTATTGTGTGGCTTCCCTGCATGGCTGCTTGGTCTGTGGGGTTGCTCCCTCTATTCTGTGCCCTTGCACTCTGCTCTGTCATGCATCTCTGCACACGCTCCGTGCTCGAATTCCGTCTCTTGTCTTGTGCCATGTCTTGTGTTGTCTCTAGTTCCATGTCTTGTCTTTGTCATGCTTTGACTTGTAGTCCTCCCTGTGTTCTCTGCCTTGCCTGTTTTGCCATGTCTTGCTTTTGCTATGCTTTGACTTGTAGTCCTCCCTGTGTTCTCTGCCTTGCTATTCCTTGCTTTGTGTTCCTCCCTATGGTCTCAGTCTTTGCTTGCTCTGCCTCGCTCTCTCCTATGGTGCTCTGTAGTGCTCCCTGGCACACGCACCATTTCTCCTCTCCTTAGTGCTCGTTTCTTTGTCTAGTCCCAAGGTCTTCCCTTGGCCCGGCTCTGGGCTTCTGCCTACGCTCCGCTGCTAGACTCCGTCCTCTCTCTGACCTGGCTCTGTTTCTGCCTGTATTCCTTGCCTTGTTCCCTGCCTTGTCCTTGCATTGAACCCTGGCGTGGGTTCCCCTTGGCCGTCTCCTGTGCCGTGGTAAGTGCCACGTGTTTGTGTACAGCCGTGTCTCTACACGCACTCTGTCTTGTGCCTTGGCGTGTCTCTACACGCACTCTGTCTTGTACCTTGGCGTGTCTCTACACGCACTCTGTCTTGTACCTTGGCGTGTCTCTACACGCACTCTGTCTTGTACCTTGAACCTTGGCGTGTCTCTACACGCACTCTGTCTTGTACCTTGAACCTTGGCGTGTCTCTACACGCACTCTGTCTTATACCTTGTACCTTGGCGTGTCTCTACACGCACTGTCTTATTCTATGCTTTGGCGTGGCTACACACGCACCCTGTCTCGTTTGCGAACCTTGGCGTGTCCCCTACACACGCACCTCGCTTTGAACCCTGGCGTGTCCCCTACACACGCACCTTGCCTTGCACCTAGTCTTGAACCCTGGTGTGTCCCCTACACACGCACCTAGCCTTGGACCCTGGCGTGTCCCCTACACACGCACCTAGCCTTGGACCTTGGCGTGTTCCCTAAACACGCACCCTGCTTGGATATCTGTCGTGCCTCCTTGCCTGAACCCTGGTTTGCCTGCCGGATGCCCGGAACCTGCCGACCGTTGCCAGAGGTCGGGAACCAGATGACTACGGCCTGATGTCCGGAGCTGACGTCCGCAGCCTGATCCCTGGACCCTGTCGGTTTGCCAGCAGTCCGGAGTCCGATGCCATCATGCCATTACCTGTGCCTAGGCGTGCCATCTGGCACGTACCATGTTATGGACCTTGGCGTGCCCACGCGCGCACCTTGCACGTTTTGCTTGTTTTCTCTGTATGTGATCTTGTGTTATTCTAATGAAGATACCTTGCACCTACGTCTAGTCTCGTCTTGCTTCCTGCTCGTCCTTGTTGTCAGACACTCGTCTAGTGTCCCCTGAGCCGGCCGTCTGGTCCCAGCAGTCGTGGTGGCTCACCCCCTTGGTCTTGCCCCTGACACTCCCTGTATAGGGGGTGGATTCTCACAAGGTCAGCTCGCCCTCGGTGGGTGGGTGCCACGACCCAGAGGGTCCACTCAAAAAATGGGCTCAGCAGGAGCTGAGTCCGTCACAGGTCCTCACTGATCACAAGAATCTGATTTATCTGGAGTCGCCAAACGCTTGAATCCTAGACAGGCTAGATGGGCCTTGTTTTTCAGGCACTAAGAATGTTAAGGCAGATGCCCTTTCTAGGAGTTTCTTTGCTGATTCTCTAAATGTGACCGAGCCTACTACTATCCTAGGTGAGGGGGTAGTTCTTTCTGCCATTTCGCCCGATTTGAGACATGCCCTGGAGAAATTTCAGGAGGATATACCTGAGCGTTGCCCTATGGGAAGATTGTATGTTCCTGACCAGTGGAGAAAGAGAGTGATGTCTGAAGTCCATTGCTCCGCATTGGCTGGTCATCCGGGTATTTTTGGTACCAGAGATTTGGTGAGTTGGTCGTTTTGGTGGCCTGCCTTATCTCGTGATGTCAGGAATTTTGTACAGTCCTGTGGGACTTGTTCTCGGTCTAAACCCTGTTCTCGTTCTAGTGGGTTGCTGATGCCCCTGCCAGTGCCCAAGAGGCCATGGACCCATATCTCAATGGATTTTATTTCTGATCTTCCTGTCTCTCAGAGAATGACTGTTATCTGGGTGATTTGTGATAGATTTTCGAAGATGGTCCATCTTATACCACTCCCAAAGTTGCCATCTTCTGCTGAGTTGGTACCCTTGTTTTTACAACAGTTGGTTCGGTTACACGGAATTCCTGAGAACATTGTGTCCGATAGAGGGGTCCAGTTTGTTTCCAGATTCTGGAAAGCCTTTTGTTCCAATCTGGGAATTCAGTTATCCTTCTCCTCCGCGTTTCATCCCCAGACCAATGGGCAGACTGAGAGAACAAACCAGACCCTGGAGTCTTATTTAAGATGTTTTATATCTGCTGATCTAGATGATTGGGTCTCATTTTTGCCCTTGGCCGAATTTGCGCTGAACAATAGAGCTAGTTCTGCCACTTTGATGTCACCCTTTTTCTGTAATTTTGAGTTTCATCCTCGATTCTCTTCAGGGCAAGTGGAATCTTCGTCCTGCCGAGGTGTGGACACTGTGGTTGTGAGAATGCAGCAGATATGGGACCAAGTGGTGGATAAGTTGTCACTCTCTCAGGAAAAGGCCCAGCGTTTTTCCAGCCGGCATAGGACCATTGGTCCCCGGTTTAAAGTGGGTGATATGGTTTGGTTGTCATCTAAGAATATTCCTATGAAGGTTGCCTCTCCAAAATGTAAGCCCAGATTTATTGGACCTTATAAGATTTTGGAGATTCTTAATCCTGTTTCTTTTCGATTGGCTCTTCCAGTTACGTTCAAAATCCATAACGTATTTCACAAGTCACTGTTGAAGAGGTTTGTTGAGCCAGTAGTTCCTGTTGCGGCACCTCCTGACCCTGTATTGGTTAAAGGCAATGTGGAATATGAGGTAGAGAAAATATTGGATTCTCGTTTGGTTAAACGGAGACTCCAGTATTTGGTCAAATGGAAGGGTTATGGCCAGGAGGATAATTCTTGGGTCTCTGCCTCTGATATTCATGCCAATAAATTGGTTCGTGCTTTTCACCGGGCCCATCCTGATTGGCCTGGTGGCATGGATGAGGGTTCGGTGAACCCTCCTCAAGGGGGGGGTACAGTTATGAGCTCATTTTCTGCTCCTCTAGTTGAGAGTTCTCCTTCCGTTCTCCCTCTGGTGGTGACAGGAGGTAGTGAGGTTGGTTTAAGTGGTAGTGATCTGCCACCTGATGAGAAGGATAACGATTGGATCTCTGGAGTATCAGACTGGATATAAGACAGCCGACGCCCTATCCTGCTGCTGGTGATTCAGTCTGCTTCTCAGGTCTTGGACTTCAGCTCTCTTCCAGTCTTCTTAAAGTTAAGTTTGTTTTTTGCTAATGTTCACACTTGCGCTTGTTGGTCAATTCAGTTTCTTTTGTGGTCAGCTTGCCCCTGCTGGGGCTATGCTGAACGGCCACTCCTATTTATCTGTATTTGCCAATTTGCCTTTTTGTCCCTTATTAGATTGGCCTCTTTTTGCTCTGTTTCAGAATATTTCAGAGTGCTGACATAGTGGGAGAAGTCTAGTGACTTCAGGGTTAATTTTGCTATCAGACGTGTTGGACTTTATTTTTGTTAGGGTTTTTTGGCAGATTGCAGACAGTGGCTTTCCTTTCCTGTCCTTTCTAGTTAGTCGGGCCCCATCGTTTGCTCAGCCTATTTTCCTGCCTGTGTATGTGTTTTCATCTTGCTTCACCATCAATACATGTGTGGGGGCTGTCTTTTCCTTTGGGGTCTGCTCAGGGGCAGTTAGTTTTCCCTTTTCTTTCTTTAGGTTTATGTAGTCCTCCGGCGGTGACGAGGCGTCTAGGAACAACGTAGGAATGCTCCACTGCTACTATTAGTTGTGTGGTTAAGATCAGGGATCTGCAATCTGCATAGTGACCAACCTCTCTGGTTTTCTGGGACTTAGCTTTTTGTTGTTCCTCCTCGGTGACCCATTCATAACACATGGGACTATGGGATGTAGGATATGTATGATGGGTATATGGGCACGGGCCTATGGGATGGTGGATATGTATGATGGGTATATGGGCACGGGACTATGGGATGGAGGATAATTATAATTTGTTTTAACTAACCACAGTTAGTTACTATGCCTGGGCAGCGCCGGGCTCTTTAGCTCGTATATATATATATACTAGCTGAAGAGCCCGGCGCTGCCCGGGCATAGTAACTAACTACGGTTAGTTATAACAAATTATAATGATTATATCTATATATATAAAGCTGAGTGTATAGCCCCGCCCAATCCGCATAGCCACATCTAATATATAAAGTTCAATGTGTGTATGTATGTATGTGTGTGTGTATGTATGTATGTGTGTGTGTGTGTGTGTGTGTATGTCCGGGATCGGGATTGGCATCCGCACCGTCGCAGCTACAGCCACAAAATTTGGCACAGTCACACATCTGGACCCCGAGAGCGTCCTAAGCTATGTTGTGAGGCGAAATTTTAACCCTGCGCATTCCAATTCACCAAACAATTTTGCCCCTATCTACATAATGGAGAAAAAGTGTGTGCGTGTCAAGCCCCGCCCCTCGTTATGATGTCATAATGCCCCTATCTACATAATGGGGAAACAGTGTGTGCGTATCAAGCCCCGCCCCTCATTACGATGTCATAATGGTTGCCATGGCAACGCTGATGTCATCATAAGTTGCAATCCCCGCCGCTCATTATGATGTCATAATGGTTGACTATGGGATGGAGGATGTGTGATGGGTATATGGGCACTGGACTATGGGATGGAGGATATGTAAGATGGGTATATGGGCATGGGACTATGGGATGGCGGATATGAATGATGGGTATATGGGCATGGGACTATGGAATGGTGGCTATGCATGATGGGTATATGGGCACGGGACTATGGGATGGAGGATGTGTGATGGGTATATGGGCACTGGACTATGGGAAGGAGGATATGTATGACGGGTATATGGGCACGGGACTATGGGATGGCGGATATGTATGATGGATATATGGGCACGGGACTATGGGATGGAGGATATGTATGATGGGTATATGGGCATGGGACTATGAGATGAAGGATGTGTGATGGGTATATGGGCACTCGACTATGGGATGGCGAATATGTATGATGGGTATATGGGCATGGGATTATGGGATGAAGGATGTGTGATATGTATATGGGCATGGGACAATGGGATGGAGGATGTGTGATGGGTATATGGGCACTCGACTATGAGATGGAATGTTGGGTATATGGGCACGGGACTATGGGATGGAGGATAGTTATAATTTGCTATAACTAACCACAGTTAGTTACTATGCCCGGGCAGCGCCGGGCTCTTCAGCTATTCACTATAATATCCCACATCATCCCATCAGCCAGAGCTACCGGTCTACTACCCCTAATATCCCACATAATCCCGTCAGGCAGAGCCACCGGACAACTACCACTAATATCCCACACCATCTCGTCAGCCAGAGCTACCGGACTACTACCCATAGTATCTAATATATAAAGCTCAAGTGTGTGTATGTATGTATGTATGTGTGTGCATGTCCGGGATTGGCATCCGCACCGTCGCAGCTACAGCCACAAAATTTGGCACAGTCACACGTCTGGACCCCGAGAGTGTCCTAGGCTAGGTTGTGAGGTGAAATTTTAACCCCGCGCGTTCCAATTCACCAAACAATTTTGCCCCTATCTACATAATGGGGAAAATGTGTGTGTGTAACAAGCCCCGCCCCTCATTATGATGTCATAATGGTTGCCATGGCAATGCTGATGTCATCATAGGTTGCAAGCCCCGCCGCTCATTATGATGTCATAATGGTTGACTATGGGATGGAGGATGTGTGATGGGTATATGGGCACTGGACTATGGGATGGAGGATATGTATGACGGGTATATGGGCACGGGACTATGGGATGGCGGATATGTATGATAGGTATATGGGCACTGGACTATGGGATGGAGGATATGTATGATGGGTATATGGGCATGGGACTATGAGATGAAGGATGTGTGATGGGTATATGGGCACTCGACTATGGGATGGCGAATATGTATGATGGGTATATGGGCATGGGACTATGGGATGGAGAATATGTATGATGGGTATATGGGCATGGGACTATGGGATGGAGAATATGTATGATGGGTATATGGGCATGGGACTATGGGATGGAGGATATGTATGATGGGTATATGGGCACGGGCCTATGGGATGGTGGATATGTATGATGGGTATATGGGCACGGGACTATGGGATGGAGGATAATTATAATTTGTTATAACTAACCACTGCGCTCGGGTTAAACGTCACCCGAGGCGTGCAGAGCGGACTCTGTTGAACTCACAGAGGCGCTTTAGTACAAATAAAGCAAAGGCGCCGAGCCTGTTAGCTTCACAGGACTCAGCTGGCGTGCACACACGGTATATGGTCACAGGGCACGGCCCAAAGCAGAGGTCAGTGTCCGAGTTGACCTACCGTGTGTGCGGCGTCGCTACCGTGAATGCCAGTAAGTGCTGCTAACTGCAGCGCGGCGGTAACTACTGCCGCTGTACGATAGTGCCGTGAGGCATCATGCTATCGGACGCTAGTGTAGCGGTGCGGTATGCACTGTGGCGTATGGCTTGCCACTGGCTGGCGCTGACTATACTCTAATTCCCTATCACATGCGTAATATCAGAGGGAAAGGGTTTGAAATGAGTCAGTCACCAGAATCATACATCCGTCACCATTCACACATCTAGCAAGTAATGTCTATACTAGCGCATGGCCGAGTGGCCATGCGGGCCTTTTAAAGCCATGCGCTTCCGGGACCTTCCAGGCCTCTGGGATGAGCCAATCAGATCAGGATAAGGACCTGAGCACATGACCCCCGATCTCCACTGGGAGATCGTCTCGTGGGCATGCCCAGTAGCGCGGCGAGAGGACTTAGCCTCTGGAGTGGTTTCCTGCAAAGCAGGTTGCGCTACCATTGCTGGTCCAGAGGTGGCAGCAACATCCAGACCCAGAGAGCTGGTCTGAGCAGGGTGCCTGGATTGCTGAGATTGCTGTGCAGGTCCCTGAGTGGTTAGAAAGGAATGGGAGACCGCTGGATGTATGCCTCTGGATTCTTGCTGTGCACCTGCAGGAATCCGACGCCTAACAACAATATCCCATACCTATCCGCCGTACAGTCAAGTCCCACGCTGCAATCCATCTGACGCGGTTAAATAGTTTACAACCGGGAGAAGTGCTAATGCGACCGGCCTGGCTGTAAACCACGGAGGAATGAAGGAAAAACTGCCTGACCAGCGATTAACTGATTAGCGTGGGAAAATTTCTGAACTTTTCCCATGCTGTCAGTTCACCTCCGGTCAGCCGGGAACTCCGCGCAGACCCAGGGGCATCAGTGGTAGTCAGAGAGGCTGCGCAGAGTCCCCAGCTGACCTGAGGTGAACTCAGGAGCGTGGGAAAAAGTTCAGAAACTTTCTCACGCTTATTACTTCATCTCCGGTCAACCGTGAGACTGCATAGAGATTAATTCGGCAGTGGTTTACAGCGGGTCCAGTAGCATTAGCACCAGTCCCCGTTGTAAACTAGTTAACCCCTTGTGATGGATTGCAGCGGGGGACCTGACTGAACGGCGGAGAGATATGTATATTGTTGATTTTTTTTTTCAGGAGAACAAAGGATTCTGTTGGAATAGCAGAATAATAAATTTGGTCAAAAACTTTGTGTGATTATTTCATTAAAATAATTTCTTAATTAATCTGTGTATGTGTGTGTGTGTGTGTGTGTGTGTCTTTTTAAACCCTTTACTACTATAGGATTAATAATGGAGAGGTGTCTTATTGACACCTCTCCATTATTAACCCGGCTTAATGTCACCTTCCAATAGCAAGATGACATTAACCCATTATTAACCCATGCTAAAAGCAATGGGAATAGAGAGGCTAAGTGCCAGAAAAGGCACATCTTATAGATGCGCATTTTCTGGGGTGGCTGAGGGCAGATTTTTTTCAGCCAGGGGGGGCCAAAAATAATGGTGCCTCTCTAGGCTATTATTATCTGCCCTCAGTCACTGGCTTTCCCTCTCTGGCGGAGAAAATACCGCAGGAGCCCATGTAATTTTTTTCAATGAATTTATCCATTCATTTAACACCTACATGTCCCAAATTTTACACATATACACTAATTATTAGTCAGGGACATATAAAAAACTAAATGAAATGAAATGGTTTACTGTATGTAAGCCATGTATCATTTCATGTTGGGTTTTGTAATGATTTTACAGAAGTCGACAATTGATTTATCGGCTATTATGCTATGTAGAACTTTATGAACTATAAATACTGTATATATATATATGTGTCTCAATTACATGTATATATATGTGTATTCTATGTGTATATATCTATTCTTTCTATTCTTTATTAAATATTTTAATCACAAATAAAGTCCTTAATATTATTCAGCCCCTAATTAAATGGGATGTATCCCCTCAAAATACAATGAATCACAAAATGGGTTCCTAAAAACTAGGCAAATTAAAAGCAAGTAAAAAGAAATGGTATAGGTTAGTCCCGAAGAAGGATATCGAAATGCGTGTCGGGGCAGCAGGGACGCCAGGGACTCTCTTTATTAAACATGTCAATGTGATTTTACTGTATCGCGCACTGAATTACCGGCTTTTGTTTTTGGAACATAACAGGGAAGAGTGCAGGGGCACAGAATACAGGAAGCAACCCAAACAGTCTAGCAGGGAAGCAACACGATACTCAGGCCCTGACCATAGGAAGGGGCGGTCTGATATAGGGCATTAGCACCTGGACTTCCAGGTCAGGGCCATGGGGGGAGGACTTCCGAGTCGGTCCTCCAGGATCATAGAAAGGACTTCTAGGTCAGGTCCTCTAGAAGCATAGAGAGGATTGCTGGATGAGGTCCTCCTGGACCATAGAGAGGATAGCTGGATCATGTCCTCCTGGACCATAGAGAGGATCGCTGTGTTGGGTCCTCCAGGACTATAGAGAGGATTGCTGGATCAGGTCCTCCTTGACCACAGAGAGGATCACATGGTGGGGTCCTCCAGGACCATAAAGAGGATTGCTGGATCAGATTCTCCAGGACCATAGAGAGGACTGCAACAGGCAGAGTAGAGACCGGCACGCACACAGCAACGGCATGCAGCCATGAGGTAAAGCACACATGCGCACAGCAACGCCATGCAGCCATGGTGAGGTACGCGTGCACACTAGTGATGGCTCACAGCCATGAGATGAAGCACATGTGCTCACCAGCAATGGCATATAGCCATGAGGCAGAGCACGAGTGCGCACCAGTAATGGTAGGCAGCCATGAGTTGAGATGCGCGTGCACACTGCTCCAGGGGTCATGCAGCATAACAGACCCGACAGGCATAACAGTGAGGTGCACGTGCACACTGCTCCAGGGGTCATGCAGCATAACAGACATGACGGGCATGACAGGTATGTTCCACGGTCAGTAAACGCTGCGGATTGAATGCTGCATATGGCCGCAGCTTCAAGTCTGCAGCGGCCAGATGTTACAGCAGAGTGGAGGGGATTTTATGAAATCCCATCTCCACTATGCATGCAGGGATGCGTAACCGGATATGCGGCGCATCTTTACCGACCGCAGCATGTCTATTTATCTTTCAACAGAACAAGAGAAAGTCCAGTATAGCGTGCCAGTATAAAAATATATAACCTTTATTAAACTCAGAGTAATTCATACATATATAATACAAAGTTAATCTCAGTAAAAATTCAAGGTCACTGCTTAACCATAATAGGGGAGTTAACCACCATAAGCCTGATCTGCAACCTATGTAAACAGTGCATATGTGTAATCCCTTATTTGTAGCCACTGAAAACTTTAATACCCGGTACCAACCGTGTGCCACTAAGATAAAGTAAACTAATCAGCACTTACATTGGTGGTAGCCTGCTGTTTGTGGTCTCCGCATGCGCCCCAACGCACGCTTCGTCCCTTCATCAGGAGGCGATCACTAGGGTGAAGGGGTGGGTGCATTAAATAATGCCAGTGGCCAATGACAGGCGTGCTCTCAGAACTATGAAGGGTTCCGTAGTTGGGTCGCCCTCCCAGGGCTGTGGGGTACTCGGTACCGGGCCGGTGTCAGCGGGATGTGTCACAGCAGCGGTGACCTGATCCGTGGCCCTGGGCGCCCAAGTAATGGGGGGATATTGGTATTGTAGTTAGTTTAAATGAATAGTTCGTGACGCCACCTGTGGTGTTCGGCAAGTGAGGTCTTAAGCCGACGCTGCTTGCAGATCCTCTTGGGCTGGTGGTGTGTGGCAGCCAAGATGGTGAAGCTCCCCACAGGTGGAGCTGTAGCCCCAGGGCAGTGTAGGTGGAATGAATGAGGAGAAGCGCAGGCAGTGTAGGAGCTGGTACCCAGATGTAGTGGTGCTGAGGATGTAGGCGCGATAATGAATGGAGGACACCGTGGCTTGTAGTTCCAAAGCTTTACTCACAGTCTGTAGTACACACAGGTGCCTGCCTCCGGGCCGTGTCCTCCGGGTCAGAGACTCAGTCAACCTCCAGGCAAGATGGTAGGCTCCCCTCCAACACTCCGCCAACATGTACCTGTCTGAACGTCTCCTCTATAGCGCCTTAAAGTATGAAGATCTCCTAGTACTGAGTTACACTGGAGTTCCTCTCATCAGATGTTCCCTAGAACTCTCCTTGTATGGCAGACAGCTGTAGCCTACTTTGGGGACTCCCTTCTCCTGAGTCCCGACCACACTATTACACTACAAACCGCAACCGCCATTGATTTGGGTGCCCAGGGCCACGGACCAGGTCACTGCTGCTGTGACACCTTCCCCTGACACCGGCCCGGTACCGAGTACCTTGCAGCCCTGGGAGGGAGACCCACTATCACCTGTCACTTTCTATCACTTCAGTATTCTCTATCAACACATTCTCTTCATTATCTTTCCTTTTTCACATTGTCTACTTTTCTGTCATCAGCTCAAAGTGACATTCATCATCTACATTTTCAATTCTCTTTTCTTTATTCTAATTCCTTATCTCTATCAAAACATTTCTTAATTCTGTATAAAAGCTATTTACCCTCATAAAACACATCATTAAATACTTTACATCAAAACATCAATAATTCTTGAAAACGCTGGACACCGCTCCCAGCCGGGATCTCTTGCAGTGTCCTTTGAGGTAGACTTCTATTCTTCAAAAAGTGTCCTATGTAAAACCAAGAGAGGGCACCTAAAGAGGTGCAACTATTTACAATTGCAGGTCTGGATCATACAGCGTCCATGATCTCAGTTCAAATGTAGAAACGCTGCCAATTAAACTGGGCAACACTGAAAAAAACAACTAAACCATGATGCAAAAAAAAACAAAAAGGCACAACGGTGCAAAATACGCTCCTGGGTAACGAGAGTTATTAATCGTTGTTCCCTCCTGGGGTTCTGGAAGCTGGTGAACCGCTACCAGGTGAAAAGAACGCATTTTGCAGTCTTTAAGTACTCTGCCTCCTGCGGGGTGAAACCGGAAGTCTTCTGTACCTTTGGCTGGGGAACTGGTACCGGTGAGGAAACACGTGCTTTCTCCTCTAGGTACGTAGACAATAAGTCCTTGGGTATGCGGCGTATGTTTAAAGCGCACCAACCGCGTAGGCCTTCATGCCTGGTATAGGTGACATATTCCCCTGGCTGTAGGTCTCGCGCTGGGTGTCCCTTCCGGAGGTGAGACTCCACATCCCTCCAGCTGAAAAACAAGTCAGAGATCCTCCGGGGTTCCGCGATGAACCCAAAACCCCGTTCACGGTTCACATTGAGGACCTGTCCCCATCCAGCCAAGTCTTGGGGACCGTAGTGACCCGCACGGCCTTCTCCTTCCGATCCAAATCTGGGCCTAGTATGGCTAGCCGGCGCTGCTCCCTCTCCCGGTGCTCAGCTGCCAATTGCCGGATGGTAGCCTGACAACTAGCATAGTTCTCATCCTCCTGTTCCTCCCGGGACCACTCCAGGCTGGTTTTGTACCACGGCGCCACCTTCAATGGTTCCGGTGTTTCCCCCCGGGGACAGATATCCCGGTCCCAGACCAGATCTAGCACGACCTAGCCAGCCGCTGCAACTGTGGTACACCCCTGGGCCCTCCCAGGTGTAGGGGCATCAGACATACCTGGGGCCTCCTGGCGGTGTGGTCTCTGCTCTGGTGCAGGTGTCGCGGTGGTGGGCGCTGCCCGGTGGGCCACCGGGGATGGCGGTGGAGTTAGCGGCGGCTCCGGGTCCGCTGGGGTCTCTGTAGGGACCTGCGCAGCCGCGTCAGGCCCAGGTGGGGGCTCCTCTTCCTCCGCTTTGGCACGGGGTCTCCGGTGACTCTTCCGGGCAGGTCGCAGCCAGCTGTATGGACAGCGTGGAAGTGTAGACTCGCGCTGCCCGAGAACCGCCCCGTTCAGCGGTGACAGGTACCGAGTCCAGAGGTGCGGGTGGTGTAGGCTCCTCCTGGGCGTGCGGCCTACTCAACCTCCATAAGGCCTCCTGCCTCAGTTGCAGACGGCACGTCAGCTGGGCGATCTCGTCCTCCAGCTGCTGGCGGTTCATCTCGGAGATGTGGTCGGAGCCTTCAGCCATGGCGCCGGGGAGATCCAACTCAACCTCCGTGCGCTCTCCAGGCCTCCTTCCTTCTCTCTCCAAAATGGCGTTCGGGTGTTCTTCCTGCCTCGGCCCCTTTCCCGCCACTGGCTTCTTCTGCCCCTCCTTCCGGGGGCGGCATTTTCTTCCAGCGCCTCCATACCAAGCCAGTATACGAACCCCTCGGTGGGTGGGCCATGTTGCTGTCACACAGTAATTCAGGCAGGGGAGGCCCAAGACTCTTCGCGGTCTTTTCCTAGGACCTCCCATCTCTTCACGCCCTTCTTCTCCACACCAGTGGCCATTTTCAATGTTCATGTCACAGTCTATTAAATTGGGTCTTCTACACATTTTCAAAAGTTCCAAGTCCAACAAATCTCAGGCACACAGAACCCGATGGCATCGGGTATCGTCATCCTGTTCATGATGCCAAGTTGGGTGGCCCTCCCAGGGCTGTGGGGTACTCGGTACCGGGCCGGTGTCAGCGGGATGTGTCACAGCAGCGGTGACCTGATCCGTGGCCCTGGGCACCCAAGTAATGGGGGGATATTGGTATTGTAGTTAGTTTAAATGAATAGTTTGTGACGCCACCTGTGGTGTTCGGCAAGTGAGGTGTTAAGCCGACGCTGCTTGCAGATCCTCTTGGGCTGGTGGTGTGTGGCAGCCAAGATGGTGAAGCTCCCCACAGGTGGAGCTGTAGCCCCAGGGCAGTGTAGGTGTAATGGATGAGGAGAAGCGCAGGCAGTGTAGGAGCTGGTACCCAGATGTAGTGGTGCTGAGGATGTAGGTGCGATAATGAATGGAGAACCCCGGGGCTTGTAGTTCCAAAGCTTTACTCACAGTCTGTAGTACACACAGGTGCCTGCCTCCGTGCTGTGTCCTCCGGGTCAGAGACTCAGTCAACCTCCAGGTAAGATGGTAGGCTCCCCTCCAACACTCCGCCAACATGTACCTGTCTGAACGTCTCCTCTATAGCGCCTTAAAGTATGGAGATCTCCTAGTACTGAGTTACACTGGAGTTCCTCTCATCAGATGTTCCCAAGAACTCTCCTTGTATGGCAGACAGCTGTAGACTGCTTCGGGGACTCCCTTCTCCTGAGTCCCGGCTCTCTATCCAAATGCTGTTGTGCCCCAAGTCTTAGATGGGAGTAGTGCATTTACAGCCAACTACTCCACCGGTGTCTGCTGCAGAACCATAAGTGTCCATACAACCTCGGGGACAGGGCCCCGGCCTTGCGCTTAGAACCTATAGGCAGGGTGCTTCCTTCCAACCCACGTCCTTTCTGTTCTATTCTCCTTCGTTCCGTACTATTCTCTCTTTCTTATGGATGCTTAGGTTACAGATCAGTGTCCTTCTTCCTTCCTTCCTTTCCCGTGCCAGCTGGCTCAGGTCACTGAGGCAGCTGCAGCACTCCTTCCTCCATCCCTTCTTCCAAGGATCCCCACTCCTCTCCAAGTGGCTTCCTCCCTCAGTCTCTCCGACTGACTGACTGACCTCTAATTCTAAACCTTCCCAGTCTTTTATGTATTCTAACTCCACCCACCTCCCAGCACGTCCAGTTTTCCAAGCAGGGAACCACCAAAGGTGCTCTGCTACTCTCTAAGCACTGAGCCGCAATGTGGTTGCGCAGAACTACCCTGGTATGTGGGGTGCGAGTGTTGGAGCGTGGAAAGGAGTTCCCACCTTACCTGGATGGTGGGGCACTACACCTTAGGAGAAGGTGCAGTACCTCTGTGGCGACTGAGCCTCAGGGGAGCCACATGTCATGTCGGGATCACTTCTGGTACTTCATTGCACATGCGCCCCCGACATCACTCACCCATCAGACGTCATGGATTGCGGCCGTGGAACGCAAGCACAACATGGTCCGTCATGGAGACGGCTCTTGCACCCTGCCCCTAATGCCCGCTTTCCATAGCGTTAGTGAGTGTGAAGGTTCGCACGCATCATACCAGGAAGTGAGGAGTTCCATAAGTAAATGATGTGAAATCATGAATATTAACGTGAAATATAATTAAAGTGCCTGATGATATATTTTGATAGTAATGCATCGTTAAGTGTGATATCCTTACTTCTCAAGTAGAGTAAATATAATGTAACTATAAAGTGCCCGATGTGGGACATAATAATATTACTTGAAAAAGATATAAAAGATAAAAATGTACTAGCTGTGCAGTGATTATCCCATTTAACAGCATAATTCTACATATAACAAATCTATATTGAGTAAACATACATCTATAATAAAAATATACTTGTAGAAAAAAAGAGTGCATACAGTTGTGGCCAAAAGTATTGACACCCCTGCAATTCTGTCAGATAATACTCAGTTTCTTCCTAAAAATGATTGCAAACACAAATTCTTTGGTATTATTATCTTCATTTAATTTGTCTTAAATAAAAAAGCACAAAAAGAATTGTCCTAAAGCCAAATTGGATATAATTCCACACCAAACATAAAAAAGAGGGTGGACAAAAGTATTGGCACTGTTCGAAAAATCATGTGATGCTTCTCTAATTTGTGTAATTAACAGCACCTGTAACTTACCTGTGGCACCTAACTGGTGTTGGCAATAACTAAATCACACTTGCAGCCAGTTGACATGGATTAAAGTTGAATCAACCTCTGTCCTGTGTCCTTGTGTGTACCACATTGAGCATGGAGAAAAGAAAGAAGACCAAAGAACTGTCTGAGGACTTGAGAAACCAAATTGTGAGGAAGCATGAGCAATCTCAAGGCTACAAGTCCATCTCCAAAGACCTGAATGTTCCTGTGTCTACCGTGTGCAGTGTCATCAAGAAGTTTAAAGCCCATGGCACTGTGGCTGACCTCCCTAGATGTGGACGGAAAAGAAAAATTGACAAGAGATTTCAACGCAAGATTGTGCGGATGTTGGATAAAGAACCTCGACTAACATCCAAACAAGTTCAAGCTGCCCTGCAGTCCAAGGGTACAACAGTGTCAACCCGTACTATCGGTCGGCGTCTGAATGAAAAGGGACTGTATGGTAGGAGACCCAGGAAGACCCCACTTCTTACCCCGAGACATAAAAAAGCCAGGCTGGAGTTTGCCAAAACTTACCTGAAAAAGCCTAAAACTTTTTGGAAGAATGTTCTCTGGTCAGATGAGACAAAAGTAGAGCTTTTTGGGCAAAGACATCAACATAAAGTTTACAGGAGGAAAAAAGAGGCATTCAAAGAAAAGAACACGGTCCCTACAGAGGTTCCCTGATGTTTTGGGGCTGCTTTGCTGCCTCTGGCACTGGACTGCTTGACCGTGTGCATGGCATTATGAAGTCTGAAGACTACCAACAAATTTTGCAGCATAATGTAGGGCCCAGTGTGAGAAAGCTGGGTCTCCCTCAGAGGTCATGGGTCTTCCAGCAGGACAATGACCCAAAACACACTTCAAAAAGCACTAGAAAATGGTTTGAGAGAAAGCACTGGAGACTTCTAAGGTGGCCAGCAATGAGTCCAGACCTGAATCCCATAGAACACCTGTGGAGAGATCTAAAAATGGCAGTTTGGAGAAGGCACCCTTCAAATATTAGGGACCTGGAGCAGTTTGCCAAAGAAGAATGGTCTAAAATTCCAGCAGAGCCTTGTAAGAAACTCATTGATGGTTACCGGAAGCGGTTGGTCGCAGTTATTTTGGCTAAAGGTTGTGCAACCAAGTATTAGCCTGAGGGTGTCAATACTTTTGTCTGGCCCATTTTTGGAGTTTTGTGTGAAATGATCAATGTTTTGCT
This sequence comes from Dendrobates tinctorius, assembly GCF_039654945.1. Taxonomy (NCBI): domain Eukaryota; kingdom Metazoa; phylum Chordata; class Amphibia; order Anura; family Dendrobatidae; genus Dendrobates; species Dendrobates tinctorius. The sequence goes on from NW_027361683.1 coordinate 37,918,652, forward strand.
TTTTGCTTCATTCTCTTTTGTGTTTTTTGATTTAAGACAAATTAAATGAAGATAATACCAAAGAATTTGTGTTTGCAATCATTTTCAGGAAGAAACTGAGTATTATCTGACAGAATTGCAGGGGTGTCAATACTTTTGGCCACAACTGTATCGTGACACTGATGCCACAACATATTCAAAACTAATACTGAATAGACATACATTATCAATATATTGGATTTTTGCAAATAACAACAAAGTGCATATAGTGACATAAAGTGACAAGTGCATCCCATAATAATATCTCACAATTAGTGTATAAGCTAGTGCATATCACGAAAATCACGAATAGCACAGATAACACATAATAAGCTGTAGAAAACCCCACAATTCATAAGAAAATCCCATCATATGAACCCAACATAACATCAGACTGCATTTCATAACGAAGAGCACAGTTGATTAGGCCACAAGATACTGTATATTTGTGATGGCCATGTTATCCTTATTGATTGTGATCCTCCTTTGCTTATTAAAATAAGTCTTGTCCAATATATATATATATATATATATATATATACACTGTATATTCAGTTGTGGCCAAAAGTATTGACACCCCTCGCAATTCTATCAGATAATACTCAGTTTCTTCCTGAAAATGTTTGCAAACACAAATTCTTTGTTATTATTATCTTCATTTAATTTGTCTTAAATGAAAAATCACAAAAGAGAATGAAGCAAAATGCAAAACATTGATCATTTCACACAAAACTCCAAAAATGGGCCAGACAAAAGTATTGGCACCCTCAGCCTAATACTTGGTTGCACAACCTTTAGCCAAAATAACTGCGATCAACCGCTTCCGATGACCATCAATGAGTTTCTTACAATGCTCTGCTGGAATTTTAGACCATTCTTCTTTGACAAACTGCTCCAGGTCCCTGATATTTGAAGGGTGCCTTCTCCAAACTGCCATTTTTAGATCTCTCCTCAGGTGTTCTATGGGATTCAGGTCTGGACTCTTTGCTGGCCATCTTAGAAGTCTCCAGTGCTTTCTCTCAAACCATTTTCTAGTGCTTTTTGAAGTGTGTTTTGGGTCATTGTCCTGCTGGAAGACCCATGACCTCTGAGGGAGACCCAGCTTTCTCACACTGGGCCCTACATTATGCTGCAAAATTTGTTGGTAGTCTTCAGACTTCATATGCCATGCACACGGTCAAGCAGTCCAGTGCCAGCGGCAGCAAAGCAACCCCCAAAACATCAGGGAACCTCCGCCATGTTTGACTGTAGGGACCGTGTTCTTTTGTTTGAATGCCTCTTTTTTTTCTCCTGTAAACTCTATGTTGATGCCTTTGCCCAAAAAGCTCTACTTTTGTCTCATCTGACAAGAGAACATTCTTCCAAAACATTTTAGGCTTTTTCAGGTAAGTTTTGGCAAACTCCAGCCTGGCTTTTTTATGTCTCGGGGTAAGAAGTTGGGTCTTCCTGGGTCTCCTACCATACAGTCCCTTTACATTCAGACGCCGACGGATAGTATGGGTTGACACTGTTGTACCCTCGGACTGCAGGGTAGCTTGAACTTGATTGGATGTTAGTCGAGGTTCTTTATCCAACATCCGCACAATCTTGCATTGAAATCTCTTGTCAATTTTTCTTTTCCGTCCACATATAGGGAGGTCAGCCACAGTGCCATGGGCTTTAAACTTCTTGATGACAAAGCGCACAGTAGACACAGGAACATTCAGGTCTTTGGAGATGGACTTGAGATTGCTCATGCTTCCTCACAATTTGGTTTCTCAAGTCCTCAGACAGTTCTTTGGTCTTCTTTCTTTTCTCCATGCTCAATGTGGTACACACAAGGACACAGGATGATTCAACTTTAATCCATGTCAACTGGCTGCAAGTGTGATTTAGTTATTGCCAACACCTGTTAGGTGCCACAGGTAAGTTACAGGTGCTGTTAATTACACAAATTAGAGAAGCATCACATGATTTTTCGAACAGTGCCAATACCCTCTTTTTTATGTTTGGTGTGGAATTATATCCAATTTGGCTTTAGGACAATTCTTTTTGTGTTTTTTCATTTAAGACAAATTAAATGAAGATAATAATACCAAAGAATTTGTGTTTGCAATCATTTTCAGGAAGAAACTGAGTATTATCTGACAGAATTGCAGGGGTGTCAATACTTTTGGCCACAACTGTATATAGATCAGAACTGTTATGAATGGGTCACCGAGGAGGAGAGAGCAATAGGCTATGCCACCAGAACACCAGAGAGGTGGGTCGCTCAGGGGATGGCAGACCCCTGATCTTAACAACACAACTAGCAGTAGCTTGGAGCGTTCCGTTGCCCTAGACGCCTCGTCACAGCCGGAGGACTAACTAAGCCTAAAGACAGAAAGGTGACATCTAAACTGCCCCAGAGCAGACCCCCAAAGGAATAGACAGCCCCCAAACATATATTGTTGGTGAGACAAGATGAATCACAAACACAGACAGAAAACAGACTGAGCAAGTGATGGGGCCCATACTGACTAGATAGGACAGGACAGAAAAGGCACTGTCTGCAATCACGCAAAAACCCTAATAATTCCAACACAACTGATGTACAAAAATACTGAGGTTGGAACAACCTTGCCCCCACTATATCAGCACTCAGGTGTGAAATGGCGGCTAGCAACAGGCTAATACAGCAGGGGACTGAGCAAACAAACACAAGATACAAAAATACAGGGCAGGAGCCAGCAGCCCCAGGGGGGGCAAGCTGACCCCTGACAGCAAGGCAAAAACAGATGCAAAGGGTTTAGCAAATGACACTTAGCTGAAAAAATGCAGGATCAGGCAGCAGACAGAAATCCTCAGTAAGCAAAGAAAGTTCATTCATCCTCATTTTTCACAGTCTTCTACTTGGTATTGCTCCTACTGGCCAGTTTCCTACTCCACACTGATGAGGGGCAATACCCCGAAACAGCTGTCTGTGGATGGATACCATGTTTTGGCATAGGTGGTCTCCTTCATTGGAAATTGCCCTTCCCATGGTTGTTCCTTCCCAGGGAAAGACCTGGCTAGTCATTGCTTGCATTGAGAAATGTGATGATGTCTCCGCGGTTTGTGTTTTGCATATTTTACATATTTCCCATAAGGGATGGGGGCTTTTATCTAGAATCACTGCGTTGAGAAACATGTGATGGTGTCTCTGCAGTGTTGGATGTTGATCTCCATGAGTTCATTCATCCTCATTTTTCACAGTGCTCGCTTATGTAGTCCCAGTCACTACCACCACTCCTCCAATTATCTTCTGCAGCTGTTGGGTTAACATCATGTTTACCAGCATCACTACCAGCAGTATCCACCAGAGGGAGCCTTGCCTGAAAAGTCGGATCAAGAGAGCTCACAACAGTACCCCCCCTTGAGGAGGGGTCACCGAACCCTCATCCACACCAACAGGCCGATCAGGATGGGCCCAGTGAAAAGCACCAACCAATTTCTCGGCATGAATATCGGAAGCAGAGACCCCAGAATTATCCTCCTGGCCATAACCTTTCCACTTGACCAAGTACTGGAGTCTCCGTCTAGCCAGATGAGAGTCCAATATTTTCTCTACCTCATACTCCAAATTACCCTCAACCAATACAGGGTCAGGGGGCGCCGCCACAGGAACTACTGGCTCCACAAACCTTTTCAACAATGATTTGTGAAAAACATTATGAATCTGGAAGTGCCAAATGGAAAGAAACGGGTTTACGGATTTCCAAAATCTTATAAGGTCCAATGAACTTTGGCTTGAATTTTGGAGACGCAACCTTCATTGGAATATTTTTTGAGGACAACCAAACCATATCACCCACTTTGAACCGGGGACCAAAGGTCCTATGCCGGTTGGAAAACCGTTGGGCCTTTTCCTGAGAGTGGGACAACTTGTCCACTACTTGGTCCCAAATTTGCTGCATTCTGTCCACCACAGAATCCACACTTGGGCAAGCAGAAGCCTCCACCTGCCCCGAAGAAAATCGAGGATGAAAACCAAAATTACAGAAAAACGGAGACATCAAAGTGACGGAACTAGCTCTATTGTTTAGAGCGAATTCGGCCATTGGCAGAAAAGAGACCCAGTCATCCTGATCAGCAGATATAAAACATCTCAAATAGGATTCCAAAGTCTGGTTTGTTCTCTCAGTTTGTCCATTGGTCTGAGGATGAAATGCAGAGGAGAAAGATAACTGAATTCCCAGTTTAGAACAAAAGGCCCTCCAAAATCTAGAAATTCCTCTGTCTGACACAATGTTCTCTGGAACCCTGTGCAAACGAACCACCTGTTGTAAAAACAGGGGCACCAACTCAGAAGTAGATGGCAACATCGGGAGTGGTACAAGATGGACCATCTTGGAAAATCTATCACAAATTACCCAGATAACAGTCATTCTCTGAGAGACAGGGAGATCAGAAATAAAATCCATTGAAATATTGGTCCATGGCCTGCTGGGCACCGGCAGGGGCATCAACAAACCACTAGAATGAGAACAGGACTTGGACCTAGAACAAGTCCCACAGGACTGCACAAAATTCCTGACATCACGAGATAAGACAGGCCACCAAAAAGACTGACTCACCAAATCTATGGTACCAAAGATACCCAGATGACCAGCCAGCGCAGAGCAATGAATTTCAGCCATCACTCTTTTCCTCCACTGGTCGGGGACATACAATTTCCCCACAGGGCATCGTTCAGGCTTGTCCTCCTGAAATTCCTCCAGGGCAAGTCTCAAATCGTGTGAAATGGCGGAAAGAACCACACCCTCACCCAGAATGGTAGTAGGCTCGGTCACATCAAGAGAATCCGCAAGGAAACTCCTAGAAAGGGCGTCCGCCTTAACATTCTTAGTGCCCGGAAGAAAAGAGACCACAAAATTAAAACGGGTGAAAAACAAGGCCCACCTAGCCTGTCTAGGATTCAAGTGTCTGGCTGATTCAAGATAAATCAAATTCTTGTGGTCGGTGAGGACCACAACTTGATGTCTCCACACTTCAAATGCCCACTTCATGGCCAACAACTCTTGATTCCCCATGTCATAGATACGTTCAGATGGGGAAAATTTTCGAGAAAAGAAGGCACAGGGATTCATCTTAGAGGTTACCGGATCCCTTTGAGACAAAACGGCTCCTGCACCAATCTCAGAAGCATCTACCTCCACCTGAAATCGGAGTGAAACATCAAGTTGCCGCAGAGCCGAGGCAGAAGTGAATCTCCGCTTAAGCTCCTGAAACGCCGAGACTGCCTCTGGAGGCCAATTCACCACATCAACGCCTTTTTTGGTCATATTCGTCAGTGGTTTAACAATAGCAGAAAAATTACTTATAAATTTACGATAGAAATTAGAAAAACCCAAACACTTCTGACGAGCCTTCAGAGAAGTGGGCTGAACCCAATCATAGATGGCCTGTACCTTGGTCAGGTCCATTTCAATAGCAGATGGGGACAAAACGAATCCCAAAAACAAAATCCTCTGTACACAAAAGAGACATTTCGATCCCTTAACATGCAGAGTATTTTCTCTCAACATCCGGAACACAGTCTGAACATGTTCCACATGAGAATCCCAATCACTGGAAAAAATCAAAATATCATCCAGATAAATGATCAAAAACTTATCCACAAAGTCCTGGAAAATATCGTTCATAAAAGACTGGAAGACGGAAGGGGCATTAGTGAGCCCAAAAGGCATCACCAGGTACTCAAAATGTCCCTCCGGAGTATTAAAAGCCGTCTTCCATTCATCCCCATGCTTGATGCGAATAAGATTATATGCCCCCCTAAGGTCAAGTTTGGTAAACCAAAAAGCACTTTTGACCCTGGAAGATACATCAGAAATCAGGGGCAACGGGTACTGATATTTAACTGTGATCGTATTAAGGGAGCGATAGTCAATACAAGGCCTTAAGGAGCCATCTTTCTTGGCCACAAAAAAAACAGCACCTAAAGGTGAAGAGGATGGTCTTATATGACTAGGGATGAGCGATATTGCCCGATATCGAATCGGAATTCCGATTTCCGATATTGAAAAAATATCGGATATCGGAATTTCCGATTACCGATATCAATGCAAGTCAATGGGAGAAAAAAATCTGAATTACAAAATGACCACTACAGTGCTATATAATGGATAAAATGGAGGTGAAACACCTCAGGATAATGGGGAAGGAGTTTGCAGAGGCAGAGGAGCAAAAAAATCACTAGAAAAATGCACAGAGCGAAAGCTGTAGCAGGAAAACATCTTCTTAACAGCAGTGTTTTTTCTTTGAGTTAGAATTAGTTGGGGTAGGGTTAGGACTTATGGTTAGTAGGGTAAGGGTTAGGGTAAGGGTTAGGGGTTAGGGATAGTTAGGGTTAGGGTTAGTGATTTTACAATATTAAATTAAAACTGCCGGTGGTGGTGTCAATATGCCCTTTGACTGACATGTGTCCGCGTTCAGCTCACCTTGCTTTGCAGGGAGTTTCCAGGAGCACCACGTGGAGGAACGGATGCACTCCCTTTAAACCATGCTTAGTCTTCTGCTGATTATATTACTGTTATTCAGTAATTCTGCATATTGATATTCTGCTTTTGGTTCATGTACATCTGCTCCTACTGCTTCCTAAACTTCTGTCTATGGTTATCCTGCTATTCGCTGGTCGCAGAATGTCACAAACCCAGAGGAAATACGCAGAAGTAACAGTAGGCACAGGAACTTGAGAGAACCAGCTGGTGAGTCTGGAACACGTATAGGCAGCAGAAATCAGCATAAGAGCCAATGGAACTAACGGGCACCAGCTGACGTTACCGGAGGCCGATAACTAAGCAGGAGGTAACCTGTGCCAGAATGCACTACCAAGGACCAGCAAACGTTACTGGAACTCGAATACCACAAAGGAGGGACCTAAGCCATTGACTCTACTGAGAACCAGCTGACGTTACTGGAACCCAGGTAAGCAGCAGAAGGTAAAAGTGCCAGTGGCTGTACTGGGCAACAGCTGACATTACTGTAGCCCGGATACCACAATGTAGTAGTGACATAAGCCAAAAGCACTGCCGAGAAGCCCAAAAAACCCCCACAAAGACGCAAGTTCAAGAGCAAAAAGACATGAGTCCGGGGACATCTCCATCTGTCACGGAAATGGACACTAGCTGGCGGTACTAGAGCCCAGAAACACGGCATGCTGTGAAATCAGCAGTCACGGAAATGGGCACTAGCTGGCAGTACTAGAGTCCATGGAAAACAGCATGAGGTGAAAGAGTCAGTCACAGAACCAGGAGCTAGATGTTGGTAGTAGAGGCCAGAGCACTGGTATAACAGATGACGCTGTGTGCAACATAGGCACATGACAGAGCATGCATACTGCTACCAACCATGCATGTAACTTGTCTACTCTGGCCCAGGGCAGCAAAAGTCACCAGAAATCCAGGCCTGGTTCGTTTTTAGGAATGTAAGCCGGTCCACATTTGCAGCGGATAGTCTGGTACGTTGGTCTGTTACATTGCCAGCTGCACTAAAGACACGTTCAGAAATCACACTGGCACCAGGACAAGCCAGGACCTCCAAGGCATACTGGCTAAGCTCGGGCCATGTATCCAACTTGGAGACCCAAAACTTGAAGGGGGCAGATCCATCCTGAAGCACACTGACAGGGGTGGAGAGGTATTGTGCCACCATGTCACGGTAACGTTGCCTCCTAGTGCGTTGCACTGTCTGTGCTGATGGTGCCCGAACTGTTTGCGGGTTCAGAAACCATTGGAACAGGTTGGGTATACTGAACCTGTCAGTAGCAGGTGTACTGCTTCTGCTACCGGCTTCGGAATGGATTCCGCTGGGCGCAGGACGCACTGAGGTGCCTGCTAGTGCACGCGTATCACTGCTATGCGGTGGAAAAGAGTACATGAGTGAATTAACCAGTGCATCTTGGTACTCCTGCATTTTATGCGCCCGGTTCAACGGTGTAATTAGGCTTTGAAGGCTGTCCCGGTAACGTGGATCTAAGAGGGTGGCCACCCAGTAGTCATTTGTGTGGAGAATACGAGTCATGCGTGGGTCGTTTCTCAGACACTGCAGCATGAAGTCACTCATGTGCTGAAGGCTGCCAACTAGCCATGCATCGCTGTCACCAGCTGGAGGAATGTGCTCTGGCTGCTCTGCATCACCCCATCCACGCTCTATCTGGTGACTACTAGTAGAGCGCTGTGTACTTTCCTCCTCTGGCTCATCCTCATAGTCCTCCTCATCCTCCTCGCTTGCTGTGTCCTGCCTGGACCTTTGTGAGGCACCCACAGAGCTTTGTACCAACCGGGCCGATGAAGATTGCCTGGTTGGTGCAAGTGTCTCATCATACTCCTCCTCCTCCAGAGAAATCTCATCCCTTAGTCCTTTAAGTGATGATTCTATAAGGCATATAAGGGGAATAGTCAGGCTGAGTAGGGCAGCATCCGTGCTCACCATCAGAGTGGAGACCTCGAAGCACTTCAAAATGGTGCATGTGTCCTTCATGGATGCCCACTCTGTGGTTGTAAAGTGGGAGGGCTGAGATGTGTGTCACCTACTTTGCGCCTGCTGCAGCTGCAACTCCATAATTGCAGGTTTCTGCTCACACAACCTCCGCAGCATATGCAAAGTCGAATTCCACCTGGTGGGGAGGTCAACAATGATGCGGTGCTCGGGCAGGCCAAATCTGCGCTGCATGGCTGAAAGGAGCGATGCAGCCATGCTTGAACGCCACAAATGAGAGCACTCGTATCTGACTTTGTGCAGCAGCTCCTCAAGGTCAGGATAGTTCCTAAGGAAACTCTGCACCACCAAGTTTAGGACATGGGCAAGGCATGGAATATGAGTCAGACCACCTAGGCCCAGAGCCGCGACCAGGTTTCAGCCGTTGTCACACACCACCATACCCGGCTGGAGGTTGAGCGGCGCAAGCCACATGTCGCTCTGCTCCTTGAGCATGTTCCACAGCTCGGTTGCGGTGTGGCTAACACCACCCAGATAAACCAATTTCAACACGGCCTGTTGATGTTTGGCCAATGCAGTGCTGAAATCGGTTGTTGTGGTACGTCTGAGTGCAGGCGAGTCTGACGAGGAGTATGAGGAGGAGTCAATTTGTACGGAGGAGAGGCCTGCAATCCGTGGAGTTGGCAGGACCTGCGCACTTGCACTGTCTACTTCAGTTCCAGGCTCAACTACATTTACCCAATGGGCGGTGATGGAAATGTAGCGTCCCTGGCCATGCTGACTGGTCCACGCGTCGGTGGTCAGGTGGACCTTGCTACTAACTGCATTTTGTAGCGCATGCTTAATTTTACGCTCCACATGCTGTTGCAGGGCGGGGACGGCTTGCCTGCTGAAGTTGAAGCGGCTGGGAATGCTGTATTGTGGGATTGCAAACCCCAACATATCGATAAAGGCTGGCTGTTATGAATGGGTCACCGAGGAGGAACAACAAAAAGCTAAGTCCCAGAAAACCAGAGAGGTTGGTAACTATGCAGATTGCAGATCCCTGATCTTAACCACACAACTAACAGTAGCAGTGGAGCGTTCCTACGATGTTCCTAGAGCCTCGTCACCGCCGGAGGACTACATAAGCCTAAAGCAAGAAAAGGGAAAACTAACTGCCCCTGAGCAGACCCCAAAGGAATAGACAGCCCCCACACATGTATTGGTGGTGAAGCAAGATGAAAACACAAACACAGGCAGGAAAATAGGCTGAGCAAATGATGGGGCCCGACTAACTAGAAAGGACAGGAAAGGAAAGCCACTGTCTGCAATCTGCCAAAAAACCCTACCAAAATAATGTCCAACACGTCTGATAGCAAAATTAACCCTGAAGTCACTAGACTTCTCCCACTATATCAGGCCAATCTAATAAGGGACAAAAAGGCAAATTGGCAAATACAGATAAATAGGAGTGGAAGTTCAGCAAGGCCCCAGCAGGGGCAAGCTGACCACACAAGAAACTGAATTGACCAACAAGCGCAAGTGTGAACATTAGCAAAAAACAAACTTAACTTGAGAAGACTGGAAGAGAGCTGAAGTCCAAGACCTGAGAAGTAGACTGAATCACCAGCACCAGGATAGGGCGTCGGCTGTCTTATATCCAGTCTGATACTCCAGAGGTCCAATCATTATCCTCCTCATCAGGTGGCAGATCACTACCACTTAAACCAACCTCACTACCTCCTGTCACCACCAGAGGGAGAACGGAAGGACAACTCTCAACTGGTGGAGCAGAAAATGAGCTCATAACAGCTGGCTTGCTCACCAGCCAGAAGGGTAGCATTTCCACTGCAAGCAGTTTAGCAATGCGAGAAATCATGCCCTGTGCCCGTGGGTGGTTTGCCGAGTACAGGCGCCTTTTCTCCCACACCTGTGTGACAGATGGCTGCACACTGGATTGGGAGTGTGAGGATGCCAGCGATTGGGATGCTGATGCTGACGAAGTACAGACAGTGTGCCGCTGTTCAACACTGCCTGCAGATGCACCCTGGCATTCTGGCGAGGAAGCGGGAGCAGCTGTTTGCGAGCTGGAGTAAGAGGTGGCCGCTGTGGCTGAAGAGGTGGAAGGTGGGGAACCAGCTGCAGGTGGCGAATCATCTTAGGTGTAATGCTGTCACTCCACAGGGTGCCTCTTCCTGACATGCGTCAACATATTGGTGGTATTAAGGTTGCTGATGTTCTTCCCTCTCCGTACAGTTTGTCGACAAAGCTTGCATCTGACTACTGTAACGTCATCTGCAACTTGGTCGAAAAAGGCCCATGCACCACAACTCTTGGGCGCACCCCTTGTGTTCTTTAAAAGAGCCCTGCTCCTAACGGGTGCTGAAGTTGAGGGAGCCGACAACCAATTTTTCCCTATTCCTCTCCCACGTGGACGGCCACGCTGCGCCACACCTGCAAGCTCTTCCTCTGAGCTATCCCCACTTGCTTGCTGCCCCTCAGTATGCCATGATGGGTCAAGGACATCGTCATCCAATACACTTTCGTCAGCAGAAACTGGTAGCTGAGTTTCATCATCATCTGCTGACTGGGGTCTGGTCACTGTGGGCACTGGTCCACCCTCCACTTCTTCCTCAGACGGACACAGTGGTTGCGCATCTGTGCACACTACCTCTTCTTCAGCTGCAGGAATGCTGTCTGGCTGGCACACAGATTCCAAGCCAACAGATTCTGAGAAGAGGATTAAGGTTGGCTTCTGGCCCTCTGAATGTCTGGGCAATTTAGTGGGCGGTGAAGAAGCAGATGGGTGCTGCTCTTCAGTGGCCTGACCCGATGTGGTGGAGAGGTCCTGGGAGGATGCTGCGCTCATTGAGGTGGATTCCTCAGCTGCCATCCAACCAACAACGGTTTCTACTTGATCCTCTCTTATCAGCCTATGGCCCTGCGCTCCTAACAAGCTGTGCATAAATGACTGCTGCCGGGTGAAAGTAGGTGCTGAGTGACTTGGGCCTGCTGCTTGCTCTGGATGTGCACCATGTCTAGCTGCTGATGCACCTCTTCTGCGGCCGCCGCGGGGACGTCCCTTACTCCCTGCCTTCTTCATCTCTATCGATGGATTCAGAACGGCAAGAAAGTAATTATTAGGAATTAGTGTGCTTATTCCTGTAGGACTACAAACAGGTATAAGAAACACTAGCACAGCAGCTGCAGTGAATGTGCTCTGTACTGTCTCACTAAGCACCTCACTGAGAGCCTGCACAGCACAAAAAATGAAACTGAGCGGGATCAGTGAGGAAAAAGACTGCTTCTTTAACACACAGGGGCTGCTACAGTCGCTGAAAAACAATTTCTATCGCTCGCTATTAGATCCGAGATCTCTCCCTATCTCCAACAGCAACCTATCTGCTTTCACAGTAGAGTGAGGCTAAAATAGCAAGCACAGCCTTTTATACTGCCTGATCACACCATCCAGCCAGCCAATCGCAGCGCAGCCCCTAGCTAGCACGTTTGGACGCCTCCTACCAAGCTTAGGGGAGTTACACAATGATGTCAGCAATTCTTCAGCTCCTGATTGGCTCCACGGAGTGCTCAGAGGCTGAAGGATTATGGGATTTCCGATTTTCGATGTGAAAAAAATATCGGAATCGGAAATCGGAATTCCGATATCGCAAATATCGGGCCGATTTCCGATATTTCAATATTGGAAAGCTCATCCCTATATATGACCCTTCTCTAATGACCCCTTGATATAAGATCGCATAGCTACATGTTCAGGTACCGATAAGTTGAAAAGCCGACCTTTGGGAAATTTACACCCGGGCATCAACTCAATTGTGCAATCATAACTCCTATGAGGAGACAAAGACACGGATTTACTCTCACTAAATACATCAAAAAAATCAGCCAAATAGTCAGGAACATCTTGAGACTGGGGAGAGGTGGAGAAAACATAGGAGTGTCACCAAGAGCACATTGACAACCCCAACTCACCACAGACACAGATTTCCAATCCAACACAGGATTATGGGTCGGCAATCACGGGAAACCTAGTACAATAATATCATGTAACTTGTGCAACACCAAAAATTTACAATTCTCTTGGTGGTCTGGGGCGACCCACATAACCACCTGGGTCCAAAACTGGGGTTTATTCTCCGCCAAAGGGGTAGCATCAATACCCCTCAAAGGAATGGGGGTCCGAAGGGGCACCATAGGAAAACCACAATGCTTAGCGAAGTCAAAATCCATCAAATTCAAAGCTGCTCCTGAGTCCACAAATGCCTTAGTGGAAAATGTAGACAAGGAGCAGATCAAGGTAACAGCCAAAAGGAACTTAGGCTGCACACTGCCCATCGCAAATGAGTGAGCAAAACGTTTCTCTCGTTTAGGGCAGGCTGAAATTGCATGAGAAGCATCTCCATAAAAGAAGCATAACTTATTACGCCTTCTAAACTCTTGAGGTTGCGCCCTAGACAAAGCCCTATCACATTGCATGTGTTCAGAGGTTTGTTCGAAAGGCGGCACCGCCTCTCGCGTAGTTTTACGTTCTTGTAAACGTCGATCTACTTGAATGGCCAATGACATAGAGTTGTCAATACCAGTAGGGACAGGGAATCCCACCATAACATCCTTTACGGATTCTGTCAGACCTCTCCGAAAGAGAGCTGCTAGGGCATCATCATTCCATTTAGTAAGGATCGCCCACTTTCGGAATTTTTGACAATATAACTCAGCAGCATCTTGACCCTGTTTTAATGCCAATAAGGTTTTCTCAGCTTGATCAATAGCATTAGGCTCATCATACAATAACTCCAGGGCTTGAAAAAAACAACATTAGCCAGAATAGGATCTCCAGGTGTCAGAGAAAAGGCCCAGTCCTGAGGATCGCCGCACAGCAGGGAAATGACAATTTGAATCTGCTGCACCGATCTCTCCGAAGAGTTAGGCTTCAAAGCAAGAAATAGTTTACAATTATTCTTAAAGTTCAGAAATTTAGACCGATCCCCAGAAAATACATCAGCAGTATCCACCAGAGGGAGCCTTGCCTCAAAAGTCGGATCAAGAGAGCTCACAACCCAGAACCATATCCAGAAGTGGATCACATGCCGAGAGAGCCAAAAGACCGCAACATCAGTTAATAAATGGAACCTAGAATAAGGTACAAAGGAATATATAAGTAAAAAATAAAAACACACTAAGTTAAAATCATGGGAAAATCCCAAGACCAATCATTTAAAATTAAACAATCATAAATCCAAAGAAGCACACCCACCCATAGTAAAAGAAATCAATCCCTCACAGAACAGAACTAAACCCAAAATTTTAATTTAGACCCAATGGTGTAACTGTCTGGAGACGGTAGATCCAGTGACTTTCAATTTGTGCCAGCCTTTTAAACAAATCACCCCCTCTCTGGACCATTGATACCTGGTCAATTGCTTTGAACTTCAAAAGACTCGAGTCAGCATTGTGAAAATCCTTAAAATGCCTCGGTAACATCTTCAGAGGTTCATCCCTATCATTGCTTTTGCATTTGTCGATGTCATGCACATGCTCTCTTACCCTTATTTTGAATTCACGGGTTGTCATCCCCACATATATTTTCTTACACGGGCATTGAGCATAGTAGATGCCACCCGTGGATGAGCAGATAAGTCTGTGTGGAATTTGAAATGTACGCGTGCCCCTTGAATTTTGAAATTCCTTGCATTTGACCAGATTCCTGCATGAGTTACATAGGCCGCACGGAAAGAATCCCTGAAGAGAAGTGGGATTTGTCCCACTATGTTTTTGATGATCTGAAACTTATTGGCTATGCACAAGGAGATCCCGAAGATTTCTGGATCTCCTGGCTGTTATCAGTGGCATTGGGTGGATCAAATTTTTTAGTATTGGATCAGTTTCTATGACACTCCAATGATTTCAGAGAATATCCACAAATTCATCCCACTGGCTATTAAAAGGGGTAATAAATCTAATCTGTTCGGCTTTTTTATCTCTTTGGGAAGATGATTTGTAGAGCAGTGTATTTCTGGATACCCCATTTACTGTATGGTGGCCTCTCTGTGTGGGGAAGGTGACTTGACGGACAGACATGACTGGCAGTAGGAGGGGACGGTTTGTGCACTAGAGATGGAGATTGACAGGTTAGAAGGGTAACAGCAGGGAAAGACAGAAAAGGGAGTGCAGTACCGAGATTTGACCACAAGATGGCAGGGGAGAGTAGTTTAGGACTCAACAGCAGCTTACGGCTATAGAAAATGCAGTCATGGGGGTCGGGGAGATAGGAACCCAGGAGGGGAATTCCCGGTGAGAGAGGGGTTTAAGTAGGAGTGACTGGGGTTCCAGAGAGTTCAGTCACGGGAGGAGCTTAGCAGAGGAAGACGGAAGACGGAGAACGGAGAAAGCTCGGCCAGGGGACTGACAGAGAGGACAGTCAGGGGGTTGGCCCTGACATGACGTACCGCAGGACAGGCGAGGTGACGTACCGCAGGACAAGTGAGGCCCCGGGAGTACCGACTGGACGGCGACCTCGGGCAGGTGAAGTGCTGGCGGTAGATGGGTCTAGGACAGCCCCAGTGAAAAATCCGCGAGGGACGCCGACACGTCTAAAGGACTGGTGAAAAGGTACCCGGGCCTAGAAACGGAGAATAGTAAAGTGGCTGCGGTGCGTGGCAGTGGTCATCAGGAGGACGACGAATAAATCCGGAACTGTTATAACTGAAATCTGTCTCCGCCGCTTTCTTGCATCGCCTGGTGTCCGTGTCATCTGGTCGTGGTAAGCAGTGGCCCACCCCCAATTCGGCCCCCTACCATATCTGTATTGCTCTATGGCTATATCCTGTCTCTCGAAATCTCGAGCAGAGGTCTTTGGCCTCTTTTCGAAAATTCTCCTCAGTGGAGCAGATCCTCCTGATCCTCAAATACTGGCCAATTGGATTGCCCCGTTTTGTCACCTGGGGATGGGATGACTCGGCATGCAAGATGGTATTAGTAGCCGTAGCCTTCATAAATACATCCATAATCAACATTCCTGTCTCGTTAGTCTGGATATTTACATCAAGGAAATTTACCTGTCGACCATAGGTATACGTCAACTTGATATTCAGGTTATTATCATTAAGGTCTTCCATCAAATTTTTTAATTCCTCATTGAATCCCTCCCAGACAAACCACACATCATCTATATAGCGGATCTAGTGATGTATCTTGTCCATATTGCTAACTGGATTACTTTGAAAGATGTCACGCTCCCATGCCCCAAGGAACGGGTTTGAGTATGATGGGGCACAAGTGGCCCCTATCGCTGTTCCCTGTGTTTGAAGGTAAATTTGATTGTTAAAGATGAAGCAATTATGTTGCAAAATAAATTCCAGTAGCTCGACGATGAGGTCTGTCAGGGGTTTATCCAAATTACTGGATTGGAGATACCAGGAGACCGCTTTAACACCATCTGTGTGTCTATTCGACGTATAAAGACTCTTTATATCTGCTGTCACCATAACCATATTATCACGAAGTGTAAGGCCATCAAAATGTCCCAGTGACGAAGAGGTATCCCTGATGTAAGAGGGTAATATGGATACCAAAGGCTTAAGGTAAAAATCAACCATCTGGCAAACTACTTCACATAGCCCCCCAATTCCTGATACGATTCGATGCCCCGGGGTGTCCACAGGATTCTTATGGACTTTGGGGACTAGGTAGAAGGTCAAAAGACGGGGTTTAATGGAAACAATTGTTTCCATCATTTCCTTCGGAATAACATTATTCTCGAAGGCTCTTGTAACAATGGTAATCAATTCCTCATGAAATTTATCCAGCAGATTGTATGACAATTTTTGATAACTCCTATCTGAAAGCAATTTAATTTCTTGCTTTTCATATAGTGTTTTTGGACACAAGAATAGGTTACCACCTTTGTATGCTGGTTTAAAGCAGATGTCGGACCATGATTGCATTTCTTTAATTACCGACATAGTTTGTTTATCTTGTCCATTTCTATTTGTCCTTCCCAATTTTTCAATATTGGTGGTAACAAGCTTGACAAATTTATCAATCGCTGGACAAGAGTTCAAATTAGGAAAGTTCTTCGATTTACTGAATGTATGAGTAGGGAAATTGCTTACCATTGTTGAGCTATCCCCCTCAGCCAGAGATTCAAGGATGGCAAACGCTTCTTGCTCCTCCTTAGTATCAAAAGCCACAGTCTCAAAATTGGATTTTTCATGAAATCTTTTTAATAACAATTTTCCTGCGAAGAGATGTGTATCTTTCATGGCGGAGAATGTGTCTAGAGGGATATCAGGGGAAAAAGTTAGACCCTTTTCTAGATTCAGTTATATATCCATCAGCATATGTGAGGACAGGTTTATTAGCTTTGGTTGGTCACCTTTCCTGCGGCTTTGATTAAAAAAGTCTTTGTGATTCCCATTTCCCCCGAATCTGGCTTTAACTGTTCTTTGATTAGTTGCCTCCATTTCTGAGCCAGTGAAAATATTACTGGTTTGTGAGGAGAGTGATATACTGGATGTGTTACAGGTCAGAGGTCTTTGTTCTTGTCCTGACCTGTATTGCCACTGATAGATTCTTTTTATCTCATAATCATGAGCATCTTGTTGATATTTTTTCATTTTATTAAAACTTATGTCTTTTTCCCATTTACACAGATATCTCTGTAACTCCTTCAAGAAAGGTTCAAGCAAATCAGATGAAAAATTTTGATGCAGGTGTGTTTGGAAATGATTGATTTGTTGATCAATATCCTCCAGTAATTTAGCATTTTTTTCATTAATGATCTGTGTCACACTGGCACCGCCTGTCAGGTCGGGGCTGGCGTCACCTGTCATGCAGGGTCCCGCTCTCCCTGTTCCTGCTCCCTGGGTCCCCTCTCGGCTTCCCGCTCCGGCCGCCACGCGGCACCCCTGGTCTCCCGTCCTGTAGCCCAGCACGAGGGTTCCTCCTCCTCCTCTGCTCCTGTTCCAGGCATGCGCTTTAGGCCACGGGCGCGCACTCTTCCCTTCACTTAACCACTTCTACACCATCCCTGTGGAGCGATCACCAATCAAGCTCCAGCACAGGGTATATCAGGCGGCTCCTCCCTCATGGAGGCGCCTGATTATCGTGTGCCTTCCTCTACGGTACTCTGGCCCCGTCTAGTCACTCCTGACTCAGTTCGCTCCTGACTCTGGTCTCTCCTGACTCCAGTCACCCCTGACTCCAGTCACTCCTGACTCTGTTCGCTCCTGACTCTGGTCGCTCCTGACTCCAGTCACTCTTGACTCCCGTCACCCATGACTCCAATCGCTCCTGACTCCAGTCGCTCCTGATTCCAGTCGCTCCTGACTCAGGTCGCTCCTGAATCCGGTCACTCCTGACCCTCTGCCTTGTTGTGTCATCCACACCTGAGCCGCCCCTCTTGGTATCAGCTGTCGCGGTATTCGACTCCTTCGGGCCTGCTCCTAACGGTCCCTGTATAGGGGTCGGCTCCACCTGGCCAGCTCACCCCAGGTATCCCGGTACCGTGACCCAGAGGGTCGACTCTTGCTACTCCTTACAGTATAATCAGGCCATGGACCCCGCTGGTGCCTCAGCAGCCACCTAAAAAGAATTACTCTTTTTGTGGGAGAACCAAACCCGGATTATGACTTCATAAAGTCCATGGACACTCGGATATCCGCCATTCAAACCTCCGATCCAGGGAGCGCTCCTCTCCTGGCGGGACTCCAGCAGGAGCTCGCACAGCAGCGTGATACACAGTCCCATATTCTTAATTAAATGGCATCCATTGATGACCGTTTGCACTCCCTGCAGTCTTCTGCAGCGGCCTCTGCCCCGCCCCGTGACCCTGCACCTCACCCACCACCACGTTTGGGAAAGCCTCCAAGGTATAGCGGGGATCCCAAATTGTGCCGGGGGTTTCTCAATCAGTGCCGCCTAAATTTCGAGCTGCTGCCCCAGCAATACCCGTCTGATAGGGCTAAGGTGGCATTTATTGTGTCCCATCTCGAGGGGGAGGCCTTGGCTTGGGTGAACCCCCTGTGGGAATGGGATGATCCGGTGGTATCCAGCATACAAGACTTCCTGGACACCTTTCGCCGGGTCTTTGACGAGCCGGGGTGTCTTGCCTCCACCACGGAGTCCCTTTTCAATCTCCGACAAGGAACTCTTACCATGGGACAGTATGCTATTCGCTTCTGGACACTGGCCTCAGAGCTGGGGTGGAATAATGAGGCATTGGTAGGGGCCTTTTGGAGGGGGCTTTCAGGGAAAATCAAGGACGAGCTTGCTGGTCGGGACACCCCCACCTCTTTAGAGGACCTTATATCCCTGGCTACCCGTATTGACTTGCGGTTCCAGGAACGCTCCTGCGAGACACTCCGAGAGAGAGGCCCGTCTTGGTTTAACCCAGCTCCTAGCCCTCGTTCAACCAAGCCTGCCAGTAGTTCTGCCCCGGAGCCCCTGCAGGTGGATCGCATTAAGCTATCAAAGCTGCGGTGCAGGGAAAGATTAGAGCAAGGTTTATGCCTCTATTGTGGTGGAACCAACCACTTTCTGCATTCCTGTCAGGAGAGGCCGGGAAACTCCTCCGCCTAGGCCAGGTAAGAGAGGCCTCTGTTATGCTTGTGTCACCGAGGAGGAAAGCAAGACCAAGCTAAGCCACAGAAAACCAGAGAGGTTGGCAACTAAGCGGATTGCAGACCCCTGATCCCGTCCACACAACTAGCAGTAGCCGTGGAGCATACCTATGATGAGTCTAGACGCCTCGACACAGCCGGAGAACTAAGTAAGCCTAAAGCAAGAAAGGGGAAATCTAAACTGCCCCAGAGCAGACCCCAAAGGAATAGATAGCCCCCAAACATATATTGTCGGTGAGACAAGATGAAAACACAAACGCAGGTAGGAAAATAGGCTGAGCAAACGATGGGGCCCACACTAACTAGACAGGACAGGAAAGGAAAGACACTGTCTGCAATCACGCAAACAACCCTGCAAAAATTGTCCAACACGTCTGATAGAAAAATACTGAAGTCACTAGACTTCGCCCACTATATCAGTACTCTGGCATATTCTGAAAGCAGAGCAAAGAGAGGCCAATCTAATAAGGGACAAAAACAAACTGGCACAAGCAGTAACATAAGGATGGAAATTCAGCACAGCCCCAGCCGGGGTAGGCTGAACACACAAAACCGAATAGACAAAACCAAATCAAATGTGAACAATAGCAAAGAACACTTAGCTTGAGCATGCAGGGACTGAACTGGAAGCTAAGACCTCAGGAGGCAGGAAAAAATCACCAGCAGGGATAGAGGGAGTCAGCTGTCTTAAATCCAATCAGAAACTCCAGATGTCCAATCATTCTCCTCATTATCAGGTGGCAGGCCTCTGTTAATTAGATCAGCTCCATTACCTCCTGAGGGAGGGAGCCCGGAAAGAGAACTCATGACCCCTCTGTCAATATAACTAGCTCCACTACCTTCACTAGTAACCAGAGGTAGGCCAGAAAGTGAATTCACAACAGTACCCCCCCCTTGAGGAGGGGTCACCGAACCCTCATCCATGCCACCAGGCCGATCAGGATGGGCCCGGTGAAAAGCACGAACCAATCTATCGGCATGAATGTCAGAAGCAGAGACCCAAGAATTATCCTAGGTGGGGGGCGTAGATCTGTTGAGGCATATGTGGACTCATGTGTGGAGGGCAACTTCATTCGGATGGAAGAGGTGGACAAGTTCCGGATTCCAGTTGTCACCCTTGAAGAGCCGCATGTGATCACCTCGGTGGATGGCAAGCCGATACCTATCCCCGTCACCACGGTCACTCTCAAGCTGGAGATGCAGATCAGAGCCCTATACCAGGAGAGAATTGCTTTTTATGTTTTGCCTAATTTGTCCCACGTTCTGCTCCTTGGCCTGCCCTGGCTCAGGTTGCATGAGCCAGTCCTTGCTTGACGCTCCGGGGAAGTCCTTCGCTGGGGTCACTCTTGCCAAGAATGTTGTCTGCTGCCTGTTACCCGTACCAGTCTGAACCAAGTGTTCACGGACCTTCCTGGACTTCCCGCGGCCTAACATTCATTTGCGGATGTCTTCGACAAGAAGGAAGCTGAGACCCTCCCTCCGCATCGGGCCTACGATTGCCCAATCAAGCTAGTTCCTGGAGCTACTCCCCCCAGGGGAAGAATATACCCATTGTCGCCTGCAGAAACCTCAGCCATGACGGAGTACATCTGGGAGAACTTGGCCAGGGGCTTTATCCGGAAGTCGTCTTCTCCAGCAAGGGCCGTGTTTTTCTTTGTTCGGAAGAAGATTGGATCCCTTTGACCTTGGATTGACTACCGAGGCTTAAATAACATCACGGTCAAGAATAGGTATCCTTTACCACTTATCCCCGAACTGTTTGACCGCCTGCGTGGGGCCCGGATCTTTACTAAATTGGATCTACGGGGGGCCTACAATTTGGTCCGAATACGTGCCGGAGATGAGTGGAAGACCACCTTCAACACGCGGGATGGCCATTACGAATATTTGGTCATGCCTTTTGGGCTTTGTAACGCCCCAGCGGTCTTCCAAAAATTTGTTAACGACGTCTTCCGGGATCTTCTGTACTCGTCCCTCGTGGTGTAGTTGGGTCGCCCTCACACCCAGGGCTGTGGTGTAATTGGTACCGGGCCAGTCTCTCCGAGGGGAATGTCACAGCAGCGGTGACCCCATCCGTGGCCCTTGGCACCCAAGTAAAAGGGAATAAAGTTTATGAGTGAATGATTCGTGACGCCACCTGTGGTGTTCGGCAAGGAAGATGTTAAGCCGACGCTGCAGACAGATCCTCTGGGACAGATGGTGTGGTGCAGCAATGATGTTATAGCCCTCCACAGGCAGGGCTGTAGTCCCAGGGCAGAGTAGGTGAAGTGACACTTAGATGGTGTAGTGTCGGGCGCAGGGGATGTAGCAGTGCCGGGCAGGTTGACGCAGGAATAAGGGGAGGACACCAGGGCATGTAGTTCCAAAGCTTTACTCACAGTCTGTTGTGGCACAAGAGCCCGCATCCATGCCGTGTCCTCTGGGTCAGGAGCTCAGCCAACTTCCAGACAAGATGAAGTACTCCTTTCCAACACTCCGCCAACATATGTGCCTTTTCTGAACGTCTCCCTTTTGCGCCTATAGTGAAGTACTTTCAGTACTGAGTTACACTGGAGTTCCTCCTGTCAGATGTTCCTATGAACTCTACTTGTACGGCAGACAGCTGTAGCCTACTTCGGGGACTCCTTGCTACCAAGTCCCGGCTCACTATCGTTGCTGTTGTGCCCCCAAGTCTTGTGTGGGAATAAAGTGGTGACAACTTCTATTCCTCCCGTGTCTGTCGCAGGACCATTAGTATCAATACAATCTCGGGGACCGGACCCCGACCTTGCGCTGCAAACTTGAGAAGGGTTCTGCTCCAACCCTAATCATTAGTCCTCCTCTCCTTACATTCCATACTAATCCTTCTTTTGGAGAGAGTCAGGCTTTCTATCAATGTTCCTTTCCTGTGCCAGCGGACCCAGGTCACTGAGGTCAGCTTCAGCACTTCCTTCAATCCATCCCACTCAGGTGATCTTCACTCCCTGACTCCCTGAGTCAGATTGACCAAATCCTAAACTCTTCCCGCTCTTTTGATACTAACTAACTCCACCCGCCTCCCAGCACGCTTCGTGTTCCAAGCAGGGAGCCACCAAAGGGTGCTTTGCTACACTACTATGTTGTGTGGGATGCAGGTGTTGGAGTGTCTCCACCTTACATGGATGGTGGGGACCACACCTCAGGATCAGGTGCAATACCTCTGTGGCGACTGAACCCTCAGGGGCGCCACATATTTAGATGACATCCTCATCTTTTCACCAGACCTGTCCTCTTACAGGAGGAGTGTTTGCCTGGTCTTGCAACGCCTGCGGGAGAATCGACTTTATGCCAAGATAGAGAAATGCCTGTTTGAACAGACCTCCCTACCCTTCTTGGGTTATATTATCATGGACTCGGGGTTGTGAATGGATCTGGAGAAATTGTCCGCGGTGCTCAAATGGCCACGACCTGTCGGAATGAAAGCCATTCTACGATTCTTGGGCTTCGCAAATTACTATAGGCAATTCGTCCCGCACTTCTCCACGTTAACCAAGCCTATTGTTGCCCTTACCCGGAAGGGAACAAGACTGAACATCTGGCCCTCCGAAGCTGAAGATGCATTTCTCGCCCTGAAGCGGGCCTTTGCCACGGCTCCTAGTTTTGCATCGGCCAGAGGTCGGCAAGCCCTTCGTCTTGGAGGTAGAAGCATCTTCTACAGGGGCTGGGGCGATTCTTTCCCAAAAGACGTCTACTGGGCACTTGGCTCTGTGCGGGTTCTTCTCCAAGTCATTTTCACCTGCAGAATGTAACTACACGATTGGGGATCGAGAGTTGCTGGCCATAAAGATGGCGCTGGAGGAGTGGCATTGTCTCCTGTAATGGACAGTCCATCCCTTCACAATATTCACTGACCACAAAAACCTGGCCTGCCTCAAAGACTCAACTCCAGACAAGCCAGGTGGTCATTGTTTTTCTCTCGCTTCAACTTCGAGCTCCACTTCCGACCCAGTGACAAAAATACCAAAGCAGATGCACTCTCCCGGTCCCTGCAGTCACCCAAAGTGGAGGAGGCTCCGTCGCATGTTATCGATCCAGCCCGGTTTATCACGGTAGCCCCTGTGAGTCTTCATTCCGTGCCGTCAGGCAAGACCCTCGTCCCGCAAGGCAAAAGGGTAGAAGTACTACGCTGGGGTGACTCCTCCAAGATCGCTGGACATGTTGGCATCAAGAAGACCCTTGCGCTGATTTCCCGTTATTACTGGTGGCCTTCTCTCCACCAAGATGTGTTATACTTCATGGCCTCCTGCTCAATTTGCGCCAGGAACAAGGTACCTAGAAGCTTGTCCTCCGGCCTCCTTCAGCCATTGCCTGTTCCCGAAGCTCCTTGGCAACTCATCGCTATGGATTTTGTTACCTACTTACCCCGCTCTTCCGGATGCACGACTATTCTGGTAGTAGTCGATCGGTTTTCCAAAATGGCCCATTTTGTTCCGTTACCAGGCTTGCCCACGGCCCCTGAATTGGCTAAAATCTTCATTCATCAGATTTTCAGCAGAGTCGAGCAAAACGGGTTGGTCAAATTCAAAAGTCGCCGACTCTACCGATCGAAACCCGACCATAGCGTGAGGTCGGCCATGAGGTTTCCGACCCCAGCGCTAAAGTCATGTTTCAAATAATGCTTCCAGCGCCTTTTCTCAGCCAATGATGGAGGACGCACACTGTGGGCAAGCAGTGACATGGGCAGCGGCCACCACCATCTTAGAGAAGGGCATTGAAGTGATTGGCTGGCTTTGTGTGGCGCCACAGTGGCTATAAAAGGCCATGACCACCGACCGCCATCTTACTTCTGCAGATCTTAGAATAGGGAGAGGTGGTGCTGCTGATTCTGAATAGGGAGAGCGTTAGGCAGGGAAGAAAAAAAATAGTTTCTGCTGATAGCGCTTTTCACTGTACAGTTAGTGTGCAGTGAAAGGGGAGGATTTTTGTTGTGTGCAGCAGCGCTGGTGGAGATTAGGTTGCCTTTTAAGGCTACCTGATAGCTGCATTGCTGTGTGCACACTGCTGTTCAAACTGCTTTTTTCAAAGCACTCCAACTTTTATTATTCTGTTCTGGTCAGTTACTGAGCATTCATTTTTTCACACACCGTATAGCGGTGTACGCTCCTCACACACTACCGTGTACTGGCTGGTATCACGGACAAATACAAGCTATGTGTGTGTGACTCTGGAAAAACAAACCGAGGAGATTTTCCATTTTTCCAGACCTACACTGTATAGAGCTGTCCGCTTTTCAAACAGTTTTGTATATCTGCTGTTTGATTATGGTCAAAACTATACAGAGACAGAGTGTGTTACTCCGTATAAAAATAGACGGAGGTTTACAATTTTCCATACAGACACCGTATAGAGCTGTCCGATTCTCAAACAGTATTGTATATCTGCTGTTCGCATTACAGTCACATCTATACAGAGTCAGCGTGTGTGTGTGACACTCCGTAAATACATATACGGACATTTCCATTTCTCCATACACCGTATTGAGCTGTCTGATTCTCAAACAATATTGTATATCTGCTGTTCGCATTACAGTCACATCTATACAGAGTCAGCATGAGTGTGCGACACTCCGTAAATACATATACGGAGATTGTTAGTTACACAAAAAATGTATACAGCTGTACACTTCTGATACAGTACCGTATATCTGCTTGTTGGATTACGGTCAAATACATACTGGGAGAGCGTCTGTGACTAACAAAATATATACGTAGATTTAATTTTTTTATACACCTTACACAGCTGGACGATCCTCATACAGTACCATTTCTCTGCTGGTATTTTTGGTACATTTTCCCAAACATGAGGAAGTGGAACTATGGTGGAAGAGGCAACGGACATGGGCAGGGGGGCGCGGCTGGTACTGATGGTGGTGGTGCATCGGCTGGTTCTGGCAAAAGCACAATAGCAGCTAAGGCAGGAGGTGTTGAGCCTGTGTCATCATCTGGCCCAAGAAGGCCTGTAAGGTTCCCTTTTTTTGGAGTAGGAAAACCGCTTTTAAGGCTAGTTTCACACTAGCGTTTTGGAGCGCAGCGACGGCCTGCCCACGGCCGCCGCTAAGCCCCGCCCCCTGCAGCGCCTCCGCCGGTAGCTCCGCCCACCGGCGCCTGACGCTGCATGCGCCCTGCGTCCCCTATCTTTATCACTGGGGGCGCAGGCCGTGCGCAGTATGCGTTTGGCGGCCCATGCGCCTTTTTGACGGTGCGCCGACCTGCGCACCGTCAAATCTGATCTGCCGTCCCTGAAGAAGTGTTTTACACTTCGAAACACGTTGGGATTAAATGTGAATAAATGATTGATCTCCTAACATAACTGGATTGTGTATTGTGTCAAGTAGTGGGCACAATGGAAGAGGTGTTCGTGGTGCACACAGCCAAAGTGGCGTTGGAGACAGGGGTTTCATGACCATGTTGTGGACTGATTTCTCAAGTACCCCTCACACGACTGCTAATACTGCATTGGTTAAAAGTGACAGGAGACAGCAGTTGTCAACTATGGTTACAAATTACTTCTCCTCCCATATCGATGTTCTCCCTCACAGGTCATTCCCCTTTGACTATTGGGCCTCTAAACTGGACACCTGGCCTGAAATGGCACAATATGCCTTACAGGAGCTCGCTTGCCCTGCTGATAGTGTGTTATCTGAAAGAGTCTTCAGTGCTGCTGAATCAATCCTGACAGAAAAAAGCACCAATCTGTCCACCCAAAATGTTGATGATCTAACCTTCATTAAAATGAACCATGCATGGGTTTCAAAGGATTTTGTCCCACCTTCCCCTGATGACACATAGGTTGCCAGAAAACTGCTTCGCTTTTGTCCTCCTCTTCCTTGGGCTTGCCCAATTCTGCCATTTGCAGCTGCTGAATGTCCAGCCTACACATCAACATATGCCATTTTTTAAACCTCCCTAACTGGGCTGCCCACCCCCCCAAGGGCTGGGGTCAACACCTGGCGCACCCGGGCAAGTGCCGTTGCTCTGAACAGGTGGTTGGGCCGACTGATGGCCGACGGCACTGGCACAGGGCCCCTCATAGTACAATACAGTGTCTCTGATGGTGGGGGGGGCCCAATCGCCGTCAGACACACCAGCGTACTATGAGGGGCCCTATGCCAGTACCGTCGCCCACGAGTGTGCCCCCCCTGCTTGGTCATGGCTACAGCACTTGCAAGTTGCAATACTTACCTCTCCGTGCTCCACCGCTGTGTAGTCTGGGCAGTTAAATCCTTCACAGGGACGGCCACTAGAAATTTGGAGTATTGATCGATGATGGTTAAGATGTAGCTATGGCCTGTCCTGCTGGCCTCTACCTTCAGATGATCAATAGCTACCATTTGTAATGGACGTCAACTTACAAGCGGATGCAGTGGTGCTTTATGATCACCTTTCACAGTTGTGATAGTCACAGACGTGTGACATTCCTGCCACCATCTTTCAATGTCTCCTCTCATGCCAATCCAATAGAATCACCTACGGCCTGTGGCTTCTGTCTTTTGCACTCCAAAATGACCAGACACATCATGATAGGCAGTGAGGACCATGTCTACATCTCTCCCTGTGATCACAATTTGATGGAGACGAGTAACGGTGATGTGATCCACACTACTGCGATAAAGCAATCCTTTCTTCACAAAGAACCGTTTTTGCGTCTCCACAGACACAGTAATTGAGGGTCTGCATTGCCTCTGCAACATCTACCGGGAGGTTTTCCCGCGATGAGTAATTCCCAAATTTCTGCAAACACTCGACTTTCCATCTCTACTTGTATCCATGTAGTTTCCAGTAGCGGAGAGTCTGGACTGGCTTACTGAGTGTCATGATCCAGGACGGGGTTTCGCTTTGGCCCGTCCTGGTCTGATTGGGGGTTAATTATTCCGCCTCTCCCTGACAGAGGGCGGCTATTTAATGCTCACTGGACCTAGGTCCGGTGTCCGTTATACTCCTGCCCTCGGCTGAGTTAGTTGACCTTGTGCGTACGTGTGCCTTGTGCCTGATATCTTGCTTGCTGTTTGGTTTTTGATTCGGTTCTGTCCCTGTTACAAGTTCTGCCTGTCCCTCTTGTACTGCGCTACCTCTCGTGTATGACTCTCTGCTTGTGACCCGACTTCTCTCTGCTCATCCCCTTGGTACCGCGTCGCCCTCTTGTGTATGACCTTTGGCTTTGTCTGACCTCCCGTCTGTTTACCCCTTCTGTACCTCACTGTCCGTACTGTGAACGACCTCCGTTTTGCCTGACTCTGAGTTTGCTGTCTTTTGTGAAAGCAGGATGCTAAGCCCCGCCCCCTTGCAGTCACATGACCGTAGGTCCCATGCCGACTTGCTAAACTTCATCACTAAGGTCCCGTGCACCTATACTTTCTGGCTATTCTGGTCCCCAGGGGTCCCTACTGTGCGGGTGAGTCCCTGCTCAGTGGAGGCTGTACGCCGGCGCTGTCAGGATTCTGATATTATAACTGACCGATACCATTTTTTTTTCTCTGCTTCCATTCACCTGTGTGTGTGTGATGGATCCTATGCACGCTCTTTCTGAGCAGGTTAAACACCTAACCCAGATGTCTCAGAAACTCCTTGGAGAACAACGAGTCCTGGCTCAGTCTCAGCAGCTGATCGCTGACACTGTGGAGGGGGCTTTTTCATCGGGGGCTCGGGATATTACATTAGTTTCCCCTGAGTCTCCAGTGAAATTACCAGATACCTTTTCTGGAAATAAAAAAGAGTTCAGAGTTTTCAAGGAGGTCTGTAAGCTTTTTTTTTCCTTAAGACCACACTCTTCTGGGGATGAAAGTCAGAGAGTGGGGGTCATTATTTCTCTATCAAGGGGAGCCCCCCAAGCTTGGGCTTTCTCCCTTCCGACCACGGCCCCTGAGCGTATGACTGTGGATGCATTTTTTAAGGCCCTGGGGCATATTTATGATGAGCCTGATTGCATGCGTATGGCTGAGGACATGGTGATGAGTGTGTGCCAGGGAAAGCACTCAGCTGAGTGGTTTTGTACAGAATTCAGATGCTGGAATGATGCCGCCCTTCAGGGGTTTGCTCCGTAGAGGCCTGCCTGAATATCTGAAAGATGCCTTGGCTCTCCACCCTCCGCCTGATTCCCTGGAGGAGGCTATGACACAGGCCATCCGAATGGATCACCGGCTACGGCGAGGGGAGTGATGCAAAGTGAAAGACCGTTATTCTCCCAGTCCTATTTTGGAGATCGCGGAGATGGGAACCATCGATCTCAAGGAAAATGAAAGGAGACCACGGCACGTGGGAAAAGACTGTTTTCACTGTGGCGATTCTGGACATGTGAGAAAGGTGTGCCCCTCCCGTCCACTAACCAAGCGACTGAGCCCGGGTGATTGTCGTGGAGGTCACCCAGGCTCTCAGGTACCTTTTTCTGCCTTCTCTAAAATGTTGTTGCAGGTGGAACTTTGTTGTGGGAGTATCTCCACATCCACTTCTGCCTTCGTGGATTGCGGATCAACATTTAACTTTATTGACTCTGATTTGGTATCCAGGTGTAAGTTAGGGACAGTTAGGTTGGAGACTCCTATTCACCTTGTGGCCATTGACAAAACACCACTGGCAAAAAATGACATTATGTTTCGTACTGACGATTTTCTCCTTAAAGTGAGTTCCTTGCACCAGGAGCGTATTTCATGTTTTGTGATGGACAACCTGCCAGTGGGACTGGTGTTGGGGTTCCCCTGGTTACAATTGCATAATCCTGTAATTAATTGGGAATGTCGGAACATTGTTAAATGGGGTCCTTATTGTTCTGAGAAATGTCTTGATACTGTGTCTGTGTCGTCCGTGGGTCTGGAAGGTATTCTGGAGTGCCTGATAGAGTATACGGATGTTTTCTCCGAAAAAGAGGCTGAGGTTTTACCACCCCACCGCCCATTTGATTGTGCCATTGACCTGGTTCCAGGTGCTAAATTGCCCAAGGCCCACTTGTATAACCTTTCGGGTCCAGAACGGGCTGCGATGAAGGAGTATATTTCCGAGAGCCTCCGTAAGGGACACATTCGTCCTTCTGCTTCTCCTGTGGCGGCGGGGTTCGTTTTTGTAAAGAAAAAAGACGGTGGTTTACGCCCATGCCTCGATTTTCGTGCGTTAAATAAGATAACTGTGAGGAATACGTATCCCCTTCCACTTATTCCTGATTTATACAACCAATTGTCCGGAGCTAAGTGGTTTTCGAAATTAGATCTACGGGGAGCGTATAACCTTATCCGAGTCCGAGACGTAGATGAATGGAAAACCGCTTTTCTCACTACTGAAGGGTTGTTTGAAAATCTGGTCATGCCTTTCGGCTTGACGAATGCTCCAGCGGTCTTCCAAAACTTCATAAATCACGTATTCTCTGATTTTATTGGACATTTTTTGGTGGTATATTTGGATGACATACTGATCTACTCTCCTGATAAACAGGCTCACATTGGTCATGTTCGGGCAGTTCTCCAAAGAGTCCGGGAGAACTGTCTCTTTGCTAAACTTGAAAAATGTCTATTTTGTGTTCAAGAACTGTCGTTTCTGGGGTTCATTGTGTCTGCAGAAGGGTATCGCATGGATCCTAATAAGGTGCAGGCCATTGTCGAGTGGGTTCAACCTTGTGATTTGAAGGCTCTGCAGCGTTTCCTAGGATTTGCCAATTACTATCGCAAATTCATAAAGGGGTTCTCACAGGTGGTTAAACCCCTCACAGACATGACTCAAAAGGGGGCCGATATCAAGAATTGGTCAACCGCAGTGGTAGCGGCATTTCAGTTTTTGAAAACATGTTTCATGTCGGCCCCGGTTCTAGTTCAACCGGACCTGTCTGAACCATTTATTGTTGAGGTAGATGCCTCAGAGGTGGGGGTGGGGGCGGTATTGTCTCAAGGACCCACCACTTTGACCAATTTAAGACCTTGCGCCTTTTTCTCAAAGAAATTCTCTCCTGCGGAGAGTAACTATGATGTGGGAAATCGAGAACTTCTGGCCGTTAAGTTGGCCTTTGAAGAATGGAGGCATTTTTTGGAGGGGGCTGTCCATCCTATAACCATAATTACGGACCACAAAAACCTAGCTTATATTGAGTCAGCTAAGAGGTTGACTCCTAGACAGGCTAGATGGTCACTTTTTTTTCCCGATTCAACTTCTCGATCACTTTTCGGCCAGGATCTAAAAATGTCAGAGCAGATGCCTTGTCACGCAGTCTAGATCCAGTGTCCCCCCCCCAGAACCTCTATCCTCCATTCTTCAGCCTGGGGTGGTGGTGGCAGGTATTTTGAATATGTTGGAACGAGAGATTCGGGAAGCCCAGTCTCTTGCACCGCCGACTGAGCCGGTGGACAAACTTTTTGTGCCAGCTCAGCTTCGCCTTAAGGTCCTCCGGGAGTTCCATGACTCAGTTCTGGGTGGACATCCAGGGATCTCGGCTACCCGGAAGGCCATTGCTAGAGTATTCTGGTGGTCTGCTTTAGCCTCTGATGTTGGGGAATATGTGTCTGCTTGTGATGTTTGTGCCCGTGCAAAAACCCCCATAACCGGCCGGCTGGGGAATTGGTACCACTGCCAATTCCTGAGAGACCATGGATGCATTTGTCCATGGATTTCATCACCAAACTTCCCCCCTCCAAGGGTAATACCGTCGTCTGGGTTGTGGTGGACAGGTTTAGTAAGCAGGCACATTTTGTACCTTTGGCAGCTCTACCTAATGTGGAAACATTGTCCAGATTGTTTGTTGAGCATGTGGTTCGGTTGCATGGGGTACCCTTGAATGTGGTGTCTGATAGAGGAGTGCAATTTGTTTCCAGATTTTGGAGGGCTTTTTGTATGAGGTTGGGTATTGGTCTGTCCTTTTCATCCGCTTATCATCCAGAGACTAATGGGCAGACCAAGCGGACCAATCAGTCTCTGGAGCAAATTCTGCGTTGCTTGACTCCAGACCGACAAGATGATTGGTGTTCTGTGTTACCGGTGGCTGAGTTTGCATTTAACAACCGTGTTAACCAGTATACGGGTACATCTCCTTTTTTTTGCAATTATGGGTTTCATCCTCATTTTGGAGAATTTTCCCGTTTGAATTCTGGGTGTCCTGGGGCAGATGAGACGATCCAGCGGTTGGGGGAGGTATGGCGAGAGGTCCAGAGTAATATTACGAAGGCCCAGGACAAGTTTAAATTTATTGCGGACAAAAAACGATCCGCGGGACCGGTATTGCAGATTGGGGATAAGGTATGGTTGTCCACCAAGAATATAAGACTCAAGGTCCCCTCTGCGAAGCTTGGACCCAAGTTTATCGGTCCTTATGAAATTACCGAGGAAGTTAACCCGGTGGCTTTTCGGTTGCGTCTCCTGCCATCTCTGCGGATCCCAAATGTTTTTCATAAGGCCCTTTTGAAACCTGTGAGGTCCGCTGGGGTGGGATCATCAGCTTCCCCAACACCGGTTTTGGTAGACGGGCAGTCGGAATACGAGGTGGAACGAATTGTCGACTCCAGGTTGGTCCGTCGTGCCCTTCAATATCTGATACATTAGAAAGGCTACGGTCCTGAAGAACGCTCGTGGGTTCCTGCTCGATCAGTTCATGCAGATCGTTTGGTCCGGGCCTTTCACGCCAAGTACCCTGAGAGACCTGGGGGTCCAGTTGCCCCCCATTGAGAGGAGGGTACTGTCGTGATCCAGGACGGGGTTTCGCTTTGGCCCGTCCTGGTCTGATTGGGGGTTAATTATTCCACCTCTCCCTGGCAGAGGGCGGCTATTTAATGGTCACTGGACCTAGGTCCGGTGTCAGTTATACTCCTGCCCTCGGCTGAGTTAGTTGACCTTGTGCGTACGTGTGCCTTGTGCCTGATATCTTGCTTGCTTGTTTGGTTTTTGATTCGGTTCTGTCCCTGTTACGAGTTCTGCCTATCCCTCTTGTACTGCGCTACCTCTCGTGTATGACTCTCTGCTTGTGACCCGACTTCTCTCTGCTCATCCCCTTGGTACCATGTCGCCCTCTTGTGTATGACCTTTGGCTTTGTCTGACCTCCCATCTGTTTACCACTTCTGTACCTCGCTGTCCGTACTGTGAATGACCTCCATTTTGCCTGACTCTGAGTTTGCTGTCTTCTGTGAAAGCAGGATGCTAAGCCCCACCCCCTTGCAGTCACATGACAGTAGGTCCCGTGCCGGCTTGCTAAACTTCATCACTAAGGTCCTGTGCACCTATACTTTCTGGCTATTCTGGTCCCCAGGGGTCCCTACAGTGCGGGTGAGTCCCTGCTCAGCGGAGGCTGTACGCCGGCGCTGTCAGGATCCTGATACTGAGATTGAAATATATACAAAGATTTAAAAGTACCACAACACTGTATACTGGTGTATGCTTCGAGTACCTTTCCCTTTTTCTACTTTTTAAATTCTGGGGTAATACATACTGAGCCTGTGAGTGTCTGTGTCTGACTCCGGAAGTATAGATGGAAATTTACAATTACCCCTAGACTGGATACACCTGGTATGTGCTGATACAGTACCTTTGTTCAAAATTTTTTATTACGGTATCATGCATAGTGAGTGAGTGAGTGTGTGTAGTTTACGCCTTCTATATATACGGTGAATCGGAGATACCAATTTTTACCCTATACTCGATACAGCTTGTATCTTGTTATACAGTACCTTTGTTTGACATTTAGTATTACGGTCAAATCCATACTGAGTAAGCGTCTGAGAGTGACTTCAGTACTATGTATACGGAGATTTCAATTGTACCCTATAATATATATATTTGCTATCTTGTTATCCAGTACCTTTTTTACAACATTTTTTATTATGGTCAAACCCAGACTGAGTGAGCGTCTGAGGGTGACTCCGGAAATATATACCGAGATTTCAAATTTGGCCAACACTGTATACAGCTGTACGCTTCTGATACAGTCACCTGTTTTGCTATTTAAATTCTGGTGTAATCCATAATGAGCCTGTGAACGTCTGTCTGTTACTCCGGAAATATATTTGGAGATTTAAGATTACCCCAACACTGTATACAGCTGTACGCTTGTGTTACATTACCCATTAACAGCTTTTCATATTCTTGTGTTATCCATACTGGGCCTGAGAGCGTTTGTGTCTGCCTCCTGAAATATATACGGAGATTCAGAATGTTTACACTATACTATATATACCTTGTACCTGGTGATACTGTACCCTTTTTCAACTTTTTATTTTATTGTGCAATCCATACTGAGCGTGTGAGTTTCTGTGTATGACTCATGAAATATATACAGAGATTTACTGCTATCCCTAGACTGTATAGAGCTGTACGCTTCTGATACAGTACCATATATCTGCTGGTATTTTGGGTCCATTTTCCAAAACATGAGGGAGTATGGTGGAAGAGGACGCGGACGTGGGCGTGGGGGGCCACCTGGTACTGATGGTGGTGGTGGTGCATCTGCTGGTAGTGCCAAAAACACAATAGCAGCTTAGGCAGGAGGTGTTGAGCTTGCGTCATGGTCTAGCTCCAGAAGGCCTGTAAGGCTCCCTTTTCTGGGAGTAGGTAGACTGCTTTTAAAGCCAGAGCATCAGGAACTGTTTTTGGCTTACATTGCTGAAACAGCCTCCAGCTCTATCGCCTCCTCTTCTGAAGTTTCAAAAAATGAAAGCACTGAGTCGTCAGTGCAGGCTTCTGGTCAGGAGCAAGCCCTTTCCTTGTGTCCTTCACCCATACCAAAAGTGAAGGATGCGGCAGCACACACTTCAGATTACTCCATGGAACTCTTTTCACATACCATGCCTGGGTTCATTAAAAATGGGGCCTATCATATACTGGAGCATTCCAATTGGGGGACGTCTGACACTGGAGCAGCATTTACGGGTCCCATTATACACTGGAGCATTAGAAATGGAGCCCATTATATATGGAGCATTATTAGGTTCCATCATACACTGGAGCATCATCCATGAGGCCCATCATATACTGGAGCATTCCAAATGGGGGACATCAGACACTGGAGCAGCATTTATGGGGCCCATTATACACTGGAGCAATAGAAATGGAGCCCATTAAATATGGAGCATTATTAGGGCCCACCATACACTGGAGCATCTTCCATGAGGCCC
This sequence comes from Dendrobates tinctorius, assembly GCF_039654945.1. NCBI lineage: Eukaryota > Metazoa > Chordata > Amphibia > Anura > Dendrobatidae > Dendrobates > Dendrobates tinctorius. Next base: position 37,952,817 of record NW_027361683.1, read on the forward strand.
ATCATATACTGAAGCATTCCAAATGGGGACATCAGACACTGGAGCAGCATTTACGGGGCCCATTATACACTGGAGCATTAGAAATGGTGTCCATTATATATGGAGCATTATTTGGGCCCATAAGACACTGGAGCATCATCCATGGGGCCCATCATATACTGGAGCATTCTAAATGGGGCAGATCAGACACTGGAGCAGCATCTATGGGGCACATTATACACTGTTGCATTAGAAATGGGGCCCATTATATATGGAGCATTATTTGGGCCCATAACACACTGGAGCATCGTCCATAGGGACCATCTTATACTGTAGCATTATGTGGAGCTCATCATATACTTTATGGAACATTATATGTGACCAATAGAGTTGAGCGACTTTGGTCGGATCGGGTTTCATGAAACAAAATTTGTTTCAGATGAAACTGCTCCGACTAGGGCAAAAAAAAGTCGGAGTTTCGACCGAAACCCGACCCCAATGTGGATGAATGTCATACGCTCAATGCCGACTTTTATTTCCCATCGACTTGCATTGGGGTCGGGTTTCGGACGAAACTCCGACATTTTTTGCCCTAATCAGACCAGTTTCATCTGAAACAAATTTTGTTTCATGAAACCCCATCCGACCAAAGTCGCTCAACTCTAGTGACCAATTATTCTGTATGGAGAAATATATGGGGCTCATTATTCTGTATGGCGCACAATGTGGTGGCCATAATACTGTATGAAGTAATATACTGTCCATTTTTTGAGCTATTGTGCAATTTAAATTCATGTAAGCAGTGAAGTATTTGTCATTGTACTATACCTATATTTCTGTGCCATATCGGAGCATCATGAGTTGTGGTATGTGTTAATGGGGCGCACTGACACTCTTTGGCCCAGGGCACACGAAAACCTGGAGCCAGCCCTACCCCCCCACAACTTTAGCCTAATAACCCCCAGTTTTCAATGCGTAACTATTATTATGAAGTAAATTAAGGTTGACAAGCTTCAGTAATAAGAATTGATGTTTTTGGCATTGAAATGGGCACTGTAGGTGTGTTTACTGTCCTCCACTCCCAGCCGACTTTGCTTCCCCATTGACTTGTATTGGGTTTCATGTTTCAGTCGGCCTCCAACTTTTCCCTATAGTCAGCCGATTTCGTTCGACCCGACTTTTGCGAAAGTCGGGTTTCATGAAACCCGACTCGACCCTAAAAAAGGCAAAGTCGCTCATCTCTAATTTTCAGATTACATGGGCTTCCTCAGCGGATTGTGTCTGACCGCGGGGTACAGTTTACCTCCCGCTTCTGGAGAGCACTGTGTAAACTCTTGGGCATATCTCTGGATTTCTCTTCCGCCTATCACCCACAGACCAACGGGCAAGTCGAACGGGTCAACCAAGTCTTGACCTCCTACCTGCGGAACTTCTCTAATGCCCATCAAGACAATTGGGTCGATCTTCTTCCGTGGGCCCATAACAATCATTACAATGAATCCACCACCAAGTCTCCGTTTTTTGTGGTCTCCAGTCAAAACCCAGGGGTACCTCTTCCAGTATCTTCATCCTCTGGCGTACCTGCCGCCGATGCCCTCTCCCAAGTCTGGAGGAAGACCAAGGAGGCTCTCATACAAGCTGCGGTCCGGATGAAAAGACATGCCGACAAGAGGCAGAGGGATCTCCCACCATGCCATCCAGGAGACAAAGTTTGGCAGTCGACCAAGCACATCCGCTTGAAAATACCTTCTTATAAGCTGGGTCCCCGATACATCGGCCCCTTCGAGATTCTTGGACGTATCAACAATACGGCCTATAGATTGAGGCTGCCTGCTTCACTCCGGGTCCATAACGCCTTCCATGTCTTGCTCCTGAAACCGGTCATCCTCAATCAGTTCTGCCCTGTGCCTCCTGTTGTTCCTCAGCCAGCAGGGGCCGATGACGTCTTTGAGGTGAGAGATATTTTGGCCATGAAAAGGTTAGGGGAAAGACCTTTTTTCTCATTGATTGGAGAGGGTTCGGTCTTGAGGAGAGGTCTTGGGAACCGCGAGAGAATGTTGATGCTCCACGCATCATGGACTGATTCTTGGCCAATCTCAGAAGGAGGAGATGTAAAGGGGGGGGTACTGTCACGCCGGCGCCGCCTGTCATGCCGGGTCCCGCTTTCCCTGCTCCTGCTCCCTGGGTCCCTCCTCGGCTCCCCGCTCACCGCTCCGGCCGCCGCGCGGCACCCCCGGTCTCCCGTCCTGCAGCCCTGCACCAAGGTTCCTCCTCCTCCTCTGCTCCTGTTCCAGGCATGTGTCTTAGGACACAGGCGTGTGCTCTTCCCCTCACTTAACCCCTTCTGCACCATCCCTGTGGAGCGATCACCAATCAAACTCCAGTACAGGGCATATCAGGCGGCTCCTCCCTCATGGAGGTGCCTGATTACCGTGTGCCTTCCTGTATGGTATTCTGACCCCGTCTGGTCGCTCCTGACTCTGGTCACTCCTGACTTCAGTCACTCTTGACTCCAGTCACCCCTGACTCCAGTCGCTCCTGACTCCAGTCGCTCCTGACTCCGGTTGCACCTGATCCTCTGCCTTGTGGTGTCATCCGCACCTAAGCCGCCCCTCTTGGTATCAGCTGTCGCGGTATTCGACTCCTTCGGGCCTGCTCCTAACGGTCCCTGTATAGAAGTCGGCTCCACCTGGTCAGCTCGCCCCAGGGATCCCGGTACCACGACCCAGAGGGTCCACTCTTGCTACTCCTTACAATCTGCATGAAGGAAAGGGAACATACTGTGGCAGCCTCTTCCCACTTTTTAGTTAAGTTGTCATGATCGAGAGAGAAAGTTGGGTATAGTTGAATGCGAAGGCCCCGTGGTATAATCTTAAGTTTAAGATAATTATCAATAGAGGCCTTAGTCCACCATAGTCTTGTCTTTTTGTGAACTAAATTTTTTCATTTTTTGGTGGACAGTTTAACCCCTTAATGACCGTCAATACGTCTTTTAACTCCTTTACCCCCAAGGGTGGTTTGCACGTTCATGACCGGGCCAATTTTTACAATTCTGACCACTGTCCCTTTATGAGGTAATAACTCTGAAACGCTTCCATGGATCCCGGTGATTCTGACATTCTTTTCTCGTGACATATTGTACTTCATGATAGTGGTAAAATTTCATTCATATAACTTACGTTTATTTGTGAAAAACAAAGGAAATTTGGCTAAAATTTCGCAATTTTCCAACTTTGAATTTTTATGCCCTTAAATCACAGAAATACGGCACACAAAAAACTTAATAAGTAACATTTCCCACATGTTTACTTTACATCAGCACAATTTTGGAAAAAAAATTTTTTTTTGTTAGGAAGTTATAAGGGTTAAAATTTGACCAGCGATTTCTCATTTTTACAACACCATTTTATTTTTACGGACCACATCACATTTGAAGCCACTTTGAGGGGTCTATATGATAGAAAATACCCAAATGTGACCCCATTCCAAAAACTTCACCCCTGAAGGTGCTCAAAACCACATTCAAGAAGTTTATTAACCCTACAGGTGCTTCACAGGAATTTTTTTGAATATTGAAAAAAAAAAATGAACATTTAACTTTTTTTCACAAAAAAAATATTTCAGGTTCAATTTTTTTTATTTTACCAAGGGTAAAAGGAGAAATTGGACTGGAAAAGTTATTGTGCAATTTGTCCTGAGTACGCTGATACCTGATATGTGGGGGGGAACCATTGTTTCGGCACATGGCAGAGCTCAGAAGGGAAGGAGCGCAGTTTGACTTTTTCAATGCAAAATTGGCTGGAATTCTGATCTGACGCCATGTCACGTTTGGAGAGCCCCTGATGTACCTAAACAGTGGAAACCCCCCACAAATGACCCCATTTTGGAAACTAGACCCCCCAAGGAACTTATCTAGATATGTGGTGAGAACTTTGAACCCACAAGGGCTTCACAGAAGTTTATAACGTACAGCCGTATAATTATAAAATCATATTTTTTCCAAAAAAATGATCTTTTCACCCTCAATTCTTACTTTTCTAAGGGTAACAGGACCCTAAAAGTTATTGTGCAATTTGTCCTGAGTATGCTGATACCCCATATGTGTGGGTAAACCACTATTTGGGCGCATGGCAGAGCTTGGAAGGGAAGCAGCGCCATTTGACTTTTTTGGCTGGAATTGAGATCAGACACCATGTCGGTTTTGGAAAGCCCCTGATGTACCTAAACAGTGGAATCCCCCCACAAGTGACACCATTTTGGAAACTAGACCCCCTAAGGAACTTATCTAGATGTGTGGTGAGCACTTTGAACTCCCTCAGTGCTTCACAGAAGTTTATAACGCCCGGGTGTGACAATAAAAAAATCGTATTTTTTCCACAAACATGATCATTTAGTCCCCAATTTTTTTATTTTACCAAGGGTAACAGTGGAAAATGAACCCCAAATGTTGTTGTCCAATTTGTCTTGAGTACACTGATACCCCATATGTGGGAGAAAACTACTGTATGGGCCCACGTTGGGGCTCGGAAGGGAAGTAGTGACATTTTGGAATGCAGACTTTGATGGAATGGTCTGCGGGTGTCATGTTGTCTTTGGAGAGACCCTGATGTACCTAAACAGTGGAAACCCCCCCAAATGACACCATTTTGGAAACTAGACCTCCTAAGGAACTTATCTAGGTGTGTGGTGAGCACTTTGAACTCCCCCAGTGTTGACGTTTTTATTGGTATCATGTTCGGGCACGAGACATTTTTTGATCGCTTTTTATTCCGATTTTTGAGACGGAGAATGAACAAAAATCAGCGTTTCATGAATTTCTTTTGGGGGGTGCGTTTACACCGTTCCGCGTGCGGTAAAATTGATAAAGCGGTTTTATTCTTCGGGTCAGTACGATTACAGCGATACTTCATTTATGTCAATTTTTTATGTTTTGGCAATTTTATGCAATAAAAACAATTTTATATAAAAAATAATTATTTTTGCATCGCTTCATTCTGCGAGCTGTAACTTTTTTATTTTTTCTCTGATGTTGCTGTGTTGCAGCTCGTTTTTTGCGGGACAAGATGAGGTTTTCAGCAGTATCATGGATATTTATTTGCGTCTTTTTGATCGCGCGTTATTGCACTTTTTGTTCGGCGGTATGATAATAAATCATTATTTTTTGCTTCGTTTTTTATTTTTTAAGGGGTTCGCTAAAGGGGTTAACTAATTGGACAGTTTTATAGGGCAGGTCGTTATGGACGCAGCGATACCAAATATGTGTACTTTTATTGTTTTTTTTTATTTCCAAAAAATGAATTTATTAGGGAATATTTTTTTTTTTTAAATTTATTTAGCGAGTTTATTAAAATTATTTTTACATTTTTTTTAACATTATTAGGTTGTCCCGGGGGGGCATCACTGTCCTGTGACAGATCGCTGATCTATCACATCACAGATCACTGTGACAGATCAGCGATCTGTCACAGGCACTGCACTTGGCTTCCTCGTGCCTGTGCTTTGCAGGCACTGAGGAAGCCAGCTCCCTGCAGGCCCCCGAAGGTCCCCGTCGCCATTTTGGATCCGGGGACCTGCAGGGAAACAGACCCCTGCAGCAGCGCTGCATATTGCGCTGCTGTGGGGGGCTCAGGGAAGCACGGAGGGAGCCCCCTCCCTGCCGATGCTTCCCTTTAACCCCCGATACACCGCGATCGTGTTTGATCGCTGTGTGCAAGGGGTTAACTTGTGGGGGGCGGTCCGTGATCAGCGGCGCTCACCACTTGGGCGCCAGTGATCGCGCTAGACGTACTATCCCGTCCATGGGCATAGGGGCCCGGGTCCCATGGACGGGATAGTACGTCTGATGTCAGAAAGGGGTTAACTGACCTGAGATATAAGAGAATATCATCCTCCTACAGGTGACCATCCAGCATCTGTCAGCTGTGCACTGTAGCTGACAACTTGCTGCATCAGCCATGATCAGTGTTGTCACCATCCATATCTGTTTAACCCCTTAAATGCTGCTGTCAATAATGACTATATCATATAAATGTTTTAAAGAGTGTGGCTTCTCTCTCTTTATCCCATTTGGCACTCTGAGATCATGATTGTGTGGTCCTGATGTTTGCCATGGCAATTAATGAGTAAATAGCGTCCTTAGAGTCTGCCGGCTACACTGATCTGTTCAAGTCAGCAACATTTAGGTGGTAAAAATCAACTTTTTCATTCCTATCATACCATTTTCTATTAATTCCTGAAAAGCACCTGAAGGGTTAATAAACTACCTGACAGCAGTTTTCAGTAAGTCAAGGGGTGCTGTTTTTAAAATGCTATCAATTTGGGATTTTTCCAATATACACGACCCCCAAAGTCACTTCAAACCTGGAGAGGTCCCTAAAGAAAATTATTTTGTAAATTTCCATGAAAAAATGAAAAATTACTGCTACATGTTTCAACCTCATAAAATGCTAATAAAATAAAATAACATTTTTCAAGTGGTGCTGATGTAGAGCAGACATGTGGGAAATATTATTTATTAAAGTTTTGCTATGGTATGACTATCTGAATTAAAGGGATAATCATTCAAAGTTTGAAAATTGCTAATTTTTTTACACTTTTGTCAAATTTCTGTTATTTTAATAAATAAACACAAAACATGTGAACCTAAATTTACCATGATCATAAAGTATAATGTGTCACGAAAGAACAATCTCAAAATCACTGGATTTTGTCAAAGCGTTCCAGAGTTATTACCACATAAAGTGACACTGGTCAGATTTTTAAAATTTGGCTCTGTCACTACGGGGCTAAAATCCGGATTGGTATAATTAAAATTAGAAGTAGTGCCTTGTTTAAATATATAAAAGGCTTTATTTTGCCAAGACAGTTCTCTAACCTTTAGATCCATGGTAATTTTACAAGGGTTCAAATCCGTTAAAAAACAGAAAACAAATCATGATATAAAACTGATTTATATCAATTAACACAATAAGAGAAAGTCCAGCCACTGAAATCTTTAATACCCGGTACCAACCGTGTCCCACTAAGACAGTAAATAAGATAAAGTAAACTAATTAGCACTTACATTGGTGGTGGTCTGCTGTATGTGGCCTCCCCAAGCGCCCCAACACGCGTTTCATCCCTTTGTCAGGAGGCGAACGCTAGGGGGAAGGGGTGGGTGCATTAAATAATGCCAGCAGCCAATGGCAGGCATGCTCTCAGAACTATGAAGGGTTCCGTGTCATGTCGGGATCACTTCCAGTACTTCATTGCGTGTGCGCCCCCGACATCACTCACCCATCAGACATCATGGATTGCGGCCGTGGAACGCAAGCACAAGATGGGCCGTCATGGAGATGGCGCATGCGCCCTGCCCCTAATGCCCGCTTTCAATAGCGTCAGTGAGTGTTAAGGCTTTGCACGTGTCATACGAGGAAGTGAGGAGTTCCATCAGTAAATTATGTGAAATCATGAATATTAACGTGAAATATAACTAAATAAAGTGCTTGATGATATATACTGATAGTAATGCATCGTTAAGTGTAATATCCTTACTGCTCAAGTAGAGTAAATGTAATGTAAATATAAAGTGCCCGATATGGGACATAATAATATGCCCTGAAAAAGATATAAAAGATAAAAATGTACTAGCTGTGCAGTATTTATCCCATTTAACAACATAATTCTACATATAACAAATCTATATTGAGTAAACATACATCTATAATAAAGATATACTTGTAGAAAAAAAGAGTGCATATAGTGACACTGATGTCACAACATACTCAAAACTAATACTGAATAGACATACATTATCAATATATTGGATTTTTGCAAATAACAACAAAGTGCATATAGTGACATAAAGTGACAAGTGCATCCCATAATAATATCTCACAATTAGTGTAATAACTCACAAATGAGGGATTACACATATGCACTGTTTACATAGGTTGCAGATCAGGCTTATGGTGGTTAACTCCCCTATTATGGTTAAGCAGTGACCTTGAAGTTTTACTGAGATTAACTTTGTATTATATATGTATGAATTACTCTGATTGAGTTTAATAAAGGTTATATATTTTTATACCGGCACGCTATACTGGACTTTCTCTTGTTGTGTTGATTGATATAAATCAGTTTTTTGTGCCCTGGACATTTAGATGGGTTTTTGTGCTATGTCTATTTAACTTGCAGAGACGCTCAGTCACTGCATGATAAATATCACCATCCTATGTATAGGATGTGGTGATTCCGCATGGTTCAATGAACACACGCGGAATCACCGCGCGTACAAAAGCCGGCAGCGCTTTGGATGGAACTGCGTCCAAAGCGCTGCCAATACTGACCATGGAAGAATACCCTAAGCCAAAACCAGGAGTGGTGTAGAAGAAGATGGCGTGCACACAGCTGGAGGAAGTGGTGCTGGTGGAAGGGAGTGGCAAACTCCTGGATCATAGAGTAGATAAATTGTTTCACCGCACAATCGAGACTTTTCATGCAAATAATCTTTAATGATTGTTCAACACAAGTGCAAGTGGCGGACAAAGTGAAGCACTCTAACGTTTCGACCTGCTCGAGGCCTAGATCACAAAGTCGCTCTGTATAAGGAAAAGAGGTCCAAATGCCACGTGGAGCATGTCTGACATGCTCACATGAGGTGCGGGAGCACCCTGACAGCCACCCTTACCAAGGAACATGCTATATACCTATTCCTACTGGGATCTTCACGTGGCATTTGGACCTCCTTTCCTGTTACAGAGCGACTTTGTGATCAAAGACCAAGCAGGTTGAAACGTTAGAGTCGCGGCGAACGCATCTCCTCTCAATGTTCCTCCGTCCCTAACAAAACAATTTATCTACTATAAAAAACAGGCGTGGAACAGTCAGAGGAAAAATATAATTAGTAGCACGTCACCACTTCTGCATTTATCAATAGTGATGAGTGAGCATGCTCAGTAGTGCTTAGCGCTCGCCCGAGCATCTCACTGCTTACGATGCTCAGTGAGCTCCAAGCATTTCCATGGTTGCTCAGCAGGAGCTCAGGTCCCTGCCCTGCATGTTTGGCGCTCTTTAGAGCACCAATCAACATGCAGAGATTATCTGCCATGCACTGTAATGCCGCAGCCATGATGGTTGTGTCATTACAGTGATTGGCTGGCCACACAGCGTCATCAGGTCTATATCAGACCTGGCGCTGCCCTGCTCGTCACAGTCAGCTCCGGACTTAGGCAGTGTAGGGAGAGTTGCTGCAGAGATAGGGACAGATTTGGTGGTGTATAAGTGTTAGAAACTGTGAGAAAACTCGCATGAGCTTAGCATCTCAATACCCGGCACTGCTGCCGGCACTCGGGACCAGAGTGTGCAGCTGCATGTGTTTCTATTGAGATGCAAGACTCGTGGAGGTTTCTCGCAAATGTGACCTCGGCCTAAGTGTGGGTATACCATATTGAATACACAAATCCAGCTAAACCAACTGTCCTTTTAAGGACTAATTACGGTGTATATAGATATCAGTGCTAGGCAGGCAGGCAGTGTATGTGGGTATGTAGATATCAGTGCTAGGCAGGCAGTGTATGTGGGTATGTAGATATCAGTGCTAGGCAGGCAGTGTATGTGGCAGACTTCATTGCATACAGCAAGAGGGTCCATTCCATTACTGTCTGCTGCTGCCTGTTCCATATATTGACTGTGTATACATAGCCTCAGGTATCAGTGGCCAGGAATAATTTTTTTTGCATCTTAATCCTGATTATTATCTTCAAAAGCAATCCAGAGCACATGTTTTTTTTCTCCATTTGCTTGTTGGCACTGCAGAAAACAGCCAGATCCTTTCCATAGTACAGCGTGAAAATCCAGCTATTTTAAACAGGGGTTTGGCCATCACAGCGCTCACTTCTGAGTGCACAGAAAATTCTGCCATTTCTATGCTACTGTAAAATTTTGTTCGCGTGTCTGATACAATTTATTGACACCAGTTTGCTGAAAAAAAAAGTTACCTACAGGGCATTTATTTGAAACAGTAGTTTGGTCATCATAGAAATCACATCTGAGTGTGCAGAAAATTCTGCCCTTTCTGGACTCCTGTAAAATTTTGTTGGAGTGTCTTATCCAAGTTATTGACACCAAGTTTCTGGAAAAAAAAAACAGGGCAGATATTTTACAGTGGGTTTTGTCCACCACACAGGTCGCATATCAGTGTGCTACAAAATGTGCCAATTCAGGACTCCATTGCATTTTTTTTTGCTGTGTCTTAGTCTAGTTATTGACACCCATTTGCTGCAAAAAAAAAATACAGGCCAAATATTTGAAAGTGGGGTATCCGTCACAGGTATCACATATCCTGTGTATGCAGCTCCTTTATGAAGTGCACAGAGGGTGTACAGCAGTGAATAACGCTGTACATCCTCTGTAGTCCCGGAGCGTCTCTCCCAAACCCCCCTCCAACACCCATCTTTCTCTCTTTCTCCCTGCAGTCAGGTTAGAAGATGAGAGTGAGGGGGAGGGGCCGATTACAGCACAGCAGAGATCAGTTGGGCCAGGAAGATGCCTGCAACCCTGTGTGTCTGTGTCATTCCTTCTGAGTCCTCATCATGGCTGCTCATAAAGCACTGTTCAGGGATTGGATCTGTATAAGTGAAGCCGCAGAACCTGGTAAGTATACATGTATGTTTACTAGAGTTGACCGAAACGGGTCGAAAAAATTCAAAAGTCGCCGACTTTTGGCAAAGTCGGGTTTCATGAAACGAAACCCGACCCTAGGATGAGGTCGGCCACGAGGTCGGCGACTTACGCGCCAAAGTCGCGTTTCAAAAGTTTGTTTTGCGCTCTTTTTCAGCCAATCAGGATCCACGGACACTGTGGGCAACGTGATGACATAGGCACGGGTCACCACCATCTTTCAGAAGGGCATGCAAGTGATTGGCTTGCTTTTGTGGGCGTCACAGGGGGTATAAAAGGGCGTGCACGCCGACCGCCATCTTACTTCTGCCGATCTTAGTATAGGGAGAGGTTGCTGCTGATTCTGTAGGGAGAGCGTTAGGCAGGGAAGAAGACAAAAAAACTGCTTCTGCTGCTAGCGATTTGGCCTGCACAACACACCAGTCACTGTGTGTGCAGTGCAAGTGGAGGCTATATAGTGGTGTATCAGTGGTGTTGGTTGTTGGGCTGCCTTTTAAGGCTTCCTGACAGGCTGGCATTGCTGTTTACCCACTGCTCCGCAAACTGCTTTTTTAAAAGCAATCCCAATTTTTTTTTTTTGTCCTGCTGAGAAGAAAAAAAAACTGCTTCTGCTGCTAGCAATTTGGCCTGCACAACACACCAGTCACTGTGTGTGCAGTGCAAGGGGAGGCTATATAGTGGTGTATCAGTGGCGTTGGTTGTTGGGCTGCCTTCTAAGGCTTCCTGACAGGCTGGCATTGCTGTTTACCCACTGCTCCGCAAACTGCTTTTTTAAAAGCAATCCAATCTCCCTTATCCTCTAGTCACTTTTGTCACAGCTGTGCCATCGAGCCTGTCACATAGCGCTCAGATATTCATTGGGCCTCACACAATCCAAAAGTGTCCAGTGTCCAAAAGTGTGTGCAGAGATTCAAAATCTCCCTTATCCTCTAGTCACTTTGGTCACAGCTGTGCCATCGAGCCTGTCACATAGCGCTCAGATATCAGTGGGCCTCACACAATCCAAAAGTGTCCACTGTCCACAAGTGTGTGCAGAAATTCAAAATCTCCCTTATCCTCTAGTCACTTTTGTCACAGCTGTGCCATCGAGCCTGTCACATAGCGCTCAGATATCAGTGGGCCTCACACAATCCAAGAGTGTCCACTGTCCACAAGTGTGTGCAGAAATTCAAAATCTCCCTTATCCTCTAGTCACTTTTGTCACAGCTGTGCCATCGAGCCTGTCACATAGCGCTCAGATATCAGTGGGCCTCACACAATCCAAAAGTGTCCACTGTCCACAAGTGTGTGCAGAAATCCAAAATCTCCCTTATCCTCTAGTCACTTTTGTCACAGCAGTGCCATCGAGCCTGTCACATAGCGCTCAGATATCAGTGGGCCTCACACAATCCAAAAGTGTCCAGTGTCCAAAAGTGTGTGCAGATATTCAAAATCTCCCTTATCCTCTAGTCACTTTTGTCACAGCAGTGCCATCGAGCCTGTCACATAGCGCTCAGATATCAGTGGGCCTCACACAATCCAAAAGTGTCCAGTGTCCAAAAGTGTGTGCAGATATTCAAAATCTCCCTTATCCTCTAGTCACTTTTGTCACAGCAGTGCCATCGAGCCTGTCACATAGCGCTCAGATATCAGTGGGCCTCACACAATCCAAAAGTGTCCACTGTCAACAAGTGTGTGCAGAAATTCAAAATCTCCCTTATCCTCTAGTCACTTTTGTCACAGCTGTGCCATCGAGCCTGTCACATAGCGCTCAGATATCAGTGGGCCTCACACAATCCAAAAGTGTCCAGTGTCCAAAAGTGTGTGCAGCTATTCAAAATCTCCCTTATCCTCTAGTCACTTTTGTCACAGCAGTGCCATCGAGCCTGTCACATAGCGCTCAGATATCAGTGGGCTTCACACAATCCAAAAGTGTCCAGTGTCCAAAAGTGTGTGCAGATATTCAAAATCTCCCTTATCCTCTAGTCACTTTTGTCACAGCAGTGCCATCGAGCCTGTCACATAGCGCTCAGATATCAGTGGGCCTCACACAATCCAAAAGTGTCCAGTGTCCAAAAGTGTGTGCAGATATTCAAAATCTCCCTTATCCTCTAGTCACTTTTGTCACAGCAGTGCCATCGAGCCTGTCACATAGCGCTCAGATATCAGTGGGCCTCACACAATCCAAAAGTGTCCAGTGTCCAAAAGTGTGTGCAGATATTCAAAATCTCCCTTATCCTCTAGTCACTTTTGTCACAGCAGTGCCATCGAGCCTGTCACATAGCGCTCAGATATCAGTGAGCCTCACACAATCCAAAAGTGTCCACTGTCCACAAGTGTGTGCAGAAATTCAAAATCTCCCTTATCCTCTAGTCACTTTTGTCACAGCTGTGCCATCGAGCCTGTCACATAGCGCTCAGATATCAGTGGGCCTCACACAATCCAAAAGTGTCCAGTGTCCAAAAGTGTGTGCAGCTATTCAAAATCTCCCTTATCCTCTAGTCACTTTTGTCACAGCAGTGCCATCGAGCCTGTCACATAGCGCTCAGATATCAGTGGGCCTCACACAATCCAAAAGTGTCCAGTGTCCAAAAGTGTGTGCAGATATTCAAAATCTCCCTTATCCTCTAGTCACTTTTGTCACAGCAGTGCCATCGAGCCTGTCACATAGCGCTCAGATATCAGTGGGCCTCACACAATCCAAAAGTGTCCACTGTCCACAAGTGTGTGCAGAAATTCAAAATCTCCCCTGTCCTATAGACACCTTGTACCTTGTTTTGACATTACTATATAGTTTGTTGGATTTTGTCTACATTTCTACCAAAAATGAGGAAGGCTGGTGGAAGAGGCCGTGGAATTGGGCGGGGGTTGGCAGCTGGTAATGATGGTGTTGGTGGTGGATCTGATGGTAGTGGCAAGAGCAAAATAGGACCGAATGCAGGAGGTGCTGACCCTGCGTCATCGTCTGGCTACATAAGGCCTCGAACGCTTAGTTTTCTAGGAGTTGGCAAACCGCTTTTAAAGCCAGAGCATCAGGAAAAAGTTTTGTCTTACATTGCTGACTCAGCCTCCAGCTCTATCGCCTCCTCTTCTTCAGTTGTAAAAAGTAAAAGCACTGAGTCGTCATTGGAGGCTCATGTTCATGAACCACACCTTTCCTTGTGTCCTTCACCCCAACCAAGATTGAAGGATGACGCAGGCCATACTACTGATTACTCCATGGAGCTGTTTTCACATACCATGCCTGGATTATCAAGTCAAATGGTGAATTACCCAGGCCAAGATGAATCTGACATGGAGTGCACTGATGCACAGCCGCTGATGGATGATTCTGCTGGTACATTCACTCAGAGCACTACATTGTCCTCGCAGTGTACAGAGCCAGATTCTGACCCTGATGAGACTCAGGTGCCCCTTCCCGCACACTATACCACCATACACGGTGACACAGAGGAAGGTGCACATGACATAGAAGAGGAGGTGATGGATGACCCAGTTGTTGACCCAGATTGGCATCCATTGGGGGAAGAGGGTGCTGCTTCCAATAGCTCAGATGAGGAGCATCCACAGCAGACATCGACATCGCAACAGCTGTTATCTGGCAGGCCCGGAGCACTCCAAAGACAGGTTCCAAACATCAAAAGAGTTGCTGGACAGCTTGTCCAGAGGGTCAAAAGATCACAGCGTGCTAGGCCGCAAAATGTCTGCCAAAGTAGGAAGAGTGCAGTGTGGCACTTTTTTGAACAAAATCCTCATGATCAGGCCAAGGTTATCTGTAAGAAGTGCGCAAAGACCTTTAGCCGAGGGAAAAATCTGAAAAATTTGAATACCAGTTGCATGCTTAGACATTTAACCAGCATGCACTTGCAAGCATGGACACAACACCAAACCTCAAGTGCCACATGTGCAACTGATCACAACGAAGGTAGTCAGCAACGCTACATTGTTTCCCCCACTGTAAGCCCACCGGTTAGCACAGCAGCAAATGTTGAGGTGTCGTTGCAAGACCACAGCAGTCAGGGAATCCCACTGTTATATCAATGAAATACTGATTCTAGGCCATCAGAAAGAACACCAACTCCATCACCATCATCAACCCTCTCTCAGTCCACCCTGTCCACCGCTACTTCCACCATATGCAGCTCTCAAGTCCAGCTCACCCTCCCAGACACTATGAGTAGGTCAAGAAAGTACTCAGTCTCTCATCCGTGTACACTGGGTTTGAACGCCCACATTGCCAAACTAATCTCGTTTGAGATGATGCCCTTTCGGTTGGTGGAAAGCACAGCTTTCTGCGAACTCATGGCCTATGCAGTACCACGCTATGACCTACCCAGTCACCACTTCTTCTCTCGCAAAGCCATCCCAGCCCTCCACCATCATGTGAAAGACCGCATTGTCCATGCACTCAAGCAGTCAGTGAGCGGAAAGGTGCACCTCACAACTGATGCATGGTCCAGTCGGCATGGCCAGGGCCGTTACGTGTCCATCACTGCGCACTGGGTTAATGTGGTGGATGCATGGTCCACAGGGGACAGCGGTGGTGGGACAGTGCTGCCTAGCCCATGGTATAGGAAACAGTTGGCTGTAGGCGTTCGACCATCCTCCTCCTCCACCTCCTCCAGAAGCGAAAGCTCGTCCACAGAGCGCAGTCGTACGAGCACTCCATCTGCAGCTGCCACTGTTGCACACGATGTGTCCCCCTATCGAGCAGCTAGTGGAAAGCGTCAGCAGGCTGTGTTGCAGATGATGTGTTTGGGCGACAGACACACCGCCGAGGTGCTGGCCGAGTACTTGAAGCGACAAACTGAGTCATGGCTGGGCAGTGTACATCTTGAGGCAGGCAAGGTAGTTAGTGATAACGGCCGTAATTTTGTGGCAGCCATAGCCCTTTCAAAACTCAGCCACATACCTTGCTTGGCTCACACCTTGAACCTGGTGGTGCAGTGCTTCCTCAAAAATTATCCGGAGTTAACAGCCCTGCTCCAGAAGGTGCGAAGACTGTGCGCGCACATCCGCCGGTCGCCTGTACACTCCGTTCGTATGCAGAAGCTGCAGTGATTGCTCCACCTTCCCAACCACCGCCTCATTATCGACATTGCAACAAGGTGGAACTCCACCCTGCACATGGTGGAGCAGCTGTGCGAGCAGAGGCAGGCCATAATGCATTTGTGGGAGGATAGACGGCCAGGCACTTTGAGAGCAGACATGGAGTTGACAGGTGTGCAGTGGTCGAAGCTGAAAGACCTTTGTAAAGTCCTTCAGTGTTTTGAGGAATGCACACGGCTGGTAAGCGCAGACGACGCCATCCTAAGCATGAGCATCCCACTTATGCGTCTGCTCATGCAAACTTTGATGCACCTTAAGGAGCAGGCGTCTGCAGCCAATGTTGATGAGGAGGAAGAGGAGGAGGGAATCCTTGATGACATTCAGCCATTGTCTGCTCAGGGACCTCTCCTGGACGAGGTGGAGGAAGAAGAGGAGGAGGAGGAGGATGATGGGGATGATTACTTAGGGGAGGAGGATGCATCTCGTGGGGCAAGTGAAAATGTTGGCGTGGCAAGGTCTGGTACAGGGTTTGTGCGTGACTGGAGGGATGTGGATTTGCCAGAAAGTGCTCCTCCACCCAGCACTCGCAGTGCATCATTGACACCGGGAACATTGGCCCACATGTCAGATTATGCCTTGCGGATCCTAAAAAGGGACCCCCGCATTGCCAAAATGATGAACGATGACGACTACTGGTTGGCCAGCATCCTGGATCCACGCTATAAAGGCAAATTACAAAACATCATGCCACAGGAGAACCTTGACCTAATATTGGCTAATAAACAAGCAACTCTGGTAAATCGGTTGCTTGAGGCATTCCCAGCACACAGCAGCGGTGATGGTTCTCACACGAGCCGTACGGGCCGGGGGCAGCTTGGCAGAGGTGTTCGTGGTGCACACAGCAGAAGTGGCGTTGGAGACAGGGGTTTCATGACAATGTTGTGGACTGATTTTTCAAATACCGCTCACACAACTGGTAATACTGCATCGATGGAAAGTGACAGGAGACAGCAGTTGTCAACTATGGTAACAAACTACTTTTCCTCCCATATCGATGTTCTCCCACACAGGTCATTCCCCTTTGACTATTGGGCCGCTAAACTGGACAACTGGCCTGAATTGGCCCAATATGCCTTACAGGAGCTCGCTTGCCCAGCTGCAAGTGTGCTATCGGAAAGAGTCTTCAGTGCAGCTGGATCAATCCTGACAGAAAAAAGGACCCGTCTGTCAACCCAAAATGTGGATGATCTAACCTTCATTAAAATGAACCACGCATGGGTTTCCAAGGATTTTGTCCCACCTTCCCCTGATGACACATAGGGTGACAGAAAAATGGCTTGCTTTGGTCCTCCTCTTCCTGGTACTTCACCTATTTCGCCTTTTGCATCAGCTGAATGTCCAACATCAACATATGCCACTTTCTAAAACTCCCTAACTGTGCTGCCTCCCCCCCCATGGCCGGGGTCACCACCTACCGCACGACACCGTGCGAGTGCCGTTGCCCTGGACAGGTGGGTAGGCCGACTCTTGGGCGCGGGCACTGGCACAGGGTCCCTCATAGTGCAATCAAGTGTCTCTGACGGTGGTGGTGCACACCCGCCGTCAGACACACCGCTGTACTATGAGGGGCCCAGTGCCAGTACCGACGCCCACGAGTGGGCCCCCCTTGCTTGGGCAGGGCCCCAGCATTTGCAATCTTTACCTCTCCCTGCTCCTCCGCTGTGTAATCTGGGCCGTCAAATCCATACTGTGCCTGACACCGTCTGAGCCTGCCTCCTGAGACATATATTTTGAATGTGTACGCTATCCATACATGTTATCCAGGGATACGGTACCCTTTCTAACCTTTGTGCAATCACGTGCAATCCATACTGGGCCTAACAACGTCTGAGCCTGCCTCCTGAGACATATATTTTGAATGTGTACGCTATCCATACATGTTATAAGGGGATACGGTACCCTTTCTAACCTTTGTGCAATCACGTGCAATCCATACTGGGCCTAACACCGTCTGAGCCTGCCTCATGCTGTATAGACATATATTTTGAATGTGTACGCTATCCATACATGTTATCCAGGGATACGGTACCCTTTCTAACCTTTGTGCAATCACGTGCAATCCATACTGGGCCTAACACCGTCTGAGCCTGCCTCATGCTGTATAGACATATATTTTGAATGTGTACGCTATCCATACATGTTATCCGGGGATACGGTACCCTTTCTAACCTTTGTGCAATCACGTGCAATCCATACTGGGCCTAACACCGTCTGAGCATGCCTCATGCTGTATAGACATATATTTTGAATGTGTACGCTATCCATACATGTTATCCGGGGATACGGTACCCTTTCTAACCTTTGTGCAATCACGTGCAATCAATACTGGGCCTAACACCGTCTGAGCCTGCCTCCTGAGACATACGTATATTTTGAATGTGTACGCTATCCATACATGTTATCCAGGGATACGGTACCCTTTCTAACCTTTGTGCAATCACGTGCAATCCATACTGGGCCTAACACCGTCTGAGCCTGCCTCATGCTGTATAGACATATATTTTGAATGAGTACGCTATCCATACATGTTATCCAGGGATACGGTACCCTTTCTAACCTTTGTGCAATCACGTGCAATCCATACTGGGCCTAACACCGTCTGAGCCTGCCTCATGCTGTATAGACATATATTTTGAATGTGTACGCTATCCATACATGTTATCCGGGGATACGGTACCTTTTCTAACCTTTGTGCAATCACGTGCAATCCATACTGGGCCTAACACCGTCTGAGCCTGCCTCATGTTGTATAGACATATATTTTGAATGTGTACGCTATCCATACATGTTATCCGGGGATACGGTACCCTTTCTAACCTTTGTGCAATCACGTGCAATCCATACTGGGCCTAACACCGTCTGAGCCTGCCTCCTGAGACATATATTTTGAATGTGTACGCTATCCATACATGTTATCCAGGGATACGGTACCCTTTCTAACCTTTGTGCAATCACGTGCAATCCATACTGGGCCTAACACCGTCTGAGCCTGCCTCATGCTGTATAGACATATATTTTGAATGTGTACGCTATCCATACATGTTATCCAGGGATACGGTACCCTTTCTAACCTTTGTGCAATCACGTGCAATCCATACTGGGCCTAACACCGTCTGAGCCTGCCTCATGCTGTATAGACATATATTTTGAATGTGTACGCTATCCATACATGTTATCCAGGGATACGGTACCCTTTAAAACCTTTGTGCAATCACGTGCAATCCATACTGGGCCTAACACAGTCTGAGCCTGCCTCCTGAGACATATATTTTGAATGTGTACGCTATCCATACATGTTATCCAGGGATACGGTACCCTTTCTAACCTTTGTGCAATCACGTGCAATCCATACTGGGCCTAACACCTTTTGAGCCTGCCTCATGCTGTATAGACATATATTTTGAATGTGTACGCTATCCATACATGTTATCCAGGGATACGGTACCCTTTCTAACCTTTGTGCAATCACGTGCAATCCATACTGGGCCTAACACCGTCTGAGCCTGTCTCATGCTGTATAGACATATATTTTGAATGTGTACGCAATCCATACATGTTATCCAGGGATACGGTACCCTTTCTAACCTTTGTGCAATCATGTGCAATCCATACTGGGCCTAACACCGTCTGAGCCTGCCTCCTGAGACATATATTTTGAATGTGTACGCTATCCATACATGTTATCCAGGGATACGGTACCCTTTCTAACCTTTGTGCAATCACGTGCAATCCATACTGGGCCTAACACCGTCTGAGCCTGCCTCATGCTGTATAGACATATATTTTTAATGTGTACGCTATCCATACATGTTATCCAGGGATACGGTACCCTTTCTAACCTTTGTGCAATCACGTGCAATCCATACTGGGCCTAACACCGTCTGAGCCTGCCTCATGCTGTATAGACATATATTTTGAATGTGTACGCTATCCATACATGTTATCCGGGGATACGGTACCCTTTCTAACCTTTGTGCAATCACGTGCAATCCATACTGGGCCTAACACCGTCTGAGCCTGCCTCCTGAGACATATATTTTGAATGTGTACGCTATCCATACATGTTATCCGGGGATACGGTACCCTTTCTCACCTTTGTGCAATCACGTGTAATCCATACTGGGCATGAGAACGGCTGGCGAGCTGTTAAGCAAGCTACAGCACCTGTCCAGACAAGTACAGGGATTCCCTAGCGAGGAGACTTATTTGATTGTTTCAATGTTGGGACAGCAATTTTTGGGGAGCACTATACTCTGGAGAATGATAGATGGGGCCCACCATACACTGGAACATTCCAAAGGTGGACATCAGACACTGGAGCAGCATTTACAGGGCCCATTATACACTAGAGCATTAGAAATGGGGCCCATTATGTTTGGAGCATTATTTGGGCCCATAAGACAGTGGAGCTTCATCCATGGGGACCAACATATACTGTAGCATTATGTGGAGCTCATCATATACTGTTTCAAACATTATATGGGACCAATGATTCTGTATGGAGAAATAGATGGGCCTCGTCATGAGATGTAAAAAGTGAGGTATTTTTCATTGTACTATACCGCTATTTCTCTGCCGTATCGGAGCATGATGAGTTGTGGTATGTGTTAAAGGGGCGCTCTTTCGCCCAGGGCACATGAAAACCTGGAGCCAGCCCTCCCCCCCCCACAGTTTGTAGCCAAATAACCCCCATTTTTCAGTGCGTAACTTGTATTATGAAGTTAATTAAGGTTGACAAGCTTAAGAAAGAAGAATTGATGCTTTTGGCATTCAAATGGGCACTGTAGGTGTGTTTCCTGTCCTCCTCTCACTGCCGACTTTTATTCCCCATTGACTTACATTGGGTTTCGTGTTTCGGGACGACCCCGACTTTTCCCTATAATCGGACGATCTTGCTCGACCCGACTTTTGGAAAAGTCGGGTTTCACGAAACGAAACGCGACCCTAAAAAAACCAAAAGTCGCTCAACTCTAATGTTTACATCTGTGTGTACATGTGCAGCATACAGTGTGTGTGTCTGTATATGTGTATATAGTATGAGTGTGTATATCTGTGGTGCATGTGAGTATATATATGTACATAAAGAATATAGTATGTGTATGTATATTGTATTTGTATACTGCATGTGTGCAGTGTATTGTGTAAATATATTCACTGCTCAAAAAAATAAAGGGAACACTAAAATACCACATCATAGATATCTCTGAATAAAATATTCCAGTTGCAAATTTTTATTCATTGCATAGTGGAATGTGTTCAGAACAATAAAACATAACAATCAGCAATCTAAATCAAAATGAATATTCCATGGTGGTCTGGATTTGGAATGATACTCAAAATCAAAGTGGAAAATCAAATTACAGGCTGATCCAACTTCAGTGGAAATGCCTCATGACAAGGAAAAGATGCTCATTATTGTGTGTGGCCTCCACGTGCCTGTATGACCTCCCTACTGTATAATGCCTTGGCATGCTCCTGATGAGGCGGTGGATGGTCTCCTGAGGAATCTCTTCCCAGACCTGGATTAAAGCATCCGCCCACTCCTGGACAGTCTGTGGTGCAACGTGATGTTGATGGATGGAGCGAGAGATGATGTCCCAGATGTGCTCAATCGTATTCAGGTCTGGGGAATCGGTGGGCCAGTCCATAGCTTCAATGCCTTCATCTTGCAGGAACTGCTGTCACACTCCAGCCACATGAGGTCTGGCATTTTCCTGCATTAGGAGGAACCCAGGGCCAACCTCAGCATCATATGGTCTCACAAGAGGTCTGAGGATCCCATCTCGGTACCTAATGGCAGTCAAGCTACCTCTGGCGAGCATATGGAGGGCTGTCCGGCCCTCCAAAAAATGCCACCCCACACCATTACTGATCCACTACCAAACCGGTCATGTTGAAGGATGTTGCAGACAGCAGATCGCTCTCCACGGCGTCTCCAAATTCTGTCACATCTGTCACATGTGCTCAGTGTGAACCTGCTTTCATCTCTGAAGAGCACAGGGCACCAGTGGTGAATTTGCCAATCCTGGCGTTCTCTGGCAAATGCCAAGCATCCTGCACGGTGTTGGGCTGTGAGCTCAACCCCCATCTGTGTATGTCGGGCCCTCAGATCATCCTCATGGAGTCGGTTTCTAACCGTTTGTGCAGACACATGCACATTTGTGGCCTGTTGGAGGTAATATTGCAGGGCTCTGGCAGTGCTCCTACTTGAACAAAAACGGAGGTAGTGGTCCTGCTGCTGGGTTGTTGCCCTCTTACAGCCCCCTCCAAATCTCCTGGTGTACTGGCCTGTCTCCTGGTAGTGCTTCCAGTCTCTGGACACTACGCTGACAGACACAGCAAACCTTCTTGCCACAGCTCGCTTTGATGTGCCATCCTGGTTGATCTGCACTACCTGAGCCACTTGTGTGGGTTGTAGAATCCATCTCATGCTACTGTACCATGAGTGTGAAAGCATAACCAACATTCAAAAGTGACCAAAACATCAGCCAGAAAGCATTGGTACTGAGATGTGGTCTGTGGTCCCCACCTGCAGAACCACTCCTTTATTGAGAGTGTCTTGATAATTGCCAATAATTTCCATCTGTTGTCTATTCCATTTGCACAACAGCATATGAAATTGATTGTCAATCAGTGTTGCTTCCTAAGTGGACAGTTTGATTTCACAGAAGTTTGATTTACTTGGAGTTAGATTCTGTTATTTTAAGTGTTCCCTTTATTTTTTTGAGCAGTGTATAAACTGTATATGTACAGTATGTGAGCATACTGTATATACTGTATATAAACTGAATGTTTCTGTGTATATATACTTTATATATAGGTTCTTGTACACTGTATGCATCTGTATACTGTATATACTTTATATATGTCCTTGTACACACTGTATGTGTCTGTGAACTGTATATCTAATATATAAAGCTCAAGTGTGTGTATGTATGTGTGTATGTCCGGGATTGGCATCTGCACCGTCGCAGCTACAGCCACAAAATTTGGCACAGTCACACGTCTGGACCCCGAGAGTGTCCTAAGCTATGTTGTGAGGCAAAATTTTAACCCCACGCGTTCCAATTCACCAAACAATTTTGCCCCTATCTACATAATGGGGAAAAGTGTGTGTGTATCATGCCCCGCCCCTCATTATGATGTCATAATGGTTGCCATGGCGACGCTGATGTCATCATAGGTTGCAAGCCCCGCCACTCATTAAGATGTCATAATGGTTGACTATGGGATGGAGGATGTGTGATGGGTATATGGGCACTGGACTATGGGATGGAGGATATGTATGACGGGTATATGGGCACGGGACTATGGGATGGAGAATATGTATGATGGGTATATGGGCATGGGAGTATAAGATGAAGGATGTGTGATGGGTATATGGGCACTCAACTAGGGGATGGCGAATATGTATGATGGGTATATGGGCATGGGACTATGGGATGGAGGATGTGTGATGGGTATATGGGCACTCGACTATGGGATGGAGGATATGTATGATGGGTATATGGGCATGGGCCTATGGGATCGTGGATATGTATGATGGGTATATGGGCATGGGACTATGGGATGGAGGATAATTATAATTTGCTATAACTAACCACAGTTAGTTACTATGCCCGGGCAGCGCCGGGCTCTTCAGCTAGTACAGTATATATATGTATCTTTCTGTAATGCCGCTGTGTTTGTACTGTTTAACCGGCATTACTCTGCATATCTCTGCTGTAACCCTTCGCTCCTTTCCATTGAATGAGCTGGAATGCTGTTGTCAGTTACCTGTGTGGATGCTGCTCAGTTCCCGGCTCCTCTGCGTAGCCGTAAATGCGTGTGGGGCTCCGCTGCGCTGCATGACCACCCGCTTGAGCGGTCCCTGGCTGCCGCTGTGGAAAGCTATCCGCAGGTTGCAAGGTCCTCTGCAGTTGTGCATGACTTATCATGTCTGTTCAGGCTTGCAGTCGCTGCCAGGTGTCCTTTGCAATGCTGATTTGTGTCTAGCTGTGCTTAGGGTGCGTGCGACCACACCTCCCCTGCTTTTATGAGGAATGGGTGTGTCCTAGAATTGCTGCTCCAGCCTATCACTGTGAGGCAGCTCCTAAATAAAGTTTCCCTGCCCTGTGGGGCGTTGCCAGAGCTTCACATCAAGTTTCTGAGTCTTGCTATGTCTGTTTGGTGTTCAGCACCTGTCCTGCCTGCCTGAAATTCTAAGTGAGCTGATGTCTGTCTTTCGCCTGCTCTGGGGGCAGAGTACCCAGATCCGTTGCTGTTCAGTCTGTCATTAGCTTTAGGACAGCTGATGTCTGAGTTCCTGGACTTATCCCGTTTATATATTGGTACCAAAGTCCTAGTCCTGATTCCTGCTGTATGATGTTCCTGAAGTCCTTCTGTGTCTTGAACCCTGTGCCCAGTGACTGTGACTCTTTGTTAACTGACTTTATGTGATTTAACCTGATTTCATCTTGGAAGTAGGAGTCCGGTGTGTCTGCTGCGTTTCTGCTACTCTGTGGTCAGCTTGTTATTTGGTGCAATCCCCGACCGGCACCAGTTCAACCCCGCAGGGCTTGCACCAGACCGCTTGAGTTCCTTTTTAGGTCGCTGCCAGATGTCCGGAGCCCAATGACCGTGGCCTCTTGTCTGGAGCCTGATGACCACGGCCTGATGTCCGGTGTCTGACGACCACTTCCAGATGTCTGGTACCTGACATCCTCCTCCAGATGTCCGGATCCTATCCTTCCCTGCCCGATGCCCAGAGCCTGCCGATCGCTGCCAGATGTCTAGAGCCTGATGACTGCGGCCTTATGTCCAGAGCCTGATGTCCGCAGCCTGATGTCCGGAGCCTGTTGATCACTGCCAAATGTCCAGAGTCCGATGCCAGTGTTCTGACGTTCTATCTGAGATTCGATTCCTGATGTCCTGCCCGAGACCTGATGTCCTGATGTCTGCCTGGTGTCCTGATGTCCAGATGTCCTGTCTGAGACCTGATGTCCGCCTGGTGCCTTGATGTCCTGTTGTCTGGATGTCCTTCCTGATGACCTGATGTCTGGCTTGTGCCCTGATGTCCAGTCCATGTTCCGATGTCCAGTCGGGATTCCAATGTCCAGTCGGGGTTCCGATGTCCAGTCTGTGTTCCGATGTCCCGCCTATGTCCAGATGTCCTGCCTGAGTCCGGATGTCTGTCCGTGTTCCGATGTCCAGCCTGTGTCCAGATGTCCAGTCCGTGGTTCCGGTGGTCCAAGCTGTGCTCTTGGGCAGGTCCCGCTCGTGTTCCTGGATGATTCCTCCTCCGTGGTTTCTTGGAGTCTCCAGCTCTGTTTACCCAGTGACTGTCCCGCCAGCAAGTCCTGGACCTAACCAGCCGATGCCCGGTGCTGTAGTGCCAACATTCCTGGACCTGTGCTATCCGTGTCTTGCTTATGTTGTGATGTCCTGCCGGTTCCCTGGGGTCTTACCTGTGATGGCTCCTGCCGTTGTCTGAAGGCAGCCTAAGGTCAATGTCTGATGCTCTCCTGCTGTGCCGGTGCTACGCCTGAGGCCTGAGAGAGAGGCCATCCTAGTATGCCTGAGCCAGATAACCCTGGACTGCATCAACCCATGATGACCCTAGCCATTTTCTGAAGCTAGTCCGAGGTCGGTGTCTGATGTTCTCCTGCTGTGCCTGTGCTATGCCTGAGGCCTGAGAGAGGCCATCCTAGTATGCCTGTGCAAGATGACCCTGGATTGCGTCAACCCGTGATGACCTCTTGCTTCTCTTATCAACCTGAGATGTGTTTCCTTCGTGATGTGCATATTCTGGTGTTTACATGTCTTTTTCTTTATTTCAGTAATCTTTATGTTTCTTCATACCTGAAGTTGTACGGTGTCTTTTAGTCCTGCATATGGCCATCTTGTCTACAAGCTCAGCTGCCACAGACCCCAGTCGCTACCCTTCCCTAGTCGGGGTAGGCCCGGGTCCCCCCTGTGGTCCAGTGGGTCCATATTCCATGATCACCTGGGACTCATACCCCGTCGACGTTATAGTTCGACGACATGGGAGCGTTGGCTGGGTAAGCCACACTGCGTCCGCGATCATAACAGTTTCTATATTTATAAAGTATATATAATGTATGTACATGTAAAGTGTGTATCTGTGCATATGTGCTGCATATACAGCTCTGACAAAAATTAAGAGAGCACTACAAAATTTTCAGTTTGTCTGATTTTTCTCTTTATAGGTATATTTTTGAGTAAAATGTAATTTGCTCTTTTATTCTATAAACTACGGACAACATGTCTTCGAATTTCCAAGCGCTAAATTTTCTATTTATTTTCAGAAAATGAGAAATGGTCAAAATAACAAAAAAAAATGCAGTGCTTGCAGACCTCAAATAATGCTAAGAATACAAGTTCATAATCATTTAGAAACAACAATACAAATTTTTTAACTCAGGAAGAGTTCAGAAATCAATATTTTGTGGAATAACTAGCTTTCATGCGCCTTGGCATGCTTTCCACCAGTCTTTCACACTGCTTTTGGGTGACCTTATGTCACTCCTGGTACAAAAAGCTGTTCTTTGTTTGATGGATTGTGACTATCCATCTTCTTCTTGATTACATTCCAGAGGTTTTCAATGGGGTTTAGGTCTGGAGATTGGGCTGGCCATGACAGGGATTTGAAGTGGTGGTCCTTCTTCCACACATTGGTTGACCTAGCTCTGTGACATGGCGCATTGTCCTGCTGGAAAAACTAGTCCTCTGATGTTGAGGAACATTGCCTGAGCAGAAGTAATCAACTATTTTTCCAGGATAACCTTGTGTGTGGCTTGATTTATACATCTTTCGCAAAGATTAACCTGCTCAATTCCAGCCTTGCTGACGCATCCCCAGATCATCACTGATCCTCCACCAAATTTCACAGTGGATGCAAGACACTGTGGCTTGTATGCTTCTCCAGGTCTCCGTCTAACCATTAAATGACCAGGTGTTGGGCAAAGCTGAAAATTAGACTCATCAGCAAAGATTACCTTACTCCAGTCCTCTATGGTCCAATCCTTATGGTCTTTGGCAAACTTCAGTCTAGCTCTCCTTTGCTTCTCATTGATGAAAGGCTTTTTTCTAGCTTTACATGATTTGCACCATGCTTCTAGGAGCCTGTTACAAACTGTTCTTGCCATGCACTTCACCCCAGCTGCCATTTGCCATTCCTTTTGTATGTCATTTGATGTCATCCTGCGGTTGCTGAGTGACATTCGAATAAGATGACGGTCATCCCGGTCAGTGGAGAGTTGTTTTCGCCCTCTGCCTGTATGTAGCTGTGTTGTCCCCAATGTCTGCTGCTTGACCTTGTTGTAATGGACTGCTGTCGTAGAAATTTTAAACAATGGAGGCAGCATGACGGTCACTGTATCCCTCTGCTAGTAAAGCCAGAATTGAGCCCTTCTTTCCTCACTCAAGACTTTTCTTTTCAACTCCTTTGGCATGGTTAAAAGTTATTTTATCATTCCTATCACTTTTGGAATATTACTAGCACTTGTTTTGCCATCCAGCTTGTCCTATTGCAAGAGGATTGTGAACACCACAGCATGGTTTTTTATACTTTCCTTCATTAAATAAGATTTGGTTCAGGTGATCACCTAATCAGAAGCACATTAATTAGAATGAGGTGTACTCTGGTTGGAATTCAACTGACACTGGAATGGAATGGCTGTCTGACATGTAGAGAAGCTAATTTTTATAAAACTGTGCAATGGTTTCTTAATTTTTGCCAGAGCTGTATAGTTCTGTAATTGTAGTGTCGCCATAATAGGAATCAGTAGTTTACCATAATTTGCTTATTAGAAAACACTTCGGATTATAAAACGCACCCCAAATTTTGAGGAGAAAAATAAGAAAAAAAGCTTTTTTTAATAAAATGGTGGTGTTTCTTATAATCCATGCGTCTTATTGCTTACAGGAGGGTGGTGGCTGTGGTGAAGTAGGGTCCCAGGGTCCCTGCTGGAGGAGGCAAGAGTGGAGCGTTGCTGCAGGCCGCAGGCTGAGATGAGGATGT
The DNA here is from genome assembly GCF_039654945.1 of Dendrobates tinctorius. NCBI lineage: Eukaryota > Metazoa > Chordata > Amphibia > Anura > Dendrobatidae > Dendrobates > Dendrobates tinctorius. The sequence continues at coordinate 37,980,565 of NW_027361683.1, forward strand.
GTTCGGATGTGCAGCGCACCGCTCCGAGTGTACAGTGCTGCACGCCGCTGCTTGTTGCTGCGGGAGTACAGTGCTGCGGGGGGCTCTGCCGACATTTTGTGAAAGGCCAGAACCCCTGCAGTTTATTTATTTTTACTCATTTATATAGCGCTATTAATTCCACAGCGCTTTACAGACATTAGTGGCACTGTCCCCAATGTCTGTAAAGCTCACAATCTAAATTCCCTATCTTTTGAATGTGGGAGGAAACCACGCAAACAAGGGGAGAACATACAAACTCCTTGCAGATGTTGTCCTTGGTGGGATTTGAACCCAGGGCCCCAGCGCTGCAAGGCTATCAGGGGCTGACTGGCACTTTTCAGCCTGGAGGGCAATCACAAGGCAGTGGCCCTCCTTTTCTCTGCTTATCTCTGGCCATTGCATTAATGCAGCAGAGATAAGCTGTAAAAACAGGCTGGTATGTAGATATGGGAACAGTTAGGAGCTTGCGGCATAAATATGGGGGCAGAACCAAGCTTACTCCAGAGATATGGGAGCAGAATCGAGTTTACTCCAGAGATATGGGAGCAGAACCAAGCTTGCAACAGATATATGGAAGCAGAACCAAGCTTACTCCAATGATATGGGAGTAGAACCGAGTTTACTTCAGAGATATGGGAGCAGAACTGAGCTTAAGGCCCCGTCACACATAGCGATCTCGCTAGAGAGATCGCTGCTGAATCACAAGTTTTGTGACACAACAGCGATCTCACCAGCGAGATCGCTGTGGGTGACAGCGATCAGCGACCGGCTCCCCTGCCGGTATCGCTGATCATTCTGGGAAATCTCTGGACATTTCTTTTGTCGCGGGTCTCCCGCTGGCCAGCACGCATCGCTGTGTGTGACAGGCGGGAGACCAGCGATCAGCGCTAAAATAATAAAAAAAATATATATTACTATTCTCACCTTCCAACGTCCCGCGCAGCATTCCCGCCTCTCTCCACGCTCCAGTCCCAGTAATCCTTTGCAAGAATGACCGCGAGACTTCGCGATCCCGTGAGAACGGACGTCATCATGGTAATTCTCGGAAAGGATTACTGGGACCGGAGCGTGGAGAGAGGCGGGAATGCTGCGCGGGACGTCGGAAGGTGAGAATAACAATATTTTTTATTTTAATTCTATTTTTGACATGAATCAGCGCTGAACACAGCGATGCCGCACGCGCGGCGTCGCTGTGCTAATCGCTGGTGAAGCTGTCTGTTTGACAGCTCACCAGCGATCACATAGCGATTCACCAGCGATCCTGACACGTTGATATCGTTGTCGGGATCGCTGGTAAGTCGCTTAGGCTAGTTTCACACTTGCTTTTTTTTGCAGCGCGTTTTTCCCGCAAAAAAACGCATTGAAAAAACGCATACAAAAGCATACAACTGCTGCGTTTTTTTCAAGCATTTTTATGAGCATGCATGAAAAAAACGCAGCGTTTTTATGCGTTTGTATGCGTTTTTAGTGCGTTTTTACCGCGTTTGCGTTTTTTCCAAACATTAGGTGGCCCCTCACACTAACCCAAACCATGACTTTACTAACCCTAACCCTAACCCTGACCCTAACCATAACCCTTAACCAAACCATACCCTAACCCTAACCCTAACCCTAACCCTTAACCAAACCATACCCTGATCCTAACCCTAACCTTGACCCTGACCCTAACCCTAACCCTAACCCTTAACCAAACCATACCCTAACCCTAACCCTGACCCTAACCCTAACCCTGACCCTAACCCTTAACCAAACCATACCCTGATCCTAACCCTAACCCTGACCCTAACCCTAACCCTTAACCAAACCATACCCTGATCCTAACCCTAACCCTGACCCTGACCCTGACCCTAACCCTAACCCTAACCCTAAACCCCCTTAACTAACCCTAACTCTAACCCAAACCCCTAAATTCCATTGTCTAATGGAACTAATGGTAAAAAAAAACGCATGTGCAAGAAAACGCATACATAAGCATGCCAATGCGCACATATGCTCACCATAGACTTATAATGGGTGTCTTGCTGTAAAAAAACGCATTGCTCGCGCATGCGTTTTTTTGAGGCAAGTCGGACGCCCAAAAAATGCAACAGGTTGCATTTTGTGCGCCCGAGCGCATACCGCAAAAAAACGCATGCTCGGAAAAACGCGTACAAACGCATGTGTATGCGCACATAAGCGCATCCCATGCAAAGTATAGGAAAAAAAACGCATGCGCTATTTAGCGCTAAAATACCGCGAAAAAAAACGCAAATGTGAAACCAGCCTTAGTGTGATGGGGCCTTTACTACAGAAATATGGGAATAGTACAGAGCTTATTCCAGAGATATGGGAGCAGAACGGAGCTTACTCCAGAGATATGGGAGCATAACAGAGCTTACTACAGAAATATGGGAGCAGAACAGAGCTTACTCCAAAAATTTGGGAGCAGAATGGAGCTTACTCCAGAGATATGGGAGCAGAACAGAGCTTACTCCAGAGATATGGGAGCAGAACAGAGCTTACTATAGAAATATGGGAGCAGAACAGAGCTTACTCCAGATATATGGGAGCAGAACAGAGCTTACTCCAAAGATTTGGGAGCAGAACAGAGCTTACTCTAGGGATTTGGGATCAGAACGGAGCTTACTCCAGAGATATTGGAGCAGAACTGAGCTTACTACAGAGAAAAGGGAGCAGGACCGAGCTAACTACTGAGCAGGGGCGTAACCAGTAGCAGTCGTAGCTGCGACAGGGCCCGATGTGCTTAGAGGCCCGAACATGAGTTTGCACTTCGAAGGTGAGCTGTGTAGTGGGCATGTCTGGGGAGTAGCAGCCTCTGGGAGTTGCAGCCGCTCATTGGCTGTGCAGCTTCTGCTTTGATTGGCTGCCAGGCTGCAATTGGCCTGACGCGATGGCTGTTCTGTGTGCACAGGACCTGTGATGAGACCACGAGGGGAGGAGTCAGGGGTCACATGATCAGGAGCCTCCGTGTATGCAGGACTCTGCTGTGCTGGTTGTCATGGTGCTGGATGAGGGTAAGTTTATGTGTGCGGTCAGGAGGGGTTTACAGGGTGGATGTAGTTCAGCCATGTGTGTACAAGGTGTACGCAGCAGAGCCGTGTGTGTATGAGGTGAGTGGAGCCGTGTGAGTATGAAGCGGAGCCACGTGTACGAGGCGTATGGAGCGGAGCCGCGGTGTGTACGAGGTGTACGAAGCGGAGTCGTGCTTGTATGAGGTATGCGGAGCGGAGCCGCGCATGTACGAGGTGTGCAGAGCGGAGCCGCGTGTGTTCGAGGTGTGCGAAGTGGAGATGTGCGTGTATTTTGGCATGGGGGCCCCATTTGAAAGTTCGCAGTGGGACCCATAACTTTGTAGTTGCGCCACTGCTACTGAGATATGGGAGCATAATCAAGCTTACTTCAAAGATATGGGAGCAGAACTGAGCTTACCACAGAGATATGGATCAGAACGGAGAATACTCCAGAGATATGGGAGTAGAACGGAGCTTACTACAGAGATATGGGAGCAGAACCGAGCTTACTACAAAGATAAGGGAGCAGAACCAATCTTACAATAGAGATTTGGAGCAGAACTGAGCTTACTCCAGAAATGTGGGAGCAAAACAGAGCTTACCACAGAGATATGGGAGCAGAACCAAGCTTACTATAGAGATTTGGGATATATATAGTATATAGTGCGATGGCCCCAGTTCCCACAATAAATATAGTGCGATGGCCCCAGTTCACCATATATACAGTATTCTCCCCAAATATCTATTATGATGGCCCCAGTTCTCCCCACATATCAAGTATGATGGCCCCAGTTCACCTCACATATATAGTATGATGGCCTCAGTTATCCCCATATATATATAGTTTGATGGCCCCCGTTCTCCCCACATATCAAGTATGATGGTTCCAGTTCTCCTCACATATATAGTATGATGGCCTCAGTTATCCCCATATATATAGTTTGATGGCCCCAGTTCTCCCATATATATAGTAGGATGGCCCCAGTTCTCCATATTAAAAATAATGAAATTTATACTCACCTCATCCTGATTCCCGGCACTGCAGCCTCCATTTTCTCTTCCGGTCCGCAGAGTGGCATGAGACAATAATGTCATCACGCCACCTGCGTGAGCAAACTGAAGTCTCAGAAAGCTGCGGTCTGCAGCTTATGAGACAGACCAGGGCTTCCACTAATTTCGGGGCCCCATGCCCCATACTGGCAAAATTTTTGGGTTCCCCTGAGACTCCGCCCAGGTTCCACTCCAGCGCCGCCTCCACCATCCCACCGCCCACTCTGGGAAAAATTCAACTTCACCACCATATCCTCACCGATCAGATATTAACAGTTCCCATCAAACACCAGATCACATTCATAACCAGCAGTTTTTGTTCTGGCCAAAATAATTTTTAAGCTGATACCACAACACGGTAGACTCTTTCAGCCAGGCCCTACTCTACTCTATACTATTAAAAATAAATCTATATTTATGTTTTTTTAAGGGAATGAGTCACATACATTTACATTTTTTTTAAACAACCAATAATACCACATACAAGGGACAAATATCGTCACACCATGACCAGACCACATATTACCACCACATAGTGACTGAATAATACCACATAAAAGAAACAAATACCGCCACACCATGACCAAACCACATATTACCACCACATAGTGACCCGAATAATGCCACATACAAGGAACAAATACCACCACACCTTGGCCAGACCACATATTACCACCACATAGTGACCGAATAATACCACATACAAGGAACAAATACTACTGCACCATGGTCAGACCAAATATTACCACCACATAGTGACTGAATAATACCACATACAAGGAACAAATAGCGCCACACCATGACCAGGCCACATATTACCACCACATATTGACTGAATACTACAATACTGATCATTAATTAAAAACAAAATACAATGCTAAGTGCCATTGTATACAGGAACTCTGTATTTACTGTCAGTGTACAGGTAATACAGCGATCACCTGTGACATTATACACAGGACCACTGTATATAGTATACAGTGTATAGTGTCAGTGTACATATAAAGACATACTGATAGGGAATTTAGATTGTGAGCCCCATCAGAGACAGCGATGATGTGTGCAAAACTGTAAAGCGCTGCGGAATATGTTAGCGCTATATAAAAATAAAGATTATTATTATTACAGGTAATACAGTGATCACCGATGATAATGTACATAGGAGCTCTGTATATAGTGTCAGTGTACAGGTAATACAATGATCACCACTGCCATTGACATTATACACAGGAGCTCTGTATATAGTACACAGTGTATAGTGTTAGTGTACAGGTAACACACTGATTCAATAGTGACGTCTCTAGCTGAAGTCCTTCATCTTTGCTTTTTTTTTCATCAAGCACAGACCGCCATCACTTCTTTCAGCCAGGACTTGACTCTGCATAAAATAACACAGTTACCTAGAGCACCGCTTCCAGAGCACATTCCCCACTTTTTCCCTTTCTTCTACACTACACATTTGAATACAGAGGTGCACCCACAGTCAATATATAATTGGTTATTATGCAACCCACGATTCCAAATATAAATTATAATCCACCACTGTGCACCCACTAACTATAAATGGCCACTTTCCCCATTTAATATATAAATTAACTAGCACCTGTACTCTTTCCCCCAATTCATTACCAGTTACTTCATCCTCAACGCCCCCCACTATGTAGCTCCCGTTCTAACCCTAACCCCAATTCATTTTATTTACATGCCCCTGCCACCCCAATTCATTGTCATGTCCTTCTCTCCCACCCTCTATTCATTTTCAAATGCTCTACCCCACATTCAATACATCATTTACTCCCCCACCCACAAAATTCATTATTTGTTCTCCCCCTAGATCATTTGCTCTCCTCACCCCACCTTCAGTTCATCATTTGCTCTCCCCACACCCACCTTCAATTAAATTGCTGTGCCAGTCATCATTTGCAGCCCCCTATCCCCCTTCCATTTCATCATGTGCAGTCCCCCCTCAGACACTTCATCATGTGCAGTCCCCTTCCCCCCACTTTATCATGCACAGTCCCCCTTACCCCCCATTTCATCATGTGCAGTCCCCCTTACCCCCAATTCATCATGTGCAGTCCCCCTTAGGCTGGTTTCACATTTGCGCTTTTGTGCGCAGCGCATCGTGCGCACCCGTGTGCATGCGCACTGCGCACCTATGTTTAACATGACGTGCGCATGGTCTTGCGCACACTTGCGTTTTCGTGCGCATGCGTTTTTTTGTCTTTTGCGCCAGGCGCGCCAGACGCAACATGTTGCATTTTTTGGTGCGCCCTGTCTCGGCAAAAAAACGCATGCGCACGCTTGCGCACGGAATGCGCAAAAACAACACATTGAAGTCTATGGGAACGCATGCGTGCGCATGGTCTTGCGCACGGTTGCGTTTTTTTGCGCATGCGTTTTTGAGTGAAACAAGTCTAGAATGTTCTCTAGACAATGGAAAAAATGTCACACTTAAAAATGCATGCGCATAAAAAACGCAAACGCATGCAAAAACGCATGTAAAACGCAAACAACGCTGCGGTTTTTTTACGCATCAGCGTGCGCATAACCTTAAAAAACCGCGCGTTTGTTTTGCGTTTTTCTTTGCGTTTTTTATGCGCCCGATGCGCTGCGCAAAAAAACGCTAATGTGAAACTAGCCTAACCCCCACTTTCTTGTGCAGCCCCACTTCCCTTTATTATGTGCAGTCCCCCTTACCCACCACTTCATGTGCAGCCCCACTACCCCTACTTCATTATGTGCAATCCCCCTTACTCCACCCACTTCATCATTTGCAGTCCCCCTTAGGTTACTTTCACCCTTGCGTTTTTTTGCGCTGCGCACCGTGCGCAGTGCAAAGGCACATAAAAAACGCATCATGCGTTTGTGTGCATTTTTTTGAGTTTTTGCGCATGGTTTTTTTTAAAAAAGGCATGCGTTTTTTTTGCGCTGACGTGCGCATTACCATGCGCACGTCAGCGCACCCATAGACTATAATGGGTTTTTGGGTGAATTTTGTGCGCATTGCGTGCGCATACATTTTTTTGAGACAAGTTGGGCGCACAAAAAATGCAACAGGATGCATTTCATGCGCCCGGCCGCACACTACAAAAAACGCATGCGCATACAAACGCATGTGTATGCGCACCCATGTAAAGTATAGGGAAAAAACGCATGCTTTTTTTGCGCAAAAACACAGCGCAAAAAAACGCAAGTGTGAAACCAGCCTTATCCACCACTACATGTGCAGCCCCACTCCCCCTTGATCATGTGCAGTCCCCCATACCCCCACTTCATGTACAGTCCACCTTACCCCCCACTTCATCATGTGCAGCCCCACTCCCCCCACTTCATCATGTGCAATCCTCCTTACTCCCCCACTTCATCATGTGCAGTTCCCCTTACCCCCACTTTATGTGCAGCCCCACTCCCCTTCATCATGTGCAGTCCCCGTTACCCCCCCAGTCATCATGTGCAGTCCCTCTTACCCCCACATCATCATGTGCAGTCCCCCTTACCCCTACTTCATGTGCAGTCCCCCTTACCTCCCAATTCATCATGTGCAGTCCCCCTTACCCCCAATTCATCATGTTCAGACCCACTCCCCCACTTCATCATGTGCAGCTCCACTCCCCTCACTTCATCATCTGTAGTCCCCCTTACCCCCATTTCATGTGCAGTCCCACTTACCCCCCAATTGAGCATGTGCAGTTCCCCTTACCCCCCACTTCATCATGTGCAGACCCACTCCCCCAACTTCATCATGTGCAGCCCCACTCCCCCCAATTCATCATGTGCAATCCCCTTACTCCTCCCTTCATCATGTAAAGTCCCTCTTACCCCCACTTCATGTGCAGCCCCACTCCCCCTTCATTATGTACATCCCCAATCCCCCCACTTCATCATGTGCAGCCCCACTCCATCATGTGCAACCCCACTCCATCATGTACAGCCCCACTCCCCCCCCACTTTATCATGTGCAGCCCCACTTACCCCCCACTCCATCAAGTGCAGTCTCCTTTATCCCCAAACTCCATCATGTGTAGTCCCCCTTACAGGCACCCACTTCATCACTTGCAGTTACTCTCACCCACTGAATTCGTTTTATAAATAAAACAAAAAAGTTTTCCATACTTACCTCACAGTCGCTCCCCAGCAGAGCCTCTCTGCTTCCAGCTTCCGGTACATGTCGATGCGTGCGTGATGACGTCATCGCTCATGCCCGACACCTGATCCGGAAGTACAGAAACCATGGAGGGAGCGGGAGCTGCGCAGCCATCAAGGTTAGACGGCCGTGCACAGCTCCCGACCCCGTCGTGATAGGACTGTGTTGCGGGCGGCGAAGTCTGCTGCCGGTCGCCTCACAGTACAGTACAATTTGCTGTACGGCCAGCCCTGTACAGCTGCTGGGGGAGCGGCCCGGAGGGAATTTACCTCTCTGCCACCCAGCACCGCCCGCCCCTGGCTGCAGTGGTAACCACTGAGCCACTGTGCCGCCCCAGTTGCATGGTTTTCTATGCGGTGGACTCCTGGGAAAATGGCTGCCAGGGGGCAGTGCATGCGCAGATGGAGATCTGGGCACCAAGATCTCGGGAGATGAGATCTCAGCGCTGAAATCTCATCTCCCGAGTGTCAAGGTCTGTATGTGAATTCTGGTTTAGTGCCTCTCTGGTTCTAGGAGGGCTTTAAATAACCTCATTCGGGCTCTGTCTGTTGTCAGTGATACTTTTTGACCTCGGCTTAGTTCCTGACCCCTGTGTATCTGTGGATACTGTCTGCCTGTGTATGTTTGCTCGTGTATGACATGGTCCGTTCCTGTTTCTGACCTTCCGTTCCATTGCTTCTGCCTGTATCGCGCTGCTATCTCAGGTTTCTAGACTCTGCTTTGTGACTGACTATGTCCCTGTCTTGCCCCTCCTGTACCGTGCCGTCTCCTGCCTGACTACTCTCTGGGCATCTCTAGCCCAAGCGCCGGTCTCCAGAGTGCCAAGGCTTGTCTCCTCCCCCAGACACTCCCCCAGCAGTCACGTGCTTCAGGTCCTGTTTGCCTGAATCACGCATCTCCACCGCTGCTGCCCCGCTCCACAGGTATCTGTGGGCATAGTTTGTTCTAATCAGGACACGCGCACTGGCTCAGTGAGCAAGTCAGGAACACCGCACTGCACATTATCACTGACCAGAACATTTAAACAAGATTTTACACCTTTTCCTTTGGTCATGGATCCCATGCACACCCTTTCCGAGCAGATGAATAGTCTGACTCAGATGATACTAAAACTGAATGTTGAACAGAGCGCCCTTGCTCAGTCTCAGCAGGAAGTGACTGATGTTGTGCAAGGGGCCTTTGTCCTCGGGGTTTCGGGGGGCTGGTGCCAATGATGTTACTCTTATTTCTCCGGAACCTCCTATTAAGATGCCAGACACCTTTTCTGGGGATAAAATGACATTCAGATTCTTAAGGGAATGGTTTAAACTTTTCTTTTCATTAAGACCCCGCTCTTCAGGTGATGAAAGTCAGAGGGTGGGGGTCATTATTTCTCTATTAAGGGAAGCCCCTCAGGCTTGGGCTTTTTCTCTTCATCCCACGGCTCCTGAGAGAATGTCGGTGGATGCATTTTTTGAGGCCCTTGGGCATATCTATGATGAACCTGATTGTGTGCCTTTGGCTGAGGACATGGTTATGAGTGTTTGTCAGGGGAAGCACTCAGCCGAGTGGTTTTGTTCCAAGTTCAGACGCTGGGCTGCTGAAGTTTCTTGGGACACCGCCGCCCTTAGTGGCTTGTTCCTCTGAGGACTGTCTGAGAGCTTGAATGATGCCCTGGCATTACATCTCCCACTTGATTCCCTGGAGGACACCATGACCGTAGGCTGCATGCTAGAGGAGTGATGCAGCTGGATACCCCATTGTACTCCAGTAAGAGTGAAACACTGTCCACAGCCGAGTCCATGGAAGTAGGTGCTATCTCATATAAGGAGAAGAGAGTAGACGCCGCCATGAGAAACAGCTGTGCTTCTATTGCGGAGAATCGGGACACTGGAAAAAGGACTGTCCCTCCTGTCCTTCATCAGGGAAGATGTCGGGAAACGACTAGGTCTTGGTAGTTGTCGAGAAGGCTACCCAGACCCTCAGGTACATTTTTCGTCACTCTCGAAAATTCTGCTGCAGGTGGAACTGCTGGTGGACGGTTGTCCTTCGCTTTCTACTGCTTTTGTTGATTGCGGTTTATCCATCAATTTGACTCTCATTTGATATCTCAATGCAAGATAGGGACACTTAGGTTTGAGACTCCGGTTAAAGTGGTGGCCATTGACTTCTCTTCCCTTACTAAAGAAGGGATTCTTTATGTTTCTGAGATCTTTTCACTCAAGGTGGGCACAGCTCATGCTGAAAGAATAAGTTGTTTTGTTTTGGAAAACCTACCTGCTGGATTGGTGTTGGGGATGCCATGGTTACAACACCACAACCCAGTGATCAATTGGGAATCTGGGGAAATTGTTCAATGGGGTCCTAACTGTCAATCTATGTTGCCAGTTTGCATTATTGTCTAAACCTGTTAAATCTGTTTCTGTGTCGTCTGTCAGTCTGGAGGGTATTCCGGAGTACCTAAAAGACTTTCATGACGAGTTCTCCGAATGCGAAGCTGAGGTCTTACCACTCAGTGGCGGATTATAATGAGGTCAATTTGGGCAGTTGCCCCGGGCCCAGTGGGGTTAAGGGGCCCACAGCCCAGGCCAGTAAATTGCCCCATTATAATCCGCCACCGTGCAGGGCCGGATTATAGGCAGGGCAGGCGGGGCTTCAGCCCCGGGGCCCCCACCACATTCCTGCTGGCTGCTGCAATGGCACTCCATCTTCTCCCCACCTAAAAGTGAGTGACCGTGGGGGCGGCATTATGTGCTCTGCTACCAGCAGCATCTACAAGTAGCGTGAACGCTGATGCTGCTGGTAGCGTGCAAAGGCTTGTGATGAGATCACAGGAGGTAAGGTGTCAGGACCCCTGATCATGTGACCCCTGTCTCCTCCCCTCCTGTGACCTCATCACAGGTCCTGTGCGCACAGCACTGAGAGCAGCCATGTATGTGGAGTGCGGCTCTGCGGGTGGAGGTCGGTGCCGGAGGCCCCATTATTCTCTATGTGGAGTGGGGCTCTGTGGGTGGAGGTCGGTGCCGGAGGCTCCATTATTCTCTATGTGGAGTGGGGCTCTGTGGGTGGAGGTCGGTGCCGGAGGCTCCATTATTCTCTATGTGGAGTGGGGCTCTGTGGGTGGAGGTCGGTGCCGGAGGCTCCATTATTCTCTATGTGGAGTGTGGCTCGGCGGGTGGAGGTCGGTGCCGGAGGCTCCATTATTCTCTATGTGGAGTGGGGCTCTGTGGGTGGAGGTCGGTGCCGGAGGCTCCATTATTCTCTATGTGGAGTGTGGCTCGGCGGGTGGAGGTCGGTGCCGGAGGCTCCATTATTCTCTATGTGGAGTGGGGCTCTGTGGGTGGAGGTCGGTGCCGGAGGCTCCATTATTCTCTATGTGGAGTGCGGCTCTGTGGGTGGAGGTCGGTGCCGGAGGCTCCATTATTCTCTATGTGGAGTGTGGCTCGGCGGGTGGAGGTCGGTGCCGGAGGCTCCATTATTCTCTATGTGGAGTGGGGCTCTGTGGGTGGAGGTCGGTGCCGGAGGCTCCATTATTATCTATGTGGAGTGTGGCTCTGTGGGTGGAGGTCGGTGCCGGAGGCTCCATTATTCTCTATGTGGAGTGTGGCTCGGCGGGTGGAGGTCGGTGCCGGAGGCTCCATTATTCTCTATGTGGAGTGGGGCTCTGTGGGTGGAGGTCGGTGCCGGAGGCTCCATTATTCTCTATGTGGAGTGCGGCTCTGCGGGTGGAGGTCGGTGCCGGAGGCTCCATTATTCTCTATGTGGAGTGCGGCGCTGCGGGTGGAGGTCGGTGCCGGAGGCTCCATTATTCTCTATGTGGAGTGCGGCTCTGCGGGTGGAGGTCGGTGCCGGAGGCCCCATTATTCTCTATGTGGAGTGCGGCTCTGCGGGTGGAGGTCGGTGCTGGAGGCCCCATTATTCTCTATGTGGAGTGCAGCTCTGCGGGTGGAGGTCGGTGCCGGAGGCTCCATTATTCTCTATGTGAAGTGCAGCTCTGCGGGTGGAGGTCGGTGCCGGAGGCCCCATTATTCTCTATGTGGAGTGCGGCTCTGCGGGTGGAGGTCGGTGCCGGAGGCTCCATTATTCTCTATGTGGAGTGGGGCTCTGCGGGTGGAGGTCGGTGCCGGAGGCTCCATTATTCTCTATGTGGAGTGCGGCTCTGCGGGTGGAGGTCGGTGCTGGAGGCTCCATTATTCTCTATGTGAAGTGCAGCTCTGCGGGTGGAGGTCGGTGCCGGAGGCCCCATTATTCTCTATGTGGAGTGCGGCTCTGCAGGTGGAGGTCGGTGCTGGAGGCTCCATTATTCTCTATGTGGAGTGGGGCTCTGCGGGTGTAGGTAGGTGCTGGAGGCTCCATTATTCTCTATGTGGAGTGCGGCTCTGCGGGTGGAGGTCGGTGCTGGAGGCTCCATTATTCTCTATGTGGAGTGCGGCTCTGCGGGTGGAGGTCGGTGCTGGAGGCCCCATTATTCTCTATGTGGAGTGCGGCTCTGCGGGTGGAGGTCGGTGCTGGAGGCTCCATTATTCTCTATGTGGAGTGCGGCTCTGCGGGTGGAGGTCGGTGCTGGAGGCCCCATTATTCTCCATGTAGAGTGTGGCTCTACGATTCGTGACCCCCGTCACGTGACGAGGGGGGCCCACAGAGTCTGAACTGCCCCGGGCCCTGGCTACGCTTAATCCACCCCTGTTACCACTACATAGACCTTTTGATTGCGCCATTGAGTTGATTCCTTGGGCTAAATTTCCTAAAGCCAGTCTGTTTAATTTGTCCGGCCCTGAACACTTAGCCATGAAGGAGTATATTGCGGAAAGTCTCAGCAGGGGGCATATACGTCCATCTGTCTCTCCGGTGGCCGCAAGGTTTTTCTTTGTAAAGAAAAAAGATGGCGGTTTACGTCTTTGCCTCGACTTTTTGGAACTTAAAATTATCATGAGAAACACGTACCCTATTTCCCTTATTCCAGATTTATGTAATCAGTTCTCCAACCTAGATCTTCGTAGAGCCTATAATCTGATAAGGGTTCGGGAGGGGGACGAAAAGAAGACTGCATTTCTCACATCTGAGGGGCTCTTTGAAAACCTTGCTATGCCGTTTGGTCTTACTAACGCTCGTACTATATTTCAAAATTTTATTAATGTGGTGTTTTCTGATCTTATTGGTCGTTTTCTTGTTATCTACCTTGATGACATTTTAGTTTACTCCCCTGATGGTCATTCCCATCTGCAACATTTACGTACAGTTCTCCAAAGACTCAGGGATAATCAACTGTTTGCTATATTGGAGAAATGTTCATTTTTTGTACAGGAGTTGTCTTTTTTAGGCTTGATTGTGTCCACTGAGGGGTTTCGCATGGATCCCAAGAAGGTGCAGGCTATTGTTGACTGGGTTCAACCCCGGGACCTTAACGGGCTCCAGCGCTTCTTGGCATTCACCAATTACTTTTGAAAATGTATTGGGGGTTTTTCACAGGTGGTCAAGCCGCTTACTGATCTTACACGCAAGGGTACGGAAATATAAAAAATTGGTCTGTCTGCCAAAGAATCCTTTTTAACGTTGAAAAGGTGTTTTATGTCTGCTTCAATATTGGTGCAACCGGATCCGTCTAAACCTTTTATTGTGGGGGTGGGAGCAGTGTTATCTCAGGGAACTGCCACTTTGACCAATCTCAAGCCATGTGGGCAATAGAGAACTTCTTGCGGTCAAATTGGCATATGATGAAAGGAGGCAGCCCATCCAATCACTGTGATTACTGATGATAAAACCTTAGCCTATATTGAGTCTGCTAAAAGATTAACTCTCAGGCAGGCCCGCTGGTCGCTATTTTTTTCCCGGTTTCAGTTTTCCATTACTTTTCATCCTGTGTCCAAAAATGTCGAAGCTGATGCATTGTCTCGAAGTTTTGATTCTGTGTCTCCCTCCGAACCACCATCCTCAATTCTTTCACCCGGGGTGATGGTGGCTGATGTCTCATTGGAGCTGGAGCAGGAGATTTTAGAGGCTCAGTCTCTTGCTCCTGCTTCAAAACCGGGGGTAAATTGTTTGTCATGGAGCAATTTGATTCTAGGCTCCTTCAAGAGTTTCATGAGTCTAGGTTGAGTGCTCATCCTGGGATTTATGCCACGCAGGAGGCCGTGGAAAGGGTTTATTGGTGGCCCTTGTTGTGTACGGATGTAAAAAAAAATTTCCACTCTTATATATCTGTATTTGCCAATTTGCTTTTTAGTCCCTTATTAGATTAGCCTCTTTTTTGCTCTGTCTCAGAATATTTCAGAGTGCTGATATAGTGGGAGAAGTCTAGTGACTTCAGGGTTAATTTTGCTATCAGAAGTGTTGGACATTATTTTTGTAGGGTTTTTGGCAAATTGCAGACAGCGTCTTTCCTTTCCTATCCTTTATAGTTAGTTTGGGCCCCATCGTTTGCTCAGCCTATTTTCCTGCCTGTGTTTGTGTTTTCATCTTGTTTCACCGTCAATACATGTGTGGGGGCTTTCTATTCCTTTGGGGTCTGCTCTGGGGCAGTTAGTTTTCCCCTTTTCTAGCTTAAAGCTTATGTAGTCCTCCGGTGGTGATGAGGCATCTAGGTCATCGTAGGAACGCTCCACTGCTACTGCTAGTTGTGTGGATAGGATCAGGGATCTGCAATCTGCATAGTTACCAACCTCTCTGGTTTTCTGGGACTTGGCCCTTTGTTGTCCTCTCGGTGACCCATTCATAAAAGAATCACAAGCCATACCGCAGATTCTAGGGTACTCAAAAGCAGGAGAAAATTGTTTAAAAAAGAAAAAAAAAAGGGAAAAGTGTCAGAATTTTTTTTTTTTTTTTAATATATTTTTTCCTATTTTTTTTTTCTGGAGCCGTAGGAGGATTTTTTTTTTTTCCAATGGAGATTAAGCAATTGTCTGATCATGTGGAGCAACTTGCTGCTGAAGTGCAGGGAATTTCCACCTACTTCATTCAGTCACATGCTGCTGAACCTAAGATCCCCACTGCTGATGTGTTTTCAGGGGATCGGTCTAAATTTCTGAATTTTAAGAATAATTGTAAATTATTTCTTGCCTTGAAGCCTAACTCATTGGGGAACTCTGTGCAGCAGGTTAAAATTGTCATCTCCTTGCTGCGCGGCGATCCCCAGGATTGGGCTTTTTCTCTGACACCTGAAAATCCTATTGACTAATGTGGATGCATTTTTTCAAGCCTTAGGGTTGTTGTATGATGAACCTAATGCTGTTGATCAAGCTGAGAGAACCTTGTTGGCATGTAACCAGGGTCAGGATTCTGCAGAGTTATACTGTCAAAAATTCCGAAAGTGGGCGGTCCTTACTACATGGAATGATTGCATTGGCATGCATTGGCAGCTCTCTTTTGGAAGGGTTTATCAGAGACCGTAAAAGATGTTATGGTGGGATTTCCTGTTCCCTCTGGTCTGGATAATTCTATGTCATTAGCCATTCAAGTTGGGGTTTTGTCTAGGGCACAACGTCAGGAGTTTAGAAGGCGTAATAAGCTGTGTTTTTTCTGTGGAGACGCCTCTCATACTATTTCTGTCTGCCCTAAACGAGAGAAACGTTTTGCACACACATTTGCTGTGGGTGGTGTACAATCTAAGTTTCTTTTGGCAATTACTCTGATCTGCTCCTTATCCACGTTTTCCACTAAGGCTTTTGTGGATTCAGGAGCATCATTGAATCTGATGGATTTGGACTTTGCTAAATGTTGTGGTTTTTCCATGACGCCTCTGCGGACACCTATTCCTTTGAGGGGTATTGATGCTACTCCTTTGGCGGAGAATAAACCTCAGTTTTTGACCAAGGTGATAATGTGAGTTGCCCCAGACCACCAAGAAAATTGTAAATTTCTGGTGCTGCATAATTTGCATGATACTATTGTTCTGGGTTTTCCCTGGTTGCAAACTCATAATCCTGTTTTGGATTGGAAATCTGGGTCTGTGGTGAGTTGGGGCCGTCAG
Organism: Dendrobates tinctorius; assembly: GCF_039654945.1. NCBI lineage: Eukaryota > Metazoa > Chordata > Amphibia > Anura > Dendrobatidae > Dendrobates > Dendrobates tinctorius. The sequence goes on from NW_027361683.1 coordinate 37,996,739, forward strand.
TGTGTTCTTAGGGACGCTCCTGTTTTCTCCACCTCTCCTTAGTCTCATGATATTCCTGATTATCTAGCCGATTTTTCTGATGTATTTAGTGAGAGCAAGTCTGCGTCTTTGCCTCCTCATAGGAGTTATGACTGTGCAATTGAGTTGATGCCTGGATGTAAATTTCCCAAGGGTCTGCTTTTCAACTTATCAGTACCCGAACATGATGCTATGCGATCCTATATTAAGGAGTCGTTGGAGAAGAGTCATATTAGACCATCCTCGTCACCTTTAGGTGCTGGGTCTTTTTTCGTGGCCAAGAAAGATGGTTCATTAAGACCGTGTATTGATTATCGTTCCCTTAACAAGATGACGGTTAAATATCAGTACCCGTTACCTCTGATGTCTGATTTATTCTCCAGAGTTAAGAGTGCCTGCTGGTTTACTAAGCTTGACCTCAGGGAGGCGTATAATCTTATTCGCATCAAGCACGGGGATGAATGGAAGATAGCGTTTAATACTCCGGAGGGACATTTTGAGTACCTGGTGATGCCTTTTGGGCTCACTAATGCCCCTTCTGTCTTCCAGTCCTTTATGAATGATATTTTCCGTGACTTTGTGGATAAGCTTTTGTTCATCTATCTGGATGATATTTTGATCTTTTCTAGTGATTGGGATTCTCATGTGGAACACGTCCGGACTGTGTTCCGGATTTTGAGCGAGAATTCCCTGTTTGTTAAGGGATCGAAATGCCTCTTTGGTGTACAGAGGATTTCATTTTTGGGATTTATCTTGTCTCCATCGACTATTGAAATGGACCCGGCCTGAGGTACAGGCCATTTTTGATTGGGTTCAGACTACTTCTTTGAAGGCTCTCCAGAAGTTTTTGGGTTTTGCTAATTTCTATCGTAAATTTATAGGCAATTTTTCTGGTATTGTCAAACCACTGACTGATTTGACCAACAAGGGCGCTGATGTGCTGAATTGGTCTCCTGAGGCTGTCTCAGCTTTTCAGGAGCTTAAGCGGAGATTTACTTCAGCTCCAGTTTTACGGCAACCTGATGTCTCACTTCCATTTCAAGTGGAGTTAGATGCTTCTGAGATTGGTGCAGGAACTGTTTTGTCCCAAAGATACCCTGTGACTTCTAAGATGAATCCTTGTGCCTTCTTTTCTCGTAAGTTCTCCCCATCTGAACGCAACTATGAAGTGGGGAATCGGGAATTGTTGGCCATGAAGTGGGCATTTGAAGAGTGGAGACATTGGTTGGAGGGAGCCAGACATCAGGTTGTGGTCCTCACCGATCACAAGAATTTGATTTATCTGGAGTCGGCAAAACGCTTGAATCCCAGACAGGCTAGATGGGCCTTGTTTTTCACGCATTTTAATTTTGTGGTCTCTTTTCTTCTGGGCACTAAGAATGTTAAGGCAGACGCTCTTTCTAGGAGTTTCTTTGCTGATTCTCTTAATGTGACCTAGCCTACTACCATCCTAGGTGAGGGGTAGTTCTTTCTGCCATTTCGCCCGATTTGAGACGCACCTTGGAGGAATTTCAGGAGGATAAACCTGAGCATTGCCCTATGGGAAAATTGTATGTTCCTGACCAGTGAAGAAAGAGAGTGATGTCTGAAGTTCATTGCTCCGCATTGGCTGGTCATCCAGGTATTTTTGGTACCAGAGATTTGGTAAGTCGGTCTTTTTGGTGGCCCGCCTTATCTCGTGATGTCAGGAATTTTGTGCAGTCCTGTGGGACTTGTTCTCGGTCTAAACCTTGTTCTCGTTCTAGTGGGTTGCTGATGCCCTTGCTGTTGCCCAAGAGGCCATGGACTCATATCTCAATGGATTTTATTTCTGATCTTCCTGTTTCTCAGAGAATGTTATCTGGGTGATTTGTGATAGATTTTCGAAGATTTTTTTTTTCAGCATCTTTTTTTGCTGTTTCTTAGCATAGTTATTGACACCCATTTGCTGCAAAAAAAAATTACTGGCCAGGTATTTGAAAGTGGGGTATCTCCGTCACACGGATCACACAAGTTCGCTCCAAAATCAGCCATTTGTAGTGAACGTGGAAAATATTGTGCTCCATCTAAAATAGGCAAAGCGCGTGGCAAGGGACAGGGAAGTGAACATGATAGTCATGGTGCATGTTGGTTGGATAGCGGATAATGCTTCCAGTCATTTTGCCGCCACCACCTCCACCACCCTGTCTTCCACACGGTCAAGTCTGAGTAGCCTTGAGTCTGTACCGCATATTCCTCACCCTGAACCTCCTTCCTTCCACCATGCCGAGTTCCCGGAAACAACTGATCCCACACTTGGACACTCTGAAGAGCTTTTCCATTTATAGATTCTGGCCTCTCGCCCGGTCCACTTGAAGCGGGGCAAGAGGAGATATCATGTAGGGATGCCAAATATTTGAGCAGCCACGGTCACACAAAGGCGACGGTGGGAAAGTGTCACAAGAGATGGTCGATGATGAGACACAATTGCCAGAAAGTCATGAGGAGGACCAGAGTGCGGAAGTGGAGGACGAGGTGGTGGATGATATAGTAACTGACCCAAGCTGGCAGGATAACATGCAAAGCGAGGACAGCAGCACACAGGGGGGAGGGAGGCGTAGCCCCCAACAGGCAGGAAGAAGCAGTGTGGTGGCCGCTGACAGAAGGCGGGCAACCGTTCACCGTAACACCAACACGACGGAAGTTGCCAGTCCAACTGTTAGGTCTTTCCAAGTCTGGTTGTTTTTTAAAGACTTTTCCAATAACTCCAAAAGGACCATTTGCACCACCTGCCATGCCAGCATCAGCAGGGGTAGCAAAACTAACAGCCTGACCACCACCAGCATGATCAGGCACATGGCAGCAAAGACCCCGACTTTGTGGGCCGAACCCCAGGGTCCATGAACAGTGTCTGCGGGTGACAACACTGCTTCTTTCGTGTTGTGCGTGAAAGCCAATCCCATGTCCATGGTGCATGCGAAAATGCCTCCTGCTCTGCACCGGCCATTGCACACACTCAACTACCACCATCAAGCACGTCCACATCCTTATCCCAGCGCAGCGTTCATTTGTCAATACCCCAGTCCTTGGAATGCAAGTGCAAAAACGCATCCAAGGCCACACTACTAAGGATGACGTGCATAAAAAAAAAGCATTACTGGCTATCGCAATGCAAGCGTACGCAACAACATTGGGTGTGGCTTGTTTAAATTAAAAATTCGCCAGGAAATAGCATTTGCATATCGTCCGCAACCACATCCATGCGTTTGGATTTGGTTGCGGATGATACGCTGCGGACTCAACCACAAATGTGAACCTAGCCTTAGAGATGGAATCGCGGGTTTTCAAAGGTTGTCATGGTCACCCAAGTTCAAATAATAACCTCCAGGAATGCCAGCTATGGAGTCCTGTTAAACCATACCAGTAACATGATCTACAAGGTGTTCAGTCAGTGTAACGGCTCGCTCACATTGGCATGTAGATTATATAAATATCCCATAGACATATAATTTCACAAGCCCCCTATGTATAATAAGTAGTGATGGACGAGCACTAAAATGCTCGGGTGCTCGTTGTTCGGGTCGAACAAATTGGAATACTCTGGTACTTGGACAGAACAACGAGACCAATGTAAGTCTGTGGGAGACCCAAGCATTTTTACCGTGATCCCCCCGTGGGTCCTTTTAGGCTCTAAAAATATCTGAAAATTATGGAAACACTGCTCAAATGACATGGGGACATCATGGGGATCGCTCCTGGAAGCATTCCTGACTCCTAGTTCACAGCTTTAAACAATTTTTTTTCAGTTTCATGCCATTTTTACCAGTGCACCATAAAACATACCAAAAGGAAACCAAAACGGATTTTGCTGGGAAATATGTTAAGGTACATCCTTTCCAGATTAATGACTTGTATATAAGGCAAAATAAATAATCCCTAACAAAATGTTCCTCCCCCACCTGGGCTATGTTCCGACGCAGATTTTGGAAGCGTTTTTCAACTTTAACATTGCTTTCAACCAATACAAATGCATTCACTGGGAAATATAATTGTAACATTTAACAACCCTAGCTGGCCATGTGGTGTGTGACACATAAGCAAACACATCTTGTTTCATTTATGAAGGAGGGACTGTTAAAGCCACAGAGCCTATTTTTACAGGGGCATCAGGCAGCATTAATCTGCTTAAAGAGCCATTATTAAAAAGTGGGTCTCCTAAACTGTTGTAGCCTATGCAGTGAGTGGATGGGCTGCCAAGAATTACGACGCACCCCAATACCCTTTTCACGAGATGTCCAGGAGGGCCTCCATAAAAAATGTTGCATTGAATGCAACGCCTGCCCTGCTACCAAGTCATATGCACCCCAATACGCCTTTGAACCCACATACTGAATGGGCCCAGGAAAATCCACTTTACATTATGCATTTTGTACTCCCGTACTCTTTTCTTATGCATTGACAGCAAGGCTTGCCCTGCTGCCAAGTCATATCACCCCAATAAGCTTTTGAACCCACATACTGGAAGGCCACATGAAAACCCACTTCACAGTCTTCAGTTGGTCCTTCCAAACAGTTTCCTTATGCATTGAATGCAAGGGCCGCCTTGACCCAAATTTTCAAGCACCACAATCCCCCCTTGGATGAAATATGGACGAGGGCCTCCTAAAAAAAAATGTCCCATTACAAAGAAGCGGGTCTCCTAGACTCGTAATGCCCATACACGCAGGGCAGAAAAAAATGTCCCCATGGGGGGGTACCGTTCTTAAAAGTCTAATATGGACATCATAGACACCCTTGCCAAAAATTGGACTGCTTTTGGCAGCATGGAAGACGTTAAACCTGGTCATCTAGTGGCGGAGAAGGAGGAGACATTGATGAAGGCTTCAGTAAACACTAGGCCCAATGTAATGGAGCAGGTCTCCTAGACTTGTTACACCCATACACGCAGTGCATGGCCTGACAAACAATTCCCCATGGGGGTTATATTTTTTAATAGTATACTGTGGGCATCTTAGACACCCTTGCCAAAAATTGGGATGCCTTTGGCAGCATGGAAGATGAGAACCCTGGTGATCTTCTGCCGGAGAATGAGGAGACATTGATGAAGGCCTCAGTAAACACTAGGCCCAATGTAAAGGAGCAGGTCTCCTAGACTTGGAACGCCCATACACGCAGTGCATGGCCTGGCAAACAATTCCCCATGGGGGTTACATTTTTTAAAAGTATACTATGGGCATCTTAGACACCCTTGCCAAAAATTAAACTGCCTGTAGCAGCCCAGAACATGTTAACCCTGGTGATCTAGTGGTGGGTAATGAGGAGACATAATGAGAAATCATACTGAAATGCAACAAATAAATAAAAAATGTGAATCCAGCTATGAAAGAAAATAACAAAAGGGTGGGGCGAACACAGATTCATAGATATGAAGCCAGAATGTGTTCAATGAGATATATTTGTCCCTAGCAACAGCTCAGAGACAGGCATATAAATAAACATATTGTGACTTTTGCATCATGGAATACGTTACCCCTGTTCTACTGGTTGTGGATGATGAGGATGAGGATAAGGAGGAGGATAGCACCAAACAGACCCAATCAGGAAGCGAATAACCATGTGTGATTGTGAAGAGGTGCATGAGAATACACCTCCCCAACCAACCAAAAAAATTATTTGAGGTTATGTTCGGATGTTTTCATTCGGTGTTGTACAGAAGTCTTGGCCAATCCAGTCCTTGTTCATTTTGATAAGAGTCAGCCTGTCAGCAGTGTCAGTGGCTGATGCACTTATCTGTTATAATTCCTCCAGAGGCACTAAAAACCCGCTTTGACAGAACATTAGCAGCAGGGCAGGCCAGGACCTCCAAGGCGTAGTTCATACCACATGTCCAGCTTGGATACCCAATAATTAAAAGGCACAGAGGAATCCCATAGGACGTTTGTACGATCTGCAAGGTAATCCCTCACCATCTTCCCAAACATTGCACTTCCTGGGACTCCACCCCTTGCCTCTGTGGCGGCACGATGTGAGGGTCTGAGAAAACTGTCCCAGAACTTTGCCATTACTCCTCTGCCTGAGCAGGATTGGACTTCTGTCTCTCTCGCTTGGACTCCTTGCTGTACAACGAACTCTGATGTCTGCTGCCGGAGTTCTCACATGGGAATTTTTTCAGCAATTTCGCTACAAGGGCCCACTGGTACAGCAACATTTTTGTACACCTCTCTGCCTCTGGAAGAAGAGATTGAAAGTTCTCCTTGTAGCGTGGGTCTAGAAGTGTCACCAACCAGTAATGAGTGTCCCCGAAAATTTTTACAATGCGAGAGTCATGGGAAACGCAGCACAACATAAAGTCAGTCATGCGTGCCAGGCTACTAACAGGCAAGAATTCCGTGTCTTCACCAATAGGACGACTAACCGTGGTGTCCTCCTCCTCCTCCTCCCTGTCCTCAGGCCATCCCCGCTGAACAGACAGTATGACAGCTGTGCTTGTAGTACCGTCTATAGCACATGAAAGTAGCTCCTGCTCTTCCTCCTCCTCCTCGTCTACCAATCCACGTTGCGACAACATGAGGCTGGGCTGAGTGTAATCGCCCTGTCTGGTTCCTAGCTCCATGTCCTTGTGCTCTGCCTGCAATGCATCATCTTTAATTGTGAGCAGAGGTTTTCAGAATGCTGACAAGCGGGAAGGTGACACTAATGATGGCGTCATCGCCGCTCACTATCTTGGTGCAGTCCTCAAAGTTCTGGAGGATGGTACATATGTCTAACATCCATGTCCACTCCTGAGGTCTTATGTGTTGAGTCGCAACTGAATATCGACGTCCTTGTTGATGCTGGTAGTCAACAACTGGTCTCTTCTGCTCACAAATTCTTTCCAACATATGCAGTGTAGAGTTCCAATGCATGGGGACATCACACACCAGTCGGTGAGCCGGAAGATGCAAACACTGCTGAAGTCCAACAAGTGCTGCTGAAGCCGTAGCTGACTTTCTAAAATGGGCAGACAGACGGCGTACTTTCACTAGCAGATCCGGCAGCTCCGGGTACCTTTTGAGAAAACTATGAACCACGAGGTTAAGCACATGAGCCAGGCAAGGTACGTGTGTGAACTCACCTTGCTCACCAGGTTCCGGCCATTGTCACACACGACCATGCCTGGCTGTAGGTTCTGCGGTGTAAGCCAAATATCTGACTGCTCTTTCAGCGCTGTCCACAACTATTCTGCATTGTGCCATTTGTCGCCTATGCAGATTAGCTCCAGCACAGCCTGTTGCCGCTTGGCTGAGGCAGTGCTGCAGTGCTTCCAGCTTCTGCCTGATGTGTTTATTTCAGAGATGGAGGCTGAAAAAGAGGAGGAGGTGCAGGAGCTGTAGACTGTGGGAGCAACCCTGATTGACGTAGGGCCCACAATCCTCGGCTTTTGGAGGATGTGTTCCATCCCAAGGTCCGACAGGGTCCCAGCTTCCACTATATTAACCCAGTGTGCCGTCAGTGAGATGTACCGTCCCTGCCCACAGGCACTTGTCCAAGTGTCCGTGGTTAGGTGGACTTTCCCAGTAACAGCATTGTTGAGGGCACGGGTAATGTTGTGGGACACATGCTGGTGTAATGCAGGTACGGCACAACGAGAGAAAGAGTGGGGACTGAGTTCCTTGGGACGGCCGCCGCCATCAGGTGGTGAAAAGCTTCCATCTCAAAGAGCCTAAAAGGCAACATTTCGAGCGCAAGCAGATGAGAAATGTGCGAATTAAGTACTGTGGCCTGTGGGGCATTGGCTGCGTATTTCCGCTTGCGTTCCAATGACTGGGGTATAGACAACTGAAGGCTCGGCTGGAACAAGTGGGTCACCCTCCCAGGGCCGTGGGGTACTCGGTACCGGGCCGGTGTCAGGGGGATGTGTCACAGCAGCAGTGACCCGGTCCGTGGCCCTGGGTGCCCAAGTAATCAGGGGTGTTGAATAGTGGTTTGTAGTTAATGGAATAGTTCGTGATGCCACCTGTGGTGTTCGGCAAGTGGGATGTTGGGAAGACGCTGCATGCAGATCCTCTGGGGCTGGTGGTGTGTTGCAGCCAAGATGGTGAAGCTCCCCACAGGTGGAGCTGTAGCCCCAGGGCAGTGTAGATGTAGGGGCAGAGGAGAGGTGCAGGCGGTGTACAAGCTGATACCCAGATGTAGTGGTACAGGGTGTGTTGGCGCAGGAATAATTGGAGGACACCAGGGTGTGCAGTTCCAAAGCTTTACTCACAGGCTGTAGCACACACAGATGCCTGCCTCCGTGCTGTGTTCTCCGGGTCAGGGACTCAGTCAACCTCCAGATCAGATGGAATGCTCCCTTCCAACACTCCACCAACATGTGCCTTTCTGAACGTCTCCTCTTATAGCGCCTTTAAGTGTGAAGTACTCCTAGTACTGAGTTACACTGGAGTGCCTCCTGACAGATGTTCCCAAGAACTCTACTTGTACGGCAGACAGCTGTAGCCTGCTTCGGGGACTCCTCTCTCCTGAGTCCCGGCACACTATTCACATTGCTGCTGTGCCCCCAAGTCTTAGATGGCAGTAGTGCATTTACAGCCCACTACTCCACCGGTGTCTGCTGCAGGACCTTCAGTATCTATACTACCTCGGGGACCGGGCCCCGAACTTGCGCTTAAAACTTCTAGGCAGGGTTCTCCTCTAACCCACGTCCTCTCTGCTCCCTTTTACTCCTTCGTTCCATACTAATCCCTCTCTCTCATAGAAGATCAGGTTTCAGTCCAATGTCTTTCTCCTTCTTTCCTTTCCTGTGCCAGCTGGCTCAGATCACTGAGGCAGCTGCAGCACTCCTTCCTCCATCCCTCTTCCAGGGATCCTCACGCCTCTCCGAGTGACTCTCTCTTCTGCTGACTGACTGACATAAAACCTAAACCTTCCTGCTCTTTATGTATTCTAAACTCCACCCGCCTCCCCGCACGTTTCGCGTTCCAAGCAGGGAGCCACCAAAGGTGCTCTGCTACACTCCAAGCAGGGAGCCGCAATGTGGCTTTGCTGAACTACCATGTTGTGTGGGATGCGAGTGTTGGAGCGTGGTTAGGAGCCTCCAACTCACCTGGATGGTGGGGTACCACACCTCAGGAGGAGGTGCAGTACCTCTGTGGCAACTGAATCCTCAGGGGCGCCACACAAGGACGTGGACGGGCTTGATGACTGTGCTGCTTTCCTTGCTCTGCATGTCCTCCTGCCAGGTTGGGACAGTCACTGTAATCCACCACCTCATCTTCCACATCTGCACCCTGCTTCTCCTCCTGACTTTCCAGCAATTGTGTCTCATTGTGGTACTCGCAGGTACGCAGGATGCAGTGACGAGGCGCGAGACGGTTTAGTGCTTTTAGTATTAACGTTTATAGGCCTAGAGGTAACTGTCCTCAGTTGTAGCCTAACCAACCAAAGGGGTAACAAGAATTGCCCTCGCAGGGGCTCTATACAAGCAAACACTAACGGGGTAGAACACGACGACGTCCGGCAAGAGCCGGTCACTTTAGGGCTGTGGTATGGCCGACTACGGGTCCTTAATTATACATTATAGACAACTTAGTCATACAGATGTCCCTCGCCGTTCGGGATGGTGGTCTTTCTGCGTAGCAGTCGCTGGGCCCAGTTGCTGAAGCGTTGACGAAGTCTTCGAGCGATGACACTGGAGCACCACAGGCCCCGGAGGAGTCCTTAGACGGATGGGCCACAGCCCCCGGACTGGGGAAAGTGGCAGCGATGTGGGGTGGCGAGGGGCAGGCCACCGGCGCAGCTACCAGCTGCGACGGGGAATCCGTGGCGAGCAATGGCCCCGCCCTTGCCACGGACCGGAGTAGGACAGTGGTGGCCGCAGGTGGCACTGGACTTGCCGCGGCCACGGGTAGGAGCAGGGCGGCCACGGGTGGCAGGAGACAGGCCGCAGCCGCGGGCCGGAGTGAGGCAGCAACGGCCGTGAGCGACCGCGGGCAGGCCGCAGCCACGGGCAGAGGCGAGGCGGCAGCGGCCGCGAGCTGAGGTGAGGCGGCCGCGGGCAGAAGCGGGGCAGCGGCTCTTGGACGGTCGTCCCTCTGATGTCCTCGAGGAACGTCTCTCCTGGCTCTGATAAGTCGCTCTGGTTCTCAGTCGCTCCCACGGTCTCCTCCTGCTTCAGTCCCAGTCTGCTGACTCACGGTGACTAGCGTTCCCCGCCCCTTTTATACTGGCTCCTCCCCCAGCCCATCTGTCCATCTCAACAGTCCATCCCTGAACTCTGTCCCCCGGGAACAGTTTCCCCCGGAACCTAGGTGACGGTCCCCTTGGTTCCGGCCCGGACACTCGGCGGGGGCCCTTCTTCCCACATCATCATCATCATCCACCTCAGGTGACTGTGCCTGCTCAAAGATTTGTGCATCGCTACATGGAATATCATCTTGCCCTGCTTCAAGTGGAGCGGGTGAGAGGCATGAATCTCCAAATGGATAACTGAACAGCTCTTCGGAGTGTCCGAGTATTGTATCAGTTGTCTCAGGGCACTCGGCATGGTGGGAGGAAGGAAGATCAGGGTGAGTAATATCCGCTCCACAGTCACGGCTACTCAGACTTGACCGTGTGGAAGACGTGGTGGTGGTGGTGGCGGCTAACTGACTGGAAGCATTAGCCACTATCCAACCAACAACCGTTTTACACTGCTCTGGATTCAATAGTGGTGTGGTGCGGTTCCCTAGAAACTGAGACAGGAAGGTCGAGCGCGCAAATGTGGGTCTTTGCTTGGCCCACTTTCTGCTTGACCACGGCCTCGTCCTCTGCATGCACCATCAGCATCACATCCACTTCCCTGTCCCTTGACCCTTGCCTTGCCCATTTTTAAAAGGACTACTGAAAGATTTCAAAACCTCAATACAAATGGATTTCTTGTGAGAAAAATTAGATGTAATAAGTATGCCTGCAAAGCAAACAATTTTCCACCACAGATACACCAGGCCTCAGCCTGAGATAGCAGACTGTATTAATTTTTTATTATTTTTTGGATACAAAAGACTGCTGTATATAACGACTGTGACAGCCAGGCCCAAAAAAGGAAACCAATGTTAACTGGCCAAACTCTCACCACGCACAGATAACAGCTGGCACAAAGATACCACACCAAAAAATGGGTGGCCTTTTTTATTTTCTTGGGGCCTAAATACTGCTTTATTGAAGCAAAACTAACAGCCAGGCACAAAAGAGAAAAAAGCTGTAAATTGGCCAAAATTTCACCACGTACAGATAAGAGCTGGCACAAAGAAACCGCCCCAAAAAATGGGTGGCCTTTTTTTGGGCCTAAATACTGCTTTATTGAAGCAAAGCTAACAGTCAGGCAAAGCTCAAAACTGGCCAACATTTCAGCACGCACAGATATGATATATGCAATGCTCTATATGCAAACATACAGTGCCTGCAGGCCTTATACAGATGTGTATACAGTGACGTACACTCCCCTGCCTGCCTAACACTGGAACCAATATACTTCAGAATTGGTCCTTAGAAGGACTGTTGGTTTAGCTGGATGTGAGTATTTAGGATGGTAGGCCCCACACTAACTAAGAAATCCCCAATTCTGACTCTATCAAGGCAGCCGCTCTCCCTACACTCTCTCAGTCCGGAGATGAATGCGGCGAGCAGGGTGGCGTCCGGTCCCTTATACCCCTGATGATGCTGTGCGACCAGCCAATCAGTGCACGACCACAACAAATGGCTGCAGCGTTTCATGTCCTGGCAGACAATCCCTGCACCGTGATTGGGTTTCTAATGTCCGCCAAAATTGGGCTGAGACCCGAATTCCCGCCGACTAATCCCGGAAATACTCAGTGCTCGCTGAGTACACCGAGCACAGTGATACTCGGGCGAGTACCAAGTAGTGGCGAGCATGTTCGCTCATCACTAATAATAAATTTTCACCCTGAAATGCCTTTCATGTGGCACTAAAGGGTGTTTAGCAGTGATAAGCGAGTGTATTCATTTCTATTCGCTATTTGCACGGATAGTACATTCATCGGGTTACCCATTACATTTCGAGTATTTGTCTACTCGCCTCGCTATCTTCGGATGTCCCACCCTGCAGCTTTGGAGCCTCCTTTGCAGCCACTAAACATGCTGGGCTTCTTAACCAATCACTGTAATGCCGTAGACATCTTGGTTGTGGCATTACTGTGATTGGCTGATCGCCCAGCGTCATAGGGTCTATTGAAGCCCTGCCGCCGCCATTTTGCGCACATTGCATCCAGAGCCTACTTTCTACAAGCATAGGGAGAGATCGCTCAGGTGCTAGGGAGAGTCTTTAGGCCTCTTGATAACACAAAAGCCCTTTTCAGGGCTCCCTGCAGTGTATACTAGGTCAGTGTAGAGTAGGGAGAGAGAGATACTCGAGCAGGGACAGTCTAAAGGAGCCACTAGCTCCATAATGCCACCAAAAAATAGCTCTTTTCATAGCTGAAAACACACAACAAAGTCAGAGTACAGGGAGAGAGAGATTGTGTATTACGTAGGGAGAGGTGAAAGTGTTCTTCCAGTGTCCATCACAGCTCTCGTTAGAGGCAAAGCAACATTTTATCAGTACACAGAGTACTAACATTTAGTGCTGCCTTTTTCTTCTTTTCTTTTTTTTTTTTTCTTTTAAAGCATCCGTCTATTTTTCCTGCTGTTTTTGGAGTCAGAGCCTGGTTTCTGCTGTCCATATTAGTTAACTTAAAAAGGCATTAAGTGCCCTACACTAAGCAGTACTCCAAACAATTCCTACTTCCTGCTACCAAGCATGCACTAGGCCATTTTCCACCGCTGTTTTTGAGGTCAGAGCCTGGCTTCTGTTATCCACACTAGTCCACTTAAAAAGGTGTTAAGTACCCTATGTAAAGCAGTAGTCCAAACATTTCCTACTGTCTGCTACTAAGCGCACCAGGCCATTTTGCCTGCTGTTTCTGGGGTTAAAGCCTGCCTTCTGCTGTCCACATTAGTACACTTTAAAAGGCAGTTAGTGCCCTACACAAACCAGTAGTCCAAACATTTCCTACTGCCTGCTACCAAGTACGCAACAGGCCATTTTCCCCGCTGTTTTTGTTGTCACAGCCTGCCTTCTGATCTCCAAATTAAACCAATTAAAAAGGCAGTTAGTGCCCTACACAAACCAGTAGTCCAAACATTTCCTACTGCCTGCTACCAAGTACGCAACAGGCCATTTTCCCCTCTGTTTTTGTGGTCACAGCCTGCCTTCTGCTCTCCAAATTAAACCACTGAAAAAGGCAGTTAGTGCCCTACGCAAAGCAGTAGTGGAAACATTTCCTACTGCCTGCTACCAAGCACACACCAGGCAATTTTCCCTGCTGTTTTTGGGGTCAGAGCCTGCTTTCTACTGTCCACAGTAGTCCACTTGAAAAGGCGGTTAGTGCCCTACACAAACTAGTAATCCAAAAATTTCCGACTGCCTGCTACTAAGCACTCAAGAGGCCATTTTCCCTGCTGTTTTGGGGGTCAGAGCCTGGCTTCTGCTGTCCACATTAGTCCATTTAACAAGGCCTTAAAGGGAATCTGTCACCTGAATTTGGCAGGCTATTTAAATGACTTCTGTCCGGTCCGATGGGCGGTGTTTCCTATCCATTCCTCCTCCCCATCCTTGGCCGCCGTCCGCAATTTCTTATGGAATTTAAGTAGGTGTACGTCATAGTCCACGTGTGCGCAATGCAATCTTGCCTCGCACACGCGCAGTATGCTTTGCCCAACTGCGGGCAAAGCCTAAAAGCATTACTGCGCACGCACTGGTTAACTATGTCCCGGAAGTATTTTGCTGTGTTCCGGGACATAGTTAACCGGCGCTTGCGCAGTAATGCTTTTAGGCTTTGCCCGCAGTTACCTGTGCAGTTTTACCTGTGAACTTTGGGAGGTTGCTTAACATTGCCCCCAGCGGTATAAACACTTTACTATGGGATTGGACTGAGCGGGTCAAGGGTATGTTGAGGATGCACCCCAAGATCCCCGCAATGCAGGCAGAGATTGCCATGATTGCCCTGAATGGAGAGGAGAGGTGCTCCATTACGTTCCAGCCCCCGCATGAGCGAGACACCTTTACTAAGGTGTTACAAATCCTAGAGGAAATGCACGGGGACCCCACGGACATTGGAGAATTGCGTATGTGCATGTTTAGCCATGTCCAGAGAGAGAAGGAGTCTGTGACCCAATACATGAACGCGCTGCAGGAGATCCTGCAATCACTAAGTGGGATGACGTAGGCGTAGGACCCCCTGACATCGTTCTGAGAGACCAGCTAGTGCATGTTTTAGAGATGTGCTGCTTAAACAGGACTTGCGAGGGCGCTTGCGTGTTAATCCACGGATATCCTTTCTGGTAGTGGGGCAGAAGCGCAGGCACGTGAGCAGGAGCAGAGGATGACAGTCCCGACGGGAAAGGTCTGGAGCGGGGAGGTATCTGTTTCACTGGCAACTGAACCAAGTTGGATGTGAGAATGAAGCGATGGCCGAGGGACCACCACAATGCAGGGAGACTACGGTACACAAGATGAGGTGCAAACAACAAAGGGTTAATTTATTTACAGGCAAGGAATGCAGTGTTAGGAAAGTGTAAACAGGGGTATGCAATGACATAAAACAATTTACAAAAGTGATATTCTCTAGCTGGGCCGTACAAATGGCACCAACTAGTACAGATCAGTGTATTCTTTCAAAAGGCAAAACAATACAATAAAGTACAGTATGCTGCTACTCTAACTGTAGCCTGACTGGCCGCTGCTACTTCGGCCGCACGGCTACCGTGCTCTGTCTATTGCAGCCTATCCTAAGCCCTAAACATGTGCGCACACAGGGTTAACACTCACAGTAAAGTTGGTGTCTCAGTTCCTTCCTGGGGGCCCCCTGCAGTTCTCTGCAAGATGATGCGATGTCCTCCCTGGAAGCTGTGTGCAACGTGGTCTTGTCCTTGTGTGACGATTCCAAACCTGTTCCTAGAAACGGTGAACTCCCTCTTCTGAATTCCTTCCTTGTAGATTTTCATGGTTCCTCGCAGTAACACCGGAAAACCACCTTCATTATCCCCAGAAGGGTATACACAATCCCACAGGTTCAGTCAGTTCTAAGCTGCATGTTTTTTCTCCTCATGTCAGTCTCCTGCAGACTCCCAGCTTCAAACACTCACTGGGAAAACTGCCCCTCCCCTCTCCATAGCTGGAAGAGCAAACCAAAGCAGTGTTTTGAAGGGTAGAATCGAATGTACCATTGCATCAGCCAAGGGGGTGCTGTCTCTTAAAGGGGCAGCGTGTCTCTGCTGTCCATAGCAATGTCAGCCCCTTACAAGAACTCCAGAAGAAAATCCAGGACATGCAAGAGGAATGGTCCGATTTAAGAAAGAAACCTTCAGTACCCCTGGACCCTTCCAGAAGCAGAACTAGTCCCGAACCTCGCCAGGTAACAAGACAGCCTCACGCAGAGAGGCAGCCAATCTGTTTCACCTATGGAGACACTGGACATTATGCTCGAGGATGCGCGCACTGGGAAAGATCTCTCCAACGCCGTCCGTTAAACTAGTGGGCTCCGTGGCTGGGAGACACTTCCCCGTAGCCTGAGCAGCCAGGAAGGAGAGAAAAGTCCTACAAGTTTAGTTTCCCTGAGTCCTCTCATTTGGGCCAAAATATATGGTCAGGCTGTCCGCTGTTGAGTTGATACCGGCTCTCAAATAACCACTGTGCCTGAGACTTATTTCCGAAGATATTTCCCCGAGGCGATGCGACCTGAATGGAGCCCAGTGATCAAATTGATGGTGGCCAGCTGCCCATCCCGGTCGCAGGGGTGGTCTGGATGCAAATCACTGTGTGGCAAAGATGTGGGCCGGAAAGGAGTCGTGTTGACCACTGAGGACTATGGCATTGGTCCCCCTGTGACTTTAGGAATGAACATGTTGAAAGAACTCGGGAACATCCTGCTCAACGAGTCGGCCAATGTGTTTCTGAATCGATAAAGCCCTCACACCCCTCAGAGGAAAGTGGTCCAACAGTTGATATGGGTGGCCAAGGCCCAAGATATGTCGAGTGAAGGAAAAACATTGGGTAAGGTGGTCATTCCGCCAACCTAGTCTTACCACCAGGTCAGACTGTGCTCACTCTGCCCTTCTGAGTCTGTACCCTTCTTGAAGGAGTAGAAGTTCAGATCGAGCCAACTTTTATGGATCAGCTACCTCCAGGGCTCCTCACTGCGTGGACGTTAGCCATTGTTCATGACGGTAATCTACCGGTGCGATGTGTCAACCTAGGAGAAGACGATCTCACACTCTCTCGCAAGAGTGAAGTAGCACAGATAATGGATATGCAGGAAGAGCTGCTTCCACCAGAGGCCGTTCAGTTGGCTGTAACAGTGGCCGTAACGGTGTCCTCCGATCAATCATCCAATCACCTAAAAGAAGGAAGCCGAATCCTGAAGCAGATGCGGGCCGAGCTAACAGAACTCTCACCCCAACAGGTACAACAAGTGGAGGCAGTACTTGAGTGATATCAGGATGTTTTTGCTCATGACGATGATTTTGGGTGTACCACAGCCATCACCTATGAGATTCCAAAGGGAAACACTGCACCAATTCGGGAGCGATATCAACAAATTTGTTGGTGAAAACAGATGAAAACACAAACACAGACAGAAAGACAGGCAGAGCAAACGATGGGGCCCAACTAGATAGGAAAGGACAAAAAAGATGCTGGCTTCAATCCGCAAAAACCCTACCAAAAATGTCCCAACACGTCTGATAGGAGAAACGGCCCTGAAGTCACTAGACTTCAAAATCCCTATATCAGCACTCCGATATATTCTGAAGACAGAGCAAAAGAGATTTAACCGATCAGGGACAAAAATGGAAATTCAGCAGAGCCCCAGCTGGGACTGGCAGAACACAAAACTAAGCAGATCAGACAAAATCTCATGGAACAATAACAGAGCAAAACTTAGCTTTAGAAGACAGGAACTGAACTGGAGGCCAGAGCTCAGAGCAGAGAAATCACCAGCAACCCTACAGGGCGTCGGCTGCCTTATATCCACTCAGAGATTCCGGATGTCCAATCGCAATCCACCTGTTCAGGTGACAGGTTTCTCCCATCCAAATCAGTTTCACCACCTTCTTTCACCAGCAGAGGGAGTTCATCGGACATCAAAGGTGATCGAGAAAATGAGCTCACAACAGTAGACTACCGGAAATTGAACGCCTGCACCGTGCAAGACTCGCACCCACTACCGAGAATCAAAGAATCATTGTCTGCCCTGGGAAAAGCGAAGTACTTCTCGTCATTGGATCTAGCCAGTGGATATTGGCACGTTCCCATGTCTAAGCATGACCAGGCGAAGACAGCATTCATACTGCCTATGGGATTGTTCAAATTCAATCGGATGCCTTTTGGCCTTATCAAAGCACCCGGAAGCTTCCAATGATTGATGGAGTGATGTTTGGGAGACTTGAACTTTGAAGCTACCCTCATCTATTTGGATGACATCATTGTTTATGCAGCCACCTTTAAGGAGCACCTGCAATGACTGGAACAAGTGCTGAGCCGGCTACAGAATCACGGTCTGAAAGTGAAACCCCAGAACTGTCAAATCTTCCACAAGCAGATTGAATATCTGTGGCATATTGTATCTGCTGAAGGAGTGAGACCGTCGCATGAGAAGATTGCAGCAGTACAGGACTGGCCCATCCCGAAAACCGTGAAGGATGTCCAGGCCTTTCTGGGACTTATCGGGTACTATCGACGGTTGGTGAAAAACTTCACTCGTATTGCTAATCCGCTGCTGGAGTTGTTGAAAGGGGTGCTGTCCAGCGCAAAGAATTGGACCATCCAGTGTGGAGATAGCTAGGAAGAAGCTTTCTGAGCAATAAAAATGGCCCTGACTGAAGCCCCAGTGTTGGCCTATGCAGACTTCTCTCAACCCTTCATCCTTCACACTAACGGAAGCCTGCATGGACTAGGCACTGTATTGTCACAAATGCGGGACTGAAAAGAGTGAGTAATTGCTTATGCAAGCCAGTCCCTCCGCGGCTGTTAAAAAAATCCAGATAATTACAGTTATTTCAAGCTGAAACTACTGGTGTTGGTGTGGGTCAAGACTGAGAAATTCGCTGAGTACCTGTCTGGTTCTGAAGTCTTGGTACGCGCCGATAGCAATCCTCTGGCCCACCTGAAAACGCGACACTGGCAACAAAATAAATAAAGAGGATGGGGGAACTACAATACCCAGAGAGATTAGCAAAATTAGGATTATTTAGTCTAGAAAAAAGACGAATGCGGGGCGATCTAATAACCATGTATAAGTATATAAGGAACGTGACGGTCACAAGGAGGCATGCTCTGCGTCTGGAGGAGAGAAGGTTTTTCCACCAACATACAGTCATATGTTAAAGTTTGGGCACCCCTATTAATGTTAACCTTTTTTCTTAATAACAATTTTGGTTTTTGCAACAGCTATTTCAGTTTCATATATCTAATAATTGATGGACTCAGTTATATTTCTGGATTCAAATAAGGTTTATTGTACTAACAGAAAATGTGCAATCTGCATTTAAACAAAATTTGACCGGTGCAAAAGTATGGGCACCTCAACATAAAAGTGACATTAATATTTCGTAGATCCTTCTTTTGCAAAAATAATAGCCTCTAGTCGCTTCCTGTAGCTATTAATGAGTTCCTGGATACTGGATGAAGGTATTTGTGACCATTCCTGTTTACAAAACAATTCTAGTTAAGTTTGATGGTCTCCGAGCATGGACAGCCCGCTTCAAATCATCCCACAGATGTTCAATGATATTCAGGTCTGGGGACTGGGATGGCCATTCCAGAACATTGTAATTGTTCCTCTGCATTAATGCCTGAGTAGATTTGGAGCGGTGTTTTGGATCATTGTCTTGCTGAAATATCCATCCCCTGCTTAACTTCAACTTCGTCACTCATTCTTGCACATTATTGTCAAGAATCTGCTGATACTGAGTTGAATCCATGCGACCCTCAACTTTAACAAGATTCCCGGTGCCGGCATTGGCCACACAGCCCCAAAGCATGATGGAACCTCCACCAAATTTTACTGTGGGTAGCAAGTGTTTTTCTTGGAATGCTGTGTTTTTTTGCCTCCATGCATAACGCCTTTTTGTATGACCAAACAACTCAATCTTTGTTTCACAAGTCCACAGGGCCTTCTTCCAAAATGTAACTGGCTTGTCCACATGTGCTTTTGCATACCTCAGGTGACTCTGTTTGTGGCGTGCTTGCAGAAACGGCTTATTTCGCATCACTCTCCCATACAGCTTCTCCTTGTGCAAAGTGCGCTGCATTGTTGACCGATAAACAGTCACACCATCTGCAGCAAGATGATGCTGCAGGTCTTTGGAGGTGGTCTTTGGATTGTCCTTGACTGTTCTCACCATTCTTCTTCTCTGCCTTTCTGATATTTTTCTTGGCCTGCCACTTCTGGGCTTAACAAGAACTGTACCTGTGTTCTTCCATTTCCTTATTATGTTCCTCACAGTGGAAACTGACAGGTTAAATCTCTGAGACAACTTTTTGTATCCTTCCCCTGAAAAGCTATGTTGAATAATCTTTGTTTTCTGATCATTTGAGAGTTGTTTTGAGGAGCCCATGATGCCACTCTTCATAGGAGAATCAAATAGGAGAACTACTTGCAAGTGGCCACCTTAAATACCTTTTCTCATGATTTGATACACCTGGCTATGAAGTTCAAAGCTCAATGAGGTTACAAAACCAATTTAGTGCTTCAGGAAGTCAGTAAAAAGTAGTTAGGAGTGTTCAAATCAAGAAAATGATAAGGGTGCCCATACTTTTTCACCAGTCAAATTTTGTTTAAATGCAGATTGCACATTTTCTGTTAGTACAATAAACCTCATTTGAATCCAGAAATATAACTGAGTCCATCAGTTATTAGATATATGAAACTGAAATAGCTGTTGCAAAATCCAAAATTGTTTTAAAGAAAAAGGGTTAACACTAATAGGGGTGCCCAAACTTTAACATATGACTGTAAAAGTGGATTCTTTACTGTTAGGGCAGTGAGAATCTGGAATTCCGTGCCTGAGGAGCTGGTAATGGCGAACTCAGTCGAAGGGTTCAAGAGAGGCATGGATGTCTTCCTGGAGAGTAACAATATTGTATCTTACAGTTATTAGGTTCTTTAGAAGGACGTAGATCTGGGGATTTATTCTGACAGAATATAGGCTGAACTGGATGGACAAATGTCTTTTTTCGGCCTTGCTAACTATGTTACTATGAAACTGGCGGCCCTGGAGCAGAAATGGGTGGCCTGTATGGCCAAGTACCAATACAAGATTGCATATCGAAGAGGAGCTGAGAATACACATGCCAATGCTTTATCCAGAATAACTCACAAGCTGCCTGGACACAACCGGGATGAAGAGCTGGAGGCCAAAGAGATTCCTGGATTTCATAATTCCGCCCGGACGCTGGCGGCAGCGGAGGGACAGATCGGGGAGGCATCCGGAAAATATACACTGGGACGACCTCGTGATGACTGGGTACGGCTGCAGCAGGAAGATGGAGAGCTCACTCAGTTGAGGCAGTGGGTGGCTTTGAAACAACTTCCTAGCCAAAGAGAGAAACTCCCTTTCCCCAGGAACCCTGCAGATCCTACAGCAGTGGAAGAGGCTCCAATTGGAAGATGGCTTGCTGTTTTGGAAAGTGCAGTTATTACAGGAGTGGGGAGTCACCTGGCAAGTGGTGCTTCCATAAAAGTTACTCAGCGAGGTGGCTAGGGAAGCTCATGAGAGAGGGGTGCATTTTGGCCCAGAGAAGACATTCCAGTGGCTGCAGAAGCTGGTCTACCATCCTCGGCTGAAGAATGCAGTAGATGAAGCCTGTCAGCGATGCAGGAACTGTGAACTAGTTAAGCCTCCCAAACAGAGGGCCCCTATGCAGACCATCGTGACTTCTGCTCCTCTAGAGGTGTTAATGATCAACTACTTGACCGTGGGTCCAGCTCACCTGGGATATGAACACTGGTGATGACCGATCATTTTACCAAATTTGCTGTGGTAACTCCGACCAGGAATCAGACTGCTGAGTCGACAGCACACGCCATTTGCAGAGACTTCATCCATGTGTACAGGTGTCTGAAGGAAATTCACTCTGACCAAGGCACCTGTTTTCAAGAATGACTGATGAAGAACTACATCGCCTGTATCAGATTGAGAAGTTCAGGACAAAGCCCTACCATCCACAAGGAAATGGAGCCTGCGCGTGTTTTAATCGGATGCTAATTCAGATGCTGAGGAAGTTGGAGGAAGACAGAAAAGTTTGTTGGCCTGAGTATGTGGCTGAATTAGTCTGGGTGTACAACAGGGTGCACAGTACAACTGGAAACATACCCTACACCCTGCTGTTCGGCCGAAAAGGGCGAGAAATCACTGAACTGGAATTGGATCCAGAGGAGAACTACCGACGGACGGGGGTGTCCACCTGGGTCTGTGAACATCGGTATTGTTTGCAGACTCTCCATTGACTTGTGCAGACCAAGTTTCGGAAGCTTGAACACCATGAGACGACTCCCCTGCGAGGGACAGCTCTCAAGGCCAGAGACAGAGTGTTGGTCTGAGACAAACGTCCTCAAAGCAAATTGGAATACATGTGGGAAGACTGCGGATTGGATCTGATGGTTCTGTCTATGAGATTCAAAGTGAAGGGGAAGAAGACTCCCCCACTTTAGTAGTGCAACGAAACATGCTGCGTCCTTGCTTGTCGCGAGATCCAGATCAACCAGAGAGTGCGCATTGTCGCTGAGACACTCCCTTCTACAGCTTTCGATTTTGAGGAAGAAGAATTCTCCGACCCATCACCTGTCGACCCAGAAAAGGAACAGGAGCCTGAAGCTCCCGAGATGGCCGCTCCATTGAACTTGGGCACGTCACCATCCTTGCCCACACAACCTGACTCCACTACTCAACCTGACTTGCGCTGCACAGAATGGACAACAGCTGGAATACCACCCAACCATTATGAACAAGACCAATTTATTTAGCAGCGAATCATCCAAGAGATGGAAGAGTGTCAACGTTTGCTGCAGGAACTCTCACCCATGGAATGGTGAGCTAAAGAAGAGGAGGAGTGTAAGGAGGAAGACCAGGCCGTGGGTAACTATTCTGTGCCGGGTCCGGAACTGTCGGGGCTGTCTCCTCTGTTGTCCGGAGGAAAGCATAAGGGACCAGACAAACCTTTGCACCTGGAAGTAGGGGGTGTGGATAAGCTGCAGCAGCCACAGTACGGGCGGAAGCAGGCATTCCTGGTGGGAACAGGCAGCGCGTGGCAGGGAGAGAAGTGTGTGTCGTCCCTGGAGTACTACTACTGGACAGCCCCGCTTCCGCGTACCTCCACAGCCACTAGCGGAGGCAGGAGAGAGACGTGCAGTGTGTCCAGTGGTGACTAGAAAACAAGGTGACATAAGCTGCGAGCCTATGAGTACAGTGCACGTGCCACCTAAGAGATAACGGGTGCAGAACAGACGTTTGCGCCCTAACCTGCCAATATAAATTTGCTGGGCTACGTTGGACCCAGATAGTGCTGTGGCCTGCCCAATCTCGGCTGCGTCAATTAATGTACTAGGGGCTCAGTGGAAGGTATCGGAGACCAACCACTGCCACCAGAAGACGGACCCTCGTTGCCCACAAGACCTTATCAGACAAGCATCCTGCCAGCCATTGTTGGTGCCATCATCCATTCAGCAACACCCACGGCCTGAGAAACGACTGTCAGGATAAGTTAATTTAAACGAACTGCCATTATTGAAACCATTGTTCTTCAACACTGCATATGCCTGGTCTTTGAACTGTGCATTCTACCATTTAACTGTTCATTTCCCAATTTAACTGTTTACCTCCCTGCATGGATTATCCCCCTCTTAAAGTAAAGTTGTTAACTCTTGCTCTGCCTTCTGTCTGTCACTGCATCCCGCAACCTGCTCACACAAGCGTGGGCTGATGCGCGCTGGCCAGCAAAGGGAACTGCACCTCAGTGTCCTGTAGCCGGCCCACACTTCTCCATACGAGCGCTGCCCGACGTTTATCTGGACGCATGGTGCTCTCCACGTCACTGTCCCGCTGGAGCATGTGGGTAAGCCTGGTTGCGGCAAGTCTCGGTGCTGCTGCTCTGGGTGCGGAGGGCGCTGCACACCCTTCTGCACTCTCCCTGACGGTGGGAAACTAACTCTTCCTTCACGCGCTTTCTCCTCACGGCCTGGCTTAGCCATGCCCCCTCTCCCCGGGTCATGGGGCCTGTCTGGTCCCCTATACTTTCCCTTGGGCAATATGGGATGCAGCCTCAGCAGTTTTGGACTCGGCATGATGCAGGCACCCACAGCCCGATCTTCCTCCTTACACTACTCACCCCACCTGTGGCTCCAGATGATCGGCGGCTCCTTTCTCTGCTAAGAACCTGCATCCCCTTGGCAGGTCTCCTGGAAATGCTCTTAGGAGGAGCACCCCGCTTCCTGCACATACTTAAAGCAGCAGGGCACCTGTTCTCTATTTGGACTGTCTGTGCTGTGATGCTCTGTGCATAAAAGGCATCCTCCCATTAAGGGAGGTGCCTGGGCAACGTGTTCATTCTTTAGGATTGTTGCCTCCTGCTCAGGCTGCACTCTGCTGTGCTCTGCAATCTGAAGACTGTTTCTTTGCCTAATACTGATACCTCTGTCTCCATAGAATCCTCTGCTGGCAGTTCCCTATCCTGAATCCCTCGAGACACTCCGGATCCCAGTCCAGGCTGACCAAGCCTCTCTTCACGGAACCATCCGTATACCACTACTGGCCGGATCAGCCTTTCTGGGATTATACGGACCTTCCGGGATTCTCTCCACCGACGGAGCCAGTATTCCACAGTCTCCTCTGTCCGGGATTCAAGCATTTAGGCCTCCTGGTGTGGTGACGTGGGAATCCCTGTATAGGGATATACCTTGCCAAGTGCTCCACCACGCGGTACAATGTCGTGATCCAGAGGGTCCTCCTCTCAGTCACCTTAACCCTTTTGTTAAACGTTCTTTAATAAATATCCTTTGTTTATAAAGCTCATTCTCCTGTATATTAAGTATCGGGAATACAGCTACCACTGCATCATCAGTGGTCTGCTGAGTCCACTATACATCAGCACGCCCTGTGGGCATAACACCTATGCACATTGTGCAGTGGACAAACCAAGACAGTATTCCTACTCCAGCCTAACTACTATTTGTGATTGGAGGCCCTTGGGATGATGGCTTCCTGCATCAACCATGACTCCGCCCATAGGGCTAATTTTTACAAACCCTATGCACATTGTGCAGTGGACAAATCTTGACTGTAGAGTGGTCCTGCCAAACTAATATTTTTCCTTGGAGGCCCTTGTGACAGGTTGTCCCACATTGACTGAGATAGGGGATACATATTCAATAGAAATCAAGGTTTGGTAGCTGTTCTTGTGTATCTGTAAACGTGGTGTAATACTGCAACAAACTTATTTACAGAAACCATGTGTGAGGCAAAAATGCATGCAGGTGTAGTAGGGGCCCAGGTTGGAGGGTGGTCCACTGCTTACCGCGCACAGACGACACAGACAACAGACGGAGGCAGATTTTGCTTGTAACAGGTCCGAGTTTATTGGCCGTCCTCCTGACGACCGTAGCCATACACCGCAGCTCCTTTACAGCTCTTCGTATTCAGGCCCGGGTACCTTCACCTTCCTTCTGTCATAGTGATGTTCCTCGCGGATCTTTCACTGGGGCTGTCCTAGACCTATCTACCGCCAGTGCTTCACCTGTCCGATGTCGTCGTCCAATCGGACCTTGTCTGTCCTGCGGATCTTTGTGTCAGGGCCACCCCCCTGACTGTCTTTTACTATCAGTCCCCTGGTCGAGCTCTCCACCATCGTCAGTCCTCCATACTGAGTCTTCTCCTTCTTAGCTCCTCCCGGGACTAGCCTAGCCTGGAACCCTGTCCTGTCCTATTTATCCCCTTCCTCGAGAATTTCCCTCCTGGGTTCCTGTCTCCCCGCCCCCTCATGACTAAGCGGTTTCGTAGCCCTAAGCTGCTGTCAAGTCCTGTTCTACGCTCCCCCTGCCATCTTGTGGTCAAATCTAGGTACTGCACTCCTATTCCACTTTCCCCCAGCTGTTTCCCTTCTATTATTATAAACGTCCATCTACAGTGCACAAACCATCCCTTCTCCCTTCAGTCAAGTCTGTCCGTCAAGTCACCTTCCCCACACAGGTATATTCCTCAGGCTCTTCCCATTCTATTTCATCACTTTCCCATCAATTTCAGCCTTTTCATAAGGACCCTAGACCCCTTTGTAGGGTCCAGCAGAAAATTACTCTCATTTCCCATTGACTTGCATTGTATGCGCTATTCGGAACGAATACGTGATTTTTACAAAGTACTCGTTACAAATATTACAGTACTCGCTCATCACTAAATCTATTTACTATTTGAGATCCATATCCTCTTCCTGTGATTACAGATTTATTCAACCAAATTGTGAGAGCTAAGGTTTTCTCCAAGTTGCATTTAAGGGGGGCCTATAACCTGGTTAGAACCAGGGAAGGGGATGAATGGAAAACGGCAATCAATACCCATGATGGAAATTTCGAGAGTCTGGTAATGCCTTTTGGTCTGACCAATGCACCAGCGGTGTTCCAGCATTTCATAAATGATAGTTTCCATCATTTGGTGGGCAAGTTTGTGGTGGCCTACCTGGATGATATTTTGGTTGATTCATTGGCTTTGGAGAGAGATCGGGGCATGTGAGACAGGTGTTTCAGATGTTTAGGGATAACTTTAGCTTTATGCCAAACCAGAGAAATGTGTTTTCGCGATTCAGGAAGTGCAGTTTTTGGGATACCTGTTGTCATCTTCGGGTTTTCGGATGGAGCCGGAAAAGGTTTGGGCTGTAGTCGACTGGGACCGTCCCGAGAATCTGAAGGCATTACAGCGTTTTCTGGGTTTTACTAATTTTTACCAGAAGTTTATTCAAAATTATTCGGTAATGGGGAAACCCCTTACTGACATGACAAGGAAGGGGTCTGATTTTCCTAAATGGTCGGATGCTGCTCAGCAGGTTTTTTCCTCCTTTAAGAGTTGTTTTGACACTGCACCATAGACTCAGTCAACCAGATGTTTCTCAACCTTTTATCATAGAAGTGGATGTGTCGGAGGTGGGGGATGGGGCTGTGTTGTCTCAGGGTCTGTCCCCTGGTAAATGACATTCATGCACCTTCTTTTCCAAAAAATTATCCTCAGCTGAGAAAAATTATGACCTGGTAATAGGGAGCTTTTGGCGATTAAATTGGCGTTCGATGAGTGGCAACATTGGTTGGAGGGGGCAGTATATCCTATTACTGTTATCATGGACCACAAGAACCTGTCATATATTCAATTGGCTAACTGTCTCAATCCTAGACAAGCTAGGTGGTCATTGCTCTTTACTAGATTCAATTTTGTAGTCCCTTTCCATCCAGGATTTAAAAACCCCAAGGTGGATGCTTTGTCCCAGAGCTTCCCTGGTGGTGGTGACAATGAGGACCCTGCCCCAATTTTGCAGAAGGGGGGGCCTTATACTATGACCTGGAGGGTGAGATGTTGGAGGCTCAGGGGGACACCTCTGCCTCCTGCACCTCGGGGAGGTTATTTGTACCGTTTGATTTACGTCGTAAAGTAATTAGGAACATCATAACTCTGTACTTGCTGGTCATCCAGGGGGTAAGGCAACCACAAACCTCCATCAGGCCTTGGATGGATTTATCATTCTTGATAGGCTTATTTGCGTCTGTGAGGAAAGATCAAGCTGTCCATATAGGTCGATAGTCATTAAAGCATAGTGGCTGTCCGTATAAATGACATTTTGATCTTTAACATGTTTGAAGGCTTCTTCTAGGGCACAGAGTTCATCTTACTGGATGAACATGTGGGGGAGGCAGCGGTTCTGCTTTGTGGTTCCATGGAGTGAAACAACAGCATATCCAGTGTAGAAGTGGCCATCCATTCCATGACGTGATCCATCCACAAAGAGCTCATGGTCTAGATTATATAGTGGGACATCAGTAACATGACTGAAACCCTGGTGGAACTTTAGTTGTATACAATCATGTTCCTCTTGTGGCTCAACTAGCAGATCACCCAAGTTACCACTACCACCATCTCTCCTCCTCCAGAGGCAATAAGGTGGCTGGAAATGGAGTAGGGCAACATTGAATGCTGATGTCATCAGGCATGAGGAAAGCACATTGAAACCTGAGATTTCAAGCATTACTTGAGAAATAATGGCTGTAACATCATAAGAGACATAGACAGTGAGGCAGAAATAAAAATTACAGCAGGAGCTGCACAGCATTCATGACTTAATGAGAGCCTGACTCTCCCACTGGAAAAAGGAGAGGAGGAGTGTTATCATGGTCTCCCCTGCATCTAGGAGAACTGCAGTTTCTGTGTCCAGGCTTTTCATAATTATCACATGTGAAATTTCTTCATTCTTGCCTGTTCTGGTCATACAGTTGTACTCAAAAGTTTACACACCCTGGCAGAATTTTTGCTTTCTTGGTCTTTTTTCAGAGAATATGAATGACAGCACCAAAACTTTTTCTCCACTCATGAAGGTTAGTGGTTGGGTGATGCCATTTATTGTCAAACTACTGTGTTTTCTCTTTTTAAATTATAATGCCAACCCAAAACATCCAAAAGACTCTGATCAAAAGTTCACATATGGTGATTTTGGCCAGATAACATGCACAGAAGTTGACACAAATGGTTTGAATGGCTACTAAAGTTAATACAGTATACTCACCTGTGACCTGTTTGTTGTAATTAGTGTGTGTGCATGAAAGCTAAGTGAGTTTCTGCGATCCAGACAGACTCTTGCATCTTTCATCCAGCCACTGACATTTCTGGATTGTGAGTCATGGGGAAAACAAAATAATTGTCAACAAATCTACGGGAAAAGGTAGTTGAACTGTATAAAACAGGAAACTGATACAGAAAGATATCTAAGGAATTGATAATGCAAGTCAGCAGCATTCAAACTGTGATTAACAAATGGAAAATCACAGGCTCTGTAAAAACACAACCATGGTCGGGTAGACCAACAAAAATTTTGTCCACAACTGCCAGGAAAGTTATATGGGATGCAAACAAAAACTCACAAATAACATCAGCTGAAATACTGGACTCTGAAAACTAGCGGTATGACTGTTTCAAGATGCACAATAAGGAGGCACTTGAAGAAAAATAGGCTGCATAGTCAAGTCACCGGAAGAAAGCCATTACTGCGCAAATGCCACAAAGTATCTCACCTATAATATGCAGAACAGCACAGAGACAAGCCTAAAAACTTCTGGAACAAGGTAGTTAGGAGTGATGAGACCAAAATTGAACTTTTGGGCCACAATCATAAATGTTTCATTTGGAGAGAGGTCAACAATGCCTATGATGAAAGGAACACCATTCCTACTGTAAAGCACGGAGGTGGATCACTGATATTTTGGGGATGTGTGAGCTACAAAGGCACAGGAAACTTAGTCAAAGTTGAAGGAAAGATGAATGCAGCATGTTATCATCAAATACTGGAGGCAAATTTGCAATAATCAGCCTGGAAGCTGCGCATGGGACGTGCAAGGTTGACATGTCATTGGCTTCAGCAAAACAAAAGAGAAGGTTCTGGAGTGGCCATCTCAGTCTTCTGACCTCAATATCATTGAGCCACTCTGTGGAGATCTCAAGCGCGCAGTTCATGCTAGACAGCTCAGGAATTGACAGGAACTGGAGGCTTTTTGTCAAGAAGAGTGGGCAGCTTTACCATCTTAGAAAATAAAGCACCTCATCCACAACTACCACAAAATACTTTAAGCTGTCTTTGATATTAGAGGGGCAATACATGGTATTAAGAAATGGGGTAAGTAAACTTTCAATCAGAGTCATTTGGATGTTTTGGGTTGTCATTATGAATTAAAAAGAGAAAACACAGTAGTTTGACAATAAATGACTTCACATAACCAATAACCATGAGTGAGAAAAAGTTTTGGTGTTATGTTTCATATTCTCTGAAAAAAGGCCAAGAAAGCAAAAATTCTGCCAGGGTATATAAACTTTTGAGCACAACTGTACACAGGAGGGGCTCTAGACTGGGTTTTTGACTTGCTATTCAGGGCTTTTGTTGCTTCCACACCCTATCTGATGTATTATGGTAGCCATGTGGACATGGTGTGGTACTCCGGGTGGGACACTATCAGTGGCTCTCTAATCATCATGAGCTTTAAACCTTCAACAAAGGCACAGTACATTGAACTGGTTTGGACCTTGGACTTGTTTTCATAAATCCTGTCATCTTTGCCAGAGCCGGGTATAATATTTTTCTACTGACTCTGCTTCATCCTGTGGGATATCATGAAGGTTGACTGACTGGGAAGGTAACCTGTCCTGAACCCACTGGGTGAGTCTTCTCACATACTGTTTGCCCAATCTAGTGAAGTATTATCTGCGTGCGGGGCTCCTATTGCCCATGCCACAGGGGGGTACAAGATGTAATGCTAGTCACTTCTAACGGCCAAGCCATGAGTCAGAATATTCAAGTAGTCCAAGGTCAGAAGCCAGGTACGTAATAACTAGAAGGAAGAGACAAAAGTGTGGTCAGGTATCGTTCCAAGGTCAGACTACCAGGAGGATAATGGATCAGAGCAGAAGGGGTTAAACAAGACAGATGGTCAGAAAGAAATCCAAGGTCAGGCAACAAAAGATCAAGCATACAGAACTCCAGGCACAGGAAGCACAAACCTCACTAGCTTAGTGTACTTCTGGCAGACGTCTGGGAGAAACAGCTCAGTTAAGTAGAATGGCAATCACCTGGGATAATGAACACTTGCAGACAGCTGACCCCTCCCAGTCTCAGATTGGATAGCCAAGCTGTCAATCAACACACTGACAACTCAGCATGCCCCTGTACCAGATAGGATGGCCAAGCTATCAATAAAAGTATTGACAGCTCCAGTATGCGCCTGTACCAGATTGGATGGCCCAGCGGTCAGTAACTGCATCCGAGACACACTGAGGGGTATTCCCTGCCTGCTGAGACCAGATCCTCTAAATCTTACAAACAGGAGAAAGCCTTTGTAATTTTTCTCTACCTCTCTAACAAATGGCATAGGAAACATTTCAGGGACTGGCAATGTACTCATCATAGCCAGCATTTCACTAGGATTCCAGGGATGCCACATGTCCTTCTGGGGCTCTCCAGTATCGGGTTCTCTAGACTGGGTTGTGAGGTCTTGTGGTAGCAATCTGGGAGAACACTTATGGGAGCGTAGCACTTGCGGCCCTGGCCAAACTATGCACACTATGCAAATGAATTGTGGGGAGAAAACTAAGGATACAGTCCTGGCTTAGGAGTAGGAGGTTTTAATGGTTTCAATGTGACAACATTTGATACCACATGCATGACAAGTCTCCACTCAAACTAAATTCTGGTTCCTACATGCATACAATGTCCATCCTTCATGGACAATGTAAGGGAGTGGAGTCAAATTGGGAGCTGCAGAGCAATGAGCGCCATCTTTGTTTCATACTCTAACATACAAAAACCTATCACCATGTTTTTCTTTCTTCACCTCTACACATACTGTATAGAGGTTGTTCCATCATATCTCAGCCAGATCTAATGAACCAGCATCATTTAAACATCCTCTCTGTTCCTTCAATACACTTCCAGGAACTATCATTAAGCCTTGTAGACAACCAGACACTGAACAAAACCTATGCATTTCTGCACAAATTTCTTTTTTTCTTTTCTCTCTGTTCCACAAATTTTAACAGCACCTCTACCATGCTCAATCTGCCCCTTAATGATCAGATTAACCCATCCTGTTTCTTTAAAAGCAGAAATACAGGACTAGAGATGCAAACTAGCATGGACTCTTACCACACTAACTATGGTTTCCTGTTCTGTCACTCCTTGCCTGACTTATATAAAAAAAAACTTCCTTCTCACCCCCACTGGGGGTGGTCTTTGTTGTCCTTTCTCATTCTCGAGTCCTCTACCTGTTGTAGACATTCTTCCAACTTAGGGGTCACTGCTTCAAGTGCTCCTATCACTGGAATCACTGTTGCCTTCACCTTCCACATCTTCTCCAGTTCTCCTTTGAGGCCTTGGAATTTCTCCAGCTTCCCATATTCCTTCTTCCTGATGATACCGTTACTTGGCCCTGCCAAATCTATTATCATTGCTGTCTTCTGATCCTTGTGTGGTGTTTGCAGGTACGCAGGATGCAGCGTCGAGTCACGAGACAACTATGGTGCTTTTAAAGATTCGTTTATTGGAGTTGAGGGGACTTCCCTCAGTCGCGGCTTGATCACCGAAAAAGGGGTAACACAGGTTGCCCACGCAGGGGCTCTAAACAAGCAAACACAGTAATGTAGAACACGACTACTCCCGGCAATGGCCGGTCACTATAGGGCCGCGGTGTGGCCGACTACGGGTCCTTAAGTCTAGAGTCTACTTAGCTGTCCTGACGTCCCTCGCCGTTCTGGTTGCTGGCCTTTCGACGGAAGAGTTGCTGGGCCCAGTTGTTGAGGCGCTGTTGGAGTCTTCGCGCTCGCTGGTGCGCTGAGGCCTTTGGAACCCCACGGGCCTCGGCGGAGTCCTGGGACGAGTAGGCCGCAGCCCCCGGAGCCTGGCAGGCGGCAGGGGTGTACAGTGGCGAGTGACAGGCCACCTGTGCAGCTAATGGCTGCGACGGGGAGTCCGCAGTCAGGAGTGGCCCGGCCCCTGATGCAGCCCGGAGCGGGACAGTGTTGGCCGCCAACGGTGCGGTGCTGGTCGCGGCCACTGGTGTGCGCAGTGTGGCTGCAGGTGACTGGGCACGGGCTGCAGATCCGAGCTCAGGGAAAGCGGCCGCCGCAGCCACGGGCAGAAGGGAGATAACAGCAGCCGCGAGCTGTGCTGGGGCCGCAGTGGCCGCGGGCTGTGGAGAGGCAGCAAGTCTGGGATGATTTTCTGGATACCGTCCCCCTGGAGTCCTCAGTCAGAGTCCTCCCTGGCGCTGGTCAGTCACTCTGGTTGGCAGTCGCTCCCACGCTCTCCTATTCTCTCTCTGTCCCGGTCTGCTGACTCATCATCTGAGGAATTCCCCGCCCTCTTTATACTGGTCCCTCCCTAGCTCTCATGTCTGTCACAAGGGTGCATCGCTGAACACTGTCCCCCGGGGACAGTTTCCCCCGGAACCTGGATGATGGCCCCCTTGGTTCCGGCCCGGGCATCTGACAGGGGGGGCCGCTCCTCCCACACTCCCCCGCCCTGTATGCTCGCCAGTCCTCGGGAGAGGGTTTTCGTAAACTCGGTTTAGCTTTTTGGGACACCAGTCCTTGTCGCCATACGAACTGGTCCTGTTCGTAACGTTCAGGGGGTTTGCCAGCTGTTGACCGCTCGGAGCATCGAAGCTCAGGTGTGGTGGAGTCTTCTGGGGTGGTGGAGAGTGGTCGACTAGTTGGTCCTGGTGGACTGTCCAGGTCCACTGTAGTGCTTTCAGTAGGGCGACACGCAGATACGACGGGGAAGTCCTCTTCGTCGTCCAGGTCCCAGACCGGGGGCCGAGGTTCGGGGATCTGGGGGGTCGGCTCGAGCCGCGGGGGATCGGTAGACGTACACGGTCGTAACATGTTACGGTGCACCACCCGAGTGAGAGGTGCGTTGCTTCTTTCCGATTGTATCTCGTACACAGGCCCATCAGACCTTATTTGGCGCAACACTCGGTACGGGTTTTCCTCCCACCGTGGTTCTAACTTATTCTGGGGGCGTTGATCAAGGACGATTACTCGATCCCCTGTCTGAAAGTCAACGGGTGGGGGCAGTGCTCCACCCTGGTGTTCTAGATCCTGGAGCTTGGTATGAACGATACGATGGAGGGTCTGCAGCCGGTGCCGGTGGCTGCGGACCCACGAGGATACTCCGGCCCAGGGTTGGGGTTCTTCCAGGTTCAATTCCACCTCCGTAATTCCTTTGCCTTCCCGTCCAAACAGCAGTGATTAGGGGGTGTAACCAGTTACTCGGTGTACCCGATTGTTATATACCCACACTAGCTCGGGGACATATTCAGGCCAGCGGGCCTTCCGGTCGCTCTCCAGGGTGCGCAATATTTGGATCAGCGTACGATTGAATCGTTCGCAGGCTCCATTTCCCTGCGGGTGGTATGGTGTAGTCCGTGATTTATCGATACCGTACAGATGGTGTAACTGTTTCATGACCTTTCCTAGGAAGCATGCCCCTTGGTCCGAATGTATTCGTTGTGGACAGCCATACACTTGAATAAAGTTCTTACAAATCGCATAGGCGGCCGACTCTGCTGTTTGGTCTCGGGTGGGGGTGACCACGGCGAACTTGGTGAAATGGTCCACCATCACGAGACAGTGTTCATACCCCTGGTAGGCAGTATCTATGGTTAGATAGTCCACCGTAAGAAGTTCTAAAGGGGCTGTTGTTACAATAGTTTGCACCGGGGCTCGTTGCGCGGGGGGCTTAGTGAGCTCACACGAGCGATAGGTACGACAAACTTCTTCTACAGCCGTGTGCAAGCGTGGATGGTACATTATCTGCTGCAACCATTGTAGCGTCTTTTGAGCACCAAAATGAGCCCCCTTTTCATGGGCCTCCCGGGCTAGTTGGTCGAGATGGGTTCCAGGCACGATCACCTGCCATATTGTAGCTGACGTAGTTCGTGACAGGGTTTTCCGATATAAAAGTCCCTTTTTGATGGTTAATTTTTCCCACTGCCGCAACATCAGTAACACATCTTGGGTTAAAGTTTGTCTCTGTGAGCCCGTGGGCAATTTACCGGTAGCCACCCAACGGTGCAGGAGCCCAATTTCCGGGTCTTCTTGTTGCTACTGGATCCAGTTGTCACGGGGCTGTTCCAGCATCCCCCCTAGGAGTTCCGAACGAGGCGCTTCTTGTGTGCGGACCGCAAGCGCGGCGGAGGTCAGGGCGAACGGCGTCTCGTCTGCTTCCAGTTCGTCGTCTCGACTTTGTCCTGGGGTGGTGTGTCGGATTCTGGATAGCGCGTCGGCGTGCACGTTCTCAGCTCCCCGTTTGTACATGATCTTATAATTGAACTTGGCCATCCGAGCCACCCACCGCTGCTCGAGGGCCCCCAGTTTGGCATTCTCTAGATGGGCTAATGGGTTGTTATCGGTCCACACCACTACCTCGGAGCCCGCCAGGTACTCTGCGAATCGCTCCGTCATGGCCCACACCACCGCAAGGAGCTCGAGCTTAAAGGAGCTGTAGTTGTCTCGGTTGTGTTCTGAATCGTGCAGCGATCGGCTACCGTAGGCGATCACTTTCTCCCGGCCATCCTGCACCTGTGACAACACAGCTCCTAGTCCCTGGAGGCTCCCATCGGTATGCAGGATAAACGATTGCGAGAAATCCGCATATGCCAATACCGGGGTGTCCGAAAGTGCAGCCTTGAGATCTTGAAACGCGTCCTCTTGTGGTTGCTGCCACTGGATCTTCCGCCCATTAGCCCCGACGGGAGCCCCCTTCAGCAGGTCCTGCAGGGCTCGAGCTCGGCGTGTAAAGTTCTTCATGAACCAACGGTAGTAGCCGGCCAACCCCAAGAAAGCCCACACGTCCTTCACCATCTCGGAGGTGGGCCACCCCTGGATGGCGGCAACCTTTCCCAGAGAGGGTCGGACACCCTCCGCGGAGACGGTATGCCCCAGGTACTCGATTTGGATGTGGAACAGGTGGCATTTCTGGGGCTTCACCTTTAACCCGTACTTCTGCAGCTGGCCGAACACCTGTCCCAACCGCTTCAGGTGGTCCTCGAACGTGGCAGAATAGATGAGAATATCGTCTAGGTATATCAACGTGGCTTCAAAGTTGAGGTCTCCTAGACACCGCTCCATCAGCCGCTGGAAAGTTCCGGGGGCGTTGGCCAGCCCAAACGGCATCCGATTGAACTCAAACAGTCCCATGGGAAGGATGAATGCCGTCTTGGCCCTGTCTTCTTCCGACATCGGCACCTGCCAGTACCCACTGGCCAGGTCAAGGGTTGAAAAGTACGTCGCGTTCCCCAGAGCGGACAGAGACTCTTCAATGCGGGGCAGTGGATACGAATCCTTGATGGTGCAGGCGTTTAACTTCCGGTAGTCCACGCAAAAACGCAGCGTGCCATCCTTTTTCCGAACCAGGACAATAGGGGCCGCCCAGGGGCTTTGGCTCTCCCATATGACCCCCTTCCGGAGCATTTGGGCTAATAGAGTCTTCACTTCCTGATATAGCTGCGGTGGTATTTGCCGACATCGCTCCCGGATGGGGGCCGCTCCTGCCGTGGGGATCCCATGCGTAATGGCTGTGGTACATCCGAAGTCGTCCTCGTGACTGGCGAAGATGCTGTAAAATTGCCCAAGAAGTGTCTCTACTTGGAGAAGCTGGGCTGGAGCTAGGCCGGAGAGTTCGGCCCGCATACTTTCCAGAATGACCCGACCTTTTTCTTGGGCCGAGGGTGCGGCAGCTTGTTGGATTCGTACCGTTACCACCCAGGGGTCTTCAGGTTGCGCCCTCAGCTGGACTGCGGAGTCCGGCAGCATCTCCTCCAGTGGCCTCACCAGCTTGGCCATTTCGGCCAGGGGCTTCAGGGTGACATCTTGATCTTCCAGGTTGACACAACGTACCAAGACAGTCCCTTCCCACACGGTGGCGAGGGAGCGGTCCACCAGGATGCCAGGGTGCAGTAACATGGCTCCACCTGCACCTCCACGCCCTCCAGTGGTATCGGGGCGCGGATCGGCAGAGCCACCACCGTCTGCCCCGGAGGAAGCACGAGCGGAGGGGCCGCCGGTGCGATGACCTTGCCCAGCGCCTCACCCTCCTGACACTGCTGGAGCACTCGTGCCTCCTGCACCAACCGCTGGAAGACCTGCCCCTGGGCCGTGCGAGAACCCCACTGACTTAGGGTCTCCGGCGTGGAATCGCTGAGGAGTAGATTGCCGAACTCCCGCAGTACGTTCATGCACAAGATGACCGGATGACGGTCGTTAGTCTCTCCTTGGGTCAGGACCACTCCCCGGCGGCCGAGGGGTTTACCACATAATGTAATTTGCAGCCACACCACTCCAGCGACAGGTACCACTGGGGCCTGGCCACTTCCTGGAAAGGCTGCTGGAAGTACGTTGCTGGCATGGTCGACACCTGCGACCCAGTGTCCACCAGGCATCGCACCGCACGACCCTCGACTTCGGCCCATACTATTGGGCACATAGCGATCAATTATTCGGGACTTCCACCACCCCTTGTTGTGGCTTCTGGCTCCGAGTGGCGTCCCCCATGCCCGGAGCCCTCTAGTTTAATGCCCACCGGGGTGGGTATTTCCCACGCCGCGGACACTCCCGTGCGAAGTGACCCAGTTCTCCACACTCATAGCACCGGGATGGTGAGGCTTGGCCACCCCGGGTATTACGAGGCCTCCAGGGCCCGGGATTGTATCTGGGCCGGCCAGGCGCGGGCTCCGTTCTCTTCTTTACTTCGGACAGCTCGCCCCGGATGCTTTCAGCTCTTGTCTCATTTCCGCAATCCATTGGGGTTCTTCGACAACACTTACGGAAGACTCCATGCTCCGGACCTTTCCCACGGGAGCTGTCATCCCCTGCTCCTGCTCTCGCACCCGGGCCTGACTCCCCACCTCAGAGAAGGCTAAACGTGGTTTCACTCGGATCTGCTCCCGCCATGCCTGTTTGATTAACGGGTCCCGGAGTCCAGTCACTAGCAGGTCATGCAGGGTAATGTCGATGGGCCCCACCCCCATTCCGTCCTTCCTTTCGATGGCGGTGTGTAACTCCTGGAGGGCGTTCATATACTGGGTGATGGTCTCTCCCTCCCCCTGCATCCGACTAAATAACCGGGTTCTCAACTCCCCACGTCTGTTGGGTCCCTGTGGGTCTCTTCCAGAATCTGCAAGACCCTGGCGAAGGTGTTACGGTGCCCCGGGCTTCTCCATCCATCGCCATGAGGGCTACCTCAGCCGCTAAATCGGGGGTCATGGGGTGCATGCGGAAAAGGCCCTGCATCCGTTCTGTGCAGCTCCACAACATCACATCGGTGCCAGAAAACCGGGGCAAGTTACTTAGCATAGCCCCCAGGGAGATGCTGGAGCGGGGACCCCCGTCATCAGCAGCGGCCGCAACCCCACTCTGATCAGGCGCACCGCCGTCTGTGCTGGGAGACTGCATCCTGCCGACTACGCCAAAATGTGGTGTTTGCAGGTACGCAGGATGCAGCGTCGAGTCACGAGACAACTACGGTGCTTTTAAAGATTCGTTTATGGGACTTGAGGGGACTTCCCTCAGTCACAGCCTGATCACTGAAACAGGGGTAACACAGGTTGCCCACGCAGGGGCTCTAAACAAGCAAACACAGTAATGTAGAACACGACTACTCCCGGCAACGGCCGGTCACTATAGGGTCGCGGTGTGGCCGGGTCCTTAAGTCTAGAGTCTACTTAGCTGTCCTGACGTCCCTCGCCGTTCTGGTTGCTGGCCTTTCGACGGAAGAGTTGCTGGGCCCAGTTGCTGAGGCGCTGTTGGAGTCTTCGCGCTCGCTGGCGCGCTGAGGCCTTTGGAACCCCACGGGCCCCGGCGGAGTCCTGAGACGAGTAGGCCGCAGCCCCCGGAGCCTGGCAGTTGGCAGGGGTGTACGGTGGTGAGTGACAGGCCACCTGCGCAGCTAACGGCTGCGACGGGGAGTCTGCGGTCAGGAGTGGCCCGGCCCCTGATGCAGCCCGGAACGGGACAGTGTTGGCCACCAACGGTGTGGTGCTGGTCGTGGCCACTGGTGTGCGCAGGGTGGCTGCAGGTGACTGGGCACGGGCTGCGGATCCGAGCTCAGGGGAAGCGGCCACCGCAGCCGCGGGCAGAGGGGAGATAACAGCGGCCGCGAGCTGTGCTGGGGCCGCAGTGGCCGCGGGCTGTGGAGAGGCAGCAAGTCTGGGGCGATTTGATGGATACCGTCCCCCTGGAGTCCTCAGTCAGAGTCCTCCCTGGCGCTGGTCAGTCACTCTGGTTGGCAGTCGCTCCCACGCTCTCCTATTCTCTCTGTCCCGGTCTGCTGACTCATCGTCTGGGGAATTCCCCGCCCCCTTTATACCGGTCCCTCCCCTAGCTCTCCTGTCTGTCACAAGGGTGCGTCGCTGAACACTGTGCCCCGGGGACAGTTTCCCCCGGAACCTGGATGACGGCCCCCTTGGTTACAGCCTGGGCATCTGACAGGGGGGGCCGCTCCTCCCACACTTGTCTACTATCACAGTGTCTGGTTGGCTAGCCAACACCTGCTTATCTGTCTGGATCTTGAAGTCCCAAAGAATTTTAGCCATTTCATTCTCCATCGCTTTTTCTGGTGTCTCCCACCCGGACTTAGGGGGACTTACACCATATGGTGTGCAAATGTTTCTGAATACAATTCCTGCTACTTGGATGTGGCGTTCAGTATATGCTGTTCCTGCTTGCATTTTGCATCCTGCCACTATGTGTTGAACGGTTTCTGAGGTTTCTTTGCAAAGCGTGCACTATGGTTCTTGTCTTGTGTGGTAGATTCCTGCTTCTATGGATCTTGTACTTAGTGCTTGCTTTTGTGCTGCTATGATTAGTGCCTCTGTGCTGTCTCAGAGTCCAGCTTTCTTCAGCCATCGGTAGGATTTCTCCATGTCAGCCACCTCCATTATCTGTCGATGGTACATACTATGCAGCGGCTTGTCTTGCCATGGCGCTTCATGTTCCTGTTCTTCCTTCCAGATCTGTTGTTGTGCCTTAGGCTTTCTCTCAGCATCTAATATTTTGGTGCCATTTTCCTGGATACTCCTTGTTTCATCCGTGATGGTGGCTTGGATGCTCATCAAGCCTTGACCACCCTCCTTTCTGGTGGTATGCAATCTTTGGGTGCTAGACCTCCATGCATTGTGAGGAGCTTTCGTGTCTTCACATCTGCAGCTTCCATCTCTTCTTTTGGCCAGCACACTATGCCAGCAAGGTATCTGATAACTGACAGGGCATATGTATTGATGGCGTGGATTTTATTCTTGCAATTGAGCTGCCTCTTCAGGACCTTACCCGTTGATGGTATTTGGATGTTGCTGCTTTCCTTGCCTCCTAATCATGGTTACCATATCCCTGCGGGATGCCGAGGCACTTGTAGCATGTCTGTAGATCTGCTATGTGCACTGCTGGTAATTCTACTCCATCAGTCTTGACTACCTTGCCTCGTTTTATTACCAACCGGCTGCACTTCTCCAGTCAGAAGGACATCCCAATGTCTTCATGGAAGCTCCTTGTAAGGTGGATCAGTGAATTGATGTCTCGTTCGTTTTTCTCATACAGCTTGATGTCATCCATGTAGAGGAGGTGGCTGATGGTGCTTCCACTCTTGAATTTGTATCTATAGACAGACTCTAATTATCTAACTGAGGGGGATAAAGCCTATGCATAACAGCAATGGGGACAGTGCATCACCTTGATATATGCCGCATTTGATTGTCACTTGTGCTAGTTGTCTTGAGTTGACTTCCAATATTGTTCTCCATAGCCCCATTGAGTTACTGAGGAAGGTTCTTAATTTCCTGTTGACATTGTAGAGAGCCAAGCATTCACAGATCCATGTGTGTGGCATTGAGTCATAGGCTTTCCTGTAGTCAATCCAGGCTGTGCTGAGATTGGTCTGTCTGGACCTTGAGTCTTGAGAGACTGCTCTATCTACTAGGAGCTGGTGCTTAGAGCCTTTGGTGTCAGTCCCAATGCCTTTCTGAGCTGGCTTCATGTTCTGGTTCATATGGTTCTGTAGCTTGGTGGCTATGATGCCTGACAGGAGTTTCCATGTTGTTGTAAGGAAGGTTATTGGGTGGTAGTTGGATGTAACTCTTCCTTTGTGAGGATCCTTCAAGATCAGCAATGTTCTACCTTGTGTTAGCCAAGCTGGGTGGTAGCCTATATCTAGCAGTTGGTTCATCTGCTTTGCCATGCGTTCATGTACAGCTATTACCGCTCCCATATGTTCCTCCAGTATTGTTTACTCTCTACTATTGGTGGAGTTGCTGCCGTTGTGCTGTTACTCTGTAGTTTGGAGTACACATTGGATGGTTCTTTGGAGAACAGGGCATTTATCTTCTTGGCTTCAGCTTCTCTAGTGTATCTCCCTAGTCTTGCAGCGAGTGCTGTGAGCCTTTGTTTAGCAGTCTCTAGGGCTTCAGTTGGGATCAGGCCTTTGTATGTGTTCAGCTTGGTCTTATTCTTGATCTTTACACCCTTTCTGTATTTCTGTTAGTTGTCTGAAATTCCTTTCGTGTCACCTTGACCTTTGTCTCTAGTCTTCTTTTCCAAGGGGGGCACGTACTTCTGTTGTTCTTGCTGGTTGTATAGCCAAGCATTTCCATAATTGTTGAGGCAGTAGCATAGATCAGTTTATTAGTTTGAGTTATGGTGGTGGTAGGTATTGATGCAAGTGCTCTGTTCGCATCATCTAGCACACTGTCTGGTGGTGTTTCTTTGCTGAGCCTTGGCAGTTGATCTCTGGTATTGATGGTATTTATTTTATCTAAGATCTTCTGTTTCAGATCAGCTGCAAACCTCTCTAGTTGCAGGATTAAATCAGTGTTTTCAGGGGGTTGCACATGTTGTTCATGTTGTTCTTCCATGTCTTGTGGAGTGGATCTGCAGTGCAGTTCACCCATCTCCAGTTGTGATTGTAGCTTTCTCTTTATGATATTGATGAAATGCTACTATATATTGTAAGGATTTGTACTCACTTATGTGCAGCAGGAGGAAAAACAGGAGGCGTGTGGGTTTATTTGCTCCATAAACCCCAAAGCAACAACAAAAGGTAACTGGCCTTCACAGCAGGCAAAAGCAACAGAAAAAAGCCCTTAGTTGGGCTTTGTTCCCTCAGACCTTGTGAGCACACAGGCTAGGGCAATGTCCGGCCCTGAGGCTCCGTGTTGAGCCATACACACAGGAGGCCTTCGACTTCCCAAGTCACAGACTATGTGCTAAACCACAGCCTCCATTATGTAGGCTGTAACCACACCCACAGGTGAGGTATGGATCCCATGGGCTGGTCACATAGTCATGACCTCACTGCAGGTCCTGAAACACCTGCAGGTCCTGAAGGAAAACAGGGGTACAGTCAGCACTCTCACTCAGAGGTGAGGTAATATGGGTAGCCAGACCCTCCCATCTCTCATAGCTACCCACAACCCAGACCCAGGTGCACTTAATGACATATTAGTGCTCATGTGCACTAGAGACAAAATACTCTGGGTTGCATCGCAGGGAGCATCCATCCCTGTGACATATACCTCACATTAACCACGCAACCACCAGTCATACCACATATTCCCCCCCTCTGCCTAAAGCTGTGGGGCTTGGCACATTCCATTAACTGACCAGAGACTCTTCTCGGTCGTCTCTGACAGATAAACGGTCTGTCAAAGTCAGGCCCTTCTACTGAAGCCTTTTGAAGGCGTCCTTCATTCGACTCCGTCACGTCATTTGATAGAGATGACCCCTTGTCAGACCACCTGCATCGCCAGCGGTCAGTATGTAGGCATAATTCCCTTGCACCCATACGTCCTTTCTGGTCTGACTTTTTGTCATTTCGTCCGCTACAGGGTCTCCCGCTTAGGTCATTCAACCCTGAGCTAACTGAAGCGTCACTACTTCTACCTCTTCCATCAGGCCACCTTCTCTTATCTCTCTGCTGGCCATTTCTCCCATGGACTTTATTTCCCGGAGAGCAGTCCTTCCCTCTGTCCTTATGTCCTCTATTAGCTCCAGCTTGAGAACTTCCAATCTTAAGCAAACCTCTTTGCCTCTCTATACCGCGAGTTGAAGGTGGCGGCCATCTTCTTCCCATTTCCTGCAGCTCTCTGTTGATCTGCTCCCTCTCAAGTCTTAGCTGCTCTACCTCTTTCAGGTACGCCACGTGATTCTCCAGGAGCATCCGGATATTCCCAAGGCTCTCCCTGGATCTGACAACAAGGAATGGAACCATCCCATCTTCACCCACGACCTGGGCTTCATCATCAGCCGGAATTGTCACTCATCACACCGGAACTATTCACCATCTCTTGCGTCATTTTCCTAAATCTTCCGATGACTTTTCTCACCAGACCTCTGGGCACTTGAACGATGTCTTCTACAATGCCCCGCTGACTTTGAACTTTCCTCGCATGCTCTAGACATCGAGCAGCTTCCTTATTCCTCAACAGGATCATCTGCTTCATGCGGAGGCATTGTAGAGTCATATCCCTCAGGACAGCCACCCGCTTCATTGTGACTTCCCTAGTTGACAGTATGACCAACTGTTTCGTCTCTTGTGCCCAGTTCTCACTACATGCTTCTATTGCCTTTCTAAAGGCCTCATGCACATCCTCACTGGCACACGCTTCTCGCATGTGTTCAGGTACCTCTACTATGACCTTGAAAACCGAAGTCTCAACGTCTTGGCCATACTGTTGGACCTCCTCATCCTGAGCATCAGCGCAGTTTTTCAAGACATTGACGTCCCTTGTGTGGCAATCTGCGTGGCACTTCCCCTGCTGGTTTTCTTCCTCCATGGAGGCCCCTTCTTTGGTCAGCCACTCCAGCTCACTCTCCTTCATGGCGATCAGACCAAGAGAGTGCAACAGTTCAATTTCCTGTTCATCCGTGTATTTCTGGAGCTGGGCATTAGCCTCCTTCTCTATCTTGAGCTCTCGGAGAACTTTATCCCACTCCTCTGCCAGACAGCAACGCTCATCCTCTCTCCGGAGAAGCTCCTGCTAATGCTTCTCTTGGGCATCTCTAAGCACCTCCATATCTTTCATTATGCCCGTGTTCATGGTTTGACATGCTGACAGGTGACCTGTGAGCTCAGAGACTTCCTTCTCCAGCTTATCCACTCTGTGCTCAACTGCTTGTCTCAGGACCCTTTCTTGCTCGACATGCTCTTTCATTGTCTCTTTAAGCAGCTCTGTCTCATGATCCTGTTCTCTTTTGGCCAGAACATGTCGCACCATCAGTTCTTTAATTAGATTTTTAGATGGGCTCTCTTGCCCACCCACACTCTGCCTCTAAAGAGTTCCACCTATTCCTGCATCCGCAGGCTCAACTCTCTCTCGACTCTCAGTAACTGCAGAGAACTCCAGCTCTTCAGCATCGGGTACTATGGAGCCTTCAACACACTGAGCCATCTCACCCTTTCCAGGTATTGCAGATGTGGGTCTACTACAGGTTTGTTTTAAGTCCAACCATACTTCTGTGCTGGGATGTGTCAGAGATAAAGTAACCTCCTTATCAAGGGCAGTAATCTGACCTGTATCTGACCCTGACTCTTCCTCCTCATCTCTCTCCTCAGAGGGTGTAGCCAGTCCCGCCTTTCAGCAGCCCCTGCGAAGAGAGGAAGATTTATTATTTTTACTCGGCTCCACCTTACTGCATGCTTTCTGAGTCACAGTCTGAATTGGATTCACCCCCACTCACCCTGTCATCCTGGAACAACAAGTCTCCACTTTAAAAGGTGTTGGACCCCTTCCCTGAAGCTACCCTGTTTCCCATGGTCACACGTTTGGTCACCCCAGCTAAGTCCCCTAGTTGGTCAGACCCACACTTTCTTCCGGTCACCCCAAACTCTGGAATATTGCCTTTAGGTGGCGCTACCTCCTCCTCTTTATACATCCCACCACCCTGAAACACTACAGTCACCTGCTGTGGTGGGGCTCCCTTAGGGTCATTCCGGCTCCCCCCGAGCAATCAGACACTCCCCTTTCCTCCCACAAATCCCAAAACCATTCAAAGTCCTGGCCTATTACAACAGGGTATGGCAAGTCTGGGATTACAGGAACATCATGGCTGGAAATAATAGTGGGTGTCTCAATGATTACCCTAGACACCGGATAATCCCTAGCGACCCCATGAATGCAGTGGACTTCCATCTTTCTTCTGGGAATCAGATAGACAGGGAATGTGGCGCTCACCAGGGTCACCAGGCTCCCTGAGTCTAGAAGTCCAGTCACGCACTCTCCACTGACTTCTACAGAACAGCTCTGTGACACTTTGTCAGATGGAAAGTCAGTACAACATCCGGAACATGCGTTGTTCAAACACTGAACCCGGCAACAGTCCATCAGCGACTCCCCTCTTTGGGCCACCACCCCTATTTGGGTCACCGCCCCTTTTTGACTCCACCCCCTTTTGGGTCACCGCCCCCTTAGGACACTCCATCCCCTTGTGGGCCACCATCCGTGTTTGGGTCACCGCCCCCTTTTGGGACACCACTCCTTTTTTAGGTACACGCCGTGGACTCCCCAAGTCCATCTACAGACCCCTCATTGCCTGTGCATGGCAGTCTAACAGCCCCAACAGCAAGGCT
Organism: Dendrobates tinctorius; assembly: GCF_039654945.1. Lineage (NCBI taxonomy): Eukaryota > Metazoa > Chordata > Amphibia > Anura > Dendrobatidae > Dendrobates > Dendrobates tinctorius. The sequence goes on from NW_027361683.1 coordinate 38,041,131, forward strand.
CCACACTGTTCTTCTTTGTCACCTCACCAGCTCCTGTGGGTGCTATTGTGCTATTGCAGTTCCTGCTGCTGCAGAACCTCTCGTTGCAACTGCTGCCACAACTGCAGCTCCTGCTGCCACAAATGCAGCTCCTGCTGTTGCAGAACCTCTTGCTGCAAGGCTCCGCACCGGCTCTGCCCAGCTCTGCAAACCTCCAGACAACTCTGCGTTGAGGATGTTTACCACCTTCGTAACCCGCTGAGTTACCACCAGAAGTTTTCAGTCTTCGTGGCCTCGCCGAGCCACAGCACGCTGACTTGAAAAATTTTTGTGGACCCGCCGATCCACAGCAAATCTTCGGAACCCCGCCGAGCCACAACAATCACCTTCAGCTTTATAGAAGAAAAAAAAGACAAAAAAACCCCTCAGTCAGCATAACACGGACTCCTGTCCGTTACACACTCTGCTTTACAGTGTCTCCGGATACCTTTTATCCTCCGAGACACCCTATAGCCACTTCTCACTGACCCAGGTCAGTTTCACTCACGGTTGTCAGAACGTCCACTCCTCTGGCTCAGACTAGCCAGCACTGCAACAAGTGCTTCTTGGACCATTGCCCACAGTCTAGCACCAATTGTAAGGATTTGTACTCAATTATGTGCAGCAGGAGGAAAAACAGGATGCATGCTTCTTTAAAAGTGTCCCTGTGGGTCTATTTGCTCCATAAACCCCAAAGCAACAACAAAAGGTAACCAGCCTTCACAGCAGGCAAAAGCAAAAGAAAACAGTCCTTAGCTGGGCTCTGTTCCCTCAGGCCCTTTGAGCACACAGGCTAGGGCAATGTCCAGCCCGGAGACTCTGTCTTGAGTAGGGATGAGCGAATATACTCGTTAGAATTCGGTACTCAGCGAGTAATGCGGTACTTGAATCATGGCGAGTATTTCACTGCTCGCCTCACAATATTCGGCACAGCCCGTATAGTCCTCGCACAGCCCAGCACAGTCCCAGCACAGTCCTCGCACAGCCCAGCACAGTCTCCACACAGCCCAGCACAGTCCCCGCACAGCCCAGCACAGTCCCACTCAGCCTGGCACAGTCCCACTCAGCCTGGCACAGTACTGCACAGCCCAGCTCGGTCCCCGCACAGGCCCAGCACAGTGCCGCACAGTCCCCACACAGCCCAACACAGTCCCTCACAGCCCGGCACAGTCCCCACACAGCCTGGCACAGTATCGCACAGCCCAGCTCGGTCCCCGCACAGTCCCGCACAGTCCCTGCACAGCCCAGCACAGTCACCGCACAGCCCGGCACAGTCCCCACACAATCACCGCACAGCCCAGCACAGTCCCGCACAGCCTGGCACAGTCCCCGCACAGCCCAGCACAGTACCGCACAGCCCAGCTCAGTCCCCACACAGTCCACGCACAGCCCAGCACAGTCCCGCACAGTCTAGCACAGTCCCGCACAGCCCAGCACAGTCCCCGCACAGCCCAGCACAGCCCGGCAAAGCCCAGCACAGTCCTGCACAGCTCAGCTTTGTCCCCTGTTATGAACGGGTCACCGAGGAGGATAGCAGGACCTGGCTAAGCAACCAGAAAAACCAGAGAGGTTGGTAACTAAGCAGATGGCAGACCCTTGATCCTATCCACACAACTAGCAGTAGCCGTGGAGCATACCTACGATGCCCTAGATGCCTCGGGACAGCCGGAGAGCTAACTAGCCTAAAGCAAGAAAGGTGAAATCTAAACTGCCCCGGAGCAGACCCCAAAGGAATAGATAGCCCCCAAACATATATTGTCGGTGAGACAAGATGAAAACACAAACGCAGGCAGAAAAATAGACTGAGCTAATGATGGGACCCAAACTGCCTAGATAGGACAGGAAAGGAAAGACACTGTCTGCAATCATGCAAAAAAACATGAAAAATCCAACATGTCTGATGCACAAAAACACTGAAGTCACACGACTTCGACCCCACTATATAAGCACTCTGGTATATACTAAAAGCAAAGCAAAAAGAGACCAATATAGCAGGGGACAGAACAAACTGACACAAGCAGTAACATATGGGCGGTGATCCAGCACAGCCCCAGCAGGAGCAAGCTGACCCCACAAAGCAAAGATAGACAAAACCAGATCAAATGCAAAAAGATTAGCAAATGAACCACTTAGCTGAACCATGCAGGAACAGAGCAGGAGACATCAGACCTCAGAAGGCACAGGAAGAAAATCACCAGCAGGGATTGAAGGAAGTCAGCTGTCTTAAGTAATGCAGTCAGAAACCCCAGATCTCCAATTGTCATCATCATTATCAGGTGGCAAGCCTCTGTCAATCTGACCAGCTCCACTACCTCCAGAAACCACCAGAGTGAGCCCAGAAAGAGAACTCGCAACACCTCTGTCAATCTGACCAGCTCCACTATCCTCAGTAACCACCAGAGGGAGCCCAGAAAGGGAATTCACCACAGTACCCCCCCTTGAGGAGAGGTCACCGAACCCTCATCCACGCCACCAGGACGGTCAGGATGGGCCCGGTGAAAAGCACGAACCAATCTCTCGGCATGAATGTCAGAAGTAGAGACGCAAGAATTATCCTCCTGGCCATAACCCTTCCACTTGACCAAGTACTGGAGTCTCCGTCTCGCCAAATGAGAATCCAATATCTTCTCTACCTCATACTCCAAATTACCTTTAACCAATACAGGGTCAGGATTCGCCGCCATGGGAACTACTGGCTCCACAAACCTCTTCAACAAAGATTTATAAAAAACGTTATGAATCTTAAACGTAACTGTAAGAGCCAAAATGAAAGAAACGGGGTTAAAGATTTCCAAAATCTTATAAGGTCCTATGAATCTTGGCTTGAATTTTGGAGACGCAACCTTCATAGGAATGTTTTTTGAAGACAACCAAACCTTATCACCCACTTTAAACCGAGGACCAATGGTCCTGTGCCGGTTGGAAAACCGTTGGGCCTTTTCCTGAGAGTGGGACAACTTATCCACTCCTTGGTCCCAAATCTGCTGCATTCTCACTACCACAGAATCCACACTTGGGCAGGCCGAAGATTCCACCTGCCATGAAGAAAATCGAGGATGAAACCCAAAGTTACAGAAAAAAAGCGACATCAAAGTGGCAGAACTAGCCCTATTGTTTAGCGCGAATTCGGCCAAGGGCAAAAATGAGGCCCAGTCATCCTGATCAGCAGATATGAAACATCTCAAATAGGATTCCAAAGTCTGGTTTGTTCTCTCAGTCTGCCCATTGGTCTGAGGATGAAATGCAGAGGAGAAAGATAACTGAATTCCGAGTTTGGAACAAAAAGCTCTCCAAAATCTGGAAACAAACTGGACTCCTCTGTCCGACACAATGTTCTCAGGAATCCTGTGCAAACGAACCACCTGTTGTAAAAACAAGGGCACCAACTCAGAAGAAGATGGCAACTTTGGGAGTGGTACAAGATGGACCATCTTAGAAAATCTATCACAGATCACCCAGATAACAGTCATTCTCTGAGAGACAGGAAGATCAGAAATAAAATCCATTGAGATATGGGTCCATGGCCTCCTGATCACCGGCAGGGGCATCAACAAACCACTAAAACGAGAACAGGGCTTAGACCGAGAACAAGTCCCACAGGACTGCAGAAAATTCCTGACATCTCGAGATAACGCAGGCCACCAAAAAGACCGACTCACCAAATCTCTGGTACCAAAAATACCTGGATGACCAGCCAACGCGGAGCAATGAATTTCAGACATTACTCTTTTCCTCCACTGGTCAGGGACATACAATTTTCCCATAGGGCAGCGTTCAGGTTTGTCCTCCTGAAATTCCTCCAGGGCATGTCTCAAATCGGATGAGATGGTGAAAAGAACTACACCCTCATTTTGTCATGTCGGACGCTGTTCACACCACAGCGTCCGGCAGGCAGAGGTAGTTCCACCTCCAGCCACTATAGCCTCAGTGGCGCCGGCCTGATCTTCAGGCTCTCGGGGGTTAATCCTGCTGGAGACCAGGTTGGATGGTTAGTCACGCCCACGGTCTTTAAATAGTCATGCTGGCCTATGGGCGTCGCCGATTATAGCTTGTGTTTCATACCAAGTGGTTCCGGTCTGGAGTGGAGGTGTTGCAGAGAGAGAGATTCGTATCTGGTGTCGTATGATCCGTTGTTATCCTTTCTTCTTCCCATATTTGTGTTTAGTTGTGCCCTGTTCACATTACTGTATATTCCTGTGTGTGTGCGGCGCAGTGCAGTTTAAGTTCTCCCTGTCTGTCTTTATTTGTGTGGGGGCTTTGGTGGTGTGTCTCCTCACTGGGTGGAGGGTGGAGGGTTAAGTGCAGGGCTGAGCAGAAGACAAGGAAAGGTTGGAGGCTCAGGCATTTGCACCATCAGCAAAAACCCTGGGTTGAGGGTCAGACAGGGTTTCCCCTAGTTATAGGGACATCACAGGGCCCCCGGGTATTACAGCCTTAGTGGGACTAAGCCACACGTGACACATTTAGAATGGTAGTACGCTCGGTCACATAAAGAGAATCCGCAAAGAAACTCTTAGAAAGGTCATCCACCCTAACATTCTTAGTGCCCGGAAGAAAAGAGACCACAAAGTTAAAACGCGTGAAAAACAATGCCCACCTAGCCTGTCTAGGATTCAAGCGTTTGGCTGATTCAAGATAAATCAAATTCTTGTGGTCGGTGAGGACCACAACTTGATGTCTAGCTCCCTCCAACCAATGCCTCCACTCTTGAAATGCCCATTTCATGGCCAACAATTCACGATTCCCCACGTCATAATTACGTTGAGATGGGGAAAATTTTCGAGAAAAGAATGCACAGGGATTCATCATACAAGTCCCCGGATCTCTTTGGGACAAAACAGCTCCTACACCAATCTCAGAAGCATCTATCTCCACCTGAAATGGGATTGAGACATCAGGTTGCCGTAGAACCAGATATAAATACAAGAAGGATCTAGAGTATTATCATAAATGTATATCCCCTAAAATTGGTACTTTATTAATAAAAAACCACTAGTGTGGTTATACACCAAAAGAAAAACCGTGACAAATTCAAAAGAAAAGCGTGTTCAAACAAAAACCCATAAATGGGACACCTAGGAATCCCTGATGAATAACCTGAGCTTACACCTGCCTGGCCGCGGAGGTTGGCACCCTAGGGGGGAACGTTGTGACGCCCCCGCTCAACGATGGCTATCCCTAGGGGCCCTGATGTACCCTGCAGCCACTAGTGATACCCTCTACCCGATAACTGAAGGGACCCCTAGTTCTAGACAAAGATAAACCTGCTCTATAGATGGCCCTGTTTCCCATAGAAGTTAAAAACAGTAGAACACATATGGCATCAGGTGGTATATATGGGTAATAATTGCATTTATAATATCCCACAAAAAAAATGGGATTCATCACCGGACACATAAAATTCATTTGGCGATGTCACAGCCTCGCACAGAAAAGATATATTAGTGCAGATAAGAAAAATTCAGTACCACTAGCGGCTTTGTTCACTAGTATCTCAATAGTTTACATCCCATTTGTACCCCGTTGTTATCAGGCATGACTAAATAAGCATCCAATTAGTGAGCAATAAACACAGAACTGCAACAGCGATACTCATCTGTGTCACCCTCTACCTGCCATCAACTAGTTAACGCCTCAACGCTTTTCGCCTGTTTAGGCTCATCAGGAGGCCAGATAATGCGATATCATGTGTCCTATAAAAGGTGCAGTAGCCAAATGATGCTTAACTCAACTCCTCTTTTTAAAACCGCCGCAACGAGCGTTTATGTTACGCCCACTCACGTGACATGGCGTCCCTGCGGTCTCAGGACGCCTATTCAGACGTCACTACTGAATCACCATTCCAGTACCTTCAGGCAGACGGTCAAACCGCGCTCACCAATCACTGAGGCCGTCTCAGGACGCCTATTCAGACGTCACTACTGAATCACCAATCCGGTACCTTCAGACAGACGGTCTCACCGCGCTCACCAATCACTGAGACCGACCCTAACTTCCGGGTCTGTCGTGCAGCGCACACACATATGTTCTATCGTGCATTCTCCCCTCTCACCCACTGAAATCAATACGTCCCATATTGCACACCATCAGGTGTGCATGTTCGAGACGCTGACGTCATATCCACTATCTCGACGTGCCTGATAGCGCCCGGGACCATCACATAGAGGTCTCCCAGTAAATGACCAAATCGCCCACTCCAGTCACATTGCGCATGCTCCGGGCTCCAGCAAAATGCCCGACATGATACCTATACCTACGCTCATATGTAATTGAGAGTCACAGCGTATAATCGCATCAACAAGTCTCAGTTACACTGGCAGTGTGAACATGCGGCAAATTGTGACTATAATTTAATATACATATAAAGAGACATGACAATAGATAAGTCTCAAAAACTATAACTAGCAAAGATTGCTCAGAATCATATGGGGAGTGCATGAAGGCATACGGTAAAAGGGAGGATCATATATACAATATTCCATAATGATACATGGGAATCCCAAAATAAATAGGAAAACATAAACAAAAATCTAAAAGGCCAATGTACTCGAAAAAGGTCACATTATTCAGTTGTGGCTCATAAGAAACAGGCAAATGAAAGTTGCTCATTTAACCCCCTCGGCTCCAGGGACTCCATCCTGAATATCCACTCACCATCTTAGATTCACCTCAGAAATTCACGAAACTGAAATACCATTTTTAGATATAAGAATCAAAAAAGATCTAATGGGAGGTGTGTCCACAAGTATATATCGCAAACCGACGAGTACAAACAGCCTGGCAGAGCCACCACCCAGTCCCTCTTAAGAGAGGCATCCCGAAGGGACAATTCCTCCGACTTAGGAGGAATTGCTCTAGGAATGATCTCTTTCAGAGACAAGCGGGGGATATGTTTGGCCGCTTCAAAGATAAGGGGTACCCTAAACACATTTTAGACACAGCATATGATTTTGCAAGCAAAGCAAACAGACAGCAATTGTTGCAGAAACGTGAGGTAGAGGACTCGACGGAACAGTTAAGGGTCATTGGGACATTTGATGTGAGACACCAGAAGGTCAGAAGGGTCCTGTCCAAGCATTGGGATGTTCTCAGGCTAGATCCCCATATGATTCTGAGCAATCTTTGCTAGTTATAGTTTTTGAGACTTATCTATTGTCATGTCTCTTTATATGTATATTAAATTATAGTCACAATTTGCCGCATGTTCACACTGCCAATGTAACTGGGACTTGTTGATGCGATTATACGCTGTGACTCTCAATTACATATGAGCGTAGGTATAGGTATCATGTTGGGCATTTTGCTGGAGCCCGGAGCATGCGCAATGTGACTGGAGTGGGCGATTTGGTCATTTACTGGGAGACCTCTATGTGATGGTCCCGGGCGCTATCAGGCACGTCGAGATAGTGGATATGACGTCAGCGTCTCGAACATGCACACCTGATGGTGTGCAATATGGGATGTATTGATTTCAGTGGGTGAGAGGGGAGAATGCGCGATAGAACATATGTGTGTGCGCTGCACGACAGACCCGGAAGTTAGGGTCGGCCTCAGTGATTGGTGAGCGTGGTGAGACCGTCTGTCTGAAGGTACCGGATTGGTGATTCAGTAGTGACGTCTGAATAGGCGTCCTGAGACGGCCTCAGTGATTGGTGAGCGCGGTGAGACCGTCTGCCTGAAGGTACTGGAATGGTGATTCAGTAGTGACGTCTGAATAGGCGTCCTGAGACCGCAGGGACGCCATGTCACGTGAGTGGGCGTAACATAAACGCTCGTTGCGGCGGTTTTAAAAAAAGGAGTTGAGTTAAGCATCATTTGGGTACTGCACCTTTTATAGGACACATGATATCGCATTATCTGGCCTCCTGATGAGCCTAAACAGGCGAAAAGCGTTGAGGCGTTAACTAGTTGATGGCAGGTGGCGCGTGACACAGATGAGTATCGCTGTTGCAGTTCTGTGTTTATTGCTCACTAATTGGATGCTTATTTAGTCATGCCTGATAACAACGGGGTACAAATGGGATGTAAACTATTGAGATACTAGTGAACAAAGCCGCTAGTGGTACTGAATTTTTCTTATCTGCACTAATATATCTTTTCTGGGCGAGGCTGTGACATCGCCGAATGAATTTTATGTGTCCGGTGATGAATCCCATTTTTTTCTATGCATTATGTCTTAGGACTGAAACCTTATGTAGGATATTATAAATGCAATTATTACCCATATATACCACCTGATGCCATATGTGTCCCAATTATGGGTTTTTGTTTGAACACGCTTTTCTTTTTAATTTGTCACTGTTTTTCTTTTGGTGTATAACCACACTAGTGGTTTTTTATTAATAAAGTACCAATTTTAGGGGATACACATTTATGATAATGCTGTAGAACCAGAGCAGAAGTGAATCTCCGCTTAAGCTCCTGAAATGCCGAGGCTGCCTCTGGAGACCAATTCACCACATCAGCTCCCTTTTTGGTCAAATCAGTCAGTGGTTTAACAATAACAGAAAAATTACTTATAAATTTACTGTAGAAATTAGCAAAAACTTCTGGAGAGCCTTCAAAGAAGTGGGCTGAGCCCAATCAGAAATGGCCGGTACATTGGCCGGGTCCATTTCAATAGCAGACGGGGACAAAATGAATCTCAAAAATGAAATCCTCTGTACACCAAAGAGACACTTCGATCCCTTAACATACTGTACAGAGAATTTTCCCTCAAAATCCGGAACACAGTCCGGACATGTTCCACATGAGAATCCCAATCACTGGAAACGATCAAAATATCACCGAGATAAATGATCAAAAACTTATCCACAAAGTCCCAGAATATATCATTCATAAAAGATTGGAAGACAGAAGGGGCATTAGAGAGCCCAAAAGGCATCACCAGGTACTCAAAATGTCCCTCTGGGGTATTAAACGCCGTCTTCCATTCAACCCCGTGCTTGATGCGAATAAGATTATACGCCCCCCTGAGGTCAAGCTTGGTAAACCAACAGGCACTTTTAATACTGGAAAATAAATTAGAAATCAGGGGTAACAGGTACTGATATTTAACAGTGATTTTGTTAAGGGAACGATAGTCAATACATGGCTTTAATGAGCCATCTTTCTTGGCCACAAAAAAAACAGCACCTAAAGGTGAAGAGGATGGTCCAATATGACCCTTCTCCAATGACTCCTTGATATAACATCGCATAGCATCATGTTCAGGTACCGATAAGTTGAAAAGCCGACCCTTGGGAAATTTACACCCGGGCATTAACTGAATTGCACAGTCATAACTCCTATGAGGAGGCAAAGACGCAGACTTACTCTCACTAAATACATCAGAAAAATCAGCCAAATAGTCAGGAAAATCATGAGACTGAGGAGAGGTGGAGAAAACAGGAGTGTCACTAAGAACACATTGACAATCCCAACTCACCACAGACACAGATTTCCAGTCCAAAACAGGATTATGAGTTTGCAACCAAGGAAAACCCAGAACAATAGTATCATGCAAATTGTGCAACACCAAAAATTTACAATTCTCTTGGTGGTCCGGGGCAACCCGCATTACCACCTGGGTCCAAAACTGGAGTGTATTCTCCGCCAAAGGAGTAGCATCAATACCCCTCAAAGGGATAGGAGTCCGCAGGGGTATCATGGGAAAACCACAACGTTTAGCAAAGTCCAAATCCATCAGATTCAAGCTGAATCAACAAAAGCCTTAGCGGAAAATGTAGACAAGGAGCAGATCAAGGTAATCGCCAAAAGGAACTTAGGCTGTACACTGCCCACCGCAAATGCGTGAGCAAAATGCTTTTCTCGTTTAGGGCAGACAGAAATAGTATGAGAGGCGTCCCCACAGAAAAAACACAACTTATTACGCCTTCTAAACTCCTGACGTTGCGCCCTAGACAAAACCCTAGCGCATTGCATGGGTTCAGAAGTTCGTTCGAAAGGCGGCAATGCCTCTCGTGTAGTTTTACGTTCACGTAAACACCGATCAATTTGAATGGCCAATGACATAGAGTTGTCAAGACCAGAGGGGACAGGAAAATTCCACCATAACATTTTTTACAGTTTCTGCCAAACCCTTCCGAAAGAGAGCTGCTAGGACATTGTCATTCCATTTAGTAAGGACCGCCCACTTTCAGAATTTTTGACAATATAACTCTGCAGAATCCTGACCCTGGTTCAATGCCAATAACGTTTTCACAGCTTGATCAATAGCATTAGTTTCATCATACAACAACCCCAGGGCTTGAAAAAATGCGTCCACATTAGCAAGAATAGGATCTCCGGGAGTCAAAGAAAAGGCCCAATCCTGGGGATCGCCGCGCAGCAGGGAGATGACAAATTTAACCTGCTGCACAGAGCTCCCCGATGAGTTAGGTTTCAAAGCAAAAAATAGTTTACAATTATTCTTAAAATTCAAAAATTTACACCGATCCCCAGAAAACACATCAGGAGTAGGGATTTTTGGTTCAACAGCAGATGATTGAGCAAGATAGGCAGAAACTCCCCGCACTTCAGCAGCGAGCTGCTCAACACGATCAGACAATTGCTTAGTCTCCATTTAGACAAAAAATATCCTCCTACGGCCCCAGAAAAAAAGAGGAAAAAATATACAAAAAAAAATTCTGACACTTTTTTTTTGGTTGTTTAATTTTTTCCTTCTTTAGAGTACCCTAGAGTCTACAGTAAGGCTGGTGATTCTGTTATGAACGGTTAACCGAGGAGGATAGCAGGACCAGGCTAAGCAATCAGAAAAACCAGAGAGGTTGGTAACTAAGCAGATTGAAGACCCCTGATCCTATCCACACAACTAGCAGTAGCCGTGGAGCGTACCTACGATGCCTGATGCACAAAAAACACTGAAGTCACACGACTTCAACCCCACTATATCAGCACTCTGGTTTATACTGAAAGCAAAGCAAAAAGAGACCAATATAACGGGGGACAGAACAAACTGACACAAGCAGTATGGGCGGTGATCCAGCACAGTCCCAGCAGGAACAAGCTGACCCGCACAAAGCAAAGATAGACAAAACCAGATCAAATGCAAAAAGATTAGCAAATGAACCACTTAGTTGAACCATGCAGGAACAGAGCAGGAGACATCAGACCTCAGAGAGCACAGGAAGAAAATCACCAGCAGGGATTGAAGGAAGTCAGCTGTCTTAAATAATCCAGTCAGAAACCCCAGATCTCCAATCGTCATTATCATTATCAGGTGGCAAGCCTGTGTCAATCTGACCAGCTCCACTACCTTCAATAACCACCAGAGGGAGCCCAGAAAGGGAATTCACAACAGTCCCCGCACAGTCCACGCACAGCCCAGCACAGTCCCCGCACAGCCCAGCACAGTCCCGCACAGCACAGCCCCACACAGTCCACACACAGCCCAGCACAGTCCCGCACAGCACAGTCCCCGTACAGCCCGGCACAGTCCCCGCACAGCTCAGCACAGTCCCCGCACAGCCCAGCACAGTCCCCGCACAGCCCAGCACAGTCCCCACACAGCCCAACACAGTCTCGCACAGCCTGGCATAGTCCCCGCACAACCCAGCACAGTACCGCACAGCCCAGCTCGGTCCCAGCACAGTCCACGTACAGCCCAGCACAGTCCCGCACAACCCAGCACAGTCCCCGCACAGCCCAGCACAGCCCAGCTTGGTCCCCGCACAGTCCCAGCACAGTCCCGCACAGTCCCCGCACAGCCCGACACAGTCCCGCACAGCCTGGCACAGTCCCTGCACAGCTCAGCACAGTCCCGCACAGCCCAGCACAGTCCCCGCACAGCCCAGCACAGTCCCCACACAGCCCAACACAGTCTCGCACAGCCTGGCACAGTCCCCGCACAACCCAGCACAGTACCGCACAGCCCAGCTCGGTCCCAGCACAGTCCATGTACAGCCCAGCACAGTCCCGCACAACCCAGCACAGTCCCCGCACAGCCCAGCACAGCCCAGCTTGGTCCCCGCACAGTCCCAGCACAGTCCCGCACAGTCCCCGCACAGCCCGACACAGTCCCGCACAGCCTGGCACAGTCCCTGCACAGCTCAGCACAGTCCCGCACAGCCCAGCACAGGCAAGCCCAGCACAGTCCCAGTGCATCCCAGCACAGTCCCCGCACAGCCCAGCACAGTCCCACACAGCCCAGCACAGTCCTGCACAGCCCAGCACAGTCCCCACACAGTCCCCGCACAGCCCAGCACAGTCGAGCACAGCCCAGCACAGTCCCGCACAGCCCATTACTTGCATTTCCCATAGACTTACATTGGACTCGCTACTCGTTACGAGTTCCCGAGTATTAGGAGGTACTCGTAATGAGTACAGCGAGTCTGAGTATTTCACTACTCGCTCATCCCTAGACTTGAGCCATACACACAGGAGGCCTTCTACCTCCCAAGATACAGACTGTGTTAAACCACAACCTCCATTATGTAGGCTGTAACCACACCCACAGGTGAGGTATGGATCACATGGGCTGGTCACATGGTCATGACACTGCTCAAAAAATTAAAGGGAACACTTAAACAACAGAATATAACTCCAAGTAAATCAGACTTCTGTGAAATCAAACTGTCCACTTAGGAAGCAACACTGATCGACAATCAATTTCACATGTTGTTGTGTTAGGAACGGCGGAACGCACTAAATAAAAATAATAATAAAGTGCGTTCGCCGCTCGGGGTCCACCATGCAGTAGGTGATATAACCGCTGCTAAGTGGTGGCAGGAGCATTATGGCGGTAATGCGCACAGGGTTAAACTTCACCCAGGTGCGCAGAGCAATCTCAGTTGAGTCACAGAGATGCAAAAATAAACACAAATACAAAGACTGAGCCTGTTGAGGTCACAGTACTCAGTATAAATACACACACGGTCAGGGCCGGACTGGGACAAAAATGCAGCCCTGCCACACAAACCCCACCAGCCCACATACTATAGCACTCATCAGCCCTGATCAGTGAATTTTTGCTATACTTTGTCGTCCCCTCATCACTCTATTAAAAGAGTTATTTGAAGAGCCACATGTTAATGGCGTCACAGTGCGTATGATTGACCACAGCTCCATTTACATGGTGCTCTTCAAAGCTACGTTTCCTAGGATCATGAGGGTCCCAGCTGTCAGATCCGCAACAAACAGAAAGTCATCCCCTAGCCAAAAGATAGGGGAGAACTTCTGAATTTGGATAACCCTCCATACAGTATTATGGGCACCACATAGTCCTCCATACAGTATTATGGGCACCACATAGTTCTCCGCAACAGTATTATGTGCACCACTTAGTCCTCCATACATTGTTATTGGTACCACATAGTCCTCTTTACAGTATTATGGGCACCATATAGTCCACTATACAGTATTATAGGCACCATATAGTCCTCCATACAGTATTATGGGCCCCACATAGTCCTCCATATAGTATTATAGGCACCTCATAATCCTCCATACAGTATTATGGGCGCCATATAGTCCTCCATGGAGTATTATGGGCACCACATAGTCCTCCATACAGTATTATGGGCACAACATAGTCCTTCATAGTATTATGGGCACAACATAGTCCTACATACAGTATTATGGGCATCACAGAGTCCTCCATACAGTATTATGGGCACAACATAGTCCTACATACAGTATTATGGGCCTCACATAGTCCTCCATACAGTATTATGGGCACAACATAGTCCTACATACAGTATTATGGGCACAACATAGTCCTCCATACAGTATTATGGGCACAACATAGTCCTTCATAGTATTATGGGCACAACATAGTCCTACATACAGTATTATGGGCATCACAGAGTCCTCCATACAGTATTATGAGCACAACATAGTCCTACATACAATATTATGGGCCTCACATAGTCCTCCATACAGTATTATGGGCAACACATAATGCTCCATACAGTATAATGGCCCCATATATTGCTCAATACAGTACAATGGACCCCACATATTCCTCCATACGGTACAATGTGCCCACATAATGCTCCCTACACTATTATGGGCCCCATACATTACTGCATAGAGTTTTATGGGCCCCATATAATGGTCCATACAGTATAATGGGCCCTCATACTGTATATTACTTCAAACAGTATAATGGGCCCCATATAATACTTCTCCCTGTCCCCACTGCTCTGGTCTCCTCAGTGTATTCTGATCCTCTGCACTGCTTGGCACAGATGATTCACTGTAGTGCTGTAATTGCACCCTCTGCACTAAGACGTCACAGAGCTCAGACGCAGAGGGGAAATGATGAGAGAGGGAGCATCAGCAGATGGCTCCCTCACTCATTGTTTTCAACTGTGTCGGCGCTGGCACCGGAGCCCCACTACTTACGAGTCCCATAGCATGCCAAGTCCCCGACGGCACTTGCCCGCTTTCGCCGGGTGGTGATGTCAGCCTTGATATGTGACATAATTGAGCACCACCAAATATTAACCAGTGGGTGAAATACTTAAATACTTTTAGGACACACACCCTTAAATCAAAGGGATTTATAAAAAGAAAATTATCAGCACACAGACTAAATAAGAGAAAAGTGGAGGACTCTTTATTAGCCCATGTGGTAACATTTCAATTCCATAGCAGAGAAATGATCTGTTATCGATCCAAAACTTTGTCACATGGGCTAATAAAGAGTCCACCACTTTGCACAATTCATCGGAGTGCTTCTTATTTTCATAGATACACACACTTAGAGCAGATACTTATATTTACACCATGTATACAGGACAGGAGGAGTATACACAATGTACACAGCTCTACACTATATACTGTGGTAAGGAATATAGAGTAGAGCTGTGTATACACTATATAGTGTAGAGATGGGCCAGTGTATATAGTGTGGATTCCACACTATATACACAGCAACATACGATGTGAACAGATCTACACTATATACACACACAACTCTACATTATAATTGACAGTATTATACTATATTATGTTACATACTGCTGAATATATATCACATTGAGACTACTGTATATACATATGTATATACGGGTGCTGGGGCTGATGTATATACGGGTGCTGGGGCTGATGTATATATGGGTGCTGGGGTTGATGTATATACAGTTGTAGCCAAAAGTATTGACACCCCTGCAATTCTGTCAGATAATACTCAGTTTCTTCCTGAAAATGATTGCAAACACAAATTCTTTGTTATTATTATCTTCATTTAATTTGTCTTAAATGAAAAAACACAAAAAGAATTGTCCTAAAGCCAAATTGGATATAATTCCACACCAAACATAAAAAAGAGGGTGGACAAAAGTATTGGCACTGTTCGAAAAATCATGTGATGCTTCTCTAATTTGTGTAATTAACAGCACCTGTAACTTACCTGTGGCACCTAACAGGTGTTGGCAATAACTAAATCACACTTGCAGCCAGTTGACATGGATTAAAGTTGACTCAACCTCTGTCCTGTGTCCTTGTGTGTACCACATTGAGCATGGAGAAAAGAAAGAAAACCAAAGAACTGTCTGAGGACTTGAGAAAGAAACCAAATTGTGAGGAAGCATGAGCAATCTCAAGGCTACAAGTCCATCTCCAAAGACCTGAATGTTCCTGTGTCTACTGTGCGCAGGGTCATCAAGAAGTTTAAAGCCCATTGCACTGTGGCTAACCTCCCTAGATGTGGACGGAAAAGAAAAATTGACAAGAGATTTCAACGCAAGATTGTGCGGATGTTGGATAAAGAACCTCGACTAACATCCAAACAAGTTCAAGCTGCCCTGCAGTCCGAGGGTACAACAGTGTCAACCCGTACTATCCGTCGGCGTCTGAATGAAAAGGGACTGTATGGTAGGAGACCCAGGAAGACCCCACTTCTTACCCCGAGACATAAAAAAGTCAGGCTGGAGTTTACCAAAACTTACCTGAAAAAGCCTAAAACATTTTGGAATAATGTTCTCTGGTCAGATGAGACAAAAGTAGAGCTTTTTGGGCAAAGGCATCAACATAGAGTTTACAGGAGAAAAAAAAGAGGCATTCAAAGAAAAGAACACGGTCCCTACAGTCAAACATGGCGGAGGTTCCCTGATGTTTTGGGGTTGCTTTGCTGCCTCTGGCACTGGACTGCTTGACCATGTGCATGGCATTATGAAGTCTGAAGACTACCAACAAATTTTGCAGCATAATGTAGGGCCCAGTGTGAGAAAGCTGGGTCTCCCTCAGAGGTCATGGGTCTTTCAGCAGGACAATGACCCAAAACACACTTCAAAAAGCACTAGAAAAAGGTTTGAGAGAAAGCACTGGAGACTTCTAAGATGGCCAGCAATGAGTCCAGACCTGAATCCCATAGAATACCTGTGGAGAAATCTAAAAATGGCAGTTTGGAGAAGGCACCCTTCAAATATCAGGGACCTGGAGCAGTTTGCCAAAGGAGAATGGTAAAATTCCAGCAGAGCATTGTAAGAAGCTCATTGATGGTTACCGGAAGCGGTTGGTCACAGTTATTTT
Organism: Dendrobates tinctorius; assembly: GCF_039654945.1. Lineage (NCBI taxonomy): Eukaryota > Metazoa > Chordata > Amphibia > Anura > Dendrobatidae > Dendrobates > Dendrobates tinctorius. Next base: position 38,057,625 of record NW_027361683.1, read on the forward strand.
GGCTAAAGGTTGTGCAACCAAGTATTAGGCTGAGGGTGCCAATACTTTTGTCTGGCCCATTTTTGGAGTTTTGTGTGAAATGATCAATGTTTTGCTTTTTGCTTCATTCTCTTTTGTGTTTTTTCATTTAAGACAAATTAAATGAAGATGATAATACCAAAGAATTTGTGTTTGCAATCATTTTCAGGAAGAAGCTGAGTATTATCTGACAGAATTGCAGGGGTGTCAATACTTTTGGCCACAACTGTACAGATGCTGGGGCTGGTGTATATATGGTCCAGGGGGCTGGTGTATATTCAGGTGCTAGAGCTGATGTATATACAGGTGCTGGGGCTGATGTATACATGGTGTGGGGGCTGATGTATATACGGGTGCTAGGGCTGGTGTATATGTGGGTGCTGGGGCTGATGGATATACGGGTGCTGGGGCTGATGTATATACAGGTGCTGACTAGAGACTGATCAGTGATGTATATACATACAGCCCATATATACATCAGCCTCAAGACAGCACCAGTATATACATCAGCTCCGGCAGCACCTGTATATACACCAGCCCCGGCAGCACCTGTATATACATCAGCCCCAGCACCTGTATATACATCAGCCCCGGCACCTGTGTATTATACTGGTGCTGGTGTATATACTGGTGCTGAGGCTTACGTATATACTGTTGCTGAGGCTTACGTATAGATAGGTGCTGACTCGAGGCTGATGTATATACAGTGTACATCAGCCTCGAGTCAGCACCTATCTATATGTAAACCCCAGCACCTGTATATACATCAACTCCAGCACCTGTGTTTTATACAGGTGATGGGGCTGGTGTATATACAGGTGCTGCCGGGGCTGATGTATTTTAATTTGGGCTTACACCCACCCAGACTGAATACAGGCAGAAGATTACAGGTGCAGGTAGGAGCTCCGTACTTCCTGTGCGCACTTGTATAACCAGGCATACCTCCCAACTCTTGAAGAAGGGAAAGAGGAACAAAGGGTGCGGCGCACGGTGCGGCAATTTTTAGGTCACACCCTGACCACACCCATTTTAGAACTAGTTACACCCATGTCCACGCCCCAGCCACACCCATTTAGCACTGCTGATCACACTGACTGGTACTGAGGGCACAGTGGCTGGTACTATGGGCACAGTGGCTGGCATTTTAGGCACAGTGGCTGGTACTGAGGAAAAGAAAGAAAGAACAGAGAGAAAAAAGAAAACAGAGAGAGAGAAAGAACAGAGAGAGGAAGAAAGAGGGGACAGAAAAAAAGACCAGAGAGAGAGAAAAAAAGAAAGAAGGGAAAGAAAGAACATAAAGAGAAAGAAAGAAAGAGGGGAAGAAAGAAAGAACAGAGAGAGAAAGAAAGATGGGAAAGAAAGAACAAAGAGAGAGAAAGAAAGGGAAAGAACAGAGAGAGAGAAAGAAAGGGAAAGAAAGAACAGAGAGAAAGAAAGGAAGAATGGAGAGAGAAAGAAAGAACAGAGAGAGAAAGAAAGATTAGAGAGAGAAAGAATAGAGTGAAAAAAAGAAAGAGGGGAAAGAAAGAACGAGAAAAAAAAAGAACAGAGAGAGAAAGAGGGGAAAGAAAGAAAGAAAAGAGAGAGAGAAAGAAAGAACAGAGATAGAAAGAGGGGAAAGAAAGAAAAAAGAGAGGGAGAGAAAGAAAGAGGAGAAAGAACAGAGAGAGAAAGAAAGAGGGGAAGAAAAGAAAGAAAGACTAAAGAAAGAGTGGACAGAAAAAAGAACAGAGAAAAAAAAGAGGGGAAAAAAGAACAGAGAGGGAGAGAGAAAGAGGGGAAAGAAATAAAGAAAGAACAGAGAGAGAAAGAAAGAACAGAGAGAGAAAAAACAGAGAGAGAAAGAAAGATGGGAAAGAAAGAAAGAACAGAGAGAGAGAAAGAGAGGAAAGAAAAAGAGAGAGAGATAACAGAGAGAAAGAAAGAAAGAAAGAAAGAAAGAAGGAGAACAGAGAGAGAAAGAACAGAGAAAGAAAGAAAGATTAGAGAGAGAAAGAACAGAAAGAGAGAGAAAGGAAGGAAGAGGGGAACAAAAGAAAGAACAGAGAGAAAGAAAGAACAGAGAGAGAGAGAAAGAAAAAGAGAAAGATCAGAGATAAAGAAGGAAAGAACAGAGAGAGAAAGAAACAGAGAGAGAAATATTCTATAAAGATACTATAGCAGCCTGGCTCCCATTGTAGTGTCCACCTGAGCCTCCCGGTACAGGACATATCATGATCGACTCACATGGCTGGCATCTCCGATTCCAAGGCAATCCCACTGTCCGCGCTGTCGGAGGAGGACACGGTAATCTGAAGCATTCCCTGAAGTGCCTCCATGGTTCCATCACAATCTCCTCCTGAAATTACCTCATTTCCGGTCAGCTTCTAGCACGTCACTTCCGGTAGAACGACGTGTGAGTTTTAAAGTGCTCCTCGGGGCTCCGCCGTGTACTCCTGTGTCCGCGGGAAAAGTAAGCTCCCGGCTGGGGCAGTCTCTCCCTCTCTTAAAATCGGGACTGTCCCGCTCGATCCGGGACGATTGGGAGGTATGAATGCTCCCCACCATACACCTCGTACATGCATGGCTCTGCACGCCTCATACACACACGGTTCCGCTTTGTATGCCTCGTACACACACGGCTCTGCTCCTTACACCTCGCGCACACACGGCTCCATTCAGTACACACATGGCTCCGCTCCGTAAAACTCATACACATGCGACTCTGCTCTGTACACCTTTACACACACGGCCACGCTCTGTACACCTTGTACTCATGAGGCTTTGCTCCATACACCTTGTACACACGCAGCTCCGCTCCATACACACCCAGCTCCACTCCGCTCCGTACACCCCGTGCACACGCGGCTTCATTCCATACACATGCGGCTTCATTCTGTATACACCCGGATCTGCTCTGCTCTGTAAACACAAGGCTCAGATCTGTACACTTTGTACACACAGGGCTTTTTTCCATACACCTCGTATACACACGGATCCGCTCGGTAGACCTTGTACACACCTCCGCTCCATACACCTTGTACACCTCTGGCTCCGCTCCGTACACCTCGTACACCTCTGGCTCCGCTTCGTACACCTCTGGCTCCGCTCCGTACACCTCGTACACACACGGCTCCTCTCCGTACACCTCGTACACACACGGCTCCGTTCCGTACACCTCGTACACACACGGCCCCGCTCCGTACACTTCGTACACACACGGCTCCACTCCGTACACCTCATACACACACGGCTCCGCTCCGTACACCTCATACACACACGGCTCCGCTCCGTACACCTCTTACACACATGGCTCCGCTCCGTACATTTCTTACACACACGGCTCCGCTCCGTACACTTCGTACACACACGGCTCCGCTCCGTACACTTCGTACACACACGGCTCTGCTCCGTACACCTCGTACACACACGGCTCTGCTCCGTACACCTCGTACACACACGGCTCTGCTCCGTACACCTCGTACACACACGGCTCTGCTCCGTGCACCTCGTACACACACGGCTCTGCTCCGTACACCTCGTACACACACGGCTCCATTCTGTACACCTCGTACACACATGGCTCCACTACGCACACCTCGTATACACACGGCTCCGCTCTGTACACCTCGTACACACGGCTGCGCTCCGTACACCTCGTACACACATGGCTCCACTCTGTACACCTCATATACACACAGCTCCGCTTTGTACACCTCATACACACATGGCTCCGCTCTGTACACCTCGTACACACGGCTCCACTCCGTACACCTCGTACACACATGGCTCCGCTCCGTACACCTCGTACACACACGGCTCCACTCTGTACACCTTGTACACACACGGCTCCGCTCAGTACACTTCGTACACACATGGCTCCACTCCATACACCTTGCACACATGGCTTGGCTCCGTACACACGGCTCCGCGCACTCGTACACACGTGGCTCCGCTCCATACACCTTGTACACATGCGCTCTGCACACCTCGTACACATCCGGCTCCACTCCGTACACCTCGTAGACACACAGCTCCATTCTGTGCAACTCGTACACACATGGCTCCGCTCCGCACACCTCGTATACACACGGCTCCACTCTGTACACCTTGTACACACAAAGCTCCGCTCGTTACACCTCGTACACACACGGCTCCACTCCGTACACCTCGTACACACACGGCTCCGCTCTGTACACCTCGTACACACACGGCTCCGCTCTGTACACCTCGTACACACATGGCTCCGCTCGGTACACCTCGTACACACATGGCTCTGCTCCGTACACATGGCTCCGCTCCATACACCTCGTACACACGGCTTTGCTCCATACACCTCGTACACACACAGCTCTGCTCCATACACCTTGTACACACACGGCTCCGCTCTGTACACCTCATACACACACAGCTCTGCTACATCCACCCTGTAAACCCCTCCTAACCCCACACAGAAACTTCCCTCATCCAGCACCATGACAACCAGCAGAGCAGACTTCTGCAGACACCAAGAGGCAGGGCTGTGCGCCCAGGACCAGTGATGAGGTCACAGGAGGGGAGGAGTCAGGGGTCACATGATCAGGGGTCTCGGACAGAGGCCCCCTGATCATGTGACCCCCCCTGACTCTTCTCCTCCTGTGACCTCATCACAGGTCCTGTGCGCAGAGAAGAGAGCAGCCAAGTGACGCTGTGAGTGGCTGCGGGGGGGTCTCTGGTTGTGCGAGGATGGGGTGTGTGCGGGGGCGTGGCAGCTTATCTCCCTGCAGTGCTTGAAAGAAAAGTCCCGGGAGGGTTGGGAGCTATAACCGCCATGCCCGCAGAGGGCCGTCGGCAGGAAGAACAGCCAAGCCAGTGTTCGCATCAGCGGCCCACATGACAGCGGCCCAGCGGGAAAATGCCCAGTTGGGCAGATTATCAATCCGGACCTGCACACGGTATCCGGTCACAGGAGTAGCCCAAGACGGCGGCACTACGTCCGTCTAGACCTACCTTGTGTGCAGCGTCTCAGCTGCAGACACTAAGGAGAGCTGTTACTGCAGCGCGGCGTGGACACTGCCGGTAAACGACAATGCTATGATGCAAGCGCAATGTCAGATGCTAGCAGCTGTGGATGTTGCAGCAGAGGAGCGCTGGCGTTGATTCTAACTCAGTCCCTAACCACATACGTAATATCAGAGGGAAGGGGTTTCAAATGAGTCATTCAACAGAATCATACATCTGTCCTCATACACACAGCAGCAAGTAAGTCTATACTAGCGCATGGCGGAAAAGCCATGCTCGCCTTTTATAGCAGCCGGGACCTTCTGCAAGCCTCCTGGTCTCTGAGGTGAACCAATGAGATCTGGAGCGGGACCTGAGCACATGACTCCCGATCTCCAATGGGAGATCTTCCCATGAGCATGCTCAGTAGGAGGACAGAAGGACTTAGCCTCAGGAGAGATTTGCTGCAAGGCAATCTCCTCTGCAATCTCTTCTGCAGTAGATAAAGAGCAGGAGACTGCAGAATGTGAGGGTATGGATCCCTGCGGAGTAAACACAGAAATCCGACTCCTAACATGTTGTGCAAATGGAATAGAAAACAGATGGAAATTATTGGCAATTATCAAGACACCCTCAATAAAGGAGTGGTTCTGCAGGTGGGGACCACAGACCACATCTAAGTACCAATGCTTTCTGGCTGATGTTTTGGTCACTTTTGAATGTTGGTTGTGCTTTCACACTCGTGGTAGCATGAGATGGACCTTCAACCCACACAAGTGGATCAGGTAGTGCAGCTCATCCAGGATGGCACATCAATGCGAGCTGTGGCAAGATGGTTTGCTGTGTCTGTCAGTGTAGTGTCCAGAGGCACTACCAGGAGACAGGCCAGTACACCAGGAAATGTGGAGGGGGCCGTAAGAGGGCAACAACCCAGCAGCAGGACCGCTACCTCAGCCTTTGTGCAACTAGGAACAGGAGGAGCACTGCCAGAGCCCTGCAAAATGACCTGCAGCAGGCCACAAATGTGCATGTGTCTGCACAAATGGTTAGAAACCGACTCCATGAGGATGGTCTGAGTGCTCGACATCCACAGATGGGGATTGTGCCCACAGCCCAACACCGTGCGGTCCTCCAAAGAAATGCCACCCCACACCATTACTGACCCACTGCCATATTGGTCATGCTGAAGGATGTTGCAGGCAGCAGATTGCTCTCCAAGGTGTCTCCAGACTGTCATGTCTGTCACCTGTGCTCAGCGTGAACCTGCTTTCATCTGTGAAGAGCACAGGGCACCAGTGGCAAATTTGCCAATCCTGGTGTTCTGTGGCAAATGCCAAGCATCCTGTACAGTGTTGGGCTGTGAGCACAACCCCCATCTGTGGACGTCGGGCACTCAGTCCATCCTCATTGAGTCGGTTTCTAACCTTTTGTGCAGACATCTGCACATTTGTGGCCTGCTGGAGGTCATTTTGCAGGGCTCTGCAAGTGCTCCTCCTGTTCCTCCTTGCACAAAGGCTGAGGTAGCGGTCCTGCTGCTGGGTTGTTGCCCTCCTACAGCCCCCTCCACAGTTCCTGGTGTACTGGCTAGTCTCCTGGTAGCGCCTTCAGCCTCTGGACACTATGCTGACAGACACAGCAAACCTTCTTGCCACAGCTCGCATTGATGTGCCATCCTAGATGAGCTGCACTACCTGATCTACTTGTGTGGGTTGTAGAGTCCAGACCTGAGACTGGGATGGAGATTTGTCTTCTAACAAGACAATGATCCCAAACATAAAGCAAAATTTACAATGGAATGGTTCACAAATAAACATATCCAGGTGTTAGAATGGCCAAGTCAAAGTCCAGACCTGAATCCAATCGAGAATCTGTGGAAAGAGCTGAAAACTGCTGTTCACAAACGATCTCCATCAAACCTCACTGAGCTCGAGCTGTTTGCCAAGGAAGAATGGGCAAGAATTTCAGTCTCTCGATGTACAAAACTGATAGAGACATACCCCAAGCGACTTGCAGCTGTAATAGCAGCAAAAGGTGGAGCAACAAATTATTAAGTTAAAGGGGCCGAATAATATTGCACGCCCCACTTTTCAGTTTTGGAATTTCCACAAAAATGTAAAATAACCAATAAATTTCGGTCAACTTCACAACTGTGTCCCACTTGTTGTTGATTCTTTACCAAAAATTTACATTTGGTATTTTTATGTTTGAAGCATGATATGTGGGAAAAAACTGAAAAGTTCCAGGTGGCCGAATACTTTCACAAGGCACTGTATATATACAGGGTGGTCCAAAAGTAGGTGGACAGAATATAATAACATTTATTTTGATTTATATAGAAAATTATATTTACTAACACAAGCATAACATTGACAATTACATTTTATTCTGAACAATAATACAAAAGCCCTTAAATTTTATCAAAGCAGGTGCTCAAACTGTTTTCCATCACAATTTGCATAGCTTTGAAGACTGCCTCTTACGCTGTGACAAACATTTTTGCACAAGTCTCATTGGATATTACTTTCTTGAAATGCATCTCTTATGTAATTTTTCAAATCACTGAAACTTTTTGGTTTTTGATTATAAACTTTGTCCTTGAGTACTCCCAAAAGAAAAAATCCATTGGGGTCAACTGAGTCAGTTTCACTTTACACCATGTTTGATAAATCTCCCCCTTCATAACCCTATTACACATACTGTCCACCTACTTTTGGACCACCATGTGTATGTGTGTATACATATATACAGTGGGGAAAAAAAGTATTTAGTCAGTCAGCAATAGTGCAAGTTCCACCACTTAAAAAGATGAGAGGCGTCTGTAATTTACATCATAGGTAGACCTCAACTATGGGAGACAAACTGAGAAAAAAAAATCCAGAAAAACACATTGTCTGTTTTTTTTCATTTTATTTGCATATTATGGTGGAAAATAAGTATTTGGTCAGAAACAAAATTTCATCTCAATACTTTGTGATATATCCTTTGTTGGCAATGACAGAGGTCAAACGTTTTCTGTAAGTCTTCACAAGGTTGCCACACACTGTTGTTGGTATGTTGGCCCATTCCTCCATGCAGATCTCCTCTAGAGCAGTGATGTTTTTGGCTTTTCGCTTGGCAACACGGACTTTCAACTCCCTCCAAAGGTTTTCTATAGGGTTGAGATCTGGAGACTGGCTAGGCCACTCCAGGACCTTGAAATGCTTCTTACGAAGCCACTCCTTCGTTGCCCTGGCGTTGTGCTTTGGATCATTGTCATGTTGAAAGACCCAGCCACGTTTCATCTTCAATGCCCTTGCTGATGGAAGGAGGTTTGCACTAAAAATCTCACGATACATGGCCCCATTCATTCTTTCATGTACCCGGATCAGTCGTCCTGGCCCCTTTGCAGTGAAACAGCCCCAAAGCATGATGTTTCCACCACCATGCTTTACAGTAGGTATGGTGTTTGATGGATGCAACTCAGTATTCTTTTTCCTCCAAACACGACAAGTTGTGTTTCGACCAAACAGTTCCAGTTTGGTTTCATCAGACCATAGGACATTCTCCCAAAACTCCTCTGGATCATCCAAATGCTCTCTAGCAAACTTCAGACGGGCCCGGACATGTACAGGCTTAAGCAGTGGGACACGTCTGGCACTGCAGGATCTGAGTCCATGGTGGCGTAGTGTGTTACTTATGGTAGGCCTTGTTACATTGGTCCCAGCTCTCTGCAGTTCATTCACTAGGTCCCCCCGCGTGGTTCTGGGATTTTTGTTCACCGTTCTTGTGATCATTCTGACCCCACGGGGTGGGATTTTGCGTGGAGCACCAGATCGAGGGAGATTATCAGTGGTCTTGTATGTCTTCCATTTTCTAATTATTGCTCCCACAGTTGATTTCTTCACTCCAAGCTGGTTGGCTATTGCAGATTCAGTCTTCCCAGCCTGGTGCAGGGCTACAATTTTGTTTCTGGTGTCCTTTGACAGCTCTTTGGTCTTCACCATAGTGGAGTTTGGAGTCAGACTGTTTGAGGGTGTGCACAGGTGTCTTTTTATACTGATAACAAGTTTAAACAGGTGCCATTACTACAGGTAATGAGTGGAGGAAAGAGGAGACTCTTAAAGAAGAAGTTACAGGTCTGTGAGAGCCAGAAATCTTGATTGCTTGTTTCTGACCAAATACTTATTTTCCACCATAATATGCAAATAAAATGAAAAAAAAACAGACAATGTGATTTTCTGGATTTTTTTTCTCAGTTTGTCTCCCATAGTTGAGGTCTACCTATGATGTAAATTACAGACACCTCTCATCTTTTTAAGTGGTGGAACTTGCACTATTGCTGACTGACTAAATACTTTTTTTCCCCACTGTATATATATTCAGACAAAAACCATCGACCCCCTACGTCTAGGAGCTAAAATTATATGGATTTCTTAGCAATACAAGAGGCTACTGCCACAATCAGCAATGTCATCTCCATCGGGTACAATCAACTAATTATTACAATTCAACCCTACGAACGGATGATCACTGGAATGCCAAATCAACACTCCCCTACAACATACAACACAGGAACTCAATACAGTACACAAGGTCTGATACTGCGAGTGGCAGTGGTGTATCGCCCTACGGGCCCCTCCCATTAGTTCCTGGCTTCCACATTTTCTCTCCTGTGATATCCCCACCCTCATCATGGGTGATTTCAACATCCCCATTGTTTTCCCCTCTCCCCATCTGCTACTCACCTTTTAACGCTAACATCTTCTTTCGGCCTTTTGCAGCTTACTAACTCTCCTACGCATAAAGATGGAAAATCCCTCAACTTGGTGTTCTCCCAGCTTCGCTCAGTGGATTATTTCATAAACTCCCCACTCCCACTCTCTGACTACAACCTTCTTTCATTCTCTATCAAGGACTGCCATCCCGCTCAGGTCACCCCCACTTTCCACACTTATAGAAACATACAGGCCATTAACACCCAGAAATTTATGTAGAACTTGCAGTCATCATTGGCCCTTATCTCCTCCCGCTCATGTCCTGATTCTGCACTGAAGCATTACAATGAAACACTGCAAAGTGTCCTGGATGAAACTGCACCTCCTATACATAGAACAACTCGACACAGACGGCAACAACCCTGGCACATGCTGCAAACACGTTTCCTACAGCAGTGCTCCAGGTGCGCCGAACGTCTGTGGAGAAAATCAAATCTACCCGAAGATTTCTTCCATTATAAGTTTATGCTTAAAGCATATAACACTGCCCTTCACCTCTCCAAACAAACCTATTTTGACATCCTCATCACCTCACTAGCCAATAGCCCGAAACATCTCTAACACTTTTCATTCCCTACCCAACCCAAGAATGCAGGCCCATACCACGGATCTCTGCGCCGACGATCTGAAAACTCTTACTGTTTCTCTTATTCATTCTTGTCTGCACTATTGTAATTCTCTACTAATCGGTCTCCCTCTTACCAGATTCTCCCCTTTCCAATCTGTCTTGAATGCTGCAGCCAGGATCATATTCCTCACCAATCGTTATACCGATGCCTTTACCTTGTGCCAGTCATTACACTGGTTACTCATCCACTCCAGAATCCAGTACAAACTTATTACCCTCACCCACAAAGCACTCCATGGCTCAGCACCACCCTACATCTCCTCCCTGATCTCAGCCTACCACCCTACCCGTGCCCTCCGTTCTGCTAATGACCTGAGGTTAACATTCTCAATAATCAGAACCTCCCACTTCCGTCTCCAAGACTTTTCACGTGCAGTGTCAATTCTTTCATATGCTCTACCCAGGTTAATACGATTAATCCCCACATTATTACAGTGCCTTGTGAAAGTATTCGGCCCCCTGGAACTTTTCAACCTTTTCCCACATATCATGCTTCAAACATAAAGATACCAAATGTAATTTTTGGTGAAGAATCAACAAGTGCAACACAATTGTGAAGTTGAACAAAATTTATTGGTTGTTTTATATTTTTGTGGAAATTCAAAACTGAAAAGTGAGGCATGCAATATTATTCGGCCCCTTTACTTTCAGTGCAGCAAACTCACTCCAGAAGTTCATTGTGGATCTCTGAATGATCCAATGTTGTCCCAAATGACTAATGATGATAAATATAATCCACCTGTGTGTAATCAAGTCTCCGTAAAAATGCACCTGCTCTGTGATAGTCTCAGGGTTCTGTTTGATACACAGAGAGCATCATGAAGACAAAGGAACACAACAGGCAGGTCCATGATACTGTTGTGGAGAAGTTTAAAGCCGGATTTGGATACAAAATGATTTCCAAAACTTTAAACATCCCAAGGAGCACTGTTCAAGCTATCATATTGAAATGGAAGGAGTATCCTACCACTGCAAATCTACCAAGACCCGGCCGTCCCTCTAAACTTTCATCTCACACAAGGAGAAGACTGATCAGAGATGCAGCCAAGAGGCCCATGATCACTCTGGATGAACTGCAGAGATCTACAGCTGAGGTGGGACAGTCTGTCCATAGGACAACAATCAGTTGTCAGTTGCACAAATCAGGCCTTTAACAATCAGTTGCACAAATCTGGCCTTTATGGAAGAGTGGCAAGAGGAAAGTTATTTCTCAAAGATATCCATAAAAAGTGTTGTTTAAAGTTTGCAACAAGCCACCTGGGAGACACAAGAAACATGTGGAATAAGGTGCTCTGGTCAGATGAAACAAAAATCGAAATTTTGGCAACAATGCCAAACGATATGTTTGGCGTAAAGGCAACAAAGCTCATCACCCTGAACACACCATCCCCACTGTCAAACATGGTGGTGGCAGCATCATGGTTTGGGCCTACTTTTCTTCAGCAGGGACAGGGAAGATGGTTAAAATTGATGGGAAGATGGATAGAGCCAAATACAGGACCATTCTTGAAGAAAACCTGTTGGAGTCCGCAAAAGACCTGAGACTGGGACGGAGATTTGCCTTCCAACAAGACAATGACCCCAAACATATAGCAAAATCTACAATGGAATGGTTCACAAATAAACATATCCAGGTTTTAGAATGGTCAAGTCAAAGTCCAGACCTGAATCCAATCGAGAATCTGTGGAAAGAGCTGAAAACTGCTGTTCACAAACGATCTCCATCAAACCTCACTGAGCTCGAGCTGTTTGCCAAGGAAGAAAGGGCAAGAATTTCAGTCTCTCGATATACAAAACTGATAGAGACATACCCCAAGCGACTTGCAGCTGTAATCGCAGCAAAAGGTGGCACAACAAAGTATTAAGTTAAAGGGGCTGAATAATATTGCACCCCCCACTTTTCAGTTTTTGGCTTTCCACAAAAATTCAAAATAACCAATAAATTTCATTCAACTTCACAATTGTGTCCCACTTGTTGTTGATTCTTTACCAAATATTTACATTTGGTATCTTTATGTTTGAAGCATGATATGTGGGAAAAGGTTGAAAAGTTCCAGGGGGCCGAATACTTTCGCAAGGCACTGTAAGTGTGCGCTAAAAATGCATTTGTTCAGACTGGCCTACTGCCTCAACGCATTAACCTAAATATCCCTGTAGTCAGTCAAAGAAAAAAGAAACATCCGGCACTGTCCCTGAGAAAGAAATACCCGCAAAGTCACTTATAACCGCTATCAGTGTGACACCTGTAACCCTTGCTGAACGGGTGTTCTATCCATGTGAAGAAAAAACAAGAAATATCATAGTAGTAAAAGACAGCAGGATGGCACTCACCGTTCTCTTGGAATGATTCACTTTATTTCATATTAATAAAGCATAGGCAATGGCATGGGAGAAATGCAAAAAGACGGACGACAGCCGTTTCGTGCACAATGCACTTCAACAGGTCCCTGCCATTGCCTATGCTTTATTAATATGAAATAAAGTGAATCATAAAGTGAATCATTCCAACAGAACGGTGAGTGCCATCCTGCTGTCTTTTTCTACTAAATATCCCTGTGTTGCCCATTCAAAATTTTTACCATAACCAGGTTCCTCGTATCATGTTCTCACATGCTTTATGCATTTAATAGCCCTCTGTGTCTGTACTGTTACATACTTAGGCTGCTAACCGGTTCAAGCATCACATGAACAGCCGATTCTTACACTATGGGCAAACAACAATAGCAATTGTTACCATCAACCTTTCGTGTCTCCCCTTTTTCCTTATAGATTGTAAGCTTGTGAGCAGGGCCCTCATTCCTCTTGGTATCTGATTTGATCTATGTGTTTATTGTTATGCTGTAATGTCTATTGTCTGTACAAGTCCCCGCTAAAATGTAAAGTGCTGCGGAATATGTTGGAGCTAGAGTTGAGCGACTTTTGGTTTTTTAGGGTCGAGTTTCATTTCATGAAACCCGACTTTTCCAAAAGTCGGGTCGAGCAAAATTGGCCGACTATAGGGAAAAGTCGGGGGTCCGACCGAAACACGAAACCCAATGTAAGTCAATGGGGAGTTAAAGTCGGCAGTGAGAGGAGGACAGGAAACAGACCCACAGTGCCCATTTGAATGCCAAAAGCATCAATTCTTATTACTTAAGCTTGTCAACCTTAATTTACTTCATAATACTAGTTACATACTGAAAAATGGGGGTTATTTCGCTACAGTTGTGGGGGGGTAGGGCTGGCTCCAGGTTTTCGTGGGCCCAGGGCCAAAGAGCGCCCCTTTAACACATACCACAACTCATGATGCTCCGATATGGCAGAGAAATTGCAGTATAGCACAATGAAAAATACTTCACTTCTTACATCTCGTGACTGATATCCATTTTAAATTCTCCAATACCTCCAAAAACGGACAGTATATAACTCCATACAGTATTATGGCCAGCGCTTAGTGCGCTATACAGAATAATGAGGCCCATATATTTCTCCATATGGAATCATTGATCCCATATAAAGTTTCAAACCGTATATGATGAGCTCCAAATAATGCTATAGTATATGTTGGTCCCAATGGATGAAGCTCCACTGTCTTATGGGCCCAAATAATGCTCCATATATAATGGGCCCCATTTCTACTGCTCTAGTGAATAATGGGCCCTGTAAATGCTGCTCCAGTGTCTGATGTCCACCTTTGGAATGCTCCAGAGTATGGTGGGCCCCATATATCATTCACCAGAGTATAGTGCTCCCCAAAAATTGCTGTCCCAACATTGAAAACAATTACATAAGTCTCCATACTAGGGAATCCCAGCACTACTCTGAACTCCTTGTCGTCTCCATCTTCCATCTCACTGCACTTGGCTGTTTAGGCCCTCCCACCGGCAGAGACACTTTTGCGTACTATGCGGTGCCCTGTGCAAGTGCCATCGCCCATTAGTATGCCCCCCCACCTGCTCAAGGAACCTGCACTTTCATCTGCACCTTCCTCTTTGTCACCGTGTAAGGTGGTATAGTATGTGGGAAGGGGAACCTGAGTTTCCTCTGGGTCAGATTCTGGCAGTGTAGAGTGCGAGGGGAATGTAGTGGTCTGGGTCAATGTACCAGCAGCATCATCCAGCAGTGGCTGGGCCTCAGTGCACTTGTGGCGTCCCCAAGAGTACGGACGCCACTGTGGCATTACCTTCCTCCTAGGGAGTGTGTTGTCAAGCTTGGGAGCAACAAAGGATCTCTCTAGCAGTGAAACCAACACACAACACATTTCCCACTCCAGGCTAGCAAGGAGACCTCTGAACCTGACTGCTGAGGAGCTGCTCTCTGTGGTCGGGAGGAGGTAAGTTAGGGCACTCTGTGCAGGGAAGGGGAAGTGTGTGGACGTGAGAAGGGGAGCTGAAGGATGAGCAGAGTTAAGGCTCACTCCTAACTGGAGCGCATGGTCCCGATTCCGGTCTCCGACTTTGTAGGGACACTGACGTTCCTGCAGCAGAAACCAGGGGAAGTAGCAGCTATAAATGCTCTGTACCCAACTAAGGCTCGGGGGCCCCAGCATCGACGTGTGGGAGCCAGAAGGAAAAAACTACAGCTGTCTGCCATACAAGTAAAGTCTGAGGAACATCTGTTAGACAGGAGGCGCTTCAGTGAACCACGGTCCTGTGAGTGCTTCCCCCACAAGCGCTAGAAAGGAGACGTTCAGGAAGGTACATGTTAGCGGAGTGTTGGAAGGGAGCTTTCCATTTTGGTCCCGGAGGTTGGCTGAGGTTCTGACCCGGAGGACACAGCACGGAGGCAGGCATCTGCGTAACCTGCAGACTGTGAGTAAAGCTTTGGAACTGCACGCTCTGGTGTCCTACAGTTATTCCAGCACCGCTACATCTGGGTACCAGCACCTACACCGCCTATGCCTTTCCCCCATCACTACATCTACACTTCCCTGGGACTCCAGCTCCACCTGTGGGGAGCTTCACCATCTTTGCTGCACAACGCCAACGCCATCAGTCCCAGAGGATCTGCATGCAGCGTCGGCCTAACATCTATGTTGGCGAACACCACAGGTGGCGTCAAACTATCTATATAAACTCTTTACCATTAGTTTTTGGTTTCCGGGGGCAGTATGATTGCAAAGCTGAACCTTAAAGGAATGTCCAAAAGGGCACCACCAGGAGTGGAGACTGTGGCTTAATTGGACTCCACCCGGGAAACCTCAACCATGCCACCTAAAGAAAAGATGCACACTTTGAAAGCTTTGTCGATTCTGTGTGTGGTGTGGTATGTGTGTTTGTAGTTGTGCTAGCGATTTCTCAGCTTTATTCCGTTAACAACCGAGACTCCGGCATGCCCCCGCAGTACGCGTCAAGCTTACAAGAGGGATAAGCGAGGCTCTGGCACGTGAGATCGAGCAATAACAGGTCTAGCATTCCCGTACATGTCCAGGGCTGCATGCACGCTACACTGAAAGGACCAGCTTTTGTCGCTTACAGGTGCAGATAACCTGCTGAACTCCGTTAGTGATGGGGATCTGGGATTCAGATTATTCCCCGCGAACGATGATTTCCCAGTAAGTTCAGGTCAACCGCAATTCCGGAGTTAGGCCTAACCTTCATTCCTGAAAAAATTACGTGTCCAAACCACAGGTGCTGTAGCTTGCTTAACAGCTCGGCAGCCGTTCTCAGGCCCAGTATGGATTCAACAACATTGTAGAAACTTGATAAAGGGTACAGTTTTACCGGATAACACGTATATATGTAGCCTAGTTTACACATTAAAAATATATGTCTATAGATCAGGAGGCAGACTCAGATGTTCTCAGGCCCAGTATGGATTTGACCAGATTGTACAAAGTTGAGAAAGGGTACTTTATCACTGGATAGCAGGTATGTATAGCATAGTTTAAACATGTAAAATCTCCGTGTTCTCAGTATGGATTACACAGCAATCTAAAAAGTGGAAAAAAGGAAATGCATTTGAGGTGTACACAACTATATACTTTTGGTGTTATTTTTAAATCTTCATATATATTTCTGTCTCAGTAATACAGTCCAGCCTCTCCGCAATAGGTAATGAGATGCATACAATTACTGACATAAAGGCTAGTGATTGCAGAAATCTAAGAATTACTATTCACGGGAAAAACTTCCGTCACAATTCTCATAGGCGATGCTGACCCTCAATTAATTTGTGTGTTGAGACAGTGAAAACATTTTTTTGTGAATAAAGTCTTGCTGTATCGCACCTCCGTTGATTCCATCACTGTTACTCATCTCAATCAAATTTTTATCACAGGGAGCGATGTAAACATGGTGCTCACTGGCTATCATGATCTGTCACGTAACTTTGGAGTGCAAAAGACAGAAGCCACAGGCCGTAGGCGATTCTATTTGATTGGCATGAAAGGGCACATTTTAAAATGTGCGCCGGAATGTCACATGTTTGTGAGTAGGAAAACTGTGAAAGCTGATGATAAACCACCACTGCATGTCATTGTGAGTCGACGTCCATAAGAAATAGAAGCCATTGATCATCTGGAGCTAGAGCCCGGCCAGCAGGACAGGGCATAGCTACATCTTAACCATCATCTTTCAGTTCAATTAATTTGTAGTGGCACTCCCAGTGAAGGATTTGACAGCCCACACTACACAGCGGAGGAGCAGGGAGATGTAAACACTGCAAATGCTGGGGCCCTGCCCAAGCAAGGGGGCACACTCGTGGGCGTCGGTACTGGCACTGGGCCCGTCATAGTACGGCGGTGTGTCTGACGGCGGGTGTGCACCACCACCGTCAGAGACACTTGATTGCACTATGAGGGACCCTGTGCCAGTGCCCACGCCCAAGAGTTGGCCTACCCACCTGTCCAGGGCAACGGCACTTGCACGGTTTCGTGCGCTAGGTGGTGACCGCGGCCATGGGGGGGGCAGCTCAGTTAGGGCGGTTTACAAAGTGGCATATGTTGATGTGGGACATTCAGCTGCTGCAAAAGGCGAAATAGGTCAAGTTCGCGGAATAGGAGGACCAAAGCAAGCCATTTTTCTGGCAACCTATGTGTCATCAAGGGAAGGTGGGACAAAATCCTTGGAAACCCATGCATGGTTCATTTTAATGAAGGTTAGATCATCCACATTTTGGGTTGACAGACGGGTCCTTTTTTCTGTCAGGATTGATCCAGCTGCACTGAAGACTTTTTCCGATAGCACACTTGCAGCTGGGCAAGCGAGCTCCTGTAAGGCATATTGTGCCAATTCAGGCCAGGTGTCCAGTTTAGCGGCCCAATAGTCAAAGGGGAATGACCTGTGCGGGAGAACATCGATATGGGAGGAAAAGTAGTTTGTAACCATAGTTGACAACTGCTGTCACCTGTCACTTTCCATCGATGCAGTATTACCAGTTGTGAGAGCGGTACTTGAAAAATCAGTCCACAACATTGTCATGAAACCCCTGTCTCCAATGCCACTTCTGCTGTGTGCACCACGAATACCTCTGCCAAGCTGCCCCCGGCCCGTACGGCTCGTGTGAGAACCATCACCGCTGCTGTGTGCTGGGAATGCCTCAACCAACCGGTTTACCATAGTTGCTTGTTTATTAGCCAATATTAGGTCAAGGTTCTCGTGTGGCATGATGTTTTGTAATTTGCCTTTATAGTGTGGATCCAGGATGCTGGCCAACCAGTAGTCGTCATCGTTCATCATTTTGGCAATGCGGGGGTCCCTTTTTAAGATCTGCAAGGCATAATCTGACATGTGGGCCAATGTTCCCGGTGTCAATGATGCACTGCGAGTGCTGGTTGGAGGAGCACTTTCTGGCAAAGCCACATCCCTCCAGTCACGCACAAACCCTGTACCAGACCTTGCCACGCCAACATTTTCACTTGCCCCACGAGATGCATCCTCCTCCCCTAAGTAATCATCCCCATCATCATCCTCCTCCTCCTCTTCTTCCTCCACCTCGTCCAGGAGAGGTCCCTGAGCAGACAATGGCTGAATGTCATCAAGGATTCCCTCCTCCTCTTCCTCCTCGTCAACATTGGCTGCAGACGCCTGCTCCTTAAGGTGCGTCAAAGTTTGCATGAGCAGACGCATAAGTGGGATGCTCATGCTTAGGATGGCGTCATCTGAGCTTACCAGCCGTGCGCATTCCTCAAAACACTGAAGGACTTTACAGAGGTCTTTCAGCTTTGACCACTGCACACCTGTCAACTCCATTTCTGCTCTCAAAGTGCCTGGCTGTGTATCCTCCCACAAATGCATTATGGCCTGCCTCTGTTCGCACAGCCGCTCAACCATGTGCAGGGTGGAGTTCCACCTTGTTGCAATGTCGATAATGAGGCGGTGGTTGGGAAGGTGGAGCAATCGCTGCAGCTTCTGCATACGAATGGAGTGTACAGGCGACCGGTGGATGTGCGCGCACAGTCTTCGCACCTTCTGGTGCAGGGCTGTTAACTCCGGATAATTGTTGAGGAAGCACTGCACCACCAGGTTCAAGGTGTGAGCCAAGCAAGGTATGTGGCTGCGTTTTGAAAGGGCTATGGCAAAATTTCGGCCGTTATCACTAACTACCTTGCCTGCCTCAAGATGTATACTGCCCAGCCATGACTCAGTTTGTCGCTGAAAGTACTCAGCCAGCACCTCCGCAGTGTGTCTTGTGTCTGTCGCCCAAACACATCATCTGCAACACAGCCTGCTGATGCTTTCCACTAGCTGCTCGATAGGAGGACACCTCATGTGCAACAGTGGCAGCTGCAGATGGAGTGCTCGTACGACTGCGCTCTGTGGGCGAGCTTTCGCCCCAAACCCGTACAGCCAACTGTTTCCTATACCGTGGGCTAGGCAGCACTGTCCCACCACCGCTGTCCCCTGTGGACCCTGCATCCACCACACTAACCCAGTGCGCAGTGATGGACACGTAACGGCCCTGGCCATGCCGACTGGACCATGCATCTGTTGTGAGGTGCACCTTTCCACTCACTGACTGCTTGAGTGCATGGACAATGCGGTCTTTCACATGATGGTGGAGGGCTGGGATGGCTTTGCGAGAGAAGAAGTGGCGACTGGGTAGGTCATAGCGTGGTACTGCATAGGCCATGAGTTCGAAGAAAAGCTGCGCTTTCCACCAACCGATAGGGCATCATCTCTAACGAGATTAGTTTGGCAATGTGGGCGTTCAAACCCAGTGTATGCAGATGAGAGACTGAGTACTTTCTTGACCTACTCATAGTCTCTGGGAAGGTGAGCTGGACTTGAGAGCTGCATATGGTGGAACTAGCGGTGGACAGGGCGGACGGAGAGAGGGTTGATGATGGTGATGGAGTTGGTGTTCTTTCTGATGGCCTAGATTCAGTCTTTCATTGATATAACAGTGGGATTCCCTGACTGCTTTGGCCTTGCAACGACACCTCAACATTTGTTGCTGTGCTAACCGGTGGGCTTACAGTGGGGGAAACAATGTAGCATTGCTGACTACCTTCTTTGTGATCAGTTGCACATGTGGTACTTGAGGTTTGGTGTTGTGTCCACGCTTGCAAGTGCATGCTGGTTAAATGTCTAAGCATGCAACTGGTATTCAAATTTTTCAGATTTTTCCCTCGGCTAAAGGTCTTTGCGCACTTCTTACAGATAACCTTGGCCTGATCATGAGGATTTTGTTCAAAAAAGTGCCACACTGCACTCTTCCTACTTTGGAAGACATTTTGCGGCCTAGCACGCTGTGCTATTTCGACCGTCTGGACAAGCTGTCCAGCAACTCTTTTGATTTTTGGAACCTGTCTTTGGAGTTCTCCGGGCCTGCCAGATAACAGCTGTTGCGATGTCGATGTCTGCTGTGGATGCTCCTCCTCCTCATCTGAGCTATTGGAAGCAGCACCCTCTTCCCCCAATGGATGCCAATCTGGGTCAACAACTGGGTCATCCATCACCTTCTCTTCAATGTCATGTGCACCTTCCTCTGTGTCACCGTGTATGGTGGTATAGTATGCGGGAAGGGGCACCTGAGTCTCATCAGGGTCAGAATCTGGCTCATTACACTGCGAGGACAATGTAGTGCTCTGAGTGAATGTACCAGCAGAATCATCTATCAGTGGCTGTGCATCAGTGCACTCCATGTCAGATTCATCTTGGCCTGGGTAATTCACCATTTCACTTGATAACCCAGGCATGGTATGTGAAAACAGCTCCATGGAGTAATCAGTTGTATGGCCTGCGTCATCCTTTAATCTTGGTTGGGGTGAAGGACACAAAGAAAGGTGTGGTTCATGAACATGAGCCTCCAATGACAACTCAGTGCTTTTATTTTTTACATCTTCAGAAGAGGAGGCGATAGAGCTGGAGGATGAGTCAGCAATGTAAGCCAAAACTTTTTCCTGAAGCTCTGGCTTTAAAAGCGGTTTGCCAACTCCTAGAAAACTAAGCCTTCGAGGCCTTGTGTAGCCAGACGATGACGCAGGCTCAACACCTCCTGCATTCGGTCCTATTTTGCTTTTGCCACTACCATCAGATCCACCACCAACAGCATCATTACCAGCTGGCAACCCCCGCCCAATTCCACGGCCTCTTCCACCAGCCTTCCTCATTTTGGTAAAAATGTACACAAAATCCCACAAACTATATAGTAATGTAAAACAAGGTACAAGGTGTATATAGGACAGGGGAGATGTAGAATTTCTGAACACACTTGTGGACACTGTTGGATTGTGTGAGGCCCAGTGAATATCACACCGCTATGTCACAGGCTCAATGTCACAGGTGTGAAAAATGTCACTATAGGACAGGGGAGATGTAGAATTTCTGAACACACTTGTGGACACTGTTGGATTGTGTGAGGCCCAGTGAATATCACACCGCTATGTCACAGACTCAATGTCGCAGGTGTGAAAAATGTCACTATAGGACAGGGGAGATGTAGAATTTCTGAACACACTTGTGGACACTGTTGGATTGTGTGAGGCCCAGTGAATATCACACTGCTATGTCACAGGCTCAATGTCGTAGGTGTGAAAAATGTCACTATAGGACAGGGGAGATGTAGAATTTCTGAACACACGTGGACACTTTTGGATTGTGTGAGGCCCAGTGAATATCACACCGCTATGTCACAGGCAGAAATTGGCTAGTGCATGACAAACTACAAGGTGTATATAGAATTGGGCAGAATAGGAATCTCCCTAGAGTGTAGGTCTGTAAGAACGGAACATGTCCTCGACTTATTCTTACAGAGTCACACACAGATTGTCAAGTCGGACGCTGTTCACACCACAGCATCCGGCAGGCAGAGGTAGTTCCACCTCCAGCCACTATAGCCTCAGTGGCGCCAGCCTGATCTTCAGGCTCTCGGGGGTTAATCCTGCTGGAGACCAGGTTGGATGGTTAGTCACGCCCACGGTCTTTAAATAGTCATGCTGGCCTATGGGCGTCGCCGATTATAGCTTGTGTTTCTTACCAAGTGGTTCCGGTCTGGAGTGGAGGTGTTCAAGAGAGAGAGATTCATATCTGGTGTCGTATGATCCGTCGTTATCCTTTCTCCTTCCCATATTTGTGTTTAGTTGTGCCCTGTTCACATTACTGTTTATTCCTGTGTGGGTGCGGCGCAGTGCAGTTTAAGTTCTCCCTGTCTGTCATTATTTGTGTGGGAGCTTTGGTGGTGACTTCTCACTGGGTGGAGGGTGGAGGGTTAAGTGCAGGGCTGAGCAGGAGATAAGGAAAGGTCGGAGGCTCAGGCATTTGCACCTTCAGCAAAAACCCTGGGTTGAGGGTCAGACAGGGTTTCCCCTAGTAAAGGGACACCACAGGGGCCCCGGGTATTTCAGCCTTAGTTGAACTAAGCCCCCGTGACATTATAATCGGCCACATTTTTTCAGGAGTCCATGGATCCATTAGATTCCATAACCCGCCAGTTGGCGGCGCTGTCCATACAGGTCTCCGAGTTGAATGGGGCAGTTCAGCAGCAGGGCCTGGTAGTAGCAAAGGTGCAAACGGCATCTGCAGGTATCGGTGCAGAGCCGAAGTTTCCGCTGCCAGAACGATTTTCAGGCGATCGCAGCAAATTTGTCGTATTTCGGGAGGCCTGCAAATTATACTTCCGCATGCGGCCAATATCCTCAGGTAATGAGGCCCAGCGAGTAGGGCTGGTGTTGTCATTACTGAGTGGTGACCCCCAAGCATGGGCATTTTCCTTACCACCTGACTCTGCTACATTTCATTCGGTCGATAATGTTTTTTCTGCCCTCGGGCTCATTTACGATGACCCTGACCGACTGGCTCTAGCGGAATCTAAAATCCGCGCCCTCCGCCAGGGGGAGCGCTTGGCAGAAGACTATTGTTCGGAATTTCGCCGCTGGGCTGTAGACACACAGTGGAATGACCCAGCACTGCGGAGCCAGTTTATTCATGGGGTATCAGGGAGGGTGAAACAAGCCCTCCTGATGTATGAGACTCCGGCATCATTGGAGTCTGCCATGAGTTTGGTGATACGTATTGATCGCCGTTTTCGTCAGGGGGCACAGGAGACGCTACCTCTGGGGGAAAACAGAGGTGCAGGTGTGGTTGAAGTAGATGAGTCCCCTGAACCTATGCAGATTGCTGGTGTGGCACAGGTTCAGCCTCGCGCTCCGGGAGTCCGGAAGTCCGGAGCATGTTTCTACTGTGGTAAAGGAGGTCATTATGTTAACGTTTGCCCGGTACTACCTAAGAGGGTCACACCGGCGGAAAACTGTTAAGCTCAGAGGGTATGGAGGAGACCCAACTGAGCGTATGCATATCCTCCATGATGGTATCTCAATGTATGCTCCCTGCCAAGGTTATTGTCGCCGGCAGAGAGCTACTTATATCAGTGTTTGTGGATAGCGGTTCCGCCACCAATCTCATAGATGAGGAGTTTGCACACACCGCCGGGTTTAAGATTGAAAAACTTCCTCACCCCATACAGGTGGTGACCATTAATGCTGTTCCCCTCCCTCAAGGGGAGATTACTGAGTTTGTGGCAGAGGTGAAACTCCACATTGGGGTCCTACATTCTGAGTCGGTTACATGTAGGGTCCTCCGTAATCTCCCAGCTCAAATGGTCCTGGGTTTTCCATGGCTGTCCAGGCACAACCCGGTAATTGATTGGAAAACTCAGGACATAGTACAATGGAGTGGTTTCTGCCAAGACAATTGCTTGGCCACATGTGTGTCCGCCGTGACGCCCAGCCTGCCGGAGGCTTTGCAGGATTTCGCGGATGTTTTCTCTGAGAAGGGTTGCTCAGAACTGCCTCCACATAGAGCCTATGACTGTGCTATTAGGTTAAAACCCGGGGCCAAATTACCTAAGGCCAGGATGTTTAATATTTCTGGTCCTGAGAGACAAGCTCTGAAAGACTACATCGCGGAGAGTCTGAGCAAAGGTCACATCCGGCCTTCGTCCTCGCCTGTAGCCGCGGGGTTTTTCTTCATTAAGAAGAAAGATGGGGGGTTACGCCCGTGTCTGGATTTCCGAGAGTTAAACCAGATTACTATCCGTGATCCCTACCCAATGCCGTTGATCCCGGATTTGTTCAACCAGGTAGCGGGGGCAAAATGGTTTTCCAAGCTGGACCTCAGGGGGGCGTATAACCTCATAAGGGTCCGTCAGGGGGATGAGTGGAAGACGGCGTTTAACACTCCTGAGGGTCATTTTGAGAGTCTGGTTATGCCGTTTGGGTTGACCACCGCGCCTGCCGTTTTCCAACATTTTATTAATGATGTCTTTGCTCATGTCCTGGGGAGATTTGTGATTGTATACCTGGATGATATCCTCATTTATTCTAGCGATCGGGACACTCATTTGCAGCATGTTAGGCAGGTGTTACAGTTGCTCCGGGAGAACCAGCTCTATGCTAAGCTGGAAAAATGTTTATTTTTTGTCCAGGAGTTGCCCTTTTTGGGATATATTGTGTCCGCAGCTGGTTTTAAAATGGACACCGCTAAGGTGCAAGCGGTGTTGCAATGGGAGAGGCCGGAGAGTCTGAAAGCACTCCAGCGGTTCCTTGGGTTTGCGAATTATTATAGGAAATTTATAAAACACTTTTCGACTGTCGCCAAACCGCTCACGGACATGACAAAAAAGGGTGCCGATCTGGCGAACTGGCCTGAGGTGGCTATACGTGCATTTGAGCGTCTGAAGAATAGTTTTGCTTCAGCCCCCATTCTGGTGCAACCAGACGTGTCTAAACCTTTTGTGGTAGAGGTTGATGCGTCGGAGGTGGGAGTGGGGGCAGTACTGTCTCAAGGCTCGTCCTTGAGCGAGATGCATCCATGCGCCTACTTCTCCAAGAAGTTGTCGCCGGCCGAACGGAATTATGATATCGGCAACAGGGAGTTGTTGGCCATCAAACTGGCTTTTGAGGAATGGCGACACTTCTTGGAGGGGGCGGCTCACCAGGTCACAGTTATCACCGACCATAAGAATCTGCTCTACCTGGAGTCGGCCAAGCGTCTGTCTCCTAGGCAGGCTCGCTGGGCATTGTTTTTTACTCGTTTCAATTTTCTTGTGACGTACCGTCCCGGGGCTAAAAACACCAAGGCGGATGCTTTGTCTAGGTGTTTTCCGGGGGGAGAACCTCGGGAAGAGCCGGTACCCATCCTCCAGAAAGGGGTAGTGGTCTCGGCTCTCACGACTGAGGTAGAGGCGGAGATTGCCGAGGCCCAAGAGGAGGTACCACCAGGACTTCCCGCCAACAAATCATTTGTACCCCTGCATCTTCGGCCTAAGGTGTTGAAGGAACACCACGATTCGGTACTGGCTGGTCACCCAGGGGTGAAGGGCACCTTAGAGCTGGTATCGCGTCGTTTCTGGTGGCCCAAAATCCGGCAGGACGTGGTCTCGTACGTGGCAGCTTGCATCACGTGCGCTAGGGCTAAGTCACCCCGAACCCGTCCTGCTGGCACGCTACAGCCTCTGGGGGTACCCAATAGGCCATGGACAGAAATCTCCATGGATTTTATCACTGACTTGCCAGCCTCGGCAGGGAACACGGTCATCCTGGTGGTGGTTGACCGTTTTTCAAAGATGGCGCATTTTGTGGCGTTGTCCTCTTTGCCCAATGCTAAGACGTTGGCTCAGGTATTTGTGAAGGAGGTGGTCAGACTCCACGGAGTACCGTCTGACATAGTATCTGATAGGGGTACGCAATTTGTGGCGAGGTTTTGGAAAGCTTTTTGCTCAAGGTTGGGGATCAAGTTGTCACATTCATCGGCGTTTCATCCACAGTCTAATGGACAAACTGAGCGCATGAACCAAAATCTAGAACAGTATTTACGATGCTTTGTGTCCGACAACCAGGAGGAGTGGTCTACTTTCCTTCCTCTGGCCGAATTCGCATTAAATAATCACCGCCAAGAGTCATCAGGAGAGTCTCCATTCTTTTGTGTGTACGGTCAACATCCTCAGTTTTGTACCTTACGTCAGGGTGACTCCGGGGGTGTCCCGGAGGAGGATCAGCTAGGAGCCCAATTGTCATCAGTCTGGAGGCGGGTGAAACAGCGTTTGTTGAGCATGAGTGCCAGGTACAAACGGGTGGCTGACAGTAGACGCGTGCCAGGTCCGGACCTGTGTGTGGGTGAATGGGTGTGGTTAGCTACGAAGAACATAAAACTCAAAATCCCTTCTTTAAAACTGGGTCCAAGGTTTATTGGGCCTTTTAGGATTTCTGCCATCATTAACCCAGTAGCTTATCGGTTGGAACTTCCCGCGGTGTACAAGATACACAACGTGTTTCACAGGGCTTTATTGAAAAAGGTGGTAGGCTTGGTGGACACGACGCTGATGCCACCTCCAGTCATGGTGGATGGCGAGTTAGAGTTCGAGGTCGCCAAGGTAGTGGACTCTCGAGTATTACGCCGTACTCTTCAGTATTTGGTTCACTGGCGGGGGTATGGTCCAGAGGAGAGGTCTTGGGTTCCAGCCTCAGACATACATGCGGATCGGCTGGTCAGTTCTTTTCACCGTCGTCATCCGGACAAGCCGGGTCCTATGAGTCTTGAGGGCCCTGGGGTCCCTCGTAGAAGATGGGGTACTGTCAAGTCGGACGCTGTTCACACCACAGCATCCGGCAGGCAGAGGTAGTTCCACCTCCAGCCACTATAGCCTCAGTGGCGCCAGCCTGATCTTCAGGCTCTCGGGGGTTAATCCTGCTGGAGACCAGGTTGGATGGTTAGTCACGCCCACGGTCTTTAAATAGTCATGCTGGCCTATGGGCGTCGCCGATTATAGCTTGTGTTTCTTACCAAGTGGTTCCGGTCTGGAGTGGAGGTGTTCAAGAGAGAGAGATTCATATCTGGTGTCGTATGATCCGTCGTTATCCTTTCTCCTTCCCATATTTGTGTTTAGTTGTGCCCTGTTCACATTACTGTTTATTCCTGTGTGGGTGCGGCGCAGTGCAGTTTAAGTTCTCCCTGTCTGTCATTATTTGTGTGGGAGCTTTGGTGGTGACTTCTCACTGGGTGGAGGGTGGAGGGTTAAGTGCAGGGCTGAGCAGGAGATAAGGAAAGGTCGGAGGCTCAGGCATTTGCACCTTCAGCAAAAACCCTGGGTTGAGGGTCAGACAGGGTTTCCCCTAGTAAAGGGACACCACAGGGGCCCCGGGTATTTCAGCCTTAGTTGAACTAAGCCCCCGTGACACAGATAGCTTCACTGTGGCAGTGATAACAGCTGTTACACGGTACTGAGAGAGGAGCGTGCACGTACACCGCTGTCCGGTGTCCGTAAAATTGTCAAGCTCCGTGTTTTTTAAGTATACGGACTGACACACGCTGTCTCTCTATGGTTTTGAATGTGATCAAACAGCAAATATACTTAACTGTTTGAAAAACAGACAAAACTAGAAGGTGGAGGTCTGTAAGAACGGAACATGTCCTCGACTTATTCTTACAGAGTCACACACATATAGCTTCACTCTGGCCGTGATAACAGCCGTTACACGGTACTGTGTGAGGAGCGTACACCGCTGTATGGTGTGAAAAAATGCACGCTCAGTACCTCACCAGGACAAGAAAAAAAAATTTGGATAGCTTTTATAAAAGCAGTATGCAGAGCAGTGGGAAAACAGCAATGCAGCTATCAGGAAGCCTTATAAGGCAGCCTAACAACCAACACAGCTGATCCAGCAAAATATAGCCTCCACTTGCACTGCACACACAGTGACTGGTGTGTTGTACAGGCAAAATCGCTAGCAGCAGAAGCAGTTTTTCGTGTCTTCTTCCCTGCCTAACGCTCTCCCTACAGAATCAGCAGCAGCTCTCCCTATTCTGAGATCAGCATGAGTAACATGGCGGTCGGCGTGCACGCCCTTTTATACCCCCTGTGATGCCCCCCAAAGCAAGCCAATCACTTGCATGCCCTTCTCAAAGATGGTGGTGACCCCTGCCTATGTCATCACGTTGCCCACAGTGTCCGTGGATCCTGATTGGCTGAAAAAGGGCGGAAAACAAACTTTTGAAACGCGACTTTGGCGCTAAAGTCGCCGAGCTCGTGGCCGACCTCACCCTAGGGTCGGGTTTCGTTTCATGAAACCCGACTTTACCAAAAGTCAGCGACTTTTGAAATTTTTCGACCCGTTTCGCTCAACTCTAGTTGGCGCTATAGAAATAAATTTATTATTATTATTATTATGATGTTTTGATCAATTGGTCCTTTGAACTAGTGGATCCCTGTTTGTTACACAAGGTTTTGTTGTTGCCACCACATATTGTGCAACATTGTGAGATGTTGTGCCTGCTCAAAATTAAATTGAAAAATTCAAATACGTGCAAAGAAGAGCCACTCTTAGGTGACTTTCAGATTTCCAGATTTTAAATCCGGCGGGCTGTGGCGAAAAGTTGTCAAACTGGATCCGGTAGAAGCCGCAGCCCGTCGGATCATCTGTTTTTGCCGGATACGGTGCAGGAGAGGGAGAGAAAGTCTTCGCGCATGCGCTCTGCAAAAAAGCGGTCCGGCGCTGTCAAAAAAGTTGCATGGAACGTTTTTTTGCAGATGCCGGACAGGCATTTTTTGCCGTTTCCGGCAAAAGCCGGACACGCCGCATGGCTATCAGGCGCAATGCAGCGATAATGTAAGTCTATGGGAAAAAAGCCGGATCCGGTGGCAACAGGTGCTGGATCCGGTTTTTACATTTTTCGCCGCATCGTGCCTGATGCTTCAAAACGGAAATCTGAAAGTAGCCTAAGGCCTCTTTCACACATCAGGTTTTCGCCGTCAGGCACGATCCGGCTCTTTTAACAAAAACCGGATCTGGCGAAATGCAATGCAGGATCCGGTTTCCCCCTATTGACTTGCATTTGCGCCGGATGGCCATGCGTTTCGTCCGGTTTTCGCCGGATCCGGCAATGTGTCGCAATCCGGCGTCTGGAAAAAACGGCTACTGTAACGTTTTTTGTCTCCGGCGAAAAAGCCGGACCCGCCGGATCCGGCTTTTTCACACAATGAAAGTATGAGCGCCGCAATGCGCCGGAACCGGCGAAAGCCGGATCCGGTGGCCGGATCCGGTTTTTTGGGTCTGGGCATGCTCAGTAGCTCTGCCCACAGCACACATATATAAAAGCATGACAGTGAGACCCTCAGCCACACCCAACATGCCACCCAAGACAGGAACCAGGCGCAGGAGAAGGCAGGAGACCACTGCAGCACCATCAGCACCACCACCACCACAAATGGAGCAGCAAAGGGAGAATGCCGAACAACGGTAGGGGAGTCCACCAGCAGATGAGAGACAGTAATTATCAAATCCCCCATTCCTCAAAACTAGGGCCATGGAATATCAAGATATTCATTGGCCCTTTGTTTCTCTTTATTCAACAGCCACCCAAGAGATGCAGCAGCAGCAGCACTGGCAGCAGCAGCACCACCCACAGCCATGGAGTCTGGCCAGCAAGAGGACACCACATCTTCTTCTGGGAGCCCTCCCTCGCATCGTCAGCGTTTGATGTTAAGTTTTTATTTCCAAAATCCATCATCTCTGTAATATATGTTTATTCATTGCCTTTTATTTCAAAACAGGAATCACAAGCTGAAGAGGAGCTCCCAGAACAAGAAGGAAGGGGTGGACAGACACCTGGAGTGGGCTCACAATTGGTAAGAATTTTTCATCAAACGCAGAAACACAACATCACACTACACACAACACATAGAAAACAATGTACCGCAGGCATCACACAGCAAACAAATATGGCAACATCCAAACACATAAATTTTTTTCTTTTCTTCTCTAGTCTTCCCAATCTGGTGCTCGGCCAAGAGGTCCTCACAGTGCCTCCCAGGGTCGTCGGCGACAGCAACGCGGCGGTCACCAGCGTGTAAGTATAATATTTAAGTTAAATTTTGGTACACTTTTTATTTCATGTCTTAAAGTATGGTGACTAATTTTGCTATTTTTCGATTTTACTTTAACAGCCTTCACAGCGTGCTCCCGACTCTGACGGTGAGGATGGAGGAATAGATGTGGACCACCTCATCGATCTCGTCAGAGAAAGGGAGCCGCTATGGAATATGGCTGACCGCCGCCATGCTGACCTGATTGTTACCCGATGGCTCTGGGAGGAAATCTCTTCGCTCCTTGTGGACCGCTGGGAGGACCTCGATGCTCGGGCCCAGATTAAAGAGCGTAAGTATATACAGTACCGGTTGCTTGATGTAAACCAGTGTTTCCCGAACTCCAGTCCTCGTGGTCCCCACGGATCATGTGTTCAGGATTTCTATTTACTATGGAAATCCTGAAAACATGACCCCTGGGGACCATGAGGACTGGAGTTTGGGAAACACTGATGTTGTATACTAACCACTTTGTCCTTTCTCGTTTCAGGGGACAGAATTGTGAAGCGGTGGCGGTCTGTGAGGGATCGTTTCAAGAAGGAGTTCAATAAAGAGATGCGGGCCCCGAGTGGATCTGGAGGACGCAGGAGCAAGTACAAGTACGCACGAGCCCTGTCGTTCCTCCGGGATACAATGGTCACCAGAAGGTAAATATTACACACCACATGTAAAAAAAAAATGTTAAGGCTAGTTTCACACTTGCTTTTTTTTGCAGCGCGTTTTTCCCGCAAAAAAACGCATTGAAAAAACGCATACAAAAGCATACAACTGCTGCGTTTTTTTCAAGCATTTTTATGAGCATGCATGAAAAAAACGCAGCGTTTTTATGCGTTTGTATGCGTTTTTAGTGCGTTTTTACCACGTTTGTGTTTTTTTCCAACATTAGGTGGCCCCTCACACTAACCCAAACCATGACTTTACTAACCCTAACCCTGACCCTAACCCTAACCCTAACCCTGACCCTAACCCTAACCCTGACCCTAACCCTTAACCAAACCATACTTAACCCTAACCCAAACCCTAAACCCTAACTAACCCTAACCCTGACCCTAACCCTGACCCTAACCCTAACCC
Source organism: Dendrobates tinctorius (assembly GCF_039654945.1). NCBI lineage: Eukaryota > Metazoa > Chordata > Amphibia > Anura > Dendrobatidae > Dendrobates > Dendrobates tinctorius. Next base: position 38,088,339 of record NW_027361683.1, read on the forward strand.
TAACCCTAACCCTGACCCTAACCCTTAACCAAACCATACTTAACCCTAACCCTGACCCTAACCCTAACCCTGACCCTAACCCTTAACCAAACCATACTTAACCCTAACCCAAACCCTAAACCCTAACTAACCCTAACCCTAACCCTAACCCTGACCCTAACCCTTAACCAAACCATACTTAACCCTAACCCTGACCCTAATTCTAACCCTAACCCTAACCCTGACCCTAACCCTTAACCAAACCATACTTAACCCTAACCCTGACCCTAACCCCAACCCTAACCCTGACCCTAACCCTAACCCTAAACCCCTTTAACTAACCCTAACTCTAACCCAAACCCCTAAATTCCATGGTTAACAAAAAAAACGCATGTGCAAAAAAACGCATACATAAGCATGCCAATGCGCACATATGCGCACCCATAGGCTATAATGGCCATTTTTAGCGCAAAACGTGCGCATACGTGCGCATGCGCTTTTTTGCAGGGCCAAAAAATGCAACATGCTGCGTCTGGAAAATACCAACGCACACCCCAAAAAAACGCAGCTCATGAAAATCGCATACGTGCGCATGCCAGCGCGCAGTTATGCGCACCCATGTTAAGTATAGGGGAAAAAACGCATGCGCACGTATGCGTTTTTTTCCAGCGCAAAAAAACGCAAATGTGAAACCAGCCTTAGATGTAACAATTTTTTTTCAGCCAGGGCCATGCCATGTCACTATTTTAATTGTTTTTTTTTCTCTTTATTCCACAGCACGGTGAGCAGCACTCGGAAGCCTGCACGATTGGACCCTTCTGAGGCGATCCCTGAGGAGACCGGCACCGAGGGACACTTCGACTGCCCCGGTACATCTGCACCTTCCCAGCCTTCCCACACATTCGACCCATCTGTCCCATCCACCAGCACAGGAGCATCGTGGACGCCTACATTACATGAAGCTGCTGGTGAGGAGATCGCTTTCCCTTTACCCCACCCTTCTGCCCCTGCCACCTCTAGTACACCTGCGGGTACTGGGCGGCAGCGGCAGAGGGGTCAGGAAAAGACTTATGCGCCAGAGTTCTTGCATCTGAATGCATCTTTCCAGAACTGTCTAAAAGTCTTGTCAGAGCAAATCTCTGCAGGCTTTCAGCAGATCAACTCCAGCATTCTGGAGGTGAAGACACTTCTGCAAACCATGCATTCAGAAGCAAGATCTTCGCCAAACCACACCTTTTTCAGGTCTGTTGTGGAGCGCATGGAAGCGCTCTCTCCTAGCCAGCAGATGCATGTAATGCATTCGTGCCACGGTGCTCTCCAGCACGTTACCTCCCAACCTCCTCCTCCCACCCCAGTAGTTCCTCCACCTGCACCCCCTCCAGCCACTTTCCATCCTCCCCCTCCTATTACATACCAGCCACCTCCCCAGTACCAGCAACCTCCCCAGTACCAGCAACCTCCCCAGTACCAGCAACCTCCCCAGTACCAGACATCTCCCCACTTCCAGCAACCTGCCCCGTACCAAACTCCTTCCCCATGCAACTTTCCATCAACATCATCTGCTCCTACAGTCCCTGCCCAACCCTCCACTCCACCACCCACCACCTCTTCTGCCTCCCACATGCCCACCCATTCTGTAGCTTTTTCCACACCTTCACCTCTAACTGTTCCTTCCCCACCACGATCCCAGTCCTCTCTCCACACTCCCAGTGTCGAAGTGTCCCGCAGCCCCTCCAGCAGTATTTCCACCCCACACTACACCAATTTATAATGTGTGTTTTGTAATAAAAATGACCAGTTGGTTTCAAACCTTTATTAAAAAAGTTTTTTTTAACTTTAAAAACAGTTTACAAAAAAAAAAAATTTTAAATAAAAGTTAAATTATCGTTTACACTGGTTGTCTGTCATTTCTTTCTGCAGCGAAATATGTTTAAAAAAAAGGTTAAATACAGGGTATTTAAAAGGTAAAAAGGTATTCAAAACCAGGTATATAACTGTGGGTGAATTTTAGCTTTTTGCCACAGTTGTGTTCCTGGTTGTGTTTGAAGCAAAGTATTTCACCTAAAAAGTTGTGTTTATTGTTGGTGATTTCCTAACAATGTACACAACTTTTGTTAAAAGGTGAAATACTTTGCATAAAACACAACCAGGTACACACCTGTGGCCTAAAGTTAAAAATATTAAGACCATGACAAGATAGCCAACTTTGGTTGGCAAAGGTATATACTGTTGGTACAGAAGGTACACAAGTTTGGTTAAGGGCACAAATCTTTCACACTCTGTCATCCTGCCAGTGTACTCTGCCTTGAGGTGACATAAAGTATAGTGCAAAATTGTCCCTCATTACTGAAACCGTCACAGAACTTCTAGTGGTAATGTCATGGTAATCTTGCAAGGTGGTTTCTTCAGAGGTGTCCTCAATGGAAATGGGTTCCTTGCAGATAACAAAATTGTGGAGTACCACGCAAGCTTTGGTCACCTCGTCCAGTTTCTGTCTTGAGGTTGATCGCAGTCAATAGGACCCGCCATTTGGCTGTCAGAATACCAAAAGGAAGAAAAAAAATATTTGATCCAGCTGGAGACGGAGGCGGCTGCAATTAACAAAGCTTTATTGGACAACTTAAAAATATGTTGGTTCTAAAAAATTTCTTATAGCAAACACCAAGCACACCAGTGAGGAGGATCAATGCGTTTCAACTAAAAAATAGTCTTAGTCATGATCTAAGACTATTTTTTAGTTGAAACGCGTTGATCCTCCTCACTGATGTGCTTGGTGTTTGCTATAAGAAATTTTTTAGAACCAACATATTTTTAAGTTGTCCAATAAAGCTTTGTTAATTGCAGCCGCCTCCGTCTCCAGCTGGATCAAATTTTTTTTTTCTTCCTCTTGCTCCTAATTTATGTGGATGCTCACCACAGTCCGTGCTGGGCGTTGGCAGGCTTGGGGATTGCTTTGCAGACGGGTAAGCTGACTACACTTTTTTTACTTATTCAGAATACCAAAGGTACATTCAACCATTCTTCTTGCTCTTGTGAGGCGGTAATTAAAAATGCGTTTTGTTCTTGACAATCCTCTGCTACCGTACGGTTTCAAAAGGTGTTCTGACAGCTGGAAGGCTTCATCCCCTACACAGACAAATGGCATAGGTGGACCAGATGTTTGCGGCAGCGGTCTAGGGGTTGGGAACTGGAAAGTGTTTCCATACAGTTTACGCCCCATGGCAGACAGTTTGAAAACTTGAGAGTCATTGGAGCGGCCATAGGCCCCAATATCAACAGCAATAAATTTGTATTCCGCGTCAGCGATGGCCATGAGGACAATTGAAAAATATTTCTTGTAATTGAAATATTCTGATCCCGATCCGGGTGGCTTTAGAATGCGGATATGTTTCCCGTCCACAGCGCCCAAGCAGTTCGGAAACTGACATATCTGTTGAAACTTTTCTGAAATTTCAATCCACCTCTCTGTTGTGGCTCTGGTAAAAACTCTTCAGCTAAGGAGTCCCACAGTGCACGGCATGTGTGCTTCACTATTCCAGATATGGTGGAAATCCCGAGTCTGTACTGGAAATGCAGTGACGAAAGGGATTCTCCAGTTGCAAGAAATTTGTGGGGAATTAAAAAACAATCAATTAGTTTAAAATAACAGCATTACATACCAAAACTCAGCTATAACACTTGGAGATACAAACTACCACCAACAAGATTGCAGTGAAAGTGTGCTCTGATGCGAGCATATCCAATAAATGTGGCTTACCTTAAAGTCACCATCAGACGCTCTGCGGGTGAAACAGAGAAGCGGCAATAGGTGTCCGATTTTCTTATGAGGTGTGCAATGTGCTCCACCAAGTAATCAAAATTCTCCATTTTCATCCGAACATATCCAAAAAATGTATCCGGGTTTCGTCTAAGGTCCATGCAGAGTGTAGAATAGACCCCACGCGTCATTCTCTTGGCTGTGATGGGGTGGATCCACAAACGTCGTCTACGATGCCTGATGCGCTGCTGTCTCGCTCTCTCCTTCTCCAGAACAATCACCCTCAAACGATTCGCCTCCGCTGTAAAATCCGCCAAATTCTTCAAAATATTTCCAATCACAACATCCATCTTCCCCAGTCACTTGCTCTTCTCTCCAACCTGCACTTTCTCCTCTACAACCTGTCAAAGAAGGGCTGTAGGAACACGGTATATATAGTTTTTCAGTAGCCAATCCCGTTCGGAAGGCCACAAGGGGCCTTTTTAAAAACCGGATCCGGCGTAATCCGTCGAAAAACGGATCGAAAACTGGATGAACCGGATGAGACGGATCTGGTTTTGGCTGTCATGCACAAGACAGATCCGTCAGAAAACCGGATCCGTCACATCAGGTTTTACAAAACATTTGCCGGATCCGGCGCTCCGGCACGATGCCGGAACGCGCCTGATGCCGAAAACCTGATGTGTGAAACTAGCCTAACACATAAAGCATCAAAGCAGATCTCTCTTTATTACCTCATAACATCATCTTATATAGGTTATTAGAATTCACGCAATGTAGCAATATAATTGGCTCATCTTATCTCTAAATATATGCTGTCATTAGCATACATCTCATTGGCCAAAGGTGAATCTGTCTACACCCAGCTGAATTGTTTAGATGTGTTTGTACTCCTTAGTTTAGTTTTCTCTCACTTTTCTATGTTTTCTGTAAGGATTAGAGTTGAGCGACTTTTGGTTTTTTAGGGTCGCGTTTCGTTTCGTGAAACCCGACTTTTCCAAAAGTCGGGTCGAGCAAGATCGTCCGATTATAGGGAAAAGTCGGGGTCGTCCCGAAACACGAAACCCAATGTAAGTCAATGGGGAATAAAAGTCGGCAGTGAGAGGAGGACAGGAAACACACCTACAGTGCCCATTTGAATGCCAAAAGCATCAATTCTTCTTACTTAAGCTTGTCAACCTTAATTAACTTCATAATACAAGTTACGCACTGAAAAATGGGGGTTATTTGGCTAAAGTTGTGGGGGGGGGAGGGCTGGCTGCAGGTTTTCATGTGCCCTGGGCGAAAGAGCGCCCCTTTAACACATACCACAACTCATCATGCTCCGATACGGCAGATAAATAGCGGTATAGTACAATGAAAAATACCTCACTTTTTACATCTCATGACGAGGCCCATCTATTTCTCCATACAGAATCATTGGTCCCATATAATGTTTGAAACAGTATATGATGAGCTCCACATAATGCTACAGTATATGTTGGTCCCCATGGATGAAGCTCCACTGTCTTATGGGCCCAAATAATGCTTCAAACATAATGGGCCCCATTTCTAATGCTCTAGTGTATAATGGGCCCTGTAAATGCTGCTCCAGTGTCTGATGTCCACCTTTGGAATGTTCCAGTGTATGGTGGGCCCCATCTATCATTCTCCAGAGTATAGTGCTCCCCAAAAATTGCTGTCCCAACATTGAAAACAATCAAATAAGTCTCCTCGCTAGGGAATCCCTGTACTTGTCTGGACAGGTGCTGTAGCTTGCTTAACAGCTCGCCAGCCGTTCTCACGCCCAGTATGGATTGCACGTGATTGCACAAAGGTTAGAAAGGGTACCGTATCCCTGGATAACATGTATGGATAGCGTACACATTCAAAATATATGTCTCAGGAGGCAGGCTCAGACGGTGTCAGGCCCAGTATGGATTGCACGTGATTGCACAAAGGTTAGAAAGGGTACCGTATCCCTGGATAACATGTATGGATAGCGTACACATTCAAAATATATGTCTCAGGAGGCAGGCTCAGACGGTGTCAGGCACAGTATGGATTGCACGTGATTGCACAAAGGTTAGAAAGGGTACCGTATCCCCGGATAACATGTATGGATAGCGTACACATTCAAAATATATGTCTCAGGAGGCAGGCTCAGACGGTGTTAGGCCCAGTATGGATTGCACGTGATTGCACAAAGGTTAGAAAGGGTACCGTATCCCCGGATAACATGTATGGATAGCGTACACATTCAAAATATATGTCTCAGGAGGCAGGCTCAGACGGTGTTAGGCCCAGTATGGATTGCACGTGATTGCACAAAGGTTAGAAAGGGTACCGTATCCCCGGATAACATGTATGGATAGCGTACACATTCAAAATATATGTCTCAGGAGGCAGGCTCAGACGGTGTCAGGCACAGTATGGATTTGACGGCCAAGATTACACAGCGGAGGAGCAGGGAGAGGTAAAGATTGCAAATGCTGGGGCCCTGCCCAAGCAAGGGGGGCCCACTCGTGGGCGTCGGTACTGGCACTGGGCCCCTCATAGTACAGCGGTGTGTCTGACGGCGGGTGTCCACCACCACCGTCAGAGATACTTGATTGCACTATGAGGGACCCTGTGCCAGTGCCCGCGCCCAAGAGTCGGCCTACCCACCTGTCCAGGGCAACGGCACTCGCACGGTGTCGTGCGGTAGGTGGTGACCCCGGCCATGGGGGGGGAGGCAGCACAGTTAGGGAGTTTTAGAAAGTGGCATATGTTGATGTTGGACATTCAGCTGATGCAAAAGGCGAAATAGGTGAAGTACCAGGAAGAGGTGGACCAAAGCAAGCCATTTTTCTGTCACCCTATGTGTCATCAGGGGAAGGTGGGACAAAATCCTTGGAAACCCATGCGTGGTTCATTTTAATGAAGGTTAGATCATCCACATTTTGGGTTGACAGACGGGTCCTTTTTTCTGTCAGGATTGATCCAGCTGCACTGAAGACTCTTTCCGATAGCACACTTGCAGCTGGGCAAGCGAGCTCCTGTAAGGCATACTGGGCCAATTCAGGCCAGGTGTCCAGTTTAGCGGCCCAATAGTCAAAGGGGAATGACCTGTGTGGGAGAACATCGATATGGGAGGAAAAGTAGTTTGTAACCATAGTTGACAACTGCTGTCTCCTGTCACTTTCCATCGATGCAGTATTACCAGTTGTGTGAGCGGTATTTGAAAAATCAGTCCACAACATTGTCATGAAACCCCTGTCTCCAACGCCACTTCTGCTGTGTGCACCACGAACACCTCTGCCAAGCTGCCCCCGGCCCGTACGGCTCGTGTGAGAACCATCACCGATGCTGTGTGCTGGGAATGCCTCAAGCAAACGATTTACCAGAGTTGCTTGTTTATTAGCCAATATTAGGTCAAGGTTCTCCTGTGGCATGATGTTTTGTAATTTGCCTTTATAGCGTGGATCCAGGATGCTGGCCAACCAGTAGTCGTCATCGTTCATCATTTTGGCAATGCGGGGGTCCCTTTTTAGGATCCGCAAGGCATAATCTGACATGTGGGCCAATGTTCCCGGTGTCAATGATGCACTGCGAGTGCTGGGTGGAGGAGCACTTTCTGGCAAATCCACATCCCTCCAGTCACGCACAAACCCTGTACCAGACCTTGCCACGCCAACATTTTCACTTGCCCCACGAGATGCATCCTCCTCCCCTAAGTAATCATCCCCATCATCCTCCTCCTCCTCTTCTTCCTCCACCTCGTCCAGGAGAGGTCCCTGAGCAGACAATGGCTGAATGTCATCAAGGATTCCCTCCTCCTCTTCCTCCTCATCAACATTGGCTGCAGACGCCTGCTCCTTAAGGTGCGTCAAAGTTTGCATGAGCAGACGCATAAGTGGGATGCTCATGCTTAGGATGGCGTCGTCTGCGCTTACCAGCCGTGTGCATTCCTCAAAACACTGAAGGACTTTACAAAGGTCTTTCAGCTTCGACCACTGCACGCCTGTCAACTCCATGTCTGCTCTCAAAGTGCCTGGCCGTGTATCCTCCCACAAATGCATTATGGCCTGCCTCTGCTCGCACAGCCGCTCCACCATGTGCAGGGTGGAGTTCCACCTTGTTGCAATGTCGATAATGAGGCGGTGGTTGGGAAGGTGGAGCAATCGCTGCAGCTTCTGCATACGAACGGAGTGTACAGGCGACCGGCGGATGTGCGCGCACAGTCTTCGCACCTTCTGGAGCAGGGCTGTTAACTCCGGATAATTTTTGAGGAAGCACTGCACCACCAGGTTCAAGGTGTGAGCCAAGCAAGGTATGTGGCTGAGTTTTGAAAGGGCTATGGCTGCCACAAAATTACTGCCGTTATCACTAACTACCTTGCCTGCCTCAAGATGTACACTGCCCAGCCATGACTCAGTTTGTCGCTTCAAGTACTCGGCCAGCACCTCGGCGGTGTGTCTGTCGCCCAAACACATCATCTGCAACACAGCCTGCTGACGCTTTCCACTAGCTGCTCGATAGGGGGACACATCGTGTGCAACAGTGGCAGCTGCAGATGGAGTGCTCGTACGACTGCGCTCTGTGGACGAGCTTTCGCTTCTGGAGGAGGAGGAGGAGGAGGAGGAGGAGGAGGGTCGAACGCCTACAGCCAACTGTTTCCTATACCGTGGGCTAGGCAGCACTGTCCCACCACCGCTGTCCCCTGTGGACCCTGCATCCACCACATTAACCCAGTGCGCAGTGATGGACACGTAACGGCCCTGGCCATGCCGACTGGACCATGCATCAGTTGTGAGGTGCACCTTTCCGCTCACTGACTGCTTGAGTGCATGGACAATGCGGTCTTTCACATGATGGTGGAGGGCTTGGATGGCTTTGCGAGAGAAGAAGTGGCGACTGGGTAGGTCATAGCGTGGTACTGCATAGGCCATGAGTTCGCGGAAAGCTGTGCTTTCCACCAACCGAAAGGGCATCATCTCAAACGAGATTAGTTTGGCAATGTGGGCATTCAAACCCAGTGTACGCGGATGAGAGACTGAGTACTTTCTTGACCTACTCATAGTGTCTGGGAGGGTGAGCTGGACTTGAGAGCTGCATATGGTGGAAGTAGCGGTGGACAGGGCGGACTGAGAGAGGGTTGATGATGGTGATGGAGTTGGTGTTCTTTCTGATGGCCTAGAATCAGTCTTTCGTTGATATAACAGTGGGATTCCCTGACTGCTGTGGTCTTGCAACGACACCTCAACATTTGCTGCTGTGCTAACCGGTGGGCTTACAGTGGGGGAAACAATGTAGCATTGCTGACTACCTTCGTTGTGATCAGTTGCACATGTGGCACTTGAGGTTTGGTGTTGTGTCCACGCTTGCAAGTGCATGCTGGTTAAATGTCTAAGCATGCAACTGGTATTCAAATTTTTCAGATTTTTCCCTCGGCTAAAGGTCTTTGCGCACTTCTTACAGATAACCTTGGCCTGATCATGAGGATTTTGTTCAAAAAAGTGCCACACTGCACTCTTCCTACTTTGGCAGACATTTTGCGGCCTAGCACGCTGTGATCTTTTGACCCTCTGGACAAGCTGTCCAGCAACTCTTTTGATGTTTGGAACCTGTCTTTGGAGTGCTCCGGGCCTGCCAGATAACAGCTGTTGCGATGTCGATGTCTGCTGTGGATGCTCCTCATCTGAGCTATTGGAAGCAGCACCCTCTTCCCCCAATGGATGCCAATCTGGGTCAACAACTGGGTCATCCATCACCTCCTCTTCTATGTCATGTGCACCTTTCTCTGTGTCACCATGTATGGTGGTATAGTGTGCGGGAAGGGGCACCTGAGTCTCATCAGGGTCAAAATCTGGCTCTGTACACTGCGAGGACAATGTAGTGCTCTGAGTGAATGTACCAGCAGAATCATCCATCAGCGGCTGTGCATCAGTGCACTCCATGTCAGATTCATCTTGGCCTGGGTAATTCACCATTTCACTTGATAATCCAGGCATGGTATGTGAAAACAGCTCCATGGAGTAATCAGTAGTATGGCCTGCGTCATCCTTCAATCTTGGTTGTGGTGAAGGACACAAGGAAAGGTGTGGTTCATGAACATGAGCCTCCAATGACGACTCAGTGCTTTTACTTTTTACAACTGAAGAAGAGGAGGCGATAGAGCTGGAGGCTGAGTCAGCAATGTAAGACAAAACTTTTTCCTGATGCTCTGCCTTTAAAAGCGGTTTGCCAACTCCTAGAAAACTAAGCGTTCGAGGCCTTATGTAGCCAGACGATGACGCAGGGTCAGCACCTCCTGCATTCGGTCCTATTTTGCTCTTGCCACTACCATCAGATCCACCACCAACACCATCATTACCAGTTGCCAACCCCCGCCCAATTCCACGGCCTCTTCCACCAGCCTTCCTCATTTTTGGTAGAAATGTAGACAAAATCCAACAAACTATATAGTAATGTAAAACAAGGTACAAGGTGTCTATAGAACAGGGGAGATTTAGAATTTCTGCATACACTTGTGGACAGTGGACACTTTTGGATTGTGTGAGGCCCACTGATATCTGAGCGCTATGTGACAGGCTCGATGGCACAGCTGCCTGTGACCAAAGTGACGAGAGGATAATGGAGATTTTGAATCTCTGCGCACACTTTTGGACACTGGACACTTGTGGATTGTGTGAGGCCCACTGATATCTGAGCGCTATGTGACACGCTCGATGGCACAGCTGCCTGTGACCAAAGTGACGAGAGGATAATGGAGATTTTGAATCTCTGCGCACACTTTTGGACACTGGACACTTGTGGATTGTGTGAGGCCCACTGATATCTGAGCGCTATGTGACACGCTCGATGGCACAGCTGCCTGTGACCAAAGTGGCGAGAGGATAATGGAGATTTTGAATCTCTGCGCACACTTTTGGACACTGGACACTTGTGGATTGTGTGAGGCCCACTGATATCTGAGCGCTATGTGACACGCTCGATGGCACAGCTGCCTGTGACCAAAGTGATGAGAGGATAATGGAGATTTTGAATCTCTGCGCACACTTTTGGACACTGGACACTTGTGGATTGTGTGAGGCCCAATGATATCTGAGCGCTATGTGACACGCTCGATGGCACAGCTGCCTGTGACCAAAGTGACAAGAGGATAATGGAGATTTTGAATCTCTGCGCACACTTTTGGACACTGGACACTTGTGGATTGTGTGAGGCCCACTGATATCTGAGCGCTATGTGACACGCTCGATGGCACAGCTGCCTGTGACCAAAGTGACGAGAGGATAATGGAGATTTTGAATCTCTGCGCACACTTTTGGACACTGGACACTTGTGGATTGTGTGAGGCCCACTGATATCTGAGCGCTATGTGACACGCTCGATGGCACAGCTGCCTGTGACCAAAGTGACGAGAGGATAATGGAGATTTTGAATCTCTGCGCACACTTTTGGACACTGGACACTTGTGGATTGTGTGAGGCCCACTGATATCTGAGTGCTATGTGACAGGCTCGATGGCACAGCTGTGACCAAAGTGACGAGAGGATAATGGAGATTTTGAATCTCTGCGCACACTTTTGGACACTGGACACTTGTGGATTGTGTGAGGCCCACTGATATCTGAGCGCTATGTGACACGCTCGATGGCACAGCTGCCTGTGACCAAAGTGACGAGAGTAAAATGGAGATTTTGAATCTCTGCACACACTTTTGGACACTGGACACTTGTGGATTGTGTGAGGCCCACTGATATCTGAGCGCTATGTGACACGCTCGATGGCACAGCTGCCTGTGACCAAAGTGACGAGAGGATAATGGAGATTTTGAATCTCTGCGCACACTTTTGGACACTGGACACTTGTGGATTGTGTGAGGCCCACTGATATCTGAGCGCTATGTGACACGCTCGATGGCACAGCTGCCTGTGACAAAAGTGGCGAGAGGATAATGGAGATTTTGAATCTCTGCGCACACTTTTGGACACTGGACACTTGTGGATTGTGTGAGGCCCACTGATATCTGAGCGCTATGTGACAGGCTCGATGGCACAGCTGTGACAAAAGTGACTAGAGGATAAGGGAGATTGGATTGCTTTTAAAAAAGCAGTTTGCGGAGCAGTGGGTAAACAGCAATGCCAGCGTGTCAGGAAGCCTTAAAAGGCAGCCCAACAACCAACACCACTGATACACCACATAGCCTCCCCTTGCACTGCACACACAGTGACTTGTGTGTTGTGCAGGCCAAATTGCTAGCAGCAGAAGCAGTTTTTTTGTCTTCTTCCCTGCCTAACGCTCTCCCTACAGAATCAGCAGCAACCTCTCCCTATACTAAGATCGGCAGAAGTAAGATGGCGGTCGGCGTGCACGCCCTTTTATACCCCCTGTGACGCCCACCAAAGCAAGCCAATCACTTGCATGCCCTTCTGAAAGATGGTGGTGACCCGTGCCTAGGTCATCACGTTGCCCACAGTGTCCGTGGATCCTGATTGGCTGAAAAAGAGCGCAAAACAAACTTTTGAAACGCGACTTTGGCGCGTAAGTCGCCGACCTCGTGGCCGACCTCATCCTAGGGTCGGGTTTCGTTTCATGAAACCCGACTTTGCCAAAAGTCGGCGACTTTTGAATTTTTTCGACCCGTTTCGCTCAACTCTAGTAAGGATCCCATCACACTAAACGATGCACCAGCGATCCCGACAACGATACGACCTTGTCAGGATCGCTGGTGCCTGCTACATGATCGCTGGTGACCTGCCAAACGGGCAGATTTCACCAGCGATCAAGACCAGCTGGTATCTGTCAGGATCCTGACAGCGCCAGCATGCAGCCTCCGCTGAGCAGGGACTCACCAGTGCTGTAGGGGTCCCGGGGACAGTAACAGCTGGAAAGTACAGACGCACAGGACCTGCACGCTGAAGTATTAGCAAGCAGGCACGGGACCTACGGTCATGTGACCACAAGGGGGCGGGGCTTAGCATCCTGCTTGCTAAGATGGAAGAACACTCAGAGTCAGGCAAACCAGAGATCATACACAATACGGGCAAACGAGGTACAGAAGGGACAAGCAGATGGGAGGTCAGATGAAGCCAAAGGTCATACACAAGAGGGCGGTGCGGTACCAAAGGGACGAGCAGAGAGTAGTCGAGTCACAAGCAGAGGGTCATACACGAGAGGTAGCGCAGTACAAGAGGGTCAGGCAGAACTCGTAACAGGGACAGAATCGGATCACAACCAAACAAGCAAGCAAGTTATCAGGCACAAGGCACACGTATACAGGAGGTCACTTAACTCAGCCGAGGGCAGGAGTATAACTGACACCAGGCCCAGGTCCAGTGAGCATTAAATAACCGCCCTCTGCCAGAGAGAGGCAGAAAACAATTCACCCCCTGTCTGACCAGGACGGGCCAAAGCGAAACCCCATCCTGGATCATGACAATACCCCCCTCTCAATGGGGGGCCACCGGACCCCCAGGTTTCTCAGGATACTTGGCGTGAAAGGCCCGGACCAAACGATCCGCATGAACCGATCGAGCAGGAACGTAGCCTTTCCAATGTACCAGATATTGAAGGGCACGATGGACCAATCTGGAGTCGACAATTCGTTCCACCTCGTACTCGGACTGCCCATCTACCAAAACCGGTGGCGGGGAAACTGATGGTCCCTCCCCACCGGACCTCACAGGTTTCAAAAGGGCCCTATGGAAAACGTTTGGGATCCGCAGAGATGGCGGGAGACGCAACCGAAAAGCCACCGGGTTAATTGCTTCGGTAATTTCATAGGGACCTATAAACTTGGGTCCAAGCTTCGCGGAGGGGACCTTGAGCCTTATATTCTTGGTGGATAACCATACCTTATCCCCAACCTGAAACACTGGTCCCACGGACCGTTTTTTGTCTGCAAAAAATTTAAATTTGTCCTGAGCCTTAGTATTGTTACTCTGGGCCTCCCGCCATTCCTCCTCCAACCGCTGGATCATCTCATCCGCCCCAGGACACCCAGAATTCAAACGAGAAAATTCTCCAAAATGTGGATGAAACCCATAGTTGCAGAAAAAGGGAGATGTACCCGTAGACTAGTTAATGCGGTTGTTAAATGCAAACTCGGCCAACGGTAACACAGAACACCAATCATCCTGTCGGGCTGATGTCAAGCAACGCAGAATTTACTCCAGAGACTGATTGGTCCGCTCGGTCTGCCCATTAGACTCTGGATGATAAGCCGATGAAAAGGACAGACCAATACCCAACCTCTTACAAAAAGCCCTCCAAAATCTGGAAACAAATTGCACTCCTCTATCAGACACTACATTCAAGGGTACCCCATGCAACCGCACCACATGCTCAACAAACAATCTGGACAATGTTTCCGCATTAGGTAGAGCTGCCAAAGGTACAAAATGTGCCTGCTTACTAAACCTGTCCACCACAACCCAGACGACGGTATTACCCTTGGAGGGGGGAAGGTTGGTGATGAAATCCATGGACAAATGGGTCCATGGTCTCTCAGGAATTGGCAGTGGTACCAATTCCCCGGCCGGCCGGTTATGGGGGGTTTTTGCATGGGCACAAACATCATATGCAGACACATATTCCCCAATATCAGAGGCTAAAGAAGACCACCAGAATACTCTAGCAATGGCCTTCCGGGTAGCCGAGATCCCTGGATGTCCACCCAGAACTGAGTCATGGAACTTTCGGAGGACCTTGAGACGAAACTGAGCTGGCACGAAAAGTTTATCCACCGGCTTAGCCGGAGGTACCAGAGACTGGGCTTCCTGAATCTCCCATTCCAACATGTTAGAAACACCTGCCACCACCACCCCAGGCTGAAGAATGGAGGATGGAGGTTCCAGGGGGGGAACACCGGATCTAGACTGCGTGACAAGGCATCCGCTCTGACATTTTTGGATCCTGGCCGAAAAGTGATCGAGAAGTTGAATCGGGAAAAAAAGTGAACATCTAGCCTGCCTGGGAGTCAACCTTTTAGCTGACTCAATGTAAGCTAGGTTTTTGTGGTCCGTAATTATGGTTATAGGATGGACAGCCCCCTCTAAAAAATGTCTCCATTCTTCAAAGGCCAACTTAACGGCCAGAAGTTCTCGATTCCCAACATCATAGTTTCTTTCCGCAGGAGAGAATTTCTTCGAGAAAAAGGTGCAAGGTCTCAAATTGGTCAAAGTGGCGGGTCCCTGGGACAATACCGCCCCCACCCCCACCTCTGAAGCGTCTACCTCGACAATAAATGGTTCAGACGGGTCCGGTTGAATAAGAACCGGGGCAGACATGAAACATTTTTTCAAAAACTGAAACGCCGCTACCGCTGCGGCTGACCACTTCTTGATATCAGCCCCCTTTTGAGTCATGTCTGTGAGGGGTTTAACCAACTGTGAGAACCCCCTTATAAATTTACAATAATAATTGGCGAACCCTAGGAAACGCTGCAGAGCCTTCAAATCACAAGGTTGAACCCACTCGACAATGGCCTGCACCTTATTAGGATCCATGCGATACCCTTTTGCAGACACAATGAACCCCAAAAACGACAGTTCTTGAACACAAAATAGACATTTTTCAAGTTTAGCAAAGAGACTGTTCTCCTGGAGCCTCTGGAGAACTGCCCGAACATGACCAATGTGAGCCTGTTTATCAGGAGAGTAGATCAGTATGTCATCCAAATATAACACCATAAAACATCCAATAAAATCAGAGAACACGTAGTTTATGAAATTTTGGAAGACTGCTGGCGTATTGGTCAGACCGAAAGGCATGACCAAATTTTCAAACAACCCTTCAGTAGTGAGAAAAGCAGTTTTCCACTCATCTCCGTCCCGGACTCTGATAAGGTTATACGCTCCCCGTAGATCTAGTTTTGAAAACCACTTAGCTCCGGACAACTGTGTCATGATCCCAGTGCAGGTTTTTGAGCTGCACACTGGGGGTTAATGTCTGGAGCTCTGTGCAGGTTTTGACCTGCACGCTTGGGGTTAATGATTGTGGCCTCTTTCTGGTTCTGGGAGAGCTTCATAAACCCCTGGGAAGCTTCAATCCCTGCCAGTTATACTTTTGCCTTTGGCCTAGTGTGCTGACCCCCGTGTGCCTGTTTGTTGCTATAGCTTGTTTATATGGTTCTGACCCGGCTCTGTTTCCCGTTGTGAGTTTGCCTGTTGATTTTGTACTGCGTTATTATCTGTGTATGACTCATTGCCTGTGACCTGACTACTCTCTGCTCGCCCCCTTTGGTACCTTGCAGCTATCTCTGTGTGTGACTCATTGGCTACGTCCTGACTATTCTCACTGTCTATGCCCCAGGGTAACTTTGTCTCGCACTTACTTTGCTAGGAATTGTCTTGCAGCTCCTAGCTCTGTGGAGTTTAGGCCACGCCTCTAGCAGTCACGTGCTTCAGGTCCTGCGGCTCTGAAGTACGCATCTGTTGTGAGTTCATTTTCCCCTTCATTACTGAGGCCTGAGGAACTCCCTCTTCTGGTAAAGAAAGGTAGTGAGCCTGATTATCAAACACCTGAGGCTGATGATGATGACTGGCTGAGTGGAGTTACTGACTGGATATAAGGCTGCTGACGCCCTTCTGCCCTGCGGGTGATTTCTCTGTGGGATCCTTGGAGACAAGTCTGAATTCCTGCTCCTCTAAAGCTAAGTTTGCTGCTCGGCCTTTTGCTTTGGTGCTTTGACATTGTTTTGCTTTGTTTTTCTGGATTTCTGCCATTCCCTGCTGGGGTGTGCTGAATTCATTTAGCTCTGTCTTCTGAAAATACCTGAGTGCTGATTTAGTTTTTGAAGCCTAGCTGCTTCAGGGCCTTTTTCATATCAGCTTGTTGGCTTATGTCTTTGATAGGGTTTTGGCAGATAGCAGACAGCAGCCTTCCTGTCCTTTCCTATCTAGGTAGTTTTGGGCCCCGTCTTTGCTCAGTCTATCTTTCTGTCTGTGTTAGTATTTTCATCTTGCTTCACCGTCATTATATGTTGGGGGCTGCCTATTGCTTTGGGGTCTGCTCTGGGGCAGTTTAGATTTCCCCTTTCTTTCTTTAGGCCTATGTAATTCTCCGGCTGTGATTGATGGGGTCTAGGGCATCGTAGGAACCCCCACGGCTACTGCTAGTTGTGTTGATAGGTTCAGGGGTCTGCAATCTGATAGTTGCCAACTTCTCTGGTTTTCTGGACTTAGCTTGTATTTCTGCTTTTGCCTCCTACGGTGACTCATTCATAACAGAATCACCCGCCATACCGCAGATCCTAGGGTACTCAATAGCAGGAAAGAATTGTAAAAAAAAAAAAAGTGTGTATATTTTTTCCTCTATATCTCTGAGGCCGTAGGGGGAAATTTTTTTTTCTCTCAATGGAGATAAAGCAATTGTCTGATCGTGTGGAGCAGCTCGCTGCGGAAGTGCGGGGAATTTCCGCCTACCTTGCTCATTCACATGCTGCTGAACCAAAGATTCCTACACCTGATGTATTTTTTGGGGATCGGTCTAAATTTTTGAATTTCAAAAATAATTGTAAATTATTTTTTGCCTTGAAGCCTAACTCGTCAGGGAGCTCCGCGCAGCAGGTTAAAATTGTCATCTCTTTGCTGCGTGGCGATCCCCAGGATTGGGCGTTTTCTTTGAAACCAGATGATCCTATTCTGACTAATGTGAACGCATTCTTTCAAGCTTTGGGGTTGTTGTATGACGAACCTAATGCCATTGATCAGGCTGAAAAGACCCTGCTGGCATTGAGCCAGGGTTGTGATTCTGCAGAATTGTACTGTCAAAAATTCCGAAAGTGGGCAGTACTTACTACCTGGAATGATAATGCCTTGGCTGCTCTCTTTCGGAAGGGGTTGTCAGAAGCCGTAAAAGATACTATGGTGGGATTTCCTGTTCCCTCTGGTCTTGACGATTCTATGTCATTAGCCATTCAGGTTGATCGGCGTTTGCGCGAACGCAAAGCTGCACGAGAGGTGTTGCCACCTGTTGAACAAATGTCTGAACCTATGCAATGTGATAGAGTTTTTTCCAGAGAGCAGCGTCAGGAGTTCAGAAGGCGTAATAAGTTGTGTTTTTTCTGTGGAGATGCCTCGCATATTATTTCTGTCTGTCCTAAACGAGAGAAATGCTTTGCACACACATTTTCTGTTGGGGGTGTTCAACCTAAGTTTCTTCTGGCTATTACTCTGATCTGCTCCCTGTCCACATTTTCCGCAAAGGCTTTTGTGGATTCGGGAGCAGCCCTAAACCTAATGGACTTGGATTTTGCTAAACGTTGTGGATTTCCGATGACACCTCTGCAGACGCCTATCCCTTTGAGGGGGATTGATGCTACTCCTTTGGCTAAAAATAAACCCCAGTTTTGGACCCAGGTGGTAATGCGGGTCGCCCCAGACCATCAAGAAAATTGCAGATTTTTGGTGTTGCATAATCTGCATGATACTATTGTTCTGGGGTTTCCCTGGCTACAGATTCATAATCCAGTTTTGGATTGGAAATCTGTGTCTGTGGTGAGTTGGGGTTGTCGGTGTGCCTTTAGTGAGGCTCCGGTGTTTTCCACCTCTCCTCAGTCGCATGATGTTCCTGATTATTTGGCGGACTTTTATGATGTATTTAGTGAGAATGAGTCTGCGTCTCTGCCTCCTCATAGGAGTTATGACTGTGCAATTGAACTGAGCCCGGGGTGTAAATTTCCCAAGGGTCGGCTCTTCAATTTATCTGTACCCAAGCACGAGGCTATGCGATTCTATATTAAGGAGGCGTTGGAGAAGGGTCATATTAGACCATCCTCGTCACCCTTAGGTGCCGGTTTTTCTTTTGTAGCCAAAAAGGATGGATTATTAAGACCTTGTATTGATTATCGTGCCCTCAACAAAATTACTGTTAAATATCAGTATCCGTTACCCCTGATTTCTGATCTATTCTCCAGAGTTAAAGGTGCTTGCTGGTTTACCAAGCTTGACCTCAGGGGGGCGTATAATCTTATTCGCATTAAGCATGGGGATGAATGGAAGACGGCGTTTAATACTCGGAGGGACATTTTGAGTACCTGGTGATGCCTTTTGGGCTCACTAATGCCCTTTCTGTCTTCCAGTGCTTCATGAACGATATTTTCTGAGATTTTGTCGATAAATTTTTGATTATCTATCTGGATGATATTTTGATCTTCTCCAAGGATTGGGATTCTCATGTGGAACATATTCGGACTGTGTTCCGGATCTTGAGGGAGAATTTGAGTATGTCAAAGGATCTAAATGCCTTTTTGGAGAACAGAGGATTTCTTTTTTGGGATTTATTTTGTCCCCGTCAACTATTGAAATGGACCCGGCCAAGGTACAGGCCATTCACGATTGGGTTCAGCCCACTTCTTTGAAGGCCCTCCAGAAGTTTTTGGGTTTTGCTAATTTTTATCGGAAATGTATAGCAAAATTTTCTAGTATTGCCAAGCCATTGACTGATTTGACTAAGAAGAGTGCTAATGTGTTAAATTGGTCTCCGGAGGCTGTTTCTTCCTTTCAGGAGCTGAAGCGAAGATTCACCTCCGCCCCGGTTTTGCGGCAACCTGATGTCTCACTTCCATTCCAGGTAGAGGTGGATGCTTCTGAGATTGGTGCAGGAGCTCTTTTGTCCGAAAAGGATCCTGTAATATCTAAAATGAATCCCTGTGCTTTCTTTTCCCGAAAGTTCTCTCCATCTGAACGTAACTATGATGTGGGGAATAGGGAACTGTTGGCCATGAAATGGGCATTTGAGGAGTGGAGACATTGGTTGGAGGGAGCTAAGCATCAAGTCGTGGTCCTCATTGACCACAAGAATTTGAGTTACCTAGAGTCGGCTAAGCGCTTGAACCCTAGACAGGCTAGGTGGGCCTTGTTTTTTACAAGTTTTGATTTTGTGGTTTCTTTTCTTCCTGGAACAAAGAATGTCAAGGCAGACGCCCTCTCTAGGAGCTTCTTTGCTGATTCTCCTGTGGTGACCAAGCCTGCTACCATCTTAGGCGAAGGGGTAGTTCTTTCTGCCATCTCGCCCGATTTGAGACGTGCTCTGGAAGAGTTCCAGGAGGACAAACCTGAGCATTGTCCCAGTGGAAAGTTGTATGTTCCTGACCAGTGGAAGAAGAGAGTGATGTCTGAAGTTCATTGCTCTGCTTTGGCTGGTCATCCAGGTATTTTTGGTATTAGAGATCTGGTGAGTCGGTTTTTTTGGTGGCCCTCCTTGTCTCGTGATGTCAGGAATTTTGTGCAGTCCTGTGGGACGTGCTCCTGGTCTAAATCGTGTTCTCGCTCTAGTGGGTTGTTGATGCCTTTGCCTGTCCCCAAGAGGCCATGGACCCATATTTCAATGGATTTCATCTCTGATATGCCTGTCTCTCAGAGGATGACTGTTATTTGGGTGATTTGTGATAGGTTCTCTAAGATGGTTCATCTTGTACCACTCCCTAAGTTGCCATCTTCCTCTGAGTTGGTGCCCTTTTACAACAGGTGGTTCGTTTGCACGGGATTCCTGAGAACATTGTATCTGACAGAGGAGTCCAGTTTGTGTCTAGATTTTGGAGAACTTTCTGTTCCAAGCTGGGAATTCAGTTGTCCTTCTCCTCTGCTTTTCATCCTCGGACCAATGGGCAGACAGAGAGAACAAACCAGACCTTGGAGTCATATTTGAGATGTTTTATTTCTGCTGATCAGGATGATTGGGTTTCATTTTTGCCCTTGGCCGAATTTGCTTTAAATAATAGAGCTAGTTCTGCCACTTTGATGTCACCTTTTTTTTGTAACTTTGGGTTTCATCCTCGATTTTCTTCAGGGCAGGTGGAGCCCTCTGCCTGCCCAGGTGTTGACACTGTGGTGGAGAGAATGCACCAGATCTGGGACCAAGTGGTGGATAAGTTATCTCTCTCCCAGGAAAAGGCCCAGCGGTTTTCCAACCGACATAGGACCATTGGTCCCCAGTTTAAGGTTGGTGATATGGTGTGGTTATCATCAAAAAATATTGCTATGAAGGTGGCTTCTCCTAAGTTTAAGCCTAGATTTATTGGACCTTACAAGATTGTGGAGATTATTAATCCGGTCTCTTTTCGTTTGGCTCTTCCTGTCACATTTAAAATCCATAATGTGTTCCATGAATCTTTGTTGAAGAGGTTTGTTGAACCTGTTGTTCCGGGGGTGGCACCTCCAGACCCTGTATTGGTTGAAGGTAACATGGAATATGAGGTAGAGAAAGTACTGGATTCCCGTCTGGCTAGACGGAGACTCCAGTATTTGGTTAAGTGGAAGGGTTATGGTCAGGAGGATAATTCCTGGGTCTCTGCCTCTGATATTCATGCCAAAAGATTGGTGCGTGCCTTTCATCGGGCTCACCCTGATCGCCCTGGTGGCGTAGTTGAGGGTTCGGTGACCCCTCCTCAAGGGGGAGGTACTGTTGTGAGTTCATTTTCCCCTTCATTACTGAGGCCCGAGGAACTCCCTCTTCTGGTAAAGAAAGGTAGTGAGCCTGATTATCAAACACCTGAGGCTGATGATGATGACTGGCTGAGTGGAGTTACTGACTGGATATAAGGCTGCCGACGCCCTTCTGCCCTGCGGGTGATTTCTCTGTGGGATCCTTGGAGACCAGTCTGAATTCCTGCTCCTCTAAAGCTAAGTTTGCTGCTCGGCCTTTTGCTTTGGTGCTTTGACTTTGTTTTGCTTTGTTTTTCTGGATTTCTGCCATTCCCTGCTGGGGTGTGCTGAATTCATTTAGCTCTGTCTTCTGAAAATACCTGAGTGCTGATTTAGTTTTTGAAGCCTAGCTGCTTCAGGGCCTTTTTCATATCAGCTTGTTGGCTTATGTCTTTGATAGGGTTTTGGCAGATTGCAGACAGCAGCCTTCCTGTCCTTTCCTATCTAGGTAGTTTTGGGCCCCGTCTTTGCTTAGTCTATCTTTCTGTCTGTGTTAGTATTTTCATCTTGCTTCACCGTCATTATATGTTGGGGGCTGCCTATTGCTTTGGGGTCTGCTCTGGGGCAGTTTAGATTTCCCCTTTCTTTCTTTAGGCCTATGTAATTCTCCGGCTGTGATCGAGGGGTCTAGGGCATCGTAGGAACCCCCCACGGCTACTGCTAGTTGTGTTGATAGGTTCAGGGGTCTGCAATCTGATAGTTGCCAACTTCTCTGGTTTTCTGGACTTAGCTTGTATTTCTGCTTTTGCCTCCTATGGTGACTCATTCATAACACGCATCTATTCGGTTGCTGCCCGCTCCACAGGTAGCTTTGAGCACGCTTTCGTTTTACTCAGGACACGCGCACTGGCTCAGTGAGCAAGTTCTGTGCGGTGTCTCTGACAAACTGGTTGTATAAATCAGGAATAAGTGGAAGGGGATACGTATTCCTCACAGTTATCTTATTTAACTCACGAAAATCGAGGCATGGGCGTAAACCACCGTCTTTTTTCTTTACAAAAAAGAACCCCGCCGCCACGGGAGAAACAGAAGGACGAATGTGTCCCTTATGGAGACT
Organism: Dendrobates tinctorius; assembly: GCF_039654945.1. Taxonomy (NCBI): domain Eukaryota; kingdom Metazoa; phylum Chordata; class Amphibia; order Anura; family Dendrobatidae; genus Dendrobates; species Dendrobates tinctorius. The sequence goes on from NW_027361683.1 coordinate 38,110,524, forward strand.
CTCCGAAATATATTCCTTCATTGCAGCCCGTTCTGGACCTGAAAGGTTAAACAAGCGGGCTTTGGGCAATTTAGCACCTGGAACCAGGTCAATGGCACAATCAAATGGGCGGTGTGGCGGTAAAACCTCGGCCTCCTTTTTGGAGAAAACGTCCGTATAATCTTTCAGGCACTCCAGAATACCTCCCAGACCCACGGACGACACAGACACAGTAACAAGACATTTCTCAGAACAATAGGGACCCCATTTAACAATGTCCCGAGATCCCAATTAATCACTGGATTATGCACTTGTAACCAGGGGAACCCCAACACCAGTCCCGAAGGCAGGTTGTCCATAACAAAGCATGAAATATGTTCCTGGTGCAAGGAACTTACTTTAAGTAGAAACTCTTCTGTACGAAACATAACGTCATTTTTAACCAGTGGTGTTTTGTCAATGGCAACAATGTGAATAGGAGTCTCCAACCTAACTGTCCATAACTTACACCTGGATACCAAGTCACAGTCAATAAAGTTTAATGACGATCCGCAATACACGAAGGCAGAGGTGAATGTGGAGACACTCCCACAACAAAGTTCCACTTGCAACAATATTTTTGAAAATGCAGAAGAGGGTACCTGAGAGCCTGGGTGACCTCCACGACAATCACCCGGGCTCAGTCGCTTGTTGGTCAGAGGACAGGAGGGACAATCCTTTTTCCAATGTCTAGAATCGCCACAGAAAAAACAGCATTTTCCCACGAGTTGTTGTCTTCTTTCTTTCTCTTTGAGGTTGATGGTCTCCAATGTAGGACTGGCTCCCCTTTGTTAGGAGAATAGCGGTGTCTCAATCTGCATCACTCCCCTCGCCCGTAGCTTGCGATCCATTCGGACGGCCTGTGTCATAGCCTCCTCCAGGGAGTCAGGCGGAGGGTGGAGAGCCAAGGCGTCTTTCAGATGTTCAGACAGGCCTCTACGGAACAAACCATGGAGGGCGGCATCATTCCAGCAGACCTCAGCAGCCCAGCGTCTGAACTCTGAACAAAACCACTCGGCTGAGTGTTTCCCCTGGCACACACTCATCACCATGTCCTCAGCCATACGTATCTGATCAGGCTCATCATAAATAAGCCCCAGGGCTTCAAAAAATACATCCACAGTCATACGCTCAGGGGCCGTGGTCGGAAGGGAGAAAGCCCAAGCCTGTGGAGCCCCCCTTAACAGAGATATAATGACCCCCACTCTCTGACTTTCACTCCCAGACGAGTGTGGTCTTAAGGAAAAAAAAAGCTCACATCCCTCCTTGAAAACTCTGAATTTCCTTTTATCTCCAGAAAAGGTATCTGGCAACTTAACCGGAGACTCTGGGGAAATTAATGTAATATCCCTAGCCCCCGATGAAAACACCCCCTGCACAATGTCAGCGATCAGCTGCTGAGACTGAGCCAGGACTCGTTGTTCTCCAAGGAGTTTCTGAGACATCAGAGTTAGGTGCTTAACCTGCTCAGAAAGAGCGTGCATAGGATCCATCACACACACAGGTGAATGGGAGCAGAGAAAAAAAAAAGGTAATGGTCAGTTATAATGTCAGGATCCTGACAGCGCCGGTATGCAGCCTCCGCTGAGCAGGGACTCACCAGTGCTGTAGGGGTCCCGGGGACAGTAAAAGCTGGAAAGTACAGACGCACAGGACCTGCACGCTGAAGTATTAGCAAGCAGGCACGGGACCTACGGTCATGTGACCACAAGGGGGCGGGGCTTAGCGTCCTGCTTGCTAAGATGGAAGAACACTCAGTGTCAGGAAAACCAGAGATCATACACAATACGGGCGAATGAGGTACAGAAGGGATAAGCAGATGGGAGGTCAGACGAAGCCAAAGGTCATACACAAGAGGGCAGTGCGGTACCAAAGGGACGAGCAGAGAGTAGTCGAGTCACAAGCAGAGGGTCATACACAAGAGGTAGTGCAGTACAAGAGGGTCAGGCAGAACTCGTAACAGGGACAGAATCGGATCACAACCAAACAAGCAAGCAAGTTATCAGGCACATGTATACAGGAGGTCACTTAACTCAGCCGAGGGCAGGAGTATAACTGACACTGGGCCCAGGTCCAGTGAGCATTAAATAGCCGCCCTCTGCCAGAGAGAGGCAGAAAACAATTCACCCCCTGTCTGACCAGGACTGGCCAAAGCGAAACCCCGTCCTGGATCATGACAGTATCCAAGGTAAATATTGGGTAACTAAGCAAGCATGTCGCTTAGTTACCCGCTGTGTACCTTGGATACCTTCGTGCTCGCTCTGGGAGCTCGTATCCAAGGTAAATATCGGGTAACTAAGTGCGTGCGTCACTTAATTACCCGCTGTGTACCTTGGATACCAGCTCCCAGCACGAGCACGTAGGTATCCAAGGTACACAGCGGGTAACTAAGCGACGTGTGTGCTTAGTTTCCCGATATTTACCTTGGATACCAGCTCCCAGCGTCTGCTTACAGCGCTGGGAGCTCGCTGATCGTTGGTCTCCCGCTGCCACACGCGATGCATGCTGGCCAGCGGGAGACCAACGATCAAAAAATGGCCCAGGACATTCCTGCACAATCAGCGATACCCGGTGGGTGGGCCGGTCGCAGATGCGTGTCACACACGACGAGATCGGTGTTGCATCACAAAATCAGCGATCTCGCTAACGATCTCACTGTGTGTGACGGGGCCTTTAGTCTGCTCATGGTGCCAGGCAAACTGCTAGTGAAGGAGCAGGAGTCAAAGAACAAATGGAGGCGAACAAGAAAGAAAAGGTGATAGGAGCAAAACAGTCAGGAGATGAAGAGGATAATGATCGCCTCTCTGTTGTCCATGGTTGGCGGGAGGGGACGGAGGACGCAAGCTTGAGTGTTACCTCACCACCAACACACCATGGACTTGGACCTCATGGAAGCGCCTGACCCATGAGCGCCTTCTTGCTGCACCATCTGCAACATAATACACGCATTTTTAGGGTTAGAAATAGTGCTGACTACTGAGTTGTGACTCTGTTAGACCTATGGTACAAGAGTAAATTTTTCCAGATGCTTCCCCCTGGAAAGTGACAATCACATGCTGGAGTATCCAAACACCCTTTTAGACAATCTTAAGAGTGATTTTCCCCAATTCAGCAGTGAGACACACTGTGCATCGCAGATATAGACTTCCAACCCTAGGAACGGCAAGTTGTCAACGCAAAAACATTAGCAGAAGCAGTGTAAGTGGCAGAAGCAATTTCTGTGAGTCATTACACACTTTTAGACCTAGTCCGTGCACCAGCAGAACAAAGTACAAGTCTGACACATTGTGAACGACTGGAAAGGATGGTGCAGGAGTATGTCAAGCTCAATATCAATTCTATCAGGGGAGGGTTGGACCCTTTTGCATTTTGGTCTTCAAAAATGGAAGAGTGGCATGAGCTCGCTTGTCATGCCTTGGAGGTTTTGCCATGCTCGGCAGCCAGCATTCGCCCAGAACATGTCTTCAATGACTTTTGTACCCTAGTCACAGACTGGGCAGACTAGGCGATGGTGTAGTTTTTAGTGTACTGCATTGATCTCACGTTGTTGCTGTCTGTGACACCTTTGTGAAGGCTTCTGTGCCTGCTGTTGCTACTGCTGCTGATATTATAAACAATTTTTTGAAATGTGGTGTCAGGAACACCGCACTGAACTTGCTCACTGAGCCAGTGCGCGTGTCCTGAGTAAAGCGAAACAGTGCTCAAAGATACCTGTGGAGCGGGCAGCAACCGAGAAGATGCGTACCTCAGAGCCGCAGGTCCACAGAGCTAGAAGCTGCAAGATAATTCCTAGCAGAGTAACTGCAAGACAAAGTTACCAAGGGGCATAGACAGGGAGAATAGTCAGGACGTAGCCAAGGAGTCACACACAGAGATAGCTGCAAGGTACCAAAGGGGCGAGCAGAGAGTAGTCAGGTCACAGGCAATGAGTCATACATAGAGTTGAGCGACTTTTGGTTTTTTAGGGTCGCGTTTCGTTTCGTGAAACCCGACTTTTCCAAAAGTCGGGTCGAGCAAGATCGTCCGATTATAGGGAAAAGTCGGGGTCGTCCCGAAACACGAAACCCAATGTAAGTCAATGGGGAATAAAAGTCGGCAGTGAGAGGAGGACAGGAAACACACCTACAGTGCCCATTTGAATGCCAAAAGCATCAATTCTTCTTACTTAAGCTTGTCAACCTTAATTAACTTCATAATACAAGTTACGCACTGAAAAATGGGGGTTATTTGGCTAAAGTTGTGGGGGGGGAGGGCTGGCTGCAGGTTTTCATGTGCCCTGGGCGAAAGAGCGCCCCTTTAACACATACCACAACTCATCATGCTCCGATACGGCAGAGAAATAGCGGTATAGTACAATGAAAAATACCTCACTTTTTACATCTCATGACGAGGCCCATCTATTTCTCCATACAGAATCATTGGTCCCATATAATGTTTGAAACAGTATATGATGAGCTCCACATAATGCTACAGTATATGTTGGTCCCCATGGATGAAGCTCCACTGTCTTATGGGCCCAAATAATGCTCCAAACATAATGGGCCCCATTTCTAATGCTCTAGTGTATAATGGGCCCTGTAAATGCTGCTCCAGTGTCTGATGTCCACCTTTGGAATGTTCCAGTGTATGGTGGGCCCCATCTATCATTCTCCAGAGTATAGTGCTCCCCAAAAATTGCTGTCCCAAAATTGAAAACAATCAAATAAGTCTCCTCGCTAGGGAATCCCTGTACTTGTCTGGACAGGTGCTGTAGCTTGCTTAACAGCTCGCCAGCCGTTCTCACGCCCAGTATGGATTGCACGTGATTGCACAAAGGTTAGAAAGGGTACCGTATCCCTGGATAACATGTATGGATAGCATACACATTCAAAATATATGTCTCAGGAGGCAGGCTCAGACGGTGTCAGGCCCAGTATGGATTGCACGTGATTGCACAAAGGTTAGAAAGGGTACCGTATCCCTGGATAACATGTATGGATAGCGTACACATTCAAAATATATGTCTCAGGAGGCAGGCTCAGACGGTGTCAGGCACAGTATGGATTGCACGTGATTGCACAAAGGTTAGAAAGGGTACCGTATCCCCGGATAACATGTATGGATAGCGTACACATTCAAAATATATGTCTCAGGAGGCAGGCTCAGACGGTGTTAGGCCCAGTATGGATTGCACGTGATTGCACAAAGGTTAGAAAGGGTACCGTATCCCCGGATAACATGTATGGATAGCGTACACATTCAAAATATATGTCTCAGGAGGCAGGCTCAGACGGTGTTAGGCCCAGTATGGATTGCACGTGATTGCACAAAGGTTAGAAAGGGTACCGTATCCCTGGATAACATGTATGGATAGCGTACACATTCAAAATATATGTCTCAGGAGGCAGGCTCAGACGGTGTCAGGCACAGTATGGATTGCACGTGATTGCACAAAGGTTAGAAAGGGTACCGTATCCCCGGATAACATGTATGGATAGCGTACACATTCAAAATATATGTCTCAGGAGGCAGGCTCAGACGGTGTCAGGCACAGTATGGATTTGACGGCCCAGATTACACAGCGGAGGAGCAGGGAGAGGTAAAGATTGCAAATGCTGGGGCCCTGCCCAAGCAAGGGGGGCCCACTCGTGGGCGTCGGTACTGGCACTGGGCCCCTCATAGTACAGCAGTGTGTCTGACGGTGGGTGTGCACCACCACCGTCAGAGACACTTGATTGCACTATGAGGGACCCTGTGCCAGTGCCCGCGCCCAAGAGTCGGCCTACCCACCTGTCCAGGGCAACGGCACTCGCACGGTGTCGTGCGGTAGGTGGTGACCCCGGCCATGGGGGGGGAGGCAGCACAGTTAGGGAGTTTTAGAAAGTGGCATATGTTGATGTTGGACATTCAGCTGATGCAAAAGGCGAAATAGGTGAAGTACCAGGAAGAGGTGGACCAAAGCAAGCCATTTTTCTGTCACCCTATGTGTCATCAGGGGAAGGTGGGACAAAATCCTTGGAAACCCATGCGTGGTTCATTTTAATGAAGGTTAGATCATCCACATTTTGGGTTGACAGACGGGTCCTTTTTTCTGTCAGGATTGATCCAGCTGCACTGAAGACTCTTTCCGATAGCACACTTGCAGCTGGGCAAGCGAGCTCCTGTAAGGCATATTGGGCCAATTCAGGCCAGGTGTCCAGTTTAGCGGCCCAATAGTCAAAGGGGAATGACCTGTATGGGAGAACATCGATATGGGAGGAAAAGTAGTTTGTAACCATAGTTGACAACTGCTGTCTCCTGTCACTTTCCATCGATGCAGTATTACCAGTTGTGTGAGCGGTATTTGAAAAATCAGTCCACAACATTGTCATGAAACCCCTGTCTCCAACGCCACTTCTGCTGTGTGCACCACGAACACCTCTGCCAAGCTGCCCCCGGCCCGTACGGCTCGTGTGAGAACCATCACCGCTGCTGTGTGCTGGGAATGCCTCAAGCAACCGATTTACCAGAGTTGCTTGTTTATTAGCCAATATTAGGTCAAGGTTCTCCTGTGGCATGATGTTTTGTAATTTGCCTTTATAGCGTGGATCCAGGATGCTGGCCAACCAGTAGTCGTCATCGTTCATCATTTTGGCAATGCGGGGGTCCCTTTTTAGGATCCGCAAGGCATAATCTGACATGTGGGCCAATGTTCCCGGTGTCAATGATGCACTGCGAGTGCTGGGTGGAGGAGCACTTTCTGGCAAATCCACATCCCTCCAGTCACGCACAAACCCTGTACCAGACCTTGCCACGCCAACATTTTCACTTGCCCCACGAGATGCATCCTCCTCCCCTAAGTAATCATCCCCATCATCCTCCTCCTCCTCCTCTTCTTCCTCCACCTCGTCCAGGAGAGGTCCCTGAGCAGACAATGGCTGAATGTCATCAAGGATTCCCTCCTCCTCTTCCTCCTCATCAACATTGGCTGCAGACGCCTGCTCCTTAAGGTGCGTCAAAGTTTGCATGAGCAGACGCATAAGTGTGATGTTCATGCTTAGGATGGCGTCGTCTGCGCTTACCAGCCGTGTGCATTCCTCAAAACACTGAAGGACTTTACAAAGGTCTTTCAGCTTCGACCACTGCACGCCTGTCAACTCCATGTCTGCTCTCAAAGTGCCTGGCCGTGTATCCTCCCACAAATGCATTATGGCCTGCCTCTGCTCGCACAGCCGCTCCACCATGTGCAGGGTGGAGTTCCACCTTGTTGCAATGTCGATAATGAGGCGGTGGTTGGGAAGGTGGAGCAATCGCTGCAGCTTCTGCATACGAACGGAGTGTACAGGCGACCGGCGGATGTGCGCGCACAGTCTTCGCACCTTCTGGAGCAGGGCTGTTAACTCCGGATAATTTTTGAGGAAGCACTGCACCACCAGGTTCAAGGTGTGAGCCAAGCAAGGTATGTGGCTGAGTTTTGAAAGGGCTATGGCTGCCACAAAATTACGGCCGTTATCACTAACTACCTTGCCTGCCTCAAGATGTACACTGCCCAGCCATGACTCAGTTTGTCGCTTCAAGTACTCGGCCAGCACCTCGGCGGTGTGTCTGTCGCCCAAACACATCATCTGCAACACAGCCTGCTGACGCTTTCCACTAGCTGCTCGATAGGGGGACACATCGTGTGCAACAGTGGCAGCTGCAGATGGAGTGCTCGTACGACTGCGCTCTGTGGACGAGCTTTCGCTTCTGGAGGAGGAGGAGGAGGAGGAGGGTCGAACGCCTACAGCCAACTGTTTCCTATACCGTGGGCTAGGCAGCACTGTCCCACCACCGCTGTCCCCTGTGGACCCTGCATCCACCACATTAACCCAGTGCGCAGTGATGGACACGTAACGGCCCTGGCCATGCCGACTGGACCATGCATCAGTTGTGAGGTGCACCTTTCCGCTCACTGACTGCTTGAGTGCATGGACAATGCGGTCTTTCACATGATGGTGGAGGGCTGGGATGGCTTTGCGAGAGAAGAAGTGGCAACTGGGTAGGTCATAGCGTGGTACTGCATAGGCCATGAGTTCGCGGAAAGCTGTGCTTTCCACCAACCGAAAGGGCATCATCTCAAACGAGATTAGTTTGGCAATGTGGGCGTTCAAACCCAGTGTACGCGGATGAGAGACTGAGTACTTTCTTGACCTACTCATAGTGTCTGGGAGGGTGAGCTGGACTTGAGAGCTGCATATGGTGGAAGTAGCGGTGGACAGGGCGGACTGAGAGAGGGTTGATGATGGTGATGGAGTTGGTGTTCTTTCTGATGGCCTAGAATCAGTCTTTCGTTGATATAACAGTGGGATTCCCTGACTGCTGTGGTCTTGCAACGACACCTCAACATTTGCTGCTGTGCTAATCGGTGGGCTTACAGTGGGGGAAACAATGTAGCGTTGCTGACTACCTTCGTTGTGATCAGTTGCACATGTGGCACTTGAGGTTTGGTGTTGTGTCCACGCTTGCAAGTGCATGCTGGTTAAATGTCTAAGCATGCAACTGGTATTCAAATTTTTCAGATTTTTCCCTCGGCTAAAGGTCTTTGCGCACTTCTTACAGATAACCTTGGCCTGATCATGAGGATTTTGTTCAAAAAAGTGCCACACTGCACTCTTCCTACTTTGGCAGACATTTTGCGGCCTAGCACGCTGTGATCTTTTGACCCTCTGGACAAGCTGTCCAGCAACTCTTTTGATGTTTGGAACCTGTCTTTGGAGTGCTCCGGGCCTGCCAGATAACAGCTGTTGCGATGTCGATGTCTGCTGTGGATGCTCCTCATCTGAGCTATTGGAAGCAGCACCCTCTTCCCCCAATGGATGCCAATCTGGGTCAACAACTGGGTCATCCATCACCTCCTCTTCTATGTCATGTGCACCTTTCTCTGTGTCACCGTGTATGGTGGTATAGTGTGCGGGAAGGGGCACCTGAGTCTCATCAGGGTCAAAATCTGGCTCTGTACACTGCGAGGACAATGTAGTGCTCTGAGTGAATGTACCAGCAGAATCATCCATCAGCGGCTGTGCATCAGTGCACTTCATGTCAGATTCATCTTGGCCTGGGTAATTCACCATTTCACTTGATAATCCAGGCATGGTATGTGAAAACAGCTCCATGGAGTAATCAGTAGTATGGCCTGCGTCATCCTTCAATCTTGGTTGGGGTGAAGGACACAAGGAAAGGTGTGGTTCATGAACATGAGCCTCCAATGACGACTCAGTGCTTTTACTTTTTACAACTGAAGAAGAGGAGGCGATAGAGCTGGAGGCTGAGTCAGCAATGTAAGACAAAACTTTTTCCTGATGCTCTGCCTTTAAAAGCGGTTTGCCAACTCCTAGAAAACTAAGCGTTCGAGGCCTTATGTAGCCAGACGATGACGCAGGGTCAGCACCTCCTGCATTCGGTCCTATTTTGCTCTTGCCACTACCATCAGATCCACCACCAACACCATCATTACCAGCTGCCAACCCCCGCCCAATTCCACGGCCTCTTCCACCAGCCTTCCTCATTTTTGGTAGAAATGTAGACAAAATCCAACAAACTATATAGTAATGTAAAACAAGGTACAAGGTGTCTACAGGACAGGGGAGATTTAGAATTTCTGCACACACTTGTGGACAGTGGACACTTTTGGATTGTGTGAGGCCCACTGATATCTGAGCGCTATGTGACAGGCTTGATGGCACAGCTGCCTGTGACCAAAGTGACGAGAGGATAATGGAGATTTTGAATCTCTGCGCACACTTTTGGACACTGGACACTTGTGGATTGTGTGAGGCCCACTGATATCTGAGCGCTATGTGACACGCTCGATGGCACAGCTGCCTGTGACCAAAGTGATGAGAGGATAATGGAGATTTTGAATCTCTGCGCACACTTTTGGACACTGGACACTTGTGGATTGTGTGAGGCCCAATGATATCTGAGTGCTATGTGACACGCTCGATGGCACAGCTGCCTGTGACCAAAGTGACGAGAGGATAATGAAGATTTTGAATCTCTGCGCACACTTTTGGACACTGGACACTTGTGGATTGTGTGAGGCCCACTGATATCTGAGCGCTATGTGACACGCTTGATGGCACAGCTGCCTGTGACCAAAGTGACGAGAGGATAATGGAGATTTTGAATCTCTGCGCACACTTTTGGACACTGGACACTTGTGGATTGTGTGAGGCCCACTGATATCTGAGCGCTATGTGACACGCTCGATGGCACAGCTGCCTGTGACCAAAGTGACGAGAGGATAATGGAGATTTTGAATCTCTGCGCACACTTTTGGACACTGGACACTTGTGGATTGTGTGAGGCCCACTGATATCTGAGCGCTATGTGACAGGCTTGATGGCACAGCTGCCTGTGACCAAAGTGACGAGAGGATAATGGAGATTTTGAATCTCTGCGCACACTTTTGGACACTGGACACTTGTGGATTGTGTGAGGCCCACTGATATCTGAGCGCTATGTGACACGCTCGATGGCACAGCTGCCTGTGACCAAAGTGACGAGAGGATAATGGAGATTTTGAATCTCTGCGCACACTTTTGGACACTGGACACTTGTGGATTGTGTGAGGCCCACTGATATCTGAGCGCTATGTGACACGCTCGATGGCACAGCTGCCTGTGACCAAAGTGACGAGAGGATAATGGAGATTTTGAATCTCTGCGCACACTTTTGGACACTGGACACTTGTGGATTGTGTGAGGCCCACTGATATCTGAGCGCTATGTGACAGGCTCGATGGCACAGCTGTGACCAAAGTGACGAGAGGATAATGGAGATTTTGAATCTCTGCGCACACTTTTGGACACTGGACACTTGTGGATTGTGTGAGGCCCACTGATATCTGAGCGCTATGTGACAGGCTTGATGGCACAGCTGCCTGTGACCAAAGTGACGAGAGGATAATGGAGATTTTGAATCTCTGCGCACACTTTTGGACACTGGACACTTGTGGATTGTGTGAGGCCCACTGATATCTGAGCGCTATGTGACACGCTCGATGGCACAGCTGCCTGTGACCAAAGTGACGAGAGGATAATGGAGATTTTGAATCTCTGCGCACACTTTTGGACACTGGACACTTGTGGATTGTGTGAGGCCCACTGATATCTGAGCGCTATGTGACAGGCTCGATGGCACAGCTGTGACCAAAGTGACGAGAGGATAATGGAGATTTTGAATCTCTGCGCACACTTTTGGACACTGGACACTTGTGGATTGTGTGAGGCCCACTGATATCTGAGCGCTATGTGACAGGCTCGATGGCACAGCTGCCTGTGACAAAAGTGACGAGAGGATAATGGAGATTTTGAATCTCTGCGCACACTTTTGGACACTGGACACTTGTGGATTGTGTGAGGCCCACTGATATCTGAGCGCTATGTGACAGGCTCGATGGCACAGCTGTGACCAAAGTGACGAGAGGATAATGGAGATTTTGAATCTCTGCGCACACTTTTGGACACTGGACACTTGTGGATTGTGTGAGGCCCACTGATATCTGAGCGCTATGTGACACGCTCGATGGCACAGCTGCCTGTGACCAAAGTGACGAGAGGATAATGGAGATTTTGAATCTCTGCGCACACTTTTGGACACTGGACACTTGTGGATTGTGTGAGGCCCACTGATATCTGAGCGCTATGTGACACGCTCGATGGCACAGCTGCCTGTGACCAAAGTGACGAGAGGATAATGGAGATTTTGAATCTCTGCGCACACTTTTGGACACTGGACACTTGTGGATTGTGTGAGGCCCACTGATATCTGAGCGCTATGTGACAGGCTCGATGGCACAGCTGTGACCAAAGTGACGAGAGGATAATGGAGATTTTGAATCTCTGCGCACACTTTTGGACACTGGACACTTGTGGATTGTGTGAGGCCCACTGATATCTGAGCGCTATGTGACAGGCTCGATGGCACAGCTGCCTGTGACAAAAGTGACGAGAGGATAATGGAGATTTTGAATCTCTGCGCACACTTTTGGACACTGGACACTTGTGGATTGTGTGAGGCCCACTGATATCTGAGCGCTATGTGACAGGCTCGATGGCACAGCTGTGACCAAAGTGACGAGAGGATAATGGAGATTTTGAATGTCTGCGCACACTTTTGGACACTGGACACTTGTGGATTGTGTGAGGCCCACTGATATCTGAGCGCTATGTGACACGCTCGATGGCACAGCTGCCTGTGACCAAAGTGACGAGAGGATAATGGAGATTTTGAATCTCTGCGCACACTTTTGGACACTGGACACTTGTGGATTGTGTGAGGCCCACTGATATCTGAGCGCTATGTGACACGCTCGATGGCACAGCTGCCTGTGACAAAAGTGACGAGAGGATAATGGAGATTTTGAATCTCTGCGCACACTTTTGGACACTGGACACTTGTGGATTGTGTGAGGCCCACTGATATCTGAGTGCTATGTGACAGGCTCGATGGCACAGCTGTGACCAAAGTGACGAGAGGATAATGGAGATTTTGAATCTCTGCGCACACTTTTGGACACTGGACACTTGTGGATTGTGTGAGGCCCACTGATATCTGAGCGCTATGTGACACGCTCGATGGCACAGCTGCCTGTGACCAAAGTGACGAGAGGATAATGGAGATTTTGAATCTCTGCGCACACTTTTGGACACTGGACACTTGTGGATTGTGTGAGGCCCACTGATATCTGAGCGCTATGTGACACGCTCGATGGCACAGCTGCCTGTGGCAAAAGTGACGAGAGGATAATGGAGATTTTGAATCTCTGCGCACACTTTTGGACACTGGACACTTGTGGATTGTGTGAGGCCCACTGATATCTGAGTGCTATGTGACAGGCTCGATGGCACAGCTTTGACCAAAGTGACGAGAGGATAATGGAGATTTTGAATCTCTGCGCACACTTTTGGACACTGGACACTTGTGGATTGTGTGAGGCCCACTGATATCTGAGCGCTATGTGACACGCTCGATGGCACAGCTGCCTGTGACCAAAGTGACGAGAGGATAATGGAGATTTTGAATCTCTGCGCAAACTTTTGGACACTGGACACTTGTGGATTGTGTGAGGCCCACTGATATCTGAGCGCTATGTGACAGGCTCGATGGCACAGCTGCCTGTGACCAAAGTGACGAGAGGATAATGGAGATTTTGAATCTCTGCGCACACTTTTGGACACTGGACACTTGTGGATTGTGTGAGGCCCACTGATATCTGAGCGCTATGTGACACGCTCGATGGCACAGCTGCCTGTGACCAAAGTGACGAGAGGATAATGGAGATTTTGAATCTCTGCGCACACTTTTGGACACTGGACACTTGTGGATTGTGTGAGGCCCACTGATATCTGAGCGCTATGTGACACGCTCGATGGCACAGCTGCCTGTGACCAAAGTGACGAGAGGATAATGGAGATTTTGAATCTCTGCGCACACTTTTGGACACTGGACACTTGTGGATTGTGTGAGGCCCACTGATATCTGAGCGCTATGTGACACGCTCGATGGCACAGCTGCGTGTGACCAAAGTGACGAGAGGATAATGGAGATTTTGAATCTCTGTGCACACTCTTGGACACTGGACACTTGTGGATTGTGTGAGGTCCACTGATATCTGAGCGCTATGTGACAGGCTCGATGGCACAGCTGTGACAAAAGTGACTAGAGGATAAGGGAGATTGGATTGCTTTTAAAAAAGCAGTTTGCGGAGCAGTGGGTAAACAGCAATGCCAGCGTGTCAGGAAGCCTTAAAAGGCAGCCCAACAACCAACACCACTGATACACCACATAGCCTCCCCTTGCACTGCACACACAGTGACTTGTGTGTTGTGCAGGCCAAATCGCTAGCAGCAGAAGCAGTTTTTTTGTCTTCTTCCCTGCCTAACGCTCTCCCTACAGAATCAGCAGCAACCTCTCCCTATACTAAGATCGGCAGAAGTAAGATGGCGGTCGGCGTGCACGCCCTTTTATACCCCCTGTGACGCCCACCAAAGCAAGCCAATCACTTGCATGCCCTTCTGAAAGATGGTGGTGACCCGTGCCTAGGTCATCACGTTGCTCACAGTGTCCGTGGATCCTGATTGGCTGAAAAAGAGCGCAAAACAAACTTTTGAAACGCGACTTTGGCGCGTAAGTCGCCGACCTCGTGGCCGACCTCATCCTAGGGTCGGGTTTCGTTTCATGAAACCCGACTTTGCCAAAAGTCGGCGACTTTTGAATTTTTTCGACCCGTTTCGCTCAACTCTAGTCATACACAGATAACAACGCAGTACAAAATCAACAGGCAAACTCACAACATGAAACAGAACCGGGTCAGAACCATATAAACAAGCTATAGCAACAAACAGGCACACGGGGGTCAGCACACTAGGCCAAAGGCAAAAGTATAACTGGCAGGGATTGAAGCTTCCTAGGGGTTTAAGAAGCTCTCCTAGAACCAGAAAGAGGCCACAATCATTAACCCCAAGTGTGCAGGTCAAAACCTGCACAGAGCTCCAGACATTAACCCCCGGTGTGCAGATCAAAAACCTGCACTGAGATCATGACAGTACCCCCTCTCAACAGGGGGCCTCTGGACCCCCAGGCTTCCCCGGGTACTTGGCATGGAAAGCCCGAACCAGGCGATCTGCATGTACCAAGCGAGCAGGGACCCATGAGCGCTCTTCTGGTCCATATCCCTTCCAGTGGACCAGGTACTGCAAAGAGCGGCGCACCCGCCGAGAGTCCACAACATGTCCGACCTCATACTCCAATTGACCCTCCACCAGCACTGGAGGAACAACAGTCTCAGAATTCTCTTTGACAGATTCTGCAGGTTTCAACAGAGACTTATGGAACACATTAGATATTTTCAAGGAGGCGGGGAGACGCAACCTATATGCCATAGGGTTGACTATCCCCATAATCTCGTACGGACCAATGAACTTTGGTCCCAACTTAACTGATGGTATCTTTAAGTTGATGTTACGTGTGGAGAGCCAAACCTTCTCTCCCAGCTGAAACATGTCTCCCGAGGCTCTCTTTTTGTCCGCAAATATTTGTATCTCCCCTGGGCCCGAGAGATATTACGCCGGACTTCAGCCCAGAGGTTTTTTAACCGTTGAACGGACCCCTCTGCTCCTGGACAACCGGAATCCAACCGAGAAAACTCCCCAAAATGCGGATTAAAGCCATAGTTAATCAGGAATGGGGACATGCTGGTGGACTGACTCACCCGGTTGTTAAAAGCGAATTCAGCCAACGGTAACGCATCACACCAATTCTCCTGTCTGGCGGAGGACAGACACCTGAGAATTTGTTCCAGGGATTGATTGGTGCGTTCTGTCTGACCATTGCTCTCCGGGTGATATGCCGACGAGAAGGAGAGTGAGATGCCCAATTTCATACAGAACGCCCTCCAAAATTTGGCCACAAACTGCACACCTCTGTCAGACACAACATTCAGGGGTACCCCATGCAATCGGACCACATGCTGCACAAACAACCTTGACAATGCTTCTGCTGAAGGTAATGCTGCCAAGGGAATGAAATGGCCCTGTTTAGAAAACCTATCCACCACCACCCAGATCACGGTATTGCCCCTGGAAGGTGGAAGGCTGGTAATAAAATCCATGGAAAGATGAGTCCATGGCCTATCAGGAACCGGTAAAGGTATGAGTTCCCCAGCCGGTCGGGTATGCGAGCTTTTGGAACAGGCACACATGCCACAAGCAGAAACAAATTCCTTGACATCAGACCTTAATGAAGGCCACCAAAAACCCCTGGCTACTGCCTCTCTAGTGGCCGTGATACCTGGATGAGCACTCAGCCTAGAATCATGAAACTCCTGCAGAAGTCTAGGCCGCAATGAATCTGGAACAAACAGTTTATCGCCTGGCCTGGTTGCCGGAGCTAGGACCTGAGCCCTTAGGATTTCTTGTTCCAACTCAGTTGAGACCCCCGCCACTACCACCCCTGGGGGAAGAATGAAGGACGGCGGCTCAGGGGGAGACACTGGATCAAAACTTCTGGACAGGGCATCCGCTTTGACATTTTTGGACCCCGGTCGAAAAGTAATTGAGAACTGAAATCGTGAAAAAAAAAGTGACCAATGGGCCTGTCTAGGAGTAAGCCTCTTAGCAGATTCAAGGTATGCCAAATTTTTGTGATCCGTGACAACCGTAATAGGGTGAGCCGCCCCTTCCAAAAAGTGCCTCCATTCCTCAAACGCCAGCTTGACCGCAAGAAGTTCTCTATTGCCTACATCATAGTTTTTCTCAGCTGAAGAGAACTTCTTGGAGAAGAAGGTACAGGGTTTGAGATTGGTAAGGGTGCCCGGACCCTGGGACAGCACAGCCCCCACCCCCACTTCAGAAGCATCCACCTCCACAATGAATGGTTTGGACGGGTCAGGTTGTACCAACACCGGGGCAGACATGAAACATTTCTTAATCGCTGAGAACGATTCCTTAGCGAGTACAGACCAATTTTTTACATCAGCTTCCTTCTGGGTAAGATCTGTGAGTGGTTTAACCACTTGTGAGAAACCTTTAACCCTTTCGCGCCTGAGCCTGTTTTTGCCTTCGTGACCAAGCCAATTTTTTCAATTCTGACCAGTGTCACTTTATGAGGCCATAACTCTAGAACGCTTCAACGGATCCTGCTGATTCTGACATTGTTTTCTCATGACATATTGTACTTCAGGATAGTGGTAAAATGTCTTAGATATGAACTGCGCTTATATGTTAAAAAAATCGAAATTTGGCAAAAATTTTGAAAATTTTGCAATTTTCAAACTTTTAATTTTTATGCCCTTAAATCAGAGAGTGATATCGCACAAAATAGTTAATAAATAACATTTCCCACATGTCTACTTTACATCTGCACAATTTTGGAAACATAATTTTTTTTTTTTAGGAAGTTATAAGGGTTAAAATTTGACCAGCGATTTCTCATTTTTACAACAAAATTTACAACACCATTTTTTTTAGGGACCACCTCACATTTGAAGTGAGTTTGGGGGGTCAATATGACAGAAAATACCCAAAAGTGACACCATTCTAAAAACTGCACCTCTCAATGTACTCAAAACCACATTCAAGAAGTTTATTAACCCTTCAGGTGCTTCACATGAATGAATGGAATGTGGAAGGAAAAAATAAACATTTAACTTTTTTTCACAAACATTTTACTTCAGAACCATTTTTTTTATTTTCACAAGTGTAAAAACAGAAAATGAACCACAAAATTTTTTGTGCAATTTCTCCCAAATACGCCGATACCCCGTATGTGGGGCTAAACCACTGTTTGAGCACACGGCAAAGCTCAGAAAGGAAGGAGTGCCGTTTGACTTTTTCAATGCAGAATTGGCTGGAATTGAGATAGGACGCCATGTCGCATTTGGAGAGCCCCTAATGTGCCTAAACAGTGGAAACCCCCACAAGTGACCCCATTTTGGAAACTAGACCCCTTAAAGAACTTATCTAGATGTGTCGTGAGCACTTTGAACCCCCAAGTGCTTCACAGAAGTTTATAACGTAGAGCCATGAAAATAAAAAATCATTTTTGTTCCACAAACATGATCTTTTAGCCCCCAATTTTTTATTTTCACAAGGGTAACAGGAGAAATTGGACTCCAAAAGTTGTTGTCCAATTTGTCCTGAGTACACTGGTACCCCATATGTGGAAGAAAACTACTGTTTGGGCACACGGGGGGGCTTGGAAGGGAAGTAGTGACGTTTTGGAATGCAGACTTTGATGGAATGGTCTGCGGGTGTCATGTCGCGTTTGCAGAGCCCCTGATGTGCCTAAACAGTGGAAATCCTCCACAAGTGACCCCTTTTTGGAAACTAGACCCCCCCAAGGAACTTATCTAGATGTGTGGTGAGCACTTTGAACCCCCAAGTGTTTCACTAAAGTTTATAATGTAGAGCCATGAAAATAAAAAATCATTTTTTTTCCACAAAAATGATCTTTTAGCCCCCAATTTTTTATTTTCACAAGGGTAACAGGAGAAATTGGACCCCAAAAGTTGTTGTTCAATTTGTCCTGAGTACACTGGTACCCCATATGTGGAAGAAAACTACTGTTTGGGCACACGGGGGGCTCGGAAGGGAAGTAGTGACGTTTTGGAATGCAGACTTTGATGGAATGGTCTGCGGGTGTCATGTCGCGTTTGCAGAGCCCCTGATGTGCCTAAACAGTGGAAATCCTCCACAAGTGACCCCTTTTTGGAAACTAGACCCCCCCAAGGAACTTATCTAGATGTGTGGTGAGCACTTTGAACCCCCAAGTGTTTCACTAAAGTTTATAATGTAGAGCCGTGAAAATAAAAAAATCATTTTTTTTCCACAAAAATGATCTTTTAGCTCCCAATTTTTATTTTCACAAGGGTAACAGGAGAAATTGGACCCTAAGAGTTGTTGTCCAATTTGTCCTGAGTACGCTGGTACCCCACATGTGGGGGGGACACTGTTTGGGCACACGGTGGGGCTCGGAAGGGAAGTAGTGACGTTCTGGAATGCAGACTTTGATGGAATGGTCTGCGGGCGTCATATTGCATTTACAGAGCCCCTGATGTGCCTAAACAGTGGAAATCCTCCACAAGTGACCCCTTTTTGGAAACTAGACCCCCCAAGGAACTTATCTAGATGTGTGGTGAGCACTTTGAACCCCCAAGTGTTTCACTAAAGTTTATAATGTAGAGCCGTGAAAATAAAAAAATCATTTTTTTCCACAAAAATGATCTTTTAGCTCCCAACTTTTATTTTCACAAGGGTAACAGGAGAAATTGGACCCTAAGAGTTGTTGTCCAATTTGTCCTGAGTACGCTGGTACCCCACATGTGGGGGGGGACCACTGTTTGGGCACACGGTGGGGCTCGGAAGGGAAGTAGTGACGTTCTGGAATGCAGACTTTGATGGAATGGTCTGCGGGCGTCATATTGCATTTACAGAGCCCCTGATGTACCTAAACAGTGGAAACCCCCAATTCGAATTCCAACCCTAACCCCAACACACCCCTAACCCTAGCCCTAACCCTAGCCCTAACCCTAGCCCTAACCCTAGCCCTATCCCTATCCCTAGCCCTAACCCTAGCCCTAGCCCTAACCCTAGACCTAGCCCTAGCCTGCCTACCTGCTTTTTTTTTCTTTACTTTTTTTTTTATTTTTGTGTTTTTTATTTTTTGTATTTTTGACTCATAGTAATGCCACTTCTCCTCTGATCTCACACTGGCAGATGATCAGAGGAGAAGCAGCGTTACTATGTGACAAGATCGCTGCCCGGCACATAGTAACGCCACTTCTCCTCTGATCTCACACTGACAGATGAGCAGAGGTGAAGCAGCGTTACTGTGTGACAAGATCGCTGCCTGACACAGCTGTGCCAGGCAGCGATCAGCTGTGCCAGGCAGCGATCTAGTCACACAGTAACGCTGCTTCACCTCTGCTCATCTGTCAGCATGAGCTCAGAGGAGAAGTCGCGTTATAATGAGGGAAATCGCCGGGAAACAAGCAGCTTTCCCAGCGAGCTCTCTTATTGGCTGCTGTGACGCGACGTCATCAGGACCTGAACCAATCAGGTCTCGATGACGTCGGGGGTCCCAGCATGCATTGTGCACCGGGATCCCCGCGTTATAGGGTATGAGGGGGTCCCGGGGGGCACAAAACCGCCGACAGTAGATAAACGTCGGCGCTGCACAAAGCCCAGCAAGCGCCAACGTTTATCTACTGTGGGCGGTCGCGAAGAGGTTAATGAATCTCCGGTAATAGTTCGCAAATCCTAAGAAGCGCTGGAGCCCCTTGAGATCTCGAGGCTGAACCGAATCAGCGATCGCCAGCACCTTCTTTGGATCCATACGAAACCCCTCACAGGACACAATCAACCCCAAAAAAGACAGCTCCTGTACAAAAAACGAACATTTTTCCAATTTAACGAACAATTGGTTCTCCCTGAGTCTATGGAGAACTGTCTTTAGATGTTGCAAGTGATATTGACTGTCCGGGGAATACACCAAAATATCATCCAAATAAATAATAACAAAACAGCCTATCAGATCAGAAAACACAACATTGATGAAATTTTGGAAAATATCGGGTGCATTAGTTAACCCAAATGGCATTACCAGGTTCTCAAAGAGTCCTTCTGATGTGAGGAATGCCGTTTTCCACTCGTCCCCTTCCCGAACCCTTATCAGATTGTAGGCCCCCCGCAGATCTAACTTGGAGAACCATTGGGCCCCAGCTAACAGGTTACATAAGTCTGGGATGAGGGGAAGCGGGTAAGAGTTCCTAACCGTTATCTTGTTCAGTTCCCGAAAGTCGAGGCACGGCCGCAAACCACCATGTTTTTTCTTCACAAAGAAGAACCCTGCTGCCACAAGTGACACAGAAGGCCTGATATGCCCTTTGCGGAGGCTCTCAGCTATGTACTCCTTCATGGCTTGGCGCTCAGGCCCAGACAAATTGAACAATCGAGCCTTAGGTAACTTGGCTCCGGGTACTCAATCAATGGCACAATCATAGGGTCTATGTGGTGGCAGTGCCTCAGCCTCACTTTCGGAAAAAACGTCTTCGAAATCCTTCAGGTACTCCGGAATACTTTCCAGATCGACAGACGACACAGACACGGATGTAACAGCGTTAACAAGATGTCCCCGGTTACCAGATTTATTATTGCATCCCTATTGAGTGATTTCCCCTGTAACCCAATCAATGGTAGGATTATGGCGTTGAAGCCAAGGCATCCCCAGTACCAGTCCTGCAGGCAAGTTATCTAGCACCAGACAACTTAGTTTCTCCACATGAGAGGAACCCACTTTTAGAGAAAAAAGTTCAGACCTGCAACAGATACCATCTTGGGTAAGAGGACCATAATGGTGACCGGTCTGCAAACCCTGTCTTATGAGGAAAGGGTGCAGGATTTGGAAATGTTTAGTTTGCAAAAGAGAAGACTGAGAGGAGACTTAATAGCTGTCTACAAATATCTAAAGGGCTGTCACATTGTAGAAGGATCAACTTTATTCTCATTTGCACAAGGAAAGACTAGAAGCAATGGGATGAAACTGAATGGGAGGAGACACAGATTAGAGATCAGAAAAAACTTTTTGACAGTTATAGTGATCAATGAGTGGAACAGGCTGCCACGAGAAGTGGTGAGTTCTCCTTCAATGGAAATCTTCAAACAGAGGCTGGACAAACATCTGACTGGGATGATTTAGTGAATCCTGCTTTGAGCAGGGGGTTGGACCAGATGGCCCAGGAGGTCTCTTCCAACTCTACGATTCTATGATTCTATGAGATGAGTCAATTGCCACAAGTTTAACAGGATCGTGAAGCCTGACTGTGCCTATCTTATTAAGAATCATAACCTTGGTATCAATCAGGTTCACAGCAGAACCGCAGTCAATAAAAGCAGTAGTCTGAACAGGACCATAACTAAGTTCCAGTTCCACCTGCAGCACCATTTTTGCACATGAGGAAAATTGTACCTGAAGGTCTGGTTAGCCTCCTCGACTACTACCCAGACCTAGTTGTTTCCCGCCATCTTGGAGGATGACGGACAGGAGGGGCAGTCCTTCTTCCAATGTCCAGATTTCCCACAATAGAAGCACAACTGCTTTTCACGGCGGCGTCTTCTTTCCTTTCCCTCAGAGGTGACAGCGCTCACCTCCATAGCCATAGGAAGAGTCCGGGTCTCATCTCCACTGAAGAATAAGGGCGTTTACCATTGCATAATGCCTCTAGCCCGCAGCCTGCGATCCATGCGAACCGCTTGTACCATGGCATCCTCCAGGGAGTCAGGCGGAGGATGAAGTGCCAAAGCATCCTTCAGACGTTCACACAGGCCTCTGTGGAACAGCCCCGAAGGGCGGCATCACTCCAGGAAATCTCCGCTGCCCAACGTCTGAATTCAGTACAGAACAATTCGGCCGAGTGCTCCCCCTGACAGACACTCATCACTTTGTCCTCAGCCAACCGCACTCTATCAGGCTCATCATAAATAAGCCCTAAGGCTTCAAAAAACTCATCCACAGACATTCTCTCAGGGGCAGAAGAGGAAAGCGAGAATGCCCAGGCTTGTGGGGACCCCCTAAGCAGGGACATCACCACCCCCACCCTCTGTTTCTCATCCCCAGAGGAGCGGGGTCTCAAAGAAAAAATGAGCTTACAGCCCTCCTTAAATGCCCTGAAATCATCCTTGTTACCAGAAAATATATCTGGCAATTTAACCGGGGATTCAGGTGGGACTAAAATGACATCTTTATTCCCCACCTGCTGGAAGCCTGCAGAAAGTACCCCCTGAACTGAGTCCTCCACCCACCGTTGCGACTGGGCCAGAGCTTGGTGTTCCAAACTAAGCTTCTGCAGTGACTGAGTCAAGCATTTCACCTGCTCAGATAAAACACACATTGGGTCCATGCTGCAGAAGTGAGGAGAGAAAAAAAAATTGTAGGCCATTTATAATGTCAGGAACACCGCACTGAACTTGAAGCGAAACAGTGCTCAAAGATACCTGTGGAGCGGGCAGCAACCGAGTAGATGCGTACCTCAGAGCCGCAGGACCTGAAGCACGTGACTGCTAGAGGCGTGGCCTAAACTCCACAGAGCTAGGAGCTGCAAGATAATTCCTAGCACAGTAACTGCGAGACAAAGTTACCAAGGGGCATAGACAGGGAGAATAGTCAGGACGGAGCCAAGGAGTCACACACAGAGATAGCTGCAAGGTACCAAAGGGGCGAGCAGAGAGTAGACAGGTCACAGGCAATGAGTCATACACAGATAATAACGCAGTACAAAATCAACAGGCAAACTCACAACGGGAAACAGAGCCGGATCAGAACCATATAAACAAGCTATAGCAACAAACAGGCACACGGGGGTCAGCACACTAGGCCAAAGGCAAAAGTATAACTGGCAGGGATTGAAGCTTCCCAGGGGTTTAAGAAGCTCTCCCAGAACCAGAAAGAGGCCACAATCATTAACCCCAAGTGTGCAGGTCAAAACCAGCACAGAGCTCCAGACATTAACCCCCGGTGTGCAGCTCAAAAACCTGCACTGGGATCATGACATGTGGAGACTCCAAGTTGGGTATCCATTAGGTGGGTTGCTTGTAGTGGAAGAGCACCATTATTCTATTTCTACTGTGGGAAAATTGATGGCACTTTATTGCTGTGTGGCAATAATGTTTTGAAATGATTGGACTCCAAGTTGGGTCTCCTTCATGTGTGTAGCAGTAGTGTTCCCAGCCCGGCAGGCCTGCACTTACTTTCAATCAACTACCTCTGTTACTATTCTTAAATTTTTCTAACATTAGTGGTCTACCAAGCTGATTTTTGTGCCACCTGGGTGTGGCTGAGCAAAAAAAAGTTTGAGCACGGCAGGCTTACACCAGTCCCTCACCCACCATGTCATAATTTAAACTTAAATTCAAAGCTGTAAATGCTTGACCAGACCCTGTCACCTCGTGCATGGCCCACTGCTTACTGCTGCTGTGACATGATCAAATTTCTACAGTTTTATGAGATGATCAGTCAACTACCTTGTTGCTTTCCTTAAATTTTTCTAACAATAGCGGTCTACCAAGCTGATATTTGTGCCACCTGAGTGTGGCTGAGTAAAAAAGCAGTTTGAGCTGCTGCATTAGGCTGGAGTCACACTAACCTGCGCAAAATACGCTCCGTATTTTACATGCGTAATATGGATGAATGACCCCTAAACAGTGCTCCGTAGGTCATCCGTAAGCAAGGTGAGGTCGCGTATTTTGCGCATGTGTGCATCCATATGTAATCCGTGTGGCATCCGTATGCAATCCGTATGGCGAGATTTTCTTGCAGCCTTGCAAAATGGACATTTAACGGTTTTGAGGCCTGCAAACAATTTAAATCATTAGCCTGCACCCTATTTAGACACTCAGAAACAGGTGGCTGCCTACATTCTGTACATTTGTCACCTTGCTTTCACGAGGTGTGTTGGTGTTCTTTGTGCAGCATGGCAGAGGGTCTGACATTCAATACAACTGAGCAGGTTCTCTTTACCTGGCTTTTGTCACGGCGCTTTGGCCAACCATATCCTGTGATAGTGGATCCGCGGAGGAGGAGACGCATGTGGGTACATCCACTTTTGAGGCAACGACTCACAAGAGGTCATTTTCACCGCCTCTATTCGTCTCTGCGGGAGCATCCGGAGAAATTTTACCAGTACTGTCAAATGAGCATTTCCACATTTGATCGCCTCTTGGAGACAGTGCGCCCTGGGATCACCTTTCAGGACACTATGATGCGCAAAGCCATATCTGCAGAGGAGCGACTTCTACTCACAATACGGTATGTACTACACAACCACATTCTCTATGTTCATAATGTGTGTGTTAATTTATGTTTTTTGGCCTTCTTGGACAAAGTTTAATACCCTCATCTTACTCAAAATATGTTTCATCTGACACAGCAGAATGTTACATCTAATATGTCCTGCATATCACTTAGTCATTGTGCCACCAAATATGTGTGTGTTGTTCTCTCTCATTTCCTAACAAGTTTGGTCGGCATGTAACTGATTTTTTTTTTACTTTAGCCATTCTAAACTGTACTATTTCTGTTGTTCTACAGCTTCCTGTCCACTGGCCTGTCTTATGCCGCCCTCCACCATGAGTTTCTCATTGGAAAGTCAACCATTTCAGGCATAGTGAGGTCTACATGTGCACAAATCTGGACAAGACTCCATCAGGTGGTCCTACCCGAGCCCAGGATGGAAGACTGGTTAAGGATTTCAAGGGACTTTGAGGAGGACTGCCAGTTTCCAAATTGTATTGGGGCCCTGGATGGCAAACATATCAGGGTGCGTAAGCCGCCGAACTCAGGCTCCCAATTATTCAATTATAAACAATACTTTTCTGTTGTATTGTTGGCTCTGGTAGACCCTCAATACAAGTTTATAATTGTTGACATTGGGGCCTATGGAAGGACGGGAGACTCTAGAGTCTTCAATACTTCCATAATGGGTCGGCGGCTACGCACCAACCAGTTGGATCTACCACCACCACGCCAGCTACCAGGCTTCCCCGAACAATCAGTGCCTTATGTCCTTGTGGCAGATGAGGCCTTTCAGTTATCACGCAATGTCATGAGGCCATATCCCCGGCGCAACCTTGACCACAGGCGCAGAATTTTTAACTTGCGCCTATCACGTGCTAGGCGACTGGTGGAGTGTTCCTTTGGGATTCTTTGTGCCAAATGGCGGGTACTCCAGTCTGCCATTCAGTTGAGTGAGCAAAATGTGAATGAAGTTGTCAAAGCCTGTGTTGTTCTGCATAACTTCACCAGGATACATGATTGTTCCTCCTCTGATGGTGTTGTGCGTAGGCCGGACAATGTGCACAGGGTGAGACCACCTATCATCCCTCAACGTAGACCGCTCTCTGGCCTCAAAGTACGTGATATATTCACGAATTACCTTATCTCACCTGAGGGGGCAACTTCTTGGCAAGAGAATGCTGTGTCTATGTTATAATTTGTTTCTTTAAAAGTGTGTCTAAATATATATTACTCAAGCCTTTATGATTCTATGACTGTTTCATTGCATTGGTTGGTGTCTGTTAGTATGTTGTGAGGGATTGTGAAAAATCACACAGAGACGTTAACTAGAGTAGACAAATTTTTAGTTTTGCCTTTTTTTTGTTTGTTTTGCTTAAAGGCAAACATAATTTTGCCATAACACAAATTTGGCAATGGCCAAAATGACCCTTTGTGCCTTCTTTAACTTGGTGTAACATTAACCTTACAGAAAAAAACTGCAACAAACATTATGCAATAACAACATTGCTGCATGCCTACATTAACCTTGATTAGGCAACAAAGGGTGAGCTCCATCACCTAAATAAAGTCAATAAGATAACACTCACATTTCCTCATAATGTTATCCAATCATAGAAAGATTCCACCATGACAGGCAAGGCTACCTCACATCTTTCACACAGATATTACCTGTCTGTAGAACAGACAATATTTAAGCATGCTATACTGGAAAGGATGAAAATACAAAACTCACTTGTTAAGACATAGAGAGAGCGTGATATTCTGAATGCTGGTCGCCTCAAATTGTTTTACTAGAGATTGCTAACAACAAAGTTGACTACTTAACTAAAGGCAAGCACGCCTTTCCTATGCGTTAGCAAGTGACTAGTGTATTTTCATCCTTTCATGTAACAGTATAGCGCATTTAAATATTCTCTTTTATACACACATGTAATATCTGTGTGAAAGGCGTGAGGTAGCGTTGCCTGTCATGATGGATTGTTTCATATGTTTGGAAAACATTGTTTAAAAATGTGAGTGTTAAATTATGTTCTAAATGTTGGTGAAGAACACCTGTTTTTTTGTCTAGATTAGAAGCACCAGTTACATGTCACTAGACATCTCCAAACTTTTGAATCATAAATCCTCATATGTAGGGGAAGGGGAACGTGGAGGACCAGCCTGTGGGTGCTGCTGGACATTGTGGGCAACATCGCCCTGTGTGGGGCCATACTGTTGCCCATGATGCTGTAGTTGTCCAGCCTCCTGGGCCTGTTGGGGATACTGGCCAGAGTAGTGATGATGGTGAGGGGCTTCTTGTTGGCTCTGGTAGGCCCGTGGCTCATACCCACCCAGATATCCAGATCGTCCCCAACCAGATTGGGACCAGCCTCCAACACTGGGTGGGTACAAGTGGCCATATTGGTGGGGTTGGCTTGAGGAAGACATTTGGGGCTGCGGAATAGAAGGATGGGTAGGGGGAGGAAGGGGTTGAGGTGTTGGCCCACATATTAGGGGCTGTTCAGACCCTGCTTGAGCAAGCATCTGTGTGGATGGTCTCATGCGCATTAAATTTCTTGGTGAGAGCTGCCACCTCTCCAGAAATTCAAACACCTCATATGGGGTATTGAGGGGGGTGCTTGCATCAAGCAGGATCTGAATACATCCCCTAATACGGAGCCTGACCTCACGGGTAAGGGCACGGAGATAAAGGGTGAGACTACGTGCATAGGCCTCCTCACCATCATCTGTAGTGACTGGACAAGTAATTCAGCACCCCTGTGTCCACATTGGTCCTGCTCTCTTGAATAGTGACCTGGCGCCTTCTTCTTATTCGCCGTGATGCTAGAGCAGCCTGTGGGGAGGGCCTGATCTGGGCAGTTGGGCTGCTGCTCAAGTTGCCCGGCTCTTCCAGGATGGGTGAGGTTGCAGCAGCAGACCGTCCTGGTGGTGTGTTGTGTAGGGCAGCCATTGTGTGTTCTGGTGATGCCTCCTCTTCAGCCATCCTTCTTGTAGGGGGAGAAGATGGGCCAGCCACCTCATCCCCTACAGGATCTATAATGGGCTCTGCCTCTGAGGCCGTTCCTCGATCCGTAAGGTTGGATTGAGTTCTGTTATAAAATAGAACAGAGGCAAAAATACATCAATATTTTTGTCCCTGTAAAGTATTTGTGTAATGTTTTTGTGTCATGTGGTGTGAGGTATGTACTTACGGTCTCAGAGCCAGAATTGGGGCGAGGAAGTTCAGCCGGTCATAGTATATATATTTGCGCTTTACGTGGCCAGCATCCCCACTCCTGGACCGCTGCTGGCGTTCCCGGCGGTACTGGTCCCGGATGCTTCTCCACCGTTTCATCACATCTTCCACTGCAATGTGACAGGAAAGATTGTCAAAATCACATATTTGAGAGGTCACATTTTCTACCAGTAGTCTAGGCATGGGGCCTTCTGGGGTGTGCGTTCTACCCATGGTGGCATATGTAATTGGGCCGATACCCAGGGTCTCATTAGCTCCACTGAAACTAATTTTATTGGCTAGGAGGATGAGGAGCTTGTGGCCTAACCCCTAATTATGGCTGTGTGAAGCCACGTGTCACATCCTAATGTAACGGCCTCATGAGGCTAATAAAAGTACATGCACAGGAAGGGGGGGTGCTGATTGTAGATTCATTTTATAGCGCGCGCTAAGGTTAATTATATTTTTATGGTTGCACTTACGAATTTTCTGCTGCTCATCACGTGGTCTGTCACCAAAGTCATGGTACATCTGGCGACAGATGCGCCTCCATGACGCCTCCTTTCTTGTGCGGTTCGCATAGTTTGCGTCGCGTGGGTCCCATATTTCTGGACGCTCCTGCACCAGCACAATGAGCATCTCTACATTAATATATGTGGACGCCATGCTGCTGCTGTACTCCGTAGAGGCTGACTTCCTGGATGTCTGGAGCGTTTTTTTAGCTCATTTGCATGTCTAGGTTTCCTGATGATGGATTGGCCCATTTCCTGTTCACCAGCCAAAAGACCTGCATATTGCTCGCAGGTCACACGTGTGTTCCGTGTGTAATCCATATTTTTTGCGCACCCATAGACTTGCATTGGCGTACTACGGGCGTAGTACGCTGACAATCGCAGCATGCTGCGAGTGGCACGGAGCGTAGGATACTGAGGAGAAATATACGCCTGGTGCGAGTGACCCCATAGAAAATCATTTGTCCGTGTCTAATGCGTGCTTTTTGCGCCTCTCACTCTCCCGTATTCCTCGCCAGTGTGACTCCGGCCTTAGGAAAAAAGTTTCCCAGCACAGCAGGCTTACACAGGTGCCTCACCCACCTTGTCTTAATTTACACTTAAATTCAAAGCTCTAAATGCTGGCCCAGACCCTGATACCTTATGCATAACTGCTGCTGCGCCATTTTCAAATTTCTACTGTGGGTCAATTGTTGCCACTTTTCCTGGAGTCCGCCCCTAATTTTGGGAAATATTTGGACTCCAAGTTGGGTCTCTTTCATGTGTCTTGCTTGAATTTGGCAGACCTCTCTGAGCACCAGGCTTATACCTGTTACTCATCCACCTGTTACTGATCAATGTTTCAACTAGAAATGCTAGTCCAAGCCCTGTCCCATGCATCCATGCTGCAAAATTATACTATTTGTACTCTGGGTCAATTGATGTCACTTTTCCTAGTGTCTGTCCCTAATTTGAGCTGTTTTAGCAGCTTTTTGGCTGCCTGAAGGTGTTGTGTATGCATTTGCTTTGCCTCCCACTAAATTTAATGGGGTTCGGGTGTGTTCGACGAACCATTCGGCGAACATGTTTGGTGAACATCGGGGCTTTCACTGAACCAAACCTTGATGGTATGTGCGGATGATCAGTAAACGATGCCGGTTGGACGCTGTGTACTTGTGCAGCGGCCAACCCGCAGCGGCCAGATCTTACAGCATAGGGGATGGGATGCCCGCGGCTCACCCAAGGAAACCGACATGTGGCGTGTCTTTCCAGACCACAGCATGTCAATTTATCTTGTAGAATTGCTAGTCTCTGCAAGAGAAATTTCACCAATAGATTGTATTGGATGTGGCGAATGTGCACAGTTCATTTAACACATGCGGATTCACCTGCGTTCAATAGACGGCAGCGCTTTGGAAGCAGCAAACCTGCACTTCATCCAAAGGCCTGCCACTTCCAGATTATCTGCACATATCCTGAAAGGTTTACTCATCTCTATTTGGGATATGGTGTGACTGTCCACTAAAAACCTTAAACTCAAGTTACCCTGCTCTAAGTTGGGCCCTCGGTTCATTGGACCCTTTCCCATTCTGGAGGTAGTTAATCTGGCTACTTTTAGGGTTAAGCTCCCTGCTGCTGTTAGAGTTAGTGTCTCCAACGTCTTTCATCAGTCCCTCCTAAAGAAAGCTTAGAGACCAATGGTCCCTCATTCATCCCCAAGCCCTGTCTTGGTGGATAGTAAGGAGCAATAATGTCATGACTCTGTTGTCGGGAGTCCCAGGACCATGGGCTCCTTCCCTGTCCCTAACGCTAG
Organism: Dendrobates tinctorius; assembly: GCF_039654945.1. NCBI lineage: Eukaryota > Metazoa > Chordata > Amphibia > Anura > Dendrobatidae > Dendrobates > Dendrobates tinctorius. The sequence continues at coordinate 38,140,348 of NW_027361683.1, forward strand.
GGGGTGCCCTAACTCGCCCTGTTCCCCAGATTACTTCGGATGGTGACAATGTTAGGGTCACGTACCTTGCATTGGCTCCAGAATCCACTATCAGTCTGTACCCTTCACCCTCCCAGGGAAGAGGGGAGTAGTAGTATACCATAGTACACCCACCAGACTAACAAGGTTGTAAGAATAGGGGTAGCAAAAAATACAAAACATACAAATATATTCCCACATGAAACAGAGGAATGCACCTGGGAATGGAGCATGGGGTTAAACCAAAGTAGAAGTAAGGGAATTATCACACTTAAAACCTAGCAACAGTCACAGATAAATCCACCAAACGCCCTGTCCAATAACAACCACCAACAGCTATGCAGCATAAGCTAGCTCTGACAATCAGTGCTAGCCAAGGATCGGTTTATATAGAAGATGGAATTAACAGTACACAGCTGAGAGCCTTAATGCAGGAATGCTTTCAGGAGCTCTCAATTGAGCAGATTAACTCCTGTACTGCTAAAATAAATTTAAACCATTTAATATGAAGGTGAAGTGCTTGTAATCAGTGCAGGAGTAGGAGAAATCAGACGCTGCGGTCTTCTGGCTACTCTCTGTCACAGTAAACCAGTGCCAGTACCCCTCTTCTACAAGGAACCTACAGAACCTCAGAATTGGGTTTATCAGGGTATGCTGTTATGAATGGGTCACCGAGGAGGAACAACAAAAAAGCTAAGTCTCAGAAAACCAGAGAGGTTGGTAACTATGCAGATTGCAGATCCCTGATCTTAACCACACAACTAACAGTAGCAGTGGAGCGTTCCTACGATGTTCCTAGATGCCTCGTCACCGCTGGATGACTACATAAACCTAAAGCAAGAAAAGGGAAAACTAACTGCCCCAGAGCAGACCCCAAAGGAATAGACAGCCCCCACACATGTATTGACAGTGAAGCAAGATGAAAACACAAACACAGGCAGGAAAATAGGCTGAGCAAACGATGGGGCCTGACTACCTAGAAAGGACAGGAAAGGAAAGCCACTGTCTGCAATCTGCCAAAAAACCCTACCAAAATAATGTCCAACACGTCTGATAGCAAAATTAGCCCTGAAGTCACTAGACTTCTCCCACTATATCAGCACTCTGAAATATTCTGAAACAGAGCAAAAAGAGGCCAATCTAATAAGGGACAAAAAGGCAAATTGGTAAATACAGATAAATAGGAGTGGAAGTTCAGCATAGCCCCAGCAGAGGCAAGCTGACCACACAAGAAACTGAATTAACCAACAAGCGCAAGTGTGAACATTAGCAAAAAACAAACTTAACTTGAGAAGACTGGAAGAGAGCTGAAGTCCAAGACCTGAGAAGCAGACTGAATCACCAGCACCAGGATAGGGCATCGGCTGTCTTATATCCAGTCTGATACTGCAGAGATCCAATCGTTATCCTCCTCAACAGGTGGCAGATCACTACCACTTAAACCAACCTCACTACCTCCTGTCACCACCAGAGGGAGAACGGAAGTAGAACTCTCAACTGGTGGAGCAGAAAATGAGCTCATAACAGTATGCCATATGAAAAGACTGGATCAGAAGATGCCACCTATTTTTTGAGTAGAGGTCGATGAAACACATTATGGATCCTAAAGGTGGGCGGGAAAGTAAGGTGGAATGCTATGGGATTGATGACAGTCACAATCTTATAAGGACCGATGGACCTGGGATCCAGTTTCCAAAAGGGAACCTTCAACTTAATGTTCCTTGAAGCCAACCAAGTCACTAATACACAGGTCCAGACCCACCAAACATCTCTGATCAGCCACACTCTTTGGACCCCATCTTCCTCAAATTATAAAGAACCCCTAGCCACATAGACGTAATTAATGATGAAAAACTTTCTTCTTCAGGTATTCCAGAAGAACGATTCCTATTAAATGAGCTGAACTGAGGATGAAACCCATATGCCCCGAAAAACTGGAATTTACCTATTCCTGAATTTTTAGTATATAATACTTGTCATGAGTCTACTGGTAAGTAGGTAACCCAATCCTCCTGATTCTCAGACACAAAACACCTAAGATAAGTCTCAAGATTCTGGTTAATCTGTTCAGTTCGCCCATTAGACTGCAGGTGAAATGCTAAAAAGAACAAAAGATGGATCCCCAAATGAATGTAAAACGCTCTCCAAAATTTGAAAATAAACTGCACCCCACTGTCAGAAACAATATCGGTAGGGATCCCATATAATTTTACAATCTCTTTGATGAAAATTTGTGCCAAGGTCTTGGCGCTGGGTAAAGCAGGTAGCGCAATAAAATGTGACATTTTACTTTATCTGTCCACTACCACCAAAATTACAGTATTACCTACCGACACGAGTAGATCAGTGATAAATTGACCAATAAATGATTACATGGTCTACTGGGAATCGCCAATGGTTGGAGAGACCCAGACAGACGAGTATGAGAGGTTTTACAATGCGCACAGACACTGCAGATTGTTAGGAGTCGGATTCCTGCGTTTACTCAGCAGGAATACAGATCCTCACATTCTGCACTCTCCTCCTATTTTTCCACTGCAAAGGAGATTGCCTTGCAGCAAATCTCTTCTGAGGCTAAGTCCTTCTGTCCTCTTACTGGGCATGCTCATGGAACAATCTCCCTTTGGAGATCGGGAGTCATGTGCTCAGGTCCCACTCCAGTTCTCATTGGTCCATCTCAGAGATCTGGAATCGTGCAGAAGGTCCCGGCTGCTATAAAAGGCGCTCATGGCTGTTCCGCCATGCGCTAGTACGCTAGTATAGTCATACTTGCTGCTGTGTGTATGAGGACGGATGCATGATTCTGGTGACTGACTCATTTGAAACCCCTTCCCTCTGATATTACGAATGTGAATAGGGACTGAGTTAGTATCAGCGCCAGCGCTCCTCTGCTTCAACTCGCACAGCTGCTAGCGTCCGACATTGCGCTTGCGCCTTGCCTTTGTCGTTTGGCGGCAGTGTCCACGCCGCGCTGCAGTAGCAGCCTCCTTTGCGTTCGCAGTTGCAATGCCGCGCACACGGTAGGTCTAGACGGACATAGTGCCACCGTCTTGGGCTACTCCTGTGACCGTATACTGTGTGTGCGCTTTTTGCTGAGTACTGTGACTACAACAGGCTCAGTTATTTGTGTTTGTATTTTTGGTATCTCCATGAGATTAACTGAGATTGCTCTGCGCACCTGGGTGGAGTTTAACCCTGTGTGCAGTTCCGCCATATTGCTCCTGCCACCACTTAGCAGCGGTTATTTCACCTACTGCACGGTGGACCCCGAGCGGCGAACGCACATTATTTATATTTTTATTTAGTGCGTTCCGCCGTTCCTAACAGCAGATGGCTACATACTCCCAGATATCCTTATGTACCCCTGACTACCAAAACCAAAGAAGATATGTGGTGGATTTATTACCGAGATGTCCGGCCAAGACCGAATCATAATGTTCACTAAAAACTCTCAGACAGAGATTCACAGGTACAGTTTCCCTAATGGACAGGCACCAGGGGCGTCTCCCTGAGCCTCAACAACTGCTTTCTCAAGATCAGAGGATATAGATGCAATAACCACAACTTTTTGTAGTATACGAACCAGTTCACAATTCTCTCCACCCCCAGGAAAACGACATAAGGCATCTGCATTAATGTTTTTGTTCCCCGGGCTATAAAAACAAAAAAGTTAAACTCAGTGAAGAACAATGCCCATCTTGCTTGTCGTGACATTAGACGTTTCACAGACTCTAGATACACAAGATTCTTATGATCCGTGATTACCATAACCAGATGAACTTCCCCCTCTAAAAAATGATGCCACTCTTCAAATGCCCACTTGATTGCCAAGAGTTTCTTGTTACCAATGTCATAATTTCTCTCCGTAGATGACAGTTTTTCAGAAAAGAAAAGTATGCACATGGACGCCATTTACCAGGAGATGTACCCTGCGACAATAGAGCCCCTACCCCCACTTCAGACACGTCAACTTCTACAATAAAAGGCTGAGTAATGTCAGACTAAATGAGAATCGGCATAGATGCAAAATACTATTGTAAGGTATCGAATGCCTCCGTGGCCGGACCAGACCATTTGGAAAAGTCTGTCTCTTTCCTGGCCATATCCGTCAGAGGTCTGGCCACTACTGAAAAGTTTTTGATGAACTTAAGGTAGTAGTTGGCGAAACTCAAAAATCCTCAGGACAATCGCAATACAGCACCTCCTGAACTTTTGTCAGATTCATGTGAAAATCGGTGGACGATAAAACATGTCCTAAAAAGGGATCTCCTCAACCGAGAACATTCATTTCTCTTGTTTGACAAATAATTTATTGTCTCTGTGTATCTTTAAGACCTGCCTGATATGTACCTGATGTGACTCAAGTTCAAGGGCATAAATTAATGTCATCAAGGTAGATTACAACAAATCTGCCTACCAGGTGACTAAAGATGTCAGTTACAAAGTAATGAAAGATGACTGGAGCTTTAGTCAACCCAAATGGCATCACAAGGTTCTCATAGTGTGCCTCAGATGTATTGAAAGTTGTTTTCCACTCATCCCCCTCTTTAATACGAATGAGGTTATGTGCTCCTTCAACCTCCGAGATCCAGTTTAGAAAACCATTTTGCTCCTACAATTTGATTAAAGAAGTCCAGGAAAAGAGGGAGCGGATACGGATCCCGGACCGTGATCTGATTGAGTTTACGGAAATCAAGGCAGCGGTGTAAACCCCGTATTTCTTCTTTACAAAGGAAAAACTATGCAGCAATGGGGGATGTGGATGGTGTGATATGAACCTTTGCCAAACTTTCCGATATATAATCCTTCATGGCTTGCATCTCTGGACCAGAGATATTATATAGTCTTCCCTTTGGCAGTTTTATTTAGGCACAGACTGGGTATCCACCATTGCAAACCGGATGCCCAAGCAGTGTCATTGACAATCCTCCCTTGACTTTACCACTCCCGAGTCTGCCAGTCTACCACAGAGTTGTGCAGCGTGAGCCAAGGAAGTCCAAGAACCACAGGAGAAGGCAAGGCAGACCTTGTAGCAAATAACAGTCAATACATTCTGAGTGCATGACCCCTACCTGTAGATGTAACCCTCAGACGACTAGAGTACAATACCCCTCTCTCAAGGGTGCAGAGTCGATGGAGATTATGGGTATAGTTATGAACAGTCTATATGGTTTGAGGCCCTGGACCTGGATGAACCTAGCGTCAATCAAGATAAGCCCAATCCACTGTAAAGAAAGGTAGAAACAGACCTCCTGCACATTAGGGGTGTCTCTTTATGTCTCGGGCAAAGATGGCAATCCACCTGGATAGCCAAAGACATGGCCGCCTAAAGGGAAACAGGAGTCTCATACAGGGTTAAGGCAGTCCTTAGCTAAGAGTCCTATTCTCAACTGGTGGGTCTGCGTTTTCTTTCCCCTCTAGGGAACTATGTTGCAATTATGGGTGGTACCTAACTTCTCTACTACTGATGGTCTGGAACTCCAGCCCGATGCATTCTCTTCGTCTTATGAACTCTTTCTTGTCTTGGCTAGGTACCTTTCCAAGTTATAAACTTTGGGCCGTACCCCCTAGGCGTCCTCTCCCAGGACCCATCTCCTATTGATCCCTCTATCTTTCAGTCACTTCTCTGCTTCTTTCCACTAGGATCCGACTATCCTCTGTCACTATCCTCTCTTACGTTGGGGACACACATGAAATGTCGCACTGCTCATTGACCAGACCTTAGGTCTTCTTTCTACACACAATGGGCCCTATTTGACATCCTGACAGGAAACTGTCTCTGTCCCTTTGGCTTAGCTCCTCCCACTCTGTGCTAGTCCCAACTGTTATCCCTAACTCTCCCTACCATCTGGCAACAAACACCATTAATGCATGTCACAGTTCACATTACACAATGCAACATTACACTTGTTATTCAAGGGGGAACATGGGGAATATGTCCATCTCCTTACATGTGCACCTAACTAGTCTATTGTATGATAATTACAGAAACAGCTAGGAAGGAATGACATAAATGTCTGACATGGAAAATTCCTTTCAATTGTCAAGACCTAAATGGGTAATACAAAAAGTGACATTGCTGATGTTGTCAATCATGTTTTGTTGGTCTACCTTTACATTTCTCCTAGGCTTTTCTGATTATTATTCATGTCATTACCTGGCTGTTGTAATTTACAGTTAATGTTAATCCTTAGGCTTTAAGATCTTTTTTATGCAGTAAACACCCCATTACTTCATGTGCTTTAATGCTTATTTACAAAGGACAAGCTGTTAAAACCTACTTACAAGACCCAGTAAACTCCAGTGAGTGTGTCTAAGCATAGCTTTAGGTTCTGCTATAAAAAAGGGAGGAGTTGCCAACTGTCTTTATAGGAATACTACAACAGTGACGCTTATCATACATAATGCATTGGTGGAAATTATAATTCAATGTTACAAACAGTATATTGCTTGATGAGCAATCTTGCACACTAGTATCAGTATAGAAGCGTACATGGGAATTTGGGCCTTAAAGGGAATCTGTCACCCCTCTTTTCGAATATGAGCTGCCGGCACCGACATCAGGGGCTTATCTACAGCATTCTGTAATGCTGTAGATAAGCTCCAGATGTAACCTGAAAGAGAAGAAAAGAGTTATATTATACTCACCGGGGGGGGGGGTCCGGTCCGATGGGTGTTGCGGTCCCATCTGGTGCCTCCCATCTTCATACGATGCCGTCCTCTTCTTTCCTTCCTGTTGTGGCTCCTGCGCAGGCGCACTGCTCTGCCCTCAACACCACACAGTTGTCCAAATAAATTATGAATAATATTAACACGTGTATTTGCGTTAAAAATTTAGCCCCTACGTAAATCAGTTCAAAGTAGATTGGAGCCAAATGATAGCACCCTTGATAATGTGTCCATTCAGGGTTAATAAAGGGTTAAATGGTTAGAAAGTTAAAAGCATGAAGCTGCATTAGTACTTGAAAATAACAGTCACTGGGGCATAGATTACCTCATATATCACAGATAGAGAGACTGTCCAGGAGTTAATCTCCGATGGTCCCAGGGGGAGAAAGGTAGATCGATGTTCTCCGTAATGGTGTCAGTAGTGGCAGCTGGGGTGGTTGAATCTTCCAGAGCACTGTCCTGGTCGTTGACAGGCGCCCCTTAGTTACTTTTCCAAGCGTGATATGCTCGCGATAGGACTTGCGGTGCGCAGCAAATTAGCAGGACCTTGTGTGACATCAGCAGTGACGTGACTGAGCATGTGACAGTGTATGGAGCACATTATGGACCAATTCCACTGCGTTTCAGAATACTCTGATTTCTTTGCCAGCTGCCACTACTGACACCATTACGAAGAACATGGATCTACCTGTCTATGAGGTATTCTATGCCCCAGTGACTGTTATTTTCAAGTACTAACGCAGCTTCATGCTGTTAACTTTATAACTATTTAACCTTTTATTAACCCTGAATGGACACATTTTCAAGGGTGCTAGCATTCGGCTCCAATCTACTTTGAACTGATTTGTGTAGGGGATACATTTTTAGTGCAAATACACGTGTAAATATCATTTTGTGGAATAACCATGATTTTTAATCACAGCTTTCATATGTCTCGGCATGCTTGCCACCAGACTTTCATACTGCTTCTGGTGCAAAAATTTAAGCAGCTCTTCTTTGTTTGATGGTTTGTGACTATCCATCATCCTCTTGATTACATTCCCTACATTCCAGAGGTTTTCAATGGGGTTCAGGTCTGGAGAATGTGCTACCCATTACAGGGATTTGATGTAGTGCTCGCTTAATTTTTGCCAGAACTGTAATATATATATATATATATATATATATATATATATATATATATATATTAGTACAGTATACATACATATACATACATATACAGTGTAAGGTAGCGCTTGTCATTCAGGTAGGGGATACTCGCTAGGCAGCTGATAAATCAGGTCTGGCACAGGTTTCTCAACATAAACTCAGTCCATTCGGTTTATTATGCAGCATAAACAGCAACAGAAAGTTCATATCAAATCAGCATAGCGTCCATGACAGAGCTCTGCTCTGTTATCTCTGTGGTCACTCGGGCTTTATTATGTCCAGTACACAGGCTCTCTAGCCTCACAGTTATATCCCCTGTCAGGGTTACCTCATAGCTGCTTCATTCCCCTCCTGGGAATTCTCAGACACATGCAGCCATTATACACAGCCTCTCCACGTGCTGTCAGGAAGGCAGCCACGTCAGCCAGACGAGACCTTCCATACGGACCAATCGGGTCCCAGCATTCTCTCATGTGACCTACCCTGGCCAGCTTATATGGTCCGTAGCCACGCCCACTGGATCACATGGCTATGACCTCATCACAGGTCCTTCAAGCATTCATACACATATACTTTACTATGGCGTTCTAGACACCCGCCCCTAGGTGGGTTTGTAGGTGATTGATCTCACCCGTCTCATCAATCACCTGAATGCTTCTCCCTAACACATTGGAACGAAAGATCAGCTCTGCTGATCAGCACATAATCAAGCCTTCATCCCAAGGCCACCCACCTTGAGATACATAACGGTCATTTAGGACCCTGCTCCTGTTACCACTCTGGACATGGCTATCCATCCATCCTGGGACACCCACACAGCGCCCCTTAGCGGACACAGTGGTCACTACACCACATACCTCCCCCCTCTGTTCAAGCTTGTGGGGTTGAACACGACATCACCCAGGATCTCAAGACCGGGCACCCATGTCACCTTGCCCAACAGGTCGAGAGAACCATCTCCGTCTGTTTTGTTTGTCATATGGCCTCATCTCTACGTTAGGCCTCCCCCGCCCCCAGCGATCAGAATATCGGCCTTGATCTTTGGCCCTCCAGTCACAGTCTGTCTGCGTCATCAGACACTGTTTAGTCATCACACTCCTCCAGTGCGCTCCGTCACCTTCTTTTCTGTCTATGCGTCTGGTAACAAATGGCACATCACTACGTCTAAGCTCGCTTTTCAGTGCATTCACCTCACGGTTCATTGCATCTGCTGTTTCTGTAGCATCCTCCAGTTCACGCTGTAATCTACGGTGCAACGCATTGGCTCGTTGAGCCTCTTTCTCCGCTTCTTCCACCTGGTGCTTCAGCTGTTTCAGCCGAACATTATTTTCTTCTGCCTGGCCTTTGTACTGCTCAGAATTACGCCTTTCCTCATTCATTTGCATTAGTACATCCTTCAGTTTTTTCTCTGCACGACATACTTGTTTGCTTGCAGATTGTCGCTTTTTAGTTTCAGCCTCCAGCTGTTCCTCTAGTTGTGCAACCTTTGTTTTTAACTTCTTATTCTGGCGATCTAACTGCCTGATGGGCATTCTCGTTCTTCTGAGAATTACTACGTTCCGCCTTTAGATCAGCATTCATCTGGTCAACCTGAAGTGTGGCCTTTCTCAGCTTGTCATTGGCTAATTCAACGTTGCCTTGTTCTTCCTCCACTTCTTCTTCAAGATGAGGAATGCAAGACTCTAAACGTCTCTTTTCTTCCAAAGCCAGAGCATCTTTACCACTGTTGTTGGCAATTACATCAGCCAGTTCATCTCGTTCCTGCTGTGCTTGCCTCTTAGCATGCTCTGCAGCAGCAAGCTCCTCCTGCATATGGATCATCTCTGCTTCCATACTTTTCAGTTTCTTCTTATCTGCACTCTGTTCACCACTTGGGCCTGGCCTCTGTAAGCCTTCGTCCCAGTTCTTCTCCCACAGAAGACCTCTTACTGTTTCTGTTAGTACTCGTACCTCTTCTCTGAGGGACTTATTCAGACCTTGCCACATTGTCAGGTGACCTTTGCACTCAGAGACTTCCTTCTCTAGCTCTTCTAGTCTGTGCTCCCTTTCTCTCTCAGAGCCACAGTCACCCCCAGAGAATGAGTCACCCCGATCATCCGAGTAAACCCTCCAGTTACCCTCTGACCGTGAGTCCGCTCCAGTCGTCTCATCTCCCCTCCCACCATCCGTCATGTCACAAGACGTCAGGTCCGTAAGTTGGGCAGATGTACCCCTTCTTCCAGTCACTCCTACAACTGACTTGTCCACTTTAGCAAGCGTCACCCTGTCACTGTCTGCTAGCCCAACAGTAGAAATATCTCCAACCCCTTGCTGTAGAGCAGGGGTGGGGAACCTCTGGCCCCAGGGCCATTTACGGCGCTCAATGACCCTTTATCAGGCCCCCCGAGCATATTCTCAGGGACTGCATTCTTGGGCAGGGAGCTGTATTTTGATTGCCACAAGCTCATTAATTTCTTCTTGCTCTGTTAGCACACACGCAGTGTTCACTACTGAACATTGAAGGGCATGAAATGAAAGATTAAGTGATGAAACCAGTGCCAGAGTCAGGATGTACTTTGTGGGCAGAGTTTTACGGCCCCCGAACGATGGTATAAATATCTAAATGGCCCTTGGCAGAAAAAAGATTCCCCACCCCTGCTGTAGAGGAACTCCCCTCTCCCACAAGCCAGAGAACAGTCTAGAGTCGTGGCCTATAACCACTGGACAGGACAGATTCGGGACTATCGCTACATCCTGTCCCTCGATGTCCCAACCTGTCTCAAAGATTACCCTGGTGACTGGGTAACTCTTAGTGCCCCCGTGGTTGCAAGTAACCCCCACCTTTCTGCCGGGTATCTCAGGAGCAACCCGCACTAGAGTCACCAGGCTCCCAGGGTCGACCAGACCAACTATATCTTCATTATCTATCTGGAGGCCACACCCCCTTGGCATCGTGCTGGCTGGGTAGTTCACCAGGCAGATAGGACAGACATAGGACATTTCCTCCTGGAAACAGTTCATCTGTTCCAGCCTTTTCACATTGGGATGCTCCGCCCCCATTCCCCGGGACTCCACCCCCTTTTGGGAGACGATCTCCTTTTGGGACTCCAGCCCTTTTTGTGTTACCACCCCCATTTCAGTCATCAACTCCCTCTGAGACTCCACCCCGATTTGGGTCACCGCCCCCTTTTGGGATTTCCCCATGTCCTTTCTACAGGTCTCCTTAGACCACAGTTCACACCAAAACAGTTTATGTCTTTAACGATATCACACAAGTTCTTGTTGGCACCACCACAGCTCCTGCTGTCACCGATCTCCGACACCTCCGGCTGCCGTTCACACACAGCTGCTGGTGTCACCTTCGTAACCCCGCCGAGTTGCAGCAAGCCGCTTGTCACCTTCATAACCCCACCGAGTTACAGCAAGCCACTTGTCACCTTCATAACCCCGTCGAGTTACAGCAAGCCACTTGTCACCTTCTTGACCCCACTGAGCCAACACCAGCTGACTTGAGAGGGTAAAGAAAAAAAAACAACACACACAACACAAAACACACGTGTCCTGTCTGTGTGCTATTCAGGACGTCCGTCTCCTCCTGAGACCGTCCAACACACAGGGCGCACCGGGTGATATTCAGGGAGCCGACCCTCCTCTCAGGGTTTCCCAACACACCGGCCTCATCAGGTCCAGGGGCTCAGCGGGTGCTATTCAGGACATCCATCTCTGCCTGAGACTGTCCAGCACTCGCGCCTCACCAGGTCCAAGATCACAGCACGTGCTCTAGGGATCTGATTCTTCTCCCAGAACCTCCCAACACTGACCCTCCAGGACCTTGCACACTGAACCCTCCAGGTACACAGTCTTTCTCACTGACCCCGGTCAGTACAACACAGACTCCTGTCTGTTAGCTGTCGGCCACACGGGTTCTCGGGTACCTCTTATCCACAAAGGCACCCTATAGCAATCCACAGTCTCTTTCTCTGACCCCGGTCAGCATATCACACGGCTTTCACGACCGTCATCTGCCGGCCATGCAGGTTCTTGGACCCCTCAACCGCAGAGGTGTCCTATAAATCTCTTCCACTGACCCCAGTCAGCATATCACACGGCTTTCAAGAACGTCAGCCCTCCTGGCTCAGCGTTGCCAGCACTGCAACATGTGCTGTTGGAACCATTGCCCTTAGCAAACGACTTTTTCAGCCCTCGTCCGTTGCCCCTAGCAACAAGGCTACAACACTGCCCATAGCATTCTTCACCAATTGTAAGGTAGCGCTTGTCATTCAGGTAGGGGATATTCGCTAGGCAGCCGATAAATCAGGTCTGGCACAGGTTTCTCAGCATAAACTCAGTCCATTTGGTTTATTATGCAGCATAAACCATCAAACAGCAACACCCATCTCATCAATCACCTGAAGGCTTCTCCCTAACACATTGGAATGAAACATCAGCTCTGCTGATCAGCACATAATCAAGCCTTCATCCCAAGGCCACCCACCTTGGGATACATAACGGTCATTTAGGACCCTGCTCCTGTTACCACTCTGGACATGGCTATCCGTCTGTCCTGGGACACCCACACAGCGTCCCCTAGCGGACACAGTGGTCACTACACCACAACAGGTTTTTATCACAAAATTAGAATATTGTCATGAAGAGGGGGTGACCTTTGGCCGGCACACGGCTATCACATGTGCAGGGGACTTATTTTAGCTATCCCACTGCTACCAACGATGTGATGAAAACACAAGCAAGGCTATTGACCTACCAATTTACCGCAGGGGCTTATTGTAGTAATCCCACTGCTGCCACAATATGTCACGAACTGCAGGGATTTATGTACATCCCATTTTTCAGCTCCGCTTTGGAACTTGCAGCTCTCCGGCGCCCCCTTACCCTCAGGTCAGTCAGGGAACTGCACCTAGGATATTTGATCGCCGGCTGGGCCACTTTCACTGTGGACTGGCTATCAGGCACGCTGCAGCGAGGGAATTATAAATGCTCTGGCCGCAGCCAAACAATCAGCTTATAAAACCCGTTCCGTCACTGTCAGTACTACCCACCTAGCCCAGAACACACTTCGCTGCCACCAGCTCCGATTACTTTATTAATATTTCCAAATTAAGAAAGGGGTACGAAGCCAACCCAAACTAGTAGCGTAATTAGCTTCAGGCACGTGTAGATTCATTATAGACCAAAGAGAATGACTAGTAATTTTATATTTTACTCCAAAAAGGTAGGCAGTGTTTTACAGAAGGTATAAAAAGATTTTACAATATGAGACAATTAAAGTATGTACAAAGCAATTACAAAATAAAGAGGATTAAAACAGAGATAAACACTCACATGTTGCTTAGATCATTCCAGGCTACCCATGCTGGTGGGGGGAGGGGTGAACATCATTATGGATCGGAGCTTCCCAGGCAGCAACTGAGGGCTGGTCTAACTGGCAGTAACTTATACTTGTAGGCTGTGACATCACTAAAGGGGCTGAGTTACTGGTGTCCTCCCCTTTTCTTGAGTTGCAATTTTGGTTCTGAAACCTTCTTGGCTACACAACTGGGCTGGAGAACTAAGCAGAATGACGCCAGAACCATCACTCATCTGGTCTTGAAATTAGCTTACTTTTGACTATAAACACGGCCTGCCTCTTCAACTCTGTTCAGGAGAAACTCATTTCTCGGATTCTGCTGGCACTAGAACCTGGAAAAACACGGGCTAAGAAGCTCCATCGACGCACGTCCCAGATCTGTCATTTTCATATTTCTAACATAAACTCACATCGCATTATGTCCAAATGATTAGATCCTACCTCTAGGTTAGGGAAAAGCCAACACATGTTGAACACAAAGGAAGCTCTCTTGCTCGGAGTTCTGAGCCGAAGCTCCCTCTGCTCCCTCTGGTGGTTGCTGGGAGTAGTGGAGCTGGTCAGGTGGATGGAAGTTCCCCACCTGTCAATGATAATTGGAAACCTGGGATTACTGGCTGGGAGCATATAGTTGAGCTGTCTGCTCTTGGAGGTTGCTTGTGATTTCCTCAGTGTGCATGGGAGCTCTTTTGTCCCCTGCCTGATCTGCATGGTTTAGCTAAGTGATTCTTTTGCTAATCCTTTGAATCTAATCTGGTTTTGTTTTATTTTTTGCTTTCTGTTTTGCTGCTAGGATTCAGCGTGCTCCCTGCTGGGGGCAGCGCTGGGCCCTGCTTCACATGTTGCAGCTTGTTCAGTCCCTTGTTATGTTAGTATCTTTTTGCTTGCTGCCAGTTTATACCAGAGTGCTGATCTAGTTGGGGTGAGATCGTGTGATCTCAGGTTTTTTGTTTGTACATCATTAGTGTTGGACTTTTTCAGGGTTTTGTGCGTGATTGCAGACAGTATTTTTTCTATCCTGTCCGGTCTAGACAGCTTGGACCCCACCATTTGCTCAGTCTGTTCTCTGCCTGAGTTTGTGTCTCATCTTGTCTCACCGACAATATATGTTTGGGGGCTGTCTATTCCTTTGGGGATCTGTTCCGGGGCAGTTTAGATTTCATCTTTCTGTCTTTAGGCTTAGTTAGTCCTCCGGCTGTGACGAGGCATCTAGGGCATTGTAGGAACGCTCCACGGCTACTGCTAGTTGTGCGGATAGGATCAGGGGTCTGCAGTCTGCTTAGTTACCAACCTGGTCTTCTGGTGGCTTAGCCTGCTCCTGCCATCCTCCTCGGTGACCCATTCATAACACTCTTTCTTGGCTAATTAACATTCCTTCGGGAGGGGGAAGAGGAAAGAGTGTAGGGTTACAGGCAAGCAAGTGAAAAGATCTCCCTTGGTGCAGGGGCTGCGAGGGGGGGTCACCTCTGCAGCGTGTTTGGTGTTTGAGTGTGTGTGTAGCCAAGTAATGTTCCAGAAAGGTGTGGGGAGAAAGAAAAAACATATATCATATTCACATTATTGTGACACTACCCCCTTCTACAGTGTGCTAAGGAGGCAGGACCCGTCTGTACTCCGCCATGCACACCTCATCGGGTTTGCCCCGGCACAACCCATCGGCATTGCCATGCTCGCTGCCCTTTTTGTGTTGTACGGTAAAGTCGTACTGCTGGAGGGCAAGGCTCCAGCATAGTAACTTTCTGTTGGTTCCGGACACTGTGTGGGTTGTGGTCGGTTACCACCGTGAAGGTATGCCCGTACAGGTAGGGCTGCAAATGATGCAGTGCCCAGACCATGGCCAGGCACTCCTTCTCGATGGTGGAGTATGCCACTTCCCTCGGCACAAGTTTCTGGCTCAGGTACAACATGGGGTGCCCTTGGTTCCCCGAGTCAACCTGGCTGAGCACAGCACCAAGGCCAAACTTGCTGGCGTCGGTCTGTGCCAAGAATGGGCAGCTGCTGTCGACTGCTTTCAACACTGGAGAGTTGCCAGGGCTGTTTTCAAAGCCCAGAAGGCTGCCTGACAGCTGTCTGTCCAGTCGACTGTTTGGGGTAGCTTCCTCTTGGTGAGGTCCATCAAGGGCTTTGCAAGGCTGCTATAGTTCTGTACGAACCGCCTATGGTACCCTGCAGTGCACAAAAAGGACATCACCTGTTTCTTGGTCTTTGTTTCTCCGGCTCTGTACTCATGGAACCCCCGCCTACCCGGTGTCCCAGGGAGTGGACCTTGCTCATGCCCATTTGGCACTTTCCCGGCTTGATGGTCAGGTCTGCCTGAAGAATACGCTTGAGTACCTCCTGGAGGTGCTGAAGGTGTTCCTCCCAGGTGGAACTGAAGATGGCAATGTCATCCAGGTACGCTACGGCATACTTCTCCAGTCCCCAAAGCTGGTTGACCATCCTCTGGAAAGTGGCAGGTCCATTTTTCATGCCGAAGGGCATGACCGTGGACTCGTACAGTCCAAAGAGGGTGATAAAGGCGGATCTCTCCTGCGCCGCAGGGTTCAGGGGAATCTGCCAGCATTCCCGATTCAAATCCATGATGGATATATATTTTGCATTCGCCAACCGCTCAAGCAGATCCTCGATGTGCGGCATCGGGTGTGCATCAAAGGTTGTGATTGCATTGAGCCCCCTGTAGTCCACGCAGAACCGAGTGGTCCGATCGTTTTTGGGCACGAGAACTACAGGTGAGGCCCACGTGCTCTTGGACCATTGAATCACCCACAGCTGCAACATCTCATCTATCTCTTGGCAAATAACCTGCTACACCTCCTCAGAGATCCGATAAGGTGTTTGCCGTAGTGGGGCATGATTCCCGGTGTCCACCTCGTGGACCGCTAACTCAGTCCTTCCAGGTCGGTTGGAGAACAAGGCCTGGAAGGGTTCCAGCATGGTCCGCAGCTGCAACCACTGGGATTCGGATAGGGAGGCGCTTACCTCCATGTCCATGATGGACCCAAGGGCCTTGGCTTGGGCCAGCATGTCCAAGAGGGGGTCTTCCTCCCCGTCCTCAGACAGATTGCAGACCGGTAGGACACAGGCTTCACATTCGTGATGAGCCTTCATCATGTTTACATGAAAGGCCTTGCGCCTACCCTGAGCGTGGTCAAGCGTGGTTGAGCTGTTGGTGGACAATGTATGGGCCTTCCCAGGCTGCCCGAAGCTTATCCTTTGGTACGGGGACCAGCACCCACACCTTTTGACCCACCTGGTAGATCCGCTCCCAGGCGTTCTGGTTGTACCAGTGCTTCTGGTCAGCCTGAGCCTGCTCCATGTTGTCATGCACCAACTGCGTCAAGGTCTGCATCTTGTCATGGAAGCGCATGACATAATCCACGATGGACACTTCAGAAGGGTTTGGCTCATCTTCCTAGGATTCTCTTACCAACCCAAAGGGTCCCCGGACTCACCCGCCGTACAGGAGCTTGAAGGGGGAGAAACCCGTCAAGGCCTGCGGATCTTCTCAGTAAGCAAATAGCAGGTGTGGGAGGTACCGCTCCCAGTCGCGCCCTTCGGTCTCAACCAGCATGCAGAGCATCTGTTTGAGGGTACCGTTGAAGCGTTTACACAAGCCATTGGTCTGTGGGTGATACGCACTTGATACCAGCTGCGTCACCTGCATTTTCTTACAGAGAGCTTCCGTTAGGCGAGACATGAATTGGGTCCCTTGATTGGTAAACCTCTCCCTGGGAAATCCTACCCTTGAAAAGATGGTCACCAGTGCATCCGCCACCATATCCACCATGGTTGAGGACAGAGCTACTGAATTTGGGTACCGGCTAGCATAGTCTATCACGGTGAGGATATATCGCTTTCAAGAGCTGCTGGGGATGGCCAATGGGACCACAATGTCTACCGTGAATCTCTGGAAAGGCTCCTCTATCTCTGGCAAAGGGATCAGGAGAGCCCTATGAGCAGGCCCCGCCTTCCCCACTATTTGACAGGTGGTACAGGAGCTGCAGTAATATGTTACATCTGTCCCCATCTTGGGCCAATAGAAGTCTTGACACAGCAGGGCCTTAGTTTTGCTGATCCCCAAGTGTCCAGCAAGTGGAATCTCATGGGCAACCCGTAACAACTCAGCCCTAAATTGATAGGGGACGACTAGTTGTCTTTCCCTCAACCACTCCTTTTGGGATTCTCCAGGTACTGTCTCCCGGTACAACCTTCCTCACTCCCAAAACATCCTCTCCTTATCAGTCACGGAGGTGGGCGTCTCAGAGAGGTATCTGTCACGCCCGGTGAGGGAAAACCAAGTGTAACATAAAGGGAAATGGGGAAGGGGGCCCAGACACTAAGGAAGGGATTTGGAGACCCCTAGGCTAGATCTAGAACTCCTACCGAGTCCCTATATTGGTTCCTCACCAATTGCCGAGCCGGAACCTGAGACCCTGAATCTCCCTGGGGCCTAGTCCTGAATAGGGAACGGGAGGGAGATGCGCGCTAGGCAGTCTCCGCTAAACTAAAGATGGTAAGGTGAGACAAACAGGGGAACACTTAGCTGAACCAGCAGATACGGATACCAGAAGAGGGATTCCAGACACCAAACTGGAGCACTCTGAGAAGGTCCAACACTCTAGCAAGCAGAAGTGGAAATGAAGCTATTACCCGCACTGGGTGACAGCTGAGCCACTAATTAAATAGATCCAAACTTCTCAGGGCAGGAGGTCGACGCTGGGTCCTAGAGGCAGATGGTTCAGGGAGCAGTCTGTATGCACAGGCGCTCAGACCTTCTGAAGCCTCACGCTGGATAATAGCCTGTCACCTCCGAAGCGTTCGTGACAATACCCCCCCTCCTATGAGTGGCCCCCATACACTCAGGACCCGGATTCTCAGGATGTGAGGTATGGAATGCCCTAACCAACCTGGGGGGCATTCACCTCTGGCGCTCACACCCACGTCCTTTCCTCTGGACCATAACCCCTCCAGTGCACCAAGTACTGCAAGTAACAATGAAGGAGACGAGAATCAACAATCCTCGAAATCTCAAACTCCAAATTGCCATCTACCGAAATTGGGGGGGTGAACAAACCACTATGTTGGACAAGTCTGTTATAAAGACGGGAAGACTAAATATATATAAAAACAGCCTTTAATAAATCGGATTTGGCAATCGTAAACAATGTGCAAGGAAAAAGTGCCTAAGGCATACCAATAGTTAATACAGAATCACAACATACATATATAAAGATAATTCCTGAGATCTGTCAAAAAAATTTTTTAAAAAAACATTGTGCAACAATATAGTACATATGTATAGTTCAAATCTTCATCCCGCAAATATAAATGTATATATATATAGATTCACACATATCATAAAAAGTGATATTGTAAATATTTGTGCATTATTCTACTAAAATATATCACAAAAAGTGATTCAAACCATCATTAAATTACACAGCCCTCATGTAAATAGTACTATATGTGTGTAAATACAAATCCATGATATGCCATAATAATTATATCACATGTGACCATATAGTTATAAGGAGCGGTGTGTGACCATTCAGTGATATGTGAACCGATGAAACCATGTGTTACATACCAGCGGTATAATGACAGCCTCTTGCGGTAATGCCAGGCACTCCCCGACGGGCGTTTCGGAACCAGCGTCCTTCGTCAGGCAGTCTGCCACCTGAGGAAGACAGATTATTCTGTTGAATCGCCTTGTGGAATGCAATAAAAAGAAGACTTTAATTCACTCTCTCCAATCTTTGCGCTCTTTCTATACGTTTGTACCTGTCTGCCATAATTCTCAAATTCTTCAGGATACCCTGTCACACGGAAGAGAGCGATGACACGAAACGCTCCTCCTCTGGAACTCCAGAAGCCCCTCCCCCATTAACCCCTTCACCCCCAAGGGTGGTTTGCACGTTCATGACCGGGCCAATTTTTACAATTCTTACCACTGTACCTTTATGAGGTCATAACTCTGGAACGCTTCCATGGATCCCGGTGATTCTGACATTGTTTTCTCGTGACATATTGTACTTCATGATAGTGGTAAAATTTCATTCAAATAACTTGCGTTTATTTGTGAGAAAAACGGAAATTTGGCGAAAATTTTGAAAATTTTGCGATTTTCCAACTTTTAATTTTTATGCCCTTAAATCACAGAGATACGGCACACAAAAAACTTGATAACTAACATTTCCCACATGTTTAATTTACATCAGCACAATTTTGGAACCAAAATTTTTTTTGTTAGGAAGTTATAAGGGTTAAAAGTTGACCAGCGATTTCTCATTTTTACAACACCATTTTATTTTTAGGACCACATCACATTTGAAGCCACTTTGAGGGGTCTATATGATAGAAAATACCCAAAAGTGACACCATTCTAAAAACTGCACCCCTTAAGGTGCTCAAAACCACATTCAAGAAGTTTATTATCCCTTTAGGTGCGTCACAGGAATTTTTTTGAATATTTAAAAAAAAATGAACATCTAACTTTTTTTCATAAAAAAAATACTTCAGGTTCAATTTTTTTTATTTTACCAAGGGTAACAGGAGAAATTGAACTGCAAAAGTTATTGTGCAATTTGTCCTGAGTACGCAGATACCTGATATGTGGGGGGAACGACTGTTTCGGCGCATGGCAGAGCTCAGAATGGAAGGAGCGCCGTTTGACTTTTTCAATGCAAAATTGGCTGGAATTCAGATTGGACGCCATGTCACGTTTGGAGAGTCCCTGATGTACCTAAACAGTGGAAACCCCCTACAAGTGACCCCATTTTGGAAACTAGACCCCCCAAGGAACTTATCTAGATATGTGGTGAGAACTTTGAACCCACAAGGGCTTTACAGAAGTTTATAACGTACAGCGGTACAATTAAAAAATCATATTTTTTCCACAAAAATGATCTTTTCACCCCAATTTTTATTTTCCCAAGGGTAACAGGACCCTAAAAGTTATTGTGCAATTTGTCCTGAGTACGCTGATACCCCACATGTGGGGGTAAACCACTATTTGGGCGCATGGCAGAGCTCGGAAGGGAAGCAGCGCCATTTGACGTTTTTGGCTGGAATTGAGATCGGACACGATGTCGCGTTTGGAAAACCCCTGATGTACCAAAACAGTGGAAACCCCCCACAAATGACACCATTTTGGAAACTAGACCCCCTAAGGAACTTATCTAGATGTGTGGTGAGAACTTTTAACCCCCATGGGCTTCACAGAAGTTTATAACATAAAGCCATACAATTAAAAAATCATATTTTTTCCACAAAAATGATCTTTTCACCCTCAATTCTTATTTTTCCAAGGGTAACAGGACCCTAAAAGTTATTGTGCAATTTGTCCTGAGTACGCTGATACCCCACATGTGGGGGTAAACCACTATTTGGGCGCATGGCAGAGCTCGGAAGGGAAGCAGCGCCATTTGACGTTTTGGGCTGGAATTGAGATCGGACACCATGTCGCGTTTGGAAAACTCCTGATGTACCAAAACAGTGGAACCCCCCCACAAATGACACCATTTTGGAAACTAGACCCCCTAAGGAACTTATCTAGATGTGTGGTGAGCACTTTGACCCCCCCAGTGCTTCACAGAAGTTTATAACACCCGGGCGTGAAAATAAAAAATTCGTATTTTTTCCACAAACATGACCTTTTAATCACCATTTTTTTATTTTCCCAAGGGTACCAGGAGAAATTGGACCCCAAAAGTTGTTGTCCAATTTGTCCTGAATATGCTGATACCCCATATGTGGGAGAAAACTACTGTATGGGCACACGTCGGGGCTCGGAAGGGAAGTGGTGATGTTTTGGAATGCAGACTTTGATGGAATGGTCTGCGGGTGTCATGTTGCCATTGGAGAGCCCCTAATGTACCTAAACAGTGGAAACCCCCCACAAATGACACCATTTTGTATACTAGACCCCCCAAGGAACTTATCTAGATGTGTGGTGAGCACTTTGAACCCCCCAGTGCTTCACAGAAGTTTACAACGCCCGGGAGTGAAAATGAAAAAATTCGTATTTTTTCCACAAACATGATCTTTTAGTCACCATTTTTATATTTTCCCAAGGGTACCAGGAGAAATTAGACCCCAAAAGTTGTTGTCCAATTTGTCCTGAGTATGCTGATACCCCATATGTGGGAGAAAACTACTGTATGGGCACACGTCGGGGATCGGAAGGGAAGTAGTGACGTTTTGGAATGCAGACTTTGATGGAATGGTCTGCGGGTGTCATGTTGCCTTTGGAGAGCCCCTAATGTACCTAAACAGTGGAAACCCCCCACAAATGACACCATTTTGTATACTAGACCCCCCAAGGAACTTATCTAGATGTGTGGTGAGCACTTTGAACCCCCCAGTGCTTCACAGAAGTTTACAACGCCCGGGCGTGAAAATAAAAAATTCGTATTTTTTCCACAAACATGATCTTTTAGTCACCATTTTTTTATTTTCCCAAGGGTACCAGGAGAAATTGGACCCCAAAAGTTGTTGTCCAATTTGTCCTGAGTATGCTGATACCCCATATGTGGGAGAAAACTACTGTATGGGCACACGTCGGGGCTCGGAAGGGAAGTAGTGACGTTTTGGAATGCAGACTTTGATGGAATTGTCTGCGGGTGTCATGTTGCCTTTGGAGAGCCCCTAATGTACCTAAACAGTGGAAACCCCCCACAAATGACACCATTTTGTATACTAGACCCCCCAAGGAACTTATCTAGATGTGTGGTGAGCACTTTGAACCCCCCAGTACTTCACAGAAGTTTACAACGCCCGGGCGTGAAAATAAAAAATTCGTATTTTTTCCACAAACATGATCTTTTAGTCACCATTTTTTTATTTTCCCAAGGGTACCAGGAGAAATTGGACCCCAAAAGTTGTTGTCCAATTTGTCCTGAGTATGCTGATACCCCATATGTGGGAGAAAACTACTGTATGGGCACACGTCGGGGCTCGGAAGGGAAGTGGTGACGTTTTGGAATGCAGACTTTGATGGAATGGTCTGCGGGTGTCATGTTGCCTTTGGAGAGCCCCTAATGTACCTAAACAGTGGAAACCCCCCACAAATGACCCCATTTTGAAAACTAGACCCACTAAGGAACGTATCTAGATGTGAGGTGAGCACTTTGAACCCCCAAGGGCTTCACAGAAGTTTATAATGCCACGGCATGAAAATAAAAAAATCGTATTTTTTCCACAAACATGATCTTTTAGTCCCCAATTTTTTCATTTTCCCAAGGGTAACAGGAGAAATTGGACCCCAAAAGTTGTTGTCCAATTTGTCCTGAGTACGCTGACACCCCATATGTGGGAGAAAACTACTGTATGGACACACGTCGGGGCTCGGAAGGGAAGCAGTGACGTTTTGGAATGCAGACTTTGATGGAATGGTCTGCGGGTGTCATGTGCGTTTGGAGAGCCCCTGATGTACCTAAACTATTGAAACTCCCCACAAGTGACCCCATTTTGGACACTAGACCCCCCACGGAACTTATCTAGATGTGTGGTGAGCACTTTGAACCCCCAAGTGCTTCACAGAAGTTTATAATACTCGGACGTGAAAATAAAAAAATCATTTTTTTCCACAAAAATGATATTTTTGCCCCCAATTTTTTATTTTCCTAAGGGTAACAGGAGAAATTGGACCCCAAAAATTGTTTTGCAATTTGTCCTGAGTAGGCTGATACCCTACATGTGGGGGTAAAACACTGTTTGGGCGCATAGCAGAGCTTGGAAGGGAAGGAGCACCATTTGACTTTTTCAACTCAGAATTGGCTGGAATTGAGATCAGACGCCATGTTGCATTTGGAGAGCCCCTGATGTGCCCAAACAGTGGAAACCCCCAATTCTAACTCCAACCCGAACCCCAACACGCACCTAACCCTAACCCTAGCCCTAACCCTAGCTCTAACCCTAACCCTAGCCCTAACCCTAACCCTAGCCCTAGCCCTAACCCTAACCCTACCCTAACCCTAACCCTAACCCTACTCCAACACACCCCTAGCCCTAACCCTAGCCCTAACCCTAATGGAAAAATGGAAATAAATACATTTTTTTAATTTTATTATTTTTCCCTAACTAAGGGGGTGATAACGGGGGGTTTGATTTACTATTTATGGCGGTTTTTATGTTTGGCGGCTGTCGCACGCTAAAAGACGCTTTTTATTGTAAAAATAGTTTTTGCATCACCACATATTGAGAGCTATAATTTTTCCGTATTTTGACCCACCGAGTCATGTGAGGTCTTATTTTTTGCGGGACAAGTTGACGTTTTTATTGGTACCATTTTCAGGCACGTGAAATTTTTTGATCGCTTTTTATTCCGATTTTTGGGACGCTGAATGAACAAAAACCAGAGTTTCATGAATTTCTTTTGGGGGGGGTGCGTTTACACCGTTCCGCGTGCGGTAAAATTGATAAAGCGGTTTTATTCTTCGGGTCAGTACGGTTACAGCGATACCTCATTTAGGTCGTTTTTTATGTTTTTGTCGGTTTTATGCAATGAAAACTACTTTATATAAAAAATAATTATTTTTGCATCGCTTTATTCAGCGAGCTATAACTTTTTTATTTTTTCGCTGATTATGCTGTGTGGTGGCTCGTTTTTTGCGGGACAAGATGACGTTTTCAGCTGTACCATGGCTATTTATATGCGTCTTTTTGATCGCGCGTTATTACACTTTTTGTTTGGCGGTATGATAATAAATCATTATTTTTTGCTTCGTTTTTTATTTTTATTTTTTAAGGGGTTCGCTAAAGGGGTTAACTAATGGGACAGTTTTATAGGGCGGGTCGTTACGGACGCGGCGATACCTAATATGTGTACTTTTATTGTTTGTTTTTTTTATTATTTCCAAAAAATGGATTTATTGGGGGAATATTTTTTTTTTTTTTCTAATTTATTTGGCGATTTTTTTCAAAATTATTTTTACACTTTTTTTTATTTTTTTTTTACTTTATTAAATAGTCCCAGGTGGGACATCACTGTCCTGTGACAGATCGCTGATCTGTCACATCACAGATCACTGTGACAGATCAGCGATCTGACACAGGCACTGCAGAAGGCTTCCTCATGCCTGCGCTTTGCAGGCACTGAGGAAGCCAGCTTCCGCAGGCCCCCGAAGGCCCCCGTCGCCATCTTGGATTCGGGGGCCTGGAGGAAGGGAGTCCCCCGCAGCAGCGCTGCACATTGCGCTGCCGTGGGGGGCTCAGGGAAGCACGGAGGGAGCCCCCTCCCTGCCGATGCTTCCCTTTAACCCCCGGTACACCGCGATCGTGTTTGATCGCGGTGGGGGTTAACGTGTCGGGGGCGGTCCGTGACCGCCCCTGACACATTGTGCCGGGTGTCAGCTGTGATAATCAGCTGACACCCGGCCGCGATCAGCGGCGCTCACCACGTGGGCGCCGCTGATCGCGCCGACGTACTATCCCGTCCCCGGTCATACGGGCCCGGGTACCGTGGACGGGATAGTACGTCGGATGGCAGGAAGGGGTTAAAGGTACTAAACTGTGGATGATAACCATACGCACCGAAAAACGGTGACCTGCCAGTGGACTCTTGACGGTGATTATTAATTGCAAATTCAGCTAATGGTAAGTAAGATGACCAATCCTCTTGGTTTTCAGAATGAAACACCTGAGGTATGTCTCCAAATTCTGGTTGACCCGCTCTGTCTGCCCATTCGACTGGGGATGAAAGGCTGAAGAGATGGACAGCTGTACCCCCAGTCAAGAACAGAATGCTCTCCACAACTTGGAAACAAATTGGGTTCCCCGATCAGACACAACATCGGAGGGAACCCCGTGAAGTTTTACAATCTCATTAATGAAAACCTGGGCCAGAGTCTTGGCATTAGTAAGTGCTTGTAATGCGACAAAACGGACGATTGTACTAAATCTATCCACGACCACCAACACCACCATTTTACCCGCAGATACTGGTAGGTTCGTGATGAAATCCATGGATAGATGTGTCCAAGGCCTGGAGGAAATGGGTAATGGGAGGAGAGTACCAGATGGGTGAGTACGTGATACCTTACAGCGAGCGCAAGTACTGCATGCGGACACCTGTTCCACCACATCCCGTTGCAACCCCGGCCACCAAAAACGACAAGAGAGAAGGTCCGCAAGCCCCGAGTTGTGGTGTTCGTTAATAATCTTGCGGCGCAGATTGGGCGGTACAAATAGCTTCCCTGAAGGACAAGAAACAGGGGTGTCCCCCTGTGCATCCAACACCTCAGCCTCCAGTTCAGGATATAGTGCCGAAACAACTACCCCCTCCTGCAATATCGGTACTGGACTCTCTTGGTCTCAACGACCCGGGAAGCTCCTAGACAGAGCATCCGCCTTAACATTTTTGACCCCGGGGCGAAAAGTGACCACGAAATTGAACCTCGTAAAAAACAGCGACCACCTAGCTTGTCTCGGGTTCATACGCTTGGCCGACTGCAGATATGCGAGATTTTTGTGATCAGTAATAACTGTAATAGGATAGGCAGCCCCTCCAGCCAATGTCGCCATTCTTCCAATGCCAATTTAATTGCCAACAGCTCCTTGTTGCCCACGTCATAGTTCCTCTCGGCCAAGGACAATTTTTTCTAAAAGAATGCACATGGGTGCCATTTACCAGGAGACGGACCCTGAAACAACACAGTCCCCCACCCCCACCTCTGATGCATCAACCTCTACAATAAATGGCTGAGAGGCATCGGGTTGACTGAGTATAGGTGCCTTGGCAAAACAGTTTTTTAGGGAGGAAAAAGCATTCAGAGTGGCCTCTGACCAATTACAGAGTAATTCCGAATGAATTTTCGGTAAAAATTCGTAAAGCCCAGAAAATGCTGCAAGGCCTTCAGGTTCTCAGGACGGTCCCAGTCCAGAATAGCACAGACCTTCTCTGGATCCATCTGAAACCCTGAACATGACAACAAATATCCCAAAAACGTTATCTCCTGTACGGCAAAAACACATTTCTCCAGTTTGGGGTACAGTTTGTTATCTCTTAAGATCTGTAAAACCTGTTTAACATGCCCCTGATGTGTCTCAAAATCCGGCGAATAAATCAAAATGTCATCTAAATAGACCACCACAAACCTGCCCACCAAGTGATGAAATATGTCATTGATGAAGTGCTGGAAAACTGCAGGGGCAGTAGTAAGACCAAATGGCATAACCAGGCTCTCTAAATGCCCCCTCAGGGTTGTTGAAGGCAGTTTTCCATTCGTCCCCCTCTCAGATCCTAACCAGATTGTAAGCCCCCCTTAAGTCCAACTTGGAGAACGCTTTAGCTCCCACCACCTGACTGAACAAATCTGGAATCAGAGGCAGAGGGTATGGGTCTCGGATGGTGATTTGATTTAATTCCCGGAAATCTACACAGGGACGTAAGCCGCCATCCTTCTTCTTCACAAAGAAGAACCCCGCCGCAACGGGCGAAGATGAGGGTCTGATGTGTCCCTTCTCCAGACTTTCGGCAATGAACTCCTTCATAGCCGGTCTCTCAGGGCCAGAAAGATTATACAGTCTGGATTTGGGCAGTTTAGCTCCGGAGAACAGGTTAATGGGACAATCGTATGCACGATGCGGGGGTAGCTCCTGACTCCCCCTCTCCGAAAAGACATCCTCAAAGCCCTTCAGAAATTCCTGCAAGATTTCAGCACAGACTGCAGAAAGGGAAACATTCAGACAGTTTTCCTGACATTAATCTCCCCATTCAATGATTTCCCTGGCTTGCCAATCCACCACCGGATTATGTCTGACCAGCCAGGGCAGGCCCAACACAATTGGAGTGGGGAGCCCCTCTAAAACATAGCATGGAATTATTTCAGAATGAGTCGGCCCCATCCTCAGTTTTATATTATGAAGAATTTGTGTGAGAGTCTTCTGTGCAAGTGGAGCTGAATCAATGGCAAAAACGGGAATAGGCTTAGCTAATGTACAGCAAGCAAGACCATGAGTTCTCACAAATTCGGCTTCCACCATACTGACTTCAGCTCCACTGTCAGCAAACACAGAAATGTTCTCGGCCTTGCTCTCTAGCACCACCTCTGCTGACAGGACAAATCGGGAACTGCAAGCAAAAGAAAAATGCACAACCTGCTTATCTAACTCCAGACCACCAAGGGTTTACGGAGTACCCTTTTGCCTTGGTACCAAAGGGCAGGCTCCAATAAAATGACCCTTTTTCCGCAGAAAAAACAAACACCTTTTTTCTTGTGACTCTCAGCGGAGAAGTACGGGGTGGCGGCCTCTCCTAACTGCATGGGTTCTACCTCGTCTCCCAACACAGGTTCACCGCCAGGCTGATCCCCGGACCCAGGGGAATGACTCCCACCAGAGGGACCTGGGGAAAGTGGTCTTACCCACCAATCCCAAAGGCGTCTATCCACACGTATGGCAAGCGAAATAGCCGCCTCTGGGTCCCCCTCCCAGGGCTGCAGGGTACTCGCTACCGGGCCGGTGTCAGCGGGATGTGTCACAGCGGCGGTGACCCGGTCCATGGCCCTGGGCGCCCAAGTAATGGAGGGATATTGGTATTGTAGTTAGTTTGAATGAATAGTTTGTGACGCCACCTGTGGTGTTCGGCAAGTGAGGTGTTAAGCCGACGCTGCTTGCAGATCCTCTGGGGCTGGTGGTGTGTGGCAGCCAACATGGTGAAGCTCCCCACAGGTGGAGCTGTAGTCCCAGGGCAGTGTAGGTGGAATGAATGAGGAGAAGCGCAGGCAGTGTAGGAGCTGGTACCCAGATGTAGTGGTGCTGAGGATGTAGGCACGATAATGAATGGAGGACACCGGGGCTTGTAGATCCAAAGCTTTACTCACAGTCTGTAGTGCACACAGGTGCCTGCCTCCGGGCCGTGTCCTCCGGGTCAGAGACTCAGTCAACCTCCAGGCAAGATGGTAGGCCCCCCTCCAACACTCTGCTAACATGTACCTTTCTGAACGTCTCCTCTATAGCGCCTTAAAGTATGAAGATCTCCTAGTACTGAGTTACACTGGAGTTCCTCTCATCAGATGTTCCCAAGAACTCTCCTTGTATGGCAGACAGCTGTGGCCTGCTTCGGGGACTCCCTTCTCCTGAGTCCCGGCTCTCTATCCAAATGCTGTTGTGCCCCAAGTCTTAGATGGGAGTAGTGCATTTACAGCCAACTACTCCACCGGTGTCTGCTGCAGAACCATAAGTGTCCATACAACCTCGGGGACCGGGCCCCGACCTTGCACTTAGAACCTATAGGCAGGGTGCTTCCTTCCAACCCACGTCCTCTCTGTTCTATTCTCCTTCGTTCCGTACTATTCTCTCTTTCTTATGGATGCTTAGGTTACAAATCAGTGTCCTTCTTTCTTCCTTCCTTTCCCGTGCCAGCTGGCTCAGGTCACTGAGGCAGCTGCAGCACTCCTTCCTCCATCCCTTCTTCCAGGGATCCCCATTCCTCTCCGGGTGGCTTCCTCCCTCAGTCTCTCCGACTGACTAACTGCTTGACTGACCGCTAATTCTAAACCTTCCCAGTCTTTTATGTATTCTAACTCCACCCACCTCCCAGCACATCCAGTGTTCCAAGCAGGGAACCAACAAAGGTGCTCTGCTACTCTCTAAGCATTGAGCCGCAATGTGGTTGTGCAGAACTACCCTGGTATGTGGGGTGCGAGTGTTGGAGCGTGGAAAGGAGTTCCCACCTTACCTGGATGGTGGGGCACTACACCTTAGGAGAAGGTGCAGTACCTCTGTGGCGACTGAGCCTCAGGGGAGCCACACCTCCAATGACACAGGAGCCTCATACATAGCCAGAACATCTTTTAGTTTTTCAGAAAGACCCTCACAAAATTGGCTCTTAAGAGCCACATCATTACATTTTGTGTCCTTTGCCCACCTATGGAATTCAGAGCTATATGACTCTACTGAACGATTTCCCTGCAGGAGGCGGCGAAGTCTAGACTCCGCCAGGGTAACTCGGTCAGGGTCGTCATAAATGAGGGCCAGGGCCCCAAAAAAGCCCTCCACAGACTGGAGACAAACAGAGTCCTGTGGTAAGGAAAAAGCCCAGGATTGTGGATCTCCCTGCAATAAAGAAATCACAATCCCTACTTTTTACTCTTGTCCCTGCCTCCTGAAAATGTGTCAGGCAGAGCAATCTTAGGTTCAGGCCAACCCGGCCCAGAGGCAGAGGCCCCAACACTGGCGACCTGCAGCTGCTGCTGCTGCAGAACCTCCCAACGGAGATCAGTCACTTCCACATACAGACAGCGTAGTCGCTCAGCCAACTCAGTGACTGCATCCATCTCCAAAGGGAGAGAGGAAAAAAACCCAATAAAACCCCCCCACAAAACTAACAAAACACATGCACAAATGAACCGCATGTCAGTTTTTTTTTCTTCTCTAAACAGTGTGGCAGGTAATAATTTCAAACACGGTAAGGGAAAACCAAGTGTAACATAAAGGGAAATGGGGAAGGGGGCCCAGATACTAAGGAAGGGATTTAGAGACCCCTAGGCTAGATCTAATCTCTCCCTAGAACTCCTACCGAGTCCCTATATTGGTTCCTCACCAATCGCCGAGCTGGAATCTGAGGCCCTGAATCTCCCTGGGGCCTAGTCCTGAATAGGGAACGGGAGGGAGATGCGTGCTAGGCAGTCTCCGCTAAACTAAAGATGGTAAGGTGAGACAAACAGGGGAACACTTAGCCAAATCGCCAGATATGGATACCAGAAGAGGGATTCCAGACACCAAACTGGAGCACTCTGAGAAGGTCCAACACTCTAGCAAGCAGAAGTGGAAATGAAGCTATTACCCACACTGGGTCATAGCTGAGCCACTAGCTAAATAGATCCAAACTTCTCAGGGCAGGAGTAGGTCGACGCTGGGTCCTAGAGGCAGATGGTTCAGGGAGCAGTCTGTATGGACAGGCGCTCAAACCTTCTGAGGCCTGACGCAGGATGATAGCCTGTCACCTACGAAGCGTTCGTGACAGTATCTCAATCTCTCCATGCTGACATCTGAGTGCAGAGCGGCATGGAACTCTTGGCTGGAGGCAGCCAGAAGCGACGTCAAGGTCCCCTCCTCACAGGGACCCTCTGGGACCTGCTCTGGGTCCACCTCTGGTTCAGTCACTCCTGTCGCAGAGGAAGGTTTAGAAGGCAGGGCGCTACCTGTGTTCCTGGCACTCTGACTGCGGGTGACAGCGGCTATGTAGGCTGTCTCCCCGGGGATTCCTACAGACCCATCAGCCGACGCTGCTATGGCCGCTACCTCCCCATCCACCCCCAACATTTCACGAGCAGTGCTACTTATGGGCCAATTACCTTCCTCGGTGGCACTGGTCAGTTGCATGGCATCACCTTCCTTATGGTCCCCATGCATCTCCCCATCTCCTGTAGCACCGACGCTTGCTCCTGCTAGGGGTTCCTCAGCCGTCTCACTCTGCAGAGCGACATGGCTGAGCACCCCTGTACCTGTGGACACATCTACTATTTCAAAAAATGGTTATCAAGTTCAGTTGGCACATTTTCATCATTATCAGCATCATTCCTAGGGAAAAAATGTTATCACATGCATCATTACTCAATAAAGCATTGTCAGGTAACACATTCAGTTTCCCATCATCAATATCATCAGGGTTAGCATTACCCGTATTATCAGGTTGGGGAGGGGTGTCAGGGACATAGTATGCAACCATCCTCCCCAAATCAGTCCCCAACAAAACATCAGTGAGCAGGTTTTCAGACACCCCCACTTCAGTCACCCCGCTTCCGGCACCCCAATCAATGAAAACCCGGGCCATTGGCAAGGGGCAGCGGATGCCCCCAATCCCAGTGACAGTTAGGGTTTTCCCATCAATCTTCTATTCAGGGGCCGCCAGTCCGGATCACATGAGGGTTCGTTCGGCCCCGGTGTCCTTGAGGCCTCTAGCGAGACTGGTCCCCACATTGTCATCAATCCTCCCAACCACCCCACCCACCAAAAGAATGACTGCGTTTGGCCCGGAGGCCTTGGCTGGGGGCTTCTTCCGCCTCTCCGGACAGGTGGCACTGATATGACAAGTCCAATTGCAGACAAAACACTTGCGAGTGTCTTAAGTAGACCTGGTGTTGGCAAAAGAGACAAGGCCTCCGGAGGGACGGCTGGCAGGGGCACTGGGGTTGGTTGCAGGCTTACCCCCTCTCTAGCTGACAGTGACTGGCTTCCGTGTCTCCGGTTTCCAGTTGGCCTCATAGGTGTCAGCGATCTGCGCTGCTTTGTCCGCATTCATTGGTTCTCGATCCAGTATGAACTGTCGGACCTCAGCTGGGCAAAGATGTAAAAACTGGTCTTTGATCATCAGGTCCTTCAGCAGCTCAAAGGAGGTCACTGACAGTCCGTGGATCCACTGGTCAGAGTGGGTCCTGAGTCCTTGCACCACATCACTATAACTGTCATGTGGGCCACGTTGGAGGTTCCAGAACTTCTTGCGGTATACCTCAGGGGTTAGCCGGTATTTGGTGATCAGGGCCTGCTTCATGGCATCATAGTTGTCATCTTGCTCTTGTAGGAGAGAAGCAACCGCCTCCAGAGCTTTGCCTTTTAGCCCTGGGATCAAGTACCTGGCCCATTGTTCCGTAGGCAGCTGGTATTGTCTGCAGGCTTTCTCAAAGGTCCGAAGAAAAGTGTCCAATTCCCCGTCCTTCTCTGTTAGGGACAGCGGAATGCACTAAATACTAAATAATAGAAAGTGCGTTCGCCGCCCGGGGTCCACCATGCAGAGGTGTTACACTGCTGCTATGTAATAGCAGACTCACAATATGGCGTTATTGCGCATGCGGGTTGAACGTCACCCGGAGTGCGCTGGGCAGACTCTGTTAATTCACTGAGACGCCAAGGCGTTAGACACAAATGCTGAGCCTGTTGAACTCACAGGTCTCAGCGGAATGCACGCATGGTATATGGTTACAGGATTCGGGCCTAAGATACAGGGTCAGCGTCCCTCTAGACCTACCGTGCGTACGGCATCACAACCGCGGACACCAATAAGTACTGCTGACTGCAGCATGGCGACAGACACTGCCTCAAGACGACAATGCCCGGTAGCAGGTACACTGTCGGACGCTAGTACCGTGGATGATATGCACTGTGGCCTGTAGCTTGCCACTGACTGGTGCTGACTCTATCATTAGTTCCCTATCCACACACGTAATATCAGAGGGAGGGGAATCTTAATGAGTCATTTGCAAGTCCATGCATCCGTCATCATTCACACAGGTAGCAACTAGAGTCTATACTAGCGCATGGCCGAGCGGCCATGCGAACCTTTTTTAGCCGGGACCTTCCGGGAGCTTCCAGATCCCTGAGATGGGCCAATCAGATCTGGAGAAGGACCTGTGCATGTGACTCCCGATCTCCAATGGGAGATCGTCTCGTGATCATGCTCAGTGGAGCGACGGAAGGACTTAGCCTCTGGAGCGGCTTGCTGCTGAGCAGCCTTCATTGCTATTGCTGGCCCAGAGGTGGCAGCAACAACCAGACCTACAGAGGTGGCCTGAGCAGAACTGCTGAGCAGGCTCCTCTGCGGGCGATGGAGAATGGGAGACCGCTGAATGCGAGGCTCTGGATCCCTGCTGTGCAGCTGCGGGAACCTGACGCCTAACATTACCCTCCCTCCTAGGGCCCCCTCCCCTCTGAGCCTCGCTACGCTCAAATCAAATGCCACGATAAGGAGCGGGGCATGGATGTTCTCCACTGGTACCAAGGTCTGGACCATGACCCTTCCAATCGACCAAATAAAACTTTTTGCCATGCACCACCCTGCGTCCCACAATGGCGCCGACCTCAAACTCGTCCGAAGACAAGTCTGATGTCCCGGCAGATGACTCGGTAAACCGGGACATGTGGACAAGTTTGAGAAGGGACACGTGGAAGACGTCAGAGACTGCCAAGTGGAAGAGCCAGACGGTAGACCACTGAGCTGATCCACTCGAAGATTTTGAAGGGACCAATGTATCACGGCGCGAACTTGGTGGTCTCGGCCTGCAGCCTGATATTTCGGGCAGAAAGCCACACCAAGTCACCAGGGGCAAAATTTGGAGCGGAGCGTCGATGTGTGTCGGCAGACGCCCTCATTTTCTCCTTAGAGGCTAGAATGGCATGCTGGGCGTGATCCCAAATGTCGCGAGCCTCCCCTGCCCAGACTGCCACCAGCAAGGGATACAATTACCCTGCCGGCCTCTGCCCAGAGGACCCGCTCTGAGCACAAGAGGTGCATGCCTGAATGTACTTTTTCGTGTCCCGAGCCATGTGCGGCCACCAATAAGGCCTTGCCAGGAGTTCTGTGGTCTGCTTGTAGCCAAAGTGATCACCCACCCTGGATGCGTGTGCCCACGCGAGAACTCTTGGCCGCAGGCGTGGAGGAACAAAGGTCTTGCCCGGCGGCACTGACTCGAGAGCGACTGGAGCCATGGTCCTCAGATTCTCAGTGGGGGGCGCGGAGAGATCCGCGAGTACTTCCGTAGAAACTACTTGGACGCTGTCCCCCCATGCACCTTCCCTCACAGTCCTTGCTCCATCCCAGTATTCTCCCCGAGGACCACTCTATATGAGGAGAATGACCACAGAGCCAGGGAACTCCAAGGAGCACCTGGTCGATGCCCTCTGGCATAATGAGCAGGGACAATGTCTCTTGGTGAGATGGTGGGATTGAGAGCCTAAGGGGTGCTGTCTGGTGGGTAATCTGGGATGGTAAGGTCAAACCGTTGACCACTCTGATGGCCACAGGGTGAGGAAGTGGCACCAACGGAATTGCGTGCTGTTGGGCGAAGGCCGAGGACATAAAGTTCCCTTCTGCCCCGGAGTCCACCGTGACCTCTACCTCCCAGGTGGAAGCACCGCTATTTAACGTTCCCCGGAATGCCGGTTTGGAGGAGAAAGTCTCCATATCAAATAGACCACCACCAACTACCACTGGACGTGATCGTTTTTTCGACCGCTGCGGACATCTGTTAGCCAGGTGACCAGACTGTCGACAGTGGTAACAGCGCGCGGAGCTTAGTGCCTGGCGCGGCTTGGGACCAATGCGAGACACCTCCATGGGCTCAGGAGGTACGATTTCCAGATCGGGGGGTTCAAGAGGTTCTGAGAAGTCGGGAGCCAAGCGAACCTTCTGTCTGGATTGAGGACACTCCAGCCCGCGCTCAGAAAAATGGAGATCAATGCGGGTGGAAATAGCAATCAGCTCCTCCAGACTTACGGGAACCTCCCTGGTAGCTAGAGCATCCTTGACATGCTCCGCCAAACCTCTCCAGAACACAGGGACAAGTGTTTTATCAGGCCATTCCAGCTCAGAAGGCAGTGTCCGGAAATGGACGGCGTACAGGCTAACCGAGAGGGATCCCTGTGTTAATGCTAGTAACTGGAGGGAGGTGTCATGAGTGACCCGTGGCCCCAAAAATACCTGCTTTAGGGTCATTAGAAACTGAGCAGCGCTCAGAACCACGGGGTCACCACGCTCCCACAGTGGCGTGGCCCATTCCAACGCCCTGCCCGACAGGAGGGAGACGATAAACCCCACCTTAGCCCGCTCTGTAGGGAATCGCACGGCCAGTAACTCGAGCTGGATAGAGCACTGGCTCACGAAACCCCTACAGGTTGCGCTGTCACCAGAAAATTTATCGGGCAACGGGAGGTGGGATATTGTCGGCACAGGCGTGGACGAGGACACACGCAAGACAGCATCTGCGACTGGCAGCGGCCACTGTAGCATTCGCAGCTGAGGTGGAACTCTCGAGAGCCGCCAACCTGCCCTCCAGCTGCCGAATGTACTGCCATAGCTGCTGCTGGTCCGCCATTACTAGCCAGACCCTGGCGCTAGTATAATGTTATGGACAGCGGAACGCATTAAATAATAAATAATAGAAAGTGCGTTCGCCGCCCGGGGTCCACCGTGCAGAGGTGTTACACTGCTGATGTGTAATGGCAGATGCACAATATGGTGGTATTGAACATCACCCGGAGTGCGCTGGGCAGACTCTGTTAATTCACAGAGACACCAAGGCGTTAAACACAAATGCTGAACCTGTTGAACTCACAGGTCTCAGCGGAATGCACGCACAGTATATGGTCACAGGACTCAGGCCTAAGACACAGGGTGAGCGTCCCTCTAGACCTACCGTACGTACGGCGTCGCAACTGCGGACGCCAAAAAGTACTGCTGATTGCAGCACGGCGACAGACACTGCCGCAAGACGACAATGCCCGGTAGCAGGCAAACTGTCGGACGCTAGTACCGTGGATGATATGCACTGTGGCCTGTAGCTTGCCACTGACCGGCGCTGACTCTATCATTAGTTCCCTATCCACACACGTAATATCAGACGGAGTGGAATCTTAATGAGTCATTTGCAAATCAATGCATCCGTCATCATTCACACAGGTAGCAACTAGAGTCTATACTAGCGCATGGCCGAGCGGCCATGCAAACCTTTTAAAGCCGGGACCTTCCGGAAGCTTCCAGATCCCTGAGATGGACCAATCAGATCTGGAGAAGGACCTGTGCATGTGACTCCCGATCTCCAATGGGAGATCATCTCGTGAGCATGCTCAGTGGAGCGACGGAAGGACTTAGCCTCTGGAGCGGCTTGCTGCTGAGCAGTCTGCATTGCTATTGCTGGCCCAGAGGTGGCAGCAACAACCAGACCTACAGAGCTGGTCTGAGCAGAGCATTGGTAACGACGGAACTGCTGAGCAGGCTCCTCTGCGGTCAATGGAGAATGGGAGACCGCTGAATGCGAGGCTCTGGATCCCTGCTGTGCAATTGCAGGAACCCGACGCCTAACACTTCTCCATCATGGGAAAATTCTCTGGCTGAGACCTCGGTATCTAAGCGCTACTGGGCTCACTGCTCTGGGCTGTAGAGGGTATCCCCCTCTGCTGGGGCATCTCCAGTTCATGGGCTCACTGTGCTTGGGCTTCCCTCTCTGCTTGGCGCTCTGCTCTCTCCAGCACTAGCTGGATCAGCAGCTGACATCTGTCCGTATCTTCGGCGGGGCAGTGTTGTAGGGCCAGTTCCACATAGCGGTCCACAGCTCCCTAGTTGTAGGTAAGGCCGGCGTGCACCAGCTGGACCTCTGCAGCTGCACCATCAGCACTGGCACTGCCTTCTGCATCCTCTAGGCCCTGGGAATGGTCCTGGCTCTCTTCCCATTGCAAAAGAGCTGCGACAAGCTGATCTCTGCTTTTGGTGATGGCATCAATCTGGTTTGACATGCACAGGGCAACAAGGGAGTCCTTGTTCAGCCACTTATGAGACTCTCCCCATGCAGCCATGGTTGCCAAATAAAAGATAGGATGGAAAAATAAAGAAAAGGGAGGGGTAATCGCAAGTACACACAATTGTCTCAGGACTACTAAACATTGAGTTTCGTTCTCCAAACGGTTGATGCAGAGTCCTCGGAAGAACTGTGTAAGTTTTAGTGAGAGAATGATTGCTCAAACCAGATCTCTAATGCTCTATGATCCCAATGCTCTGCCACCAAATGTCATGAAAAGGGGGTGCCCTTTAGCCGGCACACGGCTATCACATGTGCAGGGGGGCTTATCTTAGTTATCCCACCGCTGCCAATGAAATGATGAAAACACAAACAAGGCTATTGACCAATCAATTTAGCACAGGGGCTTATTGTAGTTATTCCACTGCTGCCACAATATGTCACGAATTGCCGGGATTTATGTATATCCCACTTTCCAGTTCTGCTTTGGAACCTGCAGTACTCCGGCACCCCCCTTACCCTCAGGTCAGTCTGGGAACTGCACCTAGGATATTTGGTCGCCGGCTGAGTCGCTTTCACTGTGGACTGGCTATCAGGCATGCTGCAGCGAGGGAATTATAAATGCTCTGGCCGCAGCCAAACAATCAGCTTATAAAACCCATTGTCACTGCCAGCACTACCCACATAACCCAGAACACAGTTTGCTGCCACCAGCTCCGATTACTTTATTAATATTTCAAAATTAATAAAGGGGTACGAAGCCAACTCAAATTAGTAGCGTAATTAGCTTCAGGCACGTGTAGATTCGTTATAGACCAAAGAGAATGACTAGTAATTTTATATTTTACTCCAAAAAGGTAGGCAGTGTTTACAGAAGGTATAAAAAGATTTTACAATATGAGACAATTAAAATATGTACAAAGCAATTACAAAATAAAAAGGATTAAAACAGAGATAAACACTCACATGTTGCTTAGATCATTCCAGTCTACCCCTGCTGGCGGGTAGAGGGGTGAACATAAAAATGCATCGGAGAATCTTGGTGCAACAGCTTCCCAGACAGCCACTGAGGGCTGGACTAACTGGCAGTAACTTATACTTGTAGGCTGTGACATCACTAAAGGACTGAGTTACTGGTGTCCTCCCCTTTTCTCTGAGTTGCAATTTTGGTTCTGAAACCTTCTTGGCTACATAACTGGGCTGGAGAACCTAGCAGAATGACGCCAGAACCATCACTCATCTGGTCTTGAAATTAGCTTACTTTTGACTATAAACACGGCCTGTCTCTTCAACTCTATTCAGGAGAAACTCATTTCTTGGATTCTGCTGGCGCTAGAACCCGGAAAAACACGGGCTAAGAAGCTCCATCGATGCATGTCCCAGATCTGTCATTTTCATATTTCTAACATAAACTCACGTCGCATTATGTCCAAATGATCAGATCCAAGCCAGCACATGTTGAAGACAAAGGAAACTCTCTCTTGGCTAATTAACATTCCTTCGGGAGGGGGAAGAGGAAAGAGTGTAGGGTTACAGACAAGCGAGTGAAAAGATCTCCCTTGGTGCAGGGGCTGTGAGGGGGGTCACCTCTGCAGTGTGTTTGGTGTGTGTAGCCCAGGAATGTTCCAGAAACGTGTGGGGAGAAAGAAAAACCATATATCATATTCACATTATCGTGAAAAATATCATCAAAAAGTTAATTTATTTCAGTCCTTCAATACAAAAAGTTAAACTCATACATTATATAGTCATTACAAACAGAGTGGTCCATTTCAAGTGTTTATTTCTGATAATGTTGATGATTATGGTTTG
The DNA here is from genome assembly GCF_039654945.1 of Dendrobates tinctorius. Classification (NCBI taxonomy): domain Eukaryota; kingdom Metazoa; phylum Chordata; class Amphibia; order Anura; family Dendrobatidae; genus Dendrobates; species Dendrobates tinctorius. The sequence goes on from NW_027361683.1 coordinate 38,178,568, forward strand.
CAGCCAATGAAAACCCAAAAATCATTATCTCAGTAAATTAGAACACTTTATAACACCAGCATGAAAAATTATTTTAACATTCGAAATGTTGGCCTGCTGAAATGTATGTTCAGTAAATGCAATTAATACTTTGTTGGGCCTCCTTTTGCACCAATTACTGCATCAATGCGGTGTGGCATGGAGGCGATCAGCCTGTGGCACTGATGAGGTGTTATGGAAGCCCAGGGTGCTTTGATAGCATCCTTCAGCTCGTCTGTGTGGTAAAGGCAGGTACGCGGGATGCAGTGACGACGCGTGAGACGGATCAAACTTTAAGGTGTAACTTTTAAAAATATATAGATGCCAATAGGGGCTATCTTGAGCAACCAAACAAGGTAACAACAGTTGTCCTCGCAGAGACCAATCACAGAAATAGACTGATAATATGAACACGACTAACCCAGCGAAGGCCGGTCCCTATAGGCCGCGGTATGGCCGACTACGGGTCCTTAATTACTATGTGTCACTTAGCCCTCCGGACATCTGACGGCGTGCTGTTCGATCGTGCTTCAGCGTCGCAGATGCTGGGCCCAGCCGACGAGGATCTGGCAAAGTCTTCGGGCGTTCCTACGCCCAGGCGAGGTGGAGGCACAACAGGCCCCTGGAGAGTTCGTTGGCAGGATACCCCCCAGTGGAGGCAGCGTGACACCGCCTGAGTGCAGTCACAGACCCCGGACAGGGACGGCCAGCGGTGATGGTGAGTGGCAGCAGGTAGGCCTCTGACGCAGCCCGAGGCTGTGCTAGGGGAACCGCGGATGGCAACGGGTAGGCCCCAGCCGCAGGCAGGGGTGTGCTGGTGGTGACCACGGAGGGTGGCGGGCAGACCACAGCCACAGGCTAGAGTGAAGCGGCAGCGGCCGCGGGTGGCAGCTTCCCTCTGCCAACAAGCTTTTTGGAGATGGAAATTTCATTCTCCAGCAGGACTTGTCCACACTGCCAAAAGTACCAATACTTGGTTAACAAACTGTATCACTGTGCTTGATTGGCCAGAAAACTCGCCTGACCTTAACCCCACAGTGAATCTGTGGGATATTACCATAAGGAAGATGAGAGACACCAGACCCAACAATGCAGATGAACTGAAGGCTGCTATTGTAAGGGAGGGACAGGACTGTAGTCATGACCCGGATAACTGCAATATCGAGGTCCAGTCCTTCCCTTACAGAAAAATGTACTCTTCTGTCTGCCATACCTGCATCTCCAGATTCAGCTTCCTCTGTGCACTTCCCAGACAACGACGGTCCCCCTCTCAGATGACCCCCATCAATGGAGACACAGTCCAAATTGACTTTGACACTTTCTTTACTGAGTACTTCACACATTACCTCCATAGTTGGTACATTGAGACATTTGCTTGTTTCCTCATCTTTCCATTTCTGGCTTTCACTTCTGTGCAGTACATGGCCGGACCATCCTAGACTGTTCCCCAGTTCCTTCCTGGTCTAATCTCGCCATGATGACAATTCCTTCTGCCTGTATCACCCCAGACTCGAAATCATTAGCCACCAGGTTTGGTTGCCTCTGGTAAAGTATCTGGCCTGTCTGTACCAAACTCGTCGAAGCTCCAGGTTCCTTCACTTCAGCTGTCCAGCCGACTCCTGCCCTAAAAGCATCGGCCCAGGCATTAAGTCGCCACATTCTTCCTTTCCTACACTGGCCCACTGCTATGATACACAGTGGCCGTGGGTAACGTGGGCTGCAGTGCTTGAACATTGCGTGGCTGCCAAGCTGTCTGGGCCTGTATCCCATGTGGACACTAGGACTATGTGGACACTAGGGCACCCTGGCCCCATCTAACCTAACTTTCTACAAGGTTCCCGCTTACTACCCGGCAGCCCCTCCTACACTTAACCCTCTATGAACGTCCTATCAGCTATACCTATAGAGCTCCCCACAACAGAACTACACTTACCGATGACTATGTAAACTATACACTGCCCTCCTTTAATGTTCCCAAAAGGATGCACTAACTTACCCTAACTGTACATGCACAACAGACACATTATTTTATGCAATAATAAATGCATAAAATAATGCATTTATTACAAGAACACAAGACAATATATTACAGCTTTCTACAAAATGGTAACACATACACATGGCAATATCATTAAGGATGAGCGATAATACATAATTTATGTGTAGCAGTACTGCAGGCATTTATTATAGACAAATATAGAAATGAGTCCAGCTGATAAAAAGGCTTACTTTGTTATAAAATTGTAAAAAATAGAATTAAATTACATGGCACCAGAGTAATGCTGCGATGCTTGCATGCCATGTAATTTAATTCTATTTTTTTACAATTTTGTAATAAAGTAAGCCTTTTTATCAGCTGGACTCAATTCTACATTTTTAATTGATCCGTCAAGTTGTCCACTTGGAGTCTGTGCTGTTACACACCGGTGTGGTAAGCTGGCATTTTCTTTCTTTTCATTTATCATAGACACATTTTTAAATACTAACAACCAGAAGACAATCAGAGGGAAGGGGAGCAAGAAAGACATGAAATCTCACTCCCTTACACTCCTCCTTTCCTTGAACTTGGTTGTCCTCGACCAAGGCATGATACAAAAACCAACAATAAAAAACTTTTCAACCGTAAAAGACCGCAAGTCATTTGGCTTAATGTAAGCTGCATCTGGTACGCACAGCAGTTCATGAAGCACAGGCAACATTCCTGGTTCCCAGTCCTCCAGGATTTACAGATATTTATTTACACCTTCCATAAATGAGGAAGCAGTCCTAGGAGATATGCCCCCCTTCCCTTGAGGGTAGTACAGTCCTTTCAGGGGTCTCCTGTTAGAGAGACAGTCTCTCCTGTTTCATGCAACATAAACAAGAAAACAAGGAGTCCACAGGCTCCGTATGTTCTGCCTAGCTCACAGTCCTCTAGGATAGGATTACAGACAATGCTTTACCTTCAGTGTCCCCACTGTGAACAGGCAAAAATTTCTTTCAAGGGGCTACAATGCCCACAGGGACGCAGAACAGTCCCGTCAGTTTCCAAACATGATGCAACAAGCATAATACACGATTTCTATCTGATTTCAATTGCATGCACCGCATGTCGCTCTTTCAGGTGTCATCCCTGCAGCCGCAGAGGATGTGGATGGCGTCATCATAGCGCTTTCGGATTTCCGGGGGCTGGTCAATGTTTGGGCCTGCACTGAATCCAGGAAGAAGCCCATGTCGTCCTCATTATAGTGGGTAACTGCTACCGCGTAATACCTGCGTGGTCAGTCTTCCTTAAAGAAGGAGACTCGGTCTCCCTTATTTAACAACCGCCCAAGTTTGACAGATGTCACGTTGACATATACCTTGGCATCCGTTCCTTCCTCTCGGATGAAGCCGTAGCCCGGGTTGGTGTCAGTATACACCAGTCAGCCGCTGGTGCATCGTCCTGCCAGAGCGCCCCCACCAGGCTGTTGCAGATCTCTCAAAATCTTCCGCTCCCGCTGCTTTTTGTCGAGGATCACCTCTTCCACTCAGGTGGCCTACTGGGGCATGGGAAAGGGACCCTCTGTGAGCTGGTGGGAATGTGAGGCCCCCAGAGCTGTGGCTGAGTGAGAGACCGGCTGGACCTCCAATGGTTGGGGTGAAGGGGTGGGCTCCCCCATGGGTACACGGGGACGGACAACGGCCTTTGAAACGGAGCTTTGTGGGGAGGGCCTTCCTTCCGGGGCTGGAGATAAGGGCGCACTCATCTGTCCCGTAGAGCCTGTGATGGACGCGGCATTACCCGATATGTATATTTCTTCCGTGGGAACGCCCGCGCGCTTGACGGTAGACTAGCGTGCCGACTCGCATGCAACTTCTGGCCACGGTTTTTCCTGGGCAGTAATCAGTCCCAGTCCTCGCTGAACTAACAGGGGGGATTCTGGTTCACCCGATCCTCAGGTCTGATGCTGCACCGCCGGTTCTGCACATTCAGTATCCCCCCTCTGGGAAGATTGAAGCTCCATCCGCTGGATGTTCAGAGATCGGGACAACTCGATGGATGAGTAGCTGGGGGTCTCCACTGGCTTCTCACTGACTGCACCTCCACTCGATGTGGTCCACGCCTTGGCAGCTACGGGTGTATGAATGCATTGTGGCCGGTTGAAGTGTACAAGATGGCGCTGCACAGCATCTTCTGGGATTTTCTTTGGCGTCCCACTGTCACCAGGTGGGACCGCCTTCAGTTGCTCCTCCCCCCGTTGTTGGTCAGTGGCAGGAAGCGAGGCCTTCTCCTCTTCATCTGCACCCATTAGGGGCAGACTGGGGCATACTGACAGGCAGGTTTTGGTGCCAAGAGGTGACGGCAAAGCCCACGAAGGACGCTGTTTTCGTTGTTTGCTTCTTCATCACCCTCTCCCACCATTCTCACCACAGCCATTTTGATCATAGTAGAGGTATAAGGTTTTCTTCTCCAGTCAAGTTCAATCCAGTAGTCAAGTCCGGTGTTGTCACAAAGTTGGTGTTAGGCAAATCCAATGTTTCCTGCACAATTTCTTTTCCAAATACAGCAACTACCTGCGTTTTCTCCCGGTCATCTTCCAGGGGCACAGCAGTTGCACACACATCTTCATCATTTCCTTCAGCGGGTTCTCCGCATTGTGAGGTAGTCGCATTCTGCCGACCACGCCAAATGTAAGGGAGGGACAGGACTGTAGTTGTGACCCGGATAACTGCAATATCGAGGTCCAGTCCTTCCCCTACAGAAAACTGTACTCTTCTCTCTGACACACCTGCATCTCCAGATTCAGCTTCCTCTGGGCACTTCCCAGGCAATGACGGTCCCTGTCTCAGGTGACCCCCATCAATGGAGACATAGTCCAAATTGACTTTAACACTTTCTTTACTGAGTACTTCTGTCGTTACATCCACAGTTGGTACATTGAGACATTTGTTTGTTTCCTCATCTTTCCCTTTCTGGCTGTCACTTCTGTGCAGTACACTCCTGGACCGGACTGTCCTAGACTGCTCCCTAGTTTCTTCCTGGCCTAACCACGCTACAATGACAATTCCTTCTGCCTGTTTTGCCCTAGACTCAAAATCATCATCCACCAGATTTGGTTACCTCTGGTAAAGCAACTGGCCTGTCTGTACCAAACTCGTTGAAGCTCCAGCTTCCTTCACTTCAGCTGTCCAGCTGACTCCTGCCCTAAAGGCATCAGCCCAGGCGTTAAGTCGCCACATTCTTCCTTTCCTACACTGGCCCACTGCTATGACACACAGTGGCCGTGGGTAACATGGGCTGCTGTTGTGAGTTCATTTTCCCCTTCACTACTGAGGCCCGAGGAACTCCCTCTTCTGGTGAAGAAAGGTAGTGAGCCTGATTGTCAAACACCTGGGGCTGATGATGATGACTGGCTGAGTGGAGTTAATGACTGGATATAAGGCTGCCGATGCTCTTCTGGCCTGCGGGTGATTTCTCTGTGGACTTCTAGGAAACCAGTCTGATTCCTGCTCATCTAAAGCTAAGATTTCTGCTTTGCCTTTTTGCATTAGTGTTTTGTTTTCCTTGCTTTTCTGGATTCTGCCATTCCCTGCTGGGGTGAGCTGAATCTCCTTTTGCCTGTTGCTCTGTCTTCAGAATATTCCTGAGTACTGACATAGCTTTTTTGAAGCCTAGCGTCTTCAGGGCCTTTTTACTGTCAGTTTGTTGGCTCTTATTTTCATAGGGTTTTTCACGGATTGCAGACAGCAGCCTTCCTGTCCTTTCCTATCTAAGCTAGCGTGGGCCCCATCTTTGCTCAGTCTATCTTTCTGTCTGTGTTTTGTTCTTTCTTCTTGCTTCACCGTCATTATATGTGGGGGGCTGCCTTTTGCTTTGGGGTCTGCTCTGGGGCAGTTTAGATTTCCCTTTCTGTCTTTAGGCTATGTACTCCTCCGGCTGTGATCGAGGGGCCTAGGGCATCGTAGGAGCCCCCCCACGGCTACTGCTAGTTGTGTTGATAGGTTCAGGGGTCTGCAATCCGATAGCTGCCAACTTCTCTGGTTTTCTGGACTTAGCTAGCATTTCTATTTTTGCCTCCTACGGTGACTCAATCATAACAGGCTGCAGTGCTTGAACATTGCGTGGCTGTCAAGCGGTCCGGGTCTATAGCCCATGTAGACACTAGGGCATCCTGGCCCTGTCTGACCTAACTTCCTACGAGGTTCCAGCTTACTACCCGGGAGCCCCTCCTACACTTAACCCTCTATGAACGTCCTATCAGCTATACCTATAGAGCCCACTAGTATGCCCCCATCTAGTGGCCCACAACAGAATTACACTTACACATGACTATGTAAACTATATACTAAAGTGCCCTCCTCTAATGTCCCCAAAAGGATGCACTAACTTATCCTAACTGTACATGCACAACAGACACATTATATTATGCAATAATATGATACAAGAACACAAGACAATATATTACAGCTTTCTACAAAATGGTAACACGTACATGTGGCAATACCATTAAGGATGAGCAATAATACATCATTTATATGTAGTAGTACAGCAGGCATTTATCATAGACACACTTGTAAATATTAACAACCTGAATACAATCACAGGGAAGGGGAGCAAGAAAGACATTAAAACTCACTCCCTTACACTATCAAAGCAACCTGGGCTTCCATAACACCTCAGCAGTACCACAGTCTGATCGCCTCCATGCCACGCCGCATCACTCTGTTTGTAATGACTCTATATAATATATGAGTTTCACTGTTTGTATTGAAGAACTGAAATAAATTAACTTTTTGATTATCCTAATTCAGTGAGTAGCGTTTGTATATGGTTTGCAGAGCAATGGTGTAGAACTGATTATTTGTTCATTGTATGGTGGTAATACTAGTCCTAGTTTAATAACCACTCTCATCTTGATTTTTTTTATTAAATATTTGTATGGTGTGTAGTGTGAGTGTATTAATATACTTGCCTACCACCACTTACTCTGGGATCCAGCACTGTTCTACTCCGCTTTGCAGTCGCGCTACAGCAATTCCGACTAGTCGAATCTCTGGAATTGACTTTTGCAATGGAAGCCAATGGAGCCTCATTCTGAAGCTCCTTAGAGTTACATTGTAAAAGCGACTTCCGAGTCACGCACAGAGTTAGCTGGCTAGTCGGAACTGTGGTAACTTTGTAACAGGGGTCGGGGGGGTAGTCGTGGTTGAGAGTGGCAGCACTGGCACAACCTGGCCCTCTGCTCTATTAACACACGGTAGTTCAATCACTTGCAAGTCAGGGTCCATTCCACACTGCTGGGGTTCGTTTTCCTTTAACATCACACAATGACAGTCAGGGTCCAGGTTCATCTTCAACAAAACAATTTTACTCAGCTCGTCCAGTTTAGTCACAGAAACGGCACAAGATTCTTCGCAGAATATCACCATTCCATTCCCTGTACTGTCCCTCACTCCTCCAGAAATATCCACTGGATCCACCGATCTTATAGCTTCATTACTGGTCAGACTAACCAGCTTCAGGAGTTCCCTACCCGCTTCCCTCTCTGAAGGTGAAGTTGAGAAATGGTTCTTCCATTCCTTACCAGGCAGTAAGCCTCGGACGTTTAGGGTTGTTCCCACGAAGTTAGCTGCTACCATTCTGATGCTGCCAAGAAATTCCTCCACCACGTGTGACTGTCAGCTCTAGACGCTTGACGGCTGGTCTTCTGGCTTAAACGTTCCCCCTGGACACGACTGTTCTGTCCTTGCTCCCAGCTCACACTAGCTTAAGGTACTGTCACACTTAGCGATGCACCAGCGATCCCGACCAACGATATGACACGGTCAGGATCGCTGGTGCATCGCTAAGTGGTGGCTAGTGAGCTGCCACACAGGCAGATCTCACCAGCAACATCTCTGGGGACGGGGGTCGCTACTTACCTGTCACACCAGGCGATCCTGCGTCTTCCCGCCCGGCTCCACGCGTCGCTCGTCGTCACAGCAGGAAGCGCCGCAGGAAGCTGACGACGAGAAACAGTCCAGGACGTTCTCGCGCGATCAGCGATAACCAGCGGGGGAGCGGGTCGTAGGTAATTATCAGACACAGTGATATCGCTAGCAATATCACTATAATGTCACAAGTTATAGCGATATTGCTAGCGATATCGCTTAGTGTGACAGTACCTTAACTCCAGGAAGCTCCCCCAACTACTCTCTCTTAGCCCCTGCTAACCAGACAAAATCCTATTGGTCTAATGAGTCCCTATTCTATTCTATTCTACTGTGCTCCTCATACTGGGCTAAGTCCTACACTATCCCTAATTCTTTACCAAATATAAACATAAGTACAATGCTATACACACGACATACATTACACAACATAGGAAATACACAAGGGACATATGCAAGCAGTGCAGGGCATTAAACTGGCCTTCGTACCCCTTACAACTTCACTGAGCAGCAGAGCAGAACAGCGCTGGATCCCAGAGAATGAAGCGGAAGTTGACTATATTATTACTCACACTGCATGTATATACACATTTAATAAAAAATATCGATCGGAGTGCTTCTTTAATAACCAACATGGCTGTATTAGCACTACTGTATATGCTGGGGTTATTTGTCTGTTATATTGCATTATTATTATTATTATTATTATTATTATATCTTATAATAATTGTAATTGGAAAGGGGGGAGACAGGGCGCTTCCAATGCGTAGGTCTGCATGGAAAGTAAATGAGTGCACAGCAAGTGTTAGGCTCACCTGATAGGGTTGTGAGAGTCACAACACCTATAATCGCATAAAACAGCTGCAGCAGTCTGCACGAGGTCCAAGGACTTGGTACAAAGAGAAGGCTGTAGTGCATTAAGAGACTGCGCTGCTGTGGTAGAATTCAAGGTATCTTTATTGCCAACGCGTTTCCTGAGCTAGTCCCAGCTCACTTCATCAGGGCATGTTACAGAAGTTCATTGCAGGGGTATATATACACATAAAAAAAAAAAAGGGCGAGGCGCCAAGAATAGTGAGGTGACACGTCAGCATGGATACATATACATGAATCATACAAAACAATAAAACTTTATTACAACCATATTAAAAACGATGTTTAAAGTGCCATAAAAAGAGTGTTGGTATAAAAAACGTGATTAAAAAATAAAAAGACACGGGGGGGATCACGAGGTAAAAGATTAAAAAATGGCTCTTGAGTCCTGGGGTGGATTAGAACTTGCCTCAGAGGATATAACTCATGGTATTAGTCCACTATGCTACATGTGAAACTGGAAAGTAAGGAGAAAATGGTTAAAATCATGTGTAAATAGCTAAAACTAGTCGCAAATATCTTTTTTCTGGGTGGAGAAAAGAGAAGAACAACAAGAAGAAACTCTCTGGAATAGGTGATATAAAAATGGTTAAAATTGAGTGTTAAGACATAATAAAAATAAAAAAAAAATTTTAAAAAAAATTTAAAAAAATTAAAAAGAAAAAAAAAATTCCTGGGTGAAAAAAAAAAAAATGCATAAATTTTTTTTTCTTTAAAAAACGAAAATGATGATATAAATGAATTGAAAGGATAAGATATTAAAACACAGGGTCAAAATAAAATCAATAAAAAACATCATTGATGATATTAAGACCATTGGGCTCAATAGATTTGAGTTTGCAGATCCAAAAAACTTCCTTTCTGCATAGTGATTGAAACCTATTGGGGATGTGGTCTGGTATGTGATCAATGGGATAAATGGTGGCTTTACTGAAATCTCTGGAATGTGTGGTGTCAAAGTGTCGTGAAAGTCCATGTTTTTGGAAGCCTATTTTGATATTGTGACGGTGTGAATTCATGCGACAATGTAGTGCTTGTGTAGTGCGACCTACATACAATCTGGGACAAGGACAGGAAATGACATATATAACATGAGAGGAATGACAAGTGAGGTGGAATTTGAGGGGAAATTTTTCAAGTGTAATGGGGTGGACAAACACAAAATGATGGGCCATAAATTATTTAGAACATCTCTTATCTTGTTCTGTTGTGAACTGAATGTAGTAATAAAATTTGTTCTAAAGAGTTCAGCATCTAAATAATGTATGGCCCATCATTACGAAGGACCCGATACTTAATGGGGTACTTCCAGACAAACCTGCTATCACCTTCCGAAAGGCCAGGTCATTAAAGAATATTCTGGCTCCAAGTAGACTTCTACCCCAGAAGCCTACTACCCATACCATTTCATCACCAGGGATTTATAAGTGTCACCGTCCTAATTGTGCTTGCTGTCATACCATTTCACACTGCACGTCTGTGTTTGTCCACGCCATTACACTTGAAAAATTTCCCCTCAAATTCCACCTCACTTGTCATTCCTCTCATGTTATATATGTAATTTCCTGTCCTTGTCCCAGATTGTATGTAGGTCGCACTACACAAGCACTACATTGTCGCATGAATTCACACTGTCACAATATCAAAATAGGCTTCCAAAAACATGGACTTTCACGACACTTTGACACCACACATTCCAGAGATTTCAGTAAAGCCACCATTTATCCCATTGATCACATACCAGACCACATCCCCAATAGGTTTCAATCACTATGCAGAAAGGAAGTTTTTTGGATCTACAAACTCAAATCTATTGAGCCCAATGGTCTTAATATCATCAATGATGTTTTCTATTGATTTTATTTTGACCCTGTGTTTTAATATCTTATCCTTTCAATTCATTTATATCATCATCTTCGTTTTTTAAAGAAAAAAAATTTTATGCATTTTTTTTTTTTTTCCACCCAGGAATTTTTTTTTTTCTTTTTAATCATTTTGAATTTTTAAAAAAAAAATTTTTTTTTATTTTTATTATGTCTTAACATTCAATTTTTAACCATTTTTATATCACCTATTCCAGAGAGTTTTTTCTTGTTGTTCTTCTCTTTTCTCCACCTAGAAAAAAAGATATTTGAGACTAGTTTTAGCTATTTACACATGATTTTAACCATTTTCTCCTTACTTTCCAGTTTCACATGTAGCATAGTGGACTAATACCATGAGTTAAATCCTCTGAGGCAAGTTCTAATCCACCCCAGGACTCGAGAAACATTTTTTAATCTTTTACCTCGTGATCCCCCCCCGTGTCTTTTTATTTTTTAATCACATTTTTTATACCAACACTCTTTTTATGGCATTTTAAACATCGTTTTTAATATGGTTGTAATAAAGTTTTATTGTTTTGTATGATTCATGTATATGTATCCATGCTGACGTGTCACCTCACTATTCTTGGCACTTCCCCATTTTTTTTTTTTTTTTTTTCTTTTTATGTGTATATATACCCCTGCAATGAACTTCTGTAACATGCCCTGATGAAGTGAGCTGGGACTGGCTCAGGAAACGCGTTGGCAATAAAGATACCTCGAATTCTACCACAGCAGCGCAGTCTCTTATTGCACTACCAGCCTTCTCTTAATAATTGTAATTGGAAATATAGGTAGGAGTAAGTCTTGATTTCCTGCAGACAGGGTAATTTAAGAAATAGAGATCTCAATCTGGGGAAAGGGACAGATCGGGCATGGGCCTATGTGCTTTCAAATGCCAGGTCTGAATTTTAGTCCCAGTCCGCTCTTGATCACAACACTGTAAATAGTATTGTCATCGTAATCCTTTGACTCTTTGCTCCATAACTTACTCCAGACTGCCACAGGCCTGCAGCCTGTTGGTGGATTAAGCCACACATGTGATGTGAGGCTGCACATTGACATCACTGCATTGCACCACCTGTCCAAGCCCACTGCGAGAAAAGACAGAATAAAAGGCTGTGGTGGATGGGAAACTAGGATTAGGCATTAGCATTTTTTCATATCTTTCTTATATTATTGAACCTGGGAGACAGTGGTGGGTACATCATACCATGTATAAGGAGCTTCAATGGTTTGCACTATAGGAACAGAAAAGCGCAAATAGGGTCTTATCCGATGATAAGATTATAGAAATATATAAATTCTACTCACCTGTTTTCAGAGAGAAAAGGCACATAGGATTAATGATAAGCTGCTGCACGTACAAGGGTCAGATAAATGACCGCCGAAGTATAAAATCCAATGGAGCTATTTTTGGACTATGTGCGCTGCTTTAATAACATACAAGATTACAGTTAAGATGAAAGATCAATGTTTTATTCCCAACGCGTTTCGAAGTATGAGCTACTTCTTCCTCAGGGGATGTCTTTCATCCCCCGAGGAAGAAGTAGCTCATACTTCGAAATGCGTTGGGAATAAAAACATTGAACTTTCATTTTAACTGTAATCTTGTATGTTATTAAAGCAGCGCACAAAGTCCAAAAATAGCTCCATTGGATTTTATGTATAAGGAGCTGTGAGGACATCATACTGTATAAAGGGGAGCTGTTTAAGCCATTAAACTGTATATAGGAACTATGGGGCCATCATACTATATTAACTTTTATTTATAAATAAAATATTTATCTATAAATATTTATATTTGTATATTTATATTTACTATATTTATTTATTATTTACTTATTATTATAAGATAAAGATTTATTATTGTATTATATGGCGAGCTTCGTTGGTCATCATACTGTGTTTGGGTCTGTGGAATCCTTCAAACTGTGTGGGGGCCATCATACTGCGTTGGGGTATATGGGGGACATCATACTATGCATAAGTGTCTGTTTGTGCCATTATACTAAATTTGGGGCAGTGGGGTCCATCATACTGTATTGGGGTTGTGTGGACAATCATGCTGTGTGAGGGGCTGTCGTGGATCTCATACTGTGTGGGGACTGTGGTACATGTCATACTACATGGGGGTTGTGGGATCATCATACCGTATTGGAGGCTGTGTTGGCCATTAGAGTTGAGCGAAACGGGTGGAAAAATTTCAAAAGTCGCCGACTTTTGGCAAAGTCGGGTTTCATGAAACAAAACCCGACCCTAGGATGAGGTCGGCCACGAGGTCGGCGACTTACGCGCCAAAGTCGCGTTTCAAAAGTTTGTTTTGCGCTCTTTTTCAGCCAATCAGGATTCACGGACACTGTGGGCAATGTGATGACATAGGCAGGGGTCACCACCATCTTTCAGAAGGGCATGCAAGTGATTGCCTTGCTTTGGTGGGCGTCACAGGGGTTATAAAAGGGCGTGCACGCCGACCGCCATCTTACTTCTGCCGATCTTAGCATAGGGAGAGGTTGCTGCTGATGATTCTGTAGGGAGAGAGTTAGGCAGGGAAGAAGAAAAAAAAACTGCTTCTGCTGCTAGCGATTTTGCCTGTACAACACACCAGTCACTGTGTGTGCAGTGCAAGGGGAGGCTATATTGTGGTGGATCAGCGGTGTTGGTTGTTAGGCTGCCTTCTAAGGCTTCCTGAAAGCTGCATTGCTGTTTACCCACTGCTCTGCAAACTGCTTTTTTAAAAGCAATCCCAATTTTTTTTTTTGTCCTGCTGAGGTACTGAGCGTGCATTTTTTCACACCATACAGCGGTGTACGCTCCTCACACAGTACCGTGTAACGGCTGTTATCACAGCCACAGTGAAGCTATCTGTGTGTCACTCTGTGAGAATAAGTCGAGGACATGTTCCGTTCTTACAGACCTGCACCTACTAGTTTTGTCTAACTTTCAAACAGTTAAATATATTTGCTGTTTGATCACATTCAAAACTATAGAGAGACAGCGTGTGTCAGTCCGTATACTTAAAAAACACGGAGCTTGACAATTTTACGTACACCGGACAGCCGTGTACGTGCACGCTCCTCTCAGTACCGTGTAACGGCTGTTATCACGGCCACAGTGAAGCTATCTGTGTGTCACTGTGGAAGGATAAGTGGAGGACTTGTTCCGTTCTTACAGACCTACACTCTAGGGAGATTCCTATTCTGCCCAATTCTACATACACCTTGTAGTTTGTGATACACTAGCCAATTTCTGCCTGTGACATAGCGCTCTGATATTCAGTGGGCCTCACACAATCCAAAAGTGTCCAGTGTCCACTAGTGTGTGCAGAAATTCAAAATCTCCCTTATCCTGTAGTCACTTTTTTCACACCTGTGCCATCGAGCCTGTGACATAGTGCTCTGATATTCAGTGGGCCTCACACAATCCAAAAGTGTCCAGTGTACACTAGTGTGTGCAGAAATTCAAAATCTCCCTTATCCTGTAGTCACTTTTTTCACACCTGTGCCATCGAGCCTGTGACATAGCGCTCTGATATTCAGTGGGCCTCACACAATCCAAAAGTGTCCAGTGTCCACTAGTGTGTGCAGAAATTCAAAATCTCCCTTATCCTGTAGTCACTTTTTTCACACCTGTGCCATCGAGCCTGTGACATAGCGCTCTGATATTCAGTGGGCCTCACACAATCCAAAAGTGTCCAGTGTCCACTAGTGTGTGCAGAAATTCAAAATCTCCCTTATCCTGTAGTCACTTTTTTCACACCTGTGCCATCGAGCCTGTGACATAGCGCTCTGATATTCAGTGGGCCTCACACAATCCAAAAGTGTCCAGTGTCCACTAGTGTGTGCAGAAATTCAAAATCTCCCTTATCCTGTAGTCACTTTTTTCACACCTGTGCCATCGAGCCTGTGACATAGCGCTCTGATATTCAGTGGGCCTCACACAATCCAAAAGTGTCCAGTGTCCACTAGTGTGTGCAGAAATTCAAAATCTCCCTTATCCTGTAGTCACTTTTTTCACACCTGTGCCATCGAGCCTGTGACATAGCGCTCTGATATTCAGTGGGCCTCACACAATCCAAAAGTGTCCAGTGTCCACTAGTGTGTGCAGAAATTCAAAATCTCCCTTATCCTGTAGTCACTTTTTTCACACCTGTGCCATCGAGCCTGTGACATAGCGCTCTGATATTCAGTGGGCCTCACACAATCCAAAAGTGTCCAGTGTCCACTAGTGTGTGCAGAAATTCAAAATCTCCCTTATCCTGTAGTCACTTTTTTCACACCTGTGCCATCGAGCCTGTGACATAGCGCTCTGATATTCAGTGGGCCTCACACAATCCAAAAGTGTCCAGTGTCCACTAGTGTGTGCAGAAATTCAAAATCTCCCTTATCCTGTAGTCACTTTTTTCACACCTGTGCCATCGAGCCTGTGACATAGCGCTCTGATATTCAGTGGGCCTCACACAATCCAAAAGTGTCCAGTGTCCACTAGTGTGTGCAGAAATTCAAAATCTCCCTTATCCTGTAGTCACTTTTTTCACACCTGTGCCATCGAGCCTGTGACATAGCGCTCTGATATTCAGTGGGCCTCACACAATCCAAAAGTGTCCAGTGTCCACTAGTGTGTGCAGAAATTCAAAATCTCCCTTATCCTGTAGTCACTTTTTTCTCACCTGTGCCATCGAGCCTGTGACATAGCGCTCTGATATTCAGTGGGCCTCACACAATCCAAAAGTGTCCAGTGTCCACTAGTGTGTGCAGAAATTCAAAATCTCCCTTATCCTATAGTCACTTTTTTCACACCTGTGCCATCGAGCCTGTGACATAGCGCTCTGATATTCAGTGGGCCTAACACAATCCAAAAGTGTCCAGTGTCCGCTAGTGTGTGCAGAATTTCAAAATCTCCCTTATCCTATAGTCACTTTTTTCACACCTGTGCCATCGAGCCTGTGACATAGCGCTCAGATATTCAGTGGGCCTCACACAATCCAAAAGTGTCCAGTGTCCACTAGTGTGTGCAGAAATTCAAAATCTCCCTTATCCTGTAGTCACTTTTTTCACACCTGTGCCATCGAGCCTGTGACATAGCGCTGTGATATTCAGTGGGCCTCACACAATCCATAAGTGTCCAGTGTCCACAAGTGTGTGCAGAAATTCAAAATCTCCCCTGTCCTATAGACACCTTGTTTTACATTACTATATAGTTTGTTGGATTTTGACTACATTTCTACAAAAAATGAGGAAGGCTGGTGGAAGAGGCCGTGGAATTGGGCGGGGGTTGGCAGCTGGTAATGATGGTGTTGGTGGTGGATCTGATGGTAGTGGCAAGAGCAAAATAGGACCGAATGCAGGAGGTGTTGAGCCTGCGTCATCGTCTGGCTCCATAAGGCTTCGAAGGCTTAGTTTTCTAGGAGTTGGCAAACCGCTTTTAAAGCCAGAGCGTCAGGAAAAAGTTTTGTCTTACATTGCTGACTCCAGCTCTATCGCCTCCTCTTCTGAAGTTGTAAAAACTAAAAGCACTGAGTCGTCATTGGAGGCTCATGTTCATGAACCACACCTTTCCTTGTGTCCTTCACCCCAACCAAGATTGAAGGATGACGCAGGCCATACTACTGATTACTCCATGGAGCTGTTTTCACATACCATGCCTGGATTATCAAGTGAAATGGTGAATTACCCAGGCCAAGATGAATCTGACATGGAGTGCACTGATGCACAGCCGCTGATAGATGATTCTGCTGGTACATTCACTCAGAGCACTACATTGTCCTCACAGTGTACAGAGCCAGATTCTGACCCTGATGAGACTCAGGTGCCCCTTCCCGCACACTATACCACCATACACGGTGACACAGAGGAAGGTGCACATGACATTGAAGAGGAGGTGATGGATGACCCAGTTGTTGACCCAGATTGGCATCCATTGGGGGAAGAGGGTGCTGCTTCCAATAGCTCAGATGAGGAGCATCCACAGCAGACATCGACATCGCAACAGCTGTTATCTGGCAGGCCCGAAGCACTCCAAAGACAGGTTCCAAAAATCAAGAGTTGCTGGACAGCTTGTCCAGAGGGTCAAAAGATCACAGCGTGCTAGGCCGCAAAATGTCTGCCAAAGTAGGAAGAGTGCAGTGTGGCACTTTTTTGAACAAAATCCTCATGATCAGGCCAAGGTTATCTGTAAGAAGTGTGCAAAGACCTTTAGCCGAGGGAAAAATCTGAAAAATTTGAATACCAGTTGCATGCTTAGACATTTAACCACCATGCACTTACAAGCGTGGACACAACACCAAACCTCAAGTGCCACATGTGCAACTGATCACAAAGAAGGTAGTCAGCAACGCTACATTGTTTCCCCCACTGTAAGCCCACCGGTTAGCACAGCAGCAAATGTTGAGGTGTCGTTGCAAGGCCACAGCAGTCAGGGAATCCCACTGTTATATCAACGAAATACTGAATCTAGGCAATCAGAAAGAACACCAACTCCATCACCATCATCAACCCTCTCTCAGTCCGCCCTGTCCACCGCTACTTCCACCATATGCAGCTCTCAAGTCCAGCTCACCCTCCCAGACACTATGAGTAGGTCAAGAAAGTACTCAGTCTCTCATCCGCGTACACTGGGTTTGAACGCCCACATTGCCAAACTAATCTCGTTTGAGATGATGCCCTATCGGTTGGTGGAAAGCGCAGCTTTCCGCGAACTCATGGCCTATGCAGTACCACGCTATAACCTACCCAGTCGCCACTTCTTCTCTCGCAAAGCCATCCCAGCCCTCCACCATCATGTAAAAGACCGCATTGTCCATGCACTCAAGCAGTCAGTGAGTGGAAAGGTGCACCTCACAACTGATGCATGGTCCAGTCGGCATGGCCAGGGCCGTTACGTGTCCATCACTGCGCACTGGGTTAATGTGGTGGATGCAGGGTCCACAGGGGACAGCGGTGGTGGGACAGTGCTGCCTAGCCCACGGTATAGGAAACAGTTGGCTGTAGGCGTTCGACACTCCTCCTCCTCCTCCTCCAGAAGCGAAAGCTCGTCCACAGAGCGCAGTCGTACGAGCACTCCATCTGCAGCTGCCACTGTTGCACACAAGGTGTCCCCCTATCGAGCAGCTAGTGGAAAGCGTCAGGAGGCTGTGTTGCAGATGATGTGTTTGGGTGACAGACACACCGCCGAGGTGCTGGCCGAGTACTTGAAGCGACAAACTGAGTCATGGCTCGGCATGTGTACATCTTGAGGCAGGCAAGGTAGTTAGTGATAATGGCCGTAATTTTGTGGCAGCCATAGCCCTTTCAAAACTCAGCCACATACCTTGCTTGGCTCACACCTTGAACCTGGTGGTTCAGTGCTTCCTCAAAAATTATCCGGAGTTAACAGCCCTGCTCCAGAAGGTGCGAAGACTGTGCGCGAGCATCCGCCGGTCGCCTGTACACTCCGTTCGTATGCAGAAGCTGCAGCGATTGCTCCACCTTCCCAACCACCACCTCATTATCGACATTGCCTCAAGGTGGAACTCCACCCTGCACATGGTGGAGCGGCTGTGCGAGCAGAGGCAGGCCATAATGCATTTGTGGAAGGATACACGGCCAGGCAATTTGAGAGCAGACATTGAGTTGACAGGTGTGCAGTGGTCGAAGCTGAAAGACCTCTGTAAAGTCCTTCAGTGTTTTGAGGAATGCACACGGCTGGTAAGCGCAGACGACGCCATCCTAAGCATGAGCATCCCACTTATGCGTCTGCTCATGCAAACTTTGACGCACCTTAAGGAGCAGGCGTCTGCAGCCAATGTTGATGAGGAGGAAGAGGAGGAGGGAATCCTTGATGACATTCAGCCATTGTCTGCTCAGGGACCTCTCCTGGACGAGGTGGAGGAAGAAGAGGAGGAGGAGGATGATGATGGGGATGATTACTTAGGGGAGGAGGATGCATCTCGTGGGGCAAGTGAAAATGTTGGCGTGGCAAGGTCTGGTACAGAGATTGTGCGTGACTGGAGGGATGTGGATTTGCCAGAAAGTGCTCCTCCACCCAGCACTCGCAGTGCATCATTGACACCGGGAACATTGGCCCACATGTCAGATTATGCCTTGCAGATCCTAAAAAGGGACCCCCGCATTGCCAAAATGATGAACGATGACAACTACTGGTTGGCCAGCATCCTGGATCCACGCTATAAAGGCAAATTACAAAACATCATGCCACAGGAGAACCTTGACCTAATATTGGCTAATAAACAAGCAACTCTGGTAAATCGGTTGCTTGAAGCATTCCCAGCACACAGCAGCGGTGATGGCTCTCACACGAGCCGTACGGGCCGGGGGCAGCTTGGCAGAGGTGTTCATGGTGCACACAGCAGAAGTGGCGTTGGAGACAGGGGTTTCATGACAATGTTGTGGACTGATTTTTCAAGTACCGCTCACACAACTGGTAATACTGCATCGATGGAAAGTGACAGGAGACAGCAGTTGTCAACTATGGTTACAAACCACTTTTCCTCCCATATCGATGTTCTCCCACACAGGTCATTCCCCTTTGACTATTGGGCCGCTAAACTGGACACCTGGCCTGAATTGGCACAATATGCCTTACAGGAGCTCGCTTGCCCAGCTGCAAGTGTGCTATCGGAAAGAGTCTTCAGTGCAGCTGGATCAATCCTGACAGAAAAAAGGACCCGTCTGTCAACCCAAAATGTGGATGATCTAACCTTCATTAAAATGAACCATGCATGGGTTTCCAAGGATTTTGTCCCACCTTCCCCTGATGACACATAGGGTGACAGAAAAATGGCTTGCTTTGGTCCACCTCTTCCTGGGACTTCACCTATTTCGCCTTTTGCATCAGCTGAATGTCCAACATCAACATATGCCACTTTCTAAAACTCCCTAACTGTGCTGCCTCCCCCCCATGGCCGGGGTCACCACCTAGTGCATGACACCGTGCGAGTGCCGTTGCCCTGGACAGGTGGGTAGGCCGACTCTTGGGCGCGGGCACTGGCACAGGGTCCCTCATAGTGCAATCAAGTGTCTCTGACGGTGGTGGTGCACACCCGCCGTCAGACACACCGCCGTACTATGAGGGGCCCAGTGCCAGTACCGACGCCCACGAGTGGGCCCCCCTTGCTTGGGCAGGGCCCCAGCATTTGCAATCTTTACCTCTCTCTGCTCCTCCGCTCTGTAGTCTGGGCCGTCAAATCCATACTGTGCCTGACACCGTCTGAACCTGCCTCCTGATGTATAGACATATATTTTGAATGTGTACGCTATCCATACATGTTATCCGGGGATACGGTACCCTTTCTCACCTTTGTGCAATCACGTGCAGGCCATACTGGGCCTAACACCGTCTGAGCCTGCCTCCTGATGTATTGACATATATTTTGAATGTGTACGCTATCCATACATGTTATCCGGGGATACGGTACCCTTTCTCACCTTTGTGCAATCACGTGCAATCCATACTGGGCCTAACACCGTTTGAGCCTGCCTCCTGATGTATAGACATATATTTTGAATGTGTACGCTATCCATACATGTTATCCGGGGATACGGTACCCTTTCTCACCTTTGTGCAATCACGTGCAGGCCATACTGGGCCTAACACCGTCTGAGCCTGCCTCCTGATGTATTGACATATATTTTGAATGTGTACGCTATCCATACATGTTATCCGGGGATACGGTACCCTTTCTCACCTTTGTGCAATCACCTTTGGCTCCTGATGAACGCCAGGTACCACTCCAGGGCA
This sequence comes from Dendrobates tinctorius, assembly GCF_039654945.1. Lineage (NCBI taxonomy): Eukaryota > Metazoa > Chordata > Amphibia > Anura > Dendrobatidae > Dendrobates > Dendrobates tinctorius. The sequence goes on from NW_027361683.1 coordinate 38,198,955, forward strand.
GACCAATGGTCACGCAGCAGCAGTACCCAAAGAACAGACTGGATGAAGCAGCTGGTAGAGCATGTATCAGAGCTCAGCAGACGGAGTTGGTATCAGAGACAGAGTTTGTGTCAGAGTTCAACTAGCAGGACTTACTTCAGAGTGCAGCAGGCAGAATTTTGCTTCAGTATGCAGCAAGCGGGATTTGCTTCAGAGTGTAGCAAGCAGGATTTGCTTCAGAGTGCAGCAAGTGGGATTTGCACTTAGAGTACTGCAGGCAGAATTCGTACTTAGAGTACCACAGGCAGGATTTGTAGTTAGAGTACAGCAGACAGAATCTGCACTGGTATATGACCTTACACAACATAGACAGAACGAGATGAGATGCTGAGAGAAAGCCTAAGGCAGCAACAACAACAGATCTGGATGGAAGAACAGGAATATGAAGCGCCATGACAAGACAAGCCGCTGCATGGGATGGATGTACCATCGACAGAAAATGGAGGTGGCTGACATGGAGAAATCCTACAAATTGCTGGAGAAAGCTGGACTCTGTGACAGCACAGACGAGGCACTAATCATAGAGGCAAAAGAGCAAGCTCTAAGTACCATATCCATAGAAGCAGGAATCTACCACACAAGACAAGACCCAAGGTGCAGGCTATGCAAAGAAACCTCAGAAACATCCAATACATAGTGGCAGGATGCAAAATGTTAACAGGAACAGCGTATACCGAATGCCACAACCAAGTAGCGGGAACTGTATACAGGAACATCTGCGCAGCATATGGGCTAAGTCCCCCTAAGTCCAGGTGGGAGACCCCAGAGAAAGTGGTGGAGAATGAAAGGGCTAAAGAAGAAAGCAATGATGATAGATGTGGCAGTGCCAAGCAGTGGCGGATTAAGTGGACTATGGGCCCGGGGCTGTTCATAAAACCTGGGCCCCTGTACCCCCCTTCCCACCTGAGCGCTGCGGTCCCCGTGCGGGAATTGACAGCCGTACGGACCGCAGCACTTGGTTTGCTGCGGGTCCATACGGAAAACCCGCCACCATTCCACCACGTGTGGACATGGCCTAAAAAGACGTTGCACATAAGCTGTAGGCCTACGGCCAATACGCACAAAATCGCCCAACGTGATCCTGGCCATAGGGGATCCACTTTAATGTCCCCACTTTAATTTGAAGTCCCCTTACTTCATCCATTGCAGTCCCCTATCACCCACTCACTTCATCTGCAGTGCCGCTTCATCATTTGCAGCCCCTTATCCCCCCTTCCATTTTATCATGTGCAGTCCCCTTCCCCCCCAACTTCATGTGCAGCCCCACTACCCCATCATCATGTGCAGTTAATTTTACCCCCACATCATGTGCAGTCCCCCTTACCCCCAATTCATCATGTGCAGCCCCACTCACCCCCCCTTCATCATGTGCAGCCCCACTCACCCCCCCTTCATCATATGCAGCCCCACTCACCCCCCCCTTCATCATGTGCAGCCCCACTCACCCCCCTTCATCATGTGAAGCCCCCACTCATCCCCCCTTCATCCTGTGAAGCCCCCACTCACCCCCTTCATCCTGTACAACCCCAGTCACCCCCCCTTCATTATATAGAGCCCCCAGTCACCCCCCCTTCATCATATACAGGCCCCAGTCACCCCCCCTTCATCATATACAGCGCCCAGTCACCCCCCCTTCATCATATACAGGCCCCAGTCACCCCCCCTTCATCATATACAGGCCCCAGTCACCCCCCCTTCATCATATACAGCCCCCAATCACCCCCCTTCATCATATACAGGCCCCAGTCACCCCTCCTTCATCATATACAGGCCCCAGTCACCCCCCCTTCATCATATACAGGCCCCAGTCACCCCCCTTCATCATATACAGCCCCCAGTCACCCCCCCTTCATCATATACAGGCCCCAGTCACCCCCCCTTCATCATATACAGGCCCCAGTCACCCCCCCTTCATCATATACAGGCCCCAGTCACCCCCCTTCATCATATACAGGCCCCAGTCACCCCCCCTTCATCATATACAGGCCCCAGTCACCCCCCCTTCATCATATACAGGCCCCAGTCACCCCCCCTTCATCATATACAGGCCCCAGTCACCCCTCCTTCATCATATACAGCCCCCAGTCACCCTCCTTCATCATATACAGCCCCCAGTCACCCCCCCTTCATCATATACAGGCCCCAGTCACCCCTCCTTCATCATATACAGGCCCCAGTCACCCCCCTTCATCATATACAGCCCCCAGTCACCCCCCTTCATCATATACAGCCCCCAGTCACCCCCCTTCATCATATACAGCCCCCAGTCACCCCCCCTTCATCATATACAGGCCCCAGTCACCCCCCCTTCTTCATATACAGCCCCAGTCACCCCCCCTTCATCATATACAGGCCCCAGTCACCCCCCCTTCATCATATACAGGCCCCAGTCACCCCTCCTTCATTATATACAGCCCCCAGTCACCCCCCTTCATCATATACAGCCCCCAGTCACCCCCCTTCATCATATACAGCCCCCAGTCACCCCCCCTTCATCATATACAGGCCCCAGTCACCCCCCCTTCATCATATACAGGCCCCAGTCACCCCCCCTTCATCATATACAGGCCCCAGTCACCCCCCCTTCATCATATACAGGCCCCAGTCACCCCTCCTTCATTATATACAGCCCCCAGTCACCCCCCTTCATCATATACAGCCCCCAGTCACCCCCCTTCATCATATACAGCCCCCAGTCACCCCCCCTTCATCATATACAGGCCCCAGTCACCCCCCCTTCATCATATACAGGCCCCAGTCACCCCTCCTTCATCATATACAGGCCCCACTCACCCCCTCCCCCATTTAATTCATTTTATAAATAAAAAAAATAAAAAAAGTTCCCCATACTTACCTCACAGCCGGCTCGCTCCCCAGCAGCGCCTCTGCTTTCAGCATCCTCCGGGACATGTCGGCGCGTGCACGATGACGTCATCGCGCACGCCCGACATCTGACCCGGAAGTACAGCCGGAGCTGAGCAGCCGTCAAGGTGACGGCCGTGCACAGCTCCCGGCCCCTCATAGAATGTGACGCGGGCGGCTGTCTGCTGCCGGCGGCGTCACAGCACAGGGCACGGCCGGCCCTGTACAGGTGCTGGGGGAGCGGTCCGGGGGGCATTTGCCTCTCTGCCACCTGGCCCAGCCCGCCCCTGCCCCTGGGCCCCTGCCCCTGGGCCCCCAAAAAACCTTGGGCCCGGGGCGACCGCCCCATCCGCCCCTATTAAGATCCGCCATTGGTGCCAAGTGACAGCAACACCAGAAAGAAAGAATACGAGAAGATGGAGAAATACCAGGGCCTCAAAGGAGAACTGGAGAAGATGTGGAAGGTGAAGGCAACAGTGATCCCAGTGGTGTTAGGAGCACTTGGAGCAGTTACCCCTAAGTTGGAAGAATGGCTACAACAGATCCCAGGAGCAACATCTGAGCTCTGTCCAGAAAAACGTAATGCTCGGAACAACTAAGATTCTGCGCAGAACCCTCAAACTCCCATGCCTCTGAAAGAGGACCCGAAAATGAGAAAGGACAACAAAGACCACCCCCAATGGGGCGTGAGAAGGAAGTTTTATAAACACTGCTCAAAAACATAAAGGGAACACTCAAATAACACATCCTAGATCTCAATGAATGAAATATTCTCATTGAATACTTTGTTCTGTGCAAAGTTGAATGTGCTGTGATAAAACACTCCGGGATCGCCTTTGCTGGGGTCAAAGGTCACGTGCATTCAGCATGAAACTCAGGCGCAGAGCTGGGATTCGGGGGTAACTGACCCTGAGTCAGGTTTATTAACGGTGAAAGCAATGCAAAAAGGAAATAGAACATAAAACAAATCCTTGCCTGTCCGGCACTAACTAAACAATGGACAACCTAACTGCCAACTAGCGGGCTTCTCCCGTCCAGCCAAACCACAGTTGCAGTGGGCACTGCTTCCACTCACGTGTCTCTCTCACACAGACAGGCTCTCTGTGTTCCCAGGCTGAGACACTCACACAACCACCTTGCATCCTTTTATATCCACCTCCCATTATTCATTAGCAAGCAGGTGTGATACTGACCAGACTAGGCCACATAGGAAAGGAATCTGGGCGAGATATACCTGCCCTCATCCACTATTCCCACATGATTCTCACATATCCCCCCCCCCCCCTCTGCTCAGACCACTCCGGTCGAGCAATGACACCCGCCAAACAGTGCACTCGGGACAGGGCATCTGCATTTCCCATCTGTACCCCTGGGCGGTGCTCCACCGTAAAAGTGTAGGCCTGCAGGGCAAGGAACCACCGAGTCACCCGGCTATTCCGTTCCTTGTTCAAGTGCATCCACTTGAGAGGGGCATGGTCAGTGATCAGCCTGAACTTTTGGCCCACCAGGTAATATTTGAGGGCCTCTAGAGCCCACTTAATGGCGAGGCACTCTTTTTCTACGACTGCATACCTTTCCTCGTGTTTATTCAGCTTCCTGCTGAGATAGAGGACTGGGTGTTCCACTCCGTCCCTCACTTGTGAGAGTACGGCCCCGATACCGGTATCAGAGGCATCCGTTTGTACCACAAACTCGCTGCGGAAGTCCGGAGTCACCAGTACGGGCTGAGAGCAAAGTGCCCGTTTTAGGCTATGGAAGGCTTCTTCAGCCGCTAAACTCCATTTAATCATGACGGAGTCTTTCCCTTTTGTAAGATCCGTCAGGGGGGTAGCGATGGCTGCAAAATTGGGTATGAACCGACGATAATAGCCGGTGATCCCCAGGAAGGCTTGCACCTGCTTCTTGTTGACAGGTTGTGGCCAGTCCTGAACCGCCTGAATCTTATCAACCTGGGGTTTAACAACACCCCTCCCAATTACATACCCCAAATACCGGGCTTCTTCTAGCCCGATGTGACATTTCTTGGGGTTCGCGGTTAGACCTGCCTCCCACAGGTCGTCAATCACAGCTTGTACTTTCTGGAGATGAGTCTCCCAGTCCAAGCTGTAAATGACAATGTCATCCAAAGAGGCCGAAGCGTACCGCCTATGTGGCCTCAAGACTCGATCCATCAGTCTCTGGAAGGTCGCCGGTGCCCCGTGCAGTCCAAACGGCATATACACATACTGAAATAAACCTTCCGGCGTAGCAAATGCCGTCTTTTCCCTGGCCGCCTCAGCCAGAGGGATCTGCCAATACCCCTTTGTTAGATCTAGGGTCGTAATATACCGGGCTTTTCCTAACCGATCTATTAACTCGTCGACCCGGTGCATAGGATAGGCATCAAATTTTGAGACCGCATTCAGTTTCCTGAAGTCATTGCAGAACCGGATGGTGCCGTCCGGTTTAGGAATTAGCACAATCGGGCTGGACCACGCACTGTGCGATTCCTCAATGACTCCTAACTCTAACATTGCCTTCACTTCTCGGGAAACGGCTTCACGGCGCGCTTCCGGGATTCGGTAGGGCTTTACGTGAACTGTGACACCAGGTTCCGTTACAATGTCATGTTTCATTAGCGTAGTCTGCCTGGGTTTTTCTGAGAAAAACTTTTGGTTGTAAAGTAGAAACTGCCTGATCTCAGTCTTTTGCCGCTCCGAGAGAGTCTCTGCAACCCGTACCTCCGGTACGGTATGCGAGCAGACAGGACGGGCCAGCTCCGCTGACAAGGCAGACCGATCCTTCCAGGGCTTTATCAGATTTACATGATAAATCTGTTCAGTTTTCCGTTTGCCTGCCTGGTATACTTTGTAGTTTACTTCACCAACTCTTTCCTTGATCTCAAAGGGGCCCTGCCACTTTGCCAGGAACTTACTGTCCACCGTGGGGACCAGGATCAACACCCTATCTCCGGGTGCAAACGTACGGATCTTGGCGCCCCTATCATAGATTCTTTTTTGGGCTCCTTGAGCCTGTACCATGTGTTCTTTGATGATAGGCATAACAGCCGCAATACGGTCCTGCATTTGTGTGACGTGATCTATCACTGTTTTAAACGGAGTGACCTGACCCTCCCAGGTTTCTTTTGCAACGTCTAACAGTCCGCGAGGACGTCGGGCGTACAATAACTCGAAAGGCGAGAATCCCGTGGAAGACTGGGGTACTTCCCTGATGGCAAAAAGCAAATACGGAAGTAAATAGTCCCAGTTCTTCCCATCCTTGTCTATCACCTTTCTCAGCATCTGCTTCAGAGTTTTATTGAACCGTTCGACCAACCCGTCTGTTTGAGGGTGATACACAGATGTGCGTAACGGTTCGATTTGTAACAATCGGCAGAGCTCCTTCATTACCCTGGACATAAAGGGGGTCCCCTGGTCGGTGAGTATCTGTTTTGGTATACCGACCCGACTAAACACATGCACCAGTTCCTTGGCAATCGACTTGGTGGCCGTGTTACGCAAAGGGATGGCCTCCGGGTAACGAGTGGCATAATCCAAGATGACCAGGATATGTTGGTGTCCACGTGCAGACCGTGGAAGGGGCCCAACTAAATCCATCCCAATCCTCTCAAACGGGACTTCAATAATAGGTAGGGGTACCAAAGGGCTACAGAACCGGGGCTTAGGTGCAGAGGCTTGGCAGTCAGGACAAGACTCACAATATACATGAATATCGTGATGCATGCCTGGCCAAACAAAACAGTGTAATATCCTTTCGGTGGTTTTCTGGACTCCCAGGTGACCTCCCATCACATGTCCGTGGGCCAGGTCCAGCACCTGCCGCCGGTAGGGTTTTGGCACGACTAATAGTTGCACCGTATCTTCCCCCTTTTTCTTTATCTGATAGAGTAAATCATTCTCCAGAACCATGTAAGGATATGCCAGCCTAGAGCCAGGTTCTACGTGTACCCCATTTATCACTTTTACATTTGTCCTAGCCTGAGAAAGGGTAGGATCCTTTATTTGCTCGCTTTGGAAGTCATCTTTCTGAACTTCTAAATCCGGCAAACGGGGAGGTGGACGGCTGTCAGCCTCCTCCTCTTCTCCTGTCTCCTCCGTATCACCCGCCATGACTGAAAACGGGAACTGCAGGTCATTTCCCGCAGACTCTTCCCCCGAGTCTTCCGGGGAGACCTCTTTGCGGGGTTCGGGACCCACACGCGCCCTGGGAGAATCATGTACACTATTACCCTGGGGTATCAACTGATTCTCCCACAATTGCCAGAAGTGGGGAAAATCCCGGCCCAGGATAACATCATGCAATAACGCCGGGACGAGTCCCACTTTATGTTGCACAGACCCATAGGAAGTTGTAATGCATATGACCGTGGTGAGGTACGAACAGGTGTCTCCATGCACACACGTTACAGAAAATTTGTCTGATGGTCCAGTCGGGGCTGACACCAGACTGGCCTTCACCAGAGTCACCACACTTCCCGAGTCTAACAATGCCACCACATTTTTGCCATCAACAGTTAAATCACACAAGTGTTTTTCCACATCCTTTTGACCGGCATTCACACTCACTACCCGTGCAACCATAGACACGCGGTTTTTAGAGTCTGTGACGTCGCACTGCATGGATTCAGTAGTGACCGGACAGTTCACAGCAATATGTCCCATCTCTTGGCAGCGGAAACACCTAACGGGCCCCTTGGTTAGACCATAGTTCGTTACTCTCGGCCTCGCAGTGCAGGCAGTCCCGTTTTCCTCCCCCACTGTCTTAGGGATTTTTCCATCTCCCCTACTCCCTGGAACAGTCTTACCGGTTCCACGTGGAGATGATGAAGAACGAGGTGGGGTAGCGTCGTCTCGGAGTCCTTCCGCCACGGAGTAACGTTCAACCAGATCCACCAGTTGATCTGCCGTCGTAGGATTTCCATGGCTTACCCACTTCCTCAGGGCTGGCGGTAGAGCTCTCAGGTACTTGTCCATGACGACTCTCTGGATTATCTCTGGCGCTGTCAGCACCTCGGGTTGTAGCCACTTCTTCGTCACGTGGATCAGGTCGAACATCTGTGACCGCTGTGGTTTATCCGGCTGATAAGTCCATTGATGCACTCTCTGTGCACGGACAGCGGTCGTCACTCCCAGCCGGGCCAAGATCTCGGCTTTCAATTTGTCAAAGTCCTGCGCGGCTTCAGGCTCTAAGTCATAATAAGCCTTTTGGGCCTCACCGGAAAGAAACGGGGCAATCAGGCCGGCCCATCGTGCCTTCGGCCATTTTTCTCGCACCGCCGTCCGTTCAAACGTGGTCAGGTATGCCTCGACGTCATCTTCGGTCGACATCTTCTGCCAGTACCGACTCACGTGAATCACTCTCGACTCGGCTTCCAGGTTAAGCTCAGGTAAGCTTGCCAAGCGCTGCGCCACCTGCTGGAGAAGCGAACGATCGGTAACTGTCATTTCCACCAACTCCTTCAGCTGGGCCATCATCACCCGATTAGCTTCTTGCTGGACGGCGGTGGACTGTACCAGCGCTTTCACCACGTCCTCCATGCTCATGTTGCAACGTTATGCCCGCGTTCTCCACCACAATGTGATAAAACACTCCGGGATCGCCTTTGCTGGGGTCAAAGGTCACGTGCATTCAGCATGAAACTCAGGCGCAGAGCTGGGATTCGGGGGTAACTGACCCTGAATCAGGTTTATTAACGGTGAAAGCAATGCAAAAAGGAAATAAAACATAAAACAAATCCTTGCCTGTCCGGCACTAACTAAACAATGGACAACCTAACTACCAACTGGCGGGCTTCTCCCGTCCAGCCAAACCACAGTTGCAGTGGGCACTGCTTCCACTCACGTGTGTCTCTCACACAGACAGGCTCTCTGTGTTCCCAGGCTGAGACACTCACACAACCACCTTGCATCCTTTTATATCCACCTCCCATTATTCATTAGCAAGCAGGTGCGATACTGACCAGACTAGGCCACATATGAAAGGAATCTGGGCGAGATATACCTGCCCTCATCCACTATTCCCACATGATTCTCACAGTGCTGACAACAAAATCACACAAAAATCATCAATGGAAATCAAATTTATTAACTAATGGAGGCCTGGATTTGAAGTCACACACAAAATTAAAGTGGAATGCATTGCCCTTAAAACAAGTCAAAATGAGGCTCAGTATTGTGTGTGGCCTCCACGTGCCTGTATGACCTCCCTACTGTACAAAGCCTGGGCATGCTACTGATGAGGCAGTGGATGGTCTCTTGAGGGATCTCCTCCCAGACCTGGACTAAAGTATCCACCAACTCCTGGACAGTCTGTGGTGCAACATGATGTTGGTGGATGGAGCGAGACATGATGTCCCAGATGTGCTCAATCGGATTCAGGTCTGGGGAACGAGTGGGCCAGTCCATAGCTTCAATGCCTTCATCTTGCAGGAACTGCTGACACACTCCAGCTGCATGAGGTCTGGCATTGTCCTGCATTAGGAGGATCCCAGGGCCAACCGCACCAGCATATGTTCTCACAAGGGGTCTGAGGATCTCATCTCGGTACCTAATGGCAGTCAGGCTACCTCTGGCGAGCACATGGAGGGCTGTGCGGCCCTCCAAAGAAATGTCACCCCACACCATTACTGATCCACTGCCAAACCAGTCATGCTGAAGGATGTTGCAGGCAGCAGATTGCTCTCCACGGCGTCTCCAGGCTCTCACGTCTGTCACGTGTGCTCAGTGTGAACCTGCTTTCATCTGTGAAGAGCACAGGGTGCCAGTGATGAATTTGCCAATCCTGTTGTTCTGTGGCAAATGCTAAGCATCCTGCATGGTGTTGGGCTGTGAGCACAACCCTCATCTGTGGACGTCGGGCCCTCAGACCATCCTCATGGAGTCGGTTTCTAACCGTTTGTGCAGACACATGCACATTTGTGGCCTGCTAGAGGTCATTTTGTAGGGCTCTGGCAGTGCTCCTCCTGTTCCTCCTTGCACAAAGGTGGAGGTAGCGGTCCTGCTGCTGGGTTGTTGCCCGCCTACGGCCCCCTTCACATCTCCTGGTGTACTGGCCTGTCTCCTGTTAGCACCTCCAGCCTCTGGACACTACGTTGACAGACACAGCAAACCTTGTCATGTCCGCCAGGTCCGCCATGTCTGTTATGCCGCAAGTTACCTGGAGCAGTGTGCACGCGCGCCTTACCTCATGGCTGCACGCTGTTGCTGGGTAACCATCCATCTCGGTCTGGTTCTGCAATCCGATGTATTCCTGGAAACCCCAGATCAGGTGACCTTTCCTATGTTCCAGCCCTGCTCTGGTTCTGCAATCCGCTGTATTCCTGGAAACCCCTGATCATGTGACCTTTCCTATGTTCCAGCCCTGCTCTGGTTCTGCAATCCGCTGTATTCCTGGAACTCATGATCATATGACCTGCTTTATGGCTCTACCCAGGCTGTTCTAGCGATGCTCTCTATGATCCTTGAGGATCTGAACCCAAAGTCCCTCCCTGGTCGACCCGGAAGTACTGGTGCTATGGTGCTATATCAGACTGCCCCTCCCTATGGTCAAGGCCTGAGTATTGTGTTGCTTCCCTGCATGGCTGCTGGGTCGCTCCCTGTATTCTGTGCCCCTGCACACTGCCCTGTCATGCGTCTTTGCACACACTCCGTGCTTGTACTCCATCTCTTGTCCCGTGCCTTGTCTTATGTTTTATCATAGTAGAAAAAGGCAGCAGGATGGCACTCACCGTTCTCTTGAAATGATTCACTTTATTTCATGTTAATAAAGCATAGGCATCGGCACGGGAGAAATGCAAAAAGACGGACGACAGCCGTTTCGTGCACAATGCACCTCAACAGGTCCCTTGTCTTATGTTTGTCCGTTGTGCCATGTTTCGTCCTTGTCCTGCTTGGACTTGTTGTCCTTCCATTGTTCTCTGCCTTGCCTGTTTCTGCCATGTCTTGCCTTCGCTATGCTCTGCCTTGTGTTCCTTCCTATGTTCTCTGCCTTTTTTCTTGTACTGCCTCTCTCTCTTCCTATGGTGCTCTGCACTGCCTCCTGGCACACACACCATTCCTCCTCTCATACCTTTTGTGCTCTCTTGCACATTTCTATGTCTAGTCCAAAGGCTCTGCCTTGGCCCGACTCTGGCCTTCGGCCTACGCTCCGCTGCTAGCTCTGTTCTCTCTCTGACCTGACTCTGTGTTTCTGTCTATGTTCTGCTCCCTGCCTTGCCTTGCCCTGTTTCTTGCTTTGCCTTATCTTGTTGCTATGTGTGCCCTTTGCATGCGCCTGGCCTTCCTAGCCTCCTGTTTGTGCCTCAGCCGTGCCCGCCCTAGCCGTGCCCGCCTGCTTGTGCCTCAGCCGTGCTCGCCGGTCAGTGACAGCTGTGTCACCTGCTATGCCTCAGCCGGGTTCGCTGGAGTCTTGCCCATCTGTCAGTGCTGCAGCCCGTCCAGCTAGCCAGTGCCCCAGCCATGCTCTCTGTGCTTCCCTGCACCCATGCTGTCTCTGCTCTGTGCTCTCCGTGCTTCTCTTAGCACGCGCAGGTCCTAGCCTGCCCCGTGGCATACCTCCCCGTGCTTCTGTAAAAGTACGCTCAGGCCTTGCCATGTACCCTGTCGTGCCCTCTTGCACCCACAGGCCCTAACCCTGTTCTCGAACCCTGACCCTGGCGTGCCTCTCTGCACGCGCAGGACTCTACCTTGAGCTCTGACCTTGGTGTGTCTGTATACACGCACCTTGTTTGTATGTTGTACCTCTCCCTGGCGTGTCCCTCTACACGCGCAGGCCTCCGTCCTTGAACCTGTCCCTGACATGCCCCTCGGCATGCGCAGGCCTCCGTCCTTGAACCTGACCCTGGCGTGTTCCTTTGCATGCGCAGGACTCTGCTTTTAACTTATCCCTGGCATGCCCCTCGGCATGCGCAGGCCACCGTCCTTGAACCTGACCCTGGCGTGTTCCTTTGCACGCGCAGGACTCTGCTCTGAACCTGTCCCTGGCATGCCCCTCGGCATGCACAGGCCTCCATCCCTGAACCTGATCCTGGCGTGTCTCCTAGCATGCACCCTGCCTCGAACCTTGGCATGGCTCCTAGCACGCACCCTGCGTCATCTCCTGGTTTGTCTGCCGGATTCCCGAAGCCTGCCAACCGTTGCCAGAGTTCTGGAGCCAGATGACTGCATCCTGATGCCTGGATCCTGTCGGTCTTTGCCAGTCTTCCGGAGTCCGATGCCTTCGCACCTGTTTTGGACCCAGGCGTGTCTCCGAGCATGCACCCTGCCTTGGACTCTGGCATGTCTCTCGGCGCGCACCTTGTCTTGGACTCTGGTGTACCCTAGCACGCATCCCTCCTAGGAACTTTGGTGTGCTCCTTAACACGTACCCTGCCCTGGACTCCGGTATGTTTTCCACACGTGTTATGTCTGGAACTTTTGGCGTGCCCTTCATGCACCTTGCTGTGTTTCACCATTTGTGCCCTGCATCTGATTCTCTGTCTTTGCCTTGTATCTGATTAAAGTGTGTAACCACGTTTGCTGAAGAAACTCTGTGACCTCTCTTATGTTTCATATCCTGTTCGTCCTGTTGCCAGGCACTCTATAGTGTCTCCCTGAGCCGGCCGTCTGGTCCAGCTGCTGTGGTGGCTCACCCCCTCGGTCTTGCCCCTGACACTCCCTGTACAGAGGGTGGGTTCTCACTAGGTCAGCTCGCCCTAGGTGGGTGGGTCCACGGCCCAGAAGGTCCACTCTAAGAAGAAAAACGACTGAGTGTAAGCTGACGCTCGTCACCATCCTTCTTGCCACAGCTTGCATTGATGTGCCTTCCTGGATGAGCTGCACTACCTGAGCCACTTGTGTGGGTTTTAGAATCCATCTCATGCTACCACGAGTGTGAAAGCACAACCAACATTGAAAAGTGACCAAAACATCAGACAGAAAGCATTGGTACTGAGATGTGGTCTGTGGTCCCCACCTGCAAAGCCACTCCATTATTGAGTGTGTCTTGATAATTGCCCATAATTTCCATTTTTTTGTCTATTCCATTTGCACAACAGCATGTGAAATTGATTGTTAATCAGTGTTGTTTAAGTGGACAGTTTGTTTTCACAGAAGTTTGATTTACTTGGAGTTATATTCTGTTGTTTAAGTGTTCCCTTTATTTTTTGAGCAGTATATATATATATATATATACAGTGGGGAAAAAAAGTATTTAGTCAGTCAGCAATAGTGCAAGTTCCACCACTTAAAAAGATGAGAGGCGTCTGTAATTTCCATCATAGGTAGACCTCAACTATGGGAGACAAACTGAGAAAAAAAAATCCAGAAAATTACATTGTCTGTTTTTTTTTCATTTTATTTGCATATTATGGTGGAAAATAAGTATTTGGTCAGAAACAAGCAATCAAGATTTCTGGCTCTCACAGACCTGTAACTTCTTCTTTAAGAGTCTCCTCTTTCCTCCACTCATTACCTGTAATAATGGCACCTGTTTAAACTTGTTATCAGTATAAAAAGACACCTGTGCACACCCTCAAACAGTCTGACTCCAAACTCCACTATGGTGAAGACCAAAGAGCTGTCAAAGGACACCAGAAACAAAATTGTAGCCCTGCACCAGGCTGGGAAGACTGAATCTGCAATTGCCAACCAGCTTGGAGTGAAGAAATCAACTGTGGGAGCAATAATTAGAAAATGGAAGACATACAAGACCACTGATAATCTCCCTCCATCTGGTGCTCCACGCAAAATCCCACCCTGTGGGGTCAGAATGATCACAAGAACGGTGAACAAAAATCCCAGAACCACGCGGGGGGACCTAGTGAATGAACTGCAGAGAGCTGGGACCAATGTAACAAGGCCTACCATAAGTAACACACTACGCCACCATGGACTCAGATCCTGCAGTGCCAGACGTGTCCCACTGCTTAAGCCTGTACATGTCCGGGCCCGTCTGAAGTTTGCTAGAGAGCATTTGGATGATCCAGAGGAGTTTTGGGAGATTGTCCTATGGTCTGATGAAACCAAACTGGAACTGTTTGGTAGAAACACAACTTGTCGTGTTTGGAGGAAAAAGAATACTGAGTTGCATCCATCAAACACCATACCTACTGTAAAGCATGGTGGTGGAAACATCATGCTTTGGGGCTGTTTCACTGCAAAGGGGCCAGGACGACTGATCCGGGTACATGAAAGAATGAATGGGGCCATGTATCGTGAGATTTTGAGTGCAAACCTCCTTCCATCAGCAAGGGCATTGAAGATGAAACGTGGCTGGGTCTTTCAACATGACAATGATCCAAAGCACACCTCCAGGGCAACGAAGGAGTGGCTTCGTAAGAAGCATTTCAAGGTCCTGGAGTGGCCTAGCCAGTCTCCAGATCTCAACCCAATAGAAAACCTTTGGAGGGAGTTGAAAGTCCGTGTTGCCAAGCGAAAAGCCAAAAACATCACTACTCTAGAGGAGATCTGCATGGAGGAATGGGCCAACATACCAACAACAGTGTGTGGCAACCTTGTGAAGACTTACAGAAAACGTTTGACCTCTGTCATTGCCAACAAAGGATATATCACAAAGTATTGAGATGAAATTTTGTTTCTGACCAAATACTTATTTTCCACCATAATATGCAAATAAAATGAAAAAAAAACAGACAATGTGATTTTCTGGATTTTTTTTTCTCAGTTTGTCTCCCATAGTTGAGGTCTACCTATGATGTAAATTACAGACGCCTCTCATCTTTTTAAGTGGTGGAACTTGCACTATTGCTGACTGACTAAATACTTTTTTTCCCCACTGTATATATATACACACACACACACTACCATTCAAAAGTTTAGGGTCACTTAGAAATTTCCAATGAAGCTAACATTAAATGATTCAGAAATACACTCTATACATTGTTAATGTGGTAAATGACTATTCTATCTGCAAACGTCTGGTTTATAATGCAATTTGTTCATAGGTTATAGAGACCCATTTCCAACAACCATCACTCATATTCTTATGGTATTATGTGTTTGCTATCTGTGTAAGAAGGCTAATGAATGGTTAGAATACCCTTGAAAACCCTTGTGCAAGTATGTTAGCACAGCTGAAAACAGTTTGGCTGATTAGAGAAGCTACAAACCTGACCTTCCTTTCAGCTAGTTGAGAATCTGGAGCATTACATTTGTTGGTTCCATTAAACTCTCAAAATGGCCAGAAAAAAGAACTTTCATGTGAAATGCACAGGCTATTCTTGGTCTTAGAAATGAAGGCTATTCCATGCGAGAAACTGAAGATTTCCTACAACGGTGTGCACTACTCCCTTCGGAGAGCACAAACAGGCTCTAACCAGAGTAAAAAGAGAAGTGGGAGGTCCCGATGCACAACTGAGCAACAAGACAAGTACATTGGAGTCTGTAGTTTGAGAAATCAATGCCTCACAGGTCCTCAACTGGCAGCTTCATTAAATAGTACACACAAAATGCCAGTGTTAACATGTGTTAACGTCTACAGTGAAGAGGTGACTCTGGGATGCTGGCCTTCAGGGCAGAGTGGCAAAGAAAAAGCAATATCTCAGACTGGTTAATAAAAGGAAAAGATTAAAATGGGCAAAAGAACACAGACATTGGACAGAGCAAGAGAGGAAGAAAGTGTTATGGACAGAGAATCCAATTTTGAGGTGTTTGGATCACACAGAACATTTATGAAATGCAGAACTGAAAAGATGCTGGAAGAGTGCCTGACGCCATCTGTCAAGCATGGTGGAGGTAATGTGATGGTCTGGGGTTGCTTTGGTGTTGGTAAAGTGGGATATTTGTACAAGGTAAAAGGGATTTTGAATAAGGAAGGCTATCACTCCATTTTGCAACGCCATGCTGTTGTGAATTCCCTTGCTCGGACTTCTGAGCCGGAGCTCCCTCTGGTGGTTACTGGGAGTAGTGGAGCTGGCCAGGTTGATGGAAGTTTGCCACCTGACGATGATAATTGAGAATCTGGGATTACTGGCTGGGAGCATATAAGTGAGCAGGCTTCCCTTGGTGGTTGCTAGTGATTTCCTCCCTGTACATTTGGACTTCTTTTGTCTCCTGCCTGATCTGCATGGTTCAGTTAAGTGATTCTTTTGCTAATCCTGTGCATCTAATCTGGTTGTGTCTTTTTTTTTTGCTTTTTGCTTTGTTGTGAGGGTTCAGCGTACTCCCTGGTGGGGGCAGCGCTGGGCCCTGCTCCATATGTTACAGCTTGTGTCAGTTTGTTCAGTCCCGTTATATTAGTATCTTTTGCTTTGCTTCCAGTTTACACCAGAGTGCTGATCTAGCGGGGGTGAAGTTGTGTGGCCTCAAGTTTTTTGTATATCAGATGTGTTGGATTTTCTAGGGTTTTTGCGTGATTGTAGACAGTATCTTTTCTGTCCTATCTAGACAGCTTGGGCCCCACCACTTGCTCAGTCTATTTTCTGCCTATGTTTGTGTCTCATCTGGTCTCACCGACAATATATGTTTGGGGGCTGTCTATTCCTTTGGAGATCTGCTCCGGGGCAGTTTAGATTTCACTACAATTGAGCGAAACAGGTCGTTCAGATTCAAAAATCGCCGACTTTCGCCAAAGTCGTCGATTGAAACCCGACCCTAGCGTGAGGTCGGCCATGAGGTCGCCGATCAGCGCGCCAAAGTCGCGTTTCAAATTATGCTTTCAGCGCCTTTTCTCACCCAATGGTGGGGGACGCACACTGTGGGCAACGCGATGACATGTGCAGCGGCCAGCACCATCTTAGAGAAGGGCATTGAAGTGATGGGCTGGCTTTGTGTGGCGTCACAGTGGGTATAAAAGGCTGTGAACTCTGACCGCCATCTTACTTCTGCCGATCTTACAATAGGGAGAGGTGCTGCTGCTGATTCTGAACAGGGAGAGCGTTAGGCAGGGAAGAAAAAAACTGCTTCTGCTGATAGCGCTTTTCACTGTACAGTTAGTGTGCAGTGAAAGGGGAGGTTTTTTGTTGTGTGCAGCAGCGCTGGTGGTGATTAGGCTGCCTTTTAAGGCTACCTGCTAGCTGCATTGCTGTGTGCACACTGCTGTTCAAACTGCTTTTTTCAAAGCACTACAAATTTTATTATTTTGTCCTGGTGAGTTACTGAGCATTCATTTTTTCACACACCGTCTAGAGGTGTATGCTCCTCGCACACTACCGTGTACCGGCTGGTATCACGGACAAATAGAAGCTATCTGGGTGTGACTCTGGAAGAAAAAGCAGAGGAGTTTGTCCGTTTTTCCAGACCTACACCTTAGAGTCGTGTCCTTTTTTCAAACAGTTTCGTATATCTGCTGTTTGATTACAGTCAAAACTAGACAGAAACAGCGTGTCAGTCCGTATACAAATACATGGAGCTTGACAATTTTCCATACACACACCATACAGCGGTGTACGCTCCTCACACACTACTGTGTACCGCCTTCTAGCACGGACAAATAGATGCTCCCTGTGTGTGACTCTGGAAAAAAAAAAACCGAGGAGTTTATCCGTTTTTCCAGACCTACACCTTAGAGTCCTGTCCATTTTTCAAACAGTTTCGTACATCTGCTGTTTGATTACGGTCAAAAGTAGATGGGTCGCCCTCCCAGGGCTGTGGGGTACTCGGTACTGGGCTAGTGTCAGGGGGATATGTCACAGCGGGGGCGGTAACCCGGTCCGTGACCCTGGGCGCCCAAATCTATGGTGGTTTTTGATGTAGTTTATGTGAATAGTTCGTGATGTCACCTGTGGTGTTTGGCAAGTAAAATGTTAAGCCAACGCTGCGTGCAGATCTGCTGGGACTGATGGTGTGATGCAGCAAAGATGGTGTAGCTCCACACAGGTGGAGCTGTAGTCCCAGGGCAGTGTAGGTGCAATGGGGTATCCAGATGTAGCGGTGCTGAAGGTGTTAGCGACGAAGGAATGGAGGACACCAGAGCTTGCAGTTTCAAAGCTTTACTCACAGTTCGTGGTACGCACTGGTGCCTGCCTCCGCGCCATGTCCTCCGGGGTAGAGACTCAATCAACCTCCCGGGCAAGTCAGGGCTCTCCTCTCCAACATGTACCTTTCCTGAATGACTCCTCCAATGCGCCTTGTGGTGTGAAGCACTCCAGTACTTAGTTACCCTGGAATACCTCCTGTCTAGATGTTCCTAGAACTCTACTTGTATGACAGACAGCTGTAGCCTGCTCGGGGATGCTCCTGGATCCCGGCTCTCTATCCGTTTTGCTGTTGTGTCCCAAGTCTTGGATGGGAGTAGTGCATTTACAGCCAACTACTCCACCGGTGTCTGCTGCAGAACTATAAGTGTCCATACAACCACGGGGACTGGGCCCCGGCCTTGCGCTGAGAACCTCTAGGCAGGGTTCCTATCCAACCCACTCCTCCTCTCTGTTCTCTTTACTACTTCGTTCTGTACTTGTCTCTCCTTCGTATGGATGCTTAGGTTACAGTTCTACGTATCTCTCCTTCTCCTCGGACCCGTCCTCAGTCTCTCCTGACTGACTGTCCTTCTGTCAGACGGCCCCCTATGGGACTGACCTGTAATTCTAATTCTTCCCAAAATTTTATATGGATCTAAACTCCACCCATCTCCCAGCACATCTCGTGTTACGAAGCAAGGACCCACGAAAGGTGCTCTGCTACCCTCTAAGCATGGAGCTGCAATCTGGTCCTTTGCTGAACTATCCTGTGTGTGGGTGTAGGTGTTGGAGTGTGGAAAGGAGCTCCCAACTTACCAGGATGGTGGGGCACTACACCTTAGGAGAAGGTGCAGTACCTCTGTGGCGACTGAGCCTCAGGGGCGCCACATACCCCCCGTTAAACACAGCACGTCCACGGGCTGCAAAGTAAACAAAGTAGACAGCAAAGAAACATACAAAAATTTTGCAATGCAGAGCAAGCTTTTCTTATACTAAGCTTCCTAGTATAGGAGGTACTCATCTTGAACGTTACCAACAATTCTTATCTATCTAAAATTTTTAATTCTAAGTGCAGTTCTCAATTTCAAAGTGCTATGCTCTGTGACACATTCTTTTCTCATCTTTCTTTTCTCTCTCTCTTCTAGACGCAAGACGCTGACCGCAGATACCTGGTCCGTCACCTGTCCTTTTCAATTCTTTATTCCAATGGCTCATTTCTATACCAGACATTCCTAATTCTTCAATAAAAGCTATCTCTTAATTACTAATATTCTTATAAAACACATTATCAAAAACAGTGCAAAGATTCTTGTAAGTGTTGGACACCGCTCCCAGCCGGGATTTCTTGCAGTGTCCTCTGAGGTAGACATCATCTTCGAAAAGTGTCCATGCAGAACATCATCTTCGCAAAGTGTTGTGAGGTAGCGCTGTCATTCAGGGTTGGGGGGACACTCGCATGGCAGCGAATAATCACGTCCGGCACAGGTTTCCATAAAACAATATCACAGTCCATGAGGTTTATTCATTATCATAAACCAATCACGATATGCAACAGTCTTATAGCAGGGTATCTTCACACTGGAGCTCTGCTCCCCTATAGCCCTCCTAGTCACACAGGCTGTTTCATCTAGTCAACAGGCTATACTGTCTCTCAGTTGTAGTCCCGTCTCCGGGTTACCTTGCATGCTGTTCATTCCCTCTCCCTGGGCACTGTCAGGCACACTTCGCCATTAGTCACAGCATCCAGACATGTTGTCAAGCAGGAAGCCACACGAGACCTTCCAAACGGACCAATCGGGTCTCTGCATTCACCACATGTGACCAGACCTCAGGTACCTTATATGGTCCATAACCACACCCACAGGTGATCACATGGCTATGACCTCACCCAAGATCCTATTGCACACAGCCACACACAGGCTTCCCTGACACATTGTAACAGAACGTACTACTCAGCAGTACCTCTGCTGATCATTATGATCTTTCAGTATCCTACACCTATCAGGGCAATGGAAATGCTTATACGGCTGTCCTGGGACACCCACACAGCGCCCCCTAGCGGACACAGCGGTCACTGCACCACAGTGTCCATTTATGTAAAACCAAGAAAGGGCACCTAAAGAGGTGCAAACTATTTACAAGAAAGTTTTGGACCATACAGCGTTCATGATCTCCTCAGTTCCAATCAGAAAACAACGCTGCCAATAAGATCAGGCAACAAAAAGTGCTACCAGCAAAAAAATAGAACATGATGAACAAAAAGGCACAACTGGTGCAAACAAACCCTCCTGGGTAAGGGGACTTTTTGTGAATTTTCTAGTTGTGGTCCCCTCCTGGGGTTCTGGAAGCTGAACTGGAACTGCTACCAGCTGAAAGGTATTCATTGGCAATCTTCAGGTATTGTTCCTCCCATGGTGTCAAATTGGAGAACTTTGATGTAGGCTTCTGGGCTGGTGCTGATGTAGGGGCAGCTGGGTTCTCCTGCCTGCAGGTTTGGATGAGATCCTCCGGGGCTCGCCTAATATTCATGGCATACCAGCCTCTCAGTCCCTCATGCCTGGTGAAGGTCACGTGATATCCCGGGCTCAGGTTCCTTGCTGGGTACCACTTCCTCAAGTGTGACTCCACATCCCACCTTTTGAAAAATAGATTGGAGATTCGGCTAGGGTCATGTATGAAGCCGAACCCCCTCTCATGGTTTATATTTAGGACATGGCCCCAACTTGTTGCACCATAATGACCGGCTCTGACCCGTTCCTTCCGGTCCAAATCTGGGCTTAGTACTGTTTGCCGGCGCTGCTCCCTCTCCCGGTGTTCAGCTGCCAGTTGCCGTAAGGTAGCCCGACAACGGGCCTCAGTCTCCTCTTCCTCCTCCCACGACCTGTTCTCATCCACTGGGGCCCGCGGTACCACCGTTAGGGGTTCAGATGATTCCCCCCCTCGGACTAGCATCCCGGTCCCAGACGAGGTCCAACGCGACGTGTCCCTCCGCCACTACGGGCGCACACCCCAGGACCTTCCCAAGTGCAGGGGCTGCA
This sequence comes from Dendrobates tinctorius, assembly GCF_039654945.1. Lineage (NCBI taxonomy): Eukaryota > Metazoa > Chordata > Amphibia > Anura > Dendrobatidae > Dendrobates > Dendrobates tinctorius. The sequence goes on from NW_027361683.1 coordinate 38,219,787, forward strand.
GTCATACCTGGGACCTCCTGGCGGTGATCCGGCTCCGGTACAGGCCCGAGGCGGTGGGGCGTTGCGGGGACATCCACCGGAATGGCGGGTCCGGGTGCTGGTGGTGGTGGAGCAGATAGCGGCTCCCGATCCGCATGGGCTTGAATAGGGACCTGCGCGTCCGCAACAGGTCCGGGTGGGAGCACAGTCTCAGCTCCCGGGGTCTCCGATGGCTTTTCCGGGCAAGCGACACTCAGCTGCATGGACAGCGTGGAGGTGTAAACCAAAGCTGCCTGAGGACAGTCCGGTGCAGCAATAGCAGGTACCGGTGGAACGGGTACCGCAGGTGTAGGCCCCTCTTGGGCTTGCTGCCGGTTCAGTCTCTCCAAGGCCTCCCGCCTCAGCCGTAACCGGATGGTCAGCTCGGCTATCTCTTCTGCCAGCTGCTGGCAGATCATCTCGGAAGTCGGGTTGGAGCCTTCAGCCATGGCGCCAGGGAGATTTGCTTCCCCGCGCTCTCCAGGCCTCCTTCCCTCTCTCTCCAAAATGGAGTTTTGGCGTTCTCCTTCCTGCCTCGGCCCCTTTCCCACCACTGGCTTCTCCTGCCCCTCCTTCCGGGGGCGGCGTCTTCTTCCAGCGCCTCCATACCAAGCCAGTATACGAACCTCTCGGGGGGTGGGCCATGTAGCTGTCACATAGTAATTCAGGCAGGGGAGGCCCAAAACTCTTCACAGTCTTTTCCTAGGACCTCCCATCTTTTCACGCCCTTCTTCTCCGCGTCAGCGGCCATTTCTAATGTCCATTTTACAGTCTATCAAATCAGGTCTTCTGCACATTTTCAAAAGCATAAAATCCAATAAATCTCAGGCGCACAGAACCCGATGGTATCGGGTCTCGTCATCCTGTTCGTGACACCAAGTTGGGTCGACCTCACAGGGCTGTGAGGTACTCGGTACCGGGCCGGTGTCAGGGGGATATGTCACAGCGGTGGCGGTGACCCGGTCCGTGGCCCTGGGCGCCCAAATCAATGGTGGTTTTTAATGTAGCTTATGTGAATAGTTCGTGACACCACCTGTGGTGTTTGGCAAGTAAAATGTTAAGCCAACGCTGTGTGCAGATCCACTGGGACTGATGGTGTGATGCAGTAAAGATGGTGTAGCTCCCCAAAGGTGGAGCTGTTGTCCCAGGGCAGTGTAGGTGCAATGGATCTGGAGAAGTGCAGAATGGTGTGGATGCTGGTATCCAGATGTAGCGGTGCTGAAGGTGTTAGCGACGAAGGAATGGAGGACACCAGAGCTTGCAGTTTCAAAGGTTAACTCACAGTTCGTGGTACACACTGGTGCCTGTCTCTGTGCCGTGTCCTCTGGGGTAGAGACTCAATCAACCTCCCGGGCAAGTCAGGGCTCTCCTCTCCAACACTCCGCCAACATGTACCTTTCCTGAACGACTCCTCCAATGCGCCTTGTGGTGTGAAGCACTCCAGTACTTAGTTACCCTGGAATACCTCCTGTCTAGATGTTCCTAGAACTCTACTTGTATGACAGACAGCTGTAGCCTGCTCGGGGATGCTCCTGGATCCCGGCTCTCTATCCGTGTTGCTGTTGTGTCCCAAGTCTTGGATGGGAGTAGTGCATTTACAGCCAACTACTCCACCGGTGTCTGCTGCAGAACCATAAGTGTCCATACAACCTCGGGGACCGGGCCCCGGCCTTGCGCTGAGAACCTCTAGGCAGGGTTCCTATCCAACCCACTCCTCCTCTCTGTTCTCTTTACTCCTTCATTCCGTACTTGTCTCTCCTTCGTATGGATGCTTAGGATACAGTTCTACGTCTCTCTCCTTCTCCTCGGACCCGTCCTCAGACTCTCCTAACTGACTGTTCTTCTGTCAGACGGCCCCCTATGGGACTGACCTGTAATTCTAATTCTTCCCAACCTTTTATATGGATCTAAACTCCACCCAACTCCCAGCACATCTCGTGTTACAAAGCAAGGACCCACGAAAGGTGCTCTGCTACCCTCTAAGCATGGAGCTGCAATCTGGTCCTTTGCTGAACTATCCTGTGTGCTGGTGTAGGTGTTGGAGTGTGGAAAGGAGCTCCCAACTTACCAGGATGGTGGGGCACTACACCTTAGGAGAAGGTGCAGTACCTCTGTGGCGACTGAGCCTCGGGGGCGCCACATAGATAGAGACAGCGTGTGTCAGTCCGTATACAAATACACGGAGCTTGACAATTTTCCATACACACACCGTACAGTGGTGTACGCTCCTCACACACTACCATGTACCGCCTTCTAGCACGGATAAATAGAAGCTACATGTGTGAGACTCTGGAAGAAAAAGCACAGGATTTTTTCCATTTTTCCAGACCTACACCTTAGAGTCCTGTCCATTTTTCAAACAGTTTCGTATATCTGCTGTTTGATTACGGTCAAAATTAGACAGAGACAGCGTGTGTCAGTCCGTATACAAATACACGGAGCTTGACAATTTTACATACACACATCGTATAGAGCTCTCCGATTCTCCAACAGTATTGTATATCTACCGTTCGCATTACAGTCACTTTTATACCTAGTCAGCGTGTGTGTGTGACACTCCGTAAATACCTATATGGAGATTGTTAGCTGCACAAAAATCGTATACAGCTGTACACTTCTGATACAGTTCCATATATCTGCTTGTTGGATTATGGTCCAATACATATGGTGAGAGCGTCTGTGACTAACATAATATATGCGTTGATTTAATTTGTTTAATACACCTTACACAGCTGGACGCTCCTCATACAGTACCATATCTCTGCTGGTATTTTTGGTACATTTTCCCAAACATGAGGAAGTATGGTGGAAGAGGCCGCGGATGTGGGCAGGGGGGTGCAGCTGGTACTGATTGTGGTGGTGCATCGGCTGGTTCTGGCAAAAGCACAATAGCAGCTAAGGCAGGAGGTGTTGAGCCTGTGTCATCCTCTGGCCCAAGAAGGCCTGTAAGGTTGCCTTTTCTTGGAGTTGGAAAACCGCATTTAAAGCCAGAGCATCAGGAACAGGTTTTGGCGTACATTGCCGAAACAGCCACCAGCTCTATTGCCTCCTCTTCTGAGCGGTCGAAAGCTGCAAGCACGGAGTCGTCAGTGCATGGTTCTGGTCATAAAAACCTCTTTCCTTGTGTCCTTCACCCCCACCAAAAGTTAAGGATGCGGCAGCCCCCACTTCAGATTACTCTATGGAGCTCTTTTCACATACCATGCCTGTGTTATCCAGTCAAATCATGAATTCCACAGTCCAAGATGAATCTTACACAGAGTGCACTGATGCACAGCCACTGCTAGATGATTCTGCTGGTACATTGACCCACAGCACTACATTGCCCTTGCAGTCTATTGAGCCATAATCTGACCCTGATGAAACCCAGGTGCCCCTTCCCGCATGCTATACCACCTTACACGGTGACACAGGGGAAGATAAGAGGAAGGTGCAGATTACTTTGAAGAGGAGGTGATGGATGACCCAGTTCTGGACCTGGATTGGCATCCATTGGGGGAGGAAAGTGGCGCTGGCAATAGTTCAGATAAGGAGAAGGATCCGCAGCAGGCATTGACATCGCAGCAGCGGTTATCTAGCAGGCCCGTAGCTGTCCTAAAACGTGGAACAAAAACTAAAAGAGTTGCAGGACAGCTTGACCAGACGGTCAACTTAGCACAGTGTGCAAGGCCATAAAATGTTTACCATAGTAGGAAGAGTGCAGTGTGGCACTTCTTTGTCCAAAATCCTACTGATGAGGCAAAGGTTACCTGTAAGAAGTGCGGAAGGACCTTTAGCCGAGGTAAACAACTCAGAAATTTGAATAACAGTTGCATGCTTAGACATTTAATCAACATGCACTTGCAAGCGTGGACGGACAACAAAACCTCAGGTAGCACTTGTGCACCTGCTCCGACTGAAGGTAGCCAACAACGCTCCATCGCTACCCCCACTGTAAGACCACCGCCACCATTAAGCACACCACCAGCACTAAATGTGGAGGTGTCGTCGCAAGGCCAAAGGACTCAGGGAATCACAATGGTTTTGCAACACAACACTGAATCTAGGCCACCAATACCATCACCAACCCCCTCTCACTGCATCCGGTCCACCGCTACTTCCCCCATATGCAGCTCTCCAGTCCAGCTCACCCTACCAGACACTCTGAGTAGGACAAGAAAGTACTCATCCTCTCATCTGCGTACACTGTGTTTGAACGCCTACATTGCCAAACTAATCTCATTAGAGGTTATGCCCTACCGTTTAGTTGAAAGCGAAGCTTTCCGCGACCTCATGGCCTACGCTGTCCCACGCTATGACCTACCCAGTCGGCACTTCTTTTCTCGAAAAGCCATCCCTGCCCTCCACTGGCATGTGAAAGACCGCATTGTCCATGCACTAAAACAGTCAGTGAGTGGAAAGGTGCACCTCACAACAGATGCATGGACCAGTTGGCATGGCCAGGGCCGTTACGTGTCCATCACTGCGCACTGGGTTAATGTGGTGGATGCAGGCTCCACTGGGGACAGCAGCGGTGGAACAGTGCTGCCTAGCCCATGGTATAGGAAACAGTTGGCTGTAGGCTTTCGCTCCTCCTTCTCCTCGTCTATCAGCGAAAGCTCGTCCACAGAGCGCATTCGCACGAGCACTCCATCCGCAGCTGGCAGTGTTGCACACGAGGTGTCCCACTATCGAACAGCTAGTGGTAAGCATCAGCAGGCTGTGTTAAAGATGATGTCTTTGGGCGACAACAGACACACCGCGGAGGTACTGGCCGACTACTTGCAGCGACAAACTGAGTCATGGCTGGGCAGTCTACATCTTGAGGCAGGCAAGGTAGTCAGTGATAACGGCCATAATTTTGTGGCAGCCATAGCCCATGCAAAACTCTGACACATACCTTGCCTGGCTCACACTTTGAACCTGGTGGTGCAGTGCTTCCTTAATAACTATCCGGAGTTAACATCCCTGCTCCATAAGGTGTGAAGACTGTGCTCGCACATCCGTTGCTCGGCCATACACTCCAGTCTTATGCAGAAGCTGCAGCGATTGCTCCACCTCCCCAAGCACCGCCTAATCATAGGCATTGCAACAAGGTGGAACTCCACCCTGCACATGGTTGAGAGGCTGTGCGAACAGAGGCAGGCTGTAATGCATTTGTGGGAGGATACACGGGCAGGCAGTTTGAGGGAAGACATGGAATTGTCGGGTGTGCAGTGGTCAAAGCTGAAAGACCTCTGTAAAGTCTTTCAGTGTTTTGAGGAATGCACATGGCTAGTAAGCGCAGACGACGCCATCATAAGCATGAGCATCCCACTTATGTATCTGCTCATGCAAAGTTTGACCCACCTTAAGGATCAGGTGTCTGCAGCGGAGGAGGAGGAGGAGGGAAGCCTTGATGACAGTCAGCCATTGTCTTGTCAGGGAACTGTCCTGGACGAGGTAGAGGAAGAAGAGGAAGAGGAGGAGGATGAGGGGGATGATTATTTTGGGCAGGAGGATGTTTCTCAGGGGGCAAGAGAAAATGTTGGCATTCCAAAGTCAGGTACAGTGTTTGTGCGTGACTGTAGGGATGTGGATTTGCCAGAAATTGCTCCTCCACCCACCACAGGCAGTGCATCATTGACACCTGGAACATTGGCCCACATGTGCGATTATGCCTTGTGGATCCTAAAAAGGGACCCCTGCATTGCCAAAAAGATGAGGGATGACAACTACTGGCTGGCCAGCATCCTCAATCCATGCTACAAAGGCAAATTACACAACATCATGCCACAGGAGAACCTAGAGATAATATTGGCAAACAAACAAGCAACTCTGGTAAACCGCTTGTTTGAGGCTTTCCCAGCACACAGCAGCAGTGCTGGTTCTCCCACGAGCCGTAGTGGGCACAATGGAAGAGGTGTTCGTGGTGCACACAGCAGAAGTGGCGTTGGAGACAGGGGTTTAATGGCCATGTTGTGGAATGATTTCTCAAGTACCCCTCACACGACTGCTAATACTGCATCGATTAAAAGTGACATGAGGCAGCAGTTGTCAACTATGGTTACAAACTACTTTTCCTCCCATATCGATGTTCTCCCTCACAGGTCATTCCCCTTTGACTATTGGGCCTCTAAACTGGACACCTGGCCTGCATTGGCACAATATGCCTTACAGGAGCTCGCTTGCCCTGCTGCTAGTGTGGTATCTGAAAGAGTCTTCAGTGCTGCTAGATCAATCCTGACAGAAAAAAGGACCCGTCTGTTTACCCAAAATGTTGATGATCTAACCTTCATTAAAATGAACCATGCATGGGTTTCAAAGGATTTTGTCCCACCTTCCCCTGATGACACATACCGTATTTTTCAGACCATAAGACGCACTTTTTTCCCCAAAAATTTTGGGGGAAAGTGGGGGGTGCGTCTTATGGTCGCAATGTTCCTACCTCCGAGGCTGGTGCAGGTGCCGCGGGGCTCTGTAGTGCGGTGGTGGCAGCGGGCTGTGCTCCGGTGCAGGGGTAGCGGCTCTCTGTGCTCCGGTGCAGGGGCGGCGGCTCCGCCGGCATTTCCTCCAAGCCCGGAGGCCCCCGCACATCCCTTGCTAGCCGCCGCCATGATGCGGTGGCCTCTGGGAGCATGGACACCGGAAAGATGGCCGCCGGTCCGGGGACGGCGCACGCGCAGGTTCAGATCTCGTCCCGAGATCTCAGGGGGCGAGATCTCATTGCCGAGATTTGAATCTCGTCCCCCGAGATCTCAGGACGAGATCTGAACCTGCTCATGCGCCGTCCCCGGACCGTCGGCCATCTTTCCGGCGTCCATGCTCTCGGAGGCCACCGCAACATGGCGGCAGCCAGCAAGGGATGTGCGGGGGCCTCCGGGCTTGGAGGAAATGCCGGCGGAGCCGCCGCCCCTGCACCGGAGCACAGAGAGCCACCACCCTCACCCCACAGAGCCCACCTGCCCCAGCCCAGCTGCCCCAGCACAGCCCTGCTGCCCCAGCACAGCCCACCTGCCCCAGCACAGCTCAGCTGCCCCAGCCCCAGCACAGCTGCCACAGCCCAGCTGCCCCAGCACAGCCCTGCTGCCCCAGCCCAGCTGCCCCAGCACAGCACAGCTGCCCCAGCACAGCCCACCTGCCCCAGCACAGCTGCCCCAGCACAGTCCATCTGCCCCAGCCCCAGCACAGCTGCCCCAGCACAGCCGAGTTGCCCCAGCACAGCTGCCCCAGCCCCAGCACAGCCCACTTGCCCCGGCACAGCACAGCTGCCCCTGCCCCAGCACAGCCCAGCTGCCCCAGCACAACCAACCTGCCCCAGCAGAGCCGCCACCGCACGAGCCTGGACCACTGAATGACCCCTGTGACCACTCCTCCACCTGTGCCGGATCCCTTCCCAGGTAAGCTGATTTCGGACTGTAAGACGGACCCCCATTTGACACATTATTATTTTTTTCCCTATTTTCATTCTGAAAATTGGGGTGCGTCTTATGGTCCGAAAAATACGGTAGGTTACCAGAAAAGTGCCTCGGTTTTTTCCTCCTCTTCCTCGGACTTGCCCAATTACGCCCTTTGCAGCAGCTGAATGTCCAGCCAACACATCAACATATGCCAATTTTTAAACCTCCCTAACTGGGCTGCCCACCCCTCCTCCAACGGCTGGGGTCAAGACCTAGTGCACCCGGGCAAGTGCCGTTGCTCTGAACAGGTGGATGGGCCCACTGATGGCTGACGGCAATGGCACAGGGCCCCTCATAGTACAATACAGTGTCTCAGACGATGGGAGGGCCCACTCGCCGTCACACACCAGCGTACTATGAGGGGCACTGTGCCAGTACTGTCGACCACGATTGTGCCCCCCTGCTTGGTCATGGCCACAGCACCTGCAAGTTGCAATACTTACCTCTGCATGCTCCACCGCTGTGTAGTCTGGGCAGTTAAATCCTTCAGAGGGACCACCACTAGAAATTTGGTGTATTGATCGATGATGGTTAAGATGTAGCTATGGCCTGTCCTGTTGCCTTCTACCTACAGATGATCAATGGCTACCATTTGAAATGGACGTCAACTTACAAGCGGATGCAGTGGTGGTTTATGATCACCTTTCACCGTTGTGATAGTCACAGACGTGTGACATTCCTGCCACCATTTTTCAATGTCTCCTCTCATGCCAATCCAATAGAATCGCCTACGGCCTGTGGCTTCTGTCTTTTGCACTCCAAAATGACCAGACACATCATGATAGGCAGTGAGGACCATGGGTACATCTCTCCCTGTGATCACAATTTGATGGAGACGAGTAACGGTGATGTGATCCACGCTACTGCGATAAAGCAATCCTTTCTTCACAAAGAACCTTTTTCGCTTTCTCCACAGACACAGTAATTGAGGGTCTGCATCGCCTCTGCAACATCTACCGGGAGGTTTCCCCGCGATGAGTAATTCCAAAATTTCTGCTAACACTCGACTTTGCGTCAATACTTGTATCCAATACTTGTTTCCAGTAGCGGAGATTCTGGACTGGCTTACTGAGATTGAAATATATACAAAGATTTAAAAGTACCACAACACTGTATACTGGTGTACGCTATGAATACCTTTCCCTTTTTCTACTTTTTTAATTCTGGTGTAATACATAGTGAGCCTGTGAGTGTCTGTGTCTGACTCTGGAAGTATAGACGGAAATTTAACCCTAGACTGGACACACCTGGTATGTGCTGATATAGTACCTTGTTTCAAAAATTTGTATTAAGGTATCATCTGTAGGATAACCAACTGCGGTGGGACCCTCTTCTTGCCGCAGACAAAAACGAGACTGAGACAGAGTTTGTATTGAACAGGTCCGTTTTTAGTGCCCATCCTTCTGTCGACAACCGCAATTCACCACAGCCGTTTCACATTTCTCTGTACACAGGCCCCGATACCTTCACTTCCTTTGTAACTATAATCGTGGCGTCCTCTGTGGCTCTTCCACTGTGGCTGGCCTAGGCCCAACCACCACAGCGCTGCACCAGTCTGAGCACACCGTCCATATGATAGCCCCAGGCCATCTTCGTCTGCGGCTACCATCCTCTGGGCCCCCCCCCCGTGACCGCCTCAACTGTCAGTCCTCTCTGGAGCCTTTCCACTGTCTCTATTTCCTCAACAGAACTTCCCCTTTACTGTGCTCTCTTCGCTGACTGACTCTTCCAGAACCTTCCCTCAGCCTTTTATACTTCCAGTTCTGGTAACTCCGCCCACTATCACCTAACAGTTTCTCTGACCAATGGCAGTTATTCAGTCCCACTCCTACACTCTCCACTGCCCTCCAATGGGCAAGCTAAAACACTGCACCCTTTCTCTTTATCTTAGCGGTTTCACACCTACACTGCGCTACACCACTGCTTCTCACTACAGGCTGCTTTGTCTGTCAGTCCACCTTCCCTACATCATCCATAGTGAGTGAGCGTGTGTTGGTTACGCCTTCTATATATGCAGTGAATCGGAGAAACAAATTTTTACACTATACTCGATACACCTTGTATCTTGTTATACAGTACCTTTGTTCGACATTTAGCATTACGGTCAAATCCATACTGTGTAAGCGTCTGAGAGTGACTACGGGACTATTTATAAGGAGATTTCAATTGTACCCTAAAAAATTGCTATCTTGTTATCCAGGACCTTTTTTACAACATTTTTATTATGGTCAAAACCAAACTGAGTGAGCATCTGAGGGTGAATACGGAAATATATACCAATATTTTCAATTTGGCCAACACTGTATACAGCAGAACGCTTCTGATACAGTAACCTTTTTAGCTATTTAGATTCTGGTGTAATCCATAATGAGCCTGTAAACGTCTGTCTGTTACTCCGGCAATATACTGTATTTGGAACTTTAAGATTACCCCAACACTGTATACAGCTGTACGCTTGTGTTACATAACCCATTTACAGCTTTTCATATTCTTGTGTAATCCATACTGGGCTTGAGAGCGTTTGTGTCTGCCTCCTGAAATGTATACGGAGAATCAGAATGTTTACACTATACTATATATACCTTGTATCTGGTGATACTGTACCCTTTTTCAACTTGTTATTTTATTGGGTAATCCATACTGAGCCTGTGAGCGTCTGTGTATGCCTCATGAAATATATACGGAGATTTACTGTTATCCATAGACTGTATAGAGCTGTACGCTTCTGATACAGTACCATATATCTGCTGGTATTTTGGGTCCATTTTCCAAAACACAAGGAAGTATGGTGGAAGAGGACACAGATGTGGACGTGGAGGGCCACCTGGTACTGATGGTGGTGGTGCAACTGCTGGTAGTGCCAAAAAAATAATAGCAGCTAAGACAGGAGGTGTTGAGCCAGCATCATGGCATAGCTCTGGAAGGCCTGGAAGGCTCCCTTTTCTGGGAGTAGGTAGACTGCTTTTAAAGCCATAGTATCAGGAACTGTTTGTGGCTTACATTGCTGAAACAGCCTCTAGCTCTATCGCCTCCTCTTCTGAAGTTTAAAAAAATGCAAGCACTGAGTCATCAGTGCAGGCTTCTGGTCAGGAGCAACCCCTTTCCTTGTGTCCTTCACCCACACCAAAAGTGAAGGATGTGGAAGCACACACCTCAGATTACTCCATGGAGCTCTTTCACATACCATGCCTGGTTTAATTAAAAATAGGGCCCATCATGTACTGAAGCAATGGAAATGGGGCAGATCAGACACTGGAGCAGTATGTAAGGGGCCCGTTATACACTGGAGCATTACAAATGGGGCCCATTATATATGGAGCATTATTAGGGCCCATGATACACTGGAGCATCATCCATGAGGCCCACTGTCACGTCGCCGTCAGACTTAGGACCTGCTGTCCCGGCCTCGGCCACTAGGAGGCGCCGGACTGTCATGTCGCCGTCAGACTCGGGGCCTGTTGTCCCGGCCTCGGCCACTAGGAGGCGCCAGACTGTCATGTCGCCGTCAGACTCAGGGCCTGTTGTCCCGGCCTCGGCCACTAGGAGGCACCGGACTGTCATGTCGCCATCAGACCCGGGGCCTGTTGTCCCGGCCTCGGCCACTAGGAGGCACCGGACTGTCATGTCGCCGTCAGACTCGGGGCTTGTTGTCCCGGCCTCGGCCACTAGGGGGCGCCGGACTGTCATGTCGCTGTCAGACTCGGGGCCTGTTGTCCCGGCCTCGGCCACTAGGAGGCGCCGGACCGTCAGTCTCGGGGCCTGCTGTTCCTGCCTCAGCCACTGGGAGGCGCCGTGGTTCGGCCCCGAGTGATGGCGGCGACAGAGAAGAGGCTCCTGCGCAGGCATCTGATAGACTCAGGCTCCGCTCCTCAGTCGGTCGTGAAGGGGTTGGTGCATCATCATCTGGCCTGGTCCTGGGGGCGGTCCTGATGACATCAGCAGTCCGGGAGCCTGTGAGGGATGACCTGATCCCTCAAATACTTTGGGACGGGTCTTGCAAGCCGCTGGATATAGTCTTGGTTTCCCCTGTGTGCTAGTTATTTGTGATCTTTGATTCTGACCTTTGCCTGGATTTCTGACTCTGCTACTGCCTAATGATTCTGTACCTCTGCTGTCCTCCTGGTTTATGACTCTGACTTTGGCCTGAATTTGACTCTGCTATTGCCTGCTGTTTTTGTACTTTTGCTGCCTGCCTGGTTAAGACTTGGATTCCTGACTTTGCTTTTGGTCCCGTTCTTAACCCCTCTCTGGCGACCGTCCTGCTCTGGCCTGCTGCTCATATTCAGACAGCGCCTCCTGGGCTCTGCTGTAAATCCAGATCCCTGTATAGGGGTAAAGGGTATCGGGGTTGCTCGGGGTGCTGTCTTACTGCAGCCAAGACTTGCAGGTGTACGTCACATTATATCTGGCCACAAATTAACTGCTTCTCGTGTGTGTGTGTGTGTGTGTGTGTGTATATATACAAAAGCAGTCTCCTTGAACTTTTTTTTTCTTTCCCTTCCTTCTCCTGACTGAGCTGATTTTTGGCCTGAACACCTGTTGCAGTGCACAGCCTGGAAGATCACTCTCATTTTCCTGCACAAGCATGCTGGAGGCTTCAGGGAGAGAGCTGAACGTCAGCGATCCATTCTCTTGGGACATCGGCCTCTGGGCAGCTCTGGCTATGGTTGCCCAGGGGCTCAGGTACTGCCCGCAGATGTGGCTAAATTTTTATTACCTATTTCCCTTTCATTTGGTCAGAAATCTCAGTGTTTAAAAGTGTATGTGGATTGTGGATCTGGAGGGAATTTTATGGCTTCTTTGGCTGCTAAAAAATTCTGTGTACCGCTATTAAGGCTTAATGTCCCTATTAAAACCATGGCTATCAATGGCACATCCATTGTTCAGGAGGGGGTTAAATTTGTTACTGACAAAATTGCTATGTCTGTGGGAGCGTTGCATACTGAGCTTATGTCATTTTTTGTGATGGATAATTTATCTGCTGCAGTCATTTTGGGAATGCCATGGCTACGCCTGCACAATCCAGTCATCGACTGGCACCTGGATGATTTTATACGCTGGAGTTCGCACTGTCAGGATAATTGCATATCATTAGCAGTAAACCAAGTTAAAGTTAAAAAACCCCTCATACCGTTTGCTTTCAGAGACTATGAAGATGTCTTTTCTATTGTAGAATCTGAGAAATTGCCCCCACACAGAGTGATTGCCCTATAGATCTGATTCCGGATGCCCGTCTCCCAAAAGGGAGAATATTTAAGCTCTCTGGTCCAAAGCGTCAGGCTATGAATGAGTATATAGCAGATAGCTTAAAGGGTTTATTAGACCATCCATTTCACCAGTTGGAGCCGGGTTCTTCTTTGTAGAAAAGAAAGATGGAGGTCTCAGACCCTGCATTGATAACCGGGAATTAAACGCAATCACTATAAAGAACCAGTATCCGCTTCCACTCATCCCTGATCTTTTTAATCAGCTAACGGGAGCCCGTTGGTTTACTAAACTTGACCTCCGGGGGGCATATAATCTGGGCCGCATAAGAGACGGTGATGAGTGGAAAACGGCGTTTAATACACCTCTTGGCCATTGAGTACCTTGTAATGCCGTTCGGACTCAGTAACGCACCTGCCGTGTTCCAGCACTTTGTAAATGATATTTTCAGAGACATATGTGGGGTGTATGTCGTCGTGTACTTAGATGACATTTTGATTTACTCTGCTGACCCTGTGACACACGCTCAACACGTCTGTTCTGTACTGCAGAGATTGCAAGAACACTCCTTGCTTGCTAAACTGGAGAAATGTGTGGTTTTTTTTTTTGTTAATCACCTTTCGCCCTGGTACTAAAAATTTGAGGGCCGATGCCCTCTCTCGCAGCTTTTGCCCCTCACAAGCCGAGGACAGTGAGCCAGTTCCGATTTTGGCCAATGGGATCGTTGTCAGCAGTGTCTTTGGACCTTCTGGAGGAGATCCGTAGCTCCCCAGAACAAGCTCCTGACACTACGCCCCCCAAAAAATTGTTCGTCCCGGTTACGTTTCGCCTACAAGTTCTTAAAGAATCGCATGACTCTGTTCTGGCAGGCCATCCGGGTCTCAATAATACCACCAGACTGGTAACTAGGAACTTTTGGTGGCCGACCGGTGGTTAAAGACTGTGCCCGCGCCAAGTCCCCCCATAATCGCCCTGCCGGCTGGCTCCAGTCCTTGCCCACCCCTGAGAGTCCATGGACCCACATCTCCATGGACTTCATTACGGACCTGCCGCCCTCAGATGGGAAAACGTGTATCTGGGTGGTGGTGGACAGGTTTAGCAAACAGTGTCACTTTGTCCCCCTGTCTGGGCTACCTAACTCAGAAACCTTGAGTAAACTCTTCATTGTGCATGTAGTACGCCTTCACGGTGCTCCGGTAAATATTGTGTCCGACAGAGGTACCCAGTTCATCTCAAAATTCTGGAGAGCGTTCTGCAAACGCATTGGGATTGAGCTGTCCTTCTCCTCTGCCTACCACCCCAAGACCAATGGTCAAACCGAACGTACCAACCAGGCACTGGAGCAATACCTCCGCTGTTATGTGTCAGAACATCAGTCTGATTGGGTGGAACACCTGCCACTAGCTGAGTTTGCCCTAAATAATCGATACCAGGACTCCATTAAGACTACCCCCTTTTTTCTGCAACCATGGTCTGCATCCGCGGTTTGGTTCATTCTCGGCCAGGATGTCGGACCTCCCTGGGGTAGAGGAAAATATACATCGCTTAAAAACTATTTGGTCTGAGGTAAACTCGAACTTGAAAGGGGCACAGGTGAGACAGGCTTCGGCTGCGAACAGACGGCGATCTAAGGGGCCGCACCTGGGAGTTGGAGACAAGGTTTGGCTCTCTACCAAAAATATCAAGCTTAAAGTGCCGTCTGCCAAACTGCATCCCAGATTTATTGGCCCATATGAAATTATAGAGGTAGTTAACCTGGTAGCCTTCTGTTTAAAACTTCCTCAGTCTTTTAAGTTGCCCAATGTGTTCCAAAAGTCTCTCCTCAAGCTGTATCGCTCCCCAATTCACCCTGTCCAGTCCCCTCCTCCTGTTTCGGTCGGGGGGACCTTGGAGTATGAAGTCCAGGGTATCCTTGACTCCCGCTTTGTGAGAGACTCCATACAGTATCTTCTACACTGGAGGGGCTACGGCCCGGAGGAGAGGTCCTGGGTCCCCGCAAGGAACATCCATGCCAAGGCATTAATTAGGATATTTCATCTCCTTCATCCTGACAAACCGGGTTTTGAGGGTCCTGAGGCCCCTCTTAGAGGGGGGTACTGTCATGTCGCCGTCAGTCTCGGGGCCTGTTGTCCCGGCCTCGGCCACTAGGAGGCGCCGGACCGTCACATCGCTGTCAGTCTCGGGTCTGCTGTTCCTGCCTCGGCCACTGGGAGGCGCTGTGGTTCGGCCCCGAGTGATGGCGGCGACAGAGAAGGGGCTTCTGCACAGGCATCTGATGGACGCAGGCTCCGCTCCTCAGTCGGTCGTGGAGGGGTTGGTGCATAGTCGTCTGGCCTGGTCCTGGGGGCGGTCCTGATGACATCAGCAGTCCTGGAGCCTGTGAGGGATGACCTGATCCCTCAAATACTTTGGGACTGATCTTGCAAGCCGCCGGATATAGTCTTGGTTTCCCCTGTGTTAGTTGATATTTGCTATCTTTGATTCTGACCTTTGCCTGGATTTCTGACTCTGCTACTGCCTAACGATTCTGTACCTCTGCCGTCCTCCTGGTTTATGACTCTGACTTTGGCCTGAATTTGACTCTGCTATTGCCTGCCGTTTTTGTACCTTTGCTGCCTGCCTGGTTAAGACTCTGATTCCTGACTTCGCTTTTGGTCCCGTTCTTAACCCCTCTCTGGCGACCGTCCTGCTCTGGCCCGCTGCTCATATTCAGATAGCGCCTTCTGGGCTCTGCTGTAAATCCAGATCCCTGTATAGGGGTAAAGGGTATCGGGGTTGCTCAGGGTGCTGTCTTACTGCAGCCCAGACTTGCAGGTGGACGTCACACCCATCATGCACTGGAGCATTGTAAATGGGGAAGATCAGACACTGGAGCAGCATCTAAGGGGCCCATTATACACTGGAGCATTACAAATGGAGCCCATTATATATGGAACATTATGTGACATTATTTGGTATGGAGAAAAATATGGGGCTCATTATTCTGTATGGCACACAATGTGGTGGCCATAACACTATATGGAGTAATATACTGTCCTGTTTTTGAGCTATTGTACAATTTAAAATAGATCAGTCATGTAAGCAGTGAAGTATTTGTCATTGTACTATACCTATATTTCTGTGACGTATCGGAGCATCATGAGTTGTGGTATGTGTTAAAGGGACGCACTGACACTCTTTGGCCCAGGGCACATGAAAACCTGGAGCCAGCCCAACCCCCCCAACAACTTTAGCCAAATAACCCCCAGTTTTCAATGCGTAACTATTATTAGGAAGTAAATTAAGGTTGACAAGCTTTAGTTATAAGAACTGATGTTTTTGGCATTGAAATGGGCACTGTAGGTGTGTTTACTGTCTTTCACTCCCTGCCGACTTTGCTTCCCCATTGACTTGCATTGGGTTTCGTGTTTCAGTCGGCCTCCGACTCCTCCCTATAGTCGGCCGATTTCGTTCGACCCGACTTTTGCGAAAGTCGGGTTTCATGAAACCTGACTCGACCCGAAAAAAGGCAAAGTCGCTCATCTCTAGATTTCACCTTTCTGGCTTTAGGCTTAGTTATTTCTCCGGCTGTGCCGAGGCATCTAGGGCATCGTAAGTACGCTCCACAGCTACTGCTAGTTGTGTTGATAGGACCAGGAGTCTGCAATCCGCTTTGTTACCAACCTCTCTGGTTTCCTGGTGGCTTACCCTGTTCCTGCCATCCTCCTCGGTGACCCATTCATAACAGAATCACCAGCCAAAACTGTAAACTCTAGGATAATCAAAAAAATGAAAGAATTGCAAAAAAAAAAGTGTCAGAATTTTTTATATAATTTTTTTTTCTGGGGCCAAAGGAGGATTTTTTTCCTTAACCCCTTAACGACCAGGGGTATTTTTGGTTTTACATTTTCATTTTTCCCTCCCCTTCTTTCCAGAGCCATAACTTTTTTTAATTTTCCGTTTATATGGCCATGTGAGGGTTTATTTTTTGCGGGACGAGTTGTACTTTTAAATGACATCATTGGTTTTACCATATCGTGTACTCGAAAACGGGGAAAAAAATTCCAAGTGCGGTGAAATTGCAAAAAAAGTGCAATCCCACACTTGTTTTTTGCTTGGCTTTTTTGTTAGGTTCACTAGATGCTAAATCTGACCTACCATTATGATTCTCCAGGTCATTACGAGTTCATAGACACCAAACATGTCTATGTCCTCTTTTATCTAAGTGGTGAAAAAAATTCCAAAGTTTGCTAAAAAAAAAAAAATTTGCGCAATTTTCCGAGACCCATAGCGTCTCCATTTTTCATGATCTGGGGTCGGGTGAGGGCTTATTTTTTCCGTGCCGGACTGACGTTTTTAATGACACCACTTTTGTGCAGATACGTTCTCTTGATCACCCGTTATTGCATTTTGATGCAATGTCTTGGTGACCAAAAAAAACGTAATTCTGGCGTTTTGAATTTTTTTTTCTCGCTACGCCGTTTAGCGATCAGGTTAATGCGTTTTTTTTTGTTTTTTTTTTATTGATCGGGCGATTCTGAACGCGGCGATACCTAATGTGTATGTGGGATTTTTTTTTTACTGTTTTATTTTGATTGGGGCGAAAGGGGGGTGATTCGAACTTTTAGGTTTTTTTAATTTTTTTTATTTTTAAACATTTTTTTTTTTTTTACTTTTGGCATGCTTCAATAGCCTCCATAGGAGGCTAGAAGCATGCGCAACCCGATTGGCTCTGCTACATATGGGCGATGAGCAGATCGCCCATATGTAGCAGATTTACTGCTGTGCTTTCAGCGCCGACCACCGGGTGGCGCTGAAAGCTTTATGCCTGGAACAACCATAGAGGTCTCAAAGAGACCTCTGGTTGTCCAGGCAACGTGATGGGGGTCGGCGATGACGTCATTTCCGGCCAGGCGGCCGGAAATTCTATTTAAATGCCCGCTGTCAGCTTTGACAGCGGCATTTAACTAGTTAATAGGCGCGGGCGGACGGCGATTCCGCTCGCGCCTATTGCGGGCACAAGTCAGCTGTTCATAACAGCTGACATGTCCCGGCTTTGATGCGGGCTCAGCGCCGGAGCCCTCATCAAAGCAGGGGAAATGTCTGACGGACTGTGTCCGTCATTGGACATTAAGGGGTTAATGGAGACTAAGCAATTGTCCGATCGTGTTGAGCAGCTCGCCGCTGAAGTGCGAGGAATTTCTGCCTATCTTGCTTAATCATCTGCTGTACAGCCAAAGATCCCTATTCCTGATGTGTTTTCGGAGGATCGGTCAAAATTTTTGAATTTCAAGAATAACTGTAAACTATTTCTTGCTTTAAAACCTAATTCATCGGGGAGCTCGGTGCAGCAGGTTAAAATTGTCATCGCCCTGCTGTGCAGCGATCCCCAGGATTAGGCTTTTCCTCACACCTGGAGATCCTATTCTGGCTAATGTAGATGCATTTTTTCAGGCCCTGGGGTAGTTGTATGATGAACCTAATGCTATTGATCAAGCTGAGAAAATCTTATTGGCGTTAAACCAGGGTCAGGATGCTGCGGAGTTATATTGCTAGAAGTTCGAAAAGGGGGCGGTCCTTACTAAATGCAATGATGCCCTAGCAGCACTCTTTCAGAAAGGTCTGTTAGAAACCGTAAAAGATGCTATGGTGGGATTTCCTGTCCCTTTTGGTCTTAACGACTCCATGTCATTAGCCATTCAAATTGATCGACGTTTATGTGAAGGTAAAAGTACGCGATAGGCGGTGCTGCCTTTTTAACAAACTTCTGAAACCATGCAATGTGATAGGGTTTTGTCTAGGATGCAACATCAAGAGTTTAGAAGGCGTAATAAGTTATGCTTCTTTTGTGGGGACGCCTCTTATGTTATTTCAGTCTGCCCTAAACGAGAAAAATGTTTTGCTCACTCATTTACTGTGGGCAGTGTACAGCCTAAGTTCCTGTTGGCAGTTACCTTCATCTGCTCCTTGTCTACATTTTCTTCTAAAGCCTTTGCTGATTCAGGAGCAGCTTTGAATCTGATGGATCTTTGTTGTGAGTTCATTCTATGGTCCACCAGTAGTGAGTTCTCCTTCCAGACTCCCTCTGGTGGTAACGGGAGGTAGTGAGGCTGATTTAATACCACCTGATAATGAGGATGATGATTAGACCTCTGGAATCTTAGACTGGATTTAAGACAGCCGACGCCCTAAGTCAGTGCTGGTGATTGCTTCTGAGGTCTTGGTTTTCAGCTCTGTTCCAGCCTTCTCAAAGCTAAGTGTTTTTGCTAATGTTCACACTTGATTTTGTTGGTCTATTCAGTTTTTTTTTGTGTGTTCAGCCAGCCTCGGCGGGGGCTGTGCTGAATTTCCACTCTTACTTATCTGTATCTGCCAATTTGCTTTTTAGTCCCTTATTAGATTGGCCTCTTTTTTTGATCTGTCTCAGAATATTTCAGAGTGCTGATATAGTGGGAGAAGTCTAGTGACTTCAGGGTTAATTTTATCAGACATGTTGGACATTATTTTTGTAGGGTTTTTGGCAGATTGCAGACAGTGTCTTTCCTTTCCTATCCTTTATAGTTAGCTTGTGCCCCATCGTTTGCTCAGCCTATTTTCCTGCCTGTGTTTGTGTTTTCATCTTGTTTCACCGTCAATACATGTGTGGGGGCTGTCTATTCCTTTGGGATCTGCTCTGGGGCAGTTAGTTTTCCCCTTTTCTTGCTTTAGGCTTATGTAGTCCTCCGGCGGTGATGAGGCGTCTAGGTCATCGTAGGAACGCTCCACTGCTACTGCTAGTTGTGTGGATAGGATCAGGAATCTGCATAGTTACCAACCGCTCTGGTTTTCTGGGACTTGGCCCTTTTGTTGTCCTCCTCGGTGACCCATTCGTAACAGATCTTGACTTTGCCAAGCGTTGTGGTTTCCCCATGGTGCCCCTGCGGACCCCTATTCCCTTGAGGGGGATTGATGCTACCCCTTTGGCGGAGTCTAAACCCCAGTTTTGGACCCAGGTGATGGTACGGGGCGACACGCATTATCAAGAGAATTGTACATTTTTGGTGTTGCACAATTTACATGATATTATTGTACTGGGTTTTCCTTGGATGCAAACCCATAATCCTGTTTTGGATTGGAAATCTGTCTGTGGTGAGTTGAGGATGTCAGTGTGTTCTTAGTGACACTCCTGTTTTCTCCACCTCTCCCCAGTCTCAAGATGTTCCTATTTGGCTGATTTTTCTGATGTATTTAGTGACAGTAAGTCCGCGTCTTTGCCGCCTCATAGGATTTATGACTGCGCAATTGAGTTAATGCCCGGTTATAAATTTCCCAAGGGTCGGCTTTTCAACTTATCGGTACCTGAACATGATTCTATGCAATCTTATATCAAGGAACAATTGGAGAAGGGTCATATCAGACC
Organism: Dendrobates tinctorius; assembly: GCF_039654945.1. NCBI lineage: Eukaryota > Metazoa > Chordata > Amphibia > Anura > Dendrobatidae > Dendrobates > Dendrobates tinctorius. Next base: position 38,239,806 of record NW_027361683.1, read on the forward strand.
ATCCTCTTTGCCTTTGGGTGCTAGTTTTTGTTTTGTTGTGACCAAAAAAGATGGCTCATTAATGCTATGTATTGACTATCGTTCCCTTAACAAAATCACTGTTAAATATCAGTACTCGTTACTCCTGATTTCTGATTTATTTTCCAGAGTTAAAAGTGCTTGTTGGTTTACCAAACTTGACCTCAGGGGGTGTATAATCTTATTCGCATCAAGCACGGGGATGAATGGAAGAAGGCATTTAATACTCCGGAGGGACATTTTGAGTACCTGGTGATGCCTTTTGGGCTCACTAATGCCCCTTCCGTCTTCCAATGTTTTATGAACGATATTTTCCGGGACCTTGAGGATAAGTTTTTGATCATTTATCTGGATGATATTTTGATTTTTTTTTTTTTCCAGTGATTGGGATTCTCATGTAGAACATGTCCGGACTGTGTTCCGGATTTTGAGGGAAAATACCCTGTATGTTAAGGGATCAAGTGTCTTTTTGGTGTACAGACTATTTTGTTTTTGGGATTCATTTTGTCCCCGTCTGCTATTGAAATGGACCCAGCCAAGGGACCAGCCATTTATGATTGGGTTCAGCCAACTTCTCTGAAGGCTCTTCAGAAGTTTTTAGGTTTTGCTAATTTCTACTGTAAATTTATAAGTAATTTTTCTGGCATTGTTAAACCTCTGACGGATTTGTCCAAAAAGGGCGCTGATGTGGTGAATTGGTCTCCAGAGGCAGTCTCGGCATTTCAGGAACTTAAGCAGAGACTGGCTTCTGCTCCAGTTCTAAGGCAACCTGATGTTTCACTCCCATTTCAGGTGGAGATACATGCTTCTGAGATTGGTGCAGGAGCCGTTTTGTCTCAAAGAGATCCGGTAACCTCTAAGATGAATCCCAGTGCCTTCTTTTATCGAAAATTTTCTCCATCTGAACGTAACTATGACGTGGGGAATCAGGAAATGTTGGCCGTGAAATGGGCATATGAAGAGTGGAGACATTGGTTGGAGGGAGCTAGACATCAAGTTGTGGTCCTCACCGATCACAAGAATTTGACTTATCTTGAATCAGCCAAGCGCTTGAATCCTAGACAGGCTAGGTGGGTCTTGTTTTTCACGCACTTTAATTTTGTGTTCTCCTTTCTTTCGGACAGTAATAATGTTAAGGAAGATTCCCTTTCTAGGAGTTTCTTTGCTGATTTTCTTGATGTGACTGAGCCTACTACCATTCTAAATGAGGGTGTAGTTCTTTCCGCCATCTCTCCTGATTTGAGATGTGCCCTGGAGGAATTTCAGGAGGATAAACCTGAACGATGTCCTATGGGAAAATTGTATGTCCCTGACCAGTGGCGGAAAAGAGTAATGTCTGAAATTCATTGCTTCGCGTTGGCTGGTCATCCAAGTATCTTTGGTACCAGAGATTGGGTGAGTCGGTCTTTTTAGTGGCCTGACTTATTTCGTGATGTCAGGAATTTTGTGCGGTCCTGTGGGACTTGTTCTCGGTCCAAGCCCTGTTCTCGTGCTAGTGGTTTGTTGATGCCGGTGCCCAGGAGGCCATGGACCCATACCTCAATGGATTTGTTCTCTGATCTCCCTGTCTCTCAGAAAATGACTGTTATTTGGGTGATCTGTGATAGATTTTCTAAGATGGTCCATCTTGTACCACTCCCAAAGTTGCCATTTTCTTCTGAGTTGGTGCCCTTGTTTTTACAAAAAGTGGTTCGTTTGCACGGGATTCCTGAGAACACTGTATCGGACAGAGCAGTCCAGTTTGTTTCCAGATTTTGGAGAGCTTTTTGTTCCAAACTGGGAATTCAGTTGTCTTTCTCCTCTGCATTTCATTCTCAGACCAATGGGCAGGCTGAGAGAACAAACCAGACTTTGGAGTCCTATTTGAGATGTTTCATATCTGCTGATCAGGATGACTGGGTCTCATTTTTGCCCTTGGCTGAAATTGCGCTAAACAGGGCTAATTCTTCCACTTTGACTCCTTTCTTTTGTAACTTTGGGTTTCATCCTCGATTTTCATCGGGGCAGGTGGAAGCTTCTGCTTGCCCAAGTGTGGATTCTGTGGTAGAGAGAATGCAGCAGATTTGGGACCAAGTAGTGGATAAGCTGTCCCACTCTCAGGAAAAGGCCCAACTGGCATAGGACCATTGGTCCCCGGTTGAAAGTGGGTGATATGGTTTGGTTGTCCTCAAATATTCACATGAAGGTTGCATTTCCAGAATTCAAGCCAAGGTTTATTGGACCTGATAAGATTTTGGAAATCCTTAACCCCGTTTCTTTCCGTTTGTCTCTTCCAGTTACGTTTAAGATTCATAACGTTTTTCAGAAATCTTTGTTGAAAAGGTTTGTGGAGCCAGTAGTTCCCATGGTGGCACCCCCTGACCCTGTACTGGTTAAGGGTAATTTGGAGTATGAGGTAGAGAAGATATTGGATTCTTGTCTGGCTAGACGGAGACTTGAGTACTTGGTCAAGTGGAAAGGTTATGGCCAGGATGATAATTCTTGGGTCTCTGCTTCTGACATCCATGCCAAGAGCTTGATTTGTGCCTTTCACCGGGCCCATCCTGATCAGCCTGGTGGCATGGATGAGGGTTTGGTGACCCCCTCCTCAAGGGGGGGTACTGTTGTGAATTCCCTTGCTCGGACTTCTGAGCCAGAGCTCCCTCTGGTGGTTACTGGGAGTAGTGGAGCTGGCCAGGTTGATGGAATTTTGGATGATGATGAATTGATTGAGAATCTGGGATTACTGATTGGGAGCATATGTGAGCAAGCTTCCCTTGGTGGTTGCTGGTGATTTCCTCCCTGTGCATTTGGACTAATTTTGTCTCCTGCCTCATCTGCATGATTCAGTTAAGTGATTCTTTTGCTAATCCTTTGCATCTAATCTGGTTGTGCTTTTTTTTTTTTTTTGCTTTCTGCTTTGTTGCGAGGGTTCAGCATACTCCCTGCTGGGGGCAGCGCTGGGCCCTGCTCCATATGTTACAGCTTGTGTCAGTTTGTTCAGTCCCCTGTTATATTAGTATCTTTTGCTTTGCTTCCAGCTTACACCAGAGTGCTGATCTAGCGGAGGTGAGGTCGTGTGGCCTCAGGTTTTTTGTGTATCAGATGTGTTGGATTTTCTAGGGTTTTTGCGTGATTGCAGACAGTACAGAAAAGTTACTATCTAGACAGCTTGGGCACCACCATTTGCTCAGTCTATTTTCTGCCTATGTTTGTGTCTCATCTGGTCTCACAGACAATATACACTCACTGGCCACTTTATTAGGTACACCTGTCCAACTGTGTGTTAAGACTTAATTTCTAATCAGCCAATCACATGGCGGCAACTCAGTGCATTTAGGCATGTAGACATGGTCAAGACAATCTCCTGCAGTTCAAACCGAGCATCAGTATGGGGAAGAAAGGTGATTTGAGTGCCTTTGAACGTGGCATGATTGTTGGTGCCAGAAGGGCTGGTCTGAGTATTTCAGAAACTGCTGATCTACTGGGATTTTCACGCACAACCAACTCTAGGGTTTACAGAGAATGGTCCGAAAAAGAGAAAAAATCCAGTGAGCGGCAGTTCTGTGGCCGGAAATGCCTTGTTGATGCCAGAGGTCAGAGGAGAATGGGCATACTGGTTCGAGCTGATAGAAAGGCAACAGTGACTCAAATTGCCACCCGTTACAACCAAGGTAGGCAGAAGAGCATCTCTGAACGCACAGTGCGTCGAACTTTGAGGCAGATGGGCTACAGCAGCAGAAGACCACACTGGGTACCACTCCTCTCAGCTAAGAACAGGAAACTGAGGCTACAATTTGCACAAGCTCATCGAAATTGGACAGTAGAAGATTGGAAAAACGTTGCCTGGTCTGAGTCTCGATTTCTGCTGCGACATTCGGCTGGTAGGGTCAGAATTTGGCGTAAACAACATGAAAGCATGGATCCATCCAGCCTTGTATCAACGGTTCAGGCTGGTGGTGGTGGTGTCATGGTGTGGGGAATTTTTTCTTGGCACTCTTTGGGCCCCTTGGTACCAATTGAGCATCGTTGCAACGCCACAGCCTACCTGAGTATTGTTGCTGACCATGTCCATCCCTTTATGACCACAATGTACCCAACATCTGATGGCTACTTTCAGCAGGATAATGCGCCATGTCATAAAGCTCGAATCATCTCAGATTGGTTTCTTGAACATGACAATGAGTTCACTGTACTCAAATGGCCTCCTCAGTCACCAGATCTCAATCCAATAGAGCATCTTTGGGATGTGGTGGAACGGGAGATTCGCATCAGGGATGTGCAGCCGACAAATCTGCGCCAACTGTGTGATGCCATCATGTCAATATGGTCCAAAATCTCTGAGGAATGCTTCCAGCACCTTGTTGAATCTCTGCCACGAAGAATTGAGGCAGTTCTGAAGGCAAAAGGGGGTCCAACCCGTTACTAGCATGGTGTACCTAATAAAGTGGCCAGTGAGTGTATGTTTGGGGGCTGTCTATTCCTTTGGGGATCTGCTCAAGGGCAGTTTAGATTTCACCTTTCTGGCTTTAGGCTTAGTTAGGCTGGTTTCACATTAGCGCTTTTTAAGCGCACGCACGGCCGGGGGTGGCTCCGCCCCCGAGCCGGCTCTTTGCCCGGCGTGCCCGCCCCTTGCTTGTAGCGCCGCCTCCTAGCACACAGCGGCGCCTGCGATCGGCGCACCCTATCTTTAGCGTAGGGTGCGCAGATCGTGCGCAGGCCGTGCGCTAGTTGCGCTTTGACCTGCGCTGCGCACTTTTGACGGTGCGCCGTGCGCGCCAAAATCAAACTTTTTGGATTGTGGCGCGCACCGTCAAAAGTGCGCAGCGCAGGTCAAAGCGCAACTAGCGCACGGCCTGCGCACCCTATGCAAAAGATAGGGTGCGCCGATCGCAGGCGGCGCTACAAGCAAGGGGCGGGCACGCCGGGCAGAGAGCCGGCTCGGGGGCGGAGCCACCCCCGGTCGTGCGTGCGCTTAAAAAGCGCTAATGTGAAACCAGCCTTAGTTCTCCAGCTTTGCGGAGGTATCTAGGGCATCGTAGGTATGCTCCACGGCTACTGCTAGTTGTGTTGATAGGATCAGGGGTCTGCAATCCACTTAGTTACCAACCTCTCTGGTTTCCTGGTGGCTTAGCCTGTTCCTGCCATCCTCCTCGTTGACCCATTCATAACACCATGCCATACCCTGTGGACAGCGCTTGATTGGAGCCATTTACATCCTACAACAGGACAATGACCCAAAGCACACCTCCAAATTATGCAAGAACTATTTAGGGAAGAAGCAGGCAGCTGGTATTCTATCTGTAATGGAGTGGCCAGTGCAGTCACTAGATCTCAACCCCACTGAGCTGTTGTGGGAGCAGCTTGACCATATGGTAAGCAAAAAGTGCCCATCAAGCCAAACCAACTTGTGGGAGGGGCTTCTGGAAGCATGGGGTGAAATTTCTCCAGATTGCCTCAGCAAATTAACTGCTAGAATGCGCAATGCTGTAATTGCTGCAAAGGGAGAATTCTTTGACAAAAGCAAAGTTTGAAGAAGAAAATTATTTCAATTAAAAATCTTTTTTTTTTTTTTTTTTTGAACCTTGTCAATGTCTGGACTATATTTTAAATTTGGCAACATTTGATTAATAAAAGTATGCGTTCTCATGGAAAACACAGAATTGTCTGGGTGACCCCAAACTTTTGAACGGTAGTGTGTGTATATATAATATAAAATATCTCAGTGAAGGTGCCGTGGACAAAGTTTACTGGAGCTGAATCTCTGATCTGCCTTATATTGTCCCCACAGAGAGACTCCTCTTCCATAGAACAGAGAGGAAAACAGTCATTCCTGGGGTTCACTGAGTGCTGTGTCAGCACTTAAATGTAGTATGGAATCCTTAGTTACTGAACAGCACAAAAACGTAGTGACAAATCTAGGGTTTCTGGCCATTGATTCCAGTATGAAAAATGTGGTATGTAGAGTCAATAAATCTAAATAACTAGCTAAAGGCTTTGTTCCTGCCTTGTGTCTCTTGGTACCAAAATATATTGTGATGCGTGCACGTGTACTTACTGCAGCGTTGCAGTGGGCTTTCAGTCTTTCTTACCGCCAGGTCTGCTCTCAACGACACAATCAGGACATGCAGGCAAATGTGGAGCTCTTCCAGCCAGTGAGCAGTCCCCAGGAAGCTTGTGCTATAACGCTTCCAAAGTATGCGGCACTTTTACCTTCACAGTTCCCGGGTCCTTCTGTTCTTTTGACAGCAGGAATTCCCTTGCATCCAGACAGGTTCGGATGCCGATTCAGTTCAGCTTCAATCTGCCACTGCTCTTTACTCAGTCGGGTTCTTTCACAAGGGAATGTCACCGTATCCCTCTCTCCGGCACAACCTCATACACTCATTCCTTTAGACATTGCTTAAGATGGCCGCGCTTCCTCTTCCTGTCTTTCACTTTTATAAAACCCTCCCCTTTCACATCCTACAGACATAGCACAGTCTCTTAACCATGTTCAAACAACAGTGACATCTTGTGGCCAGTTAACAACATTAACTATAAAGAAACAAATCTATTGACAAGTACAAAGATTATTCAGGCATGAGTACAATTACATTTATCTTCAATTATACCACCCTGGTGAACCAACACACATCTTACAGTTCCATCATATTATCTGGGTGAAGGAACAGAGCACATAATACTCTGTGGGAGAGGCATCATACTTTGCATGTTAATGAGGCTATTAGGGTAACTACATTTTAAACAATGTCAGATGTTCTGTTAATAAGCCACATGAAAGCTATAATATTGTTATGATTGGGTCACCGAGGCGGAAACAAGACCAAGCTAAGCCACAGAAAACCAGAGAGGTTGGTAACTAAGCAGATTGCAGACCCCTGATCCTATCCACACAACTAGCAGTAGCCATGGAGCGTACCTACAATGATTCTAGAAGCCTCGACACAGCCGGAGGACTAAATAAGCCTAAAGCAAGAAGAGGGGAAAACTAAACTGCCCCAGAGCAGACCCCAAAGGAATAGATAGCCCCCAAACATATATTGTCAGTGAGACAAGATGAATACACAAACACAGGTAGGAAAATAGGCTGAGCAAACGATGGGGCCCACACTAACTTGAAAGGAAAGATACTGTCTGCAAAAATCTCCAACACTTCTGATAGCAAAAAAAAACCCTGAAGTCACTAGACTTTACCCACTATATCAGCACTCTGGCCTCTTTTTGCTCTGTTCTCAGAATATGCCAATCTAATAAGGGACAAAAAGCAAACTGGCACAAACAGTAACATAAGGATGGAAATTCAGCACAGCCCCAGCCGGGGCTGGCTGACCACACAACTGAATAGACAAAAACAAATCAAATGTGAACAATAGCAAAGAACACTTAGTTTCCACTTCAGTCCCTGCATTCTCAAGCTAAGACCTCAGGAGGCAGGAAAAATCACCAGCAGGGAAAGAGGGATTCGGCTGTCTTAAATCCAGTCAGACTCCAGATGTCCAATCCTCGTCCTCATTATCAGGTGGCAGGTCTCTGTTAATTAGATCAGCTTCATTACCTCCTGCAACCACAAGAGGGAGCCCAGAAAGAGAACTCACGACTCCTGTCAATACAACCAGCTCCACCACCCTCACCAGCAACCAGAGGTAGAATAGAAAGTGAATTCACAACATAATATGATCCATAAAGCACAGCTAACATACTTATTGTTTCCAAGCAGATAACCTGCACAGGATTAACATATTTTGCATAATCACAAATTGGGACTGTATAGTGTATGCCTTGAAATCCTACCTCATAATGTTACATGTAGCTTTTTCCAAGCCCATCCCCCTCCCCTCAGAAAACAGTATTCCCCAGTATCTAACAGGGCCGGCTCCAGGTTTTTGAGGGCCCCGTGCAAAAGAGTCTCAGTGGGCCTCCCCCTTTAACACATACCACGGTTCATGCTGTGCGGCATCCGTGGTGCCGGCCACAAATGGACTTGTCTCCATGTGGATCCACACAGACACGCATGTGATCCACACAGACACGCATGTGATCCACACGGACACACGCTTTGTGGAAAAACATGTTCATGTGAAGGAGGCTATTGATTTGTAGTGTACATATGAAAGAAAGAAAGGAAGAAAATAGAGAGAAAGGAAGAACAGAGTAAGATTAGAGAAAAAGAGAGGAAAGAAAGAGAACACGCACCTCGTACACACGCGTCTCCGCTCCATACACCGCGCGCGCACACTCTGCTCCGCTCTGTACACCTCGTACACACGGCTCCACTCCGTACACCTCACACACACTCAGTGTCATGATCCAGTGTTGGATCTGGCGGTATTAAAAGCACAAAGTGAACTTTTTTTACTTTGGAAAGTTCCAAGGTGTCTTGACTGTCCCCGGTGGTGGTGAGTGGTATTGCACTTTAGGGTTTTTTGCACTTAATTATGGATCAGGTGTGACACCCTATAAAGGTGTGCTCAGGGGGTTCACTCACTGCCTGTGATATTGTGAGTTTGTGTTCACTCTGTTTTTGGAGAGCCTGGATGAAGGATGGAGCTGGTGAGGAGTCCTGCGCAGCTTAGCCAGGGGGGATGTGTTTCAGCTATGGTGTCTGGACGAAGGGCTGGCATGGCGTGGTGGGGTCGCAGTGATGGTGTCAGCGGGAAGTGTCTGCATGGGCTGGTGGAGTGGCGACTATGGAGAGTGGCACTCACCATGTGGGACTTGGCCGCTGAGCTGGACTCAAGCATGCTCGACTTCGTGTCAGCAGCTGAACTCATCCTTGGGACTCTGGTACTAAGCAGCTGCAACTGGTGTTGGACTCTGCTCCGAGGCTGCACTAAGGTGAAGGATCCTGTTATGGTGATGGATCCGGGTGGAGGAGAAGATGCACTCAGGTGGAGGGCTCTGTTGCTAGGAGCGCACGCAACAGAGCAAAGCTAAGTGGTGTTTCCCCTGTATTGTCTCTTTCCTCATGTGTGTTATTATTGCAGTGGTGGGATTAGTCTCCGCACCGACCCATTCCCTAGTGAGGGTTTAGGTTCAGGGTGAGCAAGGGCGTTGAGGTACGCGTGCGGCGCCCGGTGCGAAACCGGCATAGGGAACGTTAGGAGTGCAGGGACACTGGCTCAGGGGAGCTCAGGAGGTCTCCAATTCCCTTTTCCCTATTGCAGGGCCCACCATTGTTAATGTTTCCCAGGTCCCCCTTATTTAAATTCGCCATACTGGAGGCGGTGTTTCCAGATATTTTATGTATAACGTGTAATTCCCAAATTCGCCAGGTGGAGGCGGTGTATCCACCTGCACGCATTATTATTGAAATGCGCCCCACTAGAGGCGGTGTATCCAGGGTCACGTGTGTCACATGGGTTCGCCTTGCGGAAACATCTGCGTCCTGACACACGTGACCATGACATTATCACAGGCCCTACAGTTTTTTTTTTCTGGTGAGCTTTGGCCATGTGGAGACCGCTGAGTAATTGCTGCTGGGCCTCACTGATGTGAGTGGGGAGCGGCAAGGTGTGTTAGAGCCGCTGCAGCAGCAGTTATCACGGTCTGGGGCCTCTGCTCAGATAACCAGAGGAAAAAAAAATGGCGGCTGCGGTCTGGCAAAAGCCCCTAGAGTCGCTGCTGGGGAGCGGGACTTGCTCTCGCACTGGGAGGTACCCAGGCAGGTGGGAGGAATGGTGCCCCACGGAGCTGCCTGGTATTCCCCGAGGTGAAGGGGTACATCCCGGTGGTGAGCAGACTAGGTGTGTAGTCGCTGCTGGGGAGCGGGACTTGCTCTTACAGGGGACGCACCCATGCAGGTGGGAGGAATGGTGCCCCACGGAGCTGCCTGGTATTCCCCGAGGTGAAGGGGTACGTCCCTGTAGTGAGCAGATTGGTGTATAGTCCGCGGGGCTCATGCCAAACCTTCGATGCCGCCCCTCCTGGTCGTGTGGAGGCGACCAGCGAGTATATATATTTTCCTCCATATTCCTGCGGCTATGGTACTAAAACCCCCTAGAGTCGCTGCTGGGGAGCGGGACTGGTTCATGCAGGCGGGCGCACCCAGGCAGGTGGGAGGAATGGTGCCCCACGGAGCTGCTTGGTATTCCCCGAGGTGAAGGGGTACGCCCCTGTGGTGAGCTGACTGGTGTGATAGTCCGCGGGGTTTACGCCAAATCTTCTATACCATCGAAGAAGCCGCCCCTCCTGATCGTATGGAGGCGACCAGCGAGTGTATATTTCCTCCATTTCCCGGTCCCCTTCTCCTCCTGGTGTGTGCTGCGGGGAAGTAGGGACAAATCTCTACCCTCGCCATTAACCAACCCTAAGAGGTGCAGTCCTCATGGTGAAAGGGTTGGAGGGTGGTGTCCCTTGGTGAATAGTGGGGGTGTGAGTGTGGTGACACAGGGGGACGCCTCTGTGTCCGGAGTGAGTTCACCAAGTTATGACATATGTATGTGTGCAATAAACGTTCAGGTCCGGACCTGTGAGTGAACGAGCATGTATGGGTGCCACCAAAAAACATCTTGGAAATGTGTTGTGGAGTCTGATCAGCTCTTAGCATACATATACATAAACTCGTTCCCCAGGTCGGCGCTGTGGAGATGGGTGGTTCCTCCAAAATAATAAAAATGAACTTTATTGCCAATACCAGCGGTGCGTTTGTCATAAACCTGAAGTGTCAGGGAATGGTGGGGTGAACTCAGGGTCTGGGCGTCCCCGCTGTAGGTGTTTCCCTAATGAGGGGTGGTCTTGAGGGTCCAGAGGCCCCTCATTAAGGAGGGGGTACTGTCATGATCCAGTGTTGGATCTGGCGGTATTAAAAGCACAAAGTGAACTTTTTTTACTTTGGAAAGTTCCAAGGTGTCTTGACTGTCCCCGGTGGTGGTGAGTGGTATTGCACTTTAGGGTTTTTTGCACTTAATTATGGATCAGGTGTGACACCCTATAAAGGTGTGCTCAGGGGGTTCACTCACTGCCTGTGATATTGTGAGTTTGTGTTCACTCTGTTTTTGGAGAGCCTGGATGAAGGATGGAGCTGGTGAGGAGTCCTGCGCAGCTTAGCCAGGGGGGATGTGTTTCAGCTATGGTGTCTGGACGAAGGGCTGGCATGGCGTGGTGGGGTCGCAGTGATGGTGTCAGCGGGAAGTGTCTGCATGGGCTGGTGGAGTGGCGACTATGGAGAGTGGCACTCACCATGTGGGACTTGGCCGCTGAGCTGGACTCAAGCATGCTCGACTTCGTGTCAGCAGCTGAACTCATCCTTGGGACTCTGGTACTAAGCAGCTGCAACTGGTGTTGGACTCTGCTCCGAGGCTGCACTAAGGTGAAGGATCCTGTTATGGTGATGGATCTGGGTGGAGGAGAAGATGCACTCAGGTGGAGGGCTCTGTTGCTAGGAGCGCACGCAACAGAGCAAAGCTAAGTGGTGTTTCCCCTGTATTGTCTCTTTCCTCATGTGTGTTATTAGTGCAGTGGTGGGATTAGTCTCCGCACCGACCCATTCCCTAGTGAGGGTTTAGGTTCAGGATGAGCAAGGGCGTTGAGGTACGCGTGCGGCGCCCGGTGCGAAACCGGCATAGGGAACGTTAGGAGTGCAGGGACACTGGCTCAGGGGAGCTCAGGAGGTCTCCAATTCCCTTTTCCCTATTGCAGGGCCCACCATTGTTAATGTTTCCCAGGTCCCCCTTATTTAAATTCGCCATACTGGAGGCGGTGTTTCCAGATATTTTATGTATAACGTGTAATTCCCAAATTCGCCAGGTGGAGGCGGCGTATCCACCTGCACGCATTATTATTGAAATGCGCCCCACTGGAGGCGGTGTATCCAGGGTCACGTGTGTCACATGGGTTCGCCTTGCGGAAACATCTGCGTCCTGACACACGTGATCATGACATTCAGCTTCGCTCCATACACCTTGTACACACATGGCTCTGCTACATTCCTTCCCCCCTGACCCCACACATAAACTTCTCTCATCCTGAACCATGACGACCACCAGCACAGCAGTCCTGCAGACACAAGGCTTCTGATCATGTAACCCCTGACTCCTCCCCTCCTGTGACCTCATCACAGGCCCTGTGCCAGAAGAGAACAGTCCAGAGATGACTCATTGGGTCTCTGGGAGGGTGAGGATGGGTTGGTGCATGGATGGCATGAGTGGGCCCCCCCCCCTGTCTTGCCAGGGCCCCGCAACTTGCCCGGGTGCTGACGCCAACCCTGTCTAACAAACAGATAAGTTTATATTTTTGCTGTCTAAATGTGCATCATAGTGTAAATGCAGTTGTAATTATGTCACTCTTTACTTTCAGCCTCTTAGTGAACGATTACTGGTAGAGTTGAGCAAAACGGGTCGAAAAAAATTGAAAAGTCGTCGGGTTTCATGAAACGAAACCCGACCTTAGCGTGAGGTCGGCCACAAGGTCGGCGACTTTAGCGCCAAAGTCGCGTTAGAAAAAATGCTTGGCTGCAAAAAGGGCGCTGAATCAGGAAGAACTGACACTGTGGGCAACGTGATGACACATGCAGCGGTCACCACCATCTTGGAGAAGGGCATGCAAGTGATTGGCTTGCTTTGTGGGGCGTCACAGGGGGTATAAAAGGGCGGGGACGCTGACCGCCATGTTACTCATGCTGATCTCAGAATAGGGAGAGCTGCTGCTGATTCTGTAGGGAGAGTGTTAGACAGGGAAGAAGATACCAAAAACTGATTCTACTGCTAGCAATTTTTCCTGTACCTCACACCAGTCACTGTGCAGTGCAAGGGGAGGCTATATTTTGGTGCATCAGCTCTGTTGGTTATTAGGCTGCCTTTTAAGGCTACATGGTAGCTGCATTGCTGTGTGCCCACTGCTGAGCAAACTGCTTTTTTCAAAGCAATCCAGATTTTATTGTTTTGTCCTTGTGAGTTACTGAGCGTTCATTTTTCACACACCGTACAGCGGTGTACACTCCTCTCTCAGTACCGTGTAACGGCTGTTATCACGGCCACAGTGAAGCTATCTGTGTGTGACTCTGTAAGGATAAGTCGAGGAGTTGTTCCGTTCTTACATGCCTCCACCTTATAGTTTTGTCTGGTTTTCAAACAATTTAGTATATTTGCTGTTTGATTACTTTCAAAACTATAGAGAGACAGCGTGTGTCAGTCCGTATACTAAAACACGGAGCTTGACAATTTTACATACGCTGGACAGCGGTGTACGTGCACGCTCCTTTCTCAGTGCCATGTAATGGCTGTTATCACGGCCACAGTGAAGCTATCTGTGTGTGACTCTGTAAGGATAAGTCGAGGAGATGTTCCGTTCTTACAAACCTACACTGTAGGGAGATTCCAGTTCTGCCCAATTCTATATACACATTGTAGTTTGTCATACACTAGGCAATTTCTGCCGGTCACATTGCAGTGTTAAATAAACAGGGCCTGACTGAATCCCACAGTGTCCTGAAGTGTAGAGACATTCCAATTCTCCCCAGTACTATATACACCTTGTACCTTGTTTTACAGTACCAGAGAGTTGGTGTAAATTTTTCCAGAAAATGAGGAAGTTGTTAGGAATCTGTGTCCTGCCATACTTGTGCAGAGATCCAGATCCTCACATTTGTCTCCAGAGGCTAAGTCCTTTCAGCCAGCTTCTGAGCATGCTCCTGGAGTGAGCTCCCATTGGAGTTCAGGAGTCAGGTGCTCAGGTCCTGCTCCTGATTCCATTGGTTCAGCTCAGGGCTCTGGAGATTTCCGGAAGGTCCCAGTCACTATAAAGTGTGCATGGCTGTTCCGCCATGAGCTATTATTTTTCATACTTGCTGCTGTGTGTTTGGTAATGGATGCTTGGACTGGTGGATGACTTATTATGAAACCCCTTCCCTCTGATATTACGATTGTGTGAGTGATTGGGCAGCTGCCAGTAGCAGCGCTAGCGCCAGCACGCTCCACCTATACCTTTTGCAGCAGCTAAGCGTCCTGCATTGCGCCAGCGTCCTTGCAGCGCCTTGCGTGCAGCTCTGTTCACGCCGCACTGCGGTTGCAGCCTCCCGGGTGTTCGCAGTTGCGACACCTCGTACCTAATTTTTACAGTAGGTCTAGAGGGGATAGTCCTGGTGTTTAAGGCTATTTCTGTGACCTTTAATACCGTGTCCACATCGCTGAAGTCTGTGACCCTATACAGACTCGGTGGTACTTGTTTTTGTTGGCAGCTCTGTGCATACAACAGTCTGCTTTAGTGCACTGTGTGCAGCTAAAACCCTGCACATTACCGCCTGAGTGTCCTGCCTCTTTTAGCAGCGGTTACCCCATCTACCGCACGGTGGACCCCGAGCGGTGAACGCACTTTATTTTAATTTTATTTAGTGCGTTCCACCGCTCATAACAGAAGTGTGGTGGAAGAGTCCGTGGAAGTGGGTGGGGGTTGGCAGCTGGTAATGATGGTGTTGGTGGTGGATCTGCTGGTAGTGGCAAAAGAAAAATGGCACCTAATACTGGAGGTGTTGAGGCTGCGTCATCATCTGGCTCCACAAGGCCTCGAAGGCTCCCTTTTCTGGGAGTAGGTAAACCGCTTCTAAAGCCGGAGCTTCAAGAACAAGTTTTGGCTTACATTGCTGACTCAGCCTCCAGCTCTATCGCCTCCTCTTATGAAGTTTTAAAAAATAATAAAAGCACTGAGTCGTCATTGGAGGCTCATGGTCATGAACCGCACCTTTCCTTGTGTCCTTCACCCCTACCAAAATTGAAGGATGCGTTAGGCCACACAACAGATTACTCCATGGAGCTGTTTTCACATAACCCAGGCATGGTATCAAGTGAAATGGTGAATTACCCAGGCCAAGATGAATCTGACATGGAGTGCACTGATGCACAGCCGCTGATGGATGATTCTGCTGGTACATTCACTCAGAGCACTACACTGTCCTCACAGTGTACAGAGCCAGATTCTGACCCTGATGAGACTCAGATGCCCCTTCCTGCATACTATACCACCGGACACGGTGACACAGAGGAAGGTGCACATGACATTGAAGAGGTGGTGATGGATTACCCAGTTGTTGACCCAGATTGGCATCCATTGGGGGTAGAGTGTGCCGCTGCCAATAGCAACAGTTATCTGGCAGGCCCGGAGCAGTCCAAAAACTGGTTACAAAAACCCAAAAAATTGCAGGACAGCTTGGCCAGAAGGTCAAAAAAGCACAGCGTACAAGGCCTCAAACTGTCTTCCCTAGTAGGAACAGTGCAGTGTGGCACTTTTTTGAACAAAATTCTAATGGTCAGGCAAAGGTAATCTGTAAGAAGTGCGCAAAGACCTTTAGCCGAGGGAAAAATCTGATAAATTTGAATAGCAGTTGCATGCTAAGACATTTAACCACCATGCACTTGCAAGCGTGGATGGACTACCAAAACTCACGTACCACATGTGCTACTGCTCCCAAAGAAGGTGGTCAGCAACGCAACATTGTTTCCCCCCACTGTAAGTCCACCGGTTAGCACACTACCAGCAGCAAATGTTGAGTTGTCGTCGCAAGGGCAAATCATTCAGGGAATCACACTGTTAGTGCAAAGAGACTGAATCTAGGCCATCAGAAAGAACACCAACTCCATCACCATCATCAACCCTCTCTCAGTACGCCATGTCCACCGCTACTTCGACCATATCCAGCTCTCAAGTCCAGCTCACCCTACCAGAAACTGAGTAGGACAAAAAAGTACTCATCCTCTCATCCGCATACACTGGCTTTGAACACCCACATTACCAAACTAATCTCGTTAGAGATGATGCCCTATCGGTTGGTTGAAAGCACAGCTTTCCGCGAACTAATGGCCTACGCAGTCCCACGCTATGAACTACCCAGTCGCCACTTTTCTCGCAAAGCCATCCCAGCCCTCCACCTACACGTGAGAGACCGCATTGTCCATGCACTCAAGCTGTCAGTGAGTGGAAAGGTGCACCTCACAACTGATGCATGGTCCAGTCGGCATGGCCAGGGCCGTTACGTGTCCATCACTGCGCACTGGGTTAATGTGGTGGATGCAGGGTCCACAGGGGACAGCGGTGGTGGCACAGTGCTGCCTATCCCACGTTATAGGAAACAGTTGGCTGTAGGTGTTCGACCCTCTTCCTCCTCCTCCTCAAGCGAAAGCTGGTCCACAGAGGGCAGTCGCACGAGCACTGCATCCGCAGTTGACAGTGTTGCAAACAAGGTGTCCCCTTATGGATCAGCTAGTGCAAAGCATCAGCAGGCTGTGTTGCAGATGATGTGTTTGGGCGACACACACCGCAGAGGTACTGGCCGACTACTTTCAGCGACAAACTGAGTCATGGCTGGGCAGTCTACATCTTGAGGCAGGCAAGGTAGTTAGTGATAATGGCCAGAATTTTGTGGCAGCCATAGCCCTTTCAAAACTCAGACACATACCTTGTTTGGCTCACACCTTGAACCTGGTGGTGCAGTGCTTCCTCACTAATTATCCGGATTTAACAGGACTGCTCCTTAAGGTTCAAAGACTGCTCGCACATTCGCCGGTACACTCCATTCGTATGCAGAAGCTGCAGCGATTGCTCCACCTTCCCAAGCACCGCCTAATTATCAACATTGCAACAAGGTGGAACTCCACCCTGTACATAGTTGAGCGGCTGTGAGAACAAAGGCAGGCCGTAATGCATTTGTGGGAGGATACACGGCCAGGCACTTTGAGAGCAGACATGGAGTTGACAGGTGTGCAGTGGTCGAAGCTGAAAGACCTCTGTAAAGTCCTCCAGTGTTTTGAGGAATGCACATGGCTGGTAAGCGCAGACGACGCCATCAGAAGCATGAGCATCCCACTTATGCGTCTGCTCATGCAAACTTTGACGCACATTAAGGAGCAGGCGTCTGCAGCCGAGGTTGATGAGGAGGGAAGCCTTGATGACAGTCAGCCATTGTCTGGTCAGGGAACTGTCATGGAGGAAGAGGAGGATGATGATGGGGATGATAATTTAGGGGAGGAGAATGCTTCTCGTGGGGCAAGAGAAAATGTTGGCGTGGCAAGGTCTGGTACAGGGTTTGTGCGTGACTGGAGGGATGTGGATTTGCCAGAAAGTGCTCCTCCACCCAGCACTCGCAGTGCATCATTGACACCGGGAACATTGGCACACATGTCATATTATACCTTGCAGATCCTAAAAAGGACCCCCGCATTGCCAAAATGATGAACAATGACGACTTCTGGTTGGCCAGCATCCTGGATCCACGCTATAAAGGCAAATTCCAAAACCTCATGCCACAGGAGAACCTTGACCTAATTTTGGCTAACAAACAAGCTACTCTGGTAAACCGGTTGGTTGAGGCATTCCCAGCACACAGCAGTGGTGATAGTTCTCACACGAGCCGTAGGAGCCGGGGGCAACTTGGAAGCGGTGTTGGTGGTGGACACATCAAAAGTGGCGTTGGAGACAGGGGTTTCATGACCATGTTGTGGACTGACTTTTCAAGTCCCGCTCAAATGGCTTGTAATACTGCATCGATTGAAAGTGACAGGAGACAGCACTTGTCAACTATGGTTACAAACTACTTTTCCTCCCATATCAATGTTCTCCCTCACAGGTCATTTCCATTTCACTATTTGGCAGCTAAAGTGGACACCTGGCCTGAATTGGCACAATATGCCTTACAGGAGCTCGCATGCCCAGCTGCAAGTGTGCTATCGGAAAGAGTCTTCAATGCTGCTGGATCAATCCTGACAGAAAAAAGGACCTGTCTGTCGACCCAAAATGTGGATGTCATTAAAATGAACCATGCATGGGATTCCAAGGATTCTGTCCCATTTTAACCTGATGACGCATAGGTTGCCAAAAAAATTGTTTTCTTTGGTCCGCCTGTTCCTGGGACTTGACCAATTTCACCTTTAGCAGCAGGTGAATGTCCCACATCAACATATGCCATTTTGTAAACCTCCCTAACCGGGCAGCCCCCCCCCCCCTCAATGGCCGGGGTCACCACCGAGCGCACGCAACCGTGCGAGTGCCACTGCCCTGGATAGGTGGGTGGGCCGACTCATGGGCACTGGCACAGGGTCCCTCATAGTGCAATCAAGTGTCTCTGACTGTGGTGGTGCACGCCCGTCGTCAGACACACCGCTGTACTATGAGGGGCTCAGTGCCAATTCCAACGCCCACGAGTGGGCCCCCCTTGCTTGGGCAGGGCCCCAGCATTTGCAATGTTTACCTCTCCCTGCTCCTCCGCTGTGTAGTCTGGGCTGTCAAATCCATCACTAGGACTGGCACTTCAAATTTGGTGAAATGATAGAAGATGATGGTTAAGACGTAGCTATGCCCTGTCCCGCTGGCCGGGATCCAGCTTCAGATGATAAATGGCTTCCATTTCTTATGGACGTCGACTCACAATGAGATGCAGTGGTGGTTTCTCATCAGCTTTAACAGTTTTCCTACCCACAGACGTGTGACATTCCAGAGCACATTTTTAAATGTGCCCTCCCTCTTATGCCAATCCAATTGAATCGCCTGTGGCTTCTGTGTTTTGCACTCCAAAGTTACGTGACAGATCATGATAGGCAGTGAGCACCATGTTTACATATCTCCCTGTGATCAAAATTGGATGGATATGAGTAATGGCGATGGGATCAACGGTACTGCGATACAGAAACACTTTCTTCACAAAGAGGTTTTTGCTGTGTCCGCACACTAATTAATTGAGGGTCAGCATCGCCTCTGAGAATTGTGACGGAAGTTGTTCCCGTGAATAGTAATTCGTAGATTTCTGCAACCACTTGACTTTAGGTAAATAATTGTATGCATCTAATTTCCTATTGCAGAGAGTCTAGGCTGTCTTACTGAGACAGAAATATAAATGAACATTTAAAAATACCACCAAAAGTGTATCATGGTGTACGCTTGAAATACATTTCCTGTTTTTAGTTTGTGTAATCCATGCAGAGAGCACGGAGATTTTAAATGTTTAAACTATGCTCTATATACCTGCTATCCAGTGCTAATGTACCCATCTCAACTTTGCACAATCTAGTCTAATCCATACTGGGCATAAGACCATCTGAGCCTGCCTCCTGATCGATACACATAGGTTTTTAATGTGTAAACTATGCAACATATATACGTGTTATCCGGTGAAACTGTACCCTTTATCAACTTTCTCGAATCTTGTAGAATCCATACTGGGCCTGAGAATGGCTGCAGAGCTGTTAAGCAAGCTACAGCACCTGTGGTTTGGACACGTAATGTCTTTTTTCTGTTTTTCATTTTTTTTCTGTTATGGCGGTTAGGCCAAAATCAGGAATTGCTGTTGACCTGCACTTACTTGGAAATCCTCATTCGCGGGGAAGAACTGTAATCCCAGATCCCAATCACTAACAGGGTTCAGCGGGTTATCCGCACCTGTAAGCGAGACACGCTGGACCTTTCAGTGTAGCGCGCATGCAGCCCCGGACATGTTAGGGCATGACAGACCTGTTGTTGATCGCTCTCGCGTGCCGGAGCCTAGCGTGTCCCCCTAGTAAGCTTTACGCGTACCGCAGGGGCATGCCGGAGTCTCGTTCGTTAACCGAATAAAGCTGACAAATCGCTAGCACAACTACAAACTGACACACACACACACACACACACACCTTTCAATGAGTGCATCTTTTTTTGAGGTGGCATGGTTGTGGTTTCCCGGGTGGAGTCCAATTAAGCCGCAGGCTCCACTCCTGGTGGTGCCCTTTTGGACATTCCTTTAAGGTTCAGCTTTGCAATCATACTGCCCCCGGAAAGCAAACACTTTGGCTTCATGGACGCTGTTTGGAGATTCATGGGAATAACGCCGCCCGATCGCCAGTTGCCATAATTTATTGGTGGGAAGTATGACTGTATATGATCGTGTTCGTTTTCAGATTTAGTTTTTACATTTTTAGTCCAGACTTTCTTGACTTCATAAGGGCATGACAAGCCTAGATCTGTGTCTCCTCCACCTCCTTTTACTCCTCCACCTCTTTTGTAAATGTAGTTGCCCTTTTCCATATGTTATTTTTGGCTTCTGAGCATTTTGTCGGCTTTGGGACACCTTTTAAGGTGTTTTGTAATTGTTTTGTATGTGTTAGTATGTGTTTGTGATTGCCTGCCATTGTTTACAGTGTGGTTCGACGAACTTGCCTCCTGTGCGACGAACCAAAACACTAGCGGGGTGGCTCAACACTACTCATGATATATAGATGTACATTGTTAATGTTTAAACTATGCTATATATACCTGCTATCTGATGATACTGTACACTTTGTCTACTTTTTATATTCTTGTCTAATCCATACTGAGCCTGGGAGTGTCTCTGTGTGACTGATGGAATATATATGGAGATTGACAATTATCCTTTGACTGAATAGAGCTGTACGCTTCTGATGCAGTACCATATATGTGATGTTATTTTGTGCTAAATTTGGAAGTTTGGTGGAAGAGGCCGCGGACGTGGGCATGGGGGGGCCAGCTGGTGCTGATGGTGGTGGTGCATCGGCTGGTAGTGGCAAAAGCACAATAGCAGCTAAGGCAGGAGGTGTTGAGCCTGCGTCATGGTCTGTCTATGGAACGCCTGGAAGGATACCTTTTCTGGGAGTAGGTTAACCGTTTTTAAAGCCAGAGCATGAGGAACTGGTTTGGGCTTACATTGCCGAAACAGACTCCAGCAAATATGCCCTCCTCTTCTGAAGTTTCAAAAAATGCAAGTGCTGGCTCCTGGTCAGGAAGAACCCCTTTCCTTGTCTCCTGCACTCCCACCCAAAGTGAATGATGCAGCAGGCCACACTTCACATTAGTCCATGTAGCTCTTTCTATCATACCATGCATAGGTTATCGAGTCAAATCGTGAATTCCCCAGACCAAGATGAATCTGACATGGAGTGTGGGTGGCCAGGCAGGGCAGTGGGGTTAATCGGTACCGGGATGGTCTCCCTGGGATGTGTCAGTGGTGGTGACCTGTTCCGTGGCCCTGGGCATCCATGCAAAGGGGTGAATTACATTTATAGGTGAATGATACGTGATGCCACCTGTGGTTTCTGAGTAGATTGACCAGCGCTGCAGTGGCGCTTCTCTGGGACAGAAGTTGTGGTGCAGCTAAGATGTAGAAGCCCTGCACAGGTATGGCCATTGTCGCAGGGCACATGAAAGAGCTGGTAGATGGTGTGCAGTGCAGGATGTAGCAGAGCCGTGCGCCAGGTACAGGAGAAAGAGGACAGACAGTCGTGTAGTTCCTTTACCTGTACTTGGTAAGTGCCGTCCAGGACCCAGAGTACAGATGGAGGAGTTGGTCTGCCCGGAAGCCAATTTGGAATTCTCTCTGCAGATAGGTAGTGTGGCCTCTGTTCTAGTGCTTATCTGAGGTACTCGCAGTGCTGAGTTCAATGAAGTTCCCCCTGTTGACTCTCTTAGAACTCTCTCGTATGGCAGGCAGTCGTAGCCTTTTCCTTCTGACTCCCACGTCGCTGCTGGGGCCTCTGAGCCTTATTTGGGTACAGAGCATTTACAGCTGATACTTCCTCTGGTTTCTGCTGCAGGAACGTCAGTGTCCCTACAAACTCGGAGACCGGTATCCGGACCATGCGCTCAAGCTAGGAGTGAGCCTTAACTCTGCTCATCCTCCAGCTCACCTTCCCTTCAAAGACTGCCCTAACTTACCTCCTCCCGACCAGACAGCAGCTCCTCAGCAGTCAGGTTCAGAGGTCTCCTTGCTGGCCTGGAGTGGGAAATGTGTTGTGTGTTGGTTTAACTGCTAGAGAGATCCTTCGTTGCTCCCAAAGATAACATCACACTCCCTAGGAGGAAGGTAATGCCACTGTGGCGACCGTACTCCTGGGGGTGCCACAAGTGCACTGAGGCCAAGCCACTGCTAGATGATTCTGCTGGTACATTGACCCAGACCACTACATTCCCCTTGCACTCTACACAGCCTGAATGTGACCCAGATGAAACTCGGGTTACCCTTCCCATATACTGTACCACCTTACATGGTGACAAAAAGGAAGGTGCAGGTTCGGCCCACCCGCCGTCAGACACACCGCCATACTATGAGGGGCCCTGTGCCAGTGCCGTCGCCAACGAGTGTGCCCCCCTGCTTGCTCTGGATCACAGCACTTGCAAAGTTGAAATACTTACCTCTCCCTGCTCCACCGCCATGATGTCTTCCGCGTTTCCTGACAGTGATATTCTGATCAGAAAGCGCAATGACATCTGTATGCCCAGACTAGTACAGGGATTCCCTAGCGAGGAGACTTATTTAATTGTTTTCAATGTTGGGACAGCAATTTTTGGGGAGCACTATACTCTGGAGAATGATACATGGGGCCCACTATACCCTGGAGCATTCCAATAGTGGACATCAGACACTGGAGCAGCATTTACAGGGCCCATTATACGCTAGAGCATTAGAAATGGGGCCCATTATATATAGAGCATTATTTTGGCCCATAAGACAGTGCAGCTTCATCCATGGGGACCAACATATACTGTAGCATTATGTGGAGCTCATCATATACTGTTTCAAACCTTATATGGGACCAATGATTCTGTATGGTGAAATATATGGGCCTCATTACTCTGTATAGCGCACTATGCGGTGGCCATAATACTGTAAGGAGTAAGATACTGTCCATTTTTGGAGCTATTGGAGAATTTAAAATGGATATCAGTCATGTGATGTAAGAAGTGAAGTATTTTTCATTGTACTATACCGCTATTTCTCTGCCGTATTGGAGCATCATGAGTTGTGGTATGTGTTAAAGGGGCGCTCTTTGGCCCAGGGCACGTGAAAACCTGGAGCCAGCCCTACCCCCCCCCCCACACACAAATTTTAGCCAAATAACCCCCATTTTTCAGTGCGTAACTAGTATTATGAAGTAAATTAAGATTGAAAAGCTTCAGTAATAAGATTTGATGTTTTTGGCATTCAAAAGGGCACTGTAGGTGTGTTTCCTGGCCTCCACTCCCTGCCAACTTTGCTTCCCCCATTGACTTGCATTGGGTTTCGTGTTTCAGTCGGCCTTCGACTTTTCACAAAAATCGGCCGATTTCCTTCGACCCGACTCTTGCGAAAGTCGGGTTTCATGAAACCCGACAACCCAAAAAAAGGCAAAGTCGCTCAACTCTAATTACTGGCTTGCTTCAGGACCCTGGACAGAGAAATCATTTACTTGATTTCTTTCAGTTCGCCACTTTTGTATATTACAAAAGAATTACACATAAAATTATACCTACGATTATTTTTACAATAACACTGCAGCGTAGAATCAGAAAACATGTAACATTTACACAAGTGGTCAAAATTGTTTTTGATACCCCTCGTTTAATGACAGAAAAACCCACAATGGTGACAGAAATAACTTGAATTTATTTTTTTTATTTTATTCATTTATATAGTGCCATTAATTCCACAGTGCTTTATAGACAACTGAATCTGACAAAATAATAATAAATCAAAAATCTATGAAAATGAACATATGAAAGTCAGACACTGCTTTTCAACCATGCTTCCACAGAATTGTTTAAAAAATAAAACTCATGAAATAGGCCTGGACAGAAATGATGGTACTCTTAACTTAATATTTTGTTGCAAAACCATTTGAGGTAATCACTGCAATCAAATGATTCCTGTAACTGTCAATGAGACTTCTGCACCTCTCGACAGGTATTTTGGCCCACTCCTCAAGAATAAACTGCTCCAGTTGTCTCGTGTTTGAAGGTTGCCTTTTCCAGACGGCATGCTTCAGCTCTTTCCAAAGATGCTCAATAGGATTTAGGTCAGGGCTCATAGAAGGCCTTTTCAGAATAGTCCAATGTCTTTCTCTTAGCTAATCTTGGGTGTTTTTAGCTGTGGTTTGGGTCATTATCCTGTTTCAAGACCCATGATCTGCAACTGAGACCAAGCTTTCTGACACTGGGCAGCACATTTTCCTCTAGAATCCCTTGATAGTCTTGAGTAGCAGTAGCAGTCCGGAGCACTTTACATTTCAGAGGGGACTTGTACAGATGATAGACATTACAGCATAACAATCACATAGATCATAACAGATACCAAGAGGAATGAGGGCCCTGCTCGCAAGCTTACAATCTATAAGGAAAAAGGGGAGACACGAAAGGTGGGTGGTAACAGTTGCCCTGATTGTATGGACCAGCCATAATGTTAAGTGTGTAATAGTACGGATGCAGAGGGCTAATGGATGCATAAAGCATGTGGGAACATGATGCAGGGAACCTGGTTATGGTAAAAACTTTTGGCTGTGCCACGTAGGGATAGATTAGGTTAATGTGTTGAGGCAGTAGGCCAGTCTGAATAAATGCGTTTTCAGGGCACACTTAAAATTGTGGGGATTGGGGACTAATCGTATTGACCTGGGAAGTGCATTCCAAAGAATTGGCGCAGCACGTGTATAGTCTTGAAGACGGGAGTGGGAGGTTCTGATTATTGAGGATGCTAACCTCAGGTCATCAGCAGAACGGAGGGCGCGAGTAGGATGGTATACTGAAACAAGGGAGGAGATGTAGGGTGGTGCTGAGCAATGAAGAGCTTTGTGGGTGAGGGTAATAAGTTTTTACTGGTTTCTGGAGTGGATGGGTAGCCAGTGTAATGACTGGCACAAGGTAGAGGCATCGGTGTAACGATTGGCGAGGAATATGATCCTGGAAGCTGCATTCAAGACAGATTGGAGAGGGGAGAGTTTGGTAAGAGGGAGACCAATTAGAAGGGAGTTACAATAGTCGAGATGAGAATGAATAAGAGAAACAGAGTTTTTGCAGAATCAAAAGTAAGAAAAAGTTGCATTCTAGAAATGTTTTTGAGGTGCAGATAACAATCAGTGATCGGATGTGGGGGACAAAGGAAAGCTCAGTCAAGTATGACCCCCAAGACAGCGGGCATGTTGCTGGGGAGTAATAGTAGAACCACACACGGAAATGGCAATGTCGGGTATAGGTACATTAGTAGCGGGAGGAAACACAAGGAGTTCAGTCTTTGACAGGTTCAGTTTCAGATATAGTGAGGACATGATGTTAGACAGTGTTTAGACAATCGCCGGTGTTTTCTAGAAAGGCTGGCATGATGTCAGGAGAAGAAGCATATAATTGGGTGTCATCAGCATAGAGATGGTACTGGAAACCAAATCTACTGATTGCTTGACCAATAGGGGCAGTATACAAAGAAGAGGGGGGGCCTAGGACTGTTCCTTGAGGAACCCCAACAGTAAGGGGAAGATGAGAGGAGGAGGAGCCAGCAAAAGATACAGTAAAGGAGCAGTCAGATAGGAGAACCAGGAGAGAACGGTGTCCTTGAGGCCAATGGAACGGAGCATAGTGAGGAGGAGCTGATGATCCACAGTGTCGAATGCTGCAGAGAGATCCAAGAGAATTAGCATGGAGTAATGACCATTTGATTTAGCTGTTAGTTGATCATTAGAGACTTTAGTGAGGGCAGTTTCAGTAGAATGTAAAGAGCGGAAACCGGATTGGAGAGGGTCGAGAAGAGAGCTTTCTGAGAGATGGCGGATAAGACGGGAGTGGACCAGGCGTTCCAGGAGTTTAGAGAAGGGAAGATTAGAAACAGGTCTCTAGTTAGCGGCACAGTTTTGGTCGAGGGATGGCTTTTTAAGTAGTAGATGTATGATGGCATGCTTAAATGAGGAGGGAAAGATACCAGAAGAGAGAGGTTAAATATTTTAGTTAGGTGAGGGGTGACAGCAGGGGAAAGGGTCTGGAGTAGATGTGACGGAAATGGGTCACTTGTGCAAGTGGTTGGGCGGGAAGATGCAAGGAGCCTGCTTACTACTTCTGTGACTGGTTCAAAGTCAGAGACTGAGCTAGATGCAGTGGGGAAGGGAGGACAGTGCATGGTATGAGATGACTGGGAGATAATTTCCTGTCGGATCTGGTCAATTTTTTCTTTGAAATAGTTGGCCAGATCATCAGCTCGAAGCTCCGTGGTAGGGGCCTGTAGGGTTGAGTAGAGAATGATAAGTGTCAAAGAGATGGGTAGGGTTATTGGACAGTGAAGTGATGAGGGTGTTGAAATAGGTTTGTTTTGAGGTGAAGGGCAGTATTGTATGTTCGAAGCATAAACTTGTAATGGATGAAATCTTCAGGTAGGTTGGATTTTCTCCAGACGTTCGGCGCACCTGAAGCACCGCTGCAGGAAACGTGTTTGCAGGGTGTACCAGGGTTGTTGCTATCTGTGTTGTGGTGTTCTATGAATAGGAGCAGCAAATTCATCCAGGGCACTTTGAAGTGTTACATTGTAATGCTTCAATGCAGAATCAGGACATGAAAGGGAGGAGATGGGGGGCCAATGAAGACTGCAAGTTCTTCATAAGTTTCTGTGTGTTAAGGGCCTGTAAGTTTCTATATAAATATGGACAGTGGGGGTGACCTGAGCAGCCTGACAGTTCTTGATAGAGAATGAAAGAACGTTGTGGTCAGAGAGCGGGAGAGGGGAGTTTGCAAAATCATCCACTGCATAATGCCGAGAGAAGACCAAGTCGAGGGAGTTCCCGTCTTCATGCGTTTTAGAATTAGTAAGCTGCAAAAGGCCAAACGAGGAAGTTAGAGATAAAAGGTGAGTAGCAGATGGGGAGAGGGGAAGAGCAATGGGGATGTTGAAATTGCCCATGATGAGGGTAGGGATGTCACAGAGAAAATGTGGAAGCCAAGTGGCAAAATGATCCAGGAACTGATGGGAGGGGCCGGGAGGACAATATACCACCGCCACTCGCATGGAGAAGGGGGTGTAGTCTGATGGCATGGATCTCAAAAGAAGGAAAGATAAGTGAGGGTACATTTTGATGATAGGAGCAGACCAACGCCTCCACCTGCTCTATTGTCTGATCTTGGGGTATGAGAGAAGTGTAGTCCCCTGTATGAAAGAGCAGCAGCGGTAGTGTCTGACTGCTGGATCCAGGTTTCAGTAAGAGTAGTCCAAATGTACAGGGAATAGATTTATTTGTCTTGCCTGTCTCCTGCCCTGTCTAACTGCCATGTTATGACTGCCAGCGTATTGGATACATGTACTTTGATTGCATGTACATAAATGCCTTCCCCAGGCAAGCTCTGAATTTATAGAAGGCCACTTCTAAGAGCCTCCTCTTCTTTTTTTTTTTTTTTTTTTTTTTGTCCTGGTGAGGTACTGAGCGTGCGTTTTTTCGCACCATACAGCGGTGTACGCTCCTCACACCGTACCGTGTAACGGTTATCACGACCACAGTGAAGCTATCTGTGTGTGACTCTGTAAGAATAAGTCGAGGACATGTTCTGTTCTTACAGACCTCCACCTTCTAGTTTTAGGTGTCCCCCTATCGAGCAGCTAGTGGAAAGCATCAGCAGGCTGTGTTGCAGATGATGTGTTTGGGCGACAGACACACCGCGGAGGTGCTGGCCAAGTACTTTCAGCGACAAACTGAGTCTGGGCAGTATACATCTTGAGGCAGGCAAGGTAGTTAGTGATAACGGCCGTAATTTTGTGGCAGCCATAGCCCTTTCAAAACTCAGCCACATACCTTGCTTGGCTCACACCTTGAACCTGGTGGTGCAGTGCTTCCTCAACAATTATCCGGAGTTAACAGCCCTGCACCAGAAGATGCGAAGACTGTGCGCGCACATCCGCCGGTCGCCTGTACACTCCATTCGTATGCAGAAGCTGCAGCGATTGCTCCACCTTCCCAACCACCGCCTCATTATCGACATTGCAACAAGGTGGAACTCCACCCTGCACATGGTTGAGCGGCTGTGCGAACAGAGGCAGGCCATAATGCATTTGTGGGAGGATACACGGCCAGGCACTTTGAGAGCAGACATGGAGTTGACAGGTGTGCAGTGGTCGAAGCTGAAAAACCTCTGTAAAGGCCTTCAGTGTTTTGAGGAATGCACACGGCTGGTAAGCGCAGATGACGCCATCCTAAGCATGAGTATCCCACTTATGCGTCTGCTCATGCAAACTTTGACGCAACTTAAGGAGCAGGCGTCTGCAGCCAATGTTGACGAGGAGGGAATGCTTGATGACATTCAGCCATTGTCTGCTCAGGGACCTCTCCTGGACGAGGAGGAGGATGATGGGGATGATTACTTAGGGGAGGAGGATGCATCTCGTGGGGCAAGTGAAAATGTTGGCGTGGCAAGGTCTGGTACAGGGTTTGTGCGTGACTGGAGGGATGTGGATTTGCCAGAAAGTGCTCCTCCACCCAGCACTCGCAGTGCATCATTGACACCGGGAACATTGGCCCACATGTCAGATTATGCCTTGCAGATCCTAAAAAGGGACCCCCGCATTGCCAAAATGACGAACGATGACGACTACTGGTTGGCCAGCATCCTGGATCCACGCTATAAAGGCAAATTACAAAACCTCATGCCACACGAGAACCTTGACCTAATATTGGCTAATAAACCAACTCTGGTAAACCGGTTGGTTGAGGCACTCCCAGCACACAGCAGCGGTGACGGTTCTCACACGGGCCGGGGGCAGCTTGGCAGAGGTGTTCGTGGTGCACACAGCAGAAGTGGCATTGGAGACAGGGGTTTCATGACAATGTTGTGGACTGATTTTTCAAGTACCACTCACACAACTGGTAATACTGCATCGATGGAAAGTGACAGGAGACAGCAGTTGTCAACTATGGTTACAAACTACTTTTCCTCCCAGATCGATGTTCTCCCGCACAGGTCATTCCCCTTTGACTACTGGGCCGCTAAACTGGACACCTGGCCTGAATTGGCACAATATGCCTTACAGGAGCTCGCTTGCCCAGCTGCAAATGTGCTATCGGAAAGAGTCTTCAGTGCAGCTGGATCAATCCTGACAGAAAAAAGGACCTGTCTGTCAACCCAAAATGTGGATGATCTAACCTTCATTAAAATGAACCATGCGTGGGTTTCCAAGGATTTTGTCCCACCTTCCCTTGCTGACACATGGGTTGCCAGAAAAATGGCTTGCTTTGGTCCTCCTATTCCGCGAACTTGACCTTTCGCCTTTTGCAGCAGCTGAATGTCCCACATCAACATATGCCACTTTGTAAACCGCCCTAACTGAGCTGCCCCCCCCATTGCCAGGGTCACCACCTAGCGCACGAAACCGTGCGAGTGCTGTTGCCCTGGCCGACTCTTGGGCACTGGCACAGGGTCCCTCATAGTGCAATCAAGTGTCTGACGGTGGTGGTGCACACCACCAGACACACCGCCGTACTATGAGGGGCCCAGTGCCAGTACCGACGCCCACGAGTGTGCCCCCCCTTGCTTGGGCAGGGCCCCAGCAATCTTTACCTCTCCCTGCTCTTCCGCTGTGTAGTCTGGGCTGTCAAATCCTTCACTGGGAGTGCCACTACAAATTAATTGAACTGAAAGATGATGGTTAAGATGTAGCTATGCCCTGTCCTGCTGGCCGGGCTCTAGCTCCAGATCAATGGCTTCCATTTCTTATGGACGTCGACTCACAATGATATGCAGTGGTTTATCATCAGCTTTCAGTTTTCCCACTCACAAACGTGTGACATTCCGGCGCACATTTTAAAATGTGCCCTCTCATGCCAATCAAATAGAATCGCCTGTGGCTTCTGTCTTTTGCACTCCAGTTACGTGACAGATCATGATAGCCAGTGAGCACCATGTTTACATTGCTCCCTGTGATAAAAATTTGAGATGAGTAACAGTGATGGAATCAACGGAAGTGCGATACAGCAAGACTTTATTCACAAAAAATGTTTTCACTGTCTCAACACAAAAATTAATTGAGGGTCAGCATCGCCTATGAGAATTGTGACGCAAGTTTTTCCCGTGAATAGTAATTCTTAGATTTCTGCAATCACTAGCCTTTATGTCAGTAATTGTATGCATCTCATTTACTATTGCGGAGAGGCTGGACTGTATTACTGAGACAGAAATATATGTAGATTTAAAAAGAACACCAAAAGTATATAGTTGTGTATGCCTCAAATGCATTTCCTTTTTTCCACACACAGAATAGACAAAGCTTTCAAAGTGTGCATCTTTTCTTTAGGTGGCATGGTTGTGGTTTCCCGGGTGGAGTCCAATTAACCCACAGGCTCCACTCCTGATGGTGCCCTTTTGGACATTCCTTTAAGGTTCAGCTTTGCAATCATACTGCCCCCAGAAGCCAAATACTTTGCCTTCATGGATGCTGTTTGGAGGTTCGTGGGAATAACGCCACCCGATCAGTAGTCGGCATATGGGTCGCCCTCCCAGGGCTGTGGGGTACTTGGTACCGGGCCGGTGTCAGTGGGATGTGTCACAGCAGCAGTGACCCGGACGGTGGCCCTGGGCGCCCATGTAAATGGCGTGGTATAATGGTAAAGAGTTTATATAGATAGTTTGACGCCACCTGTGGTGTTCGGCAACATAGATGTTAGTCCGATGCTGCATGCAGATCCTCTGGGACTGATGGTGTTGTGCAGCAAAGATGGTGAAGCTCCCCACAGGTGGAGCTGGAGTCCCAAGGAAGTGTAGATGTAGTGATGTGGGAAAGGCACAGGCGGTGTAGGTGCTGGTACCCAGATGTAGCGGTGCTGGAATAACTGTAGGACACCAGAGCGTGCAGTTCCAAAGCTTTACTCAGTCTGCAGGTTACACAGATGCCTGCCTCCGTGCTGTGTCCTCCGGGTCAGGACCTCAGCCAACCTCCGGGACCAAAATGGAAAGCTCCCTTCCAACACTCCGCCAACATGTACCTTCCTGAATGTCTCCTTTCTAGCGCTTGTGGGGGAAGCACTCACAGGACTGTGGTTCACTGAAGCGCCTCCTGTCTAACAGATGTTCCTCAGACTTTACTTGTATGGCACAGCTGTAGCCTTTTCCTTCTGGCTCCCACACGTCGAAGCTGGGGCCTCCGAGCCTTAGTTGGGTACAGAGCATTTATAGCGGCTACTTCCCCCGGTTTCTGCTGCAGGAACGTCAGTGTCCCTACAAACTCGGAGACCGGGACCATGCGCCCCAGCTAGGAGTGAGCCTTAACTCTGCTCATCCTCCAGTTCCCCTTCTCACGTCCACACACTTCCCCCCTTCCCTGCACAGTGCCCTAACTTACCTCCTCCTGACCACAGAGCAGCTCCTCAGCAGTCAGGTTCAGAGGTCTCCCTGCTAGCCAGGAGTGGGAAATGTGTTGTGTGTTGGTTTCACTGCTAGAGAGATCCTTCATTGCTCCCAAGCTTGACAACACACTCCCTAGGAGGAAGGTAATGCCACAGTGGCGACCGTACTCTTGGAGACGCCACAAGTGCACTGAGGCCCAGCCACTGCTGGATGATGCAGCTGGTACATTGACCCAGACCACTACATTCCCCTCGCACTCTACACTGCCAGAATCTGACCCAGAGGAAACTCAGGTTCCCCTTCCCACATACTATACCACCTTACACAGTGACAAAGAGGAAGGTGCAGATGAAAGTGCAGGTTCCTTGAGCAGGTGGGGGTGGCATACTCATGGGTGATGGCACTGGCACAGGGCACCGCATAGTAGGCAAAAGTGTCTCTGCCGGTGGGAGGGCCTAAACAGCCAAGTGCAGTGAGATGGAAGATGGGGACGACAAGGAGTTGAGTAGTGCAGGGATTCCCTAGCAAGGAGACTTATGTAATTGTTTTCAATGTTGGGACAGCAATTTTTGGGGAGCACTATACTCTGGTGAATGATATATGGGGCCCACCATACACTGGAGCATTCCAAAGGTGGACATCAGACACTGGAGCAGCATTTACAGGGCCCATTATACACTAGAGCAGTAGAAATGGGGCCCATTATATATGGAGCATTATTTGGGCCCATAAGACAGTGGAGCTTCATCCATTGGGACCAACATATACTATAGCATTGTGTGGAGCTCATCATATACGGTTTGAAACATTATATGGGATCAATGATTCCATATGGAGAAATATATGGGCCTCATTACTCTGTATAGCGCACTAAGCGCTGGCCATAATACTGTATGGAGTTATATACTGTCCGTTTTTGGAGGTATTGGAGAATTTAAAATGGATATCAGTCATGAGATGTAAGAAGTGAAGTATTTTTTTCATTGTACTATACTGCTATTTCTCTGCCGTCTCGGAGCATCATGAGTTGTGGTATGTGTTTAAAGGGGCGCTCTTTGGCCCTGGGCCCATGAAAACCTGGAGCCAGCCCTACCCCCCCCCCCCCCCCCCCAACTGTAGCCAAATAACCCCAATTTTTCAGTGCATAACTAGTATTATGAAGTTAAGGTTGACAAGCTTAAGTAATAAGAATTGATGCTTTTGGCATTCAAATGGGCACTGTAGGTGTTTCCTGTCCTCCTCTCACTGCCGACTTTAATTCCCCATTGACTTACATTGGGTTTCGTGTTTCGGTCGGAACCCCGACTTTTCCCTATAATCGGCCGCTTTTGCTCGACCCGACTTTTGGAAAAGTCGGGTTTCATGATAAAAATAATTAAAAAACATGTAGACCACATAAATAAATTCGAAGATATTTCTTGATATTCAAGTAGCACAATTATATGATATACTCCGCTAAAAAATGACATAAAAATACTTTATTACATAAAATCACCCCGTAACACCCTAAACCCATAAAAACACAGCAATATGCCCTAGAAAATCCCCACTACAAATATGCACTGAATCCAAAGCTTTCATTTAATCCGTTAGGCACCATAGTTTCCAATCTATAGATCCATTTACATTCCAATTTGTCAAGGTTCTTACTTAAATCACCACCCCTAGATCCCAATTGCAATACATCAATGCCTTTTGCAAAAAACAGGGACGAATCCCTTTTATGATAAAAGTGTCTAGGAATCATTTTGCGAAGGGATGGATCCTCAGCATTCCGTCCCTTCTCAATGTCCCTCACATGCTCCCTAATGCGCACACGCAACTCTCGTGTGGTAAGCCCTACATAAAGCTTGCCACAGGGGCACTGTGCACAATAAATATCCCCTTTTGTTGAGCATGTAATAAAATGCCTAATAAGGAAGTTGCGTGTGCCTGCAGCATTAGAGAATTCTTTGTTTTTTACCATATTAGCACACCCTTTGCAATGTCCACAAGGAAAGAATGCTTTCATTTCTAACCATGTGCTATTGCTAGGTGTCAGTTTCATAATGACTATGTACCAACAAATCTTTAAGATTCTTGGATCTCCGAGCTGTGATTAAAGGTGAACATGGTAAACCTCTTTTTAATACCGGATCAGACAATAAAATAGGCCAGTGTTTCTGAATGATATCCTTAAATTCAGACCACTGGCTATTAAATGTAGATATTAACCTGACCTCACTTTCCTTTTCCTTAGCATTTTTGTACAAAAGTTCATTTCTAGAGGTATCTTTGGCCGGATGGTAACCTCGTGTAATTATTCTTTTGGAATAACCTCTGTCACTAAATCTTTCTAAGAATCTTAGATTGTTGCTCAAATGAAAATTCGTCAGAACAAATACGTTTTATTCTAAGAAATTGACCCACGGGTACCCCACCTATAGTGGATGGGACAAAGTTGCGTGCAACAAGGTGTTAGTTGCTGTGGGTTTCCTATACACCTCTGTTCTGAGGCATCCATTAGAGGTTTTAATCATAATATCCAAAAAATCCAGATCCCTCCCAACCTTATAGGTTAATTTAATGTTCAAATTATTTTGATTGAGTTTGGTCATAAGTGCATCCAAGTCCTGTCTGGGGCCTTCCCAGATGAACCACACATCATCAATGTATCGTTTAAGGATTATATGTGAGGCACATTGATTTATTTTATTGGATCTTTTTGTTGATTATAACCCTGTGCCAGATGCAGCAAATCAGCCCCAGAACATAAGAGTCTCCTCCATGTTTCACAGTAGGGACAGTGTTCTTTTCTTGATATGCTTCATTTTTCCATCTGTGAACATAGCGCTGATATGCCGAGACACAAATTCAATTTTTGTCTCATCTGTTCATAGGACATTCGCCTAGAAGCTTTGTAGCTTGTCATGTAGTTTGGAAAATTTCAGTCTGGCTTTTTTGTTTGTGGGTTTTTTTTTTTTTTTTAGCAACCACGGTGTCCTCCTTGGTCGTCTCCCATGAAGTCCACTTTGGCTCATACAATGATGGATGGTGCGATCTGACACTGATGTTCCTCGAGCTTGAAGTTCACCTTTAATCTGTTTAGAAGATTTTCTGGGCTCTTTTGTTTCCATTCGTATTATCAGTCTCTTTGATTTGTCATCAATTTTCCTCCTGCGGCCACGTCCAGGAATGTTGGCTACTGTCCCATGGAGCTTACATTTCTGAATAATATGTGCAACTAATCTCATGGTCCTTTTTTCTTATAGGCAAAAGGTCACTTCGGTACGAAGTTTAAACATATTGTAACAACCCTGCCGACATCACTGCATGGCCTCCCATCCTCCACCTGCCTTACACACCAAATCACTACTCCAGGTCATGCTGTGAGTTCTGTCTTCTGCTGGCTCCATGCTGGGTGCCTCTTGTCTCCTGACTGCTCTCTGCATGCTTCCTGGCTGTGTGCATAGGGGGGCTGCGCCGACACTCTCTGGTTCTTATCGAGTCAGTGTGCACCTTCCTAAGGTGCCCCCAGCCAATTGTCAAAAGGCCTCAAGTACTTAAGCCATCCCCGCCCATAGGAGGATGCCTGAGCAACTATTTCCCTCAGTAAGTGTCTTACTGCTGAGGTGCCAGGTCCTGTCTTGTTTCTGCCTTCTCTGGGGGCTGCATTCCCAGACCTGTTACCGTGTGCTTTGTGTCCTGTTTCCGCTTCCCTGAGGATTGCACACCTCAGGCCTGTGTCCTTGTCCAGTATCTGTTCCCGTCTCTGTCCTTGTCTATACTGTGTCCTATTCTTGTATCCTAGATCCTGTCCCTGTTCCTGTACCTGTTTGTATCCTTGTCTGTGGAGTCCTTTCCCTGCTGTGTGTATCCTCGTGTTTACTCTGTCCGCTTTGCTCTTGTTCTGCACCTTGCGGTTCCGCTTTTCTCTCGCTCCGCACCTTGCGGTTCTGCCTTGCTTTGCTCCTTGCGGTTCTGCCTTGCTTTGCTCCTTGCGGTTCTGCCTTGCTTTGCTCCTTGCGGTTCTGCCTTGCTTTGCTCCTTGCGGTTCTGCCTTGCTTTGCTCCTTGCGGTTCTGCCTTGCTTTGCTCCTTGCGGTTCTGCCTTGCTTTGCTCCTTGCGGTTCTGCCTTGCTTTGCTCCTTGCGGTTCTGCCTTGCTTTGCTCCTTGCGGTTCTGCCTTGCTTTGCTCCTTGCGGTTCTGCCTTGCTTTGCTCCTTGCGGTTCTGCCTTGCTTTGCTCCTTGCGGTTCTGCCTTGCTTTGCTCCTTGCGGTTCTGCCTTGCTTTGCTCCTTGCGGTTCTGCCTTGCTTTGCTCCTTGCGGTTCTGCCTTGCTTTGCTCCTTGCGGTTCTGCCTTGCTCCGCTCCTTGTGGTTCTGCCTTACTCTGAATGCCTGCGGTTCTGCTCAGCACTTGCTCTGCAACCTTGCGGCTCTTCTCTGCTCTGCAAACCTTGCGGTTCTGCTCTGCTTCCATTCCGCATCTATCAGTCTGTACTTGTTCCCAAATCAGCTCCAGTTCCTCCAGTCTAAACAGGTCCCTACCTGTTCCCATAAACCTGCCCGCATCCCTGTCCCTACCTAGTCAGTACCTGTCCTGCTAGAGTGCCAGTGTAAGGCAGGGACAGGTCTGTAGTCGTGACCTGAATAACCACAATATCTAGGTCCAGTCCTTCCCCCTACAGAAAATTGTACTCTTCTTTCTGGCATACCTGCATCTCCAGATTCAGTTTCCTCTGGGCACTTCCCAGGGAATGACGTTCCATCTTTCAGGGACCCCCAGCAATGGAGACACAGTCCAAGTTAACTTTAACACTTTCTTGACTGAGTACTTCACACGTTACATCCACAGTTGGTACATCTTGACATTTACTTTTTTCCTCATTGTTCCCTTTCTGGCTGTTGCTTCTGGGCAGTACACGCCTGGACTGGACTGTCCTAGACTGCTTCCCAGTTCCTTCCTGGCCTAACCTCGCCATGATGACAATTCCTCTGCCTGTTTCGTCCCAGACTCAAAATAATCAGTCACCAGGTTCGGTTGCCTCTGGTAAAGCATCCAGCCAGTCTGTACCGAACTCGTCGAAGCTTCAACTTCCTTCATCTCAGCTGTCCAACCGACTCCTGCTCTAAAAGCATCTGCCAAGGCGATAAGTCTCCACATCTTTCCTTTCCTGCACTGGCCCACTGCTATAACACAGTGGCTGTGGGTAATGTGAGCTATAGCGTTTGAATGTGGCGTGGCTGCCAAGCTGTCTGGGCATATAGCCCATGTGGACACTAGGGCACCCTGGCCCCATCTCGCCTAACTTCCTTCAAGCTCCCCTTACTACCTGGCAGGCCCTCTACAATTAATCTTCTATAAACATCCTATCAGCTATACCTGTAAGGCCCACTAGTATGCCCCCATCTAGTGGCCCGCAACAGAACTACACTTACCCATAACTGTACATAAACATTAATCACACATGTTCTGCCTTCTTCCACGTATGACACTGTGTGGATTCCAGCATACAGCTAAACCCTTCATCCACTACCAGTAAAAAGACTGCATGGATGCTAAAGTCTGTCTATTGAGATGATGATGATGAACTTGGTAAAGGAGAACAACAATGGTAGATGATAACGGATGAGATCGGATGATATAGTGGATGAGATCGGGTAAAAACTACAAAGAAACAGACAGTATATCAGTCCTGGCAGATAACAGAACAGTAATACAGGGTGCTATTACATCAGTAACAGGATTATTGCAGAGGTTGCACAATACAACACATAATGCAGTTAGGAGGGATATCTAAGCAAACTTAGGCTGCAGCATTGCACTACTCTAAACAGAGATGCATCTATCTAACATGCAGTGCAAAGAGCATTTCAACTAGCTGGAAAATACATTGCACAATATACCTTTCTCATAAGACACTGTACGGTGACTGCATGATGGCTAGCCAGCACAGATGCATTGCACAAACGCATAACTAGGGCAGCACGGTGGCTCAGTGGTTAGCGCTGCAGCCCTGCAGCGCTGGAGTCCTGGGTTCGAATCACACAAAGGACAACATCTGCAAGGAGTTTTTATGTTCTACCCGGTTTCCTCCGGGAACACTCCGGTTTCCTCCCACACTCCAAAGAAATACGGTTGGGGCTCACAATCTAAATTCCCTATCAGGGACAGTGTTGAAAATATGTGCAAACTGTAAAGCGCTGCGGAATATGTTAGCACTATATAAAAATAAAGATTAACTGTATTAACTCTCACTGGAATCTGCTTGACAGAAGCAGTGAGTTGCAGGGAGCAGGAACACGTGAGTGTAACTCTGAGATCCGGGAGAAAATGGCAACAACTTCTCTAGCCCTGGGGAACTGAAGGGGTGGTTCTAAACAGAACAAGCTCTTAAAGCGAGAGGTTCCTAAATCCAGGAACAGGCAAAAAAAAGGAACAACTAATGACATCTAATGGTCATAGCTGGTACAACACTTAGGGGAATACTTGCTACACATGAGTGGGCATCAACGGATGCCACTATTTGGTTCTTTTGGGGACAATAACACAAGTTCAGTAACTGGCCTGAGGAAAAGTTTGTTCTCCCCATGTTTGCACACTCTGACCTCTACTTTGTGCACTTTCCCACCCTTGATGGGAAGAGGCTTGGTGACTAGGCCGAGTGGCCACTCGTTTCCATGTGACTGTCTTTGACAAGTACAACATCGCCTGGTTGAATGTTTGAGTGGTCTTTTTGCCACTTTATCCTGGTTTGCAGAGTGGAGAGGCATTGCTTCCATCTGTCCGAGAAGACATTGAACATGCTTTGTACTTTCCTTCATTGTCGTCTGCAGAGGTCTTTATCATTGAATTCTCCAAAGTGGAGCTCTCGGGACACAGGTTTTCTGCGTGACACAGGTTTTCTGCATGAGAAG
Organism: Dendrobates tinctorius; assembly: GCF_039654945.1. NCBI lineage: Eukaryota > Metazoa > Chordata > Amphibia > Anura > Dendrobatidae > Dendrobates > Dendrobates tinctorius. Next base: position 38,277,724 of record NW_027361683.1, read on the forward strand.
CATTGCAGGAATAAGGCCTGTCGGGTCTCCGGAATTGCTGGAAATGCTGTCAGTGGCCTGGCATTAATATCTATGGTTTTGAGGTACGCTACTGCTGCGATCGCTTTGACTGTCACAGAAGATACAAAGTCTTTGTGTCTTGACTTCTGTGGATGGCACAGGAGCATACGGTGGTTTCACAAGAAGGTCGGTCAAGGCCTCGAGAGACCTCCTCTCTGCCCACAGGTATGCCTTTTTCTGCTGGAAGTGGATCGTCTCAATCAGACGTGTCTTGAGTGAAGTCTCTTGGCATCATTTTTCCTTGGATAGTTACTGGAGCTACGAATTCCAGAGGGTCAAATAGACTATTCACAAAAGAGAGAACTCCTCTGCTCGTGAAGGGTTTCTCACCTTAACGATCTGGAAGGTGAAAGCATCTGTCTTCAGATCTCAAAGCAATCCAAGGCTCTGCTGCATGGGAAGGGAGTCAATGCTTAGGTATAGGTCCTTTAGATTGTTGGAATAGTCTTGAGAGGGAAAGGCTTCCATCAACTCTCGGCTGTTGGAGGAAATCTTGTGTAACCTTAGGTTAGACTGAGCAAGCATTTCTTGAGCCCTTTTTAGTAGACCATTTGCAACCTCATTTGTCGGTGTGGATTTCAAACAGTCATCTATGTAGAAGTCCTTTTCTAAGAAGGATCTGACATCTGACCCATACTTTTCTTCGCCCTCTTTGATGGAATTTTGGAGGCCGTAGATAGCGACTGCTGGTATAGGGCTGCATCAAAAGATGTGCACCCTCATCTGGTATTCTGCAATGTCTGTCTGGATTGTTGTCACGGTACCAGAAGAACCTCAAGTAGTTTCTGTGTTTCTCTTTGACAAGAAAACAGTGGAACATCTGTTGTATGTCAGCCATAAATGCCACAGTATCTGTGTGGAGAGTAGTACTTCCAGAAGTCTGTTGTTGAGGTCTGGACCTGATAGTAGAACATCATTCAATGAAACATCTTCGCATTTGCCGCTTGAGTCAAATACCACAAGTATCTGACCTGGCTTCTTGGGTTGGTATACGCTGAAGATGGGCAGGTACCAACACTCCTCTGAGGGCTGCAGTACAGGTGTAACCTCTACATGGTTGTTTTGTAATATCTTCCCCATGAAGGTAAAGAAGTGTTCCTTCGTCTCAGGCGATTTCTGAAGCTTGTGCCTGAGGGTGATGAATCGGCTGTAGACCAGTTCCCTGTTGGGTAGGCGCCTTCTCTGAGGCTGAAATGGTAAGGGTGCGACCCAATTGTTCAATTCATCTTTGACTATTTGTCTATCCATGATGTCCAGGAACATCCTATCTTCTATGGACATCGCTACCTTGTCCTCCTTTGTCCTGTGGAAGACTGTACATCTCATGTGGTCTTGCTCACCTTCACAGTGGTCTTCATTGGTAGGCACTGAGAAAGGGCAAGGTAGTGGAGTGCTGTTTGTCAATTCCTTTACCAGCAGACTATTGTGACATGGCCGGAAGAGAGATGGACGTCCATTTTCTAGTGTGCTGGTAAGCATACTGTTGACTGAGGCCGGCTTGTGTGCTCCTCATAGACAGACGTCTCCTATTATGACCCATCCAAGGTCAAGCCTTTGCGCATATGGAGCGTTCCTGGATGGAATATATATTCTCTATGCATTCTCTAGTCTTGTGGACTCATAGTATATCTCTTCCCAGGAGTAGAGCTACTGGGGTTCCTGGTTCCATCTCAGGTATCAGGTGGGCTATACACTTTAGATGGGGGTGATGTGTCGCCACCTCCCGTGAAGGTATCTCTGACCTGTTGTCAGGAATCTATTTGCACTCCAGGATGGTCGGTAACGATAGGCTGGTTTCGCCATCTATGGACTCCACTTTGTATCCAGTTGCTTTTCTCCCCGCCGTCTCAACTGTACCTGAACACATCCTCAGGGTGTAGGGAGAACAAGGGCCAACAATGCTGAAGTTGTCAAAGATGGACCTGGCTAGTGACCTGTTACTTTAGTCATCCAGGATTGCATATATCTTGAAGGCTTCGTCCTTGCGGCCTGCAGGATAGACTCGGACAAGGCAGATTTTTGAACAGGACCTTCCTCCTGTGAGTCCCTTACAGATCTCTGTACATTTAGAGCTGACCTCAGGGGTGTCTTCGTTGGTGTCCTTCTGCTTCTCATCGTGCTCCTCTGCTTGTGACAACACTCATGGAGTTGATCCAGGGTGCATGGCTGTATTGTGATCCGTGCTGCTGCATTCTGCACATTTCACGCTAGCTTCACAGTTCCTGGTGAAGTGTGAGGTTGTGGCACAACATTTGAAGCAGATATTATTCTCCTTGAGGAACCCTTTGCGATCCTCCAAAGACTTCTCCCTGAAGGCTCTGCATTTTGGTAGAGGATGTGGTTTCTTGTGTAGAGGACAATGTTTACTGACATCCTGAGACTTGCTTTTGTCTGGAGGGGGTTTATTCACTTTGTGAGGAGGGCCTCTGGAAACCTTGTTAGTTTTGTGGACTGCCACGGATGTCTTACCGGGTTTGACACCAGGGGCAGTGGAACATGACAGAGTAAAGTCAAAACTAGGGTCATTTCTGATCCCAGATTGCTTGGTGACAAAATCAACAAATACAGTGAAAGGAGGGAATGATGCATTATGATTTTGCTTATACTGTGAACCACATGTAATCCACTTTTCTTGTAGGTTGTAAGGAAGTTTCTGTACTATCAGGTTGACATCCTTAGTGGTATCTAAGAATGCCAATCAGGGCAAGTCTCTTTCCTCCTTGGCAACCTGTAACTCAATCAATAAATCAGTTCTCTAAGCTTTAGATCCTATCTTGGGAAAGTCATCAATTCTTTTTTTATAAAGCATTCTCTATGACTTCTACTGTCCCATAGCATTCATCAAGTCTTTCCAACACTTTACATAGGCCTGTGCAAGGATGCTTTACATTAATGTCTGTCTTCTGGCATGCTCGACCGACTCACTTCCAAGCCACTTTACCAGGAGATCTAACTCCTTACTACAAGAAAGGTCCAGACCATGAATGGCGTTCCAGAACGAGGCTCGCCATGACCTATAGTTCTCGGGTTTGTTGGTGAACTTTACAAGTCCCTTTGTAACCACTTCTCCATGGGCAAAGAACATTGCAAAGCCCATGGTGGTTCTGTCAGCGCTGGCATGAGCCGGTGTGTAATAGTCATGTCTAGTGTGTGGTGTATCACCATACCTGTAAGACGCTTCTGACTCTGGATAGTCTGTGCGGTACCTTGTCGATGAAGGTGTCTCTTTAAGGTGGGATGGGAGCTGTACCTTCTTTTCAATGGAACAGTAGCTGTGGTCGACATTTCTGTGTTGGACGTCTCCTCAACTATGGTAGTGAAGCTGTGGGTTGGATCACTGGTAATCGGCATAGGCTGATCGATATGATGCACCAGGGCTGTCATCTACGCCGGAATGTTGACGGAAGTACTCTGCGATGCGCTGGATCTTGCTGCTCTAGATCTGGTCCAAGAATGCTGCTGCATCTCTCAATCAGGATTCTTCATAGCTTCCAGATACTCTGCTTTAGCTATTGCACCTGCTGTCTTTGTCTGTCACAAGTTTTTCTAGCTCTGCTTGCAAACGTGTAGTTTCGGCCTCTCTCTCTGCCTCGTGCTCTGCTTGTCTCAGCTTTAGATGCATCTCTCGTTCAGCAAAGGAGGATCTTGCTTTGGATGCTTCGGCCTTGGCACGAGAGACAGCAGCGAGCTCTGCTATTGATGACCTGCAAGAACTTGCTCATGACCTTGTTTTGAGTGAGGATGTGCTGTTTCGAGACATTGTGCGCTTAGCTGCGTATTGCTGAGTGTATTGGCGGGAAACTGAGTATGTATGGCGGGCTTCCACGTGGCGGGAAAGGTGTAGCAATTGTTGGCGGGCAGCACTCTCGTTCTGCGACTGTATGGCGGCTGCTGTGATACCCGTATGCGGAGCAGTGTGGGTGTTTGTGGTTCCGTACAGTCTGTGCAATCACCGCATGTGACCAGCGGTCTTTTACTGAGCCCTGGGCTCTTATCCCTGTGGCTGTATGGCAGCTGCTGTAATACCCGTATGCGGAGTAGTTTGGGTGATAGTGGTCCTGTGTAGCCTGGGTAATCACCACGTGCGACCAGCAGTCTGTTTGTTTTTACTGGGCCCTGTACGCTTTCCCCCTCTGGCTGTATGGTGGCTGCTGTAGTACCCATATGCAGAGAAGTTTGGTTGATAGCGGCTCCGTACAGCCTGTGTAACCACCGCCTGCGACCAGCGGTTCCATTTTTACTGTTCTGCCTTCTTCCACGAATGACGCTGCTTAGATTCCAGCATACGGTTAAACCTTTCATCCACTCCCAGTAACAAGACTGTATGGGTGCTTAAGTCTATATTTATTGGGATGATATGGACAACAATGGAAGATAAGAGATGGTATAGTAGAACACAGTAGTAGTTGAGATCAGGGGTTGTTCTACAAAGTTGTAGATGATATCAAAGATTGTTGAACACAGTTATTGGTGATTCAGGTAAAAACTATAAGAAACAGATAATGTAGATGATGTAGATGTCAGTACTGGAAGACTATCACAACAGTAGAAATGATACAGGATGCTGTTATATTGATAGCATGCATTATATAGAAGCTGAGTAATACAACATGCACAGCAGCAAAGGAGAAAGATATCTAAAACAACTCATGGCTGCCAGCTATGCATTCACTAGCCAGAGGATGCATATAACTATCATGCAGTGTAATAACATTACAGGAGCTGAACATGCATTGCAAACATCATGGGGGGGCTGCATTATGGCTAACACAGATGCATAACGCATAATTGCATTAACCTTACCGGAATTCGTTTGTTATAAGCAGTAGTTTTGCAGGGAGGCGAGCTGATGTGAGCTACTCTGAAGACTGGCTGAAATGGTTACATGTTGTTGACCAGGAAAGGAAGAAGGGGCGGTTCTGAACAGTTAACCATTTAGGGAAACAGAAGATTCCAAACACATGAATAAGAAAGAGGGGCAACTGACACCTAATGGCCATAGCTGGAACAGCACTTAAAAAAAATATCTTGCTGCACAGAATGGGCAGAACAATCATGAAGTACAATAGGTCACGAAAAAATATATACTTAGAATCACTGGGATCTGTTGAAGCATTCCAGAGTTATTACTTCATAAAGTGACAGTGGTGAGAATTGTAAAAATTAGCCTGGTCGCTAACGAGCAAAACACCTTCAAGGGTAAAGGAGTTTAAGTATGAACTTCCACCCACTGGAGAGTTGAAATCTCCCATGACAACTATGTCATATTTTTTGGAGAACTTGGCCATTTGATGCACAAAGAGTTCATCCATATCTTCAGCTTGCACAGGCGGTCTGTAGTAAATGACTACAATGGTGTCCTTTCCATTGTTCTGTCCTTGTATTCTTACCCAAACAGTTTCCACAGAACTCCCAGTCTCGGAAGCTTCAATCTCTGTGCAGATATACGCGTTTCTAACATACAATGCGACACCACCTCCTCGTTTATCAAGTCTGTCTGGCGGGGATTTCTCCCTATCGGTGACCTTTTCAAAAACAATTAAAAAGGTCACGAAGTTGTAGCCTGAGAATTTTCTGCAAGGTTCTCCTCATCCCCTTCCAGATGATTAAAAAAAAAAAAAAAAAAAAAATCAGCTGACCTCATAGTCAGAGCTGCCACCGTGTCACGAACCACCAGTGGGTAATTCAATCTGCTGCTGTTGTCAGTGCTGTGGCTGCTGAAGCTCACTTGGGAGTGACTTGAGGTATCACAGGAGCCGTTTCTAGTTAATGTCTTCCTGGTTTATTTTAATCCTCATAAACCACATCACAGGAAATTCAAATACAGCCCTTGTCCGGCCTAAAATAAAACTCCATACAATAGTGCTGGTTGGCTCGCCTGGCTTAGAATCCAGCTTCTTAGTCCTTTAGCAAAGGCACTAAATCCCAGAGATCTGCACATCTCCATACACACAGCCATGTGTGAGACAAATCGGTCTCATTTTACAAAGTGGACCACACCCAAAGGTGGAGATATGGTAAGCAGCCATCTCTCTCAATACATCAGCTGCTCACAATCAGTCATGACCAATTAACCCCTTTTAGTCCTATATGTACTAAAGCATTACTCCAAGTTTATCTCCCAACCACTAGGTGTCCAAAAGCTTCCTTAAAGAAGGTAAGAAAATGTCCTTGGTAAGGTGGAAACCTGAAACCACCTTGGAAGATTTGCGGGAACCATGAATTCTTCTGTCTACCAAAAAATCTTGAAGGAGAATGTCCAGCCATTTGTTCGTGACTTCAAGCTGAAGTGCACTTAAGTTAAGCGCACTTCTGAATAGCTTAAGAAAAACAAAATTAAAACTTTGTGGCCTAATCAAAGTCCTGAACTTAATCTGATTGCTGTGGCATAACAATGAAAAGGCGGATCAAGCTCGGAAGCCTTCCAATGTGGCTGAATTGCAACAATTCTGCAAAGATAAGTGGGCCAAAATTCCTCCAGAGCATTGTAAAAGACCATTGACAGTTATCACAAATGCTTGATTGCAGTTGTTGCTGCTATGGGTGGCCCAACTAGTGATTAGATTTAGGGGGCAATCACTTTTTCACAGTGCCCTGTAGGTTTGGATTTAATTTTCCCTTAATAAAGGCCTTCATTTAAAAACTGTTTTGTGTTTAATGGGGGTTATCTTTGTCTAATATTTAAATTTGTTTCGTGATATGAAACATTTAAGTGTGACAAACATGCAGAAGAATAGGAAATCAGGAAGGGGTCAAACACTTTCACACCACTGTAAATTATTATTATTACACATTTTCGTAGCGCCATTTATTTCATGGAGATTTACATGTGAAAGGGGCATACATAAACAAGTACAATAAACATGAGCAATACAAGGAACACACGTACAGAAGGGGAGAGGACCCTGCCCGCGAGGGCTCAGTCTACAGATTCTCTCTCTGATGGAAGAGTGGAAACTAGAAAAGACCTGGACAATCCAGGAAAGCCCAAGGGACATTTGCCAAGAGGTTGATCACAACCACATAGACTGGCATCGAAGATCCTGGTATCTCAAAGAGGATAATGAAAATCCCCTTTGCTGTGATCTTCTTGAGAAGCCTGAATAGCAGGGGCAGAGGTGAAAACTGGTACAAGAGGGTGACCTAAGACTAAAGTGCCAATGTGTTGACCGCCAATGAATCTCGAGACCTGGCCTTGAACCCCAACACCTTGTGGTTTAGCCTGGATGTTATTAAAATCAACATCTGGAGTGACTCAAAGACATATCTAGATGAAAACCTCTGAATGAAGGCCCCACTCTCCTGCAAATAACCCCTAATGACTTTAACCCCTGACCTACTGTCCAATCTAAGTATGTGGATTGCTGAGATCAATGGCACTCTTTCTGCCCAATTCGAAATACTTGTGACTTCTGCCTTGGATGATCCGCTCCATGTTATGCCCTAATGGTTGGTATATGCCACCATGGTGGAACATTGTAAACTGAATACGCAGAGGCAAACCCAAAAGCAGGTGCTTCCAATGAAGAAGTGACAGGCAGATGGCTCGGAGCTCCAAAAATTTAACTGAGAAGCCTCTTTGTTTTATTCCCCATCTGAACAGACAGACATGTTTTCAGAACCGGCCACTGAAAAGGGAGCTACACAGATGTAACAGGGGAGATGGTAACCACCATTCGAGAGACTGACAGATGTAGAATGGTAGGTGAACAGCTCGTTGCACTGTCCTGTCCCAACAAGACAAAAGAGAATTCTATAGGAGCTTGGAATGAAACTGAGCAATCAAAACCGCTTTGAAAGCCACAATCACATTGCTTAGGAAGCTCATGCAGAACAAGAATGGGGCCCTGTAATCGCCTCAGAGTCCAGATGCCGGACTTAAGAGCTGATCTCTTCTTCTACTGGAGACCTGGACTGTTTGATATCATCCCCAGGACACAAACCTGCTGCGCTGGGGTCAGAGAGATGTTCGCACTTTTGATAATCCACCTGGAGTTAAACGGGTGCCAAAGACTGTAGGCTCTCCAAGTTCTTAGAGTAAGAAGGAGCCTTTAAGAGAATGTCGTTCAAGTAAGGGCTTACCAAAATACCTCTTATTTGAAGCAGTACCATAACGGGCCAAGACCCTTGTGAAAACCCTGGGAGCTGTGACCAAGCCAATGGGGAAGGACCATAAACTGAAAAGGATCTTGACTGACCTCAAAAAGGAGAATTCTATGATGATCGTGGAAAGTGGCAATGTGTAGGTAAGCATCCTGAATGTAAAATGAAGACAAACTTCCTAGGTTCCATGGAGGGGATGGCTCCATACTGAAGTGGCGCAGTTGGATTTGTCATGTAGCCTTAGGTCCGAGTTAGGCTGCACCAAGACATCCTTGTCTATGATGAACAGATTCCAGAAAAAAACCTTGAAATGTTTCAGAGGCAGGATTTGCATAATGAACCCCTGTCTTAAGAAAAGAGAACATGGGGCGGCCAAAACTGAATCTTATGGCTGGAAGAGAGCTGAAAAACCGTTGGAATATGTTTGGTGCAACAACTTCATTCCTGTCTGAGTGTTCAGTTGCTAGATTTGTATGCTGTTTATAAATTAAAAAACAAAAACTTCCAGAGGCTCATACAGGGATAGCATGTGACTATTTCCTGTGTCTGTGTGAGAGAAGCAGCTTACTGTAGATGCTGCACAGATAGACACACAAATCACTCATCTATTAAGCATATTGTTCCTGAATAAAGAAGCTCTATTGTCACACGCTTGTATCCTGAATAATCCGCTGAGAACAAAAACATATCATGTGGGAGCGTGGTGAACTCTATCCTGTAACTGAAGGCGACCCCCCCCCCCCCCCCCCCCAAGTAATTCATCCTAGAAGAGAAGACAACCACCCACCAGAAATACCTGAATGGGGGTAACCCATTACATAAGTCTCTTTGGTTCAGCACGAAATAGAGAGCTTGTTTCCCAGACTACGCAGCTGCCAGGATGGTGTATGTTTGAACGATTGTCTCCTCCTTCCCTAGAGACCATAAGGTCTGACATGAACGTTGGGGCCACCTGCCGATGGCAACCGATTTGAAAAGGATGAGACTGAAGAAATTCAGGTCTTTAAAATAGATATTTAGGCCAGGACTAAGTGAGTAACATGTAGTAATCTTGTCCAACATGATTCCAAATAGACAACAACCATGAAAAGGAAGATCTGTAAAAGACTTCTTAGATCGATCCACTTTCTGGGCTTTGAGCCATAGAATGTTGTGGATAGCCGCAATATTGCTCGCCACATCAGCTGAGCAGCCGGTTGCATCCAAGGGTGCCAAACACATTTGCCAGCTTGAGCTATCTGGACAGCTACGTTTGCCAATTCCGTACAAGAAGAACCAGAAAGGATACCCTGCCGTAGGTGCTTTGCCAAAGCAAATGGCAGCAAAAGCTGGGAACAGCACAAAACTCGCTTCCTAAAATGCAGATTTGTCTGTGGACTTAATATATCTGTTCATAGGGCCACTCAGCGCTGCCATCTCTGCAAGAGGACAGATGGTATTGATGCGCCCAGAGACCGTGGGATACTCGGCGCCGGGCCCGTTAACTTCAATGAAAAATGTCAGTGGCAGTGACCCGGTCCATGGCCCCAGGCGGTCATGTTAAAGGGGTAGAATTGGATGGGGATAAAGTTTATGTAGTGATTCGTGACGCCAGTTGGGAGTGTTCGACTGTAGTATAGCCGGCACTGCAGATGATCCCTGGGGGACTAGATGGTGATGGCAGTGCAGATGTTAAACCCTCTCCAAACAGGGCTAACCCCCAGAGATTGTGATGAAAGTAGAAGGCACGGAGTAATAAGGCAGGAGACCATGAAAGTCACTTTATCATTTACTGTAGTTCAGGTGCAGTTCAGAGGAGATATTACAACTCTCACCAGGTTACAGTCTGCTCTGGAGAATGGGAGTTATTCTCTCTGCTGTGACTCCATGTAACTTCCTGCTATTCTAATTCCTTCTGGGACCATAGCTTCCTGGAGTCTAGCACTTCCCAGTATTGCCTCTACTCACTGTGTGTATTTCTTTCAGCAACTTGCAGCGTGAATCCTGTGTGAAGCAGCTCAAGTTCCCACTTGCACTATCCTTCACTGATCCTAGGCTATTGCAGTATTTCTGAGGGAAAACACTTTTCTGCTGGTCATATAAATCCACAGTCTCTCAGCTTGCCACCCTGCTCTGAAAGCATGGATGGTCTAGGGGCTGACACCCTGATGCTGCTTAGCTCTTACTCCTGGGTCGAGCACATGTCTAATCATGGCTTCCAAGATGTTCTTCCTCCTTCACTGAAACAACAACTTGACCCCTCCCAGTTAGGGCATGTCTGCAAAGCTCTAAGCTTCAGTCAAGTAAGGGAGTGCGGTAAATTTGTGTTTGTGTGTTATGGTCTCTAGCAGAGAAAGCATAACTCCCATTGCTCACAAAATACGTACAAAACTGTACATATTTAACCCTTTTGTGGCGATAAAGACGCATGGTGCCACATTCCCCCTAGTTAAAGGTAGCACATCCTTGGGCTACACAAGGAACATAAGCATATAACAAAATGACATAACATTTAACCTGAGTATAAGTAAACAGTCCCAGTAACTGAGTTGGGTCGTGGATTACAGCCCAAAACCACTTCTGATTGTTTGGATCGTCCCTGAGTGCAGCTGCAGGGCACACAGACTATAACAGAAAATTCACTGCACTGGCTGTTTTTGATGTCTTCCTGCCAAGGCATGATGAACATATCTATCTTCTCAAGTTTAGGAGTCTTTACAAGAGTTCTTGTAGTAGAAAAAGGCATAGTAACTACTAAAATCTCCCATTAGTCCATGTGGGCACAATTTCTTTAACATTTTTAGTAACGTTACCTAAGGCAAAGTTCAATGTAAGTACAACTCAAAACTAACTTTTATTAATGTTAGAATATTTTTTACGAATCATTTCTATAGCGAGAAGGGGTTTGGCCCTGTGTGCTACACTGTGATCTGCGCAAGATAGGAATACTAGAATACTTCCTATGACTCTTTGAACCTACCATGGGTACAACATGTTCACTGCTGACTGTGGGCAAGTTTTCTGATTCTTCCACCTGCAAAGCGTTAGTGGATAGCATTAGCGATTCTTTGCTTCAGAACAATTTGGTGTCTCTGGTAAAGACCTTTTGTGGGAACACCATCTCTGGAACTACCACTGCATTATTAACTTGTGGCCAAGAACTAGGGAATTCACCTAGAACAGTGATACAGGAAAGATATATATCTTTGTACCGTGTTAGCCAGTAGATAGAAAAATATTCAGGATTGAGAGTCCTCAGTTGATACCTTTTAATGGCTAACTGAAAAGATGGTAACACATTGCAAGCTTTCGAGACTACTCAGGTCTCTTCATCAGGCTAATTAATACAAAAACTGACTTCAGATTTTGTATTAGTCTAGCCTGATGAAGAGACCTGAGTAGTCTCGAAAGCTTGCAATGTGTTACCATCTTTTCAGTTAGCCATTAAAAGGTATCAACTACTGAGGACTCTCAATCCTGAATATTTTCCTAGAACAGTGCAAATCTTGGTATCAGTCTTTTCTTTTAGCTGAGGATCTTCCATAGTCTCAACTCTTTCATGCAGTTGTGCTGGACATACTTTCAGATTGTCTCTGGATACAGTAGTACAGGTTTTTCTGCCGTCTTTGGAGATAGTACACTCTTTGCTGTTGTCATAGCTAGATGGTTGAATAGTGTAAGGCTGAGCCTCCCATTGGTCATCTAACTTATGGTTTCTTCTCTTTTTCTTTAGCACTTGTTCACCTGTTGGTAAAGGGGGTTGCCACAGCATGTCTGTTAAAGTTCCTTTCCTGTTTTTGCCTAGCTTGAGCAAGACTTTCCTCTAAACATTGTTGAACTTCTTGGTACTGCAGTTGTCTTTCTGTATTCCAATCCGTGTCCAATTGGCTGGATATGGTTTCAGGAGTTAGGACTCCCTTTTCCAGGTCGATGGGGAGTTTACCTGGCCGTGCCTGCATCAAGTAAGCTGGGGCATATCCTGTTGCACTGGTTGGGATATGGTTATACATTTCAATCAAATCAGGTTATTTCTCTGGCCATTGGTTCCTTTCTTCCAGTGGTAGGATCTGCAATAGATTACCAGATTCAGTTTTTTGCAAAGACCATTGCCTTGTGGATGGTATGGTGTAGTTCTGATCTTTTTACATCCATAGAGGGAGCAAAATTCTTGACCTCTGCTTCAATGGCTGGACCTCTGTCTGTCAGCACTTGATCTGGGTAGCCATGGGGTCTGCAGAAATATTCCTGGAATGTCTTTGCAGCTGTTCTTGCTGTTTGGTCTTTCACTGGAACGACCACTAGGAAACGGGAATAGTGATCCACTATTGTTAAGGCATAGGTATACCCTGATTGGCTTGGGGTGAGTTGCACGTGGTCTACAGCCACCAGTTACAAAGGTTGTTTGGTGATGATGGGCTTCAAGGGGGCCCTTTGATTGGCAGAATTCTTTCTTCTGAGATTGCATTATTTATATAGCACTATTGATTCCATGGTGCTGTACATGAGAAGGGGTTACATACAAATTACAGATATCACTTACAGTAAACAAACTAACAATGACAGACTGATAGTGGAGAGAGGACCATGCCCTTTCGGGCTTACATGCTACAAGATGGTGGGGAAGGAGACAGTAGGTTGGTGGGTTGTAGCAGTTCTGGTGTTGGTTGAGGTGATATCACTGGTAGTGGTGAGAGAGGAGGTAGCGGGGTCATTGCAGGCTGTAGGCTTTCTTGAAGAGGTGGGTTTTCAGGTTCCGTCTGAAGGATCCAAATGTGGTTGATAGTCGGACTTGTTGGGGCAAAATTCCAGACAATAGGGGCTATTCGGAAGAAGTCTTGGAGGCGGTTGGGTGAGGAGCGAATAAGTGTGGAGGAGAGGAGGTGGTCTTGGGAGGACCGGAGATTACGTGAGGGAAGGTATCGGGAGATTAGTTCAGAGACATATGGGGGAGACAGGTTATAGATGGCCTTGTAGGTCAGAATTAGTAATTTGAACTGGATACGCTGAGGGAATGGGAGCCAGTGAAGAGATTTGCAGAGGGGAGTAGCGAGAAGAGAGATGAATTAGTCGGGCGGCAGAGTTGAGGATGGACTGGAGAGGTGTGAGGGTGTTAGCAGGGAGACCACAGAAAAGGATGTTGCAGTAGTCGAGGCGGGAGATGAGGGTTGAGGAAAGGACGGATTCTGGAAATATTTTTAAGCTGGAGGCGACAGGAGGTTGAAAGAGCTTGGATGTGTGGTTTGAAGGACAGGGCAGAGTTAAAGGTTACTCCAAGGCAGTGGACTTCTGGTACTGGGGAAAGTGTGATGTCATTAATTGTTATAGATAGGTCGGGTAAAGAAGATCTGTGAGATGGCGGAAAGATGAGTTCAGATTTGTCTACATTGAGTTTGAGGAAGCGAGAGGAGAAGGAGGATATGGCTGATAGACACTCTGGGATTCTGGACAGCAGAGAGGTGACGTCAGGGCCAGAGAGGTAGATCTGAGTGTTATCAGCATAAAGGTGGTAGTGGAATCCGTGGGACTTCTATGAGTTGCCCCAGACCAAGTGTATAGATTGAGAAGAGTAGGGGTCCTAGAACAGAGCCTTGGGGGACTCCAACAGAGAGGGTGGGATGAGGAGGTGGTGTGGGAGATGCTGAATGTGCGGTTGGAAAGGTATGAGGAGATCCAGCATACGGCAAGGCCTTTGATGCCGAAGGAGAAGAGGATCTGTAGTAGGAGGCAGTGGTCAACTGTGTCAAATGCAGCGGACAAGTCTAGAAGCAGGAGTATAGAGTATTGTCCATTTGATTTGGCTGTAAGTAGGTAATTAGTAATTTTGGTCAGTGCTGTCTCAGTGGAGTGATGGGGGCGGACACCAGATTGTAATTGTCAAAGAGCAAGTTAGATGATAGGTGGGAGGAAAGTTCAGCGTGGACATGCTGTTCCAGGAGTATGGAAACAATGATATTGGGCGATAGCTGGACATAGCGGTTGGGTCGATGGGCCGCATTCTCTACACCACTGTTCAATGGACCGTCTCATACCGATCCACAAGAAGCAGTCGCGGATGACTACTTCCAGCTTTTTCCAACCAAAGTGTCCTGCTTGATACTGGTAAGCTTCCAAGAACATGGGTACGTCCTTTCTGGGGACCACGATCTGCCATACCAGTTCATGCATACGTGGGTTAATAGCTCTTCGGATCAACTTGCCTTCATAAAGGAACAGCTTCTTTCATCTCCAACTCCGGATGCGCCTGCAGATGTCCAACAGTTGTGGAAAGAGAGAATCTGCTTCTCCAAGGAGTTCTTTGACCATACATATAGCCTGTGCATTGAAAAAAAACTGCCGACAGCACAAACAGGATTATTCAGGAGATGCATGCTTTCAGTCCAGAGACCCAAATGGACATAAAGATTCCAAGCGAATAATAGAGAGAAGCAGCATCCAATCCGGGTGAAAAAATTCTCAATTTGTTCTGCCATTGAAAAATCATACAACGTTTCGACCACAATGGTCTTACATACTTGAAAAAGACCATTGTGGTCGAAACGTATTATTTTTCAATGGCAGCATACATATAGCCGGGTCACTGCTCTGCATCTCTGCCCAATCATGGTGAGGTAGTGGATTAAGGGAAACTTCATGAACGGCAAGACTTCTCTCTGTCACGTGGTTTGAGTCTTGGGAGACACCGTGGTGGTAGAATGCCGGCATCTCTATTTCTTCCAGGTCGTCTAGATCTTCTGCTGGATCAAGAGCATTTGGCATACAGGACAAAGCATCAGCATTGGCGTTTTTAGTGCCAGCTCGGTATTTAATGACAAACTCCTAATTGGACAACCGAGCCATCCATCTTTGTTCCAAGGCGCCGAGCCTGGCGGTCTCCAGATGGGTTAACGGATTGTTGTCCATATAGAAGGTAAATTTGGATGAGGCCAAATAGTGCGTGAACCTCTCTGCCCAAACGATAGCCAAGAGTTCTAGCTTGAAGGAGCTATAGTTGGTAGGGTTTCTCTCAGTAAGACGAAGCTTCTGACTGGCATAAGTAATGACTTTCTCCTTACCCTGCTGCACTTGAGATAGGACAGCTCCTAATCCAACATTGCTGGCATCTCTGTGCAGGATAAACGGCTGATCATAGTCTGGATACGCTAAAGGTACTGTCACACTAAGCGATATCGCTAGCAATATCGCTATAACTTGTGACGTTATAGCGATATCTGTGTCTGATACTTGCCAACGACCGGCTCCCCCGCTGGTTATCGCTGATCGCGCGAGAACGTCCTGGACTGTTTCTCGTCAGCTTCCTGTGGAGAGGCAAGCGTGGACGCGGGCGGGAGGACGTCAGGATCGCCTAGTGTGACAGGTAAGTAGCGACCCCCATCCCCAGCGATGTCGCTGGTGAGGTCTGCCTGTGTGGTAGCTCACTAACGACCAATTAGCGATGTACCAGCGATCCTGACTGTGTCATATCGCTGGTCAGGTTCGCTGGTACATCGATAAGTGTGACAGTACCTTTAGATCTCTTCTCCTGTAAGTGCTTGCTTAAAGGGCATGTCACACTAAGATATCGCTAGCAATATCGCTATAACTAGTGACGTTATAGCGATATTGCTAGCGATATCGCTGTGTCTGATACTTGCCTACGACCGGCTCCCCCGCTGGTTATCGCTGATCGCGCGAGAACGTTCAGGACTGTTTCTCATCGTCAGCTTCCTGCGGCGCTTCCTGCTGTGAGGACGAGCGACGCGTGGAGCCGGGTGGGAGGACGCAGGATCGCCTAGTGTGACAGGTAAGTAGCGACCCCCCGTCTCCAGCGATGTCGCTGGTGAGATCTGCCTGTGTGGCAGCTCACTAGCGACCACTTAGCGATGCACCAGCGATCCTGACCGTGTCATATCGCTGGTCGGGATCGCTGGTACATCGCTAAGTGTGACAGTACCTTAAGGCTGTTGAATGACTCATCCAACCTAGCATTCCACTCAATCAGCGGACTCTTGCCTCTGGCCTTTTTGGGTTGGCCAACTAGGAGATCTTGAAGAGGGGCTGCCAATTTAGTAAAGTCTTTGATAAAGAATCTGTAGTATCCCACTAGGCCTAGGAATTGTCTGACCTCTTGGATGTTGGTGGGTACCTGCCAGTCTCTAATGATAGTTACTTTGTCTGGGTTGGATGCTACTCCTTCTGAACTCACGACATGGCCTAAATACTGCACTTTGGGCTTTAGGAGATGACACTTAGATGGTTTTACCTTTTAAGCCGAAGTTGGACAAGGCCTCCAAGACCTCTGCCAGGTGTTGCAGATGTTCCTCATAGGTCCTGGAATATACAATCACATCATCCAAGTAGAATAGCACAATCTCAAAGTTCATATGTCTCAGGCAACACTCCATAATTTTCTGAAAAGTCCCAGGAGCACTGCTCAATCCAAACAGCATGGAGTTAAATTCACATAGCCCCATTGGGGTAGTGAACGCAGTTTTTTCTTTGTCTGCCTCAGCAACAGGAACCTGCCAGTACCCGCTGGTTAAGTCCAAAGTAGAGAAGTACCTAGCTGATTTTAACACTGCTAGAGACTCCTCTATGCATGGTAAGGGGTATGCATCTTTGTGAGTAATTTTAAGTTGTCTGTAATCTACACACATGCACATTGTACCATCTTTCTTTTTGACTAACACCAGGGGAGCTGCCCAAGGACTGTAGCTATCCCTGATTACCCCTGTTTGTTTCATTTCTTTTAACATACCTTTTGCACACTGATAATGAGCTGGAGGTACAGGACGATACATTTTTGATAGGTGGGTGATCTCCTGTGGGGATGTTATGTTGAAACCCTTTTACCTGCCCAAAATGCAAAGGATGCTTACTGAATACCCTCTTATTCTTGCACCACCTGCTGCACTCCATTTTTCTGATGTACGGGAGTGGAGTCGGTGCCAACATGTATCTTTTGGAACCATTCCTCCGTCTGAACAGAAGAGACATTGCCATCCGTCACTTCTGACGGAGTCAAGTGTTCTACAGCCTGAATATCGTTGTTGCTGACTGTGAATAGTTTGGCTACAGTTGCATAACTGGGCAAGCAAGCTTCTTCATCTCCACAGTTCAGAACACGTACTGGGACCCTGTCCGTTTTTACATCAACAATTCCCCTGGCTGTCAGCACAGTAGGTCTGCTAGCTGAGTAAACTGGTTCAAGGAGGGCTTGGTAGTCCCGTCCTCTGATGCCTATGGCTGCTCTGCACCAGACGAGGGTCTCGCTCCTAGGAGGAAGCATAATGAAGTAGGTCTCACTCACCCTTATGCTACCATTCTCTCCACCAGTTAACACCACCTGCTGTTGCTGCACAAGGGCCTTGATATCTTTATTGAGGGCATGCTGTTCTTTGTACGCGGCCGACTCGGCTATGTCTTTCAAAATGGTTATGACCTCACTTAAACGATTTTCAATCACATTTGTGCCCAATGTTATGATGGGTTGACACTCTGCTCTGTCCACCTCTACCACCACGAGACTTTGAGCTCCACTTTCCCCACGTTAATGACAACCTCTTTATACCACACCTGTGTGAGAGGTTGACCATTACTTTCTATTAATGACAAGTTACCATCAGGAAGTTGGGTGAAATCAGCATCAGTCAATATCTCTGGTACAGTGTGAGGCATTGTGGTTACCTGTGATCCAGTGTCCATAAGGGCAGTGAAGGGGATACCATCCACTACCAGGGGTATAAGTGGTTGTCCTCCAACATGTTTCTCCAGTTGGTTGGACCAGACTGTCTTACTCCTGGGGATTGGTCCTCGGCCCCAGGGGTCGCCCATTTAAAGGACATTCTCTTTCAATATGATCAACCTTATGGCACCCTCGGCAGATGGGTCTCCCAGAAGAGTAAAATTGGTCTGTTGTTCTCCTGACGGTGCGAGTTAGTCGTCGCTGATGTTGCAGCATCCTCTTTGGCCGTCGTCATGGAAGATCATCCGGACTTGATGCTAGTTGGATCCTCTCTGTGGGGGAACAAGTCTGGAGAGTCTGAACAGTTTTACATAGAGCAGCCATATTTTTAGTCAGTTCCTGTACTTGCAGTTGTAAATCTGCAATAGAATCATCAATTGGAATCTGCACATGCTGTACTGCAGGCACCTGGGGTGAGGATACTGCCCCCTGGTGGTATGTAACTGCTGAATGTTTTACTGGATTAATGCAGACATGGGTAGATTCTCTTAAGATACGGATGAATCTGTCCTTAAACTGAACACAGTCCATGTCGGGGTTCTGCAATGACATCATGCGCAGTTGTGCCTTACTGGAATCAGACAGAAGACCTTCAATGAACTGCTCTGAAAGCATGGATGGTCTAGGGGCTGACACCCTGATGCCTCTTAGCTCTCACTCCTTGTGCCTTACTGGAATCACACAGAAGACCTTCAATGAACTGCTCCTTCAGCATTATGTTCTCATCGCTTATACTGTCTGGGTCAGTTTGTTTAATGGCCTGCAGCGCCTCCTGCAGGTTAAGGGCATACTCTAATAGTGTCCTGTGATTATTGTCTGCAGCTGAAAAATCGCATCTTTATTTCTAAAGCAGTGCTGGTGTCAAAAGCATCCTTTAATTTAGCAAAAATGTCTTTTACAGTCTTTATCAGTCGCTGGCCAAGATTAAACTTCTCTCTGAGCAGCGTCACTGAGATGACTTGTAAGTATACTGACTTTCTGCTCCTCTGACATGGAGTAAATTTCAAATATGCTGTGCAGCTTCCCTTTAAAGTCACTTAAGGTGTGCGATTCGCCGGTATATAAGGCATGGTGAGAGGCAATATGGGAGCTGCGGCTGCTGCACCCTGAGCGTCGCTGAGATTAGACATCTCCCCCAGTTAATCCTTGCAGGGGTGCGATTCACCGCTTCAGTTGCTGCAGGTCGTTGCTCCTGTAGGACTTTAGGCACGCACGGTATCTTGTTAGAATCCTGTTCGTGACGCCAAAAATGACGCGCCCCAGAGGCCGTGGGATACTCGGCACTGGGCCCGTTAACTTCAATAAAAAATGTCAGTGGCGGTGACCTGGTCCGTGGCCCCAGGCGGTCATGTAAAAGGGGTAGAATTGGATGGGGATAAAGTTTATGTAGTGATTCGTGACGCCAGTTGGGAGTGTTCGACTGTAGTATAGCCAGCACTGCAGATGATCCCTGGGGGAGTAGATGGTGATGGCAATGCAGATGTTAAACCCTCTCCAAACAGGGCTAACCCCCAGAGATTGTGATGAAAGTAGAAGGCACGGAGTAATAAGGCAGGAGACAATGAAAGTCACTTTATCATTTACTGTAGTTCAGGTGCAGTTCAGAGGAGATATTACAACTCTCACCAGGTTACAGTCTGCTCTGGAGAATGGGAGTTATTCTCTCTGCTGTGACTCCATGTAACTTCCTGCTATTCTAATTCCTTCTGGGACCATGGCTTCCTGGAGTTTAGTACTTCCCAGTATTGCCTCTACTCACTGTGTATTTCTCTTTCAGCAACTTGCAGCGTGAATCCTGTGTGAAGCAGCTCAAGTTCCCACTTGCACCATCTTTCACTGATCCTAGGTTATTGCAGTATTTCAGAGGGAAAACACTTTTCGGCTGGTCATATAAATCCAGTCTCTCAGCTAACCACCCTGCTCTGAAAGCATGGATGGTCTAGGGGCTGACATCCTGATGCTTCTTAGCTCTCACTCCTGGATCGAGCACAAGTCTAATCATGGCTTCCAAGACGTTCTTCCTCCTTGTTCACTGAAACAACAACTCGGCCCCTCCCCCTCCCAGTTAGGGCATGTCTGCAAAGCTCTAAGCTTCAGACAAGTAAGGGAGTGCGGTAAAGTGTGTTATGGTCTCTAGCAGAGAAAGCATAACTCCCATTGCTCACAAAACACATACAAAACAGTATGTATTTAACCCTTTTGTGGCAATAAAGATGCAGGACGCCACAGTATTTTTCCAAAAACGAGACACCAGTGTGTCTCCAAATAGAGGAAAGGAGCAAGACACCACAAAATCTGCTGAGAAGGGTTACAACATTTCCATGCAAACATGTTTCTGAAAACATCCATCTGGATTTTCCCATTACTTATCTAGTACCCCCACAAACTCATATTGGTTGGAAACAGATCTGGCCACATGTCTACCTCTTCTAAAGAACCCTGATTCATAGTAGGGAGGGGCCTCTGTGATCCTTAAGAGAATTTTACTGCTGAAATGAGACTATCCATCATTTGTTTTAACTTCCCCACCTGATAAGGGTTCAAATCTGAGTTTGAAGTGGATCTTGGCTCTGACCTGTTTTCTTGAAAAACAAGACACTGCTCAGATAAACCGCCTGGAGGTGTGGGGAAAGGAGGTGGCACAAGTTCTTGTCCAGAAACCAGATGCAAAGTTTAAGCAATGCTGAAAAATGACAAGAGTGGATGCCAGCACAATACAGAGCCACAGCAAGTGACAAATTAACTGTTCTGAAGAAGGTGATCCTGTGGCTAGGTGTCCAGTAGTCCAGACTCCATCTTTCACTCAGGGCAAACACTTCGCACTATGGTGGGCTAATGGGCAGGCAGGTGTTAAAGGCTAAAGGACCAACTGCCCCAGTTACCTGATTGCCAATGTCCACACTGGATTCACACCTTGTAATACATTTCAACATTTAAATTTTTTATATATAAATGTAATTTTCTACATAGAGGGCATTCCCATTTTCATACTGTGCTACTTTTATTTATTTCAGCTTTCTGCATCACACTGTTACGCCCCAACTCCCACTATTTTTTCCTTGTTGAGAGATCAATTTTTGTTTTGTTTATATACCATCAGTAAATATTTAACACCTTTAGTGACAGAACCAATTTGGTACTTAATGACCAAGCCAGTCTTCACAATTCTGACTACTGTGACATTGAGTCTATAACGCTTCAAAGGATTCCACCGATTCTGAGATTGTTGTTTTTATTTTTTTTGTTTTTTTTTTTTTTCTTTCATGATATATTGCATTTCATGTTAGTGGTAAAATTTCTTTGATATGACTTGTGTTTTATGAAAAAAAATGGAAATTTGGACAATTTAGAAAATGTTGCAATTGTCAAACTTTTTTTAATTTTTGTGCCCTTAAATCAGAGAGTGGTGTCACACAAAATGTCTGTGTAGACATCTTGTCTCATAACTCCTGTTTACCATGGTGATCAAATAACACTGCTGGGCGGAGAGGTTTCACATTTCTGTTCACACCCCTAACTTCGTATTGGCTCCATCTTTCGGCGGGAAGCTTACTTGTCTATAACACTATTTAAACTTGGGCTGTGTGATAAAGCCTAAATCCTGCTTAATACACTGTACTAAGTTTGTGTTGTAGTGATTTCCCGAGAGCTTGTAAAATGTATTAGTTGAAGTTCAAAAGGCATAAAAAGTTGATTTGACTCACGGTATTTAGATAAAGAAAAATAAATGAAGGAAACATTGCTTTTTTGCAAAATTGAATAAGATTTTTATTGAAAAGTAATAAAGCGAGTAACAAAAAAAAAAAGGGGGAAACAACACACAAACATATCCGGAGAAGACACATTTCCCTGAGCTCAGCGTTAGCTGGATATATGTGCACAGTCTGATGTACATACACAGCCTGACGTCCCTGAGGTAGATTGCCTAACGTTTGTATAGTAATTAAAATTTCCCACGCCCACCCAATCCAGACTAACGCTTTCACCTGAGATCTTCCGGAGTATATATAAATACACATGTGGAGTATTTCTTAACTGTCTGTCCAAAAACACTAAACTGACAATCATCCTAAAAATGGGTTTATTAAACCATGCATTAAAGTCCCATAAAAACATCTATTGCTAAAGCTATTGTGGGACCTATATACAGTAATGATGCAGGGCAGATCCAAGTTCTTATAGACCTTAACTGAAAATCACCTATCCCGTAACTAGGGGATAGAGAACCCTTGCATAAATATAGTAAAGAACTCCTGGTCAGATGTTTAACTGTAGAACCTTCCCTTTAATACAATTAGCAACACACACACACACACACACACACACACACACACACACACACACACACACACACACACACACACACACACACACGACAGTTTTTTTTCAAATGCTCACATACACATTATATCCATGGACACACCACTGGAAGTGGGAACTGGATACATACAATTTACCCTAGTATCTTCATCTTAAATATCAGTGCCCTCCTCACCGATATTATAAAATATATATAAATATGTATTGTGTGTATATATGTATGTGTGTGTATATATATATATATATATATATATATCTATATCTCAAAATATACATATACTGTATAAAACAAATAAATATGTATCCTGATACAATGACAGACTCGGCAACTTCTAACTATGTAGTGCTAGCTAATGGGAGTGCCAGATGTGGAGGGCAAAATGTACTGATAAATAGAAAATTATATACAGTTACAGTATGGAATGTGTATATAATACACTATACATATATTTATACAGTGCTCAATGTCTCTCAGTACTCACACTATATAAATATACATGTCTTCTTGTGAAAAGGGAAAGAGACACAAGGTTTAAGGCTTAGGAACAAACTGTACAGATCTTACCTCCCTGTTGTGAACTAAGGTTATTCTTACTGAATCCTAACAGCAATAATCCACCGTCTCTGCCCGACTGACCATGAAGTCTCAAAATAAGATCTGGGAGAGACGTGACAGGGGAGTGCAATGTGGTAGACAGACTCATTTTACCCTGCAACCCATAAAAGTGGCAGCTGTGCCACAATTTGGGGTTGCACCAGAAACCGACACTTACACGGGCGATCTGTACACAGCTTATATGCCAAGAAACGATACACTGGAAATAATGTGCAAATACGGTGTAAACAAGAAAACATGGAGTGTGGCAAAACAAGTGCATGCGCACAGTACAGTATATTTGGGAAATTGTAGCAACACTATATTTCAAGGCTGGCAAGCTGTATTATAGTGGTGTGGTATATCTTGAGGTTCTTTAGACATTGCTTGCATAAAGAAAATGTTACATTTCTCAATCAATTTCCACGTATTGGACTTTATTCCACTTAAGAGCACAGTTTCAGTGCCTTGGAAATACTGTTGTCAGTATAATCCAGTACAAAACAATGCTGCAATACGGAAGGAATATTCTGTATTGTGAACCAAATTATTCAGGATTCCTTTATAATGGTTTCTATTCTTAATGTGGTTTACAATTGTTGTAACTTCCGATACGATAATAGACCAAAACATCTTACATTTTAGTCTGCTACTTTTTTAAATCAAATTTAATTCAGTAATCTAATGCTGAAAAACAGTGTGAACCTCGCCTAAGTACTAGATATGTTGCATATCCAGAGTTGCACCATGGAAAATAAGGCTATGTGCACACGTAGTTTTAGGTGCTGCGGCTTTTTCCGCGTAGATTTGGAAAAATCCACAGTTAAATTCTCAGGTCAAAAGACCTGCGGATTAGCATGCGGTTTAGCCCTGCGGTTTCATACCTCTACAATGGAGAAGGTGTGAAACCGCAGCAGATTCCGCACAAAGAATTGACATGCTGCGGATTTGATTCCGCAGCATGTGCACAGCGTTTTTCAGTTTACCATTGAAAACAATAGTACTGTACAACGCACCTAAATCTGCTGCGGACCTGTAGAGCCTGAAACGCTGCGGATCTGCAGCAGAATCCACACCGTGTGCACATGGCCTAACTCCATTTTAAATTTCAGACAGAAGCATCTAGCATCTGCCACTCTATAGGAAACATTGCTCGGTGACATCTTTATATTAAAACAAGCAAGGGGGATGTTTTGTTAAACTAGGAGGTTTGACTACACTATTCCAAAGAGTTATGAAAAGGATGACAAAACATGCTGATACATTAGGAAAAATGTGTCTGGGAGCTTTGCAATGCATTTTCTAGATGTCCACAGTGCACCAGTTCTAAAGACATTAGATGGCTGTCGCTGAACGATGCTTTGAGCGATAATTTGGCTGACAGCCATCTTGGTTGTCTCTCCCATGCACAGGAGTGCTTGTTTAGCCTCCAGTCAGACATCTTTGCTTGTAGCTTATCTCTGAACAAAGCAATCAGCAGTCTGAAATCAGACCTGCCTTGATTGACCTCTTCACCAGTGGTCAATTGGCCCGTACACATTAGAGTGTCGATATTGGCGGTTTGGACTAACAGTCTAATGTGCATGAGTCACTGATAATTGTCATTTAAATTTATTTTTTTATATATATATATACAAATTTTGGGGTTAGGCTAGGTTCACACAAGATTCAGGAAAGACTACTTGAAATGGAACCATCAGATCTGTCCCCCATGCCAAATGCAGCTGTATCTCTAAAGATGCAAATGCCTGCCACCCATTTCAAAAGAACTGTTTACCATGCAAATTTACTTTGTCAGTATAATGGTATGCAAAGCTGACCCGATTCCACTTACAGCTGAGCCTTCATTATCTGTGTGAATACCAGTGAAGCCTATGACAAAAGGATACCTTTTTAGCATACAGTTTCCCACCTACAAAAGGGATGCATTCCTACAAAGGACACCAAGTATTGGTACCCATTTCAGTCCAACAGACAAAGGCACAGAAGGAGGAATAAGTGTTTATGAACAACCAAAAGAGGAATGAGGGAAGGGGATGCTTCTTCAGCTTTTGCACATTATGTACAGATCATTTCTTAAGCAATAAAACTTGACAGTGTTAAAAGTCCAACCTTGCAAAAAAAATGCAAATATTTACATATAAAAAAAATATAGTGATTAAAATATTAAAAAATAGAGACAATCTGAAGTACAAGAAAACACTTGGAGCACCATATAGTCAGAGATGTCCATATATAGAGGTATAAGGATGTGGGAGCAGAAGCTAGGAACCTAGAGCAAAATCTTAGAGGGAGTTGGCATAAAGTCTTTAATTTCTAGAATTGGAAATTGAGCCTTCGACTTTCCGAGCAAGTATGAAGTACAATGTTATAAACTCTTCAAAAAGCTATAGTTTGTTTCAGTACATGGATCTTAACTGTAAGGCCTCATTCGGATTTCAGTTTTATAAGGGCATTTTCACAGATATAGCATGTACACCTTATAGTCTGTACATGTGTTTTTTTTCATATTTGGTTTATGCAAAAAAACACGATGTCCATTTTTGATTCAAGAGCATCCATTCAAATCAGTTTGTATAAAAAAAAAAAAAAAAAAATTAAAAAACAAATCATGCTCAGTTGCCAACCAGCGTGTCATCCGAGTACTGCTGACTTTTTTTTTTTCTCTCAAACGCAAGAAACAAACCAAAAATAAAACAAAGCACAAACATCTGAATGAGGCCTTAGGAGAACCTTTGTGAGGCAATTATAGCAGTTGTCAATTAAATGGTGAACATGCGTAGCATCTGTGTTGCCCCATCTAATGCTGTAGTACTGTATGTGTACTGTTTGCTTGTAGTACAACAGTGTACAAAAACTTCTGTTCTTCTGACCATCTAAGACTGTTGCGCAGCCCCAGTTCTGCTCCAGATGCAATTCTAAGTTCACACTATTTCTACTCTTTGCATTGCAGATTGTAAAACATTGCTAACTTATTTAAATTGCAACATAATCACCTATTTTACATGAGGTATGTGTTATAAAGCTGCTCACGTCTTGTATCCTGTCATGAGGGGTATATTAGTTTTGCAGACAAAGCAAATGATGTGAACTTGGCCCAAATGATTGCAGCTATTCTGTATTTACTGAGCTTGATATATCAATGGGACCTTTTTCTTGGGAGTTGGCAGGCTGGGCAGCTTTCACTGGACACTGGGCCACTATATGGTTTGTACTCTGGCAGTAGTGGCATTTCTTGGGTTGAGGAGGCAAATTACATTCTTTAGCATGATGATCGAGCCCTCCGCAGTTATAGCATCTGTAGGAACAAAGTTTTAAAGGTTAAAATGACTATACAGCATGACAAAATTAGAATTTTTTTGCATCTGGTTGTTGGACAAAAAAAATCAGCATAATTTTTTAAAAGTCCGTTTGGAAAGCCCCTGATAGGGCTAAACAGTGGAAACCCCCCACAATTGACACCATTTTGGAAACTAGACCCCCCCCCCCCCCCAAGGAACTTATCTAGATGTGTGGTGAGCAAATTGAACCCCCAAGGACTTCACAGAAGTTTATAACGCCTGGGCGTGAAAATAAGAATCATATTTTTTCCACAAACATGATCTTTTAGTCCCCAATATTTTTATTTTCCCAAGGGTAACAGGAGAAATTGGACCCCAAAAGTTGTTTTCCAATTAGTCCTGAGTACGCTGATGCCCCATATGTGGGAGAAAACTACCGTATGGGCACACGTCGGGGCTCGGAAGGGAAGTAGTGACGTTTTGGAATGCAGACTTTGATGGAATGGTCTGCGGGTGTCATGTCGTGTTTGGAGAGCCTCTGATGTGCCTAAACTGTTGAAACTCCCCACAAGTGACCCCATTTTGGAAACTAGACCCCCCCATGGAACTTATCTAGATGTGTGGTGAGCTCTTTGAACCCCCAGGTGCTTCACAGAAGTTTATAATGCCTGGGCATGAAAATAAAAAAAAATTTTCCACAATTATATTTTTGCCCCCAATTTTTTTTATTTTCCTAATGGTAACAGGAGAAACTGGACCCCAAAAGTTGTTTTGCAATTTGTCCTGAGTAGGCTGATACCATATATGTGGGGGTAAAATACTGTTTGGGCGCATGGCAGCGCTTGGAAGAGAAGGAGCACCGTTTGACTTTTTCAACGCAGAATTGGCTGGAATTGAGATCAGATGCCATGTTGCATTTGGAGAGCACCTGATATGCCCAAACAGTGTAAACCCCCCCAATTCTAACTCTAACCCTAATCTCAGCCCTAGCACTAACCCTAACGGGAAAATGGAAATACAATTTTTTTAATTTTATTTTTCCCTAAGTAAGGGAGTGATAAAGGGGGGTTTGATTTACTATTTATGGCGGGTTTTTATGTTTGGCAGCTGTCGCACGCTAAAAGATGCTTTTTATTGTAAAAATAGTTTTTGCATCACCACATTTTGAGAGCTATAATTCTTCCATATTTTGACCCACCGAGTCATGTGAGGTCTTTTTGCGGGATGAGTTGCCGTTTTTATTGGTACCATTTTCGGGCACGTGACTTTTTTTTGATCGCTTTTTATTCAGATTTTTGGGACACAATGAACAAAAACCAGCATTTCAAGAATTTCTTTTGGGGGGTGCGTTTACACAGTTCCGCATGTGGTAAAATTGATAAGGCTGTTTTATTCTTCGGGTCAGTACAATTACAGCGATACCTCATTTATGATTTTTTTTTTTTTTTTTTTATGTTTTGGCACTTTTATGCAATGAAAACAAACAATTTTATATAAAATATTTTTGCATCGCTTTATTCTGCGAGCTATAACTTTTTTTTATTTTTTCACTGATGATGCTGTGTGGTGGCTTGTTTTTGCGGGACAAGATGATGATTTCAGCAGTACCATGGTTTTTTATATCCGTCTTTTTGATTGCGCGTTATTGCACTTTTTGTTCGGCGGTATGATAATAAAGCATTATTTATTGCTTTGCTTTTTATTTTTATTTTTTAAGGGGTTCACTAAAGGGGTTAACTAATGGTACAGTTTTATAGGGCGGGTCGTTACAGACGCGGCAATACTAAATGTGTACTTTTGTTGCTTTGGGTTTTATTTCCAAAAAATGAATTTATTAGGGAATATTTTTTCATTAATTTTTTTTTATCGCTTTTTTTTTTCATTATTTTTTTTTACACTTTATTATACTGTCCCAGGGGGGACATAACTGTCATGTGACAGTTCGCTGATCTGTCTCATCACAGATCGCTGTGACAGATCAGCGGTCACAGGCAGTGCTGGAGGCTTCCTCATGCTGGTGCTTTGCAGGCA
Source organism: Dendrobates tinctorius (assembly GCF_039654945.1). Lineage (NCBI taxonomy): Eukaryota > Metazoa > Chordata > Amphibia > Anura > Dendrobatidae > Dendrobates > Dendrobates tinctorius. Next base: position 38,305,814 of record NW_027361683.1, read on the forward strand.
TGAGGAAGCCGGCTCCCTGCAGGCCCCCAAAGGTTCCTGCTGCCATTTTGGATCCGGGGACCTGCAGGGAAGGAGGTCCCCGCAGCAGCGCTGCACATTGCGCTGCTGCGGGGGTCTCAGGGAAGCACGGAGGGATCCCCCTCCCTGCCGATGCTTCCCTAAACCCCAGGTACACTGCAATCGACTTTGATCGCAGTGTGCCAGGGGTGGTCTGTGACCGCCCCTGACACATAGTGCTGGGTGTCTGCTGTGATAATCAGCTGACACCCAGCCGCAATCAGCGGCGATCCCCCCCCCCGTGAGCGCCGCTGATCGCTATGGTGTACTATCCTGTCCATGGGCATAGGGGCCCGGGCCCGGTTCTCATTTGGTCTGACATGCACTGTGAGGTCTTATATAGACAGATGTGTGCCTTTAAAAATCAAGTCCTATCAGTTTAGTTAAACACAGCTGGACTCCAATGAAGGAGTAGAACCATCTCAAGGAGGATCACAAGGGAATGGGCAGTATGTAACTTAAATATTAGGGTCTGAGCAAAGGGTCTGAATATTTATGACCATGTGATATTTCAATTTTTCTTTAATAAATTTGCAAAAATGTCTAGATTTGTCTTTTTATTTTTTTAAGTCAAGATGGGATGCAGAGGAAAAAAATCATTTTTTAATTTACCAAATGGCTGCAATGAAACAGAGTGAAAAATGTAAAGGGGTCTGAATACTTTTCATACCCATCGTGTATAAATATTTTAAAATATATATTTAATTTTTTTTTAAAATATATATAATATATAATTTAAAAAAAATTAAATATATATATATATTAAAAAAATTAAAATTTTATATATATATAATTTTAATATATATTTTTTTTTTTTTTTTTTTTTTTTTTTTTTTGACCAAGGGTGCCCAAACCTTCATATGCCACTGTATTTTAACCCTAAATGTCTATTTTGTGTAATAAAGTATATTAGTAAAAGATCCTTACCGTTCCATCACTTTGTGCTAACGGCTTTATTTTTTTTAGATTATATTTTATTTTTTACCTACTTCCGGTTTGTGAAACATCAAGTGGCAGAGGTCACTGTTGCAACCTCTACTCCCACCCTGAAAGAAAATGTCATCAGTGAAGTCTGGGGCTTGGCCAGTCCCCGCTCTACTGAGCATGCATAGGTTCTCCATTTAGTACAGGCTCCCTTTTCACTGTGCAATACCCAATTACAGTGCGCTCACTCGACAGCTCTTAACGAGAAGTAACAAGTTGGCAAGAGAGCGCATAGTCATTGCGCATTGTAACACGTGAGCATGAAAAGCCGAGAACAGGCCCCCCCGATCCACCCCTCCAAGTGTGGTTACTGATGATGCTTTGTTTCAGTTTGGGGACAAAAGATTATGGCAGTGACCACAGCCTCTGCCACCACCTGATGAAGTCTCATTTGAATATCCCAGCATGCATTGAGGGTTCTCAAACAAAGTGGGCAAAAAAAAAAAAGGCAGTTAAGAGTAGTGCAGTGGGATTTTTCATTTTTGCTAGAGTCATATCTTTGTTTTTTTTCCAGAGAATATGGCCATGTGAGGGCTTGTTTTATTGTGGGATGAGTTGTACTTTTGAATGACACCACTGATTTTACCATATATTGTACTTTTCATTTACCATGTTCACCCTATGGTAAAACTGACCTGGCAATATGATCGTGATTTTTTTTTTTTCTTTCAAAATTTGTATGAAAAGAAGTTTTTGCATTTGTCGCCATTTTTCATGATCTGGGGCTGGGTGAAGACTTATTTTTTGCACCCCTAGCTGACGTTTTTATGGATACACTTCTGGGGTAGATACGATAGTTTGATGGCCAGTTAATTTTATTGAAATATTGCAGCTACCAAAAAAACGTAATTCTGGCGTTTTGTTATTTTATTGGTACACTGTTTCCTGATTGGATGAATTTAATTTTTATTTTGATCGGACATTGCTGAACACAGCGATACCAAATATGTGTTTTTTATCATTGTTTTATTTTTAATGGCGCAAAGAGGGCCAATTTGAACTGGTGTTTTTTACATGTGTTTTTTTTTTTTTTTTTTTTGAGACTTCAGAACTGCAAAAAAAAATCACAATATTCTATGAATGCAGTCCACAAGCCGGCATTCACAAGAGTATCGTATGGGGGTCTTCTGTGGATTTATGGCTGTCATGACAACCCATCGGCGCATCATGATCACATGATGGGAAGCCAATGGGTGGGACTTGTGACGCACTTCTGGCCGGAGTGTATTAAATGCAGCTGTCGGTGATTGAATAACATTTAACTGGTTAACAACCAGAGCTGTTAGAGGCACTTGATAGCTGATTAACCCCTTCACCCCCAAGGGTGGATTACACGTTCATGACCGGACCAATTTTTACAATTCTCACCACTGTACCTTTATGAGGTAATAACTCTGGAACGCTTCCATGGATCCCGGTGATTCTGACATTGTTTTCTCGTGACATATTGTACTTCATGTTAGTGGTAAAATTTCATTCAAACAACTTGCGTTTATTTGTGAGAAAAATGGAAATTTTGCGAAAATTTAGAAAATTTCGCAATTTTCCAAATTTGAATTTTTATGCCCTTAAATCACAGAGATATGGCACCCAAAAAACTTGATAACTAACATTTCCCACATGTTTACTTTACATCAGCACAATTTTGGAACCAAAATTTTTTTCGGTTAGGAAGTTATAAGGGTTAAAAGTTGACCAGCGATTTCTCATTTTTACAACACCATTTTATTTTTACGAACCACATCACATTTGAAGCCACTTTGAGGGGTCTATATGATTCAAAATACCCAAAAGTGACACCATTCTAAAAACTGCACCCCTTAAGGTGCTCAAAACCACATTCAAGAAGTTTATTAACCCTTTAGGTGCATCACAGGAATTTTTTTTAATATTTAAAAAAAAAAAAAATGAACATCTAACTTTTTTTCACAAAAAAAAATACTTCAGGTTCAGTTTTTTATTGTACCAAGGGTAACAGGAGAAATTGGACTGCAAAAGTTATTGTGCGATTTGTCCTGAGTACGCTGATACCTGATATGTGGGGTGGGGGGGGGGGGGGGGAACGACTGTTTCGGCGCATGGCAGAGCTCAGAATGGAAGGAGCGCCGTTTGACTTTTTCAATGCAAAATAGATCTGAATTCCAGACAGACGCCATGTCACGTTTGGAGAGTCCCTGATGTACCTAAACAGTAGAAACCCCCTACAAGTGACCCCATTTTGGAAACTAGACCCCCCCCCCCCCAAGAAACTTATCTAGATATGTGGTGAGAACTTTGAACCCACAAGGGCTTTACAGAAGTTTATAACGTACAGCGGTACAATTAAAATCATATTTTTTCCACAAAAATGATCGTTTCACCCTCAATTCTTATTTTTCCAAGGGTAACAGGACCCTAAAAGTTATTGTGCAATTTGTCCTGAGTACGCTGATACCCCACATGTGGGGGTAAACCACTATTTGGGCACATGGCAGAGCTCGGAAGGGAAGCAGCGCCATTTGACGTTTTTGGCTGGAATTGAGATCGGACACCATGTCGCGATTGGAAAACCCCTGATGTACCTAAACGGTGGAAACACCCCACAAATGACACCATTTTGTAAACTAGACCCCCCCAAGGAACCTATCTAGATGTGTGGTGAGCACTTTGAACCCCCCCAGTGCTTCACAGAAGTTTATAACGCCCGGGTGTGAAAACAAAAAATTTGTATTTTTTCCACAAATATGATCAATTAGTCCCCAATTTTTTTTATTTTCCCAAGGGTAACCGGAGAAATTGAACCCCAAAAGTTGTTGTCCAATTTGTCCTGAGTACGCTGACACCCCATATGTGGGAGAAAACTACTGTATGGACACACTTCGGGGCTCGGAAGAGAAGTATTGACGTTTTGGAATGCAGACTTTGATGGAATGGTCTGTGGGTGTCATGTGCGTTTGGAGAGCCCCTGATGTACCTAAACTATTGAAACTCCCCACAAGTGACCCCATTTTGGACATTAGAACCCCCCACGGAACTTATCTAGATGTGTGGTGAGCACTTTGAACCCCCAAGTGCTTCACAGAAGTTTATAACGCTCGGACGTGAAAATAAAAAACATTTTTTTTCCACAAAAATGATATTTTTGCCCCCAATTTTTTATTTTCCTAAGGGTAACAGGAGAAATTGGACCCCAAAAATTGTTTTGCAATTTTGTCCTGAGTAGACTGATTCCCTACATGTGGGGGTAAAACACTGTTTGGGCGCATGTCAGAATTTGGAAGGGAAGGAGCACTATTTGACTTTTTCAACTCAGAATTGGCTGGAATTGAAATTAGACGCCATGTTGCATTTGGAGAGCCCCTGATGTGGCCAAACAGTGGAAACCCCCAATTCTAACTCCAACCCGAACCCCAACACACCCCTAACCCTAATCTCAGCCCTAGCCCTAACCCTACCCTAACCGTAATGGAAAAATGGAAATAAATACATTTTTTTTTTTTTTTTTTCCCTAACTAAGGGGGTGATAACGGGGGGTTTGATTAACTATTTATGGCGGTTTTTGTTTGGCAGCTGTCGCACGCTAAAAGACGCTTTTTATTGTAAAAATAGTTTTTGCATCACCACATATTGAGAGCTATAATTTTTCCGTATTTTGACCCACAGTCATGTGAGGTCTTATTTTTTGCGGGACGAGTTGACGTTTTTATTGGTACCATTTTCGGGCACGTGACAATTTTTGATCGCTTTTTATTCCGATTTTTGGGACGCAGAATGAACAAAAACCAGCGTTTCATGAATTTCTTTTGGGGGGGTGCGTTTACACCGTTTCGCGTGCGGTAAAATTGATAAAGCGGTTTTATTCTTCGGGTCAGTACGGTTACAGCGATACCTCATTTAGGTTGTTTTTTTTATGTTTTGTCGGTTTTATGCAATGAAAACTATTTTATATAAAAAATTTTTGCATCGCTTTATTCTGCGAGCTATAACTTATTTTTTCGCTGATGATGCTGTGTGGCGGCTCGTTTTTTGCGGGACAAGATGACGTTTTCAGCGGTACCATGGATATTTATATGCGTCTTTTTGATCGCGCGTTATTACACTTTTTGTTTGGCAGTATGATAAATAATTTTTTGCTTCGTTTTTTATTTTTTAAGGGGTTCACTAAAGGGGTTAACTAATGGGACAGTTTTATAGGGCGGGTCATTACGGACACGGCGATACCTAATATGTGTACTTTTTTATTTATTTTTTTCAAAAAATGGATTTATTTGGGGGAATTTTTTTTTTTGTAATATATTTGGCGATTTTTTTTTTTTTTTTTTTAAATTATTTTAACACTTTTTTTTTATTTTACTTTATTAAATAGTCCCAGGTGGGACATCACTGTTCTGTGACAGATCGCTGATCTGTCACATCACAGATCACTGTGACAGATCAGAGATCTGTCACAGGCAGTGCACAAGGCTTCCTCATGCCTGCGCTTTGTAGGCACTGAGGAAGCCAGCTTCCTGCAGGCCCCCGAAGGCCCCCGTCGCCATCTTGGATTCGGGGGCCTGCAGGAAAGGAGCCCCCGGCAGCAGCGCTGCACATTGCGCTGCCGTGGGGGGATCAGGGAAGCACGGAGGGAGCCCCCTCCCTGCCGATGCTTCCCTTTAACCCCCGGTACACCGCGATCATGTTTGATCGTGGTGTGCAAGGGGTTAACGTGTCGGGGGTGGTCCGTGACCGCCCCTGACACATTGTGCCGGGTGTCAGCTGTGATGATCAGCTGACACCCGGCCGCGATCAGCGGCACTCACCACGTGGGCGCCGCTGATCGCGGTAGACGTAATATCCCGTCCATGGGCATAGGGGCCCAGGTCCCATGGACGGGATAGTACGTCTGATGTCAGGAAGGGGTTATCAAGTATGGGGAAAGATGCAGGCTCAGCACCAGAACCTGCAAAAGGCAAGGAAACAGCCGATGACAAATATACGTCATCGGTCATTAAGGGGTTAAGTATATTAGATAAGAGATTATATTAATACTTTAAATAGATATTTAGGATTACAAAATTACTCAGTGAAACAAAAGTCACTTCTGGCAGGTTTGTTTTTTTTTTTTTGTCCTTCAGAGGAAGATGATGTCATAAGACCTAGTCTACCTAGTGTTATATCAGGGCCTTCCAACTCCCCCACAAAGCAAATCTGGCAAGTTCTGCAGAGGCTTGCCAGTCACTGTCAGCTTGTGGGGAGAAACCATCAGGGACCTGCCTGTTCAACTAATCAATATAGCGGCTCGGTCCCCAGCTGCTATTGAAAGCAGGGCCGGACTGGCCATCTGGCAATTCTGGTAAATGCCAGAAAGGCCTGTCTGGTCGTGGGCCGCCTTGTCTTCTACGTTGTTAACAGAATCGTTTTTCTCAAGACACCCATATTGTTAACAGTTGTGACAGAGCACAAAGTCGCTGACTCAGTCACTTAGCCCAGCAGGCCATGGGTATCAATAGAAATATTGGTGTTGTAGTAAATCTTTCCTTCCTGCATCCAGGGTAATATTAGGAATATATCCTCATCTGGTGCTTGGGGACAGAGACAGCATGGGCCTGTGTGATTTCAAATGTCAGGGCTGAATTTCAGTCCCAGTCCGTACCTGATTGAAAGTATATTTTTTCTCTGAAACGCTACAGCATTTAAGAGACAAATATACATGGCTGGGATACTATAACCAGTGGTTGATGCATGTATCAGCTGGTTCCCTTTAAGTGAAGAACCCTCAAATTCCAAGATAGCTACGAGACAATAGATAGCATGATGGCTGTGGTTAGTACTGAAGCCTTGCAGCACTGGGGTCTTAGGTTTAAATCCAACCAAGGACAACATCTGCAAGGAGTTTGTATCTTCTCCCCGTGTTTGCATGGGTTTCTCCCACACTCCAAAGACATAATGATGGGGAATTCATATTGTGAGCCCCAATGGGGATAGTGAGGATGATGAGGTCTGTAAAGCGCTGTAGAATTAATGGTGCTATGTGAGTAAAATAGAAAAAATATTATATATATATATATATATATATATATATATATATATATATATATATATATATATACTGTATGTGTGTATGTATGTGTGTATATATATATATATATATATATATATATATATATATATATATATATATATATATACGCAGTTGTATGAAACAGTGTTTGCTCCCTTCCTGACACAGATAACACAAAATGCAGTTTTTAAATGAAGGTCGTCATTATTAATGGGGAAAAAGAAATCCTAACCTACAGGGCCTTGTGTTTAAAAAGTGACTGCACCCCCTCCCCACTCTTAAAACATAAACCACATTTAATTTATCACAACTTTGGGAAGCTCAAAGCGGCGTTCAAATTTCTTAGCGACACCTATGCCTAATTACTGCCACACCTGTTCTCAATCAAGACATCACTTAAATAGGACCTGCCTGACAAAGTGAAGCAGATTAAAAGGTACTCAAAGACTAGACATCATGCTGCGATTCAAAGAAATTCTAGAACAAATGAGAATCAAAATAATGGAGATCCATCAGCCTGGAAAAGGTTATAAAGCCATTTCTAATGCTTTTGGACTACAGCAAACCACAGTGAGCCATTATCCTCTCAGGGTAAAAACAATAAACAGTGGTGACTCTTCCCAGGAGTAGCCGGCTGACCATAATTACCCCAAAAGGTCACAGAAGACCCTATAACAACATTCAAAAGAACTGTGGGCCTCAGTTAAGGTCAGTGTTCATGACAACAGATGAGCAAATGTGTTCGGAAATTATCGCTGAAACCAAATTTGCAATATGCTTGCCATATTGGTACCTTGTGTAGAATTTATATTTGACAATCGTTTCCTAACATATTTGCTCATCTCTAGTCCCACTTACTCCAATGGGGATTGGCTGTGTTCAGCGAATATTGCAAATTCAATATTCGCCGGTCATAATCCGAACCAAATATTGAAAGATTTGCTCAACAACTCATGACTCCACCATAAGAAAGATACTGGACAAAAATAGCCTGCATGGCAGAGTTCCAAGATGAAAACTATTGCTGAGCAATAAGAACATAAAGGCTCGTCTCAGTGTTGCCAGAAAATGTCTTTATGATCCCCAAGACTTTTGGGAGAATGCTCTGGACTGAAAAGGAACATTATATCAACAGTAAAATATGGTGGTGGTAGTGAGATGGTCTGGGGCTGTTTTGCTGCTGAAGGAGAATATCTGGCCATCTGTGTGTGACCTCAAGCTGAAGTGCCCTTGGGTTATGCAGGAGGACAATGATCCAAAAGACACATGCTCTGAAACCCTTGAATATGGCTGAATTACAACAATTCTGAAAAGATGAGTGAGCCTATATTCTCCAGAGCCTTGTAAAAGACTCATTACCAGTTATTGCAAATGCTTGATTGCAGTTGCTGCCAATAGTGCCCAACCAGTTATTAGGTTTCGGGGGCAATCACATTTTCACACAGGGCTCTGTAGGTTTGGATTTCTGTTTCCCTTAATAAAAATCTTCATTTAAAAACTGCACATTGTGTTTGTTATCTTTTGTCTAATAATTTAAATTTGTTTGGTGATCTGAAATGTGTAAGTGTAACAAACATGCAAAAGAATAGGAAATCAGGAAGGGGACAATTTTTCATATATATATATATATATATATATATATATATATATATATATATATATATATATATATATATATATATATATATACACATATTCCACCATGTGAGTGGTTGGGGATTACTCGCTTTGAAGGTCTTTGAGGTGAACACTGGCACACTCAGGGTTCAAACGAGTCCATTTGGTTTATTATTTAGACAGTTCCAGCAGCCATTACACTGTCCGTTAAACATTCAGTTTTAACACATGAATACAGTCCCTAACTGAATAATGCTTCTCACTGACACTGGTCAGTATAACACACTGTTGTCAAAACCGTTACCTGTTGGATCACCACACAGGTTCTCGGATCCCTCTTATCCTCAGAGGTGTCCAATCAATGGTTCAGAGTCTCTTTCTGACCCCGGTCAGTATCACACGGTTTTCAAGACCGTGCGCTCCTTTCGGCTCAGACTCGCCAGCACGGCTTCCCCAGACTATGGAACATCCGTGCCTGGAACATGGGAGCTCTCTCTCATATGTGCAACACGCCTTCCTTAGCCTGTAATCACTCCCACTTACCTATCACATGGCTAGTCAAACGTTCTTGACCTCATCACAGGTCCTCAAAATTCACAACCATACACATCTTTAGTCAAAACGGGGTAGAGTAAGCCCCCCTCACCACAGAGCGAGGCATATGGGTAGCCAGACCGTCCCAACTCTCATAGCTACCCATAACCCGGACCCAAATGTGAACAACTACTTAAAAATTTGCGTACACTTAAGAAAGCACGCCGGGCTACATCACAGGGAGCTGCTATCACTGTGACACATACCTCCCACTAACCACGTGACCACCAGTCACACCACAATATATACACATACATACATACATACACACCACATACTGACCTTTGTCAAATACACCCATTTGTTGATAAGATAAAGTGTATACCTGTCCCCTTTTGGTTTTCTTTTTTGCTGCCCCTTTACTTTAGGTCTCCTCTCACTTCCTATGCAAGGAGCACCTCCTGGTCCTGTCACTCTTGTGGATTCCAAGCCCTTTGAAGATTTCTTGAAAGTGAATTCCACACATTCTCCCTCCTTCAGACTGCGGAAACCTTCCATTTGCAGCTTACTCTATGGGTGGGATGAAAAAAAAAAAATATCACTTATGGTATTCAACCAGGTAAAGAGAATAGTAAATGAAAATTAATCATTAGCTGACCTTTAAAAGACTGTCATTATCATAATGTCTAATTAATATAATTTAATATTCTTATGATCTTGCTCATGAGGATTTGAGTGTACTTTCTCCCCCATCAGTGTTTTTATAGTTTATCAGTAATTTTACCGGCTCTACAGCGGATAATTATTAATTATATTGCACTATTGATTCCATGGTGCTGTACATGAGAAGTACATAGATCTACTTACAGTACACAAACTAATAGTGACAGACAGGTACAGAGGAAAGATCACCCTGCTCTTGTGGCCTTATATTCTACAGGATGATGGAGAAGGAGACAGTAGGTTGATGGTTGCAGCAGCTCTTGTGGCAGCAGGGTCATTGCAGGTTGTGAGCAAAACTACAATACCCGCATTCCTAGACAGTCTTTGGCTGTTAGTACATGCTGGAAATGATGCTTTCTGCACATCAGACAACCTGCACATCAGAGCTCAGACACACAGGGAGAATGATGAAGGGAACGAACAACTCCCTGATGCATCAATGCTTTAAATTGTATCTGCATCCATGTTGCAGATACAGTTGAAATTGCAATGCTGTGCTGGGGAGCAAGGAGCACCAGATCTCCCCCCCCCCCCCCCCCCCCCCACCCCGACTCATGGGCCCCATAGCAGCTGAATGGTCTGCCGTCATTAGCGTTACGCCACTGGATTATTAATCATTTTAGTTTCTCAATCATTGAATCCAATTTTCAGATCAGCATGGGGATTAAGGTTTTTGAGAAAACCCACTTGTAAGATATGTGTGCGATAATGACGAGAGACAACTTATTTCTTCAGTCAATAGTGTTTACATATTTTCAAAAGGCAGTAAAACCACTGAGCTGTTTATGTTGCATTGTGACCAATGATGATCACACTTGAGGGGAACCTGTCACCAGAAAAAAAAAACAACCTGCTCAGTGCCCACACTTAAGGTACTGTCACACTAAGCGATATTGCTAGCGATATCGCTGTGTCTGATACTTACCTACAACCCACTGCTGATCGTGCGAGAATAGGCTGGACTGCTTCTCGTCGTCCGCTTCCTGCTGTGACGACTAGCGACGCGTGAAGCCGGGCAGGATGACGTCAGGATCGCCTAGTGTGACAGGTAAGTAGCGACCCCCGTCCCCTGCGATGTCGCTTGTGAGATCTGCCTGTGTGGCAGCTCACTAGCGACCACTTAGTGATGTACCAGCGATCGTGACCGCGTCATATCGCTAAGTGTGACAGTACCTTTTCCCCCGCTGCAGGGAGAAATTTAAATTTATTCCCAGTGTTCAGTCACGGGGTGGCACTGCCATTGGGACAGTAAACGCTCTGAGTATACAAAGTGGCGTCTGTAACTGCGCCCCTGGCTCTGACTTGCACAGGCTTTGCAGCGAGGCCGGCTCTCAATCAGGGTCAGGGGCACATTTACGTAAAATAAAAAGGGTATTGGTGATTTTTTATTTTTATGTAGGTTTATCAGCACAAGGGGGCTCCCAGTGTATCGGTAGAATTTTGCCTCTTACATTCAAGGCACGTATGAACAATTTAAAAACCATGTGGAAAACAAAATAAAAGCTTCATGTAAATGTATCATGATACACACCACTGTGAAGCACGGAACAAGTTCGTATTGTAATATCCCAGCACAACCACCAAATTTTCTGACCCAATGTAACTGCCGCAAACCAGGCAATTCTGGTCAGGAGAACTGGTGGTAGGGTGCCAACTGACCAGTAATACATACAGTCTATAAAAGCAGGCACTTTTTTCCTGTTCTTAAAAAAAAAAAAAAAAAAAAAAAAAAAGTAAATATTTGTTTAATCTGTTTTTTTTTTTTTTTTTTTTTTTGGGAAGCTGGAAAAACTCACAGCTTATTACAATTGTAATTATCATTTTACAGTTAATAGTGTATGCAGCTGATGCCTTCATATAATTATAAGCTGTAAACATACAGGTGCTTCTCACAAAATTATAATATCTTCAAAAAGCTAATTTCAGTTCTTCAATACAAAAAGTGACACTCATTACAAAGTCATTACAGAGTGATCCATTTCAAAAGTGTATTTCTGCTAATGTTGATTATGGCTTACAGCCAATTAAAACCCAAAAGTCACCTCAATAAATCAGAATAATTTAATAAATGCCTGCAAAGGCTTCCTAAGCATTTAAAAAGGTCCTGTTTCAGCAGACTCTACAATCATGGGGAAGACTGCTGACTTGACAGATGTCCAGAAGGCAGTCATTGACACTGCACAAGGAGGGTAAGCCACAATAGGTCATTGTTAAAGAAGTTGGCTGTTCTGAGTGCTGTATCCAAGCATGTAAACAGAAAGTTGAGTGGAAGGAAAAAGTGTGGGAGAAAAAGGTGCACAAGAAACCAGGACCAGCGCAGCCATGAAAGGATTGATAAAAATAAAGGCCGTTCAAAAATTTGGGGGAGTTTCACAACGAGTGCACTGCTGTTGGAGTCATTGCTTCAAGAGCCATCACACACAGACGTATCCAGGACATGGGCTACAAGTATCGCGTTCCTTGTGTCAAGCCGCTCATGACCAGTAGACAACGCCAGAAGCGTCTTACCTGGGCTAAGGAAAAAAAGAACTGGCCTGGACAGTGGTCCAAGGTATTGTTTTCAGATAAAAGTAAATTTTACATTTCATTTGGAAATTAAGGTCGCAGAGTCTGGAGGAAGAGTGGAGAGTGTGAGGTAGCGCTGTCATTTACTTAGGGGATTCTCGCTTGCAGCAAACAAAAACCAGTTCCGGCACGGATTTTCGATCAAATTATACAGTCCTTGCGGTTTATTCACGCCTCATAAACCACAGCAGCAACAGAAAGTTCACTTAATAGCATTACCACCAGCATAGCGTCCATTATAATGCTTCACTCTTATTATCAATGTCCAGTACGCAGGCTCACTTAGCCTCACAATTATCTCACCCACGTCAGGGTTCCTCATGCGGCTGCAGCATTCCGCACACGTTCGTTCCCTCCAGGGAACTCTCAGGCACACACCCCGCCATCGCTCCCAGCCACTTCACACGTGCTCTCTGGGAGGAAGCTCCATCTCTGCAGGACCTTGCACACTAGACCAGCCAGGTCCCAGCATTCCCTACATGTGACCAACCCTGGCCACACTATATGGTCTATAGCCACACCCACCAGGTCACGTGACTATGACCTCATCACAGGTCCTTCACACCCTCAGTCTTTTACTACAAGAGTCTTCAGACACACCCCTGGGTGGGTTTGTAGGTAACATGCCAGCCCAACTCCCAAGTTACCTAGAGACTTCTCCCTTATACTTTGAAATAACACCTCAGCAATACCATTGCTGATCAATACACATAACTAAGTCCATCTCAAAGCCACCCCCTTTGAGATACACAACCATCCTTCAGGATTCTGCCACTCATCCTCTCCCTTGGAACCTCCACAGAGCACCCCCTAGTGGACATAGTGGTTACTACACCACATACCTCACCCCTCTGTTCAAACTTGTGGGGTTGAACACACAACATTACATCAGGCTCTCGAGACCAGGCACTCACCACACCTTGCCCTACAGGTCGAGAGAACCTTTTCCACCTGCCATACAGCCTCCTCTCTACGTTGGGCCTCCCCCGCCCCCAGCAGTCAGAATATTGGTCCTGCTCTTTGACCCTCCAGTTACAGTGTCATCAGACACGGTCCAGTCACCACCTTCCTCTCTGTTTATTAAGTTCCCCGACCAGCTCCCCCGGTTGGTAAGGTCATCAGTCCTAATCAGGCCTACTGTCTGGCCAGAGTCTGATTCATTCAGGGTCTCACAGGAACTACAGTCTCTCAACGTCATCCTGCCAGTCGAACTACCACTTGCTGACATTCTTCGGGCCATCTGCCCTGTCACTTCTTGGCGGAACTCTTCGAGTTCTTACATCTGGTTGGGTTGCAGGCGGCCGCCACCTGGTATTCCGTACTTCCTTATTAATTCGCCGGCGGTCCTGCCTCAACTGCTCGATCTCTTGCAGGTACCTCACTCGATACTCCAAGAGCATCTGAAAGTCTCTCGGGCTCTCCATGGAGCCAGCCACCAGGATGGGAATCCTACCCACCTCACTAGATACTTGGCCTTCATCAGGAGGGATCATCACTCTCACCACACCGGAGATATTTACAAGGTCTTGCATTACCTTCCCGGATCTTCCAATGATTCTCCCAATCAGAGCTTTGGGTACCAGCACCACCTCTTTCCGCAAACCCAGCTGATCCATAGCCTCCCTTGCTAACTCTAGGCGTCGAGCAGCGTTCACATTACTCTGCCTGACCCTTTGTTTAGTGTAGAGACATTGTAGATGCATCTCCTTTAGGACAGCTACTCGGGTAGACATATCTTCTCTGTCCGATACTATCACCAACTGCCGAGTCTCAGGTGCCCAGTGCACCTCACACACCTTGACCACTTCCTTGAAAGCCTCATGCACACCTTCCTCTGCACAGGCCCCTTGCATGTCCTCTGGTACATCAATCACAAACTGGAACGTTGTGGTCTTGCTCTCTTCCTGGACTGAAGGCTCTAGCTTTACCACGGACACTTCCCTCACTGCCGTTGACCCGACCGGGTGACTGTCTTCTTCCGTTCTTAACTCATCGACTTCACATGACTTGGTTCCTTCATGACCCTTTGCCCTGAGGGCTACTGGCCGTTCTGTCCTGTTATCACTTGCGCTCACCCGCGGTTTTCTCATCCGAAAATACGGATGACCTATTGAAGGCTGTAAGAGCGACTATGAAAGTTGAAGAGATGGAGGTCCCTCCCACAATTCAAGATGAGATGTTTGGGGGACTGAGAATGTAAAGGAATAGAGTGCTCCCGGTCAACCTGCACATTAGGGCTATGATCCTGGAAGAATGGGAAGATACAGAAAAGCGCCTGGTCATCCCTCGGGACTTTAAGGCCAGTCTCCCCTATGACCTAGTGGAAATCAAGGAGTGGGAGGAAATCCCCAAAGTGGACATTCCGATTGCCAAAAGAAGACTGCTATATCATTTGAGGACTCTTCCTGCCTGCGGGATGCCATGGATAAGAAAGCAGGCTGTTGAAGAGGAGTTGGGCGTCTTCGGTGGTGGTTAAGACCAATATAGCAGCCACCTCGGTAGCTAGATCCATGTGTACCTGGATTGACGAGCTGTCCACTCAGAAAATCTAACACACCTATAGAGGTTATATCAGAGTCCCTCCCTATGTTAAAAATGGCAACGCAGTTTACGGCAGATGCTTCAGCGGAGTCTAAGGTTTTCAGCTAGGAGTAATGTTCTCTCTATCTCGGCGCTGCGGGCCACCTAGCTTAAAGCATGGTCAGGGGACAGCCAGTCTAAAAGAAAGCTCTGCCCCATCCCTTTCTCAGGTACACGTCTTCGGTCCAGTACTAGACAGCATTTTAGAGAGGGCTGCTGATGACAAAAAGGGGTTACCAGAGGAAGAAGCCAGGACATTCCTTAGGCTTGACTTGTCCTTTTTCCTGAAGGTAGTGTCAGAGACAAATTTGAGCCATCTTTGTCATCTCCCAAAAAATGAGAGAGGCTGTTTCTCACACAAGATGTGACGAGGGCAGTGGTATGCTATGTAGAGGTCACAGCTATATGGAGGCAAGACTCAAATCTATTCATATAATATGCAAGAAAGAATAAGGGTAAAAAAGCCTCGAAATTAACTTTGTCTAGGTGGATTACATCAACCATAGCACTGGCATACGAGTCGGGAGAATTAAAAAAAAAAAAAAAAATCCTCCGCTTAAAATTAAAGACCACTCCACAAGGGCAATTTCTGTATCCTGGGCCGAAAAAGCAGGGGCTTCCATAGACTGGCTTTGCAGAGCTGCAACTTGGTCTAATTTGAATGACTTTTTGTAAACCCTTCAAGTTAGATGTGGTGATAAGGTACTGTCACACTTAGCAATGCACCAGCGATATGACGCGGTCAGGATTGCTGGTGCATCACTAAGTGGTCGCTAGTGAGCTGCCACAGAGGCAGATCTCACCAGCGACATAGCAGGGGTCGGTACTTACCTGTCAGATGAGGCGATACTGACATCCGCCCGCCCGCGTCCACGCGTCGCTCGTCAGCACCACAGGAAGCCCAGCAGAAAGCTGACAACTAGAAACTGCCCAGGACGTTCTCGCACGATCAGCGATAACCAGCGGGGGAGCCGGTCGGAGGCAAGTATCAGACATGGCGATATCGCTATAACGTCACAAAATCCAGTGACGTTATAGTGATATTGCTGGCGATATCGCTTAGTGTGACAGGCCCTTTAGGTCAGCAATTGGCTTACAGACAAAAGGTCCAACAGGCAGTGGACCCACCCTAGAATACCATTTATTTGGTATTGCTCCTGTCGTGCTATCATGAGGGATGTCTTGGAGAAAACAGAAATTAGACCTAGTGGTATTGTATTTCTAGGAGTCCATCATGACCGCACCATTACATTCCCTCCCCTGAATTCTGAAACTGATGTCACATTAACATTTGTATGTAATAATTCAATAAAATAGAGTTGCATCCATCCTGGTGTAGTGATTGGTAAAAGACATTGGGGTTGAGTCGTTGGGGCTTTTAACTTGTGTTTCCTGTCCCTAGAGGATAAATAGGACTTTCTCCTCCTGTCTTGCTGTTACGATGGACTCCTGGAAATACAATTACCGGTAGGTCTAATTTCTATTTTTATGCCGTTCCTCATGCGGTGTAAGTGATTAGACGACTTTATTCTTCAGGTCAGTGAAATTAAGACGATTCCAGATTCATACTGTTTTTACGGTTGGCTGCTGTCACACACTAAAAGACTTAGTTTTTGCAAAAAAAAAATTTTTTTGCATCGCCATATTTTGAGAGCCATAATTTTTCCATATTTCGGCTGACAGTCATGGGAGGGCTTGTTTTTTTGCAGGAAGAGTTGACATTTTTATTGGTACCATTTTCGGACACGTTACATTTTTTGATCACTTTCTATTCCAATTTTTGGGAGGCAGAATGAACAAAAAACAGCAATTCAGGAATTATTTTTATCATTTTTTTTTTTATGCCGTTCCGAGTGTGGCAAAATTAATGAGGCATCTTTATTCTTTGGATCAGTATGAATACAGCATTACCACATTGATTTTTTTTATGTTTTGGCACTTTTACAGAAACTTTTATAGAAATATTTTTTTGCATTGCTTTATTATGAGAGCTATGAGTTATTATTCTGCTGCTGGAGCTGTATGGCGGCTTGTTTTCTTGCAGGACAAGATTACGTTTTCAGTGATACTATTTACATTCATCTTTTTGATTGCGTTTTATTCTACTTTTTGTTTGGCGTTGTGATGAGAAAGCATATAGTTTTCCTTGTTCACTAAAGGGGTTAACTAGTTGGACAGTTTTATAGGTCATGTTGTAATTCATGCTGCCTGTGGTTTGGGCAGTATAAATCTAGTGACAGGTCCCCTTTATGTCAGAAGTGTCACATATTACAATATCATGTAGCTACCTCCCAAGTAGGGGGTCCTACCAACTATTCCGCTATGGCATATATATAGTAGCATTATTTTATGAACTGCTCACTTTAGCAGTTTATGATGTAGAATAATAAAATATTGCATAGTATATAATGTATCCATAGTCTTGGGCAAGTGAGTTTCTTCCCTGTAAGCATGGGGATTCCCTTGTAGTCTATTTTTGCTAACAGCCATCTACTCTGTAGGTTGGTGGGGGCTGCTGGGTTTCCCTGCTTATGATGGAGGGAGAGATTCTAACTACCCATGTAAAGAACAAAAGGTATCTTGGACATGCTATACATTCCCTGCATTCCTGACAGGGGAGGGGGAGGGGAATGTAGTATGGGTGGTGGGGAAGGGACTAGTTTCAATATGTAGGTAGCCATGTGGCCTGGAGTTTGTTCATTTGCTTTGGATGATGTTATAAATGCTGTGGTATGGATAGAAAACTGTTACAATGGTTAGTGCATACATTTTGTTAGCAATCCTGTTGGTTTGTATCATAAGTGTCCAGCACTTCCAGACTTTATACAAAGATTTACCATTTTTTATTTTCTAAATCTCTGGCAATATTTTCTAGGAAACTCTTAACTGTAAATCTAATGTTTGCAGAGAGCCATCTCTAGGGGAATCCTGGCATGTTCTAGATTTGCATTTATCAGATTTGTCAGAAAGGAAAATGTAGTTAAATTAGCAAAGTTATCGGAGATCGTCACAAGGAATTCAGCGTATAGGTTCATTTAAAGTTTTCTTATTAGCAGCTTTGTCTGTAATGATTAATCCGAGGATACATAGTGCGGACACTGGGAAGAGATGTATCATTGTATTTGGCAGTTTTCTGGTAGAAATATTGAAAAATATTTACCCAATGTGTTATATTTTAGAGAGTAAAATAATGTTGGCCTTGTAAAATGCTGCATTTATTCTGTAAAGTGAAATTTTATATGGGAATAAAAGGTTTACTTGCTATCCATAAGGCCTTATTCAGACGTCCGTGTTTCATGTACGTGTAGTCCATGATTTTCATTATAGTCTTTATGGCTGGCTGATCACATTCCGTTGGGTTTTTTTGTGGACCTCATGTCTGTTCAAAATACAAGGAGACATGTCTGTGTGTAGAGCGGGTAGTGTGCATTGCTAAGAATTGTGATTTTTTTTTTTTTTTTTTTTTAATAGGGAACCTGTCATGCCTCAAACACTATTAACTTGCAGATATGGGGTAAAACTGCAGAGTAATAGCATTATTAACCTGCCAGATGCCACACTTAGCAGAGCAGTGCAGGAAGAAAGTGAAGTTTATTCTCCCAGCGTTCGGTTTCAGTCAGAAGGGCGGCACCGATGCGGGTTTAGTCACTGCTCTGTGTACAGAACAGAACGGGGACTATAGCCATGCCCCTGCCCTACCTCACACTGGCTTTGCATTGGGGCCAGCTGTCAGCCAGTGCTGGGGGCCCGGTTACAGCACTGGCTGACAGTGCTGTCTGAACCGTCACCGCTTCAGTGACTGAGATTTGTTTAGACAAGATTCGAAAAAGTGCAGGGGCTTCCTTTGTTTCAAGAATGTTGCTTCTTCTCAAAGAACACTGTACACTTTGTCTCCCGGACCTAAATCTTAATATTGGGGTTTTGCATTAATATGATATTTATGGGAGATATATTTTCAGCATCATACTGAAGGGATGGACATAACTTATTCACTCAACACCGTAGGTCCATCAGAACCCTTCCAACTTAACAAGCTGATGGACAGTGCTATCCAGGTCATGTTTAATTCCCATATAAAATGTAAAGTTGCGATAAGGAACATGGCGACAATATCTACTGCCTGGGACCTCCAGCTGCCCAGCCACTGTACTGTAAAGCATGGCACCGAAGAGAAAATCTTTATTCCTCCTTGAAGCCTCTGGCTTTCAGTCAGGTGCATGACACCATTGCTTTAGTCACCACTCAGTATGTATTGAGTCACGGCTCCAAGCACTCTACAGTACATTGATTTACAACTGGCATACCGCAGGCTTGAAGAATGGAGATCAGCAGTGCAGGGAGAGCACTTCTCCATGCTTGATCGATACAGTTCAGGGTAGCTCTGGGTGGGTCCTCTCCAAGTTAGAGACCTGATGAAACCACCTCATCCCGGTAGCTAAGCTACTGTGTCCATGTTAAGGATTTGATTATATGAGAAACAAGTGAGGCTACATAAACTAGTGTTTGGTAACAAAACTTATATGATCATTGCCCCATATTAAAAAGTTCTTTATTCCTACAGCTGGACTTTTTCTACAAGGATAATTAAAGCCTTAAATGATTTTTAAGTGTGTTAATGCATTTTCATTAACTTTAACCCCTTCACTACCAAGGGTGGTTTGCACGTTAATTCCCAGGCCAATTTTTACAATTCTGACCACTGTCCCTTTGAGGTAATAACTCTGAAACCCTTCCATGGATCCCGGTGATTCTGACATATTGTACTTCATGTTAGTGGTAACATTTCATTCAAATAACTTATATTTGTGAAAAAAAACAGAAATTTTGCGAAAATTTTGAAAATTGCGCAATTTTCCAACTTTGAATTTTTATGCTCTTAAATCACAGAGATACGGCACACAAACTTAATAAGTAACATTTCCCACATATTTACTTTACATCAGCACGATTTTGGAGCCAACACTTTTTTTTTTTTTTTGTTAGGAAGTTATAAGGGTTAAAAGTTGACCAGCGATTTCTCATTTTTGCAACACCATTTTATTTTTACAGACCACATCACATTTGAAGCCACTTTGAGGGGTCTATATGATAGAAAATACCCAAAAGTGACACCATTCTAAAAACTGCACCCCTCAGGGTGCTCAAAAACACATTCAAGAAGTTTATTAACCCTTCAGGTGCTTCACAGGAATTTTTTGAATATTTAAAAAAAAAAAAATGAACATTTAACTTTCACAAAAAATACTTCAGGTTCAATGTTTTTATTTTACCAAGGGTAACAGGAGAAATTGGACTGCAAAAGTTATTGAGCAATTTGTCCTGAGTATGCTGATACCAGATATGTGGGGGAAAACCACTGTTTCGGTGCATGGCAGAGCTCAGAAGGGAAGGCGCGCCGTTTGACTTTTTCAATGCAAAATTGGCTGGAATTCAGATCGGACGCCATGTCACATTTGGAGAGCCCCTGATGTACCTAAACAGTGGAAAACCCCCACAAGTGACCCCATTTTGGAAACTAGACCCCCCCCCCCCCAGGAACTTATCTTATGGTGAGAACTTTGAACCCCCAAGGGCTTCACAGAAGTTTATAACGTACAGCTGTACAATTAAAAAAATCATATTTTTTCCACAAACATGATCATTTAGTCCCCAACTTTTTTTATTTTCCCAAGGGTACCAGTAGAAATTGGACCCCAAAAGTTGTTGTCCAATTTGTCCTGAGTACGCTGATACCTCATATGTGGGAGAAAGCTACTGTATGGGCACACGGCGGGGCTCGGAAGGGAAGGAGTGACGTTTTAGAATGAAGACTTTGATGGAATGGTCTGCGGGTGTCATGTGCATTTGGAGAGCCTCTGATGTGCCTAAACTATTGAAACTCCCCACAAGTGACCCCATTTTGGAAACTAGACCCCCCCACGGAACTTATCTAGATGTGTGGTGAGCACTTTGAACCCCCAAGTGCTTCACAGAAGTTTATAACGCCCGGGAGTGAAAATAAAAAAAACACATTTTTCCACAAAAATGATATTTTTGCCCCCAATTTTTTATTTTCGTAAGGGCAACAGGAGAAACTGGACCCCAAAAGTTGTTTTGCAATTTGTCCTGAGTAGGCTGATACCCCATATATGGGGGTAAAACACTGTTTGGGCGCATGGCAGAGCTTGGAAGGGAAGGCGCACCATTTGACTTTTTTTTTCAACACAGAATTGGCTGGAATTGAGATCAGATGCCATGTTGTGTTTGGAGAGCACATGATGTGCCCAAACAGTGGAAACCCCCCAATTCTAACTTCAACCCTAACCCCAACACACCCCTAGCCCTAATCTCAGCCCTAACCCTAACGGGAAAATGGAAATAAATACATTTCTTTTAATTCTATTTTTCCCTAACTAAGGGGGTGATAACGGGGGGTTTGATTTACTATTTATGGCGGTTTTTATATTTGGCAGCTGTCACACGCTAAAAGACGCTTTTTATTGTAAAAATAGTTTTTGCATCACCACATATTGAGAGCTATAATTTTTCCATATTTTGAACCATCAAGTCATGTGAGGTCTTATTTTTTTGTGGGACGAGTTGACGTTTTTATTGGTATAATTTTCGGGCACGTGACATCTTTTGATCGCTTTTTATTCCGATTTTTGGGACGCAGAATGAACAAAAACCAGCGTTTCATGAATCTCTTTTGGGGGGGGTGCGTTTACACCATTCTGCGTACGGTAAAATTGATAAAGCGGTTTTATTCTTCGGGTCAGTACGGTTACAGCGATACGTCATTTGTCATTTTTGTTTTAGCGCTTTTATGCAATGAAAACAATTTTATATAAATAATTTTTGCATCACTTTATTCTGAGAGCTATAACTTTTTTTTTTTTTTCGCTGATGACGCTGTGTGGTGGCTTGTTTTTTGCAGGACAAGATGACGTTTTCAGCGGTACCATGGATATTTATATGCGTCTTTTTAATCGTGCGTTGTTGCACTTTTTGTTCGGCAGTATGATAATAAATCATTAATTTTTGCTTTGTTTATTTTTATATTTTAAGGGGTTTGCTAAAGGGGTTAACTAATGGGACAGTTTTATAGGGCGAGTCGTTACGGACGCGGCAATACCAAATATGTGCACTTTTTTTTATTTTTTTCTATTTCCAAAAAAAATGAATTTATTAGGAAATTTTTTTTTTTTTTTTAAATTATTTTTACACTTTGTTTTTTTAAGCTTCATTAGGTTGTCCCAGGGGGGACATCACTGTCCTGTGACAGATCGCTGATCTGTCACATCACAGATCACTGTGACAGATCAGCGATCAGTGTCACAGGCATAGATGCAGACTTCCTCATGCCTGTGCTTTGCAGGCACTGGGGAAGTCTGCTCCCTGCAGGCCCCCAAATGTCCCAGTCGCCATCTTGGACTCGGATGGAGCCCCCTGCAGCAGCGCTGCCCATTGCGCTGCTGTGGGGGGCTCAGGGAAGCACGGAGGGAGCCCCCTCCCTGCCGATGCTTCCCTTTAACCCCCGGTACACCGCGATCGTGTTTGATCGGTGTGCAAGGGGTTAACGTGTCGGGGGCGGTCCGTGACCGCCCCTGACACATTGTGTTGGGTGTCAGCTGTGATAATCAGCTGACACCCGGCTGCGATCAGCAGCGCTCACCAAGTGAGCGCCGCTGATCGCACTAGACTTACTATTCCGTCCTTGGGACTTAGGTCCCAGGTCACATGGATGGAATAGTATGACCATTGTAGGAAAGGGGGTTAATTGAGGAAAAAGTAGCCAATATTTTTTTAAAAACAAATCCCAGAATGTAGTCTCTTTTCTCTTGTGTTCTTTGTTGTTCATAAATTGGATCAAGTAACCATTACTGTCTATAGAGCGGTTCAAGTTGTTGTTTTTTTTTGCGTTATAAGTGTCCACACAAAAAAAAGCAAAACTAAAGCATGATCACTTTTGATTTGAGTCAGAGATCAAAATCACACCTTCAATTTTATTGGCATGTAAAATTGGGCACTTGGGCAGTATCTTGTCTTGCTTGATGCCAAAGAGAACTGACATTCTCTACCTTTCGACACAGTCGACTGCTCCCTACTACTACAGATCCGTTTTTCCTCTTTTTCTTTGGCATCAAAGACATTGCACTCTCCTGGATCTCCTCATAACTCACCAACTGCATTTTTACCGTCTCCATTTCCACACTACCACCTCCTCCCACCCTCTTATCTTCTGGTGTCCCTCAAAGTTCTGTCTTGGGACCCCTACATAGTGACTCACCAGCGATCCCGACAACGATATCAACGTGTCAGGATCGCTGGTGAGCTGTCAAACAGACAGCTTCACCATCGATCAGCACAGCGACTCCGAGCGCGCGGCGTCGCTGTGTTCGTTAGTTACCAGCGCGCTGATGCAGGGAGCTGGTAACTAACGTACACATCAGGTTTCTAAGGGACGTGCGTCCTTTAGAAACACGATGTGTACGTTAGTTACCAGCTGATCGCTGGTCTCCCGCCTGTCATACACAGCGATGCGTGCTGGCCAGCGGGAGACCAGCGATGGAAGAAATGTCCAGAGGTTTCCAAGAGCGATCAGCGATAACGGCAGGGGGGCCGGTCACTGATCGCTGTCACACACAGCGATCTCGCTGGTGAGATCGCTGTTGTGTCACAAAAGTTGTGACTCAGCAGCGATCTCGCTAGCGAGATCGCTATGTGTGATGGGGCCTTAACACCCGAGCATTCTTAGATAACACCTTGTCGAAGCATGTTTGCTCATCACTAGTGGTCAGTTAACGGCCACTGTGAAGTGTTGTAAACGCATCTGTAGATGTAATCATAGTTTAAAAAGGGAAGAATAGAAAAGTGCATCAGTCATGTTTGAAAGAATATTCTCACAATTGGAAAAAGCAGTGCAGAACATTTAACAACTCAGACTGAGTGACTATAAAAGCTCTGGTCAGATATGGAGAGAGAGTGAGCTAATTCCCATCAATGTGCAACTTAAAAGATAAAAAAAAAAAAAAAAAAAAAAAATTAAAACTTCAACAAAAAGGTTTGTCCATGATGTCAAGTATCTGTTTAGGTTACTAAGTCACCCCCCCCCCCCCCCCCCCTTACTTTCCATTTTCCCCTTTAAGTTTGATTACTGAGAAATTTATGGGTCGCTTCAGGGAAATTCTACTGCTCGAACTTTGTTAAACCCTGGTACATAAAGGATGGGGGTTCATAAAACTGCTTTACAGATCAGTAACTTGTAGCTGCTTAGTTAACATGCATGCAAGATATTGTTAAATTACCACTTTGCTAGCTAATGAAAATTTACATTCATTTGGGTTACTACCATCAGGGCAAGGTCAAGACATATTTGCAAAGTATCTGGGGAATGGAAATTCATTTGATATATTATTTTCATTTACTTCTATTATAAATCACACCCTGCTTACCGCTGTAGATCAGTTTTTTGATTAATAGGTGTAGTAAACAGAGAAGAATTAAATCTGGAATTCTGTCAATTTTAAAAAAACATGTTTATCTGTGGGCATTTTGGAACTGCAAGCTATGTACCTATTGCATCCTATCTGTGGATCTGGTGAACAAAATTCAATGTGGAACTTATCTTCCGGTTTCTGGATGTCTTATCTCAATCCATATCCTGCTTACATAGGAGATATTGGGATAGGAAATATGGTGCTCTGTGATGGGAGGCAACTGCAGCCAGAACAAAACCAGCAGAGCTTTTGATGTTGGGAATGTTAGTGGCTGCAATAAGGAAATTGGACATTCAGGACAATAAAAAGAGATATGCTCAGTATCCCACCCATGCACTTCCAAAATCTCTTGAGAATGCATAGGTCAAGCAAAGGTTACAAAGAATCCACCACTCAAGGCTCATCCTGACATTCATTCTGGACACGACAGGAGGTCTCATCTCCAGAGAGAAATGTAAATCAACGGAATTGATAGTGCACGAAAAAGCTGATCATTGATGACACTGATTTTGTACAATTTCATTCGTTATACATAGTTCAAAATGTAATTTTTTTTTATTACAAAATGAAAGACATTTCCAAACTTTCAAGCCATTATATATATATTTGCAGATATATGCTATCTAAATTCTCATGTTCAAACTCTACACACTGCTCCTCAGGATGGAGTCCAGCAGACAAGCCTCACTTGCCTCTCTCATTTTCAAACTGGCAGACTAATTACTTGTCTATTCCAGCCTCCTGTGGGCGTTGGGTGGCTAGGCCCTTACATCATAGTAGAGTTACTAAACCTTTGCAGTCATTTATGTGGTCCAACAATAAATTTCTTATTGGGGCAGAAATAATAAAATGACTAGAAAACTACTAAAAACATACTGACACTATGCAGATGATGATCATGGACAAAAAAGTAAAACCTAACAACCCTCAGGCTAAGTGCACACGTAGCAGAAAATTTCTGCTTGTAAACCTGACTCCCTTCCCAGAAACCACACCTATTTTTCCGCTGCGGTTTTTGCGCGTTTTTGATGCGTTTCTTTTTCCGCAGCGGTTTCAAAACGCATGGAAGAAGCCAAAACCATGGAAAAATCTGCAAAATTAATGTGCATGCTGCGTTTTTTACCGCGATGCGGTTTTTTCGCGGTAAACGCATCAATGTGCACAAAGAATGCATAGAAATGACTGTGCAGCTTATTTTTAGCGGTTTTATAGTGAAAACCGCTAGGTAAAAACCACTAAAAAAATGCTGTGTGAACACAGCCTCACAGTACAAAGAAACAGTGCTAAATACAAAATCGTCACATCAATGCTTTATTTTATGTTTCTAATCATTTTTATTGTAAATAGCACTGGATCTTTTATGTAATGTTGAAATTCCAATTAACTACTTGCAAAAAATAGAACTCTTACCTGATGCACAAAGACATCTATAGGAGTTTCAAGATCAGCACCTTCCTTCTTGGTCAATGTGAGGAAACCAAAGCCCATCCTAACATTGAACCACTTGCATACTCCAGATCCTTGAAGAACAGTGAATTCTCCTAGCTGCAGAGGATCAGAGGGATCAAGAACAGACTGGGTGAGCCCACCTATAGATGGAAAACAAGTAGTTAATTAAAAGAAAAAAAAAAAATCCAACAAGTATTAAATTACATTTAAGGGCTATATGCATAGTGAAGTCAGCAGCAGCTGATGATTTTGGCTGCAATAGCAAACTATTTTATGTATATGGTTGGGGGGGAGGGGGATCTCCTGATATGATATCAGAAAAAAGTATCATCAGGCTTGTTGAATTTGAACAGGAAAAATAAGCTGCCCATAGAGGTTTCTTGCAATGGTTTAATGCCATCTCCCCATTGAAAACACTATATTTGTCATAGTGGTCCATATTATATATAAAATGCCAGAAAAACTGCTACAATGCCTAAATGGTTTCCCAAGGAAACTGACAAAACATCCTATCCAAGATATAAAAAAGGCAAAGAAAGCAGGCAGCACATCCAAAATAGTGAAAAAAGTAAGGATTCCTTAGTCACCAACACCAGCTTCTTTTCAGCTCTCTATGGACCAAGAGAAATGTAGCTGGTGTTGGTGGATAAAGGATTATTACTTTTTCACTATTTTGGATGTGCTGCCACCTTTTTTTTGGAGATATAGATAACACATCTCACATATTATATACATACTGTATATACACTGCTCAAAAAAATAAAGGGACCACTAAAATACCACATCCTAGATATCACTGAAATATTCCAGTTGCAAATCTTCATTAATTACATGGTGGAAAGCTTTGAGAAAAATAAAGCCAAAAATGATCAATGTAAATCAAATTTATGTTTGGAATGATACTCAAAACCAAACAAGCTAATCCACCTTCATTGGAAATGCATCAAGGCAAGGAAATTATGCTCAGTGTGTGTGTGGCCTCCATTTGCCTGTATGACCTCCCTACAAAGCCTGGCATGGTCCTGGTGAGGGGGCAGATGTTCTTCTGAGGGATATGTGGCATCCTTGAGGGTCCAGTCACCACAGAGGTATTGCACCTCCTCCTGAGGTGTAGTATCCCACTTCCCTGGTAAGATGGTAACACCTGACCAGACTCCAGCACCTACATCCAGCACAGACACCTTACAACAGCAGAGCACCCTTTATGGCAGCTGCTTTGGTTCATGAAGGGTGGTGGGTGGAGCTTAGAAACACTAGAGGGGAAAGCTGATAGGAAGTTCAGTGAGTTCCCCTAAAGGGGAAGGAGGGGGAAGGACGTAGATGCAGCAGCCTCCTGTGAGCTGGAGCTGCTTGCAAGGAAAGAGAAAGATGGATCAGTTTTTCAGAAGGAAGATGGATAAGAATGGAACGTGAGGAGGAGAGAGACTGAGAATTGGGGCTAGTGCAAAGCCCTTTCCTAAATTTAATGCGCCAAGGCTGGGCGCCGATATCAGAGGCTGTGTGTAATACTAATGATCCTGCAGCAGAGACCGGAGGAATAGAAGTTGTGAACACTTTATTCCCACCTAAGACTCAAAGACACAGCAGCAACGTGTGTGAGCCGGGACATGATTGTATGGAGTCCCCGAAGCAGGCTACAGCTGCCTGTCATACGAGTGGAGGTATAAGTAACAGCAAGAAGGAGGAACTTGAGTGTAATTCAGAACTACAAGTACTTCAAATTAGCGCTAGAAAGGAGACGTTCAGAAAAGGCAAACGGAAGAGAGTGCTGGAAGGGTGTATTCCATCTGCCTGGGAGTTGGCTGAGCCCCTGATCTAGAGACCGTGGCACTGAAGAAGGCACCTGTCTGTGCCAGAAGCGTGACTAAAAGAATTGGAACTGCACTCAGCTGAGTCATTGCCTTCTTCCTGCGCCAACCCACTCAGCACTGCTACATCTCTGTGCCTAACACTACACCATCTACCTCAACACCTACTATCACTGCCCTGGGACTACAGCTCTACCTGTGGAGAGCTATTCCATCTTTGCTGCCTTATACCATCTGTCCCAGAGGATCTGCACTGCAGCGTCGGCTTAACACGTTTATTGCCGAGTACCACAGGTGGCGTCACAAATTATCTCCCTAAAACTTTATTCAGCTTTATTCCACCCAATTTACATTGGACGCCCAGGGCCACGGACCAGGTCACCGCCACTGCGACACTTCCCCTTTAGGACACCGGCCCGGTACAGAGTAACCCCCACAGCCCTGGGGGTGATCCAGATCTCCTCCCAGATCTGGATTAAAGTATCAGTCAACTCCTGGGCATTCTGTGGCATTGCTGGATGGAATGAGACATGATGTGCAGGATTGTATTAAGGTCTGGGGAATGGGCAGGCCAGTCCATAGCATCAATGAACTGCTAACACACTTCATCCACATGATGCCTAGCACTGTCATGCATCAGAAGGAACCCAGGGCCCATTGCATCTGCATATTGTCTAACAGTGGATGTGAGGATCTCATCCTGGTACCTATTGGCTTTCATGGTACCTCTGGCCAGCATATGACTGTAAAAACAAGCCCATACTAGGGAGCGGCCTGTCTGAATCCTGTTCATATTAGACACTGTTCACGTGTTCAGGTTTTTAATACATTAGATAGGGACTGCTTCAATAGGGGTTACCTTGACGTGGTGGAGCAGCTTGGTGTACATTTTTTTGCGCAAAAAAGTATCGACTAAATACCCTGTATTTGTTATCCAGCACTTCCTGATTACTGCCATTTTTTTATTGCAGAGTATTTTTGCAAATCTGTCATTCTGTGTTTTCTTGTTGTATCTCAGTTAGTGGGTGGTGTGAGCATTGTCTGATCGACATGTTCACATTTGTGCATGTCACATGTGTGTTTTTAATCTCTTTTTTTCCTTGCTTAGCATGGTTTGGGAGACCCCACCCCTCTCGTGTGACGTACACATAAGAGCTGTCTCAGACCACAAGCCCATACTAGGGAGTGGCCTGTCTGAATCCTGTTCATATTAGACACTGTTCATATGTTCAGGTTTTTAATACATTAGATAGGGACTGCTACAATAGGGGTTACCTTGACGTGGTGGAGCAGCTTGGTGTACATTTTTTTGCGCAAAAAAAGTATCGACTAAATACCCTGTATTTGTTATCCAGCACTTCCTGATTACTGCCATTTTTTATTGCAGAGTATTTTTGCAAATCTGTCATTCTGTGTTTTCTTGTATCTCAGCATATGGCTGTGCAGCCCTCCAAAGAAATACCTCCCCACATCATTACTGACCCACTGCCAAATCGGTCATGCAGGAGGATGTTGCAGAGAGCAGGACGTTCTCCATGGCATCTCCAGACTGTCACATGTGATCATTGTGAACCTGCTCTCATCCATGAAGAGCACAAGGTGTATGGCGCGGAGCTGTGTGTATGGAGCGGATCCATGTGTGTACGAAGTGTATGGAGCGGAGCCGTGTGTACGGTGTGTACGGAGCGGAGCCGCGTGTGTACGAAGCAGCCGCGTGTGTACGAGATGAACGGAGCAGAGATGTGTATAGAGCGGAGCCGCATGTGTACGAAGCAAAGCTGCGTGTGTACGAGATGTACGGAGCTCAGATGTGTGTGGCGCCCCTGAGGCTCAGTCACCACAGAGGTACTGCACCTTCTCCTAAGGTGTAGTGCCCCACCATCCTGGTAAGGTGGGAACTCTTTTCCACGCTCCAACACCCGCACCCCACACACAGGATAGTTTTGCACAGCCACAGGCGGCTCTGTACTTAGAGAGTAGCAGAGCACCTTTGGTGGTTCCCTGCTTGGAACACTGGATGTGCTGGGAGGTGGGCGGAGTTAAGGCATATAAAAGATTGGGAAAGTGTAGGATTATGGGTCAGTCCGTCTGGAGTCAGGTCGGCGGAGTAGTAGGACACTCCGGAAGGAGTGAGGATCCCTGGAAGAAGGGATGGAGGGAGTGCTGCAGCTTCCTCAGTGACCTGAGCCAGCTGGCACGGGAAAGGAGAGAAAGGAGAAAGATGTAGAACTGTAACCTAAGCTTCCATAAGAAAGAGAGTCAAGTACGGAACGAAGGCATAGAGAACAGAGAGGAGACGTGGGTTGGAAGAGGAACCCTGCCTATAGGTTCTCAGCGCAAGGCCGGGGCCCGGTCCCCGAGGTTGTATGGACACTTATGGTTCTGCAGCAGACACCGGTGGAGTAGTTGGCTGTAAATGCACTACTCCCATCTAAGACTTGGGGCACAACAGCATCTGTATAGAGAGCTGGGACTCAGGAGAAGGGAGTCCCCGAAGCAGGCTACAGCTGTCTGCCATACGAGTAGAGAACACAGGAACATCTGTAAGGAGGAACTCCAGCGTAACTAAGTGCTAGGAGATCTTCACACTTAAAGGCGCAATAGAGGAGACGGTCAGAAAGGTAGATGTTGGCGGAGTGTTGGAGAGGAGCCTTTCATCTTGCCTGGAGGTTGACTGAGTCTCTGACCCGGAGGACACGGCACGGAGGCAGGCACCTGTGTGCCCTACTGACTGTGAGTAAAGTGTTGGAACTACAGACCCTGGTGTCCTCCATTCATTATCGCGCCTACACCCTCAGCACCACGCCTACACTGCCTGCGCCTTTCCTCATCTATTAATACTACACTGCCCTGAGGCTACAGCTTCACCTGTGGGGAGCTACAACATCTATGCTGCAACACACCACTAGCCCCAGAGGATCTGCATGCAGCGTCGGCTTAACATCCCACTTGCCGAACACCACGGGTGGCGTCTCGAACTATTACACTACAAACCGCAAGCGCCATTAATTTGGGCACCCAGGGCCACGGACCGGGTCACTGCTGCTGTGACACCTCCCTCTGACACTGGCCCGGTACAGAGTTCCCAACGGCCCTGGGAGGGCAACCCATGTGTCTGGAGCGGAGTCGCGTGTGTGCGAGGTGTCTGGAGCGGAGTCGCGTGTGTGCGAGGTGTGCGGAGCCATGCGTGTACAAGGTGTATGGTGGGGAGCATTTATACCTCCCAACCATCCCGGATCCAGCAGGACAGTCCCGATTTTGAGTCTGCCCCGGCCAGGAGGTTACTTTTCCTGCGGACACAGGAGTACAGGGCGGAGCCCCGAGGAGCACTTTAAAATTTGCACGTGACGTTCCACAGGAAATTACGTGCTGGAAGTTAACCGGAAATTTGGTAATTTCGGGAGAAGATTGTGACGAAACCATGGAGGCACTTCAGGGAATGCTTCAGATCCATCACCGTGTCCTCCTCCGACAGCGCGGACAGCAGGATCGCCTTGGACTCAAGGATGTTGGCCATGTGAGCGGATCATGATATGTCCTGCACCAGGAGGATCAGGTGGGCACTACAATGTGAGCCGGGCTGCTATAGTATCTTTGTAGAATCTTTATTTCTTTCTCTATCGCTTCTTTCTTTCCCCTCTTCCTTTCTCTCACTCTGTTCTTCTATTCTCTTGCTCTCTCTCTGTTCTTTCTTTCTCTCTGTTCTTTCTTTCCCCTCTTTCTCTCTGTTCTTTGTTTCTTTCCCCTCTCTCTCTCTGTTCTTTCTTTCTTTCGCTCTCTGTTCTTTCATTCTTTTCCCTCTTTCTTTATCTGTCTGTTCTTTCTTTCCCCTCTTTCTTTCTTTATTTCTTCCCCTCCTTCTTTCTCTGTTCTTTATTTTGCTCTGTTCTTTCCCTTTCTTTCCCCTCTTTCTCTCTCATCTTTGTTTCTTTCTGTCTCTGTTCTTCCTTTCTTTCTCTCTGTTCTTTCTCTCTATGTTCTCTTTCTTTCCCCTTGTTATTTCTATTTCTTTATCTCGGTTCTTTCTTTCACCTTTCTTTCTCTCTCTCTCTCTGGGCTTTCTTTCCCCTCTTTCTCTCTCCCTCTCTTTCGCCTATTTCTTTTTTTTCCTGTGTTCTTTTTTTTCTGTCCCCTCTTTTTCTCTCTCTCTGTTTCTTTGCCCTCTTTCTTTCTCTGTTCTTTCTTTCTCTCTCTCTCTCTGTTCTTCCTTACTTTTTCTCTGTTCTTTCTCACTCTGTTCTCTCTCTTTCCCCTCTTTCTATCTGTTCTTTTTTTTTTCCCCTTCTTTCTTTCCCTCTCCTTTCTTTCTCACTGTTTTTTTTTCTCTGTTCTTTCTTTTCCTCAGTACCAGTGTGCCAACAGTACCAGCCACTGTGCCCATAATGCTAGCCACTGTGCCCTCGGTACCAGTCAGTGTGATCAGCAGTGCTAAATGGATGCGGTTGGGGCGTGGACATTGGTGTGAATAGTTGTGAAATGGGAGTGGTCGGGATGTGGCCTAAATTTTGCCACGCGCTGCAGCCTTTGTCCCTCTTTCCCTTCTTCAAAAGTTGGGAGGTATGATATTAATATTGAGTAGAATTATCTTCGGCCTGTTGGTTCGCCTCTCCACAACAGTCACAATCTCTCAGTGGCCCCTCGGGAAAATTAATTGCCCATCTGTCATAGGCGAATGCAATACTCTATAGCTATTCTGTAAACTGTTATACACATTTGCTTATATGGAATGGTCATTGCTTTCAAATATGATTAAAAATAAAAGGGTAATACTGAGGAAGTGAGCAGCACATTTGAAACTTCCACAAGCAAAGAGTAGAATTTTAGATAATGCTTGAAGAGATGAACCATCAGACAAGGTAATTCAGTCTTTATATACATATTCATGCATATAGAAAAAAATAAGCCCTGTGGTAGTGTAAGGGCCTGTCACACTATGCGATATCGCTATAACTTGTGACGTTATAGCGATATTGCTAGCGACATCGCTGTGTCTGATACTTTCCTACGACCGGCTCCCCCACTGGTTATCGCTGATCGCGCGAGAACGTCCAGGACTGTTTCTCGTCGTCTGCTTCCTGCGGTGCTTCCTGTGGAGAGATGAGCGACGAGCATGGACGCGGGCGGGAGGACGTCAGGATCGCCTAGTGTGACAGGTAAGTAGCGACCCCCGTCCCCTGCGATGTTGCTGGTGAGATCTGCCTGTGTGGCAGCTCACTAGCGACCACTTAGCGATGCACCAGCAATCCTGACCGTGTCATATCACTGGTCGGGATCGCTGGTGCATCTCTAAGTGTGACAGTACCTTTAGAGTTGTCCTTTTTAATTTTATTGCATCATAGGGCTGAAAAGGTCTAAAATATCAAACAGATCTCATACGCACCCTCCCTGGGTCCAGCACTGCCAGCAGTTGTATTTTAGCCTGTTCTCACATGCACACCGCAAATTGAACAATCTACTATATCGTTCAGTGCTCATAGGCTGCGCCTGCCATTATTTTTTGAAGAACAGAAGGATGTGCTGCTGAAAAGCATGATCTTTTGGACAAATTATAAGAATTCATTTTACTCATTCGTTGGGTGATCAGTAGCCTGCTTAGACTACACAATTACCGTGAGCAAGTGCCTCATACAATTGACGGAGCTCTGCTGAGGAGGCAAAGGAGGTCCCTTTGGATCTTTACTAGTTAGCTGTAAGCTGTGTGCAACAGTAGGGTGCAATCAATCTGTAATGCAAGATTAATCTTTTCTAGAACAAATGCTTTTAGTGCTAAATAGCTATGTGATTTGTTAGTCCAATACTGTAATATTGACACATAGAAAGAAGTTGGAACTTATAGAACGTTATGGCCATGTGCCACCAAGAGAGCAAGCAGTTGCAGTGTTCAACTCTACCATTGCTTTTTGACTTAAAATGCTGGGAATTTTATTTTTATGACGCATTAGTGTAGCCTTTTCCTGTGCTTGTTTTGTTTCAATATCTGCCAAAATGCACTGTAATTCATACACCACACATAAGTAAAACATACATAATATTCCACTCTTTTGTGGCCGGAAAGGGGGGGGGTGTCCTGAAAAGTACCACCCATAAATCATGCTGCAATTTAGAGAAAAATACTTTGGCAATAAATACAAGCTAAATGTGTAGAAATTTTAATACAATTTGGTCTTGAGATTTTTACGCTGCGTATTTTTGAAACAATGCAAGTAACCCATCTGGCTTAATAGGTGCAGAAAGCCTTCAACATGAAAACCTCCAAATACTCATCTTGGAAACATAGCCTTAGTAGTTCAGGTGTAGGCGAGATGCAAGAGGCAATTGTTAACTTGT
The DNA here is from genome assembly GCF_039654945.1 of Dendrobates tinctorius. Classification (NCBI taxonomy): domain Eukaryota; kingdom Metazoa; phylum Chordata; class Amphibia; order Anura; family Dendrobatidae; genus Dendrobates; species Dendrobates tinctorius. Next base: position 38,339,956 of record NW_027361683.1, read on the forward strand.
ACTTAGAGTTGTGCAAAAGAACTTCAAGTATATACTGACAGAAGTCTAACATGGCACTGCAGAACAATTCCCTGGACATGAAATATGTAGAACTTTCTACACAGGCAGTTTAGCAGCTGTTACCAATTAAAGGTGTTAGACTGTGTGAAAAAAAAAAAAAAAGCCCATCAAATATTTTAAAATGTAAAACAAAAAAATCCTGTTTGATTCCTCACCCAGCAGGGGCGGACATATCATTGGTGCAACCTGTGCAGCGGCCCAAGGGGTAAGGGGACCTATTTCTACAAAAGCAGGTGCAATTTTGCGTTTTTTTGGAGCTTTTCTGTATGTGTCCACCAGTGTCACCCAGTCTTTGTTTACAGGCTACCAGCATTAGGGTGTGTGCACACGCTGCGGAATGTCCTGCGGATTTTTCAAAAACCGCAGGTAAATCCGCAGGTCAAAAGACCTGCGGTTTATCTGCTGTTTTTCTGCAGTTTAGACTGCGGTTGGATACCTGCCATGGAGCAGATGCCACACCGCAGCAGAATCTACACAAAGAATTGACATGCTGCGGATTTGAAACCGCAGCAAATCCGTGCGGAAAAGTCTGCACAGCAGTTTTCATTGACTTTAATGGTACTGTACACCTCAGCAGAAACTGCTGCGGATCCGCATGACCAAAACTGCCTGCGGATCCGCAGCGTGTGCACACACCCTTAATGTGCCATAGTGGCACGTGACGGCAGCAGAAAGTTTGTCTCATTGTGCTGGCATCAGTATGGCAGGTTGCTTGCAGCCTGTAAACAAATGCCAGCGGTACCATCTGCACAGAATGAGCAGGTGATTGAAAAGCTGGATATATATATTTGATCTATAGATTTGATCATTCTAGAACATTTGCTGCCCCTCTATTTTTATCCATTAAACTATCAGACAACCTCTCCAAGTTACTTACAAAACTGTCAAGAACGTGTTGTAGCCATGATCTCACAGATAGAACCCATTCGTAGTGTATGTTGCTGTTCACATGTCCAGGTTTTTTTCGTGGAAAGCATAAGCACGGATCAAAATCATCCATAGAAGTCTACGAGTCCGTTAAAGTCACAGACATCACACAGATGGCATCAGTGCACAATTCTTATGCTGTCTGCTATATTAATCACAATGTATAAAATATTTGCAATTAATTTCTTCTTCACCAGTGAAAATCACTGATGAAACGGATGAAAATCAGATACAAAACAGATTTTACATTTGACAAAAATCATGAAGGCTTAGGGCATAATTCAGACAATGATTTTTCTTGTGCGCAAAAAAAGATACACGAGCAAGTGTTTTTATATGGTTTTACACTGCCATTTTTGTGTTTGTTTTTTTTTAAAGGGGAAGAAGTACAACGTCAAAATACCCTTCATTTTTTTGCCATTATCATTTCAGCTTTGATTTTTCTCATATTAAAATATATATATTTTATATTAAGTTACCAAGCTTCTTCCACTGCAATGTTAATCACCGAGAGCACCCATATTGCACACTGATGCTACCTGTGTGCTTCCACAGTTTTCATCTATACATACTCGTATTGGTAATTTTGAACCATGACACATCAAAAATGGACATGATGTCTCCACAATTTTTTGCAGAAAGATTGTCTGCAAAAAAAAAAGTACTCATGGTGACATGCCCACAATCGCATGTGAAAAGTATGTCTGAATGAGGCCTAATCTAATGGATGAAAAATATAACTAGACATGCGCAAAGCTCATTTTGGGCACTTTTTTTTTGCAGGTGTTTAAGATGTGTTACCATGCTGCTTAGAAATCATTCAAATGATCATATATTCAATTTTGTGCTGTTCTTATGCATGATGGTCGGCACACAGACCCATTAAAGCCAGGGCACATAGCCAATCCCCCCCCCCCCACAGACCAATGGTTCACATGGAAAAAAAACTAAAATCGCAGCACACAAGAGTCTAGCACATTTTACAGACCAGAATAAAGCATCCAGGTAAAGGTAACTACAGCACCAATCCGCAGTGTGGACATGCGCATGGAGTATCAGTGACATCCAGATGTAGATGTGACTAGTTAGCTTTTAAAAATATCCTTCAGAACCAGGGTTTATGGCTACAAGTCTTTTCACAAGTATTTTGATGGCAGGCTTTTTTTTATTGTCACACACTTTTTACCTAAGTCTATGAAAAAATCTCCAATGTATGTATTTTGGTTCATAATTTCCTACTGAGTGTCTAACAGCTGGTCACATGGTTTTGGGTTTAAGGGCAAAAAAAAAAAAATTATATAAGAAGGGGAAAAGGCCCACTGATTAAGAGCTATAGTTGGCCGTAGACCTAATGCTAATGGGTTATCAGAACAATTTGTTAATGATAGTACAGGAAAGATGTATATCTTTGTACCGTGTTAGCCAGTAGATAGAAAAATATTCAGAATTGAGAGTCCTCAGTAGTTGATACCTTTTAATGGCTAACTGAAAAGATGGTAACACATTGCAAGCTTTCGAGACTACTCGGGTCTCTTCATCAGGCTAGACTAATACAATATGTGCCTTCAGATTTTGTACTAGTCTAGCCTGATGAGACCTGAGTAGTCTCGAAAGCTTGCAATGTGTAAGGCTGAGTGCAGACGGGGTTTTGAGCCCTGCGGATTTTTCCGTGCAGAATGGAAGGAAACCGCAGGTCAAATGACCTGCATTTTTCCTGCGGATTTCTTCCATTTTTCACGCGGTTTTTGTGCGGTTTTCCATTGCGGTCTTCCCCCTGCGGATTTGGTAACAGGGGAGATAGAAAACCGCACAAAAGAAGTAACATGCTGCGGATTTTGTACCGCAGGAAAACCGCGCGGAAAAATCCGCAGCGTCTGCACAGCATTTTTTATTTTTTTTTTTTCATTCATTTTAAAGGTACTGTACATCACAATGCGGATATGCAACGTTCCTGCGTGGTAAAATCCGCTGCGGAAACGCTGCAAATCTGCATCGTGTGCACATGGCCTTACCGTCTTTTCAGTTAGCCATTAAAAGGTATCAACTACTGAGGACACTCAATCCTGAATATTTTTTTTTAATGATAGTAGTCACCGACTCACCGTGTATCGTGATGAAATAATTGATCCTGCAAAGCTTTTCTCACCCATTAACAATAAAAACTGTGTACCATTTACTTTACTATAAAAATTTGAGGAGCAATGCAAATATGTCCAACAATACACACTGTTCAGATTGTAACATTAGAACATTCTTTGCACAAGCGTAAATCTTTGTCAATGAGCAACTTTAGCAAGACCAATACTAAAGGCCCCGTCTCACATAGCGAGATCGCTAATGCGTCACCAATTTTGTGACAACAGCGATTTTGCCTGCGATCTCGCTACTTGTGACACACAGCAGCAATGACCGCCCCCCCTGCTGAATATCGCTGATCATGCAGAAATGTCCTGGGCCATTTTTTCGTTGTCGGCGTCCCGCTGGCCAGCATGCATCACTGTGTTTGCTGGATCGTTGCTGCTTCATTGAAGAGATCTGCCTGTTTGGCAGCTTACTAGCGATCATTTAGCGACGTACCAGCGATCCCTACCAGGTCGTATCGTTGTCAGGATCACTGGTGTGTCGCTAAGTGAAACGGGACCCTAAGGGTATGTGCACACGTTGCGGATTCGTGTGCGGATTTTTCCGTGCTGAATCTGCAGAATCCGCAGGTCAAAATGCCTGCGTTTTACCTGTGGATTTTGTGCGGATTTCGCCTGCGTTTTTACACCTGCGGATTCCTATAATGGATTAGGTGTAAAGCTATGTGCACACGGTGCGTATTCTGCTTTAGGGAATTTTCCGCGCCAAATTCACTAAATCCGCAGGTCCTGCGGATTTAGTGCATTTTTTGTGCAGTTTTACTGCATGTTTTGTGCTTTTTTTTCCCCTGCGGTTTTCCACCTGCGGATTTCTAGAATGGAGCAGGTGGAAAACTGCACAAAAGAAGTGACATGCTGCTTTTTTCATTCCGTACCAAATCTGCGCAGAAAAAAACGCAGCATGTGCGCAGCGGATTTTGTTTTACACAGCCTTTAGTGCTACTGTACATCAGGCCTCATTCACACGTCAGTATTTTTCATCAGTGTTTCTATGCCAAAACCAGGAGTGGACCTTACAGAGAAACTGTAATTGAAAGACTGACACCTGTTCTGTGTTTTGGAGACACTCCTGGTTTTGGCATACAAATACTGATGAAATACTGATCAAAAATACTGATGTGTGAATGAGACCTCACATGCAGTTCTGCTGCATATCCGCAGGGCCAAATCCGCTGCGTATACGCAGCAGAATCGGCACCGTGTGCACATAGCCTAAAAATGCTGCGGAATCCACACAAAGAATTGACATGCTGCGGAAAATAAACCGCTGCGTTTCCACGCTGAATTTTCTGCAGCATGTGCACAGCGGTTTTTGTTTTCCATAGGATAACATGGTACTGTACATCACTTGGAAAACTGCTGCCGATCCGCAGAGGCAAATGCGCTGAGGATCCGCAGACAAATCCACAACGTGTGCACATACCCTAATTCTATCAGCAACAATCACAAGCAGTCATTTCTCTATTGTGTAGCCATTATAAGAGGATCAGTGCAATTCAAGAACAGGGCAGCACAGAGTAACCCAGATATCAGTCAGATGCCTATTTGTCACATAAGTGGTTTTTTATGGATGGAATACCTACCCTTTCTAGTCTATTGGTCTGCTGACCCATTTTCCGCTATCCGTTATTTACTGTTTGAGGCCTGGTTTAGTCAAGCATATGCAAAATGGTCCCATTTTTAATCCAGAAAAATAAACAATCTTTTTCATCATCCGAATTGTTACTCTTAAGCTATCCGTAATTTACTTCAATCACATCTATATGGCTTCCTTTTTTTATATTAACGCTTTAATATAATAAGTCCTAATACAGTTTTCCATGTGAATAATTACAATGTATGCATAAAGTCGTACGGTTAGTAACCTGTATGTGATTTTATTTTGCACACCATTTGGATCAAAATCGTGCATGCTGTGATTTTTGTTTTTTACATGTGGACCAACTTGGATTGATCAGTGTGCTGTCTGTATGGCACCAGTTTTGTACATGGATAGCACGCTGACCGATTAGTCAGTAGTGTCATCAGAACCTACTGAGGGCACATGCCCATAATCAGGAACAGCAGCGTTTTGGACACCGCTCATCTGCACTAGGTCCAAAACGCTGCATTCAAGGTTACAAGCACAGTATTTATAGAATCTATGGAATTTATAGAAACCCCATGCTACTGTGCTTCTGTTTGACATGGTGCAGGTTTACGAGCCGCAGCATGTCAATTTATGTGGCGAAGAAGCTAGTCTGCGCAACAGAAATTTTATCAATAGATATGTATTGGATGCAGTAAATCTGCACTGTTCAATGAACACGTGGATTTATCTGTGTGATTGAATGCAGCGAAAAATAAGCTGCGTCCAAAATGCTGCTATTTCCTGATCATGAGCACGCACCCTAATAGGCAAGTGAAGCTGTGTTTTTGTTTTCATATGAAAAAAAAAAAGTGAAAAACTGATGAAAATCTGGCCCAGAACATTGATTGTAACTGTGTCAATTATTTTCATATGTGAAAAAAAAAATATATATTTCATTTTTCACCTTGGCAGAGCCAATTCTAAACCATTGTGCACATAAGTGATTTTACAAAGCACCATCACCCAGGCTTGTAGCTGACCGGGCCAATCCAGCATGGCACACTGACCTAGTTATGTAGGCACACACATGAGATGATATGATCATATGATGTGATCACCTGCCACATGAATGAGATGCATAGGACATGAACACACAAAACGGTGGCAGCATCTGAACGGACTCTGAGCATCATCACTTCCTAACTATTGCAGGTTGCTTGTTAGAACACAAGTGCTTTGCTAGTAATTGCCGGTGCCAGCACTTCATGGAGGAGGAAATGTACCTATTTCTACACCAATAAATTGGTAGCTCTATGCAGAAACATTAATAACTCTCCTATTGCAAACCCTTCTAGAATCCCCATTTGCTTTTCATTGTTAATGACTACATGAGAACGCTTGGCAGCAGAAGGTTGCCTGGAAATACAGCCCCACCACGTCACTAATGATCAGTACAGTTATAGGACCCTGTCCATAACCAGAGATGTACCCCAAACCCCCAACATAAATAATAATAAAAAACCGCGTTAGTCACCTGTGAGCTCCTGGTTGGAGACAGATCCCATGTTCTCAGACCTTTATAGAAGCTCCAGCAGACGTTACTTGGCCTTGGGTTTTGGAAGAAACCTTAGTATCTCCAACCACCCACCCTCCCCCAAAACTAGAAAAGGAGATTAAACGCAGAGACTGGGGAAATAAGGTTTGCTACATCTTTACTAAACAATGACGATGGGAGGGCAGTTGCATTTGAAAAGATCCCAAATTTTGCAAGACAATTGGCGACCAACAGGCAAAGCTTCCCCTGTCACTCCTCCTCCTTTTCTTACTACCACGCTCTCAAATTTTAGCAAAAATCACCTTTCGGCTGAAATGCCAAGAACCTCCCCACCCCCTCAAACCCATCACCTTCTGCCATGTTGAGCCCAAAGGTTAAATAGTTGTCTTCTATCAGGTCAGGCTAAGCTCCCACGTAGGTCCACATGACTAAATGTTGTCATATTGTCACCATCACATCATGCTCCTCTTCAAGAAGGAATATTCTCACAGCGCTCTCTGGAAATAATTGCGACTTTTGGCTTGGTGTGCCACAACTGCCCAATCAGCAGCAGAGACCACCTGCCAGGACAAAAATGAATGACTACCACACTTTGGCACACTATTAAGACCTCCCCCATGAATCCCACCTCCCTGGACAACTGGAGCTGAAAGATGACCAGTTAGGGGTTGAGCTGACCTGGAGTGATTTCCCAATTCCATCTCCTCTTATTGCATCCCCTCCCCCAGAGCACAGAAGGGAGGGGGTATTGGGAACATTTGAGAAGGATTTACTCTTCCAATTTTTTTTGTTAGTTATTTTAAGATTTTGGATCCAGGTAATTTCTATTAGCCCATTTCTGGTTGTTTGAGTGAATTTGCAGTAGTCTCCAATTTGGAGATGTGATTCTGAGATGTTTCAATGTGTCCTATTGTCACATTGTATGCCACTGGCTTTGCTGCATTAGCAATGAATGGTGGACCAGCCAGCAGGGCACAGCTCCCTTATCGCCTCAGGGCTCCTTGGTTCCTTAACAATCTGATTAGGTGATAACACTTTTCAACCCCCAGAGAGGAATGCAAGGAAGATCTTTGTGTCACACCCATGCATGGGACAAAGACCATGTCACCAGTGTGTCCAGCCACAATTTCCTGTGGTCAGTTTAAACTGGTCTGTCCGCTGGGTTTAATTGAAATCTTTAACTATTCCCTGCCTGAAGTGTCACCAAGGAGTGTTGGCTTTCAGTTGGTATCTCCTTACTATGCCTATTCATGTAGTAGCTAGCTAACATATAGAGGATGTATACAGAAATGTCAAGTAGTTCACTTATTACCTTGACTTGAACTAAGATACATTGAATAATAATTATTATAAAATTATTAGCTTTCAAAGATCATAATTGTGTCAAAGTGGACTTGAGTTTCCAGAAAAGACTAATACTATGATTGAGTTTTAGCATACATATACAAAGCATAGCATTGCCTTCAGTTATTACTCTGCTGCTATAACCTTCTGGTCGGTCATTGAACATCTCTACAGGTCTGAAGTCCATCAGGTTGGTCCTCAAGAAGATCTATACTTGAAGGTCCAACTAAGGTCCACCATTTGGAAAGTTTGTGACTCAGTGTAGGGTCATGGCTGGGTTTATTGGGTCTAGTGTGACCATCCGCTTACAAGGGTCGGAATCGCCTCTCCTGGCAGAAACTAGGGGTTGGGGGAGGGAACACATTTCCGATTGCTTTCACCTTTTTAGGCAACGGAAACAAGAGTAGTGGGGGCAGAAAGGAAGATAAATATACCCAACATTGCTGAGATTCCTGGCAATTTACTGAGAGTAGAAGCAAGCAGCCGTCTAACATTTCCCATGGTCCATTCACTGAGACATCACACAAGAGCTGATGGGTGGTCCTTAAACAGGCATTTAAATAGCGATTACAGCAATTCCTAATCCCAGCCCTATTCTAATTGTAAATAGCAAGGAATAAAGTAATTTCTTCCCAGTTAGAAGCTACAGCTAATATTCAGTGCCCACAGGTACAAATGGATGGCCAGTAACACACGAGGCTTCTTGTAGGACTCCCTTGCAGGCTGTACTGCTACAATTGGTATGATGCCGCTCTCTTGTACAGATATACTCCTTCACCTGAAGCCTCAGCTGGAGCTGCAGACAATCACCTCTCATCCAACTCTTGTATGCATATTTGCTTTTAGACATCGTTTTACATTAGCACTGGTTTTCCTGTATTTACTGCACAGGAAAGGTGACATGGCTCATTATTTACTTAAGCAGACTTCATTAGTTAGAAAGATAACACTATGTAACTATTTGTTTTACCATTTCCTTTTTGTCCTTTGATCTAATTACTCACAAAACTAATCATTATAGCTGCACCCTGTGTTTTCTTCTGAAACTCACAATAAATCAGTATATACCATTATTATATTGTTATGCTATAAGCAAAGTATTAATAATAGTGCTAATAACAATAAACATCACAAAACCCAGTCCTCTCACCCAAGAGAATCGGATCACACTATACTGACACTGATCCAACTCTGATCACAGTTTGATCAGAGTGTCATCTGCATAATTGGCCTGATTCTCTCAGATCAGAAAATCTACAGTTGTCAGCACTTTACATTTGAGGGGATTTACACACCCATATAAGCAAGTCGTAACCGAATGGTATTTCTAAAGGGAAACCTAAGGGTATGTCTCCATGGTCAGTATTGGCAGAGCTTTGGATGCAGCTCCGTCCAAAGCACTGCCCCCTTCTGTACACGGGGTGATTCCGCGCGTGTTTATTGAAACGTACGGAATCACCGCATCCTATACATAGCCTGTGTTATTTATCTTGCGGAGACGCTAAATAGACATGCTGCGGTCTATAAAGACGTGCCGCATGTCTGGATACGCAGGGAAGCCGGAGGTGTCCCTGCACGCACTAGTGGAGATGGGATTTCATAATCCCATCTACTATAATGTAACATCTTGCCGCTGTGGATTGGACACTGCGGTTTTACGCAGCATCCAATCCGCAGCATTTCCTGACTGTGGAAACATAGGGTACGCAGCATCTCCAGTTTCAGGGATCTTGGGCTGGGTGAGGGCTTATTTTTTGCGCGCCAGGCTGATGGCTTTTAATGATAACATTTTGGTGTAGATACAATCTTTTGATTGCCGGTTATTGCATTTTATTGCAATGTTGCAGCAACCCAAAAAAGGGAATTCTGACGTTTTGATTTTTTTTCTCGCCATGCCGTTTACCGATTGAATTAATTATTTTACATATATTGATCGGGCGACTCTGAACGTGGGGATGCCAAATTTGTATTTTTGATTTTTTTTTTTTTTTTTTTATTCTATTTTTAATGGGGCAAATGGAATGTGATTTGAACGTTTATATTTTTTAATTTTTTTTTAGTATTTTTAAACTTTTTTTTTTTTTTTTTTTACTTGCTTCAATAGTCTCTATGGGAGACTAGAAGCTGTGATCATGCGATCGCTTGTGCTACATAGAGCTCACTTGCTATGAGAGCTGACCGCTGGGCAGCACTCATAGCCAGGGCTGCCACTAGGAATTTCGGGGCCCCATACTGGCAAAATTTTCGGGGGTCCCTTGACACTCCGCCCAGGCTCCACCCCAGCCCCGCCTCCACCCCTCAATCTGTCCACAGTCCCACCACTCTCTCTTGGAAAAACTCCACTTCTCACCAGTCACACATTAACAGTTCCCATCACCAGATCACACACACAGCCAGCAGCTTTTGTTTTGGCCAAAAGATTTTTAAAGCCGCCACCATAACACGGTAGACACTTTTGGCAACGTTCTAATCTACTGTAAGCTAGATTCAACAAAATTCTCAGGTCAACAAGTGCATATTCAAGAAGGAAAACTTATAAACCTTGTTGAAGCAGAAATGGACAATTATAAGAAGGACAAATCTGGTATCAAACCATAACACAACGAGAAAAACCGAAAACAACGTCCAGTATTGATTATAAATAATTATTGAAAAATCATTTTCAAACAATAATTGCAGGGGTGGGAAAAATTACGAAAGGGGGTGACACCAGAGACTGTCTGCACAAGTAAAATGCACTCCATTATAATGCATCTTCATAAAAATTACAAAAGATAATGAAAAAATAAATCATTCAATAGTTATGAAAGTGCAATTGAATAGTTCATGAGTAAGCAAAGGTAAATGCAAGATAATTCATATATAAAGTGCAATGTGCAACATAAATATCATGGGCTTAGGCATACAACCATATACTAAAAGAGGTTTTTTTTGGTAGTAATTATGGATAATCATATGGACAAAAAATGGACAAGTGTCCTGGTAAGCAAAAAAATGCACAGTGGCAAATATAAGTCCTGTATTAACTAATCCTATAAAGTATGTGCGGCTCCAAATGAAAATATATTCCTAAAGGATTGTGTATTTATCCATGCCACTCAAGATGGAATATGTATTGGCTGTGCGAAATGATTAAAGTGCCCAAACCATACCTTGTGCCAGTGTGTAGACAGCTCTCCTGGATGCGCCCGTCCCCGACGCGCATTTCGGCGTCTGCCTTTGTCAGGAGCTGTACTTGGTCTGCAGTGTCTGTGTACAGGTAATACAATGATCAATGACATTATACACAGGAGCTCTGTATATAATGTATAAGTAATACAGTGATGACTGGTGACATTATACACAAGACATCTGTATTAGTATGCTGTGTTGTGACTTCTCTCGATCTGACTTCTGAGTCGGGGCTCCCTCTGGTGGTTACTGCGGAGAGTGGAGCTGGCCAGGTTGACAGGAGTTTGCCACCTGACGATGATGATTGGAAATCAGGGGTTACTGACTGAGAGGATATACAGTGGGGCAAAAAAGTATTTAGTCAGTCAGCAATAGTGCAAGTTCCACCACTTAAAAAGATGAGGCGTCTGTAATTTACATCATAGGTAGACCTCAACTATGGGAGACACTGAGAAAAAAAAATCCAGAAAATCACATTGTCTGTTTTTTTTTCATTTTATTTGCATATTATGGTGGAAAATAAGTATTTGGTCAGAAACAAAATTTCATCTCAATACTTTGATATATCCTTTGTTGGCAATGACAGAGGTCAAACGTTTTCTGTAAGTCTTCACAAGGTTGCCACACACTGTTGTTGGTATGTTGGCCCATTCCTCCATGCAGATCTCCTCTAGAGCAGTGATGTTTTTGGCTTTTCGCTTGGCAACACGGACTTTCAACTCCCTCCAAAGGTTTTCTATAGGGTTGAGATCTGGAGACTGGCTAGGCCACTCCAGGACCTTGAAATGCTTCTTACAAAGCCACTCCTTCGTTGCCCTGGCGGTGTCCTTTGGATCATTGTCATGTTGAAAGACCCAGCCACGTTTCATCTTCAATGCCCTTGCTGATGGAAGGAGGTTTGCACTCAAAATCTCACGATACATGGCCCCATTCATTCTTTCATGTACCCGGATCAGTCGTCCTGGCCCCTTTGCAGAGAAACAGCCCCAAAGCATGATGTTTCCACCACCATGCTTTACAGTAGGTATGGTGTTTGATGGATGCAACTCAGTATTCTTTTTCCTCCAAACACGACAAGTTGTGTTTCTACCAAACAGTTCCAGTTTGGTTTCATCAGACCATAGGACATTCTCCCAAAACTCCTCTGGATCATCCAAATGCTCTCTAGCAAACTTCAGATGGGCCCGGACATGTACAGGCTTAAGCAGTGGGACACGTCTGGCACTGCAGGATCGGAGTCCATGGTGGCGTAGTGTTACTTATGGTAGGCCTTGTTACATTGGTCCCAGCTCTCTGCAGTTCATTCACTAGGTCCCCCCGCGTGGTTCTGGGATTTTTGCTCACCGTTCTTGTGATCATTCTGACCCCACGGGGTGGGATTTTGCGTGGAGCACCAGATCGAGGGAGATTATCAGTGGTCTTGTATGTCTTCCATTTTCTAATTATTGCTCCCACAGTTGATTTCTTCACTCCAAGCTGGTTGGCTATTGCAGATTCAGTCTTCCCAGCCTTGTGCAGGGCTACAATTTTGTTTCTGGTGTCCTTTGACAGCTCTTTGGTCTTCACCATAGTGGAGTTTGGAGTCAGACTGTTTGAGGGTGTGCACAGATGTCTTTTTATACTGATAACAAGTTTAAACAGGTGCCATTACTACAGGTAATGAGTGGAGGAAAGAGGAGACTCTTAAAGAAGAAGTTACAGGTCTGTGAGAGCCAGAAATCTTGATTGCTTGTTTCTGACCAAATACTTATTTTCCACCATAATATGCAAATAAAATGAAAAAAAAACAGACAATGTGATTTTCTGGATTTTTTTTTCTCAGTTTGTCTCCCATAGTTGAGGTCTACCTATGATGTAAATTACAGACGCCTCTCATCTTTTTAAGTGGTGGAACTTGCACTATTGCTGACTGACTAAATACCTTTTTGCCCCACTGTAAGTGAAAAGGCTTCCCTCAGTTGCTGCTGGTGATTGTTTCTTCCTGTGAATTTTGAGGTCTGCTGTCTCCTGCCTGAGCCTGCATTTTTCAGTTAAGTTGTCTATTTGCTAATCCTTTGCATCTGATCTGGTTTTGCCTCTTTCTGCTTTGCTGTGCGGGTTCAGTGTGCTCCCTGCTGGGGCTGTGGTGGACCCTGCTCCATATGTTACAGCTTGTCAGTTTGTTCAGTCCCCTGTTATTAGTCTTTTGCTTTGCAGCCAGTTTACACCAGAATGCTGATATAGTGGGAGAGAGGTCGTGAGACCTCAGTGTTTTTTTTGAACATCAGATGTGTTGGATTTTTTAGGGTTTTTGCGTAATTGCAGGCAGTGTCTTTCCTTTCCTATCCTATCGACAGTTTGGGCACCATCATTTGCTCAGTCTATTTTCTGCCTGTGTCTGTCCCTCATCTGGTCTCACCGACAATATATGTTTGGGGGCTATCTATTTCTTTGATAAAGAGAAAAGCCAGCGCTGCTTGTGGTTAGAATGTATAACATGAGGTGCATATGCACATATTAACATCTAACTGTATTCAAAATGAGACATTTGGCAAAATATTGATCAATAAATTGAGCCACCCTGCCGCACCAAGGCAATCTCATGTGGGGGGTCCTACTCTACATTTTTATTATTCACTGTGCCATTACGGCCTCCTAAATATTTTAAAAGCAAGACCATATCAAATGCAATACGTACCTGAAGCATATCTGCATTACTCCCGTGCAGCCAGATGAAGCAAGTGCAGATAAAGGCCAACCAGGTCTGAACATAGACATCTCGGGTTTGACCTCCACACAATGCCTGACCAGCAAACACAGATGAAGGGCGATGCAGGCTCAGACACAGGTGCACAAATTAAATAAAGCCTGGGGCATGGCGGAGCTGCTGTGTGTGTGTTGGTCAGGCAATGTGTGGAGGTCAAATCTGAGATGTCTATGTTCAGACCTGGTTGGCCTTTATCTGCACTTGCTTCATCTGGCTGCACGGGAGTAATGCAGATATGCTTCAGGTACGGATTGCATTTGATATGGTCTCGCCTTTAAATATTTAGGAGGCTGTAATGGCACACTGAATAATAAAAATGTAGAGTAGGACCCCCCACATGAGATTGCCGTGGCGGGGTGGCTCAATTTATTGATCAATATTTTGCCAAATGTCTCATTTTGAATACAGTTAGATGTTAATATGTACATATACACCTCATGTATTGCGTTCTAACCACAAGCAGCGCTGGCTTTTCTCTTTTTTTTTTTTTTTTTTTTTTTTTTTTTTTATCTATTGCTTTGGGGTTCTACTCCAGGGCGGTTTAGATTTCACCTTTCTTGCTTTAGGCCTAATTAGTTCTCCGGCTGTGTCGAGGCATCTAGGGCATCGTAGGTACGCTCCACGGTTACTGTTAGTTGTGTTGTTAGGATTAGGGGTCTGCAATTCGCTAAGTGACCAACCTTTCTGGTTTCCTGGTGGCCTAGCCTATTCCTGCCATCCTCCTCGGTGACCTGTTCATAACAGAATCACCAGCCATACTGTAGACTCTAGGGTACTCTAAAGAAGTAGCGCAGAAAGAGGACTTAAAAATCCTCCAATAATAGAAAACGGCAAAAGAGCAAAAAGGTTTACCCGTCCAGGCCTCCAGACAAATGCACTATCAGGATGCAGTGGACCCATATAATTAAGATGGCAACACAGGTGCAAGAATACCGATGAAACAGCTCACAGCCTACCAATACATGGAGGGGGCGGTTGCCTGGTATGTTAATGCACAATAAAAAGCTTGTATGCGGCGCTGTTCACACTATGGCCATGCACAGCATCCAGGCCAGCCTAGTAGTGACACCCTTCTATTAGCTCAGGTGGGCTGTCCAGCGCTATCAAAATGCATGCCATGTGAACAGACACCGCAGTTTACAAGACCAAATGGGCCCAACTGCACCCTGAATAAAAAGTGCAAAAACACATTAAAAAATGTGGAGTATTAGCTGATATTTTGGCCAAAATATCAGCTAATACTCCACATTTTTTAATGTGTTTTTGCACTTTTTATTCAGGGTGCAGTTGGGCCCATTTGGTCTTGTAAACTGCGGTGTCTGAGTCGGAGTGGAGCTCTCTGCCCTTTACTGATCCAGCCTCGGGCCCATCCATCTGGCCCATCAAGAGTCACTCTCCTTTCATCAGTCCCTAAAACCTTAGAAAAATCAGTCTTAAGATATTTCTTGGCCCAGTCTTGACGATTTATCTTGTTTCTCTAGCAACCTACCACGACAGCATAGGAGGTTGTCTCCACACCCTAATGGGGGACAGGAAGTACGAGAGGTTAAAAGGTCCCACCCACCTCCCTCTCACCAGTGTCTTTTCTGTCCCCCATGGGGCATGGAGAGGTTCTGTATGCTGTGTGGCCGGCTGCTGTAGCGTACCTAGTATCCTAAGCTGGGCAGTGGTGGTCGGTGGCGCTGCCTCCCCTCCTCCAGACTGCTCCTGTCTTCTTAGAATTCGGGACCATTCCTGGCCCACCCACGCTCTCCCAGGGGGAGTAAAGCGGGCCAGTGATCCCCGACTGGAGGCATCCCACAGCTCTCCGGTCTCTCCTCCTCCTGCTGCGCGGTGACCCGGAAGTGACTGCCCACAAAAGCACCAATACCACCAGCAAGTCAGCCAAATGTGCCATATGCAGTTCAAAACTTCCCCCAAATTGGGTGAAAAAACTGTGTCAGGCTTGCACGGACAGGGTGGTCAGGGCTGAGCACCCGTCACTAATTGACGAAATCCGCAGCCTGGTTACTCATCAGGGCCAGACCTCTCTGGCTGCCCTGTCTCCCCCACCACCACCACCTCCTCCTCCGATTGTAAGCTCCCTATCCACAAAAAAGGAAAATACAAATAGAGGACTCGGAATCCGAATCAGAGAGGTCATATAATTCAGGCTCCGAGAGTTGGGAACAACCGGGAACTTCTAAATCAGCTGGAACTAGGAGATACCTCCTTTCTACGGAATATGTGGAGGAGATGGTCAGTGCTGTGCGGGCCACCATGGGCCTAGAAGACGAACCAGTTAGTCAGTCAGCACAGGACCGCATGTTCGGAGGATTTGAGGGACCCAGACAAACAGGTTTCCCAGTTCATAAGAGCATAGTAGACATGATCTCTCAGGAATGGGAGTACCCAGAGAAGCGCTACTCGGCCCCGTCGGAGCTCAGGCACAGATTCCCCCTGGAAGGAGGAGAGTTTAATTGGGACATCCCGAAGGTTGATGTCCAGGTGGCGAGAGTGGTGAAAAAAAAATGGTCCTTCCATTTGATAATGTGTCCCAGCTTAGAGACCCGATGGACCGTAAGGCAGAAAGCCTCCTAAGAAAAGCCTGGGAAACTTCTGCCTTCTCCCTAAAATCAGGAATAGCATCCACATGTGTCTCTAGGTCTCTCTTCCAATGGATAGAGGAACTAGAGTCATATTTCCCGGGGAACCTCTAGAGGTGACCTCCTTAACTCCCTTCCCATACTACAGAGAGCTACAGGCTTCTTGGCCGATGCATCAATGGAGATGATCCGCACCTCTGCCAGAGCCATGGTCCAGTCCAATTCTGCAAGACTGGCCTTTTGGCTTAAAACGTGGAGCGGGATGTGACTTCTAAGGTTAAACTCTGCTCCTTACCCTTCAAGGGTGAACATGTCTTTGGCCCGGCCGTAGATGAAATTCTTGAAAAGGCCACCAATAAGAAGGTGCTTCCTGAGCAGAGGACCACAAAAAAGCGGCTTTTTCAAGCCCCCCAGAATTAGCTATCCCAGCCGAGAGGCAAGGGAAAGACGGGAAGATGGAGTTATGCTAAGGGGAGAGGCAGGAACATCCTGGTCCCCCAGCAGCAGCAACAGCCACAAGAAAAACAATGACTCGACCCCAGTGGGGGGGAAGGCTTTCGAGGTTTATTCACTCTTGGCAGATGATTTCCAACAGCCTCTGGGTCCTCAGTGTGATCAGGGAGGGCATGCTGCTAGAACTCGAATCCTTCCCTCCGCGGGGTATAAGAGATACCTCCCTACCACTTCAGGAGTCCCCAGCACTAAATACGCCAATCCAGCTCCGGCTCCAATCAAACGCCATCTCTCCGATCCCTGTGGAGGAACAGGGAAGAGGGCATTATTCCAGACTGTTCCTAGTGCGAAAACCCACAGGAGAGGCAAGAATAATAAATCTGAAGGGCCTCAACCGACACATCGCATATCACAGATTCAAGATGGAGTCGGTGAAGACTGCCATTCCTCTGATAGGGCCGTCTCACTTCATGGCAACCATAGACTTAAAGGATGCCTATTTTCACATCCCCATGCATCCTTCTCACAGGAGGTATCTGAGGTTTGCGATCCGCCAGGGTACAGAAGTCAGGCACTATCAGTACAACGTGCTTCCCTTTGGAATATCCTCTGCCCCTCGAGTATTTTCCAAGGTTATGGCAGAAGCTGTGTCCCACATCAGAGGGCAGGGCATATGCATTGTGCCCTACCTGGACGACCTGCTGATAATAGGAGCCTCCTACCAGATCCTGGAAAGCCAGGTGACTCCAACCCTGAGTATTCTTCAATCATTGGGGTGGATCCCGAATATAAAAGTCACAGATCCAGCCCTCCCAGGAGATAAAATTCTTAGGAGTCCTCCTAGATTCAAGACAACAAATGACCTTCCTCCCAGAGGAACATCAGAGGTCCATAATATCAAGGATCTCAGCTTTCAGGGAACAAAGGTCCCCAACCCTCAGGTCAGCCATGTCTATACTAGGGTCAATGACCTCCTGCATCCAGTCAGTGCCTTGGGTACAGGCCCACTCCAGAATACTCCAGTCCCACATCTTGGGGAGCTGGAACTGGGATCATACCTGCCTGAACAAGAGTCCAGACCCCAGGAAAGGTGAAAGCTTCACTAGTATGGTGGATGGACCGCAAGAATCTGTGCAAGGGAATCAACTGGTCCCAGATTCCCCTGGTCACGGTAACATCAGATGCCAGCAAAAAAGGCTGGGGAGCTGTGGTGTCCCGACAACCATTCCAGGGGTTGTGGAGCCAGAAAATGAGTGCAAAATCCTCAAACTTCAGGGAGCTGAAGGCCGTGTAGGAAGCTCTTCTGGCAGCAAGACACCTAGTCCAGGGCCATCATATCAGTCTATTCGGACAATGTAGCAACAGTGGCCCATCTCAGACACCAAGGCGGCATGAGATCCAGCAGCCTAGAGGGCCTTTCTGGTCGAATATTTTGCTGGGCCAAAAGACACCTCCGTTCTCTAACGGCAGTCCACCAAAAGGGTACCTCCAATCTTCAAGCAGATTTCTTGAGCAGAAAATGCATCCAGCCTGGAGAGTGGAGCCTAAACCAAAGAGTCTTTCAGAGGCTGGTCAACAGGTGGGGTCTTCCAGAGGTGGATCTACTGGCCTCAAGAGAAAATGCCCGAGTGAGAAACTACTTCTCCCTGAACCCCAGAGACAGATCCCTGGGGGTAGATGCCTTCGCCCACAGGTGGAGATTTCATCTGGCGTATGCATTCCCGCCAGTTCCAATCCTTGCCGCAATCCTGAGGAAAATCCGGGAGGATCGGACCCAAACCATTCTAGTAGCCCCGCTATAGCCAAAGAGGAGCTGGTACTCTCTAATTATGGAGCTACAGGTAGACGGGCCATTCCACCTACCCCTGGAAGACGACCTTCTCTTGCATGGCCCTCTACATCACCCAAACCTCCGGGGAATTAAGTTAGCGGCCTGGTTACTGAGACCCAGATCCTGAGGGCCAGGGGGCTATCAGAAGCAGTAATAAAAACCCTCCAGAAATCTCGGAAACTGGTCACCATTGCTATTTATAACAAAATATGGAAAAAGTTTTCCTCATGGTGTCTGCCAGATTTGCCTGACCCAGAAAACCCTAACATTTCCCGTATCCTGGATTTCCTACAGAGGGGGCTTGAGCTAGGTCTAAAACCCAGCAAGCTTAAAGTTCAGATATCAGCATTAAGTTCCATGTTCGACTGTGACTTGGCCAACCATATGTGGATAAAAAGATTCATCACATCAGCCACTAGGCTACATCCAAAAAGGCTAGTCACCATTCCACCTTGGGACTTGAATGTGGTACTTACGGGACTCACTCAATCACCCTTTGAGCCCCTGCCATCCTGTACTTCTCAGCTGCTCTCCTGTAAAGTGGCCTTCCTTATAGTGATAACCTCAGCAAGGCGAATAGGAGAGCTCCAAGCTCTCTCAATCAGGGATCCCTACCTAACCATTAGGGACGATTCCATAGTTTTCCCTTGATCCATCGTTCCTACCAAAGGTTGTGTCTGATTTCCACAGATCGCAGGAAATCATTCTTCCCTCGTTTTGTCAAAACCCAGCGAACCCTAAGGAAAAGGTGTTTCATACGGTGGATGTGAGGCACATAATTCTCTACTACTTAGTGTACCAAACCCTATAGAATTGATCACAACCTATTTATCCATACTTCTGGTCCAAACAAGGGAAAGAAGGTAGCAAAAAACACCATTGCCAATTGGATTAAGAAAGCCATCTCCGAAGCATACCTGGCGCAGAACATCGCTCCCCCTACCGTGATCAAAGCGCATTCAACACGATCTACCTCTACTTCATGGGCTGAGAGGGCAGGCGCATCTTCGGAGCAGATTTGTAAGGCAGCAACCTGGTCCTCCTTACATATTTTCACTAAACACTACAGGTTGGACCTTGTGTCCAACAGGGATCTAGTCTTTGGCCGAAAAGTTCTTCAGGCCGCTGTCCCCCCACCCCCCCCCCCCAGTGCAGTATAGGTTATGCCTCCTATGCTGTCGTGGAAGGTTGCTAGAGAAAATAGAATTAGACTTACTGGTAATTTGGTTTCTAGAAACCTTCCACGACACCACTATTTCCCTCCCTGCATTCTTGGACAAAATTCTGAGAATCTTAAGGTAACCGGTGCTATGGTAATCAGTTATAAGTCACTGGTGAGAGAGAGGTGGGTGGGACCTTTTAACCTCTCGTACTTCCTGTCCCACATTAGGGCGTGGAGACAACCTCCTATGCCGTCGTGGAAGGTTTCTAGAAACCGAATTACCGGTAAGTCTAATTCTATTTTCTTGTTCAAAGGTGGTCATTTTTCAGCCTTCCTTACCTTGGCCATGTCCCTGAGTATGGCACACCTTGAGCTTTTTTTATACTCCAGTAACGTTGCAGCTCTGAAATATGGCAAATAGCATCTTGTCAGCTTGACGCTTGATTTTCCTCAATTCATGGGCAGTTATTTTGCGCCTTTTTTATCAACACACTTCTTGCGACCCTGTTGGCTATTTGCCATAAAACGCTTGATTGTTCAGTGATCATGCTTCAAAAGTTTGGCAATTTCAAGACTGCTGCATCCCTCTGCAAGACATCTCACAATTTTTGACTTTTCAGAGTCCGTCAAATCTTTCTTCAGACCCATTTTGCCAAAGGAAAGGAAGTTGCCTAATAATTAAGCACACTGTCATGGTTAGGACATGGTTAATGTCCTGTTCTCACAGGGTTAACTTTCGCCAGCCTCTTTGGATCTGGGAGGGGTATTTATACTCACTCCAGACTAGCATTCTCTGTCAGCTATACTGTTCTGGCTGTGTGTCTGACCGACCCCCCTGGTGTGCGTGTACTGCATTGCTTGTTTGATACCAGTGTATGACCCGGCCTATCCCCTCACTCTGAACTCCGTCTCACGTTTTAGGTACTATTGTCTTCTCCAGTTCTGACCTCCTGGCTTGGCTATTGTTACTCCGCTACCGTTTGCCCCTATTGTACCGTCTATTGCCCGTTCTGGTTTTCTGATCTATTGCTACGTCCTGACTATCTGCTCTGTATAACCCTTTGGTACTGTCCTGCTATCTCGTGCATTGACCCCGGCTTGATCTGGTTTCCGCCCCTGTCTATGCCCCTTGGTAACTTGTCCCGTAGTTGCCTTTCTAGGAGTTTCCCTGCAGCTCCTAGCTCTGCGTAGCTTAGGCCACTCCACAGCAGTCACATGCTTCAGGTCCTGATAGTTTGAAACACGCATTGTCACCGCTGCTGCCCTGCTCCACAGGTATCTTTGAGCACTGTTTTTGTACTCAGGACATGCGCACTGGCTCAGTGAGCGACTCTAGTGCGGTGTTCCTGACATTATAGCTGACCGTCTCAGTTTTTTGTTTTTTTTTCTCTCTGAAGGGGAAAAAAAAAAGTGTTATCCTCATGGATCCCATACAAGCTTTGGCTGATCAGGTCAAGCACCTGACCCAAATGTTCCATAAACTCAATGTGGAACAGCACACGATGGGCCATACCCAGCAACAGTTGGTGGTTACTGTGCAAGGGGCTGTCGATGCAGGGGCTTCTAGTTCTGGGGGTAGAGATGTGTCATTAGCGTCCCCCGAATCTCCGGTCAAACTGCCAGACCCTTTCTCAGGGGATAAAAAGGAGTTCAGGTCTTTCAGAGAAGGATGCAAGCTTTTTTTTTTTTTTTTTCTCTAAGGCCCCGCTCCTCCGGGGATGAGTTCCAGAGGGTGGGGGTCATTATTTCCTACTTTGGGGGGCTCCGCAGGCATGGGCTTTCTCTCTCTCTTCCTCTGCTCCTGAACGTATGTCTGTGAATTTGTTCTTTGAGGCTCTGGGGCACATTTATGATGAGCCTGATAGAGTGCGTCTGGCAGAGGATATGGAGATGAGTGTGACACAGGGGAGGCACTCTGCTGAATGGTTCTGCTCAGAGTTTAGACTTTGGACGTCCGAAGTATCCTGGAACGACGCCGCCCTGAGAGGGTTGTTTCACAGGGGCCTGTCTGACCATCTGCAGGACGCTCTGGCATTACATCTGCCTCCTGATACCCTGGAGGACGCCATGATGCAGGCGGCCCGTATGGACCGGAGACTCTGTGCTAGAGAAATGATGCAACAAGAGTCTCCCTTGTACCCCAAATTGTGTGACACTGCACCTGTATCTGAGCCAATGGAGGTTGAGTCAGTCTCGGTTAAGGAGAAAGAGAGAAGGCACCGTAGAGACCACCTACTATGCTTTTACTGTGGCGCCTCTGGACATTGGAAAAGGAATTGCCCCTTCTGCCCTTCTTCAGAGAAACCATCAGAGAAACGACTGAGTCTGGGCAACAATCAAGGAGGTTGTCCAGACTCCCAGGTACATTTTTTTTTTTCTCGCGTATAAAAATGGTGCTCCAGGTTGAATTGGAACTTGCTGGCGGTCCTGTTATGACCACCGCCTTTGTCGACTGTGGTTCCTCCATTAATCTGATTGATGCCCAAGTTGTGTCTCTTAATAAGATAGGGACAGTGAGGTTAAAAGACCCTGTTAAAATTGTGGCTGTGGATTCATCCCCTCTTACCCGGGATGGAATTTGTTTTATGTCTGAAGTTTTTTCTATGAAAGTGGGTTCCACTCATGTGGAAAATTTTAAGTTTCTTCATTATGAATAATCTGCCTGCAGGACTGGTATTAGGAATGCCATGGTTGCAATGCCACAATCCTCTTATTGATTGGGTGAAGGGGGACATCACCCGATGGGGATGTAATGATATTGGTCTGTGTTGTAACCCGGTTCCTTTTGTCAATCCGATAAAATCTGTGTCATCTGTCGGTCTGGAGGGTATTTCGGAGTACCTGAGAGACTTTAAAGAGGTGTTTTCCGAAAGCGAGGCTGAGGCGCTCACACCACATAGACCATATGATTGTGCTATCGATTTAGTACCTGGAGCCAAATTACCCAAGGCTCGTTTGTTTAATTTGTCCGGGCCTGAGCACCAAGCTATGAAAGAGTACATTAAAGAAAGCCTTTGCAAGGGGCATATTCGGCCCTCGGTCTCTCCCGTGGCTGCGGAGTTTTTCTTAGTAAAGAAAAAAGATGGTGGGTTGTGTCCGTGCCTCAACTTTTGAGAACTGAACAAAATTATTGTTAAGAACACGTACCCTCTCCCGTTGATTCCTGATCTATGAAATCAACTCACGGGGGCCAAATGGTTTTCTAATCTCGATCTACGAGGGGATTATAACCTTATAAGGATCCGGGAGGGGGACGAATGGAAAACGGCATTCCTGACAACTGAGGGGTATTTATACTCACTCCAGACTAGCATTCTCTGTCAGCTATACTGTTATTCTGGCTGTGTCTGACCGACCCCCCCTGGTGTGCGTGTACTGCATTTGATTCCCGTGTATGACCTGGCCTGTCCCCTCACTCTGAACTCCGTCTCACGTTTTAGGTACTATTGTCTTCTCTGGTTCTGACCTCCTGGCTTAGCTATTGTTACTCCGCTACTGTTTGCCCCTATTGTACCGTCTATTGCCTGTTCTGGTTTTCTGATCTATTGCTACGTCCTGACTATCTGCTCTGTCTAACCCTTTGGTACTGTCCTGCTATCTCGTGCATTGACCCCGGCTTGATCTGGTTTCCGCCCCTGTCTATGCCCCTTGGTAACTTGTCCCTTAGTTACCTTTCTAGGAGTTTCCCTGCAGCTCCTAGCTCTGTGGAGATTAGGCCACGCCCCCAGCAGTCACATGCTACAGGTCCTGATAGTTTGAAATACGCATTGTCACCGCTGCTGCCCTGCTCCACAGGTATCTTTGAGCACTGCTTTTGTACTCAGGACATGCGCACTGGCTCAGTGAGCGAGTGTAGTGTTCCTGACACACACCTTATATAGGGTGTTGATGTTGTTAGACCACACCCCTCCTCATTAGAGATGCAAATCACCTGATTTACATATTTGGCAGTTGGATTTCAAGCCTATACAGCTTACAGTAGGACAACATGTATAAAAAGGATGATGTGATCAAAATACTCATTTGCCTAAAAATTCTGCACACAGTGTACACTGTATGTTAGGGGATCGAAATGTCTTTGGTGTACAGAGGATTTAGTTTTTGGGATTCATTTTGTCCCCGTCTGCTATTGAAATGGACCCGGCCAAGGTACAGGCCATTTATGATTGGGTTCAGCCAACTTCTCTGAAGGCTCTCCAGAAGTTTGAGTTTTGCTAATTTCTACCGTAAATTTATAAGCAATTTTTCTGGTATTGTTAAACCACTGACGGACTTGACCAAAAAGGGCGCTGATGTGGTGAATTGGTCTCCAGAGGCAGTCTCGGCATTTCAGGAGCTTAAGCGGAGATTCACTTCTGCTCTGGTTCTACGGCAACCTGATGTTTTACTCCCATTTTAGGTGGAGATAGATGCTTCTGAGATTGGTGCGGGAGCCGTTTTGTCCCAAAGAGATCCGGTAACCTTTAAGATGAATCCCTGTACCTTCTTTTCTCAAAAATTTTCCCCATCTTAAAGTAACTATGACATGGGGAATCGGGAATTGTTGGCCATGAAGTGGGCATTTGAAGAGTGGAGACATTGGTTGGAGGGAGCTAGACATCAAGTTGTGGTCCTCACTGACCACAAGAATTTGATTCATATTGAATCAGCCAAGCGCTTGAATCCCAGACAGGCTAGGTGGGCCTTTTTTTCACGCTTTTTAATTTTGTGGTCTTCTTTCTTCCGGTCACTAAGAATGTTACGGCGGACGCCCTTTCTAGGAGTTTCTTTGCAGATTCTCTTGATGTGACCGAGCCTACTACCAATCTAAATGAGGGTGTAGTTCTTTCCGCCTTCTCTCCTGATTTGAGACGTGCCCTGGAGGAATTTCAGGAGGACAAACCTGAACGATGCCCTTGGGAAAATTGTATGTCCCTGACAAGTGGAGGACAAGAGTGATGTCTGAAATTCATTGCTCCGCGTTAGCTGGTCATCCAGGTATTTTTGGTACCAGAGATTTGGTGAGTCGGTCTTTTTGGTGGCCTGCCTTATCTCGTGATGTCATGAATTTTGTGCAGTCCTGTGGGACTTGTTCTCGGTCCAAGCCCTGTTCTCGTTCTAGTGGTTTGTTGATGACCCTGCCGGTGCCCAGGAGGCCATGGACCCATCTCAATGGATTTTATTTCTGATCTCCCTGTCTCTCAGAGAATGACTTCTGAGTGATCTATGATAGATTTTCTAAGATGGTCCATCTTGTACCACTCCGAAAGTTGCCATCTTCTTCAGAGTTGGTGCCCTTGTTTTTACAACAGGTGGTTCGTTTGCACAGGATTCCTGAGAACATTGTGTCGGCATTTTATCCTCAGACCAATGGGCAGACTGAGAGAACAAACCAGACTTTGGAATCCTATCTGAGATGTTTCATATCTGCTGATCAAGATGACTGGGTCTCATTTTTGCCCTTGGCCGAATTCACGCTAAACAATAGGGCTGGTTCTGCCACTTTGATGTCTCCTTTTTTCTGTAACTTTGGGTTTCATCCTCGATTTTCTTCGGGGCAGGTGGAAGCTTCGGCCTGCCCAAGTGTGGATTCTGTGGTAGAGAGTATGCAGCAGATTTGGGACCAAGTAGTGGATAAGTTTTCCCACTCTCTGGAAAAGGCCCAACGGTTTCCCAACCGGTATAGGACCATTGGTCCCCGATTTAAAGTGGGTGATATGGTTTTGGTTGTCCTCAAAAAATATTCCTATGAAGGTTGCGTCTCCAAAATTCAAGTCAAGGTTCATTGGACCTTATATGATTTTGGAAATCCTTAATCCCGTTTCTTTCCATTTTGCTCTTCCATTTAGATTTAAGATTCATAACATTTTTCATAAATCTTTGTTGAAAAGGTTTGTGGAACCAGTAGTTCCCATGGCGGCGCCCCTGACTCTGTATTGGTTAAGGGTAATTTGGAGTATGAGGTAGAGAAGATATTGGATTCTTGTCTGGCTAGACGGAAACTCCAGTACTTGGTCAAGTGGAAAGGTTATGGCCAGGAGAATAATTCTTGGGTCTCTGCTTCTAACATTCATGCCGAGAGATTGGTTTGTGCTTTTCACCGAGCCCATCCTGATCAGCCTGGTGGCATGGATGAGGGTTCGGTGACCCTTCCTCAAGGGGGGGTACTGTTGTGAATTCTCTTGATCTGACTTCTGAGTCGGGGCTCCCTCTAGTGGTTACTGCGGGTAGAGGAGCTGGCCTGGTTGACAGAAGTTTGCCACCTGCCGATAATGATTGGAAATCAGGGGTTACTGACTGAGAGGATATAAGTGAGCAGGCTTCCCTCAGTTGCTGCTGGTGATAATTTCTTCCTGTGCATTTTGAGGTCTGCTGTCTCTTGCCTGATCCTGCATCTTTCAGTTAAGTTGTTCATTTGCTAATCCTTTACTTCTGATCTGGTTTTGCCTCTTTCTGCTTTGCTGTGAGGGTTCAGCATGCTCCCTGTTACAGCTTGTGTCAGTTTGTTCAGTCCCCTGTTATATTAGTCTCTTTTGCTTTGCTGCCAGTTCACACCAGAATGCTGATATAGTGGGGGAGAGGTCATGAGACCTCAGTGTTTTTGTACATCAGACGTGTTGGATTTTTTAGGGTTTTTGCATGATTGTAGAAAGTGTCTTTCCTATCTAGACAGTTTGGACCCCATCATTTGCTCAGTCTATTTTCTGCCTGTATTTGTGCCTCCTCTTGTCTCACCGACAATATGTTTGGGGGCTATCTATTTCTTTGGGGTTCTACTCTGGGGCAGTTTAGATTTCACCCTTCTTGCTTTAAGCATAGTTAGTTCTCCGGCTGTGAGAGGCATCTGTTAGGCATCGGGTTCCTGACGCTGCACAGCGGGAATCCTGAGCTTTGCTTCCGGCGGTCTCTCATTCCTCTCCAGCCGCAGAGGAGGTTGCTCAGCAAACTCGTCGGTCCCTGCGCTCTGCCCAGACCAGCTCCGTGGGTTTATTTGCTGCTGCCAGCTCTGGCACAGCTATTGCAATACATGCTGCTCAGCAGCGAGATTCTCCAGGGACTAAGTCTCCATGTCGGGCCACTGAGCATGCCCGTGGAGTGATCTCCCATTGGACATCGAAAGTCACGTGCTCAGGTCCTGCTCCTGTTCGGATTGGTCCTTCCGAGAAGCCAGGAAGGTCCCGGATGCCCGTGGCTATAAAAGGTTTGCATGGCCGCTCAGCCATGCACTAGGATAGACTGTAAGGAGTGAGTGATGTATGCACGTATGAATGTCTCTGGTGACTTACTCATTATGGAACTCCTACCCTTGGTACGCATGTGTTGTGCAGCCTAGCCTGCTAGCACCCAGGCTTAGGCATAGGTAGGTCAGAGTCTGAGTCAGGCATTAATCCTCACCAGTGACTCGGCCCGCCTCAGTGAAAGTGCTCCACACTCCATAGCCAGCGTCTATAGCGGCATTCGCGGCAGCGACACCGCGCGCTCAGTGGGCCTAGAGGGACTCTAACCCCGTGTCCTTGGGGTAGAGTTCTGTGGCCGTTTGCTGTGCGCTCTTTGGCCAGGCTCTGTGAGCTTAACAGGCTCCGGCATCCACGTTCAGTGGTTGTGCGGCTCTGTGAATTAACAGAGTCAGCTCCTGTTCACGCTGGGTGACATAACCCACGTGTGACTGTTTTCACGCCACTCTATTCTTCCGCCATTGTCTAGAAGCAGTGTACCACCTCTGCACAGTGGACCCCGGCTGCGAACGCACCGACTACTATTTTATAATTTGGTGCGTTCCGCCAGCCCTAACATTATCCTAGCGCCAGGGTCTGGCTAGTAATGGCGGACGAACAGTGACTGCATAGGTACATCCAGCAGCTGGCGGATGTTACCTCGGTCACCATCCAAGCAGCTACAGAGGCTGTCGCTCGTGTCTCCACGGCCAGTCCTGCCCTGACCTTGTCCCGCCTCCCGCTGCCCGAGAAGCTCTAGGGTGATGGTGCTTCATGCAGGGGTTTCGTGAGTCAGTGCTCCATTCACCTGGAGTTGCTGACCACTCGATTTCCCTCCGAGCGGGCCAAAGTGGGGTTTATCATCTCCCTCCTGTCGGGCAGGGCCCTGGAGTGGGCCACTGCATTGTGGGAGCGCGGAGATCTCCTGGTACAGAATGCCACCCATTTACTGGTCACTCTGAAGCAGGTGTTCCTGGGTCCTCAGGTCATGCACGATACCGCACTTCAGTTGCTGGCTCTAACCCAGGGTGCGTCTCTGGTCAGCCAGTATGCCATCCTCTTCAGAACTCTGGCCTCGGAGCTGGAGTGGCCAGATAAGGTTCTCAAACCTGTGTTCTGGAGAGGCCTGGCTGATCATGTCAAAGACGCCCTGGCCACCAGGGAGGTGCCCACCACTTTAGAGGAGCTCATTACGGTCTCTACCCGAATTGACATTCGCTTCACGGAGCGAGCGCTCCGCTCCAAGTCCCGCCAACGATATAAGTTGGCTCCAAATTTTGCGAGACCACTGGAACCTCCCGGTCAGCCCCCCAAGCCTTCAGAGGCCATGGAGGTGTCCCGCACGGGGTCCAGGGCCCGGTCCGTGCGGGTATCTCCAGTCTGCTTCCGCTGTCAGCAGACTGGGCACCTTGCTAACCAGTGCCCACAGCGCTCGGGAAACGCTCCTGTCTAGTGGTTATCGGAGGGGGGCCTACTAGACACCGCAACTTTCTCCTCCAAGCTCCTGTTTAAAGGGGCATTAGAGTTTAATTCTTCCACTCTGATTGTGGATGTTTGCGTGGACTCTGGAGTGGAGGGCAATTTCATGTCATCTGCCTTTGCTCAACAACACGCAATCCCCCTGGTCTTACTACCTCAACCAGTCACCATCAGAGTGGTGAATGGGGCGACACTCCAGTACCAAATTACCCACCAGACGGCTCCACTGAGACTTTGTCCCCTTCTCATCAGGAGATGCTGTCTCTCCTTGTGATGCCCAAAGGGATCGACCAGGTCCTCCTAAGGGTTCCCTGGCTACGATCTCATTCCCCCCCACAGAGTGGTCTTCGGGAAAAATCCTCGGTTGGAGTAAGTCCTGCGAGGGTAGGTGTCTGAGAGACTGCATGCAGGTCGCTACTTCTGAGGTTCCTGCTGATCTCTCCTCGCTTCCCAAGCCATATCAACAGTATGCAGATGTTTTCTCCAAGAAGGCGGCAGAGACCCTTCCCCCGCACCGCCCTTACGAATGTCCTATTGACCTCTTGCTCGGTGCTGAGCCTCCCCGGGGTCGAGTATATCCCCTATCTCTCCCAGAGACAGAGGCCATGTCTCAGTATATCAGGGAGAATCTGGCAAGAGGATGCATTAGGAAGTCTGTGTCTCCGGCGGGAGCGGAATTCTTCTTTGTCCAAAAGAAGAATGGAGAATTACGTCCATGCATCGATTACAGGGGTCTTAACGCCATAACCGTTAAGAACAAGTATCCTCTGCCCCTGATATCGGAACTGTTTGATAGGCTACAGGGAGCGAGAGTGTTTACTAAGATCGATCTGCGGGGAGCCTATAACCTGATTTGCATCCGTGAGGGGGACGAATGGAAGACTGCTTTTAACACCAGAGACGGGCACTATGAATACCTGGTGATTCCCTTCGGGCTATGTAACGCTCCAGCCGTCTTCCAAGACTTTGTGAATGATATCTTCTGGGATATGCTTACCACCTTGGTAGTAGTCTATCTGGACAATATTCTCATTTACTCTCCAGACATTGACTCCCACCGGAGAGATGTTCGCAAAGTTTTTGATCTCCTGCGGGTCAACTCTCTTTATGCCAAGTTAGAGAAATGTGTGTTTGAGCAGGAGTCCTTGCCTTTCCTGGGCTACATCATCTCAGCCCAAGGTTTGGCCATGGATCCTGCCAAGCTACAGGCAGTGATGGATTGGCAGGAACCCCATTCTCTCAGAGGTGCAGCGCTTTATGGGGTTCATAAATTACTATCGCCAATTCATTCCCCATTTCTCAACTTTGGTAGCCCTCACCAAGAAGGGTGCAAATCCCAAATTGTGGTCGGAGACTGTCTCCAAGGCCTTTGCCTCCATTAAGTCCCACTTTGCTAGCGCTCCCATTCTACATCGCCCTGATGTAGATAAGCCCTTCATCCTGGAGGTGGATGCCTCCTCCATCGGTGCTGGAGCGGTCCTTTTTCAGAAGGACTCGCAAGGTCGGAAGCACCCATGCTTCTTCTCCAAGACCTTCACACCGGCGGAGAGGAATTATTCCATTGGGGACAGGGAGTTGCTGGCAATGAAGCTGGCCTTCACAGAGTGGAGACACTTCCTGGAGGGGGCTTGCCACCCATTCCAGGTGTTTACCTACCACAAAAATTTGGTCTATTTACAGACAGCCCAGCGGCTGAATTCTCGCCAGGCCAGATGGTCCTTGTTCTTCTCCCGATTCCATTTCACACTGCATTTTCTATCCAGGGAGAAGAACGTCCGGGCCGATGCTCTTTCTCGCTCCGTGGTGTCATCGGAGGAGGAGGAGCCTGAGGACCGTGGCTCCGGTTGCTCTCGAGTCTGTACCTCCGGGCAAGACTTTGGTCCCTGCCCATCTGCGATCGGAGGACCTCTCTTGGGCTTATTTGTCCAGAGTGGGTGGCCATTTTGGGATCAAACGGACCTCTGAACTCCTGGCGAGGATGTACTGGTGGCCGCACATGGCCCGTGACGTCGGGGACTATATTCGGGCGTGCATCTCTTGCGCTCAGAATCGGCCCTCTCGGCAGTGGCCCGCTGGGTTACTCTATCCTCTGCCGCTTGTGGACAGGCCCTGGGAGATGGTCGGTATGGACTTTGTGGTGGGTCTGCCCAAGTCCAGCGGCAGTACCATCATTTGGGTGGTCACCGATCATTTCTCCAAGATGGTGCATCTGGTACCACTCTCTCAGCTACCTTCGGCACGGGGCCTGGCAGCGTTGTTTATTAAACATGTTTTCTGCCTGCACGGCATGCCGGATAAGATTGTCAGCGACCGGGGTCCTCAGTTTGCATCTCGATTCTGGAGAGAGCTCTGTCCCGAGACGAACAGCTTGGTTGAGAGAGCCAACCAGACCCTGGTGACATATCTGCTACATTTTGTCTCGGCAAGGCAGGATGATTGGGCACCCTTGCTGCCGTGGGCGGAGTTCGCTTTGAACAACGCTGTGGCCGACTCCACCGGTCAGACCCCATTCCTCTTAAATTATGGCCAGCATCCGTGCGTCCCCGTGCCCATGCCTGTCGTCCACCGACTCTGTCAGACTGGGCGGTGGAGGCACATGACATTTGGGATCACACGCAGGATGCTATCCGGGTCTAAAAGGATAGAATGAGGTCCTCCACTGACACTCGCCAGTACCTGGCTCTGACCTTCGCCCCTGGCGACTTGGTGTGGCTCTCCGCTCGAAACACCAAGCTGCGGGTAGAATCCACTAAGTTCGCACCGTGCTATATTGGTCCTTTTCAAGGTCCTCGAGCAGATCAACCCCGTGGTCTATCGTCTGGCTCTTCCACCACACTTGGCCTTCTCGGACACGTTTCATGTGTCTCTCATTAAGCCGGTTCACATGTCCCGGTTTTCTGAGCCATCTGCCGGGACATCAGACCTGTCGTCTGACGAGTTTGAGGTCTATGCCATCGTGGGATGCAAGATGATGCGAGGTAAAAAATTTTATTTGGTGGATTGGAAGGGTCATGGTCCTGAGGCTCGGACCTGGGAGCCAGTGGAGAACATCCACGCTCCTCTTCTCATTGCGGAATGAGGCTCAGAGAGGAGGGGGCCCTAGGAGGGGGGGTAATATTAGGCGTCGGGTTCTTGTCGCTGCACAGCGGGAATCCCGAGCTTTGCTTCCGGCGGTCTCCCATTCCTCTCCAGCCGCAGAGGAGTTTGCTCAGCAAACTCGTCGGTCCCGGCGTTCTGACCAGACCAGCTCCGTGGGTTTATTTGCTGCTGCCAGCTCCGGCACAGCTATGGCAATACATGCTGCTCAGCAGCGAGATTCTCCAGGGACTAAGTCCCCATGTCGGGCCACTGAGCATGCCGCCCATGAAGTGATCTCTCATTTGGGGATCGAAGGTCACGTGCTCAGGTCCTGCTCCTGTTCGGATTGGTCCATCTGAGAAGCCAGGAAGGTCCCGGACGCCCACGGCTATAAAAGGTTCGCATGGCCGCTCGGCCATGCACTAGGATAGATTGTATTTTCAGACTATAAGGAGTGAGTGATGTATGCACATATGACTGCCTCTGGTGACTGACTCATTATGAAACCCCTACCCTTGGTACGCATGTGTTGTGCAGCCTAGCCTGCTAGCGCCCAGGCTTAGGCATAGGTAGGTCAGAGTCTGAGTCAGGCATTAGTCCTCACCAGTGACTCGGCACGCCTCAGTGCAAGTGCTCCACACTCCATAGCCAGCATCTATAGCGGCATTCGCGGCAGCGACACCCGCGCTCAGTGGGCCTAGAGGGACTCTAACCCCTTGTCCTTGGGGTAGAGTTTTGTGGCCGTTTGCTGTGCGCTCTTTGGCTGGGCTCTGTGAGCTTAACAGGCTCCGGCATCCACGTTCAGCGGTTGTGCGGCTCTGTGAGTTAACAGAGTCCACTCCTGTTCACACTGGGTGACGTAATCCACGTGTGACTGTTTTCATGCCGCTCTATTCTTCCGCCATTGTCTAACAGCAGTGTACCACCTCTGCACGGTGGACCCCGGCTGCAAACACACCTACTACTATTTTATAATTTGGTACATTCCGCCAGCCCTAACAGCGTCTAGGGCATCGTAGGTACGCCCCACGGCTACTGCTAGTTGTGTTTTTAGGATTAGGGGTCTGCAATCCACTAAGTTACCAACGTTTCTGGTTTCCTGGTGGCCTAGCCTATTCCTGCCATACTCCTCGGTGACCTAGTCATAACAATGCAGTGTATAGTGTCAAATTGAATACAAACGCATGGGCCATGCACATTGTGAATAAGTCGGTAGGACAGTGTTCACACCACCAAGAGACTAAAATACAGAGAAACACAGTACAACAAATGTGATAAAATACTCTGCTGTAAAAAAATATCTAACAATAAACAGCAAGTACTAGTAAAAAGATAACAAAACAGGGTATTTAGTTGATACGCTGTTTGCAAAAAATATATACTAAGCCGCTCTACCAGACGCCAAGGTATACCCTGCAGAGCAGTCCTAACCTACGTATTCAAAACCTGACCATGTGAACAGTATATGAGCAGGATTCAGAAAGGTAATGTCTGAAGTGGACACGCTGTGTGAGACGGCTTTATTTGTGCATGGCCCACATGAGGGATGGGAACCTCCCAAAAACTTGCAACAGCAAGAGACCAATTGAATACAAACTCATGGGCCATGCACATTGTGAATAAGTCGGTAGGACAGTTTTCACACCACCAAGAGACTAAAACACAGAGAAACACAGTACAACAAACGTGAAAAAATACACTGCTGTAAAAAATATCTAACAATAAACAGCAAGTGCTAGTAAAGAGATAACAAAACAGAGTATTTAGTTGATATGTTTTTTGCAAAAAATATACTAAGCCGCTCTACCAAATGCCAAGGTATACCCTTCAGAGCAGTCCTAACCAATGTATCTAAAACCTGACCATGTGAACAGTACCTATTTATTGTTAGATATTTTTTTACAGCTGGGTATTTTTTCACGTTTGTTGTACTGTTTCTGTGTGGTCTCTTGGTGGTGTGAATACTGTCCTACCAACTTATTCACTATGTGCATGGCCCATGCGTTTGTATTCAGTTGGTCTCTTGCTTTTGCAAGTTTTTGGGAGGTTAGTGTCAGTGTACAGGTAACAGTCTCACCAGTGACGTCTCTAGGTGAAGTCCTTCATCTTTGCTTTTCACCTTTCATCCAGCACAGACCGCCATCACTTCTTACAGCCAGGACTTGTCTCTGCAAGAAATAAGTTACCTAGAGCTCCACTTGCAGAACACATTACTTATTTTTTTCCCAACTTCTACATTACACCACATGAAGAAAAAAAGGCGACATAGTATCACTCTACACAGTAACAGGACCACCCCCCCATTTAAAACAGTATACTCTAAAAATAAAATAAATGCATCACTGCAGTAATAATATCCCTTAATTAACCCCTATCGTAATATCCCCCATCCAGAACCCCGTGTGTCTCATTCCTGGCCTCAGCCATATGTTCTCTCATCCTGCCCTCATGAGTATCTATTCTGCCCCATATGAGCTCCCCATCCTGCCCCTTCTGTCTCCTTCGTATCCATCCTGCCCCATGATCCTGCCCCATGATCCTGCCCCATGATCCTGCCCCATGATCCTGCCCCATGATCCTGCCCCATGATCCTGCCCCATGATCCTGCCCCATGATCCTGCCCCATGATCCTGCCCCATGATCCTGCCCCATGATCCTGCCCCATGATCCTGCCCCATGATCCTGCCCCATGATCCTGCCCCATGATCCTGCCCCATGATCCTGCCCCATCTGTCTCCAACCCTGCCCCATCTGTCTCCAACCCTGCCCCATCTGTCTCCAACCCTGCCCCATCTGTCTCCAACCCTGCCCCATCTGTCTCCAACCCTGCCCCATATCTCCATTCTGCCCCCTGTGTCTCCAATCATGCCCCCTGTGTCTCCAATCATGCCCGTCTCCATCCTGCCCCCCTTGTCACTCTCCAATCTGCCCGTGTGCCTCCAATTTGCCCTGGCAGGATGGAGGCACATGGTCCATGTGTCGCAATCCTGCCAGGGAAACATATTGGCCGCTTTCAATAATTAAATAAAATTTAAAAAAATTCTCACCTGGCTGCACTCCTGCAGCGAAGATGCTCTGTGAGCTGAAGGACCTGTGGTGACGTCATCATCATGTGATCATGGGGCGGAGCTGATCAATGGTGAAGGCCTGTGATAATCATGACGTCACCACATGTCAGCTGTTGCAGCTCTGCTGATGTGTGCACGGCGCACCGCAGGCCCGGCTGCAGCGCACAGCACTTGGGGTCCGATGACTAGAAGTACAGGAGCGGGGCCCCTGACCTGCGGGCCCCCTTCTGTACTGCTGTTCATCGGGCCCCATACAGCAGTAAGGGCAGTCATGCCCTGATGGCGGCCCTGCTCATAGCTATCCGGCTATGACAAACACAGGGGTCTGCTGCAGATCCCGGGTTGTCATGCCAACCCATCGGCGAACCACCATCATGTGACATGGACACTGAAGGACGGGGTTACGTCCTGCGCATTCATGTTAAATGCCACTGTCAAAGTTTGACTGCGGCATTTAACATGTCAACAGCCGCGTGTGGATCACGATCCCACCTGCGGCTGTTAGGGGCACATGACAGCTGATTAGATCAGCTGTCATGTGCCGGAAAAGGTGAGGACTCCTCGCCAGAGCCCGTACCAAACAGGGGGCGGTGTCCAATGTTGGATATATCAGTCATTGGACGTTAAGGGGTTAACTTAATAAATATTTAAGTATAGACTGGAAAATAAATGAAAAAAAGAAAATGGGAACCTCCCCATTTTTTTGTAACCAGGTAATGCAGACAGCTGTGAGATGATGTTATCAGGCTGGGAAGGTCCCCGGTTATTGGGCCCTTCCCAGCCTAAAAGTACAAGCCCGCAGGCGCCCCAGAAGGGGAGCATCACATGAGATGCGCCAATTCTGGCACTTCGCCATTGCTCTTGCCCTGGTGCACTGGCAATCAAGGTAAGGCCTCATTCACACACTCCGTGTTTGGTCAGTATTTTACATCTGTATTTGTAAGCCAAAACCAGGAGTGGGACAATCAGAGGAAAAGTATCATAGAAACACGTCACCACTTCTGCATTTTTTTTCATCCACTCCTGATTTTGACTTACAAATACTGATGTATAATACTGACCAACTAGTGAACGTGTGAATATGGCCGAATGGTGTTTGAGGCTGATTTCAGCTGTCAAGTGACCAAGAACACAGCTGGCATCAAGCCCTGGTGCTTGTAATAGAAACGTGTTTATCAGACACCCCCATTACTAACCCAGCAATAAAAAAAGAAAAACACACCAAAAAATACTTTATTAAAATAAAATGATGTTTTTACATTGCTGTGCACAGTATTCATTTTTTCGTGAATTTGCTGCAGTTCTTCAGGTGATTGCAGTTGGAATCCAACTGCAAAAGATGTCATGTGCACATACCCTGTGGGTATGTCCACATGGAGCCCTTTACCATTTATTTTTAGAGGAAACTGCATAACCTTCCAGTTTTTGAGGAGGATTCTGAGAGTTTGTTCTCAATTTTTTTCAATTAAGAAAAAAAACAACCTCTGAGTATGGACATAGCCATAGCTAAAGACAAAGCGGAAACAATGTTTTTGAGTTTAGAGACTTTGGAGGAAGTTTTCAAGATGTTCTCAGGGCTGTCTCCGGGCTTTCATGGGCTCTGGCCAAAGAAGTCTCAGTGGGCCCCTTTAACACATACCTTGATTCATGAGGCAAGCACAAATATAAGAATGGTACAATGCCAAAGATTTCGCTAACTGTACTTATATTACCTGAGTAAAATATATTGTAAATTCTACAATACCATACAGCAGAATGGATTCAGGTGAAAGAGGGTCCACAGGTTCCGGAGTTTAGGTACCTGAAGTATTACAGGTAAACAGGATATTGATAAATCTACCCTATCAGTAAAAACTGTCCTCAGCAGTTTACCCTTTGCAAAAGTCATTTTTCTCCTATATAGTGCTCCATATAGTCCTCAATACAGTATTAAGGGGACCACACAGTCCCCCGTACAGTATTATGGGCACCACAGAGTCCTCTTTACAGCATTATGGGTACCACATACACCTTCATACAGTATAATGGGCCCCATATAGATCTCCATACAGTATTATGGGCACCATAGTGCTCCATACAGTATAATGGGCCCCATATATTTCTCCTTTCTGTATAATGGCCGCCATATATTGCTCCATTCAGTACAATGGGCCCCATATATTGCTTCAGACAGTGTAATGGGCCCCATATATTGCTCCAAACAGAATAATGGGCCCTATACATTGCTTCAATCAGTATAATGGACCCCATATATTGCTGCATTCAGTAAAATTGGCCCCATATATTGCTTCTCAGCGTATAATGGGCCCCATGTATTTCTCGATACATTACAATGTGCCCTATATATGTAATGGGCTTCACATACAGGGTCGGCATTCAGGGCAGGCAGACCAGGCAGCTGCCTAGGGTTCCCACTCCCCCAGGGGCCCCCAGCTAGCGGCACATCACGCAGCCGCTATGGGGCCCCGGTGAGGCAGGGGGGGCCCGCCTGCCCCCAGCGCCGGCGTCCCCCCGCCGCTGCCGCATTGAACTATACCGGCAACTGCCGGTACAGTTCATAGCAATGATGGAGAGAGCGTCAGCTGACGCTCCCTCTCCCATCATTCCCCGCTCTGCCTCTGACAGATCATCAGACATCATCGCGTGCTCTCACTGTGTGCCAGGCAGAGCGGGAGACAGGAGCCGGGAGCAGCGCGAGGAGAAGGTGAGTTGAGGAGTGCTTTTTTTTTTTTTTTTTTTTTTTTATAGATCAGTGTGAGTACTGGACTGTGGAGCCTTTCGGGGGGGCGGCTATATACCATGCTGGGCTATAAACTATGCTGTAACATTAAAACCTCCGAAAAAATCCTCCAAAAAAATCAAGAGAAAACCAGACAGGCCTAAATACATCTGCACTAACCAGGGTGCAGCGGACCCAAGTAAAATGGCAACTGCACAGGTGCAATAATACCAAATGAAATAGCCAACCTACAATCAGGGATTGGCCATGTGGTACATCAGTGCAAAAAAATAATCCGCATGTGGCAGTGTTCACACAGGGAATGCAGAGCTTCTGGTTCACAGCCTCTTAGCACTGGGCAGCCCCTTATATGGTGTTACTAACTAAAATGCATCCCGTGTGAACAGAGGCCACAGTTAGCAGAACCATTTGGGCCCAACTGCACCCTGAAAAAATAAACAGTGCACAAAAACATATCAATATATGTAAGATATTGGTTGATATTATGGCAATAATACGGAAGCTGGCAAACTGCGTCAAAGTTCCTTACACTTGCCAGTCCTACTCTAACATTAAAACCTCAGAAAGAGGAAAAAATCCTCCAAAAAAATCAAGAGAAAACCAATACCTTACATATATTGATATGTTTCTGTGCACTGTTAATTTTTTTCAGGGTGCAGTTGGGCCCAAATGGTTCTGCTAACTGTGGCCTCTGTTCGCACGGGATGCATTTTAGTTAGCACTGGGCAGCCCCCCTATATGGTGTCACTAAGAGGCTGTGAACCAGAAGCTCTGCATTCCCTGTGTGAACACTGCCACACGTGGATTATTTTTTTTGCACTGGTGTACCACATGGCCAATCCCTGATTGTAGGCTGGCTATTTCATTTGGTATTATTGCACCTGTGCAGTTGCCATTTTACTTTTGGTCCGCTGCACCCTGGTTAGTGCAGATGTATATACCGTGCTGGGCTATATACCATGCTGGGTTATATACCATGCAGGGCTATGCCATGCTGTGCTATATACCATGTGGTGTTGGGCTATATTCAATGTGGCTGCGTTATATACCAAGTGGGTACATTTTACATTATATTCTATGGGGGAGGCTGTGTTATAGAATATAATGTAACCCCCCATATTATATCGGGAGGTGGGCTGTATTATATTATATTCTATGGGGGGTGATTGCATCATACTCTGTGAGGGGGCTACATTATACTATATGAGGAGGCTACATTGTATTCTCTGGGGGGCTGCATTATATTCTATGGGGGGCTAGATTATATTGTATGGGGGCTTTATTATATTCTAGGGGGGCTGCATTATACTATATGAGGAGGGCTACATTGTATTCTATGGAGGGGCTGCATTATACTCTGAGGGAGTTGCCATATATTCTATGGAGGGGCTGCATTATATTCTATGGGAGGGTTACACTATATTCTGTGGAGTGGCTGCATTATACTCTGAGGGGTAGCTGCATTATGCTCTGTGGTGGCTGCATTATACTGTATCGAGGACTATGGGGAATACATTATATGAAGACCTATGGGGTGCATTATACTATGGGATGTGAATTGTACTACATGGATGACTATGGCGGTGCTTATACTATATGGAGCACTATGAGGAGTGTATTATACTATATGGAGGACTGAGCAGTGTATTTTAACCCCTTCACCCCCAAGGGTGGTTTGCACGTTCATGACCGGGCCAATTTTTACAATTCTGACCACTGTACCTTTATGAGGTCATAACTCTGGAACGCTTCCATGGATCCCGGTGATTCTGACATTGTTTTCTCGTGACATATTGTACTTCATGTTAGTGCAAAAATTTAATTCAAATAACTTGCGTTTATTTGTGAGAAAAACGGAAATTTGGCGAAAATTTTGAAAATGTCGCAATTTTCCAACTTTGAATTTTTATGCCCTTAAATCACAGAGATACGGCACACAAAAAACTTGATAACTAACATTTCCCACATGTTTACTTTACATCAGCACAATTTTGGAACCAAAATTTTTTTTTGTTAGGAAATTATAAGGGTTAAAAGTTGACCAGCGATTTCTCATTTTTACAACACCATTTTATTTTTAGGATCACATCACATTTGAAGCCACTTTGAGGGGTCTATATTATAGAAAATACCCAAAAGTGACACCATTCTAAAAACTGCACCCCTTAAAGTGCTCAAAACCACATTCAAGAAGTTTATTAACCCTTTAGGTGCGTCACAGGAATTTTTTTGAATATTTAAAAAAAATGAACATCTAACTTTTTTTCATAAAAAAAATACTTCAGGTTCAATTTTTTTTATTTTACCAAGGGTAACAGGAGAAATTGGACTGCAAAAGTTATTGTGCAATTTGTCCTGAGTACGCAGATACCGGATATGTGGGGGGGAACCACTGTTTCGGTGCATGGCAGAGCTCAGAATGGAAGGAGCGCCGTTTGACTTTTTCAATGCAAAATTGGCTGGAATTCAGATTGGACGCCATGTCACGTTTGGAGAGCCCCTGATGTACCTAAACAGTGGAAACCCCCTACAAGTGACCCCATTTTGGAAACTAGACCCCCCCAAGGAACTTATCTAGATATGTGGTGAGGACTTTGAACCCACAAGGGCTTTACAGAAGTTTATAACGTACAGCGGTACAATTAAAAAATCATATTTTTTCCACAAAAATGATCTTTTCACCCCAATTTTTATTTTCCCAAGGGTAACAGGACCCTAAAAGTTATTGTGCAATTTGTCCTGAGTATGCTGATACCCCATATGTGGGAGAAAACTACTGTATGGGCACACGTCGGGGCTCGGAAGGGAAGTAGTGACGTTTTGGAATGCAGACTTTGATGGAATGGTCTGCGGGTGTCATGTGCGTTTGGAGAGCCCCTGATGTACCTAAACTATTGAAACTCCCCACAAGTGACCCCATTTTGGACACTAGACCCTCCACGGAACTTATCTAGATGTGTGGTGAGCACTTTGAACCCCCAAGTGCTTCACAGAAGTTTATAACACTCGGACGTGAAAATAAAAAAATCATTTTTTCCACAAAAATGATATTTTTGCCCCCAATTTTTTATTTTCCTAAGGGTAACAGGAGAAATTGGACCCCAAAAATTGTTTTGCAATTTGTCCTGAGTAGGCTGATACCCTACATGTGGGGGTAAAACACTGTTTGGGCGCATGGCAGAGCTTGGAAGGGAAGGAGCACCATTTGACTTTTTCAACTCAGAATTGGCTGGAATTGAGATCAGACGCCATGTTGCAATTGGAGAGCCCCTGATGTGCTCAAACAGTGGAAACCCCCCAATTATAACTCTAGCCCTAACCCTAATGGGAAAATGGAGATAAATACTTTTTTTTTTTTTTTTAATTTTATTATTTTTCCCTAACTAAGGGGGTGATATCGGGGGGTTTGATTTACTATTTATGGCGGTTTTTATGTTTGGCGGCTGTCGCACGCTAAAAGACGCTTTTTATTGTAAAAATAGTTTTTGCATCACCACATATTGAGAGCTATAATTTTTCCGTATTTTGACCCACCAAGTCATGTGAGGTCTTATTTTTTGCGGGACGAGTTGACTTTTTTATTGGTACCATTTTCGGGCACGTGACATTTTTTGATCGCTTTTTATTCCTATTTTTGGGACGCAGAATGAACAAAAACCAGCGTTTCATGAATTTCTTTTGGGGGGGTGCGTTTACACCGTTCCGCGTGCGGTAAAATTGATAAAGCGGTTTTATTCTTCGGGTCAGTACGGTTACAGCGATACCTCAGGTAGGTCTTTTTTTTATGTTTTTGTCGGTTTTATGCAATGAAAACTATTTTATATAAAAAATAATTATTTTTGCATCGCTTTATTCTGTGAGCTATAACTTTTTTATTTTTTCGCTGATGATGCTGTGTGGTGGCTCGTTTTTTGCGGGACAAGATGACGTTTTCAGCGGTGTCATGGATATTTATATGTGTCTTTTTGATCGCGCGTTATTACACTTTTTGTTTGGCGGTATGATAATAAATCATTATTTTTTGCTTTGTTTTTTATTTTTTAAGGGGTTCGCTAAAGGGGTTAACTAATGGGACAGTTTTATAGGGCGGGTCATTACGGACGCGGCGATACCTAATATGTGTACTTTTATTGTTTTTTTTGTTTTTTTTTTTATGATTTCCAAAAAATGGATTTATTGGGGGAATATTTTTTTTTTTTTTCTAATTTATTTGGCGATTTTTTTTTTTTTTTTATTTTTTTTTTTTTACTTTATTAAATAGTCTCAGGTGGGACATCACTGTCCTGTGACAGATCGCTGATCTGTCACATCACAGATCACTGTGACAGATCAGCGATCTGACACATGCACTGCTGAAGGCTTCTGCATGCCTGCGCTTTGCAGGCACTGAGGAAGCCAGCTTCCTCAGGCCCCCGTCGCCATCTTGGATTCGGGGGCCTGGAGGAAAGGAGCCCCCCGCAGCAGCGCTGCACATTGCGCTGCCGTGGGGGGCTCAGGGAAGCACGGAGGGAGCCCCCTCCCTGCCGATGCTTCCCTTTAACCCCCGGTACACCGCGATCATGTTTGATCACGGTGTGCAAGGGGTTAACGTGTCGGGGGCGGTCCGTGACCGCCCCTGACACATTGTGCCGGGTGTCAGCTGTGATAATCAGCTGACACCCGGCCGCGATCAGCGGCGCTCACCACGTGGGCGCCGCTGATCGCGCCGACGTACTATCCCGTCCATGGGCATAGGGGCCCAGGGCACATGGACGGGATAGTACGTCGGATGGCAGAAAGGGGTTAATGGAGGGCTATGAGGCATGTACTATACTATATTGAGGACTATGGGGAGTGTATTATACTATATGGAGGACTGAGGAGTATATTATACTATATGGAGGACTATGGAGCACATTATATTATATGGAGGACTGCAGAGAGTGTATTATACAATATGGAGGATTATGATGGCATTATATTATATGGAGGACTATGGGGTGTAAACTGAAGATGTGCTGCTGATAACATGATACTGTGTGGTGATCTGCTAGTGATCATTAGTGATTGTTCTGTTCCCATCATTCTTTCTCAGATGGTGGAACGAGGCCAGGAAACAAGTGTTGAACGACTTGAATATTGTCAATCACACTCATTTAGCAGCCTGAAGTCAGCGCATGTAAATACAATCTAAATGATTCTGTGTGATGTGCAATATGTTAGCATTAAGGGCCCCATTTTAAACTTTGCCTAGGGCCCCACTTTGCCTAAAACTGGCCCTGTTCACATATTGCTCCATTCAGTATAATGGGCCACTTATAGTGCTCCATACAGTATAATGTGCTCCATATAGTGCTTCATTAAGTATAATGGTCCCCATGTTGTGCTTCATTCAGTATAACTGGCACCATATATTGCTCCATTCAGTATCATGGGCCTTGTAGGGTGCTCCTTACAATATAATGGGCCCCATAGAATGCTCCAATCAGTATAATTGGCCACATATAGTGCTCAATACTGTTAGGAATCTGTGTTCTGCCATACCTATGCAGAGATCCAGTTCCTCACATTTATCTCCAGAGGCTAAGTCCTTTGTACCAGCTTCTGAGCATTCTCACAGGACGAGCTCCTATTGGAGATCAGGTGTCAGGTGCTCTGGTCCTGCTCTGAATCCTATTGGCTCCTCTGGGAGTTCTGGAGATTTCCGGCAGGTCCCATACGCTATAAAAAGTGCGCATGGCTGATCCGCCATGCACTAGTATAGTCATACTTGCTGCTGTATGTTTGATGGATGCATGGACTGGTGAATGACTGACTCATTTGAAACCCCCATTCCTTGGTTATTACGAATGTGTGAGTGTTTGAGTCAGAGCCAGTATTAGCACCAGCGCGCCATTGCTCCAGT
Source organism: Dendrobates tinctorius (assembly GCF_039654945.1). Lineage (NCBI taxonomy): Eukaryota > Metazoa > Chordata > Amphibia > Anura > Dendrobatidae > Dendrobates > Dendrobates tinctorius. Next base: position 38,382,943 of record NW_027361683.1, read on the forward strand.
ATTACCACTACATGTGCTTTAGCATGCAGCTATGTGTGTGTAACAGAGTCTGCACAGTGCACTTGGGTGATGCCTTTAACCCTGTGCACACTACCACCTCATAGCTCTGCCACCACCTAACAGTGGTTTTACCATCTACCGCACGGTGGACCCCGAGCGGTGAACGCACTTTATTATAATTTTATTTAGTGCGTTCCACCGCTCATAACAAAGACAGTATAATGGGCCCCATATATTGCTCCACTCAGTATCATGGGCTCATATAATGCTCCATTCATTTTAATGGGCCCCATATATTGCTCCACTCAGTATAATGGGCCCCGTATATTGCTTCATTCAGCATAATGGGCCTAATATAGTGCTGTATTCAGAATAATGCACCCCATATATTGCTGCATTCAGTATAATAGTCCACATATTGGGCTCCAATCAATATAATCGGCCCCATATATTGCTCCGTTCAGTATCATGGGCCCATACAGTGCTCCATACCGTATTATGGGCCCCATATATTGCTCCTTTCAGTACAATGGGCCCTGCATAGTGCTTCTTACAGTATAATGGGCCCCATATAGTGTTACATTCAGTAAAATGGGTCCATTATGAGGCAAATGCGTATTTTGATCACATCATCCTTTTTATACATGTTGTCCTACTCCAAGCTGTATAGGCTTGAAAGCCAACTGCCAATTGTGTAAATCAGGTGATTTGCATCTCTGTAATGAGGAGGGGTGTGGTGTAATGAAATCAACACCCTATATAAGGTGTGCTTAATTATTAGGCAACTTCCTTTCCTTTGGCAAAATGGGTCAGAAGAGAGATTTGACGGACTCTGAAAAGTCAAAAATTGTGAGATGTCTTGCAGAGGGATGCAGCAGTCTTGAAATTGCCAAACTTTTGAAGAGTGATCACCAAACAGTTAAGCGTTTCATGGCAAATATCCAACAGGGTCGCAAGAAGAGTGTTGATAACAAAGGCGCAAAATAACTGCCCATCAATTGAGGAAAATCAAGCATTAAGCTGCCAAGATGCCATTTGCCACCAGTTTTGCCGTATTTCAGAGCTGCGATGTCACTGGAGTATCAAAAAGCACAAGGTGTGCCATACTCGGGGACATGGCCAAGGTAAGGAAGGCTGAAAAACTACCTCCTTTGAACAAGAAACATAAGATAAAGTGTCAAGACTGGGCCAAGAAATATCTTAAGACTGATTTTTCTAAGGTTTTATGGACTGATGAAATGAGAGCGACTCTTGATGGGCCAGATGGATGGGCCCGAGGCTGGATCAGTAAAGGGCAGAGCGCTCCACTCCGACTCAGATCCCAGCAAGGTGGAGGTGGGGTACTGGTATGGGACCTTTTCAGGTTGAGGATGGAGTGGAGCTCAACTCCCAGACCTACTGCCAGTTTCTGGAAGACACCTTCAAGCAGTGGTACAGGAAGAAGTCGGTAAAACATGATTTTGATGCAGGACAATGCTCCATCACATGCATCCAAATACTCCACAGCGTGGCTGGCAAGTAAAGGTCTAAAAGAAGAAAAAATAACATGGCCCCCTTGTTCACCTGATCTGAACCCCGTAGAGAACCTGTGGTCCCTCATAAAATGTGAGATCTACAGGAAGGGAAAGCAGTACACCTCTCAGAACAGTGTCTGGGAGGCTGTGGTGGCTGCTGCACGCAATGTTGATTGTAAACAGATCAAGCAACTGACAGAATCTATGGATGGAAGGCTTTTGAGTGTCATCAAGAAAGGTGGCTATATTGGTCACTGATTTTTTTTTTTTTTGTTTGTTTGTTTTGAATGTTAGAAATGTTTTTCTAAATTGTCTTGTTATATTGGTTTACCTGGTGAAAATAAACAAGTGAGATGGGTATATATTTGGTTTTTATTAAGTTGCCTTAATAAATCTACTCTAATATCCTCCTAAGATAGCCAAATCTAAAAAAATCCCACTCCAACGTCCAAAAATATTAAGCTTTGATACTTGAGTCTTTTGGGTTGATTGAGAACATACAGTTGTGGCCAAAAGTATTGACACCCCTGCAATTCTGTCAGATAATACTCAGCTTCTTCCTGAAAATGATTGCAAACACAAATTCTTTGGTAATATTATCTTCATTTAATTTGTCTTAAATGAAAAAAACTCAAAAGAGAATGAAGCAAAACATTGATCATTTCACACAAAACTCCAAAAATGGGCCAGACAAAAGTATTGGCACCCTCAGCCTAATACTTGGTTGCACAACCTTTAGCCAAAATAACTGCAACCAACCGCTTCCGGTAACCATCAATGAGTTTCTTACAATGCTCTGCTGGAATTGTAGACCATTCTTCTTTGGCAAACTGCTCCAGGTCCCTGATATTTGAAGGGTGCCTTCTCCAAAATGCCATTTTTAGATCTCTCCACAGGTGTTCTATGGGATTCAGGTCTGGACTCATTGCTGGCCACCTTAGAAGTCTCCAGTGCTTTCTCTCAAACCATTTTCTAGTGCTTTTTGAAGTGTGTTTTGGGTCATTGTACTGCTGGAAGACCCATGACCTCTGAGGGAGACCCAGCTTTCTCACACTGGGCCCTAAATTATGCTGCAAAATTTGTTGGTAGTCTTCAGACATCATAATGCCATGCACACAGTCAAGCAGTCCAGTGCCAGTGTCATGTCTGAACTCCTGAAGCGATGTACATGTGGAAATCTTGTCTGCTATCCTGCTTGTTCCCTAGAGCAGTGTGCACACTCGCCTTATGTCTGCTGAGCTGCAAGATGCCTGCGTTTCTGCTTTGCCTTCTGCGATCTTCTCGTCATGTCTAGAAACCTTGATCATGTGACCTTTCCTAGGATCCTGCACTGTCTGGTTCTGCAATCATCTCGTCATGTCTAGAATCCCTGATCATGTGTCCTTTCTAGGATCATGCACTGTCTGGTTCTGTGATAATCTCGTCATGTCTGAAACCCTGATCATGTGACTGCGCTCTGTGATCCTGGAGCATCTGAACTAGGAAGTTCTCCCCTGGTCCTGACCGGGAAGAGGAGGTGCTATGCCCTATATTAGACCGCCCCTTTCTATGCTCAGGGCCTGAGTATTGTGTTGCTTCCCTGCATGGCTGTTTGTCTGCTGGGTCGCTCCCTCTATTCTGTGCCCGTGCACTCTGCTCTGTCGTGCGTCTCTGCACACGCTCCGTGCTCGTATGCCATCTCTTGCCCTGTGCCTTGTCTTATGTTTGTCCGCCGTGCCATGTTCGTCCTTGTCCTGCTTGGACTTGTAGTCCTTCTGTTATTCTCTGCCTTGCCTGTTTTTGCCATGTCTTGCCTTCGCTATACTCTGCCTTGTTCCTCCCTATGGTCTCAGTCTTTGCGTGCTCTGCCTCGCTCTCTCCTATGGTGCTCTGTAGTGCTCCCTGGCACACGCACCATTCCTCCTCTCTTTCCTTTCGTGATCTTTTCCATGTCTAGTCCCAAGACGCTCCTTGGCCCGGCTCTGGGCTTCGGCCTACGCTCCGCTGCTTGACTCGTTCCTATTGTGCACTCTTGCACGTTTCCAGGCTAGTCCCAAGGTTCTCCCTTGGCCCGGCTCTGGGCTTCGGCCTACGCTCCGCTGCTAGCTCTGTTCTTGCTCTGACCTGATTCCGTGTTTCTGCCTATGCTTCCGTCCCTGGTTTCGTACACTGCCTAAGCTCAGTCTTGTTTCTCGTCTTGTCTTCCCTTGCTCTGTTTCTTCATGTGCCCTTTGCATGCGCCTGGCCTTCCTAGCCTCCTGTTTGTGCCTCAGCCGTGCCCGCCCTAGCCGTGCCCTCCTGCTCGTGCCTCAGCTGTGCTCGTCGGTCAGTGTCAGCTGTGTCGCCTGCCATGCCTCAGTCGGGTTCGCTGGAGTCTTGCCCGTCAGTGCCGCAGCCCGATCAGCTAGCCAGTGCCCCAGGCGTGCTCTTTGTGCTCCCTTGCACCTCATGCTGTTTCTGCACTGTGCTCTACGTGCTCTCTATAGCACGTGCAGAACTCGCCTGCCCATGGCATACCTCCCCGTGCTTCTTTAAAAGTGCACGCAGGCTTTGCCATGTCCCCCTGTCGTGCCCTCTTGCACGCACAGGCCCTAACCCTGTCCTGGAACCCTGACCCTGGCGTGCCTCTCTGCACGTGCAGGACTCTGCCTCGCCTGACCCTGGCGTGCCTCTCTGCACGTGCAGGACTCTGCCTCGCCTGACCCTGGCGTGCCTCTTTGCACGCGCAGGACTCTGCTTTGTTACCTTGTGCCTTGGCGTGTCTCTACACACGCACCCTGTCTCGTTTTGTGAACCCTGGCGTGTCCCCTACACACGCACCTAGCCTTGAACCCTGGCGTGTCCCCTACGCATGCACCATGCCTGGATATCTGACGCGCCTCCTTGCCTGAACCCTGGTTTGCCTGCCGGATGCCCGGAACCTGCCGATCGCTGCCAGAGATCGTAAGATGGATGACTGCGGCCTGATGTCCGGAGCTGATGTCCGCAGCCTGATGCCTTGATCATGTCGATCGTTGGCAGCGGTCCGGAGTCCGATACCATTGTGACTATGTGCCTGTACCTAGGTGTGCCACCTGGCACGTACTATGCTATGGACCTTGGCGTGCGCACCTTGCACGTTTTGCTTGTTTTCATGTTTGCACTGAATGTGATCCTGAAGATACCTTGCACTAAAAGGGGTTTTGCACTAAGCAATATCGCTAGCAATATCGCTAAAACGTCACTGGTTTTGTGACGTTATAGCGATATTGCTAGCGATATCGCTATGTGTGATACTTACCAGCGACCGGCTCCCCCGCTGCTCATCGCTGATCGCGCGAGAATGTCCGCCTCCATTTCTCGTCGGGCGCTTCCTGCTGAGACTTCCTGCTGTGACGTCCAGCGACGCGTGGAGGCGGGCGGGAGGACGCAGGATCGCTGTGTGTGAAAGGTGAGTATCGTGCGCTGCGTCGCTGCTGCATCGCTGCTGCATCGCTGTGAGATCTTTCTGTATGAAAGCTCACTAGCGATCATTTAGCGATGCACCAGCGATCCTGACCGGGTCGGATCGCTGGTTGGATCGCTGCTGCATCGCTAAATGTAAAAGGGCCTTTACCTCTTGTCTTGTTTCCTCTCTGTCCCTGGTCGTCAGACACTCCCGTAGTGTCCCCCTGAGCCAGCCGTCTGGTCCCAGCAGTCGTGGTGGCTCACTCCCTCGGTCTTGCCTCTGACACTCCCTGTACAGGGGGTGGGTTCTCACTAGGTCAGCTCGCCCTAGGTGGGTGGGTGCCACGGCCCAGAGGGTCCACTCTAAAAAGGAAAATGGGCTCAGCAGAAGCCGAGTCCGTCAGGGGCAGCAAAGCAACCCCAAAACATCAGGGAACCTCCGCCATGTTTGACTGTAGGGACTGTGTTCTTTTCTTTGAATTCCTCTTTATTTCTCCTGTAAACTCTGATACCTTTGCCAAAAAAGCTCTACTTTTGTCTCATCTGACCAGAGAAAATTCTTCCAAAACGTTTTAGGCTTTTTCAGGTAAGTTTTGGCAAACTCCAGCCAGGCTTTTTTATGACTCGGGGTAAGAATTGGGGTCTTCCTGGGTCTCCTACCATACAGTCCCTTTTCATTCAGACGCCGACGGATAGTACGGGTTGACACGGTTGTACCCTCGGACTGCAGGGCAGCTTGAACTTGTTTGGATGTTAGTCGAGGTTCTTTAACATCCGCACAATCTTGCGTTGAAATCTCTTGTCAATTTTTCTTTTCCGTCCACATCTAGGGAGGTTAGCCACAGTGCCATGGGCTTTAAACTTCTTGATGACACTGCGCACGGTAGACACAGGAACATTCAGGTCTTTGGTGATGGACTTGTAGCCTTGAGATTGCTCATGCTTCCTCACAATTTGGTTTCTCAAGTCCTCAGACAGTTCTTTGGTCTTCTTTCTTTTCTCCATGCTCAATGTGGTACACACAAGGACACAGGACAGAGGTTGAGTCAACTTTAATCCATGTCAACTGGCAACAAGTGTGATTTAGCTATTGCCAACACCTGTTAGGTGCCACAGGTAAGTTACAGGTGCTGTTAATTACACAAATTAGAGAAGCATCACATGATTTTTCGAACAGTGCCAATACTTTTGACCACCCTCTTTTTTATGTTTGGTGTTGAATTATATCCAATTTGGCTTTAGGACAATTCTTTGTGTTTTTTCATTTAAGACAAATTAAATGAAGATAATAATACCAAAGAATTTGTGTTTGCAATCATTTTCAGGAAGAAACTGAGTATTATCTGACAGAATTTCAGGGGTGTCAATACTTTTGGCTACAACTGTAGTTCAATAATAAAAATAATCCTCTCAAATACAACTTGCCTAATAATTCTGCATACAGTGTATTGCTACATTCAGTATAATGGGTCCCATATATTGCTTCACACAGTATAATGGGCCCCATATATTGCTCCATCCAATATAATGGGCCCCATATATTCCTTCATACAGTATAATGGGTCCCATATATTGCTCCATTCAGTATAGTGGGCACCATATATTGCTCCATATGGTATAATGGGCCCATATATTGCTCCATTCAATAATGGGCCTCATATATTGTTCCATACAGTATAATGCGTCCCACATATTGCTCCTTTTAGTATAATGAGCCTATATATTGTTCCATTTTGTATAACGGGCTCCATATCGTATAATGGGCCTCATATATTGCTCCATACAGAATAATGTGTAACGCTCACGCCCAGACTGAATGGCATGAGCATGGGATTGTGGCCCCACTGTGCCACAACCAGACTACCCTGGAAGGGGCATGACTAAGCAGCTACCTTGGTGTTCACTGGAGCCTCTGATGGTGAGGTCAGGCTTGTGCGGCAGGTAGCTGCCAGGTACCACTCCAGGGCGATGTCTGGCTGTAGCAGCTGATCCCACTGAGGGACTGAACACCAATAGCAGGTGTGGGCAAGTACAGATGGGCTCGGCTGATATTCTTGGCAGCAAGCTGGGCACGGCTGGCACTCTGGCAGGCAGGTGGGCATGGCTGGCACTCTGGCAGGCGGGCATGACTGGCGGGCACGGATGGCACTCTGGCAGGAACGGCTCGGACTAGAATAACAGGAACTGATTTGGAAGGGACAGGAACACGGGCAGGTATGAGTGGTATATGGGGACAGGAAGAGAACTGTTCAGACTGGAGGAGCAGGAACTGACTTAGGAAAGACACGGACACGTATGAGTGGTATATGGGAACAGGGAGGGACCAGTTCAGACAGGACGGACGAAGATACACAGGTAGCGGAGCGAGAGCAGAGCAAAGTCGCAGAGTGCAAAGAGAAGAACAGAACTGCAAGATGCAGAGCAGAACTGCAAGGTGCAGAGTGAAGAGTATAGCAGCACCATAAGGTGCAGAGCAGCACCATAAGGTACAGAGCGAAGAGCAGAGCAGAACTGCAAGGTGCAGAGCAAAGAGCAGAGCAGCATCGTAGGGTGCGGAGCAGGTGCTGTGCGGAACCGCATGGTGCAGAACGAGAGCAGAGCAGAACCAAAGGTTGTGGAGCAGAGAACAGAACAGAATCGCAGGTTGCAGAGCAAAGTCGCAGGATGCGGAGCAGAGTGCAGAGCACAGTCGCAAGGCAAAACACAAGGATACACACAGCAAGGTAGGAAAGGCAACCAACAAGCATACAGATAAGTACAGGTATAGGACTCAGTTTAGACAATGTCAGGTAAGGGTACAGTCTCATGATCAAGGATCCAGGTCAGGGCAGAAACGAGAGACACAGAATACAGGCACGGGCCAGAGTATGAAGCGCAATCGGAGACAAGAGAAATAGCAGGACAGGACCTGGCAACTCAGTAGCCAAAGACAGACTGAAAGCGTTTGTTGCTCAGGCATCCCCCTATGGGTGGGGATGTCTTAAGTACCTGAGGCCTCTTGGCAATTGGCAGGCCTTAGGAAGGTGCACACTGTCTCTATAAGAACCAGGAAGTGCTGGTGCAGTCGCCCTAAGCACACAGCCAGGAAGTATGCAAACAGCAGGCAGGAGACATGATGATCACAGCATGGAGCAGGCATAGAGCAGAACTCACAGCATGGCCTGGAGGCAGGGGCGCACCTACCATGAGGCAAGCTGAGCACTTTGCCTCAGGTGGCGGTTTGTCCCTGAAGATAGGGGGCGGCAGATTCTGCCAGTGTAGTAACTAAACTTGCGTCGAAGACACAGGTTCAGTTACTACCTTATTGCCTTGCGGGCTTGGGCTATCCCTGCCAGGAGCTACTTTTCCCGCACTGCACTGATAAGCCGCCACGCCCCCCATGCACCCCATCCTCGCCCTCTCGGAGAGACCCACCTCAACCTGCAGAGCCGCACACCACATATATTGCTGTTCTGTGTGCACAGGACCTGTGATGAGGTCACGGGGGGGAGGAGTCAGGGGTCACATGATCAGGGGCTTCAGTGTATGCAGAACTCTGCTGTGCTGGTTGTCATGGTGCTGGATAAGGGGAATTTTATGTGGCGTCAGGAGGGGTTTACAGTGTGGATGCAGCAGAGCCATGCGTGTACGAGGTGTACGGAGCGGAGCCTCGTGTGTACGGGATGTGCCGAGTGGACCTGCATGTGTACAAGGGTGCGGAGCTGTGTGTACGGAGTGGAGCCCTGTGTGTATGAGGTGTACGGAACAGAGCCCTGTGTGTACAAAGTGTATGGAGCTCAGCCGTGTGTATATGGAGCTCAGCCGTGTGTGTACGGAGCTCAGCCGTGTGTGTACGGAGCTCAGCCGTGTGTGTACGGAGCTCAGCCGTGTGTGTACGGAGCTCAGCCGTGTGTGTACGGAGCTCAGCCGTGTGTGTACGGAGCGGAGCCGCGTGTGTTATGAATGGGTCACCGAGGAGGAAAACAAGACCAAGCCACGTCACAGAAAACCAGAGAGGTTGGTAACTACGCGGAAGGCAGACCCCTGATCCTAACCACACAACTAACAGCAGCCGTGGAGCGTACCTACGATGATTCTAGACGCCTCATCACAGCCGGAGGACTAAATAAGCCTAAAGCAAGAAAAGGGGAAATCTAAAACTGCCCCAGAGCAGACCCCAAAGGAATAGACAGCCCCCACACATGTATTGACGGTGAGACAAGATGAAAACACGAACACAGGTAGGAAAATAGGCTGAGCAAACTATGGGGCCCACACTAACACAGGAAAGGAAAGATAACTGTCTGCAATCACGCCAAAAAACCCTGTAAAAATGTCCAACACTTCTGATAAAAAATACCCTGAAGTCACTAGACTTCTCCCACTATATCAGCACTCTGGCATGTTCTGAGAACAGAGCAAAAAGAGGTCAATCTAATAAGGGACAAAAAGCAAACTGGCACATACAGTGACATGAGTGGAAATTCAGCACAGCCCCAGCCAGGGCTTGCTGACCACACAAAAAACTGAATAGACCAAACCAAATCAAACGTGAACATTAGCAAAGACAACTTAGCTTGAGAAGGCAGGAACTGAGCTGGAAACTAAGACCTCAGGAGGCAGGAAAAAATCACCAGCATGGGAATAGGGAGTCGGCTGTCTTAAATCCATTCTGAGACTCCAGATGTCCAATTCGCTTCCTCATTATCAGGTGGCAGATCTCCGTTAATTCGATCAGCTTCAATACCTCCTGCCACCACCAGAGGGAGCCTGGAAAGAGAGCTCACAACTCCTCTGTCAGCACAACCAGCTCCCTCACCAGAAACCAGAGGCAGACCATAAAATGAATTCACAACACGCGTGTGTACTTGGTGTATGGAGTGGAGCTGTGTGTGTACGAGGTGTACGGAACAGAGCCCTGTGTGTACGAAGCGTACGGAGCCATGTGTGTGTACGGGGTATACGGAGCAGAGCCGCGTGTGTATGCGGTGTACCAAACTGAGCCCTGTGTGTACAAAGTGTATGGAGCTGAGCCGTGTGTTTACGGGGTGTACAGAGCAGAGCCGCGTGTGTATGGAGCAGAGCCACGTGTGTACGAGGAGTATAGAGCGGTGCCATGTCTGTACGATGCATACAAAGCTGAGTCGTTACTGTATGAGGTGTACGGAGCGAAGGTGTATGTGTACGGAGCGGAGCCGTGTATGTACGAAGTGTACGGAATTGAGCCACATGAATACGAGGTGTTTGGAGCGGAGCCACGTGTGTACGAGGTTACGGAGCGGAGCAGCGTGTGAACGAGGAATATGGAGCAGAGCTGCATGTATACAAGGTTTACACTCCCTGACTGAAGTTATGTCGCTTTCCATGTTATGTAAATAAAAGCTTATAACCTGATGTTAAATTCATCCATTGGTTGTATAAATTATTCTTTTGAAAACTGAAACCCTCCGAAATGTGGTTTAGGTTAAGAAAATAAATTGCCATCAATGCAGAAATATTGATCATTTAATGGACACAGAATGATCAGATTTTGGCGAAACAAAGGTTTTGTCACCTGGTCATATAATGCACCCAATCCTAGTTTACATCCTCACCTGTGCTCAGTAAATGATCGGTTAATTAGTGGGTGTGTATAAAAAGAAACCCAGTACCCCAGACCTTCACTTGAGCTGCAACTTGAGCTCTGACAACATGCCAAAAATCAAACCTGTGACCAAAGCCTGGATTATCAAGAGGCTGAAGAGCAGATCCACTGCAGAGTTGTCTGGCACCTTTAATGTGTCTCAGTGTCAAGTACAAAGAATTAAAAAAAGATTCGAAGAGACTGGAGATGTGTTTGACAAGCCCAGATTCAGCAGACCTCGCAAGACAACTGATCAGGAGGAACCTTTGTTAGTTAGAAAATCCAAAGCAAGCCCCTCTTCCACTACAGCAGAGCTCCAACAGGCCTGGACACCTCAAGTCCCTGTGTCAACTAGAATAGTTTGTAGGATTCTGTCTTGAAATGGTCTCCATGGTCGAATCAATGTCCAGAAGCCAGCACTAAACAAAAGGCAAATAAAAAAAAATGTGGCATTTGCAAAGTCCCACGGCCTGCTAAACAGAAGCTGGAAAAGTGGCAGAAGGTGGATTTCTCTGATGAATCTTCAGTAGAATTACACCACAGCCGCCGCAAATGCTGCAGGAGAACTACTGGAGCCCGTATGGATCCAAAATACACCCAGAAAGCGGTTAAATTTGGTGGTGGAAAGATCATGGTCTGGGTGTCATGATCCAGGTCGGATCTGACATGACAGATTAGATGCACAAAGTAACCTTTTTTCCCTTGGCTGTGTGCCAAAGGTGGTTTTGCCCCCGGTGGCCATTAGGGTCATTGCACTGTGGTGATTTCAGTTGTAGTTTTTCCCCCGGTGACCATTAGGGTCATTGCACTCTGGTTATCTTAGTTTGTGCATGTTATTATGTAACAGGTGTGAGTGCTCTATAAAAGAGTATGAGGTGTGTTAATCACGGTTAGTGATTAGTTCTCAGTTACATGCAATCCTGGGTGAATGATGGAGCTGAAAGAGAGTCCCGGGCAGCTCAGTGATAGTCCTGGAGTGGCAGCTATGGTGTCTGCGAGGAGGGCTGCCATGGTTTGGTGGAATTGCAGCTATGGTGTCAGCAAGGAGTTCTTGCATGGCTTGGTGGAGTGGCAGCTATTGTGTAGAGCTGCACTCATGATGCTGGATTCGGTTGCTGGAAAGCTGGACTCTTATGCTGGACTCTGTTTTCTGGACAGCTGCACAAAGGTGGTGGTCTCTGTTTGCTCCAAGGCTGCACTATGGTGTTGGATCCGGTCGGAGGAAAAGATGCATGCAGGTGGTGGGCTCTGTTGCTGGGAGCGTAAGCAACAGAGCAAAGCTAAGTGGTATTCCCCTGTTTTGTCACTTTTCCTTATGTGTGTTTAGTGCAGTGGTGGGATTAGTTTCTGCACCGACCATTTCCCTAGTGAGGGTTTAGGTGCAGGGCTAGCAAGGGTTTAAAGGTATCCTGAGCAGCGCCCAGTGCGGAACCGGCCTAGGGAATGCTAGGAGTGTAGAGACACTGACTCGGGAGTGCAGGAGGTCTCCACGTCCCCATTCCCTATCGCTGTAGGTGGTGCCCTGATGAGGAGTGGTCTTGAGGGTCCAGAGGCCCCTCATTAAGGGGATGGTACTGTCATGATCCAGGTCGGATCTGACAGATTAAATGCACAAAGTAACCTTTTTTTTTCCCCTGGCTGTGTGCCAAAGGTGGTTTTGCCCCGGTGGCCATTAGGGTCATTGCACTGTGGTGATTTCAGTTGTAGTTTTTCCCCCGGTGGCCATTAGAGTCATTGCACTCTGGTTATCTTAGTTTGTGCACGTGATTATGTAACGGGTGTGAGTGCTCTATAAAAGAGTATCAGGTGTGTTTATCACGGTTGGTGACAAGTCCTCAGTTACATGCAAGCCTGGGTGAAGAATGGAGCTGTGAGAGTCCTGGAGTGGCAACTATGGTGTCTGCAAGGAGGGCTGGCATGGCTTGGTGGAGTTGCAGCTATGGTGTCAACAAGGAGTTCTTGCATGGCTTGGTGGCGTGGCAGCTATGGTGTAGCGCTGCACTCATGATGCTGGATTCGGTTGCTGGAAAGCTGGACTCTTATGCTGGACTCTGTTTTCTAGACAGCTGCACAAAGGAGGTGGACTCTGTTTGCTCCAAGGCTGCACTATGGTGTTGGACCCGGTCGGAGGAAAAGATGCATGCAAGTGGTGGGCTCTGTTGCTGGGAGCGTAAGCAACAGAGCAAAGTTAAGTGGTGTTCCCCTGTTTTGTCACTTTTACTTATGTGTGTTTAGTGCAGTGGTGGGATTAGTTTTCTCATCGACCAGTTCCCTAGTGAGGGTTTAGGTGCAGGGCGAGCTAGGGTTTAAAGGCATCCTGAGCGGTGCCTGGTGCAGAACCGGCCTAGGGAATGCTAGGAGTATAGAGACACTGACTCAGGGGAGTGCAGGAGGTCTCCACGTCCCCATTCCCTATCGCAGGGCCACCATTGTTGTTGTTACCCAGGTTTCTCCTTTATTGTTTACATTCACCTTACTGGAGGCAGGGTTTCCAGATTTCCGTGTCTTACCTAAATTCGCCTGTTGGAGGCGGCGTATCCAGCTGCACGTGTTATTTAAATTTGCCCAACTGGAGGAGGTGTATCCAGGGTCACGCGTGTCACCTAAATCCGCCCTGCTGGGGGCGCTGTGTCCAGCCGTGCATGACCGTGACGCTGGGGTTACATTCAGTATGGGGGTGTGCGCAACATTTGCAAGGTGGAAGGCAATATCAATAGCCTAAAATATCAAGCAGTATTAGCTACCTCTTTTATTCCAAATAAAAAAAAAGGGGTCAAATTCTGCAACAGGATGGTGCTCCATCTCGTACATCCATCTCTACAACAAAGTTCCTCCAGGCAAAAAAGATCAAGGTGCTCAAGGATTGGCCAGCCCAGTCACCAGACATGAACATCATTGAGCATGTTTCGGGTAGGATGAAAGAGGAAGCTTGGAAGACAAAACCAAAGAATCTAGATGAACTCTGCGAGGCATGTAAGACTGCATTCTTTGCTATTCCTGATGACTTCATTAATAAATTGTATGAATCATTGTTGAACCGCATGGATGCAGTCCTTCAAGCTCATGGAAGTTACACAAAATATTAAATATGACTCTAATAGCACCACAACTTCATTCACCAATGTTATGCAACATATATTTGTATTTTAAGTTAATTTGTTTGAATATCACATTACTTTCTGACCATTGTGTCCATTAAATGATCAATATTTCTGCATTGATGGCAATTTATTTTCTTAACCTAAACCATATTTTGGAGGGTTTCAGCTTTCAAAAGAATAATTTATACAACCAATGGATAAATTTAATGTCAGGTGATAAGCTTTTAATTACATAACATGGATGAGCGACATAACTTCTGTCAGGAAGTGTACGGAGTGGAGCCATGTGTGTACGAGGTGTACAGAGCGTGGCTGCATGTGTACAAGGTGTACGGAGCAGATCTGCATGTGTACGAGGTTTAATGAGAGGAGCTATGTGTGTACTGAGTGGAGCCATGTGTACGGAGCGGAGCAGCGTGTGAACGAGGTGTATGGAGCAGAGCTGCATGTATACAAGGTTTACGGAGTGGAGCCATGTGTCTTTTTTCCTCTATCTGTTGTTTCTTTCTCTCTCTAATCTTTCTTTCTCTGTTCTTTCTTTCTTTCTCTGTTCTTTTTTTTTTTTTCTCTTCTTTCTCTCTCTATTCTTTCTTTCCCCTCTTTCTCTCTCTGTTCTTTCTTTCTCTGTTCTTTCCCCTCTTTCTTTCTTTCTTTCCTTCTTTCCCTTTGTTTTTTTTTCTCTCTGTTCTTTCTCTGTTCTCTCCCTGTTATTTCTTTCTTTCTTTCTTTCTTTCTTTTTCTCTGTTCTTTCTTTGCCCTCTTTCTTTCTCTGTTTCTTTCTTTCACCTCTTGCTTTCTCTCTGTCCTTTTTTTCTGTCCCCTCTTTCTTTCCCCTCTTTCTTTCTCTGTTCTTCCTTCATCCTTTCTTTTTTTTCTTTCTTTCTCGCTCTCTGTTCTTTCCTTCCTCTTTCTTTCTGTTCTTTCTTTTCCCTCTTTCTTTCTCTCTCTGTTATTCCTTTCTCTCTGTTCTTTCTTTCTCTCTCTGTTGTTTTTTTTTTTCTTCCCCTCTTTCATTCGTTCTCCTTTCTTTCTCTGTTTTTTTTCTTTTTTCTCTGTTCTTTCTCTCTTTTCCTCAGTACCAGTCAGTGTGCCCATAATGCCAGCCACTGTGCCCTCAGTACCAGTCATTGTGATCAGCAGTGCTAAATGGGTGCGGTTGGGGCATGGATATGGGTGTGGCGTGCCACACTCTGTCTCTATTTCCCTTCTTCAAAAGTTGGGAGGTATGGTTAAACCAGCCTGCCAATCGGAGGCTGGCAGCTGACGTCAGAGTGCACGTCGCCGGCGGATTACGTCATTGTCATTTGCAGGTGCGTGTGCGCTTGAAAAGCCTGGAGGCCCGGGAGAATTGCTGCAGGCAGGAGCTCGGCCAGATAAGGAGAAAGTTGTGTTTTTTTTTTTTTTGTTTGTTTTTTTTTTTAATTGTAAGCGACAAACCGCAATGTGTTTCACCGGCAGGATGGAGACACATGGACCATGAACCCGGGGCAGAATGAAGTACGGGGGCAGAATGGAGACACGGGGCAGGATTGGCGACGCATGGGGCAGGATTGGCGACTTAGGGGGCAGGATCATGGGGCAGGATGAATACGATGGAGACAGTTGGGGCAGGATCATGGGACAGGATGGATACAATGGAGACAGGTCAGGATGCGACATCACATGGGGGCAGAATGAATACTCATGGCAGGATTGGAGAACATATGGCTGGAGCTGGGAGTTTGACAAACGGGGGCCAGGATGGGGATATTATTACTATAGGGGCTAATTAAGGGATTACCTGTGCAGCAAGGTGCATATTAAAACTTAACCTTTAAGTAAAATTGTAAAAAGCCAAATAAGTCAAACAACAAAAATAAAGGGGTACCACAGTGAAGGAAGTGCCCTATAACCGACAAACAGAAAACGTCAGGTTGTTAAAAAGGTACTAATGGCCTCTCAGATCCTCAATATTATTCTGACCTGATGGCAAAATGACTATAATTGCCCATAGGATGAATAGCATATACATAATATCATTTATATGGTACAAATAAGTGGTGCTTATAAGAAAAGGATGTTATACCCATACATGTTATTGTGACTTACTTTGCCAAGTGGATGACATAGCCTATGGGCAACTATAAGGTACCGTCACACTTAGCGATTCACCAGCCATCCCGACAATGATACTGTCAGGAGCCCCGTACTGCACTTGCTCACTGAGCCAGCGCAGCTGTCCTGAGTACAAAAACAGTGCTAAAAGATACCTGTGGAGCAGGGCAGCAGCAGTGAAGATGCGTGCTTCAGAGTATCAGGACCTGAAGCACATGACTGCTGGGGGCATTGCTTAAGCTCCACAGATCTAGGAGCTGCAGGGAAACTCCTAGAAAGGTAACTACAGGACAATGTTACCAAGGGGCATAGACAGAGACAGAAACCAGATGAAGCCAGGGTCAAAGCACAAGATAGCAATACAGTACCAAAGGGTTAGACAGAATGGATAGTCAGGACGTAGCAATAGGTCAGAAAACCAGAATGGGCAATAGACTGTACAATAGGGACAAACTGTTACGGAGTAACGATAGCCAAGCCAGGAGGTCAGAACCAGAGAAGACAATAGTACCAAAGCGAGAGACTGAGTACAGAGAGAGGGAACAGGCCGGGTCATACACGGGAAGCAAACAAGCAAAGCAGAATACATGCACACCAGGGGTCAGACACACCAGAACAACAGTATAGCTGACAGAGAACCCTGGTAAAGAGTGAGTATAAATATCCCTCCCAGATCCAGAAGGAGGCCACGAACACTTAACCCTGTGAGTGCAGGGCAAGAACCCTGTTCAAACCATGACAGTACCCCCCCTATTAATGGGGGGGCCACTGGACCCCCAGGCTTGTCTGGGTATCTGGCGTGGAAAGCCCGCACTAGATGATCGGCATGCACCGAACTGGCCGGAACCCATGACCGATCCTCCAGAGAGTACCCCTTCCAGTGTATCAGATACTGAAGTCTCCGGCACACCCACCGGGAGTCAACAATGTGCCCTACTTCATACTCCAGCTGCCCCTCTACCAGCACTGGTGGAGCATTTGATGAGGGATCATCTCTCACCATCCCCACAGGCTTTAATAGGGACCTGTCAAAGACATCAGAAATTTTAAAGGAGGTGGGCAGCTGCAGTCGGTAGGTTACTGGGTTAGCAACCTCCACAACTTTGTATGGGCCAATAAACTTGGGGCCCAGCTTTATAGATGGTATCTTAAGCTTGATATTGCGGGTGGATAGCCACACCTTCTCCCCTACTGCAAATGCTGGACCTGGCCCCCTCCTCCTGTCAGCAAACCGCTTATTGTTTTCCTGGGCCTTGGAAATATTCCTCTGAACCTCCCTCCAAAGAATTCTAAGACGTTGTGTCGCACCCTCAGCTCCAGGACAACCTGAATCCATGCGGGAAAACTCTCCAAAATGTGGGTTAAACCCATAGTTGACCTGAAAGGGAGACTTCCCAGTAGATTGACTCACACGACCGTTGAATGCAAACTCTGCCATGGGCAATACCTCACACCAGTCCTCCTGCCTGGAAGAGGCCAAGCATCTCAGAATCTGCTCCAACGACTGGTTCGTGCGCTCCGTCTGTCCATTAGACTCTGGGTGGAAGGCAGAGGAGAAGGACAACGGAATCACCAGCTTTTTGCAAAAAGCCCTCCAGAACCTGGCTACAAACTGTACCCCTCTGTCTGACACCACATTCATAGGCACTCCATGCAACCTAATTATATGCTGCATAAATAAGCGGCCCAGGGTTTCAGCAGATGGTAACGCAGGGAGAGGTACAAAGTGGGCTTGTTTTGAAAACCTATCCACCACCACCCATATCACCGAGTTGCCCCTGGAAGGCGGAAGATTTGTGATTAAAGTCCATGGACAAATGTGTCCATGGTCTATCCGGAATTGGCAAAGGTACTAATTCCCCGGCCGGCTGGACCTGAGAACTTTGAGAACGAGCGCACAACCCACATGCAGTCACAAACGTTTTAATATCTGTTACCATAGAGGGCCACCAGAAATCCCTCGCAATTGCCCCCCGGGTAGCTGCAATCCCAGGATGAGCACTCAACATAGAATCGTGAAATTCCTGCATAAGTCAGAGACGGAAACGTTCCGGTACAAACAATTTACCCGGGGGTTTACCACCAGGATCCCGAGCCTGGGCCTCCAAAATCCCTCTCTGTAACTCAGATGAGATTTCGGCCACCACTACTCCGGGCTGAAGAATGGAAGAGGGAGGTTCTGGAGGGGACACCGAATCAAAGCTTCGGGATAAGGCATCAGCCTTGATGTTTTTAGATCCCGGCGGAATGTGATGGTAAACTGAAATCGAGAAAAAAAAAAAGCGCCCACAGAGCCTGTCTGGGGGTCAATCTCTTGGCAGACTCGATATAAGCCAAATTTTTGTGATCAGTGATGACTGTAATGGGATGAACAGCCCCCTCCAGGAAATGCCTCCATTCTTCAAAAGCCAACTTTACCGCCAACAACTCTCTATTGCTGACATCGTAATTTCTCTCGGCAGAGGAAAATTTTTTAGTGAAGAAGGCGCAAGGCCTCAGATTAGTAAGGGTAGGAGGGCCCTGAGACAAAACTGCCCCCACCCCTACT
The DNA here is from genome assembly GCF_039654945.1 of Dendrobates tinctorius. NCBI lineage: Eukaryota > Metazoa > Chordata > Amphibia > Anura > Dendrobatidae > Dendrobates > Dendrobates tinctorius. Next base: position 38,401,207 of record NW_027361683.1, read on the forward strand.
TCCGAGGCGTCAACCTCCACGACAAAAGGTCTTGACGGGTTCGGGTTGTACCAATACAGGGGCTGAAGAAAAGCACTTTTTTAATGTCCTGAAAGAATTTTTTGCAGCTACAGACTAATTTTTTACATCAGATCCCTTGAGAGTGAGGTCCATTAGAGGCTTTACCACCTGCGAGAAGCCCTTAATAAATTTCCTATAAAAGTTGGCAAAGCCCAAAAATCGCTGCAAGCCTTTCAAGTCATGAGGCTGCACCCACTCCGTAACAGCCTGGACCTTCTTAGGATTCATGCGGAACCCCTCCCCTGACACAATCAACCCCAGAAAGGATACTTCTTGCATGAAAAATGGGCATTTTTCCAACTTGGCATACAAATGATTCTCCCTCAGTCTCATGAACCATCCGCAAATGGTGCAAGTGAGATTGACTGTCCTCCGAGTACACCAGAATGTCATCCAAATAGATAACCACAAAACGACCAATTAAATCAGAGAAAATTGCATTAATAAAATTCTGAAAAACAGCAGGAGCGTTGGTGAGACCAAAGGGCATAACCAAGTTTTCGAACAGCCCTTCAGTCATCAGGAATGCTGTTTTCCTTTCGTCCCCTTCCCGGACTCTTATAAGGTTATATGCCCCACGTAAATCCAGTTTAGAGAACCACTTGGCCCCGGTGAGTTGGTTACATAGATCAGGAATTAGGGGGAGAGGGTATGTATTTTTCACAGTAATTTTGTTTAATTCCCGAAAGTTGAGGCACGGCCGCAAACCACCATCTTTTTTTCTTACCAAAATAGAAGCCCGCTGCCACAGGTGAAACAGAAGGCCTAATATGCCCTTTGCGGAGACTCTCGGTAATGTACTCCTTCATGGCTAGACGTTCGGGCCCGGACAAATTGAACAGGCGAGCCTTGGGTAACTTTGCTCCAGGGACAAGATTAATGGCACAATCAAAGGGTCTATGTGGTGGTAGCGCCTCAGCCTCACTTTCAGAAAATACGTCTTCAAAATCTTTCAGGTACTCCGGAATACCTTCCAGATCGACAGACGACATTGACAGATTTTACCGGGGTGACGAGTTGTCAAGTTACAACATAGACCGTTAGCCATACAACCCCACTGAATGATCTCCCCCGTGACCCAGTCAATAGTAGGATTGTGACGTTGAAGCCAAGGCATACCCAGTACCAGTCCAGCCGGCAGATTATTTAGAACAAAACACCTTACCTTTTCTCTGAAAGTGGGTTCTACTCACGTGGAAAAATTATCAGTCATGAAACAAATTCCCTCCTGGGTGATAGAAGAATCATTTGCCACGATTTTAACAGGATCTTTTAACCTGACTGTCCCTATCTTATGAAAAGTCACAACTTTGACATCGATCAGATTAATAGAAGAACCACAGTCAACAAAGGCGGTAGTCCCAACCGGACCGCCTGTAAGTTCCAGTTCCACCGGAAGCAGAATTTTAGTAAGTGAGGAAAAGGGTACCTGGGAGTCTGGGCAACCTCCTTGATTGTTACCCAGACTCAGTCATTTTCCTGACAGCTGCATTGAAGAAGGGCAAGAAGGACAGTTCCTTCTCCAATGTCCAGCGGATCCACAGTAAAAGCACAATTGGTTGTTTCTTCGGTGTCTCCTCTTTTTCCTCCAATGACGTGGCACCAACCTCCATGGGCTCAGGACTAGATGCAGAGTCTCTCAGATTGCAGAATAAAGGGGTCTCCTGCAGCATGACCCCTCTTGCCTGCAGCCTACGGTCCATGCGGACAGCCTGGATCATAGCGTCCTCCAAAGAATCCAATGGAGGATGAAGGGCTAGGGCATCTTTCAAACATTCGGACAGGCCTCTACAGAACAAACCCCGGAGGGCAGCATCATCCCAGGAGACCTCCGCTGCCCAGCGTCTGAACTCAGAGCAGAACCATTCAGCAGAGTGCCTCCCCTGTGTCACACTCATCACCATATCCTCTGCCAGACGCACTCTATCAGGCTCATCATAAATGTGCCCCAGAGCCTCAAAGAACAAATTCAGACATACGTTCAGGAGCCGAGGAAGAGAGAGAGCCCATGCCTGTGGAGCCCCCCGAACTAGGGAAATGACGACCCCCACCCTCTACAGTAGAACTCATCCCCAGAGGAGCGGGGCCTCAGAGAAAAAAAAAAGCTTGCATCCTTCTCTGAAAGACCTGAACTCCTTTTTATCCCCTGAGAAAAGGTCTGGCAATTTGACCGGAGATTTGGGGAATGCCAATGACACATCTCTATCCCCAGCAGCCCCCTGCACAGTATCCACCAACTGTTGCTGGGTCTGGGCCACCGTGCGCTGTTCCACATTAAGTTTGTGGAACATTTGGGTCAGGTGCTTGACCTGATCAGCCAAAGCTTGTATGGGATCCATGAGGATAACACTTTTTTTTTTTTTTTTTTTTTTTCTTCAGAGGAAACAAAAACTGAAATGGTCAGCTATAATGTCAGGAGCACTGCACTTGCTCACTGAGCCAGCGCGGGTGTCCTGAGTACAAAAACAGTGCTCAAAGATACCTGTGGAGCAGGGCAGCAGCAGTGAAGATGCGTGCTTCAGAGTATCAGGACCTGAAGCACATGACTGTTGGGGGTGTGGCCTAAGCTCCACAGATCTAGGAGCTGCAGGGAAACTGTCCTGTATGTCCCTTGGTAACATTTTAGAAAGGTAACTAGACAGAGACTGAAACAAGATGAAGCCAGGGTCAAAGCACAAGATAGCAATACAGTACCAAAGGGTTAGACAGAATGGATAGTCAGGACGTAGCAATAGGTCAGAAAACCAGAACGGGCAATAGACGGTACAATAGGGGTAAACTGTAACGGAGTAACGATAGCCAAGCCAGGAGGTCAGAACCGGAGAAGACAATAGTACCAAAGTGAGAGACTGAGTACAGAGTGAGGAAACAGGCCGGGTCATACACGGGAAGCAAACAAGCAACGCAGAATACACGCACACCAGGGGCAGACACACCAGAACAACAGTATAGCTGACAGAGAACCCTGGTAAAGAGTGAGTATAAATACCCCTCCCAGATCCAGAAAGAGGCCACGAACACTTAACCCTGTGAGTGCAGGGCAAGAACCCTGTTCAAACCATGACAGATACGACCCGGTCAGAATCGCTGGTGCATCGCTAAGTGGTCGCTAGTGAGCTGCCAAACAGGCAGATCTCATCAGCGACATAGCAGCGGTCAGCGGTCGCTACTTACCTGTCAGACAAGGCGATGAAGACGTCCGCCCGCCCACGTCCACGCGTCGCTCGTCTCCACAGCAGGAAGCTGATGACGAGAAATGGCCCAGGCGGGGGAGCCGGATGGAGGTAAGTATCACACATAGCGATATCGCTCTGCTGCGTCACAAAACCAGTGACATTATAGCGATATTGCTAGCGATATCGCATAGTGTGACGGGGCCTATAGTCATGTTGCTATCAAGTCATATTAATATTGAGGATCTGAGAGGCCAGTAGTACCTTTTTAACAACCCCCTTTTTATGTTCGTTGGTTATAAGGCACTTCCTTCATTGTGGTACCCCTTTGCTTAATTGTTGTTTGTCTAATTTGGCTTGTTACAATTTTGCCTAATAAAGGTTAAGTTTTAATATCCACCTTGCTACACAGATAATCTATTTTGTGGATTGTTCTATTCCTGGTTTATATGCTAATTAAGGGATATTCTTACTGCAGTGATTTATTTATTTTATTTTTTGAAGATACTGTTTTAAATGGGGGAGGCCGTCCTGTTACTGTGCAGAGCATCACTGTCACTTTTTTCTTCATCTGGTGTAGTTTATTCATAATACATTTTATTTCTATAGCGCCGACATATTCCGCAGCACTTTACATTTCAGAGGGGACTTGTACAGACGATAGACATTACAGCATAATAATAATCACATAGATCATAACAGATACCAAGAGGAATGAGGGCCCTGCTCGCAAGCTTACAATCTATGAGGAAAAAAGGTAGACTCAAAAGGTGTGTGGTAACAAAGTAGTTTAGAATTTAGGATAAAATTAAGTAATGTTTTGGAAACGGTGCTCTAGATAACTGCGTTATTTCCTGCAGAGATGAGCCATGGCTAGAAGAAGTGATGGCGGTCTGTGCTGGATGAAAGATGAAAAGTAAAGATGAAGGACTTCACCTAGAGACGTCACTGGTGGATCAGTGTGTATCTGTACACTGACACTATACACTGCATACTATATACAGGGGTCCAGTGTATAATGTCACCAGTGATCACTGTATTACCTGTACACTGACATTATATACCGAGCTCCTGTGTATAATGTCACCGGTGATCACTGTATTGCCTGTAGAGTGACACTTTATACAGAGCTCCTGTGTATGTCACTGGTGATCACTGTATTACCTATACACTATATACAGAGTTCCTGTGTATGTCATCAGTGATCACTGTATTACCTGTACACAGACACTGCATACTAAGTACAGATCTCCTGTGTATAATGGCACTTACGGTAATGTTAGTATTGTGTTTTTTGTTAATGATCTGTATTGTATAATTCAGTCACTCTGTGGTGGTAATATGTTGTCTGGCCATGGTGTGGCAATATTTTTCTTTATATGTGCTATTATTTGGTCACCATGTGGTGGTAATATGTGGTCTGGTCATGGTGTGGTGGTATTTGTTCCTTGTATGTGGTATTATTCGGTCACTGTGGTGGTAATATGTTGTCTGGACATGTTGTGGTGTTATTTGTTCCTTGTATGTGGTATTATAGGTCACTATGTGGTGGTAATATGGTGTCTGGACATGGTGCGGTGATATTTGTCCCTTGTATGTGATATTATTGATCATTTTAAAAATTGAAAAATAAATAAAAATATACCGAAATTGTATTGGATATTTTAAAAATGTTTAATAGGATAGAGTAGGACCCAGCCAAAAGAGTCTACCATGTTGTGGTGGCGGGTTAAAAAATCTTTTGACCAAAACAAAAGCTGTTGGCTATACGTGTGATCTGGTGATGGGAACTGTTAATGTGTGATAGGTGAGAAGTGGAGTTTTTCCAAGAGAGAGCGGTGGGACTGTGGACAGTTCTAGGGGTGGGGGCAGGGGTGGAGCCTGAGTCTCAAGGGGTCCCCGAAAATTTTGCCAGTATGGGGCCCCGAAATTCCTAGTGGCAGCTCTGCCTCTGTGCACACGGGTAATGTTTGCTCCCAGGAAGGTGCTGAGCCGGGACAAAGCAGGAGGAATCTCTATTGTTCTTACAGCATTTGTTACACTTATTACTAAGCACTAATTTATAAGATTTATCACCAGTTTTATTCACAAGTAATTTTGTATCAGCAAAATGGCCCCAATCCTACACAATGGGTGCTGCTGATATATCCAGGTTGCCTGCCCCGTGCCATGGTCCTAAATGCAGAAACACTGTATTTTTCCACATTTCATCTTTAACCCCTTCCTGACATCTGACGTACTATCCCGTCCATGGGACCTGGGCCCCATGGACGGGATAGTACGTCATAGCGATCAGCGGTGCTCACTGGGGGAGCGCCGCTGATCGCGGCTGGGTGTCAGCTGATTATCACAGCTGACACCCGGCACTATGTGTCAGGGGTGGTCACGGACCACCCCTGGCACACTGCGATCAAACATGATCGCTGTGTATCTGGGGTTTAGGGTAGCATCGGCAGGGAGGGGGCTCCCTCCGTGCTTCCCCGAGACCCCCGCAGCAGCGCGATGTGCAGCACTGCTGCGGGGGCCTCCTTCCCTGCAGGTCCCCAGAACCATTATGGCGGCGGGGACCTTCGGGGGCCTGCATGGAGGCATCTTTCTCAGTGCCTGCTGAGAGCAGGCTCTGAGAAAGCCTGCAGCAGCGCCTGATTGACAGAGTGCTGTGCAACCTGTCAGATCAGAGATTTGACATATTACAGTGATGTAAAAAATCGCTAAATAAATTTAAAAAAATATATATATATATATTCCCTAATAAATTCATTTTTTGAAAATAAAAAAAACAATAAAAGTACACATTTATTACCGCATCTGTAACGACCTACCCTATAAAACTGTCCCGTTAGTTAACCCCTTTAGTGAATCCCTTAAAAAATAAAAAACAAAGCAAAAAATAATACTTTATTATCATATCGCCGAACAAAAAGTGTAATAACGCGCAAAAAGACTGATATAAACCATGGTACTGCTGAAAACGTCATCTTGTCCTGCAAAAAACAAGCTGCCATATAGCATCATCAGCAATGCAAAAATTATTTTTGTATAAAATTGTTTTCATTGCATAAAAGCGCCAAAACATAAGAAAACGACATAAATGAGGTATCGCTGTAACCGTACTGACCTGAAGAATAAAACCGCCTTATCAATTTTACCCCACACAGAACGGTGTAAACGCACCCACCAAAAGAAATTCATGAAATGCTGGTTTTTGTTCATTCTGTGTCCCAAAAATCTGAATAAAAAGCGATCAAAAAATGTCATGTACCCATAAATGGTACCAATAAAAATGTCAACTCGTCCCGCAAAAAATAAGACCTCACATGACTCGGTGGGTCAAAATATGGAAAAATTATAGCTCTCAAAATATGGTGATGCAAAACCTATTTTTACAATAAAAAGCGTCTTTTAGCGTATGACAGCTGCCAAACATATAAACCCGTCATAAATAGTAAATCAAACCCCCCGTTATCACCCCCTTAGTTAGGGAAAATAATACAATTTAAAAAAATGTATTTATTTCCATTTTCCCGTTAGGGTTAGGATTAGGGCTAAGGTTAGGATTAAGGCTAGGGTTAGGGCTGAGATTAGGGGTTAGGGGTGTGTTGGGGTTAGGGTTGGAGTTAGAATTGGGGGTTTCCACTGTTTAGGCACAACAGGCGCTCTCCAAACGCAACATGGCGTCTGATCTCAATTCCAGCCAATTCTGCGTTGAAAAAGTCAAATGGTGCTCCTTCTCTTCAAAGCTCTGCCATGCGCCCAAACAGTGTTTTACCCCCACATATGGGGTATCAGCCTACTCAGGACAAATTGCAAAACAACTTTTGGCACCCAATTTCTCCTGTTACCCTTAGGAAAATAAAAAATTGGGGGCAAAAATATCATTTTTGTGGAAAAAAATGATTTTTTTACTTTCACGCCCAGGTGTTATAAACTTCTGTGAAGCACTTGGGGGTTCAAAGTGCTCACCACACATCTAGATAAGTTCCTTAGTGGGTCTAGTTTCCAAAATGGGGTCACTTGTGGGGAGTTTCCACAGTTTAGGTACATGAGGGTCTCTCCAAAGGCAACATGACACCCACAGACCATTCCATCAAAGTCTGCTTTCCAAAACGTCATTACTTCCCTTCAGAGCCCCGACGTGTGTCCATACAGTAGTTTTCTCCCACATATGGGGTATCAGCGTACTCGGAACAAATTTGTACAACAACTTTTGGGGTCCAATTTCTCCTGTTACCCTTGGGAAAATAAAAAAAAATTGGACTAAAAGATCATGTTTGTGGAAAAAAATGATTTTTTTATTTTCATGCCCGAGAGTTATAAACTTCTGTGAAGCCCTGGCAGGTTCAAAGTGCTCACCACACATCTAGATAAGTTCCTTGGGGGGGTCAGGGGCTTTCCAAACGCGACATGGTGTCCAATCTCAATTCTAGCCCAAAAAGTCAAATGGCGCTGCTTCCCTTCCGAGCTCTGCCATGCACCCAAATAGTCGTTTACACCCACATTTGGGGTATCAGCATACTCAGCACAAATTGCACAATAACTTTTAGGGTCCTGTTACCTTTGGGAAAATAAAAATTGGGGGTGAAAAGATAATTTTTGTGGAAAAAAATATGATTTTTTAATTGTACGGCTGTACGTTATAAACTTCTGTGAAGCCCTAGTGGGTTCAAAGTTCTCACCACATATCTAGATAAGTTCGTTGGGGGGTCTAGTTTCCAAAATGGTGTCACTTGTGGGGGGTTTCCACTGTTTAGGCACATCAGGGACTCTCCAAACGCGACATGGCGTCCGATCTGAATTCCAGCCAATTTTCCGTTGAAAAAGCCAAGCGGCGCTCCTTCCCTTCTGATCTCTGCATGCGCGGAAACAGTGGTTCCCCCCCACATATCAGGTATCAGCGTACTCAGGACATATTGCGCAATAACTTTTGCAGTCCAACTTCTCCTGTTACCCTTGGTAAATTAAAAAAAAATTGGACCTGAATTATTTTTTTGTGAAAAAAAGTTAAATGTTCATTATTTTTTTTAAACATTCAAAAAATTCCTGTGAAGCACCTGAAGGGTTAATAAACTTCTTGTATGTGGTTTTGAGCACGTGGGGGGGGGGTGCAGTTTTTAGAATGTTGTCACTTTTGGGTATTTTTCTATCATAGACTCCTCAAAGTGACTTCAAATGTGATATGGCCTATAAAAATAAAATGGTGTTGCAAAAATGAGAAATCGCTGGTCAAATTTTAACCCTTATAACTTCCTAACAAAAAAAATTTTTTGTTCCAAAATTGTGCTGATGTAAAGAAAACATATGTGAAATGTTATTTATTAAGTTTTTTTGTGTGCCATATCTGTGATTTAAGGGCATAAAAATTCAAAGTTGGAAAATTGAGAAATTTTCACTAAATTTCCATTTTTTTCACAAATAAACGCAAGTTATAGCAATGAAATTTTACCACTAGCATGAAGTACAATATGTCACGAGAAAACAATGTCAGAATCACCAGGATCCATGGAAGCGTTCCAGAGTTATTACCTCATAAAGGGACAGTGGTCAGAATTGTAAAAACTGGCCCAGTCATGAACGTGCAAACCACCCTTGGGGGTAAAGGGGTTAATATATATTTTTTGTTGCTAACAATCTGTTCCGATTATTGGGTCTTTGCTGTATTTTTTATTTTTCCCAGTGTATATATTTTTGGTGTAGATTTAATGCTGGGATTCTGCACTCTAAGCACCACTTTGTGTTTTTTTGGGGGATGGTTGCCCTAGAGTGGTGCTTCTAACCTAAGGTCCCTGCCCTGCTTCTATACTCCCTGCTGCCATCTTCACTTTTTATCAGCACCATTTTGTGACAGCAACTTCTGTCTGCGGGAAGTCAGAAGTAACAGAAACACGCTATCAGGCCATGTTCACACGTTCAGTATTTTACCCTCAGTATTTGTAAGGCAAAATCAGGAGTGGAACAATCAGAGGAAAAGTATAATACAAACATGTCACCACTTCTGGATTTATCACCCACTCCTGATTTATCACCCACTCCTGATTTGGCCTTACAAATATTGATGTAAAATACTTACCAAATACTGAACGTGTGAATGTGGCTTTAGACTGGTTTAACAGGCTGGTTTTCTTCTGATGACTCTTCCATGAAGGCCATATTTGATAAGGTGTCTCTGAACAGTAGAACAATTACCACAACTCCAGAATCTGCTAAATCTTTCTGAAGGTCTTTTGCAGTCAAGGGGGGGTTCTGATATGCCTTTCTAGCAATCCTACAAGCAGCTCTCTCTGAAATTTTGCTTGGCCTTCCAGACCTTCTCTTGACCTCCACTGTTCCTGTAAACTGCTATTTCTGAATTACATATTGAACTGAGGAAAGGACAACTTGAAAACACTTTGCTTTCTTCTTATAGCCTTCTCCTGCTTTGTGGGCCTCCACCATTTTCATTTTCAGAGTGCTAGGCAGCTACTTAAAAGAACCCATGCTGGCTGTTTTTTCGCACAAGGTTAGAGGAGGCTATGTGTTTCTAAACCTGTGGAATCTGCATCAGCTGGCGTTTCCTAACATTGAAGGTGAACAAGCCTTATCCCTTACAGGCTATTTAAGGTCTGAAACCTTGGTCAAAGTTATCTGAGCACACAAATCTCCAAAGGTGCCCAAACTTTAGCATCGGAACATTTTTTCTTTTTGTAATTTTTAAAATGTGAAAAAATGACAATGTGTATTACTTTTTAGCCTAAAATACAAAACAAATGTCATCTTTAACTTTAGGCCTTTTAGAGATCATTTTATCTTCAACTTGCTTAACTGTTCACAATAACAGTAATTTTGACCAGGGGTGCCTAAACTTTTGCATGCCACTGTATGTGGCCTGAATTTATTATTTATTTTTCTTTTGCGTCAAGTGTCCATTGTGATAATTTGTGAAATATTATAATATTGTCACTGTAGAGGCTATTCCTATTGTACTTGTTCACTATATACTTTAGGGCTACCTTGGCGTACTATTTTAATTAGGCCATTATATTTGCTTTTTGTATCAGCTTGCGGTTCACTATTATGCCTTCTCCCCTATTTATATACTCTAATTTTGTTGCTGTGCGGGATAGTTTAGGTTAGTTCTTGAATTTGCACTATGCACTTTAGGGCCATTTGTGCTCATTACTAAGCCCCTTTGTGATATTTTGGGTAACCATTGCGGATGTGCTCGTTCGCGGTGGTGTGCGCCTGAGTGCTCTGGCTGCAGGGCGTCTTTATGTCTCTGTGCACACCGGGATATTTTTATCCCGTCTGTGCATATGATGACATGACGCCCAGGCTGTGTGGAGGACCTGGCGCGCGCACACAGCGCATGCGCCGCTAAAACCGCTCCCATTGGTTCTTGAGCCCCACGTGACATGTCACATGGGCTATTTTAAGGTCCTATTCCTCACTACTTACCATCCCCTTGAGAAAGCGGCATAAGTGCCTGCGAAATGCGCGTCGGGGGCGGACATCTGGTTGTGGGACACTCTCTATGGCATCCTCTTTACCCTGGTAAGCCCAACTATTAATATTGGCACATATTTTTCTACTTGGTAGTTTAGCATACCTTACTTCTCTGGGTCACTTGACCAGGGCTATTAGTAATGCCGGGTTTGGACGTCAGAGGGGTGGTCTCTTTTGCCTGTATGTTCCTTGGTGCACTATGGTTATTTCATTTTCTGATACCTCTAAATCATGTATTTTGAACTTTGAATAAAACGAAAACCTTTTAATCTTCTTTCACCGTGTACTCCTATTTCCTCTGGTGTTGTCATTACGATTGGAGTTGGTGCAGTCTTTTTGCTGGGAGGCTCACAGGTGGTGATGTTCTCCCGTGCATTATTATGCAACTGGTTTTGTTTCTAAGTTGATCACTTCGCCTCAGGCGGCATTGAGTCCCTGAAGACAAGTGCGAAGATAAATGTTTCAAATACTGTATATTCCTATTTAAAAGTGCATATATTTTACATGTGTGTCAGGTTAGGCTAGTAAAGAGTAAACCAGATTTATTTGAACTGATTTTACTATGGGGGGGTGCCATTTTGCAGTTCGCCTCAGGCAGCAGAGAGGCTAGGTTTACCCCTGCCTGGAGGGGTAAGTAAGATTATGTACCTGCCTGGTGGGAGATGGAAAGCCATGCAGTGATGCCGGCAGGGTTCTTACAGTACCCCCCCTTTATGCCCCCTGCTCTTCAAGCCCGCCAGGATGATCTGTAGAAGGAGTATAGGACAACACACAGTCAAGCCCATCACGACATCCTTAGGGTAGAAAGAAGCAGGAGTGACATTAGGAATCTCGGAATGCCAAGACTCTCCGTGCCCGACGAGGTCAGCTCCTACCGCTGAAGATACAAGAATCTGGACCTCCTCCTCTTAGTTGATGTACAGTAGAGACTTGAAAGCTTCCATATTGCTATCTTCATCAACCGGCCACCTGGACACTGAAGGCACCCTAACTGGGACCAACTTCTGCCCGTTGCCCTGAAAAAACTGAACTTCTTTCTCCTGGTTGGTGGGAAGCAGAGACGCTTAAACTTCCATTTCATCATCTTCATCAACCGGCCACATGGAAGCTGAAGGTACCCTCACAGGATCCATCCTCTGCCCGTTAGCCAAAGAAAACTTTCCTAGAGGCAGAAATGTTCCTGAGAACTGGACACAGGTATAGTCGTTGGAGATGTGTGTAGAAAATGCCACCATTTCACTTTCTTTGGAGACGTCAGCACACATTGACTCGATGACTAGCAGACCAGACAAAGAAGGTGACAACACTGCTGACTGACTTAGACATATGGGAACCAGACACCTCTCATGACTTGGTTGTTCCAACAAAACATCTCGCCGGGTCTCCAAACCAGATCGGATAGTAGAGGTCTTGGCTTGGGATGACCCATGGGCCTACCAGACAGCATGTGAAAAATGAACTTCTTTGTGTATATTGCCCTGACTTGGAGCTGTAGTTGTTCCTGAAGAACTAGACTGCTCTTGAGAAGGACTCGCCCATCACTACACAACACCCTCATCTGATTCTGGAGCTGTAGAACAAAGATCACACACCGACTCCGTATGGCTGGCCACTTTAATACACCAAAGCTCCCAGAAGGCAACAAAACAGTCATAGATCTTTGGGCAGAGACCGTCTGGATGTTTCACACAACCGCAGTGACATCGTATTTCCCCCTCATGACTGGATTCGTTCTGCTTCTCTGCCAGCCCACTTTTATTAGCCTTCTTGGAATTTGCATGGGTAGCTGTCTTTGCCAGTTGAGGAACAGGTGGATTTTGGATGGTCATGGACAGATGTGTCGATTTACCCACAGGTATCTTTCGTCTCGTCCATCTCTGGAAGCTTGGAAAGGAAGAGTTTGCAGGAGATGCAGAACTAGGCTTATCGAAGACCTTACAGAAGACCAACAGGAATACCGGAAGAGTCAAGGTGATGGGATTCCCTGCTTCCCAGAAAAGGTTAAGCCACTCCAAGGCATTTCCTGTTAAGTAGGACATTAAGACTCCCACCTTAACCCGACAAGAGAAAAAATGGGGAGCATACCAGTTGAAGTATCGCAAGCACTGCTCCAAGAACATACGGCACTGCTTTGGATCCCCATTGTACCTTGGCGGATCCGCAGGGATGGATGCAGGTTGAGAAACTACATGTGCAGGGACTATGATTCGGGATGGTGCAGTGAAAGTCCAGATTTCAGATCGTGTAAAAATTTATTCAGTTGCTCATACTGGCAGGAAAAAAGTTCATCTCGCTCCGAGAGCGAAGGCCCATGGGATTCAGCGGGGACCATGGCCTGAGCAAACTGTAATGCTCGCGCCCAAAAAGGATGGCGCGAGCGTGGCATTGTGACACCACTGTGCCACAACCAGAGTACCCCGGAAGGGGCATGACTAAGCAGCTACCTTGGTGTTCACTGAAGCCTCTGATGGTGAGGTCAGGCTTGTGCGGCAGGTAGCTGTCAGGTACCACTCCAGGGCAGTGTTTGGCTGTAGCAGCTGATCCCACTGAGGGACTGAACACCAATAGCAGTACAGACAGGCTCGGCTGACACTCTTGGCAGGCAAGCGGGCACAGCTGGCACTCAGGCAGGCGGGCACGGTTGGCACTCTGGCAGGCAGATGGGTATGGCTGGCACAGCTCGGACAAGAGGGACAGGAACTGATTCAGAATGGACAGGAACACGGGCAGGTATGGGTTTTATATTGGGACAGGAAGGGACCTGTTCAGACTGGAGGAGCAGGAACTGATTCAGGAAGGACAGGAACATGGACAGGTATGAGTGGTATATGGGAACAGGTAGGGACCAGTTCAGACAGGATGGACAAAGATACTCAGGAAGCGGAGCAGAGCAAAGTCAGAGAGTGCGGAGAGCAAAGCAGAACCGCAAGGTGCAGAGCAAAGGGCAGAGCAGCACCGTAAGATGCAGAGCGAAGAACAGAGAAGAACTGCAAGGTGCAGAGCGAAAAGCAGAGCAGAACTTCAAGGTGCAGAGCGAAGAGCATAGCAGTACCATAACGTGCAGAGTGAAGAGCAGAGCAGAACTGCAAGGTGCAGAGGGAAGAGCAGAGCAGCACCGTAGGGTGCGGAGCAAGTGCAGAGCAGAACTGTAAGGTGCGGAACGAGAGCAGAGCAGAAGCAAAGGTTGTGGAGTGGAGAACAGAACGGAATCGCAGGTTGTAGAGCAGAGTGCATAGCAAAGTTGCAGCATGCAGAGCAGAGTCGCAAGAGAACACAAAGATACACACAACAAGGACGGGAAGGCTACAGACAAGGATACAAATAAGTACAGGTATAGGACTCAGTTCAGACAGGGTCAGGTAAGGGTACAGCTACAGGATCAAAGATCCAGGCCAGGATACGCAGCCCCTTCGAAGGTGGAAACAAGAGACACAGAAAACAGGCACGGGCCAGAGTATGAAGCCCCCTGGAAGGTGGAGACAAGTGAAATAGCAGGACAGGACCTGGCAACACAGTAGCCAAAGACAGACTGAAAAAGTTTGATGCTCAGGCATCCCCCTAAGGGTGGGGATGCCTTAAGTACCTGAGGTCTCTTGGCAATTGACTGGGGACACCTATGGATGGTGCACACTCTCTATAAGAACCAGTAAGTTCTGGTGCCGCCACCCTAAGCACACATTCAGAAACTATGCAAACAGCAGGCAGGAGACATGATGTTCACAGTATGGAGCAGGCAGAGAGCAGGACTCACAGCATGGCCTGAACGGGTAAATAAGATGATGTACCTGCCTGGTGGGAGATGGAAAGCCATGCAGTGATGCCGGCAGGGTTGTTACATAATGCGCCCCATATATTGCTCCATTCAGTATAATGGGCCCCATATATTGCTGCATTCGGGATAATGGGCCCATAATTTGCTCCATTCAGTGTAATGGGCCCCATATATTGCTCTATTCAGAATAATGGGCCCATATATTGCTCCATTCTGTATAATGGGCTCCATATTTTGCCACACATATTGCTCCTTTCGAAATAATGTTCTCCATATTGTATAATGAGCCCCATATATTGCTCCATGCTTTATGAGCCTCATATATTGATCCATACAGTATAATGGACTCACATATTGCTCCATTCAGTATAATGGGCCCCATATGTTGCTCCATTCAGTATAATGGGCCCATATATAGCTCCATTCTGTATAATGGGTCTCATATAATGCCCCATATATTACTCCATACAGTATAATGGGCCCCATATTTTGCTCAATTCAGTATAATGGACCCCTTATAGTGCTACATCCAGTATAACAGACCCCATATATTGCTCCATTCAGTATAATGGGCCTCATATATTTCTCCATTCTGTATAATCGGCCTCATATTTTGACACATACATTGCTCCATACAGTGTAATGGACCCCATATATTAATTCATACATAATAATGAGTCCCATATGTTGCTCCATTCAGTAAAATGGGCCCCATATATTGCTCCATTTAGTATAATGGGCCCATATTGCTCCATTCTGTATAATGGGCCTCATAATTTGCCACACATATTGCTCCATTCAGAATTATGTTCTCCATATTGTATAATGGGTCCCATATAATAGTAAATAATAATAATTTTATTTCTATAGTGCCAGCATATTCCGCATCACTTTACTTTTTAGAGGGGACTTGTACAGACAATAGACATTACAGCATAACAATAAACACATAGATCAAAACAGTTGCGAAGAGGAATGAGGGCCCTGCTTGGAAGCTTACAATCTATTATTATTATACATTTGTATAGCGCCATTTATTCCATGGCGCTTTACATGCGAAAAGGGGAAATATAGACAAGTACAATAGACGTGTAAGACAAGGGACACACAAGTACAAAAGGAGAGAGGACCCTGCCAGCGAGGGCTCACAGTCTACAGGGATGGGTGAGGATACACTAGGAGAGGGTAGAACTGGTTGTGCGGTGGTTCAGTAGACCGAGGATCATTGCAGGCTGTAGGCTTGCCGGAACAGGTAGGTCTTTGTGACGAGCGTCAGCTTACGCTGAGTCATTTTTCCTTTTAGAGTGGACCCTCAGGGCAGTGGCACTCACCCACCTAGGGCGAGCGAACCTAGTGAGAACCCACCCCCTGTACAGGGAGTGTCAGGGGCAAGACCAAGGGGGTGAGCCACCACGGCAGCTGGACCAGACGGCCGGCTCAGGGAGACACTATTGCGTGTCTAGCAACAGGACGAACAGGATATGAAACATAAGCGAGGTCACAGAATTACTTCAGCAAACGTGGTTACACGCTTTAATCAGATGCAAGGCAAAAACAGAGAATCAGATACAGGGCACCAATGGCGAAACACGGCAAGGTGCGTGCAAGGGCACGCCAAAAGTTCAGACATATCACGTGCAGAAAACATACCGGAGTCCAGGGCAGGGTACGTGTTAGGGATCACACAAGAGTTCCTAGGAGAGATGTGTGCTAGGACACGCCAGAGTCCAAGACATGTCAATTCTTTCTGCGGTTTAGAAACCGCGGGAAAACCGCGCTGAAAAATCCGCACCATCTGCACTGCGGTTTTTAATATCCATAGGATATTATGGTACTGTACACCGCAGCAAATACTGTTGCGGATCTGCAGCGGCCAAATCCGCTGCGGAACCGCAGCAGAATCCGCAGCATGTGCACACACCCTAATAGACCAAGCATTAGAAGGTGGGAGCAGGATAGGACATATGGCCATGTGTGTCTGGTGAAAAAGGTTTGTATGTGGAGGAACAGTGCTGAAGAGAAGGTGAGGTGGCTCGGGAAGATGGAGGGGGAAATTACCTTACTGTCAAATTCTAGTCTAATTCTAGTCTAAGTCAGAGTAGCATAATTAGAAATCTGTAATTTGAATTATGGATATGGAATTTGAAATAGGCAGACTGCGTCTGGGCAGACGCATGGCTCTGAGTATATCTGCGACTAAGGGCCCCATCACACATAGCGACTCACCAGCGATCTCAACAACGATATGATCTTATCACGATCGCTGGTGTGTCGCTACATGATCGCTGGTGAGCTGCCAAACAGGCAGCTTCACCAGTGATCAGCACCAGCAACGACGAGCGCTCGCATCGCTGTGTACCTTAGTTACCAGCGCGCTGGTGCAGGGAGCTGGTAACCAAGGTAAACAGCGGGTTTCTAAGCGCCGCGTGGCACTTAGAAACCCGCTGTTTACCTTGGTTACCAGCTCCCTGCATCAGCGCGCTGGTAACTAAGGTACACAGAGGGTTTCTAAGCGCCGCGCGGCGCTTAGAAACCCTCTGTTTACCTTGGATACCAGCATCCAGCTCACTAATCGTTGCTCTCCCGCCTGCCACATGCAGCGATGCGTGCTGGCCAGCAGGAGACCAACGATCCAAAAAAGTCCATGGTATTCGAGCACGATTAGCGATACCCGGCAGGGGGGCCGGTCGCTGATACCTGTCACACACGCCGATATTGCTGGTGAGATCGCTGTGGCGGCAAAAAACTTGTGACTCAGCAGCAATCTCGCTAGCGAGATCGCTGTGTGTGACGGGGGCTTAAGAGGGCTCAGCTGTGAGAGGGGATGTGGGCATGATTGCCCAGACCACATGTGCAGAGTTGGCCAAAGGTGCTAAAAATCGGGGGAGGGACGGCATACTCAGAGGTAAGCATGGAGGACAGAAAATGAATGAAATACATTATGGATACAAAAGGTAGGACATTCAATGCGTACCAGGGATAGTAAAAGACATTCACAGAACACACTCGGGAGCTGGGGACATTCAATGCGTACCAGGGATAGTAAAAGACATTCACAGAACACACTCGGGAGCTGGGGAAAGCTGGGGACATTCAATGCATACCAGGGATAGTAAAATCTGAGGAAAAAAGGGAGACACAAAAGGTGGATGGTAACAATTGCTTTTGTTGTTGGGACCAACCACAGTGTAAGAATCTGTTCATGTAATGCTGCATGAACCGGTTATCAGCCTAAGTATGTAATGGTACAGACACAGAGGGCTATTAAATGCATAATTATTATTGTAAAAATTTTGAATGAGCAACACAGGGATAGTTAGGTTAACGTGTTGAGGTGGTAGGCCAGTCTAAACAAATGCATTTTTAGGGCCGCTTAAAACTGAGGGGATTGGCGATTAATTATATTAATCTGATTAGTGCATGACATTGGAGTTGTCGAGCTGCGGTTGGTTGCATCTACCAACCACTAACCGCCAATAAACCCCCAACCCACCTGAACCCCAAATAACACCAGGACACCAGAATGGAATATAATGGCCACAGAAGCCTTTTATTTATAATAATAAATTTTATTTTTATAGCGCCGACATATTCCGCAGCACTTTACATTTCAGAGGGGATTTGTACAGACAATAGACATTACAGCATAACAATAATCACATACAGTAGATTATAACAAATACCAAGAGGAAAGAGGGCCCTGCTCGCAAGCTTACAATCTATGAGGAAAGAGGTAGACATGAAAGGTGGGTGGTAACAGTTGCCCTGATTGTATGGACCAGCCATAATGTTAAGTGTGTAACAGTACGGACACAGAGGGCTAATGGATGCATAAAGCATGTGGGAACATGATGCGGGGAACCTGGTTATGGTAAAACTTTTGGCTGTGCCACACAGGGATAGATTAGGTTAATATGTTGAGGCGATAGGCCAGTCTGAATAAATGCGTTTTCAGGGCACGCTTAAAATTTTGGGGATTGGGGACTAATCGTATTGACCTGGGAAGTACATTCCAAAGAATTGGCGCGGCACGTGTAAAGTCTTGGAGACGGGAGTGGGAGGTTCTGACTATTGAGGATGCTAACCTCAGGTCATCAGCAGAACGGAGGGTGCGGGTAGGGTGGTATACTGAAACAAGGGAGGAGATGTAGGGTGGTGCTGAGCCATGGAGGGCTTTGTGGGTGAGGGTAATAAGTTTTTACTGAATTCTGGAGTGGATGGGTAGCCAGTGTAATGACTGGCACAAGGTAGAGGCATCGGTGTAACGATTGGTGAGGAATATGATCCTGGCTGCAGCATTCAAGACAGATTGGAGAGGGGAGAGTTTGGTAAGAGGGAGACCGATTAGAAGAGAGTTACAATAGTCCAGATGAGAATGAATAAGAGAAACAGTAAGAGTTTTTGCAGAGTCAAAAGTAAGAAAAGGTCGAATTCTAGAAATATTTTTGAGGTGCAGATGACAAGAGCGAGCCACTGATCGAATGTGGGGGGCAAAGGAAAGCTCGGAATCAAGTATGACCCCAAGACAGTGGGCCTGTTGCTGGGGAGTAATAGTGGAACCACACACAGAAATAGCAATGTCGGGTATAGGTACATTAGTAGAGGGAGGAAACACCAGGAGTTCAGTCTTTGACAGGTTCAGTTTCAGATATAGTGAGGACATGATGTTAGACACAGCGTTTAGACAATCGCTGGTGTTTTCTAGAAAGGCTGGTGTGATGTCAGGAGAAGAAGCGTATAATTGGGTGTCATCAGCATAGAGATGGTACTGGAAACCAAATCTACTGATTGTTTGACCAATAGGGGCAGTGTACAAGGAGAAGAGGAGGGGGCCTAGAACCGATCCTTGGGGGACCCCAACAGTAAGGGGAAGGTGAGAGGAGGAGGAACTGGCAAAAGATACAGTAAAGGAGCGGTCGGAGAGATAGGAGGAGAACCAGGAGAGAACGGTGTCCTTGAGGCCAATGGAACGGAGCATAGTGAGGAGGAGCTGATGATCCACAGTGTCGAATGCTGCAGAGAGATCCAAGAGAATTAGCATGGAGTAATGACGATTTGATTTAGCTGTTAGCAGATCATTAGAGACTTTGGTGAGGGCAGTTTCAGTGGAGTGTAAAGAGCGGAAACCGGATTGGAGAGGGTCGAGAACAGAGTTTTCTGAGAGATAGCGGATAAGACGGTAGTGGACCAGACGTTCCAGGAGTTTAGAGATGAAGGGAAGATTAGAGACAGGTCTATAGTTAGCGGCACAGTTTTGGTCGAGGGATGGCTTTTTAAGTAGTAGATGTATGATGGCATGCTTAAATGGTTAGGGAAAAATACCAGAAGAGAGAGAGAGAGGTTAAATATTTTAGTTAGGTGAGGGGTGACAGCAGGGGACAGGGACTGGAGGAGATGTGACGGAAATGGGTCACTGGTGCAAGTAGTTGGGCGAGAAGATGCAAGGAGCCTGCTTACTTCTTCTTCTGTGACTGGTTCAAAATCAGAGAGTGAGCTAGATGCAGTGGGGGAGGGAGGACAGTGCATTGTATGAGGTGATTGGGAGATAATTTCCTGTCGAATCTGGTCAATTTTTTTCTTTGAAGTAATTGACTAGATCGTCAGCTCGGAGCTCCGTGGTTGGGGCCTGTACTCTTGGATTGAGTAGAGAATGAAAAGTGTCAGACGTTTCGGGTTATTGGACAGTGAGGTGATGAGGGTGTTGAAATAGATTTGTTTGGAGAGGTGAAGGGCAGTGTTGTATGTTCTAAGCATAAACTTAAAATAGATGAAATCTTCGTGTAGATTGGATTTAAGTAACATAAGTAAGTTAAGTAACATACAATGGTTATAAATATATACGCAACCTTGGGAGGGTCCTTGAAGCTCTCAAATCTAGTGACCAAAACATGAAGAATACTTTTCGTGGACAAACGCATACCATAAATTACTCCCAGCCGTTACCCCACTGGCTCGGGAGCACCAATACCCCATCGGGGTTGCACTCTCCACTTAAGCCCTGGGGATCCGACCAACCACTGCCGGAAGTCCCCCCCCCAAAATCACCAGACCCAAACCACGGATAATAACAATTGAGGAATCCATATTACCGCAGATCCCCCAAAACAAATTTAGCACCAACTTCAAGGACCCCCTCCCCCAAACGCCAACCAGCCACCATGACCCGTGAAATAGAAAAACTACCCCAGACACCTTTCGTGCACAAAAAATAGGGCGGGCGGGACAATCTCTCGTGGCTCCGGAGCAGGAACTGAGGTAACCGCCCCCATAAGCCTACCTCAAATACCCCCCCTTATTTCCATACTCCAACCCCAGCCACCCCAGGGATAGTTAACCCCCTCCCTCCAACCCACTGTCATGTGGGCCTCCACTTAGCCGCTGGGGGGGTTGTGCTGTTCGCTCCGGCCCCTGTCTTGACATTGGAGTTGTCGCGCTGCGGTTAGGTTGCATCTACCAACCACTAACCGCCAATAAACCCCCAACCCACCTGAACCCCAAATAACACCAGGACACCAGAATGGAATATAATGGCCACAGCAGTCTTTTATTTAAGTAACATACAACAGTTATAAATATATACGCAACCTTGGGAGGGTCCTTGAAGCTCTCAAATCTAGTGACCAAAACGTGAAGAATACTTTTCGTGGACAAACGCATACCATAAATTACTCCCAGCTGTTATCCCACTGGCTTGGGAGCACCAGTACCCCATCGGGGTTGCACTGTCCACTTAAGCCCTGGGGATCCGACCAACCACTGCCGGAAGCCCCCCAAATCACCAGAACCAAACCACGGATAATAACAATTGAGGAATGCATATTACCACAGATCCCCAAAAACAAATTTAGCACCAACTTCAAGGACCCCCTCCCCCAAACGCCACAACGAAGGAATTTGAACACCCCAATTGCCTGAGACCCCCCCCCCCACGCTGAAATGCTATGACCCTCTCAATACTGTCCTGCAGACGCAATGCCCACAAATCAATGCCCATACCATTCAGATGAACACCATCAGCCAGCCAGAACTCCCCACTCCCTTTCCCAAGGTCAAAATGATGAACCGACACCCAACCATTCCTAACCACGAAATTGGACACCGCCCTATTAACCTTTATCCTTGCCTTATTTATCTTGACAACCGACCCCGCATGAGGCCAAGTCTTTCTTGGGACAATCTCCGACCACACCACAGTAAACCCCTTAATTGACAACCACAAACTGAGAAGATCGTGCTTAATATCCTTAACTAATTCCCAAAGAGGACATACCCCCAAGTCACTTCCCCCTACATGAAGGATTAAAATATCAGGGTCCTTATCAAGCCTAGCGCTATTATGCACCTCCTGCAAGACCCTGTTCCAACCCATACCCCTAAAATCCAACCACCTGATTACTGCCACACTTCACGAAAAACCCAGCTGCCACCTTTCTTGCTGCACATCCGCACACCGAGTGCACCAATAAACAAAGGAATGGCCCAGGATCCACACCAGCAAAGGAGTGCAACCTGTAATGACAAAAAACCACCATTAACCAAAACCAAGTTGCAGACAAATTAACCAACCACTCCATACTTAATGCAGCTCTGCACCCAACGCCCCTGGGCAAACATACGACCTGTAACGCCCAGAGTCCCATCTTCCAATCCGTTGTATTACCTTTGATCCCAAGCCCCCAACCGCCGCTTCCGTAGCTGCCCCAGTCCTGAAGGAATGAGAAGCGAACCTAGACCCGTCAATACCCAATCTGGTCAGTCTTTTATGAAAAACTGCCACAAACTGGAACCTTGACAAGAAGGAACCGTCAGCATGACGCAGCAATGGCCCTTCGCCACTCTGTTGCCACGACCTGTAATTCCACAGACAATGCACTGGGCACATCAGAGCTCCTGGCACTGCTCCTAAGACCACTCTTTTCCCCCTACCCTCCTGGTCCGTTTTAGACCACCTGATCCAAAACTCCAAACCACCATCATCCACCACCACATCTTTAGCTAACAAACCCCCACCTGAATACTGTCCTGGAGATACCAATTCCCCCACCCTCAATGCCCCAAAAAAGGCAAGGGAAAATGCCACCCGAAAAAGAGAACACTCAAGCCTTGACACACAAAACTCATCCAACAACGCCCCCAACCATTCGAGAAAGCCAAATGACAGCGGATGCCGGAAATCCGCCCGATTACCTCGACGTCTGAAACCCTTGATGGCCTGGCTGACCAAAAAACACTTGGTCAAATCAACTTGACCCCGCAATTTAAATCCAAAAACTAAACCAGCCCTCAGCTGTGCTACCCTAGACACTGACCAACCCTCATCCGCCCCAAAACCCAGCCATGCCAGCAACGCACCCAACTGATCCTCCACAGAGTTGCCACACGAATGTGCCCCCAACCAATTTTCCCAAGAACTCCACACTGACTCATAGATCGACCAAGTACCAGAAAACAGAGATGCCCGTATTAGAGGTTCTGCAGCCCTGAGACCACCTTCCAAAGCCCAGCTGGACACTCCAAACCCGCTTCCTCTGCATCCGGGGCCAAGGTCCGAAAATGTTCCCACTGTGAACGAGATAAAGAATCAGCAATGGAATTCCTAATACCTGGCACATGAGAAGCTGCCACATGAGCATTAAGCGATAAACAAGTTAAAACTAACTGCCACAAAACTCTAATCACTGGAGGAGAGGACGCCGTCAAGCTGTTAACCCCTTCACTACCAAGGGTGGTTTGCACGTTAACTCCCGGGCCAATTTTTACAATTCTGACCACTGTCCCTTTATGAAACACTTCCATGGATCCCAGTGATTCTGACATTGTTTTCTCGTGATATATTGTACTTCATGTTAGTGGTAAAATTTCATTCAAATAACTTGTGTTTATTTGTGAAAAAAACAAATTTGGTGAAAATTTCGCAATTTTCCAACTTTGAATTTTTATGCTCTTAAATCACAGAGATACAGCACACAAAACTTAAAGTAATATTTCCCACATATTTACTTTACATCAGCACAATTTTGGAACAAAATTTTTTTTTTGTTAGGAAGTCATAAGGGTTTAAAGTTGACCAGCGATTTCTCATTTTTGCAACACCATTTTATTTTTACGGACCACATCACATTTGAAGCCACTTTGAGGGGTCTATAGGATACAAAATACCCAAAAGTGACACCATTCTAAAAACTGCACCCCTTAAGGTGCTCAAAACCACATTCAAGAAATTTATTAACCCTTCAGGTGCTTCACAGGAATTTTTTGAATATTTAAAAAAAAAAATGAACATTTAACTTTTTTTCACAAAAAAAATACTTCAGGTTCAATTTTTTTTATTTTACCAAGGGTAACAGGAGAAATTGTGAAGTTTGTCCTGAGTATGCTGATACCTGATATGTGGGGGGGAACCACTGTTTCTGCGCATGGCAGAGCTCAGAAGGGAAGGAGCGCCGTTTGACTTTTTCAGTGCAAAATTGGCTGGAATTCAGACTGGACGCCATGTCACGTTTGGAGAGCCCCTGCTGTACCTAAACAGTAGAAAACCCCCACAAGTGACCCCATTTTGGAAACTAGACCCCCCCCAAGGAACTTATCTAGATGTGTGGTGAGAACTTTGAACCCCCAAGGCTTCACAGAAGTTTATAATGTACAGCCGTACAATTCAAAAACCATATTTTTTGCACAAAAATGATCTTTTCACCCTCAATTCTTATTTTTCCTAGGGTAACAGGACCCTAAAAGTTATTGTGCAATTTGTCCTGAGTACGCGGAAACCCCATATGTAGGTGTAAACGACTATTTGGGCGCATGGCAGAGCTCGGAAGGGAAGCGGCGCTATTTGACGTTTTTGGCTGGAATTGAGATCGGACACCGTGTCGCGTTTGGAAAGCCCCTGATGTACCAAAACAGCGGAAACCCCCCACAAATGACACCATTTTGGAAACTCGACCCCCCCCCCCCCAAGGAACTTATCTAGATGTGTGGTGAGCACTTTGAACCCCCCCAGTGCTTCACAGAAGTTTATAATGCCCGGGAGTGAAAATAAAAAAATCGTATTTTTTCCAAAAACATGATCATTTAGTCCCCAATTTTTTTATTTTCCCAAGGGTACCAGGAGAAATTGGACCCCAAAAGTTGTCAATTTGTCCTGAGTACGCTGATACCTCATATGTGGGAGAAAACTACTGTATGGGCACAACGTCGGGGCTCGGAAGGGAAGTAGTGACGTTTTGGAATGCAGACTTTGATGGAATGGTCTGTGGGTGTCATGTGCGTTTGGAGAGCCTCTGATGTGCCTAAATTATTCAAACTCCCCACAAGTGACCTCACTGTGGAAACTAGACCCCCCACGGAACTTACCTAGATGTGTGGTGAGCACTTTAAACCCCCAAGTGCTTCACAGAAGTTAATAACACCCCGGCGTGAAAATAACAAATCATATTTTTTTCCACAAAAATTATATTTTTGCCCCTAATTTTTTATTTTCGTAAGGGCAACAGGAGAAATTGGATGCCAAAAGTTGTTTTGCAATTTGTCCTGAGTAGGCTGATACCCCATATATGGGGGTAAAACACTGTTTGGGCGCATGGCAGAGCTTGGAAGGGAAGGAGCACCATTTGACTTTTTCAACACCGAATTAGCTGGAATTGAGATCAGATGCCATGTTGCGTTTGGAGAGCACCTGATGTGCCCAAACAGTGGAAAACCCTCAACTCCACCCCTAACCCTAATCTCAGCCCTAGCCCTAGCCCTAACCCAAGCCCTAGCCCTAACCCTAGCCATAGCTCTAACCCTAATGGGAAAATGGAAATAAATACATTTTTTAAATTTTATTATTTTTCCCTAACTAAGGGGGTGATAATGGGGGGGTTGATTTACTATTTATGGCGGTTTTTATATTTGGCAGCTGTCACACGCTAAAAGACACACTTTTTATTGTAAAAATAGTTTTTGCATCACCACATATTGAGAGCTATAATTTTTTCCATATTTTGACCCACCGAGTCATGTGAGGTCTTATTTTTTGCGGGACGAGTTGACGTTTTTATTGGTACCATTTTTGGGCACGTGACATCTTTTGATCGCTTTTTATTCTGATTTTTGGGACGAAGAATGAACAAAAACCAGCGTTTCATGAATTTCTTTGAGGGGGTGCGTTTACACCGTTCTGCATGCGGTAAAATAGATAAAGCGGTTTTATTCTTCGGGTCAGTACGGTTATGTCGTTTTTTTATGTTTTAGCGCTTTTATGCGATAAACTATTTTATATAAAAAAATTATTATTTTTGCATTGCTTTATTCTGCGAGCTATAACTTTTTAATTTTCTCGCTGATGACGCTGTGCGGCGGCTCGTTTTTGCGGGACAAGATGACGTTTTCAGTGGTACTATGGATATTTATATGCGTCTTTTTGATCGTGCGTTGTTGCACTTTTTGTTCGGCAGTATGATAATAAATCATTATTTTTTGCTTCGTTTTTTATTTTAATTTTTTAAGGGGTTTGCTAAAGGAGTTAACTAATGGGACTGTTTTATAGGGCGGGTCGTTATGGATGCGGCGATACCAAATGTGTGCACTTTTATTGTTTTTTTTTTTTGTTTTTTTGTTTTTTTTTTTTATTTCCAAAAAATTAATTTATTAGGGATTTTTTTAAAATTATTTTTACACTTTTTTTTTTTTTTTTAACTTTATTAGGTTGTCCCAGGGGGGACATCACTGTCCTGTGACAAATCGCTGATCTGTCACATCACAGATCACTGTGACAGATCAGCGATCTGTCACAGGCATAGATGCAGACTTCCTCATGCCTGCGCTTTGCAGGCACTGAGGAAGCCAGCTCCCTTCAGGCCCCCGAAGGTCCCCGTCGCCATCTTGGATTCGGGGACCTGCAGGGATAGAGCCCCCCGCAGCAGCGCTGCACATTGCGCTGCTGTGGGGGGCTCAGGGAAGCACGGAGGGAGCCCCCTCCCTGCCGATGCTTCCCTTTAACCCCCGATACACCGCGATTGTGTTTGATCGCGGTGTGCAAGGGGTTAACGTGTTGGGGGCGGTCCGTGACCGCCCCTCACACATTGTGCCGGGTGTCAGCTGTAATAATCAGCTGACACCCGGCCGCGATCAGCGGCGCTCACCACGTGGGTGCCGCTGATCGCACTAGACGTACTATTCCGTCCTTGGGACTTAGGTCCCAGTTCACATGGACGGAATAGTACGTCCATTGTAGGAAAGGGGTTAATGGAACACACGACTACCACAATTAAAACGGACCCTTCTATTCCGAAACTCCTCCTTCTATAAGTTCACAGCCACCAATATAGAAAAAATTTTCAACAAAGCAATATTCTTAACAAGGCCCAGCTGAAACCACTCATCAGGCCATGCAGCCGAGCACCATTGGACCTTAAAATATGCCCCAAAACCCACTCCTCCAGACGCATCTGTAAACAAATCCAACTCATCATTTACAACTGCCTCCTCCATGAGCAAAGAACGTCCGTTGTATTGCTCCAAAAACTTGTCCCACACCTCCAAATCAGCCTTATGCTCACTTGTAAGCCGAAAAAAATGATGCGGAGCCCGCACTCCTGCCGTAGCGCTCGCCAACCGCCACGAAAAGACCCTACCCATTGGAATAATGCGACAAGCAAAATTCAATTTTCCAAGTAGCGACTGAACCTCTCTCAATGACAATTTCTTCAACCGTCTGGCTCAAGACACCTCATCCCCCAATGCCTTTGCCTTATCCTCCGGTAAACAGAACTCCCATTCCAACAAATCAATCACGATTCCCAAAATCGACAGGCACGTACAAGGCCCCTCTGTTTTGCCGGGAGCAAGTTTGGCGCCCCTGAGGCTGTCGCCACAGAGGTACTGCACCTTTTCCTAAGGTGTAGTGCCCCACCATCCAGGTAAGGTGGGAACTCCTTTCCACGCTCCAACACCTGCACCCCACACACAACAGGGTAGTTCTGCACAGCCACAAGCGGCTCTGTACTTAGAGAGTAGCAGAGCACCTTTGGTGGTTCCCTGCTTGGAACACTGGACGTGCTGGGAGGTGGGTGGAGTTAAGGCATATAAAAGATTGGGAAGGTTTAGAATTACAGGTCAGTCCTTTAGGGGTGAGTCAGACAGAAGGTCGGCGGAGTAGTAGGACACTCCGGGAGGAGTGAGGATCCCTGGAAGAAGGGATGGAGGAAGGAGTGCTACAGCTGCCTCAGTGACCTGAGCCAGCTGGCACGGGAAAGGAGAGAAAGGAGAAAGATGTACAACTGTAACCTAAGTTTCCATAAGAAAGAAAGTCAAGTACGGAACGAAGGAGTAGAGAACAGAGAGGAGATGTGGGTTGGAAGAGGAACCCTGCCTATAGGTTCTCAGCGCAAGGCTGGGGCCCGGTCCCCGAGGTTGTATGAACACTTATGGTTCTGCAGCAGACACCGGTGGAGTAGTTGGCTGTAAATGCACTACTCCCATCTAAGACTTGGGGCACAACAGCATCTGTATAGAGAGCCGGGACTCAGGAGAAGGGAGTCCCCGAAGCAGGCTACAGCTGTCTGCCATACGAGTAGAGAACACAGGAACATCTGTAAGGAGGAACTCCAGCGTAACTTAGTGCTAGGAGATCTTCACACTTAAAGGCGCAATAGAGGAGACGTTCATTAAAGGTACATGTTGGCGGAGTGTTGGAGAGGAGCCTTCCATCTTGCCTAGGGGTTGACTGAGTCCCTGACCCGGAGGACACGGCACGGAGGCAGGCATCTTTGTGCCCTACTGACTGTGAGTAAAGCGTTGGAACTACAGGCCCTGGTGTCCTCTATTTATTCTTGCGCCAGCACACTCAGCACTGCTACATCTGCACCAACTCCTACACCGCCTGCACCTCTCCTCATCTCTTAATACTACACTGCCCTGGGGCTACAGCTTCACCTGTGGGGAGCTACACCATCTATGCTGCAACACACCACCAGCCCCAGAGGATCTGCATGCAGTGTCGGCCTAACATCCCACTTGCCGAACACCACGGGTGGCGTCACGAACTATTACACTACAAACCGCAACCGCCATTGATTTGGGCGCCCAGGGCCACGGACCGGGTCACCACTGCTGTGACACATCCCCCTGACACCGGCCCGGTACCGAGTACCCCGCAGCCCTGGGGGGCGACCCAACTTGGCGTCACGAACAGGATGACGAGACCCGATGCCATCGAGTTCTGTGTGCCTGAAATTTGTTGGACTTTACACTTTTGAAAATGTGCAGAAGATCTAATTTAATAGACTGTAAAATGGACATTAGAAATGGCCGCTGGCGTGAAGAGATGGGAGGTCCTAGGAAAAGACGGCGAAGAGTCTTGGGCCTCCCCTGCCTGAATTACTATGTGACAGCAACATGGCCTACCCCCTGAGGGGTTCGTATACTGGCTTGGTATGGAGGCGCTGGAAGAAGACGCCGCCCCCGGAAGAAGGGGCAGAAGAAGCCAGTGGCGGGAAAGGGGCCGAGGCAGGAAGAAGAACGCCAGAACGCCATTTTGGAAGGAGAGGGAAGGAGGCCTGGAGAGCGCGCGGAGGTTGAGTCGGATCTCCCCGACGCCATGGCTGAAGGCTTCGACCCCGTCTCTGAAATGACCCGCCAGCAGCTGGAGGATGACATCGCCCAGCTGACATGCTGTCTGCGACTGAGGCAGGAGGCCTTACGGAGGCTGAGCAGGCCGCATGCCCCGGAGGGGCCTACGCCACAGGCACCTCCCAGCTTGGTGCCCACGCTGCCGGCACCTGCCACCGCTGCACTGGACTGTCCTCAGGCAGCGCTAGTCTACACATCCACGCTGTCCATTCAGTTGGTCGCGGCCTGCCTGGAGGAGTCACCGGAGGCCCCGGGAGCTGAGGCCGTGCTCCCACTTGGACCTGACACGGCTGCGCAGGTCCCACCGGAGGCCCCCGCGGACCTGGAGCCACCACCCACTGCCACTGACCCACTTCCACTGGCATCGGAGCAGAGACCACACCGCCCAGAGGCCCCAGGTATGTCTGATTCCCCGACACCTTGGAAGGCCCTGGGGTGTACCGCGGTCGCAGCGGCTGGCCAGGTCATGCTAGATCTGGTCTGGGACCGGGATGTCTGTCCCTGGGGGGACAATCAATAGTATAACGTGGCACAGCTGTGTCCCCGGGGGGAAACACCGGAACCCCCGGAGGTGGCGCCGCTGTACAAAACTAGTCGAGAGGTCCCGGGGAGAACAGGAGGAAGAGGAGAACTGGGCTAGGTGTCAGGCTACCATCCGGCAATTGGCAGCTGAACACCGGGAGAGGGAGCAGCGCCAGCTAGCAGTACTAGGCCCAGATTTGGACCGGAAGGCGAGGGCCCGTGCTGGTCGCTACGGTCCCCGGGACTCGGCTGGATGGGGACAGGTCCTCAATGTGAACTGTGAACGGGGGTTTGGTTTCATCGCCGACCCCCCAGAGGATCTCTGATTTGTTCTTTAGCCGGAGGGATGTGGAGTCCTACCTCTGGAAGGGACACCCAGCGCGAGACCTGCAGCCAGGGGAGTACGTGACCTATACCAGGCATGAAGGACAACGCGGCTGGTACGCGTTAAACATCAGCCGCATACCAGAAGCCCTGCTGTCCACTTACCTGAAGGAGAAAGTCCGTGTTCCTTCCCTGGTACCCGTTACCACCCCTGCGGTACCCCAGGCAGCAGCAACATCTCGGCAGCAACCACCTATTGCTCCCACTGCTCAAAGTGTACCCAAGGTACAAAAAGCCACCGGCTTCACCCCACAAGAGGAGGAGTATCTGAGGACTGTAAATGCGTTCTTTTCACCTGGTACCAGTTCCAGTACAGCTTCCAGAACCCCAGGAGGGGATCAACAGTAAATCTCGTTACCCAGGAGGGTATTTTGCACCGTTGTGCCTTTTTTGTTTCCTATTTTTTTTGATTATCATGGTTTTGTTTTCATAAAGTTGCCCTGTTCCCTGGCAGCCTTTACATTTGAACTGAGATCATGAATGTTGTGTGATCCAAAACTTTCTTGTAAATAGTTGCGCCACTCTAGGTGCCCTCTCTTGGTTTTACATAAAGACACTTTGCGAAGATGTCTACCTCAAGGGACACTGCAAGAAATCCCGGCTGGGAGCAGTGCTCAGCACTTACAAGAATTTTTGAATGTTTTATTGTGAAGTATTTGATAATGTGTCTTATGATAGCTTTTACATAGAATTAGGAATGTTTTAAGGAAGAAATGAGGGATTTGAATAAAGAGTTGGAAATGCAAATGATGATTGTCACTCAGAGTAAAAGAGAAGAGTAGAGAATGTGCACTAGAGATGAGTAAGAAATGTGCAGATGAAGAGTACTGAAGTGATAGTGAGTAACAGATGATAGCACTTTGAACTAAGTATTGAGTAAAAAGAATTGCACCTTTGACTTAGCTAGATAGTTAATTAGGAATTGTTTGCAATGTTTAAGAAACAGTGCCTCTCATATTGGGATGTATAGAATTAGCAATGTATATTTAGCATTATAAAATTTTTGTAAGTTCCAGTACTGTCAACTTTGTTTACCTTGCAGCCCGCGGACATGCTGTGCTTAACGGGGGAGGGAGTATGTGGCGCCCCTGAGGCTCAGTCGCCACAAAGGTACTGCACCTTCTCCTAAGGTGTAGTGCCCCACCATCCAGGTAAGGTGGGAACGCCTTTCCACGCTCCAACACCTGCACCCCACACACACAGGGTAGTTCTGCACAGCCACAAGTGGCTCTGTACTTAGAGTAGCAGAGCACCTTTGGTGGTTCCCTGCTTGGAACACTGGGCGTGCTGGGAGGTGGGTGGAGTTAAGGCATATAAAAGATTGGGAAAGTGTAGGATTATGGGTCAGTCCTTTAGGGGTGAGTGTTATGAATGAGTCACCGAAGGAGGAAAACAAAAATACAAGTTAAGTCCAGAAAACCGGAGGGGTTGGTAGCTATCGGATTGCAGACCCCTGATCCTATTCACACAACTAACAGTAGCCGTGGGGGGTTCCTACGGTGCCCTAGACCCCTCGTTCACAGCCGGAGAACTAAATAAGCCTAAAGAAAGAAAGGGGAAATCTAAACTGCCCCAGAGCAGACCCTAAAGCAATAGACAGCCCCCAACATGTATTGTCGGTGAAAAGCAGATGAGAACACAAACACAGACAGAAAGACAGGTTGAGCAAACGATGGGGCCCAACTAACTAAATAGGAAAAGACAGAAAAGATGCTGGCTGCAATCCGCAAAAATTCTGCCAAAATAATGTCCAACACGTCTGATAGAAAAAAGGCCCTGAAGTCACTAGACTTCAAAAATCACTATATCAGCACTCAGGTATATTCTGAAGACTGAAAAAAGATCAACTTGACCAGAGACAAAAATGGAGCTCAGCCTGTACCAACAAGGGCAGGCAGAAAACAAGCACTAAGTAAACAGAAACAATCTCATGGAAAAATAAGAGAGCAAAAACTTAGCTTTCAGAAGACAGGTACTGAACTGGTTTGCAAGAGCTCAGAGCAGAAAGGATCACCAGCAACCCTGCAGGGCATCAGCTGCCTTATATCCACTCAGTGATTCCGGGTGTCCAATCACGCTCCGCCTGTTCAGATGACAGGTTTTTCCCATCCCAATCAATTTCACTACCTCTCTTCACCAGCAGAGGGAGTTCATCAGACATCAACGGGGAAGGGGAAAATGAACTCACAACAGGTGAGTCTGACAGAAGGTCGGCGGAGTAGTAGGACACTCCGGAGGAGTGAGGATCCCTGGAAGAAGGGATGGAGGAAGGAGTGCTGCAGCTGCCTCAGTGACCTGAGCCAGCTGGCACGGGAAAGGAGAAAGACGTAGAACTGTAACCTAAGTTTCCATAAGAAAGAGAGTCAAGTACGGAACGAAGGAGTAGAGAACAGAGAAGAGACGTGGTTTGGAAGAGGAACCCTGCCTATAGGTTCTCAGCGCAAGGCCGGGGCCCGGTCCCCAAGGTTGTATGGACACTTATGGTTCTGCAGCAGACACCGGTGGAGTAGTTGGCTGTAAATGCACTACTCCCATCTAAGACTTGGGGCACAACAGCATCTGTATAGAGAGCCGGGACTCAGGAGAAGGAAGTCCCCGAAGCAGGCTACAGCTGTCTGCCATACGAGTAGAGAACACAGGAACATCTGTAAGGAGGAACTCCAGCGTAACTTAGTGCTAGGAGATCTTCACAAGGTGCAATAGAGGAGACGTTCATAAAGGTACATGTTGGGGGAGTGTTGGAGAGGAGCCTTCCATCTTGCCTGGAGGTTGACTGAGTCCCTGACCCGGAGGACACGGCACGGAGGCAGGCATCTTTGTGCCCTAATGACTGTGAGTAAAGCGTTGGAACTACAGGCCCTGGTGTCCTCTATTTATTCTTGCGCCAGCACACTCAGCACTGCTACATCTGGGTACCAGCTCCTACACCGCCTGCGCCTCTCTTCATCTATTAATACTACACTGCCCTGTGGCTACAGCTTCACCGGTGACGAGCTACACCATCTATGCTGCAACACACCACCAGCCCCAGAGGATCTGCATGCAGCGTCGGCCTAACATCCCACTTGCTGAACACCACGGGTGGCGTCACGAACTGTTAAACTACAAACCGTAACCGCCATTGATTTGGGCGCCCAGGGCCACGGACTGGGTCACCGCTGCTGTGACACATCCCCCTGACACCAGCCCGGTACCGAGTACCCCGCAGGCCTGGGAGGCCGACCCACAAGCGGTACACCAAAACGCTCCGCCACCCATTCCACCGCTCTAAGCAACCTCTCACAACAACCCAAGTTACCCGGACCGATACACAAAAAATCATCCAGGCAATGAATAAAAGAATCAAAACCCGGACAACCCACTCGAGAAAGGAACTGAACACCTCAAAAAACACACAAGACACCGAGCAACCCATTGGCAAACACCTATCAACAAAAAACTCCCCACCCCAGTAACAGCCCAACAACCTAACACTATCTGGATGGACCGGGAGCAACCGAAACGCCGACTCGATATCCGTTTTAGCCAAAAGTGCCCCCTTTCCACATTTCCAGACCAAATTTGCCGCCTCATCAAATGACGTATAAACCACAGAGCACAGCTCCGGGTCAATTCCATCTTTTACCGACCTACCACGAGGGAAAGACAGGTGATGAATGAGCCTAAACTTATTCGGCTCCTTCTTCGGCACCACACCCAGGGGCGAGACGACCAAATCCTCAAACGGAGGATCCTTAAACTGCCCCGACATCCTTCCCAACTTAACTTCCTTCCCCAACTTTTCCGACACCCCCTCAGCATATTGGTCAGCTGACCTGAGATTTTTAAGCACCCATGGTATCTCAAAAGGAGGGGCAGGAATCTTAAAACCGTCCCAGAAACCGGACAACAGTTCCGCCTTAACCCTATCCGGAAACTTACTTAGATAAGGGACCATCGCGGCCAGTTTCACTGGCGTCTCCCCCTTTGGAATTAGCACTCTCTGCTTTTCCTTTCTGCTTCCTAAAGCATCTGGAAGCACCATGCGAGGTTCCGCTGCAATGGGAGCAAAGGTGCTTGAATTTGCAGCTTGCCACGAATTTACACTGCCCATCATTAAATTGCCAGCAAAGACCCTGTTTATGGGTGCCCGATTGCCCCGACTGACTGCCTGCCCCTTGACCACTGCTTGCGCATTTGAACAACCGGCCTCCCCCAGGAAAGGAATGGCCGAATTTCGTCAGCGTCATAACCTTCAACCACAGACTTATGTCTTTCTGGTCCCACCTAATCACTGGACGAACCGCCTTCCTCTGCCTAAACTGTTTGTCATAACGGAACTA
The DNA here is from genome assembly GCF_039654945.1 of Dendrobates tinctorius. Taxonomy (NCBI): domain Eukaryota; kingdom Metazoa; phylum Chordata; class Amphibia; order Anura; family Dendrobatidae; genus Dendrobates; species Dendrobates tinctorius. Next base: position 38,435,532 of record NW_027361683.1, read on the forward strand.
AGCCTGACCCCCGTAGACCCTATAAGCCTCCCCAATTGAATCCAAATAACAAAAAAGAGGAGAACAATTCTCAGGCGCCTTCTCACCAATCACGCTAGCCAAAATAGCAAACGCCTGGAGCCAATTAGCGAATGTTTGCGGAATCAAACGCCATCTCCGTTTTTCCTCCTCCTCTTTTTTGCTATCATCCTTCTTCCCTTTATCCAAATTAAACTTTTCCAGCTGAAGCAGGGAAAAAATCTCGACGTATTCATCCTTCCAGATCTTTTCCCGCACCTCCTTTTTAAGATGAGCGCCCAGTGGGCCCTCAAAGCATACATATACCTCCCCATGGGCCCTATCATCTAAATGGATCCTACATTCCTTTTCTTTCTCAGTCTGAACCAAAACAGACAAAGGGTCAGCTCGGCCAACTGATACCCCAGTAGCCTCCCCCGACAGGCTGGTCCCTCGCTCCTGTGACCCCACCCAGGCCGCTAAATGCGCCAGGGATGCTCCAACTCCTTCCATCCGCGCCAACAAATCCTGCATGGAAGTCAAAATCTCCCCAAGCCGCTGGATCCCTGACGGAACTTGCTCCCCAACTACCTGGCCTAAAGCCACCGGACGCCCCCCCCCCAACCCGCTCCCGACCGCAGGGGACCTAACTAGGGATGAGGACAAATAAGACATGGAGCCATACTCACCGGGCTGCGAGGACGCTGTGTCTCCTACAGCTGCCATTACCGTATCCCACTGTGCGTCAACTCCGGGGCTTCGCCTCAGACCCTCTGTCCCCAGAGGTTAGACACCTGACCCGGGCCACTCTGTTCGTAGCTCTTCATTGCTCCGTCCCTCGCTGAGGCCAGTTGGCTGCACAGGCACAGGGGCTGCCGTCTGTGGCCACCCACCGCCCGCACCCCCCACCGACTGCCTCTCGCTCCGTCCAAGGTGTTCCACCGCCGTTGGTCTAGTCAGGGGGCCCGCAGTACTGGGCATACCTGACAGCCCCGACCGACGGGGGCTGCTGCCTGACGATCCACCCTCCTGGTAAGTCTCACCGCCGCCCCGCGCAGAGAAGGCAGACCACCCGGCTCCATGGCGGCCTGCCGTGACGTCATCCTTCCATGCCGGCCTGGCACGTGCAGGCCCCGCCTCCCACTCAGCCTGGGGAGAAGGCCTAGCAACCGCCTCTGGACCAAGGCCAGCTCGTGGATTCCTCCCAGCCCGGGGCCTGCCCACACGCTTACCAGCAGGCACCCGAGCCGGAGGGTCCCTGGAGGGGCTCCGACGCCGGCCCTGGGTCCTGGGAGCAGCGTCGGGGGATAGGTGCTCCGGGGGCCTTACCCGCCGCCTTGCATGGGGAGAGACACCAGCGGCCGACCCACTGCTTCCCCTGATGATCCCCACAACTTGTTCCCCCAGTCAGCCGGCAGGTTGCGACTCCGCTGCAGCGCGCAGCCTCTCCAATATCGCCGATATGGACTCCATGGCTTCTGGACGGATAATCTCTCGTGGCTCCGCAGCGGGAACTGAGGTAACCGCCCCCACAAGCCTACCTCAAATACCCCCCTTATTTCCATACTCCACACCCAGCCACCCCAGGGATAGTTAACCCCCTCCCTCCAACCCACTGTCATGTGGGCCTCCATTTAGCCGCTGGGGGGGTTGTGTGGCTGTCACGCTCGTGCCTTGGCTGAATGGCGCGAGCCGGGGGGTTGTGGCCCCACTGTGCCACAAACCAGACTACCCTGGAAGGGGCGTAACTACGGCAGCTTCCTTGGTCTTCACTGGAGCCTCTGATGGTTAGGTCAGGCTTGTGCGGCAGGTAGCTGCCGGGTGCCACTCCAGGGTGGTGTCTGGCTGTGGCTGCTGATCCCACTCTGGAACAGGACACCTTGACAGAGGCTATAGACAGGCAGGCAGGTGGACACGACAGGCACGGCTGAGACACAGGGCAGGCGGGCACGGCTTGGAGACACAGGACAGGCGGGAACGGCTTGGAGACACCAGACAGGCGGGCACGGCTTGGAGACACCGGACAGATTGGCGTGGTATGAGAAGGAGCAGGTAGGGACCTGTCCACACAGCAGGTGTAGGCAGGAGGGAGTGGTGTATGTTGGAACAGGATCTGGACCTGTTCACACAGGAGGTACAGGTATGGATCTAGGCAGGAAGGAATGGAATATGAAGGAACAGGTTTGGGCCTGTTCACAGAGGAGGTGCAGGTAGACAGAGCCGCAGGTGTGCGGAGCAGGCGGAGCCGCAGGTGTGCGGAGCAGGCGGAGCCGCAGGAGTGTGGAGCAGGCAGAGCGGCTAGGGAGCCGGGCAGACAGCGGCTAGAGTGCAGATGCACAGATAAAGCTGCGAGGGTGCAGATGCACAGATAAAGCTGCGAGGGTGCAGATGCACAGACAGGGAGGACACAAGCAAAGACACAGCAAGGAAGGGAGCCATGGACAAGGAGAAAGGGAGACTGATAGACAAAGGTAAGACTGAGTTCAGACAGAGAGACAGGGACAAAGACACAAGGACCAGAATATTCAGCCTCCTGGCAGGCGGGCAGAGAACAGACAAGGCACTGGGAACAAGACTCAAGGGCCAGGATATACAGCCTCCTGGCAGGCAGACAAGGTACAAAGCAAAACTAAGAGTAAACCTCCAGAGAAGGAGATACACAGCAGGGCCTGGCTTCCTCAGCAGCAAGATACTAACTGAGATTAGACATTGCACAGGCAATGTTTCAGTGGGAGTGGCGAAACTAAATAGTCAAGGGCTCCAGGTGATTGGCCAGGGACAGATTACACAGGTGCACCCTGACTGCATAAGAACCAGAGAGTTCAGGCGCCGCCCCCCTATACACACAGTCTGGAAACATGGAGAGCAGAGGCACAGAGCTGGCAACAGACAAATCACAGCATGGCTTGAAGCAGAAAGTTGGTGTGCGGGGGATGGGAGGCCATGCAGTGATGCCAGCAAGGTTGTTACAGTACCCCCCCCTTTACGGCCCCTCTTCCTCAAGCCTGCCAGAATGACCTGAAGGAGTATGGGGCCACACACAGTCCAGGTTGACACAACATCCTTCAGGTAGGGTGGAGTATGTGTGCCATCAGGAATCCCAGATTGCCCGGTTTCTTGGTGCCTAAGGGAGTCAGTTTCCAACACAGAGGGTACAAAGACTTCTTCCTCCTGATTGGCAGAGGGCAGGGACCTGGAAGCTTCAGACTTGACCCCTACATCAGCCGGCCAGCTGGAAACAGAAGAGACCTTCACTGAGTCCGACTTCAGCCCAAAATCCCAAGAAAATTGGACCTCCTCCTTAGGATCAGGAGGAAGCATCTCTGCCCAGGTATCTTCACCAAGTAGCCAAATGGAAGCTGGAGGCATACATACAGGATCCATCTTCTGCCCATGGCCTAAGGAAAAATTTTCAAGCGACAGGGATGCTTCTGGGAACTGGTCACAGGAGGTGTGTGGAGAGGGCGCCACTGCTTCCTTTTCTTCAGTGACATCAGCACACCATGACCCAATAGCCAGCAGAACAGATGGGGAAGGTAACACTGTAGCCTGACCTTGTAACATTGGAACTAGATACCTTTGGTGACTAGGTAGCTCCAAGTGTGGCACCACGCTTGGTCTTCGGACCGGAACGGGCAGTAGAGTATCCGGCTCAGAAGGACCGATGGGCAAACTGGTCATCAAGTGTAAAATGAACTTCTCCAAATATAATGCTCCGATTTGGAGCTGTAGTTGTCCCTTCGACACTCGACTGTTCATAAGTAGGGCACGACCATCACCAAACACCGTCACCGGATTCTGGAGCTGTGGAACAGGAACCCTACACAGACTCCATCTGGCTTGCAGCTTTAACACATCTGCAGGGCCGAAGCTCCCACAAGGCACACGAACAGTCACCGATCTTAGTGAGGAGGAGGGACTCTTACCAAGGGCAGCCTCTCCCACTGACCCAAGGTTTTGGAGCTTGCGCTCCTTCGGACAGAAACCGTCCGAGTGTTCCACACAACCGCAGCAATATTGTATGCCCATCTTACGACTGGTTTCAGGCTGCTGCTTTGCCAGCCCACTCTTAACAGTCTTCTTGGGTTCAACTCGAGTAGCTGCTTTAACAGATGGAGGAACTAGAGGGTTTCGGACGGTGGTCGCGGTCTGACGAGGCGGTTTCTTCACTGGTTTCGCCCGTCTGGCGCGCCTCTCAGATCTGGAAAGGGAAGACTTGGCAGACGTAGCTGGACTAGGTACTTCGAAGGCTTTACGGAAGGCCACTAGGAAGGCCTCTAGGTCCGTGATGATAGGATCCCCTGCTTCCCAGAGGGGACAGATCCACATCAAAGCTTCTCCTGCTAAGTAGGACATTATATATCCCACTTTGACCCAATCAGAGGGGAAACAGGCTGAATTCCACTCAATGTACCGCAGGCACTGCTCCAGGAACCCTTGGCACTCCTTAGGATCTCCATAGAACCTTGGAGGATCTTCAGGGTCAAGCCTCTCATAAGCCAGGAGCTGGTTGTAGATGGCATTGGAGACAATGAAGGGTTCAGAAGTCTCAACAATCGGAACCACACAGGGCGGAACAAATTCTTCCAGATGCTCATACTGGCAGAGAGAAAGTCGCTCAAGCTCTGCAAGCTGAAGGACATGGGACTCAGCGGGGACCATGGCCTGTGCAAACTGTCACGCTCGTGCCTTGGCTGAATGGCGCGAGCCGGGGGGTTGTGGCCCCACTGTGCCACAAACCAGACTACCCTGGAAGGGGCGTAACTACGGCCGCTTCCTTGGTCTTCACTGGAGCCTCTGATGGTGAGGTCAGGCTTGTGCGGCAGGTAGCTGCCGGGTGCCACTCCAGGGTGGTGTCTGGCTGTGGCTGCTGATCCCACTCGGGAACAGGACACCTTGACAGAGGCTATAGACAGGCAAGCAGGTGGACACGACAGGCACGGCTGAGACACAGGGCAGGCGGGCACGGCTTGGAGACACCGGACATGCGGGCACGGCTTGGAGACACCGGACAGGCGGGCACGGCTTGGAGACACCGGACAGTTTTGCGTGGTATGAGAAGGAGCAGGTAGGGACCTGTTCACACAGCAGGTGTAGGCATAGAATCATAGAATCGTAGAGTTGGAAGGGACCTCCTGGGCCATCTGGTCCAACCCCCTGCTCAAAGCAGGATTCGCTAAATCATCCCAGTCAGATGTCTGTCCAGCCTCTGTTTGAAGACTTCCATTGAAGGAGAACTCACCACTTCTCGTGGCAGCCTGTTCCACTCATTGATCACTCTAACTGTCAAAAAGTTTTTTCTAATATCTAATCTGTGTCTCCTCCCATTCAGTTTCATCCCATTGCTTCTAGTCTTTCCTTGTGCAAATGAGAATAAAGTTGATCCTTCTACAATGTGACAGCCCTTTAGATATTTGTAGACAGCAATTAAGTCTCCTCTCAGTCTTCTCTTTTGCAAACTAAACATTCCCAAATCCTGCAACCTTTCCTCATAAGACAGGGTTTGCAGACCGGTCACCATTCTGGTCGCTCTTTTCTGAACTTGCTCCAGTTTGTTGATGTCTTTTTTAAAATGTGGTGCCCAAAACTGGACACAATATTCCAGATGAGGTCTGACCAAAGAGGAGTAGAGGGAAATAATGACTTCACGTGATCTAGACTGTATGCTTCTGTTAATACATCCTAGAACTGCATTTGCCTTTTTTGCTGCTGCATCACACTGTTGACTCATATTCAGTCTGTGATCTATTAGTATACCCAAGTCTTTTTCACATGTGCTGTCACTTAGCCCTATTCCTCCCATTTTATATATGCTTTTTTCATTTTTATTGCCCAGATGTAGTACTTTGCATTTCTCCCTGTTAAAAACCATTCTGTTAGTTACTGCCCACTTCTCCAGTTTATTTAAATCTTTTTGAATCCTCTCTCTCTCTTCTCTAGTATTAGCTATCCCTCCTAGCTTTGTGTCATCAGCAAATTTAATCAGTTTACCCTCAATTCCTTCATCTAAATCGTTGATAAAGATGTTGAACAATACAGGGCCCAGGACAGAGCCCTGTGGTACCCCACTTGAGACATTCTTCCAACTGGATGTGCAGCCATTTACGACCACTCTTTGGGTCCGATCACTAAGCCAGCTATGAATCCACCTAACAGTTGCCTTGTCCATTCCATACTTAGTCATTTTTTCAATAAGGATTGTATGAGAGACTTTGTCAAATGCTTTGCTGAAGTCAAGATATACTATATCTACAGCATTTCCTTGATCCACCCAATCAGTGATACCGTCATAGAAGGAAATTAAGTTAGTCTGACATGACTTATTAGCTACAAACCCATGCTGACTCTGTTTGATCACTTCATTCTTATCCAGGTATTGACTTACATGTTGTTTAATAATTTGTTCAAAGATCTTTCCTGGTATAGAAGTCAGACTCACCGGCCTATAGTTGCCTGGGTCCACCTTCTTCCCCTTTTTGAAGATAGGAACAACATTTGCTCTTCTCCAGTCTTCTGGCACTTCTCCTGTTCTCCAAGAATTTTCAAAGATTATGGAGAGTGGTTCAGAAATTTCTTCTGCTATCTCCTTCAGTACTCTGGGGTGTAATTCATCTGGACCTGGAGACTTGAATTCATTTAGGTTAGCTAAGTGTTTCCTCACTATCTTTCTGTTTATAGATATCCTGGATTCTTCTATTCCCTTAATAGGACAGTGAATAACAGTTGGTGTTACATTTCCTTTCTGAGAGAAAACAGATGCAAAATAGGAATTTAAAAGTTCAGCCTTCTCAACATCCTGTCTTACCATTTCATCATTTTCATCCTGTAAAAATCCTATAGCATCTTTGACTTTTCTTTTAGTTTTGACATATCCCCAAAATCCTTTATTATTGCTTTTGACATCTCTTGCAAGCCTCAATTCATTTTCAGCTTTAGCTAATCTGATTTGTGCCCTGCAGATTCTGCAGACAGCATTATATTCTTCTTTAGATATGCCTCCCTCTTTCCATTTTATAAACATTTTTTTCTTCCTTTTTAGCATGTGCTTAAGTTCTGTGTTCACCCATCCTGGTTTCCTTAAATGCTTCCTATTCTTCCCTCTTTTCGGAATTGTTAACAACTGTGCTTTGAGAATTTCATTTTTCAAGATTTCCCATCCTTCCTGGACATTTTTGTCTTTAAGGATATCCAGCCATTGGATCCCTCCAATTATCTTTCTGAATCCCTTAAAATCTGCCTTTCTGAAATCTAACCTTGACGTCTGAGTCTTCACAGGTCTTCCGCCTCTAGTTATCCAAAATTCTAAAATAGCATGGTCGCTACCTCCTAGGGTTCCAGCCACTTTTACCTCCTCAACCATTTCCTCCTTGTTTATAAGGATTAGATCCAAGGTAGCAGTTCCCCTTGTTTTCTCCCCTACCTTTTGGAAGATAAAGTTGTCAGCAAGAGAGGATAAGAATTTCCTTGACCTGTTAGTTTTGCCTGAGAGAGATTCCCAACAAATGTCTGGATAGTTGAAATCTCCCATGACAACTATGTCATATTTTTTGGAGAACTTGGCCATTTGATGCATAAAGAGTTCATCCATATCTTCAGCTTGCACAGGCGGCCTGTAGTAAATGCCTACAATGGTGTCCTTTCCATTGTTCTGTCCTTGTATTCTTACCCAAACAGTTTCCACAGAACTCCCAGTCTCTGAAGCTTCAATCTCTGTGCAGAAATACGCGTTTCTAACATACAATGCAACACCCCCTCCTCGTTTATCAAGTCTGTTTCTTGCAAATAAGTTGTATCCTTCTAGTCTTGTATTCCAATCATGTGTATCGTCCCACCAAGTTTCAGTGATTCCAATGACATCATATTTCTTTTCCTGTGTTAGTAGTTCCAATTCTCCTTGTTTGTTGCCCATGCTTTGTGCATTAGTATAGAAACATTTTAGTTTGTGATTGGTTTCTCTTTCTCCAATATTTTTATTAATTAGATTCTTTCGTCTTTGTTCTTCCTTTCCACTTCTATTAGCAGAGTTCTCAATAGCATTTGTCAGGTGTATGGCTTTTTCTGGTCTTTTGCTTCCCTTCCCATGTTGTTCTAGTTTAAAGCTCTCCTTACAAGTGTAGCAAGGCGACTTCCAAATACATGCTTTCCAGTCTTCGTAAGGTGCACCCCATCTCTAGCAAGTAGTCCATCGTATAAGTAGTTCACTCCGTGATCCAGAAATCCAAATCGTTGCTGACGGCACCATCGACGTAGCCAGTTGTTCACCTGCAGAATCTTATTCCACCTCCTTGTTCCAGGCAGGAGGGAGTGGTGTATGCTGGAACAGGATCTGGACCTGTTCACAAAGGAGGTACAGGTATGGATATAGGCAGGAAGGAATGGAGTATGAAGGAACGAACAGGTTTGGGCCTGTTCACACAGGAGGTGCAGGTAGACAGAGCCGCAGGAGTGCGGAGCAGGCGGAGCCTCAGGAGTGCGGAGCAGGCGGAGCCGCAGGAGTGCGGAGCAGGCGGAGCCGCAGGAGTGCGGAGCAGGCGGAGCCGCAGGAGAGCGGAGCCGCAGGAGAGCGGAGCAGGCGGAGCCGCAGGAGAGCGGAGCAGGCGGAGCCGCAGGAGAGCGGAGCAGGCGGAGCCGCAGGAGAGCGGAGCAGGCGGAGCCGCAGGAGTGCGGAGCAGGCAGAGCGGCTAGGGAGCCATGCAGACAGAGCGGCTAGAGTGCAGATGCACAGATGAAGCTGTGAGGGTGCAGATGCACAGATGAAGCTGTGAGGGTGCAGATGCACAGATGAAGCTGTGAGGGTGCAGATGCACAGATGAAGCTGTGAGGGTGCAGATGCACAGATGAAGCTGTGAGGGTGCAGATGCACAGATGAAGCTGTGAGGGTGCAGATGCACAGATGAAGCTGTGAGGGTGCAGATGCACAGATGAAGCTGTGAGGGTGCAGATGCACAGATGAAGCTGTGAGGGTGCAGATGCACAGATGAAGCTGTGAGGGTGCAGATGCACAGATGAAGCTGTGAGGGTGCAGATGCACAGATGAAGCTGTGAGGGTGCAGATGCACAGATGAAGCTGTGAGGGTGCAGATGCACAGATGAAGCTGTGAGGGTGCAGATGCACAGATGAAGCTGTGAGGGTGCAGATGCACAGATGAAGCTGTGAGGGTGCAGATGCACAGATGAAGCTGCGAGGGTGCAGATGCACAGATAAAGCTGCGAGGGTGCAGATGCACAGATAAAGCTGCGAGGGTGCAGATGCACAGACAGGGAGGACACAAGCAAAGACACAGCAAGGAAGGGAGCCACGGACAAGGAGAAAGGGAGACTGATAGACAAAGGTAAGACTGAGTTCAGACAGAGAGACAGGGACAAAGACACAAGGACCAGGATATTCAGCCTCCTGGCAGGCGGGCAGAGAACAGACAAGGCACTGGGAACAAGACTCAAGGGCCAGGATATACAGCCTCCTGGCAGGCAGACAAGGTACAAAGCAAAACTAAGAGTAAACCTCCAGAGAAGGAGATACACCGCAGGGCCTGGCTTCCTCAGCAGCAAGATACTAACTGAGATTAGACATTGCACAGGCAATGTTTCAGTGGGAGTGGCGAAACTAAATAGTCAAGGGCTCCAGGTGATTGGCCAGGGACAGATTACACAGGTGCACCCTGACTGCATAAGAACCAGAGAGTTCAGGCGCCGCCCCCCTATACACACAGTCTGGAAACATGGAGAGCAGAGGCACAGAGCTGGCAACAGACAAATCACAGCATGGCTTGAAGCAGAAAGTAAGTTGGTGTGCGGGGGATGGGAGGCCATGCAGTGATGCCAGCAAGGTTGTTACAGTGGCTTACTCCGGCCCCTGTCTTTCTAAAGAATTGGTGCAGTATGTGTGAAGTCTTGGAGACGGGAGTTGGAGGTTCTGGTTATTGATGATTTTAACCTCAGGTCATTAGCAGAACTGAGTGCAAAAAGTGATAGTGCTTGCATCGGTGAGGCGGATCTGGAAGCAGATATAGGAGTACACTCAAGTTAGAACGCCAACAAGCTGACCAACTAGAAGGAAGGGGAAGTCTATTACTGACCTGTTTGGTGGTGCACAGTGCGTAGTGCCAGACGCGGTATTCACCGCTAAGTCCTGGGTATGATATTGTGCTGCACGATGCAGGCACTATCACTCCCACTTGAAGTGACATAACTTCATTGACTAGTATTCTGGTGTGATTTTACCTATTCACTCATTATACTTTCCTTTTTCTGTGACCCTTATAATTGCCCTTATATAGGAATTTGCGATTTCTCCCTCTCTCACTGTAGATTTACCTAACTTAAAAGCTAACTCTCTTGTCCATTGGACAATATTGAAGCAAAGTGAATGGGTACGACTTCCATTTATTATTTGTTTCCCAGTCTGACAAAACTTCTTTCTTACTTTCCAGTTCACTCTCCTCTAATAAGGGACATTATCCCTCACGTGTGACACTGGACTAAACTTTTGTTTTCTGCTTTACAAATCACTCTAATAATCAGATTGACCAAAACTATTGTATATACTTTATTTTTGTATTTTCTTATGTATTTTTTCTGTTGAAATAGTATGACTTTTACTCTTTTAATTTATTTTTGTATTTATTTCTGTTGTAGTAACTGATTAAGGTCTGATTTTGAACTAAACGTTTTCTGTTTCCTACGTTGTGGACAACATTAAATATTGTCATTAATCATAATAAGTTGAGTGCCGAGTCTTTTGATACATATCTATGGTGTGGGAACCTACTCTGGCACCATCGATAGTTGTGCACGTGTAGCACACTATATGGTCATATCACTCTCTTCACTTACGTTTTCCTATAACGCAGAAGAAACTTTGAGCATTTTAGCCCAGACCAACCCCTCCAGTGAATTTTTGAAAGCATCTCCCCGGGAGACCCGTGGTAGAGACCTCAAGCGAGATCTCAGTCATCACACCAGTTTGGAATTGCACTGTGCCACCTTTATGGAGTACTTGCATGTACAGAGGATCCCACGCGGTAACGTGTACCATTACGCCCTACAATTTTTTGTGAGTCTTCTGATTGATTATTGCACCAAGTATGAACATATCCTTAATAAATGTTCTTTTGATTTGATGACTTTGACCGTAGAGCACTTGCAAAAAGCTATTGGCAGAACGCATCAAGTCCATTGAGGCAGAACTGGCATCCACAGGCACAGCGGAGGTGCTGAATACCCTCAAGACACAATTAAAACCAATATTGCACAACATAGGAGGGATACAGAAAGTCGCAAATCTACTAAATTCACTAGAGACCAGGAGGACTACGAGTTGGACAGTGTTTACAAGTGTCGGGAAAAACCATCTACATGGAGAGCAATCTCAAGACTTGGTCACAGGTCCTCCACTGAATTATCAACCTCTGGTTCAGAACAGGAGCGAGGAAACCCACCATCCAGTATGGGCCTTTTTTTAGGTCAGAGAAGGAGGCCCAAAAGCGAAGAGGACCAGACGGGGGCGTAGTGATTAACATTTCTTCAAGGACATTAAGAATCGCCAAATATAATGTTGTACAAAAAGGACTGTCATTTTGTCCATCCTACAGATATAAGATATTTGATTTAGAAATGGACTTACAGCGCCCTTTTATAGCCCCTGTGACGCCACACAAAGCAAGCCAATCACTTACATGACCTTCTCAAAGATGGTGGTGACCGATGCCCATGTCATTGCGTTGCCCACAGTGTGCGTCCTCCATCATTGGCAGAAAAATGGCGCTGGAAGCATCATTTGAAACGCGACTTTGGCGCTCCGGTCACCGACCTCATAGTCCCCATCTTCCATCTCTCTGCACTTGGACTGTTTAGGCAGAGGGCGTACAGACATGATGTCATCGCGCTCTCTGACCAGAATGTCACTGTCAGGAAACGCGGAAGACGTCACGGCGGTGGAGCAGGGAGAGTTAAGTATTTCAACTTTGCAAGTGCTGTGATCCTGAGCAAGCAGGGGGGGCCCACTCGTTGGCGACGGCAGTGGCACAGGGCCCCTCTAGTAGTACAGCGGTGTATGGCTGTGTGTCTGATGGCGGGCTCCCGGGTGGCAGAAACACTTTTGAGTACTATGAGGGGCCCTGTGCCAGTGCCGTCGCCCATGAGTATGCCCCCCCACCAGCTCAAGGAACCTGCACTTTCATCTGCACCTTCCTCTTTGTCACCGTGTAAGGTGGTATAGTATGCAGGAAGGGGAACCTGAGTTCATCAGGGTCAGATTCTGGCTGTGTAGAGTGCGAGGGGAATGTAGTGGTCTGGGTCAATGTACCAGCAGAATCATCTAGCAGTGGCTGGGCATCAGTGCACTTGTGGCGCCCCAGGAGTACAGTCGCCACAGTGGCATTACCTTCCTCCTAGGGAGTGTAATGTCATGCTTGGGAGCAATGAAGGATCTCTCTAGCAGTTAAACCAACACACAACACAGTTCCCACTCCAGGCCAGCAGGGAGAGCTCTGAACCTGACTGCTGAGGAGCTGCTCTCTGTGGTCGGGAGGAGGGAAGTTAGGGCAGTCTGTGAAGGGAAGGGGAAGTGTGTGGATGTGAGAAGGGGAGCTGGAGGATGAGCAGAGTTGAGGCTCACTCCTAGCTGGAGCGCATGGTCCGGATTCTGGTCTCCGAGTTTGTAGGGACACTGACGGTCCTGCAGCAGAAACCGGAGGAAGTAGCAGCTGTAAATGCTCTGTTCCCAAATACGGCTCGGAGGCCCCAGCAGCGACTTGTGTGAACCAGAAGGAAAAGGCTATGGCTGCCTGCCATACGAGAAAGTTTCAAAAGAGAGTCAACAGGGGGAACTTCAGTGAACTCAGTACTGCGAGTACCTCAGATAAGCGCTAGAACGGAGGCCACACTACCTGTTATGAGCTCATTTTCTGCTCCACCAGTTGAGCGTTCTCCTTCTGTTCTCCCTCTGGTGGTGACAGGAGGTAGTGAGGTTGGTTTAAGTGGTAGTGATCTGCCACCTGATGAGGAGGATAACGATTGGATCTCTGGAGTATCAGATTGGATATAAGACAGCCGAAGCCCTATCCTGGTGCTGGTGATTCAGCTCTTTTCCAGTCTTCTCAAGTTAAGTTTGTTTTTGCTAATGTTCACACTTGCGGTTGTTGGTCAATTCAGTTTCTTGTATGGTCAGCCTGCCCCTGCTGGGGCTATGCTGAACTTCCACTCCTATTTATCTGTATTTGCCAATTTGCCTTTTTGTCCCTTATTAGATTGGCCTCTTTTTGCTCTGTTTCAGAATATTTCAGAGTGCTGATAGTGGGAGAAGTCTAGTGACTTCAGGGTTAATTTTGCTATCAGACGTGTTGGACATTATTTTGGTAGGGTTTTTTGGCAGATTGCAGACAGTGTCTTTCCTTTCCTGTCCTTTCTAGTTAGTCGGGCCCCATCTGTTATGAATGAGTCACCGGAGGAGGAAAAAACAAAAATGCAAGCTAAGTCCAGAAAACCGGAGAGGTTGGTAGCTAGCGGATTGCAGACCCCTGATCCTATTCACAACAACTAACAGTAGCTGTGGAGCGTTCCTACGGTGGTCCTAGATGCCTCTTCACAGCCGGAGAACTAAATAAGCCTAAAGAAAGAAAGGGGAAATCTAAACTGCCCCAGAGCAGACCCCAAAGCAATAGACAGCCCCCAACATGTATTGTCGGTAAAAACAGATGAAAACACAAACACAGACAGACAGGCAGAGCAAATGATGGGGCCCAACTAACTAGATAGGAAATGACAGAAAAGATGCTGGCTGCAAGCCGTAAAAACCCTACCAAAAATGTCCCAACACATCTGATAGGAAAAACGGCCCTGAAGTCACTAGACTTCAAAATCCCTATATCAGCACTCCGATATATTCTGAAGACAGAACAAAAGAGATTTAACCGATCAGGGACAAAAATGGAAATTCAGCAGAGCCCCAGCCGGGGCTGGCAGAACACAAAACTAAGCAAATCAGACAAAATCTCATGGAAAAATAACAGAGCAAAACTTAGCTTTAGAAGACAGGAACTGAACTGGAGGCCAGAGCTCAGAGCAGAGAAATCACCAGCAGCCCTACAGGGCGTCGGCTGCCTTATATCCACTCAGATTCCGGATGTCCAATCGCAATCCACCTGTTCAGGTGACAGGTTTCTCCCATCCAAATCAGTTTCACCACCTCCTTTCTCCAGCAGAGGGAGTTCATCGGACATCAAAGGTGAACGAGAAAATGAGCTCACAACACCCATCGTTTGCTCAGCCTATTTTCCTGCCTTTGTGTTTTCATCTTGTTTCACCGTCAATACATGTGGGGGGCTGTCTTTCCTTTGGGGTCTGCTCTGGGGCAGTTAGTTTTCCTCTTTTCCTGCTTTAGGCTTATGTAGCTCTCCGGTTGTGACAAGGTGTCTAGGACCATCGTAGGAACGCTCCACGACTGCTGCTAGTTGTGTGGTTAAGATCAGGGATCTGCAATCTGCATAGTTACCAACTTCTCTGGTTTTCTGAGACTTAGCTTGTTGGTTTTTTTCCTCCTCGGTGACCCATTCATAACAACTACCTATCTGCAGAAAGAGAATTCCTAATTTGCTTCCAGACTGACCAACTCCTTCTCCATCTGTACTCGGGGTCCTGGACGGCACTTACCAAGTACAGGTAAAGGAACTGCACGACTGTGTCTGTCATCTTTCTCCTGCACCTGGCGCACGGCTCTGCTACATCCTGCACTGCACACCATCTACCAACTCTTTCATCTACCCTGCGACTACGGCCCTACCTGTGCAGGGCTTCTACATCTTAGCTGCACCACAACATCTGTCCCAGAGAAGCGACACTGCAGCGCTGGTCAATCTGATCAGAAAACACAGGTGGCGTCACGTATCATTCACCTATAAACATTATTCACCCCTTTGCATGGACGCCCAGGCCCACCACCACCGTGACACATCCCTCTGAGTCACAGGCCCGGTACCGATTAACCCCACTGCCCTGGCTGGCCACCCACACTCCATGTCAGATTCATCTTGGACTGGGGAATTCACAATTTGACTTTATAACCTAGGCATGGTATGTGGGAAAGAGCTACATGGACTAATGTGAAGTGTGGCCTGCTGCATCATTCACTTTTGGTGGGGGTGAAGGGCACAAGGAAAGGGGTTCTTCCTGACCAGGAGCCAGCACTTGACGACTCAGTGCTTGCATTTTTTTGAAACATCAGAAGAGTAGGGCATATTTGCTGGAGTCTGTTTCGGCAATGTAAGCCAAAACCAGCTCCTGATGCTCCGGCTTTAAAAGCAGTTAACCTACTCCCAGAAAAGGTAGCCTTCCAGGCGTTCCGGAGCCAGACCATGACGCAGGCTCAACACCTCCTGCCTTAGCTGCTATTGTGCTTTTGCCACTATATTTCATGAGTCACACAGACGCTCACAGGCTCAGTATGGATTAGACAAGAATATAAAAGGTAGAAAAAGGGTACAGGATCATCAGATACCAGGTAGATATAGTATAGTTTAAACATTCTAAATCTCTGTATATATTTCAGGAGGCAGACACAGACGATCTCAGGCTCAGTATGGAGTACAACACAATATAAAAAGCCGTAAAACGGTAATGGATCTGAAGCGTACAGCTGTACACAGTGTAGGGCTTATTGTCAATCTCAGTATTTATTTCCACAGTCAGAAACACTCTCACTTGGTCAGTTTGGATTAGACCAGAATATAAAAAGCAGTAAATGGGTAATATATCACAAGCGTAGAGCTGTATACAGTGTTGGGGTAATTTTTAAATCTACATATAAATTGCAACAGTAACCCACAGACTCTCACACGCTCAGGATGGATCACACTACAATATAAAAAGAAGATCCACAAGAAATAATCACACATGTTGGCCAATGTTCCAGGTGTCAATGATACACTTAGAGTGGTGGGTGGAGGAGGACTTCCTGGCAGAAAGGGAACAGATACCAGGTATATATAGCATAGTTTAAACATTAAAAATGTACATCTATATATCAGGAGTAGTGTTGAGCCACCCCGCTAGTGTTCGAGTTCGGTTCGGTTCGTCGAACAGGAGGCAAGTTCGTCGAATATTCGTCGAACACCGTCGAGCCACATTGAAAACAATGGCAGGCAAACACAAACACATACAAACACATAGAAAACAATTACAAAACACCTTAAAAGGTGTCCCAAAGCAGACAAAATGCTCAGAAGACAAAAATAACATATGGAAAAGGGCAACTACATATAGAAAAGAGGTGGAGGAGTAAAAGGAGGAGGAGGAGACAAAGATATAGGTATGTCATGCCCTTATAAAGTCAAGAAAGGCTGGAATAAAAATCTAAAATAAAAAAATTCTAAAATCGAAGACGATCATAAACCGTCGGACTTCCCACCATAAATTATGCCAACTGCCATTCGGGCGGTGTTATTCCCACGACCCTCCGAACAGCGTCCATGAAGGCAAAGTGTTTGGTTTCCGGGGGCAGTATGGTTGCAAAGCTGAACCTTAAAGGAATGTCCAGAAGGGCACAACCAGGAGTGGAGCCTGCGGCTTAATTGGACTCCACACGGACAAACTCAACCATGCCAGCCACGGAAAAGATGGACAGATTGAAAGCTTTGTTGATTCTGTGGGTGGTGGTGCATTGCCGTTTTTAGTTGTGCTAGCGATTTGTCAGCTTAATTCCGTTAACGAACGAGACTCCGGCATGCCCCCGCGGTCCGCGTCCAGCTTACTAGAGGGACACGCGAGGCTCTGGCACGCGAGATCGAGCAATAACAGGTCTGTCATGCCCTTACATGTCCGGGGCTGCATGTCATGTCGGACGCTATTCACCCCACAGCGTCCGGCAGGCAGAGGTAGTTACACCTCCGTCCACTATAGCCTCAGTGGCGCCGGCTTGATTGTCTCAGGCTATCGGGGGGTTAATCTTGCTGGAGATCAGGTTGGATGTTTGGTCACACCCACGGTCTTTAAATAGTCATGCTGGCCTATGGGCGTCGCCGATTATAGCTTGTGTTTCATACCAAGTGGTTCCGGTCTGGAGTGGAGTTGTTGGAGAGAGAGAGATTCGTATCTGGTGGCGTATGATCCGTTGTTACCTTTTCGCCTTCCTATATTTGTGTTTTGCTTTGCCCTGTTCACATTACTGTATAGTCCTGTGTGTATGCGGCGCGGTGCAGTTTAAGTTCTCCCCGTCTGTCATTACTGTGTTGGGCTTTGGTGGTTTGTCTCCTCACTGGGTGGAGGGTGGAGGGTTAAGCTTAGGGCTTAGCAGGAGATAAGGAAAGGTTGGAGGCTCAGGCATTTGCACACCATCAGCAAAAACCCTGGGTTGAGGGTCAGTCAGGGTTTCCCCTAGTTAAAGGGACACCACAGGGGCCCCGGGTATTTCAGCCTTAGCCGACCTAAGCCCCGGCGTGACACTGCATGCGCGCTACACTGAAAGGACCAATGTGTGCCACTTACAGGTGCGAATAACCCGTTGAACCCCGTTAGTGATAGGGATCTGGGATTCCAATTCTTCCCCGCGATCGAGGATTTCCCAGTAAGTGCAGGTCAACTGGAATTCTGGAATTAGGCCTAAAAGGCATTCCAGAAAGAATGTGAAAAAATGAAGTGTCCAAACCACAGGTGCTGTAGCTTGCTTAACAGCTGGGCTCCTCTGCTGAGTAGTATGCAGTTCTTACATAAACTGGCGGCATAGCTTGGTTCACGGGTGGGCAACTCTGCTGAGTAGCAGACAGTGCTTACATAAACAGGCGGCATAGCTAGGTTCACAGGTGGGCTCCTATGCTGAGCAGTAAACACGGGTACTAGGCTCAAAGTATTGACTGGGCTAAATGGAGTTAAAAAATGGTTCTTACATAAACAGGCGGCACAGCTTGGTTCATGGGTGCGCTCCTCTGCTGAGTAGCAGACACAGTTACTAGGCCCAAAGTATTAACTGGGCTAAATGCAGTCAAAAACTGGTTCTTTCATAAACAGGTGGCATAGCTAGGTACACGGGTGGGCTCCTCTGCTGAGTAGCAGACAGTGCTACAAGGCCCAAAAGGATTTTCTGGACAAGATGCGGTAAAAAATTATTAGAAACACACACGGTGTAGCTCCTTGACAGGTGCACTACCCCGCTGGCTACCAGACACCGCTACTATGCCATGAAACTGTCTATTAACATTGAAAACCATTATTAATGTGAAAATAAAGTTACGCTCTTGGTGAACGAACCGTTCTCGAACGGAACCTCGAACAGCCGAATTTTAAGCAAAGTGTTCGAGTTCGACGATCGGCTCGACCACCGCCCAAAACAGCTCGAATTTGAACTTGGCGAACAGGTCGACTCGAACACCGCTCATCTCTAATCAGGAGGCAGTCTCAGACGGTCTCAGGCCCAGTATGGATTCGACAAGATTGTAGAAAGTTGAAAAAGGGTACAGTATCACTGGATACCAGGTATATATAGCATAGTTTAAACATTAAAAATCTCTGTGTATATTTCCGGAGTCCGACAAAGACACTCACAGCCTCAGTATGGATTAGACAAGAATCTAAAAAGTAGAAAAAGGCTAATGTATTCAAAACGTACACCAGTATACACTGTTGGGGTATTTTTCAATCTTCATATATTTTTCAGTCTCAGTAAGACAGTCCAGACTCTCTGCAAGAGGAAACGAGATGGATACAAGTACAGACGGAAAGTCGAGTAATTGCAGAAATATTGGAATTACTAATCACGGAAAAAACTCCCAGGAGAATTCTCAGAGGCCATGCTGACCCTCAATTACTTTGTCTGTGGAGACAGCGAAAACAGTTCTTGTGAAGAAAGGTTTGCTGTATCGCAGCACCGTGGATCCCATCACCGTTACTCATCTCCATCAAATTGTGATCACAGGGAGAGATGTAGACATTGTCCTCACTGCCTATCATGATCTGTCAGGTAACTTTGGAGTGCAAAAGACAGAAGCCACAGGCCGTAGGCGATACTATTGGATTGGCATGAGAGGACACATTTAAAAATGTGGGCAGGAATGTCACACGTCTGTGAGTAGGAAAACCGTGAAAGATGATGATAAACCACCACTGCATCTCATTGTGAGTCGACGTCCATAACAAATGGAAGCCATTTATCATCTGAAGATAGAGCCCAGCAGGACAGGGCATAGCTACGTCTCAACCATCATCTATCAGTTCACCAAATTTGTATTGGCAGTCCCAGTGAAGGATTTAACAGCCCAGACTACACAGCGGTGGAGCAGAGAGAGGTAAGTATTGCAAGTGCAGGGGCTCTGAGCAAGCAGGGGGGGCCACTCGTGGGCGACTGTACTGGCACACGGCCCCTCATAGTACGCCGCTGCGTCTGACGGTGGGTATGCACCCCCACCATCAGAGACACTTGATTGTACTATGAGGGACCCTGTGCCAGTGCCGTCGCCCAAGAGTGGTCCCACCCACCTGTCCAGGGCAACGGCACTCGCACGGGTGCGTGCGCCAGGTGGTGACCCCGGCCCTGGGGGGGAGGCAGCCCAGTTAGGGAGGTTGAAAAAATGGCATATGTTGATGTTGGACATTCAGCAGCTGAAGATGGATGACTTTGAAAAGTCCGAGGAAGAGGAGGACAAAAGTGAGCCATTTTTCTGGCAATCTACGTGTCAGCAGGGGAAGGTGGGACAAAATCCTTTGAAACCCATGCATGGTTCATTTTAATGAAGGTTAGATCATCAACATTTTGGGTCGACAGACGGGTCCTTTTTTCTGTCAGGATTGATCCAGCAGCACTGAAGACTCTTTCGGATAGCACACTAGCAGCAGGGTAAGCGAGCTCCTGTAAGGCATATTGTGCCAATTCAGGCCAGGTGTCCAGTTTACAGGCCTAGTAGTCAAAGGGGAATGACCTGTGAGGGAGAACATCGATATGGTAGGAGAAGTAGTTTGTAACCATAGTTGACAACTGCTGTCTCCTGTCACTTTCAATCGATGCAGTATTAGTAGTCGTGTGAGCAGTACTTGAAAAATCAGTCCAAAACATGGTCATGAAACCCCTGTGTCCAACGCCACTTCGGCTGTGTGCACCAAGAACACCTCTTCCATGTTGCCCCCTACGGCTCGTGGGAGAACCATCACCGCCGCTGTGTGCTGGGAATGCCTCTAACAAATGGTTTACCAGAGTTGCTTGTTTGTTAGCCAATATTAGCTCTAGGTTCTCCTGTGGCATGATGTTTTGGAATTTGCCTTTATAGCGTGGATCCAGGATGCTGGCCAACCAGTAGTTGTCATCGTTCATCACTTTGGCAATGCGGGCGTCCCTTTTTAGGATCTGCAAGGCATAATCACACATGTGGGCCAATGTTCCAGGTGTCAATGATGCAATGCGAGTGCTGGGTGGAGGAGCACTTTCTGGCAAATCAACATCCCTCCAGTCACGCACAAACCCTGTACCTGACCTTGCCACGCCAATATTTTCTCTTGCCCCCTGAGAAGCATCCTCCTCCCCTAAATAATCATCCCCATCATCATCCTCCTCTTCCTCTTCTTCCTCCACCTCGTCCAGGAGAGTTCACTGAGCAGACAATGACTGACTGTCATCAAGGCTTCCCTCCTCCTCTTCCTCCTCGGCTGCAGACACCTGCTCCTTAATGTGCGTCAAAGTTTGCATGAGCAGACGTATAAGTGGGATGCTCATGCTTATGATGGCGTCATCTACGCTTTCTAGCCATGTGCATTCCTCAAAACACTGAAGGACTTTACAGAGGTCTTTCAGCTTCGACCACTGCACACCAGACAACTCCATGTCTGCCCTCAAACTGCCTGCCCGTGTATCCTCCCACAAATGCATTACAGCCTGCCTCTGTTCGCACAGCCTCTGAATTATGTGCAGGGTGGAGTTCCAACTTGTTGCAACGTCGATAATTAGGCAGTGCTTGGGAAGGTGGAGCAATCGCTGCAGCTTCTGCATACAACTGGAGTGTTCGGGCGACCGGCAGATGTGCGAACACAGTCTTCGCACCTTATGGAGCAGGTCTGTTAACTCCGAATAATTATTGAGGAAGCACTGCACCACCAGGTTCAAGGTGTGAGCCAGGCAAGGTATGTGTCTGAGTTTTGAAAGGGCTATGGCTGCCACAAAATTCCAGCCGTTATCACTAACTACCTTGCCTGCCTCAAGATGTAGACTGCCCAGCCATGACTCAGTTTGTTGCTGCAAGTAGTCGGCCAGTACCTCCACGGTGTGTCTGTTGTCGCCCAAACACATCATCTTAAACACAGCCTGCTGACGCTTACCACTAGCTGTTCGATAGTGGGACACCTCGTGTACAACACTGGCAGCTGCGGATGGAGTGCTCGTGCGACTGCGCTCTGTGGATGAGCTTTCGCTTCTGGAGGAGGAGGAGGAGGGTCGAACGCCTACAGCCAACTGTTTCCTATACCGTGGACTAGGCAGCACTGTCCCACCGCCACTGTCCCCTGTGGACCCTGCATCCACCACATTAACCCAGTGCGCAGTGATGGACACGTAACGGCCCTGTGCATGCCTACTGGACCATGCATCTGTTGTGAGGTGCACCTTTCCACTCACTGATTGCTTGAGTGCATGAACAATGCAGTCTTTCACATGCAGGTGGAGGGCTGGGATGGCTTTTCGAGAAAAGAAGTGCCAACTGGGTAGGCCATAGCTTGGTACTGCATAGGCCATGAGCTTGCGGAAAGCTTCGCTTTCAACCAACCGGTAGGGCATCATCTCTAACGAGATTAGTTTGGCAATGTGGGCGTTCAAACACTGTGTACGCGGATGAGAGGATGAGTACTTTCTTGTCCTACTGAGAGTCTCTGGTAGGGTGAGCTGGACTTGAGAGCTGCATATGGTGGAACTAACGGTGGACATGGCGGACTGAGATAGGGTTGGTGATGGTGTTGGTGGTGTTGCTGATGGCCTAGATTCAGTCTTTCGTTGCAATAACATTTTGATTCCCTGACTGCTTTGGCCTTGCGACGACACCTCAACATTTGCTGCTGGTGGTGTGATAACCGGTGGGATTACAGTGGGGGAAGCGATGTAGCGTTGCTGACTACCTTCATTCGGAGCTGGTGCACATGTGGTACGTGAGGTTTGGTAGTCCGTCCACGCTTGCCAGTGCATGGTGGTTAAATGTCTAAGCATGCAACTTGTATTCAAATTTCTCAGATTTTTCCCTCGGCTAAAGGTCTTTGCGCACTTCTTACAGATAACCTTTGCCTGATCATTAGGATTTTGTTCAAAAAAGTGCCACACTGCATTCTTCCTACTATGGAAGACATTTTGAGGCCTTGCACGCTGTGCTAATTTGACCGTCTGGCCAAGCTGTCCTGCAACTCTTTTTGGGTTTTTGTAAACCGTTTATGGTCTGCTACAGGCCTGCCAGATAACAGCTGTTAAAACCAAAAGCAAAACACAAAACAAATATCCTGGAATAAAAAAGTAAAAAAATATATTGCAAAAATTGCATGAAGGTAGTAATAATAGTAATAATAAGGGTATTTAGTTAACATAATTTTGATCAAAATAATGTAGAAGCCATCCCGCCACGTCACGGCAACCCTTGTGGGACAGTCCTAACTCTTGTATTTAAAACCTTTCCACTTGTCAAGTGACGTAAATGTGAACAAGGACAGAGGGACTGAACCACCAGTAATAGTATAGGCCAGACAGGATGGATTTTCCAACTCAGAAACAGGGCGGTCACACCCTTATATGCACAGAATGCACAATGAAACAAATGAGAAACTGGGTCTGAGCAGAAAAAGTAAATTAATGTGCATGCAAAATGTAATTGCATATGAACACATGACCTTTACACAGAGAAAACCAAAAGCAAAACACAAAACAAATGTGATCAGGATATTTGTTTTGTGTTTTGCTTTTGGTTTTCTCTGTGTAAAGGTCATGTGTTCATATGCAATTACATTTTGCATGCACATTAATTTACTTTTTCTGCTCAGACCCAGTTTCTCATTTGTTTCATTGTGCATTCTGTGCATATAAGGGTGTGACCGCCCTGTTTCTGAGTTGGAAAATCCATCCTGTCTGGCCTATACTATTACTGGTGGTTCAGTCCCTCTGTCCTTGTTCACATTTACGTCACTTGACAAGTGGAAAGGTTTTAAATACAAGAGTTAGGACTGTCCCACAAGGGTTGCCGTGACGTGGCGGGATGGCTTCTACATTATTTTGATCAAAATTATGTTAACTAAATACCCTTATTATTACTATTATTACTACCTTCATGCAATTTTTGCAATATATTTTTTTACTTTTTTATTCCAGGATATTTGTTTTGTGTTTTGCTTTTGGTTTTCTCTGTGTAAAGGTCATGTGTTCATATGCAATTACATTTTGCATGCACATTAATTTACTTTTTCTGCTCAGACCCAGTTTCTCAGATAACAGCTGTTGCGATGTCGATGCCTGCTGCGGATCCTCCTCCTCCTCCTCCTCTTCTGAGCTATTGTCAGTGGCACCCTCTTCCCCCAATGTATGCCAATCTGGGTCATCCATCACCTCCTCTTCAATTTCATGTGCACCTTCCTCTGTGTCACCGTGTAAGGTGGTATAGTATGCGGGAAGGGGCACCTGAGTTTCATCAGGGTCAGATTCTGGCTCAGTACACTGCGAGGACAATGTAGTGCTCTGAGTGAATGTACCAGCAGAAAAATCTAGCAGTGGCTGTGCATCAGTGCACTCCATGTCCGATTCATCTTGGACTGGGGAAATCACGATTTGAATTGATAACCCAGGCATGGTATGTGAAAAGAGTTCCATGGAGTAATCTGTAGTGTGGCCTGCCGCATCCTTCACTTTTGGTAGGGGTGAAGGACACAAGGAAAGGTGTTGTTCCTGACCAGGAGCTTCCACTGACGACTCGGTGCTTTTATTTTTTGAAACTTCAGAAGAGGAGGCGATAGAGCTGGAGGCTGTGTCAGCAACGTAAGCCAAAACTTGTTCCTGAAGCTCCGGCTTTAAAAGCGGTTTACCTTCTCCAAGAAAAGGGAGCCTTCGAGGCCTTGTGGCGTCAGACGATGACGCAGGCTCAACACCTCCTGCCTTACGTGCTATTGTGCTTTTTCCACTACCAGCAGATGCACCCCCACCACCATCAGTACCAGCTGGCAACCCCCGCCCACTTCCACGGTCTCTTCCACCATACTTCCTCATTTTTGGAAAAATGGACCCAAAATACCCCCAGCTATATGGTACTGTAAAACAAGGTACAAGGTGTATATAGTATTGTGGAGAATTGGAAGCTACCTAGAGATTTTAGGAGGCTGAACTATTATCTCAGGCCCACCATAGATTACACCTCAATTTAACAGGCTGAAATTGGCTGGTGTATGACCAGGCACAAGGTGTGTATATAGTATTGGGGAGAATTGGAAGCTCCCTAGAGATTTTAGGAGGCTGAACTATTATCTCAGGCCCACTAAAGATTACACCTCAATTTAACAGGCTGAAATAGGCAGGTGTATGACCAGGCACAAGGTGTGTATATAGTATTTGGGAGAACTGGAAGCTCCCTAGAGATTTTAGGAGGCTGAACTATTATCTCAGGCCCAATATAGATTACACCTCAATTTAACAGGCTGAAATTGGCTGGTGTATGACCAGGCACAAGGTGTGTATATAGTATTGGGGAGAATTTGAATCTCCCTAGAGATTTTAGGAGGCTGACAATGATGCTCTCAGTCCAAGTATGGCAGCAGGCAGCCTAATAAGCAGGACTGCTGCACACAAAAGTGTGGAAAAATGAACGCTTGGTAACTGTGCAGAAAAGAGGAAGAAAAGTATTTTTGCTTTTTAAAAAAAGCAGTTTGCACAGCAGTGTGCAAACAGCAATGCAGCTATCAGGGAGCCTTATAAGGCAGCCTAATAACCAACAGAGCTGATGCACAAAAAATATAGCCTCCCCTGTTACTGCATACAAACTGTTGTGTTGTACAGTGGAAATCGCTAACAGCAGAATCAGTTTTTTTGTTCTTCCCTGCCTAATGCTCTCCCTTATTCAGAATCAGCAGCTGCAACCTCTCCCTAATGCTAATATCGGCAGAAGTAAGATGGCGGTCGGCGTGCATGCCCTTTTATAGCCCCTGTGACGCCACATAAAGCAAGCCAATCACTTGCATGCCCTTCTCAAAGATGGTGGTGACCGATGCCCATGTCATTGCGTTGCCCACAGTGTGCATCCTCCATCATTGGCTGAAAAAGGGCGCTGGAAGCATCATTTGAAACGCGACTTTGGCGCTCTGGTCGCCGACCTCGTGGCCGACCTCACGCTATGGTCGGGTTTCGTTTCATGAAACTCGACTTCAGCGAAAGTCGGCGACTTATGAATTTGACTGACCTGTTTCGCTTAACTCTAGTTTCAACCAAACTTCTTTCCAAAACCTTAGGGCTGATACAGAGAATGGGAAATTATTCTATCCCCTGAATTTAACAGTAGTAGATTAACAAGCACTGAGAACCTTACAGGAGGATAAGAACCTCATTATTAAACCATGTGGACAAAGGGAGTGCGATAGTTGTAATGGATCGATCCTACTATATTGCTGAAGCTCACAGACAACTAAATTATACCACCATTTACATGAGGCTACATCAAGATCCAACCAATAGTATCAGAACGCAGATCACGGCTATTCTTATGAGGTTCACTGACTGGGTATTCTTGACAAAAAAACTTGTGAATTTCTTACTAAACAAAATTCGGTGATCCCGGTCTTTTACACACTTCCCAAAATACACAGGAATCTTCAATACCTCCTGGGAAGGTCCATAGTAGCCGCAACGGAGTCCATCCTCTCCTCTATTTCCATTTATTTAGGAAAAATCCTTACCCCTCTTATAAAAAAAAAAAAAAAAGATCCTTTCTCTTGGACACAGGGACCTTTTTTAGAGGTCTTTAGAACAACCAGCCAGGTTCCCAAAGATTCTTTACTGGTTACATTAGATGTCAGGGACCTGTATATCTCAATTCCCCACAAACATGTTATACAATCAGTAAAATGATTTCTCATGTCTTCAGGAATGGACACTGAACAGATCAGTATGTGTGTAGAACTCCTCTCTCTGATTCTACCCAAAAACTAGTTCATGTTCCAGTACGATTTTTTTCTTCAGATCCGTGGTACCGCGGTGGGCTCAAACGTGGCACCCCCCTATGCAAATTGTTACATGGCCAATTTTGAGGAATCCATCATCTACACATGTTCACTTTATTTGAACAACATTATGGTCTGGAAAAGATATATCGATGATGTATTCTGCATATGGGGGACACGTTTGAGTCCCTATCTGAATTCCGCAACTCAATAACTCCTGGCCTGGCCTTAGTTTTACTATCTCCTATGACATTTTGAAGATCAATTTTTTGGACACAATGGTTATTAGAAACCAGGAGGGTTTTCTCTCCACTGATGTATACACTAAGGGCGGCCACTGACCATAACAGTCTGTTACATTTTGATAAAACATTTCATGGGAGTTGGATGAAAGCTATTCCCAAATCCCAATTCCAGCGAGTCACACGAATTGTGTCAGATCTCAATATCCGTAAATTACGACTATATGAAATGGACTCTAAATTTAGAGAAAGAGGATATCCCCAAACCATCCTTAACAAATCTAAGGCAACAAGGCCCAATACAAACGACAGATCGGTGAACAGAATTGCCTTTGTACATTCATACCATCCATTTGCTTATATACTTCATAAATTGATCAGGAAACACTGGCCACTACTACATGCGGCACATCCAGATATTCCAGAATTCGACAGACCATTTTTACCATGTTTCAGGCGGGAACTAAATTTTATGGACTCTTTAATTAGGCCAGATATTAGGACAAGCAAGCCCACTAGAGGTCAGCTCTTTCTACAACGCCCCAAATTAGGAACATTTCCATGCCTTAACTGCACTCAGTGCAGTAATGTACTCAAAGAGGATTGTATCTACTAACAACGTACTGGTAAACCTTTCAGAATCCGTGGCTTCTTCACTTGTGATACCTCCTATGCAATCTATGTCATCAAGTGCCCCTTTGGGCTACTGTATGTTGGTGAGACCACACAGTCGGTGAAAGACCGTATACCAAAGCATAAGTCCACGATTCGGTGTAAGAATTTATTACTTCCCATCCCCCATCACACTTTATCACTTCCGGACATAGGATTGCTCAACTTGAAATTTAAGATTCTTGAACAGGTACCACAACCAAGATGGGGTGGCGATGGCATCAGACAACTTAAGCGACGGGAAGCTTTCAGGATTCATACTGTAGATACCTTATCCCCAAAAGGTCTCAATAGGGAACACGATCTCTTATTTATATAGTGACCCACTACTAAATATGATTATAGGAATATTAAAGTTATTCATATTCATGCATCTGTTTATCATATTCATTGTTTTTTAGTCCCATTATGGTAGCCGTCTCATTATAATATTAGTGGCACTGTCTAACCCTTACTATTAATATGCCTTGTGGTGTACTAATATGCTCCAGATTGATAAATCAATAACCATTTTCTTTTTATTTCTCTTAGAGCCGCTTGTATTAGCAACCAGTGATCCACCTGCACCTTGGACTTCACTCTGATTTGCAGTTTTCCACTATCTCACGTGATAATGTCCTCCTGCATCTTAAAAAACATGCTCTATCTCACACTTTCGGCTCGTGGAACGCATAATATAACAGGTGGAACGCACAAACAACTTACGGCATGCATGGCCATCAACATCCGGTGATGTCACGTCTGGGACTACACACCGGACACTGATTGGCTCTATGCCGCCATTGGATCCCTCCCCTCCCCCTTTTTTTTTTTTTTTTTTTTTTTGAACAATAAATTTTTATTGAAAGTTTACATTTTACAAATAAGGTGATAGCAAATCTCAATACAGAGCTGTATTTGCAATATGCATAAGAGAGCATGTAAACGGTTGACAAACAAACAGACAAACTAACAACAGGGTAGGAGGTAAAGGAGGGGAGGGGGGAAGCCCGAGGAGGGGGTATGTTGTGTCCAATTATCGTTAATGAGTCAATCAGAATCAGGGGGATCTGGGTTGGTTAGATGAAATACAGGTGTGGCAAAGGGGGTGTGGTTGGCGTACTCTGCCCAGGGAAGCCATATTTTCTCAAACTTACCGACTTTATCTGTAAGTATGGCAGATAATTTTTCATTGATCATATACCAAGAAAGGCGTGTTTTAGCCGCAGATAAATCTAAATTTGTTTTTTTCCATGCCATAGCTATGGTTTGTTTGGCTGCCAGGAATATGAATGCAATGAGGGTTTGAGTGTGCTTAGGGATGTTGGGGATGCGTTTGTTGAGTAAGGTCTCCCAAGGGTTTTTTTTAAGGTTTATATTTGTTATAGAGGAAACCAAATGGTAGATTCTGATCCAAAATCTACGTACGGTCGGGCATAGCCACCATGTATGGAACATATCTCCTGTGGAGTTGCACCCTCTAAAGCAATTTGGAGAATAGTTGGCGACTGCCTTAGCTACTCTGGCTGGGGTCAGGTACCATCGGGTTAACACCTTATAGTTAGTTTCCAGCATAAGGGTATTTAATATTCCTCCAGTAGAGGAGGACCAAATTTGGGACCACTCCGAATCTGTCAAGGTGGAACCAATGTCGGACTCCCAGCGAGAAGTGTATTTTAAGCAGCGCCTATGAGAGAAGGAGTTGATATGCGAGTAGAGGAGAGATATAGTACCTGGAGCATGTGGATTTTGATGGCATTTTTGTTCGAAAGGAGTAAAGGAGTAGGGAGGAGTAGAATTTTTTAGTAATGAGTTGACAAAGCTTTTAAGTTGTAGATAGCGAAATATCTCTCCAGGGGGGAAATTATATTTTTCACTCAGGACCGAGAATGGAATAATCCCGTCCCTCCACCTTTTTTTACCCCACGTGTAGCGCACTATCATACCCAGGACTAGCGGTGGATACCGTGTCTTGCACTATGCGCTGTGCACCACCACACAGGTCAGTAATAGGCTTCCCCTTCCTTCTAGTTGGTCAGCTTGTTGGCATTGTAACTTGAGTGTACTCCTATATCTGCTTCCAGATCCGCCTCAACGATGCAGGCACTATCACTCCCACTTGAAGTGACATAACTTCATTGGATATTATTCTGGTATGATTTTACCTATTCATTCATTATATACTGCTCAAAAAATAAAGGGAACACTATTACATTTGCAACAGGCAGTTTGTGTTCCCTTTATTTCTTTGAGCAGTATACTTAACTTTTTCTGTGACCCTTATAATTGCCCTTATATAGGAATTTGCACCTCCTCCCTCTCTCACTGTAGATTTACCTAATTACAAAGCTAACTCTTGTCCATTGGACAATACTGAAGCAAAGTGAACGGGTACGACTTCCATTTATTATTTGTTTCACAGTCTCACAAAACTCCTGTCTTTCTTTCCGGTTCACTCTCCTCTAATAAAGGACATTAGCCTTCACATGTGACACTGGACTAAACTGTTTTCTGCTTTCACTAAAATAATCAGATTGGCCAAAACTGTTGTATATACTTTTATTTTTGTATTTTCTTATGTATTTTTTCTGTTGAAACACTTTGATTTTTACTCTTATTATATTTTTGTATTTATTTCTGTTGTAGTAACTGATGAAGGTCTGATTTTTACCGAAACGTTTTATGTTTACTACGCTGTGGACAACTTTAAATATAGTCATTGATCATATTAAGTTGAGTGCCGAGTCTTTTGATACATATCTATGGTGTGGGAACCTACTTTAGCTCCCTCGATAGTTGTGCACATGTCACTTTACTCTATTAGCAGAACGGAGGGCACGGGTAGGGTGGCAGGCTGAGATGAGGGAGGAGATGTAGGATGGTGCAAAGCCATGGAGTGCTTTGTGGGTAACGGTAATAAGTTTGTACTGGATTCAGGAGTGGATGTGTAATGAATGAGGTAGAGGCATCGGTATAACGACTGGTGAGGAATATGATCCTGGATGCAGCATTCAAGACAGATTGGAGAGGGAAGAGCTTGGTAAGAGGGAGACCGATTAGTAGAGCGTTACAATAGTCCAGACGAGAATGATTAAGAGAAACAGTAAGAGTTTTTGCAGAGTTGACAGTAAGAAAGAGTCGAATTCTAGAAATGATTTTGAGGTGCAGATAACAAGAGCAAGCCAGTGATCGGATGTGGGGGGTAAATGAAAGCTTGGAAGCAAGTATGACCCCATAACAGCAAGCATGTTGCTGGGGAGTAATGGTGGAACCACACACGGTAATGGCAATGTCGGGCATAGGTAGATTAGTAGAGGGAAGAAACACAAGGAGTTCAGTTTTGAACAGGTTCAGTTTCAGTTAGAGGGAGGACATGATGTTAGAGACAGCCATAAGACAATCACTGGTGTTTTCTAAAAAGGCAGGCGTGATATCAGGAGAAGTGTATAATTGGGTGTCATCAGCATAGAGATGGTACTGGAAAATAAATCTGATTGTTTGTCCAATAGGGGTAGTATACAAAGGGAAGAGGAGGGGGCCTAGAACCGATCCTTGAGGAACCCCAACAGTAGGTGGAAGATGACAGGAGGAGGAACCAGCAAAAGATACAGTGAAGGAGCGGTCAGATAGCTAGGAGGAGAACCAGGAGAGAACGGTGTCCTTGAGGACGATGGAGTGAGGAGGAGGAGGAGCTGATGATCCACAGTGTTGAATGCTGCAGAAACATCCAAGAGAATTAGCATGGAGTAGTGACCATTAGATTTAGATTTTAGTAGATCATTAGAGACTTTAGTGAGGGTGGTTTCAGTAGAGTCTAAAGAGCAGGACTAGATTGTATAGGTTCGAGAAGAGAGTTACTGAGAGGTAGCGGATAAGATGGGAGTATACTAGGTGTTCCAGGAGTTTAGAGATGAAGGGAAGATTAGAGACAGATCTATAATTAGCGGCACAGTTTTGGTCAAGGGATGGTTTTTTGAGTAATGGATGTATGATGGCATGCTTAATGAGGATGGAAAGATACCATAAGAGAGAGGTTGAATATTTTTGTTAGGTGAGTGGTGACGGGAGGAGATGTGATGGAATGGGGTCACTGGTGCAAGTGGTAGGGTGAGAAGATGCAAGGAGCCGGATTACTTCTTCTTCTGTGACTGGTTCAAAATCAGAGAGTGAGCTAGATGCAGTGGGGGAGGGAAGACAGTGCATGGTATTAGGGGATTGGGAGATAATTCCTGTCCGACATTGTCAATTTTTTCTTTGAAATAATTGGCCAGATCGTCAGCGCAGAGATCCGTGGTTGGGGCCTGCACTATTGGGTTGACTAGGGATTGAAAAGTGTCAAAGAGACGTTTCGGTTATTGGATAGTAAGATGATGAGGGTGTTGAAATAGGTTTGTTTGGAGAGGTGAAGGGCAGTGTTGTATGTTTTAAGCACAAACTTATAATGGATGAAATCTTAGGGCAGATTGGATTTTCTCCACAGACATTCGGCACACCTGGAGCACCGCTGTAGGAAATGTGTTTGCAGCGTATGCCAGGGTTGTCGCCATCTGTGCCGAGTTGTTCTATGTATAGGAGGTCCAGTTTCATCCAGGGCACTTTGCAGTGTTTCATTGTAATGCTTCAGTGCAGAATCAGGACATGAGAGGGAGGAGATGGGGACCAATAATGACTGCAAGTTCTTCATAAGTTCCTGGGTGTTAATCGCCTGTATGTTTCTATAAGTATGGAAAGTGGGGGTGACCTGAGCGGGATGGCAGTTCTTGATAGAGAATAAAAGAAGGTAGTGGTCAGAGAGTGGGAGAGGGGAATTTGTGAAATCATCCACTGAGCAAAGCTGGGAGAAGACCAAGTCGAAGGAGTTTCTGTTTTCATGCCGTGTCCGAACAGGGGGCATCCAGTTTAAATATCCGAATTGACCAATAAAAATTCATGAGAGGTGGAGAGAGGGCAGTAATACAATCTATCGTCAAGATCCCTATTGCGCATGCGTCAAAAGCTGGCCAATAAAAGCCATATGAAGTTCAAAGGGGCGGAGTAAACTATTATTACAGATTGTATTGCGCATGTGCGCGCCATATTACTACCTTGCTTGTAGGAAACAGGGTGGAGATAACCTAGTCGTATTGTGCTTACATGCGCCATGTTGGTACCTCAAATAAGGAAGATTAGCTTACCACGCATGTGCCCGCCATCTTTCTACACCTAACTTACGTCATCCTAGGTAGACACCCTCACAAATTATATTGCGCTTGCGTGCGTCATATTAGTACCTTAGGTAAGAAAGACTGGCTTACCGCGCATGTGCCTGTCATCTTGCTACACTTTAACTACATCATCCTATGTAAATATCATTGCGCTTACGTCTGCCACATTCAGACATCACGTAAAAGAAAGTAGCTTACTGCGCATGTGCCCGCCAACTTACTACACCCCAATTATATAGTCACATAGGAATTCAATGGCTCTTATGCTTGTAACTACTATTTTGTTCTACCTTAATTGTAAACCATATATTAAGTTGCCCTTGCACATGTTCTCCTATCTGACCATAAAAAAGGTGGACTTAATCATTACAACAGTACCCGCTGTATTATCTCCGGATCTATAACCTATGGCACATTATTAATTATTATACAAAATTATTTTAAGGATCACATCCACAACAATATCATAGACCATTAGAAAGCAGCAGTACAAAATGAATAGTGGACACATATCAATTTCATAGTATTATAAAATATATAAAAAAATAATTTATTCAAATTATTTTTATCATTGATAAATGCCCTACTTAGTGCTATAAAATTAGTATAATTAACACCAAATGGACCCATTGCTGTTATTTTAACAAATATAACGATTTATAAATGGCGCATACCTTGATTCCTCGTCTACCATATAAGGTCCTTTACAATCCCCGGTCAAGTGACCGCTGTTCAAAAGACAAGGAGCAAGGGAACAAAGTATGCACGCCAAACCATGAACTTGTTTAACGCATGACTATTTGTTACTCCAAAAAATTGACAATTGTAAAGTGCCTGTGCCTAAGTTACAAAAACGCAATCAATTATTAATTGCATGTGAATATGGATATTTACAACTTTAAAGTGCCAGTGCCTAAAGTATTGTGATTTTCAAAATTTTTTTACTATAATAACATGTACAATTATATATAAAAGTCATAAAGTGCTATAAATACGTCACTATAATAACATCATTATATTGTTTTCCCAAGAGTCCATGATATACTTAGCCGACTTCCATGGTGTTCCAAAAATCCGTGATATGTCTAGCCAACTTCAATGACATTCCTTCCATGTGGATGATTAGAGTAGGTGTTTAGAGTGAATAGATCCGCCTTTTTATCACCAAATATGATCAAACCTCCCAGAAATATTTGCAACTAAAGAATGAGAAATTAAAAACAACCAATTAAAATAACATAAAATAAGGATAAAAACAAAGGAAATCCCACCATCCCAAGTATTACAATATTAGTAACCAAGAAAAGCCTACAAAAAACATCCTATCGGAATATTATTTTATAAAGACCTACATTGAATCAGATAGTATTTGACCCATTATAAAAAATGCAACAAAATTGAAACGCTCATTCAATCCATCCGGAGCTAAAGTCCCTAGTCTGTAGATCCATTGACATTCCCTTTTTGCCAATTTCTTGCCAATGTCGCCCCCTCGAAAATCTAATGTTACCAGGTCAATTCCTCTAAATTTCAAAAGATTGGGGTTACTTTTATGAAATTTCTTGAAATGTCTAGGGATGGTTTCCAACAAGTTCTCATCAATCACATTTTTGGCTTTCTCTATGTCAAGACAGTGCTCCCTGACTCTAACTCTTAGTTCTCTACTTGTTAGGCCGATATAAATTTTATTACAGGGGCACACCGCATAGTATATCACCCCTTTTGATGTACAGGTGATATTAGCCCTAATGTCATATTGTCTATCTCCCTTTTGATTCTGAAATTGTTTACTTTTAACCATGTTACTACAACCCTTGCATAACCCACAGGGGAAAAGACATTTTCTTGTATTGCTTCTTTCCTCATTTTTTCTCTTTGGATCATAGAGGCTATGCACTAAAATTTCTCTCAAATTGCGAGAACGTTTAGCAACCATTGATGGTTCTGTTGGCAATATTTCTTTAAAAACTGGGTCTGATGACAAAATCTGCCAATGTTTCCTGATCACATTTTTTAAATCATACCACCTGTTATAAGTGGTAATGAATCTTACCTGGTTGGTTTCATTAGACCGTTTTGCTGTATTTTTATGTTGATGTAACAAGCTGTCTCTAGAAGCATTTTTAGCCCGTTCATAACCTCTGGAAATTGTCCTTTGACTATATCCCCGTTCTTTAAAATGTTCAGTCAATTTTCTGGCTTCTTCTTGAAAATCCGTTTCTTCAGAACATATCCGTTTTACCTGCAAAAATTGCCCAATCGGAATGCCTTGAATGGTACTTGGTAAATGAGCTGACATGGCATGTAGCAACGAGTTCGCTGCCGTTGGCTTCCGATATACTGTTGTAGACAAACGGCCATCTGGTAAGACATTAATCAAAAAATCTAGAAATTCAATGCTTCTTCCAAACTTATACGAGATTCTTATGTTGAGGTCATTATCATTGAGTTGGGCCATCAATGTTTTTAGTTCTTCAATTGGACCTTCCCAGATAAAAAAAACATCATCAATGAAACGGATCCAATTATGGACCCGTTCCATTCCTGCAACTGTATCTACTTGAAAAATTGACCATTCCCAAGCCCCTATGAACAAGTTGGCATAAGAGGGGGCGCATGAGGTCCCCATCGCCATCCCTTGTAGCTGTAGGAATATTTTATGATTGAACGTAAAAACGTTATTCAGAAGTACAAATTCCAGCAATTCCAAAATAAATTCCACGAATCCCGTCTCCAAAGTGCTCTGTCTCAGATATCTTGCAACAGCCCTTAGGCCGTCTGCATGTCTTATTGAAGAAGACTCAACATCGGCTGTGACCAAAACCATGTTGTCTGTCAATTGTATCTCATCCAGACGGCCCAACGCAGCTGGTGTATCCTTAATGTAAGATGGTAGTTCAAAAACTAGGGGCTTCAAGAAAAACTCAAATATGTTGCAGATTATCTCACATAGCCCCTCTTTAGCTGAAACTATGGGTCTACCTGGTGGGTCAGCTGAATTTTTGTGGATTTTTGGGATAAGGTAGAAGGTTGCAAATTTAGGATGAGCTTTAGCATGTATGTCAAGTAGCTTTTTTGAAATTATATTCTTCTCATATGCTCTATTTAAAATTTCAATGAGGTCATTCTGAAATCTGGTGATGGGATTGAATGATTGTGTTTTATAACAACATTTAACATCCATTAAAATTTTATTGGCCTGGGCTTCATACATATTATTGGGCCAGACAACAATGTTGCCCCCCTTGTCAGCCATTTTAAACACCACATCATTCAATCCCATTAGTTCATCAAGGGCAATTCTTTCCTGTTTCGTCATATTGTGAGAAAAGACATTTTTCATTTTCATTTTTTCAATGTCCATAGTCACCATCCTGGTGAATACATCCACCAATGGGACTAAGGACAGTGATGGAGATTTTGTAGATTTGTTATAAAAGTGTGATGGTATAACACTTAATTCAGGTGAATTTTCATCAAGTAAAGATTGTAAAATTTCCAGTGCTTCCTGTTCATCTTTTGACGAGAGAGTCTCCATAGAATCCTTCTTATGATGGAGTTTTTTGAAAACCAGTTTTCGAGCAAATAAATGCACGTCTTTTACTGTTTCGAATATATCTAAATCAGAGGAAGGTGAAAATGTTAATCCTCTTTGTAATACACTCAACTGAACTTCTGTTAAGACATGTGAGGAGAGGTTTATCACCTTTAAGGAATCTGTTTTGGTCATGTTATTTCATTTGAAAACTGGCCTTGCATCTTCCTTTTACCAAATTGTCTTGTCCTTGGGCCTCTAGATGGCTCGTTGCCAAAATCCCCTCCCTCACTCGTTGATGAGAGTGAGACAGATGAGGAGCTTCTAGAGAATCGCCTTTCCACAGGAGTATTTTTAAATTGCCATCTAAAAATCTTGTTTGTCTCAAAGTCTGTGACATCTCTTTGAAATTTCTTTTGCTTATCCTGAATGATTGGAAAAAGAATTTGAAAAATGGGAGAAAACAGAGTTGTCACCATATCCTGGAATTCTTCTGTTTTTAATTGGCTGTGCAATACCTTTTGTGACTCTTCAATTTCACCTTCAATTTTTTTTAAAGTCATTGTGTTTTTCTCAGTGATAATATGGAGAAATTATACTGAGCATGAATTTGCTTCTCTATCCTGTTGTGAACTCATTTTCTGGTCTGCCTCTGGTTTCTGGTGAGGGAGCTGGTTGTGCTAACAGAGGAGTTGTGAGTTCTCTTTCCGGGCTCTCTGGTGGTGGCAGGAGGTTGTGAAGCTGATCTAATTAACAGAGACCTGCCACCTGATAATGCGGAAGAGGATTGGACATCTGGAGTCTCAGACTGGATTAAAGACAGCCGACTCCCTATTCCCATGCTGGTGATTTTTTCTTGCCTCCTGAGGTCTTAGTTTCCAGCTCAGTTCCTGCCTTCTCAAGCTAAGTTGTCTTTGCTAATGTTCACATTTGATTTGGTTTGGTCTATTCAGTTTTTTGTGTGGTCAGCCTGCTCCGGCTGGGGCTGTGCTGAATTTCCACTCATGTCACTGTATGTGCCAGTTTGCTTTTTGTCCCTTATTAGATTGGCCTCTTTTTGCTCTGTTTTCAGAATATGCCAGAGTGCTGATATAGTGGGAGAAGTCTAGTGACTTCAGGGTATTTTTTGCTATCAGAAGTGTTGGACATTTTTGCAGGGTTTTTTGGGGTGATTGCAGGCAGTATCTTTCCTTTCCTGTCCTTTCTAGTTAGTGTGGGCCCCATAGTTTGCTCAGCCTATTTTCCTACCTGTGTTCGTGTTTTCATCTTGTTTCACCGCCAATACATGTGTGGGGGCTGTCTATTCCTTTGGGGGTCTGCTCTGGGGCAGTTTTAGATTTCCCCTTTTCTTGCTTTAGGCTTATTTAGTCCTCCGGCTGTGACGAGGTGTCTAGAATCATCGTAGGTACGTTCCACGGCTGCTGTTAGTTGTGTGGTTAGGATCAGGGGTCTGCCTTTCGTGTCGTTACCAACCTCTCTGGTTTTCTGTGACGTGGCTTGGTCTTGTTTTCCTCCTCAGTGACCCATTCATAACACACACGTGTTCCACCCCGTACACACACGGCTCTGCTCTGCACACACACGGCTCTGCTCTGCACACACACGGCTCTGCTCTGCACACACACGGCTCTGCTCTGCACACACACGGCTCTGCTCTGCACACACACGGCTCTGCTCTGCACACACACGGCTCTGCTCTGCACACACACGGCTCTGCTCTGCACACACACGGCTCTGCTCTGCACACACACGGC
This sequence comes from Dendrobates tinctorius, assembly GCF_039654945.1. NCBI lineage: Eukaryota > Metazoa > Chordata > Amphibia > Anura > Dendrobatidae > Dendrobates > Dendrobates tinctorius. The sequence goes on from NW_027361683.1 coordinate 38,473,051, forward strand.
TCTGCTCCGTACACTTTGTACACACAGGGCTCTGTTCCGTACACCAAGTACACACACAGCTCCGCTCCGTACCCCTTGTACACGTGCAGGTCCACTCGGCACATGCCGTACACACGAGGCTCCGCTCCGTACACCTCGTACACGCACAGCTCTGCTGCATCCACACTGTAAACCCCTCTTGTCTCACCGCCAATACATGTGTGGGGGCTGTCTATTGCTTTGTGGTCTGCTCTGGGGCAGTTTAGATTTCCCCTTTTCTTGCTTTAGGCTTAGTTAGTCCTCCGGCTGTGACTAGGCGTCTAGAATCATCGTAGGTATGCTCCACGGCTGCTGTTAGTTGTGTGGTTAGGATCAGAGGTCTGCCTTCCGCGTCGTTGCCAACCTCTCTGGTTTTCTGTGACGTGGCTTGGTCTTGTTTTCCTCCTCAGTGGCCCATTCATAACACATGCGGCTCCGCTCCGTACACCCCGTACACACACTGCTCTGCTCTGCACACACACAGCTCAGCTCCATACACACACACGGCTCAGCTCCGTACACTTTGTACACACAGGGCTCTGTTCCGTACACCTCGTACACACACGGCTCCGCTCCGTACACCAAGTACACACACAGCTCCGCTCCTTACCCCTTGTACACGTGCAGGTCCACTCGGCACATGCCGTACACACGAGGCTCTGCTCCGTACACCTCGTACACACACAGCTCTGCTCCGTACACCTTGTACACGCACAGCTCTGCTGCATCCACACTGTAAACCCCTCTTGTCTCACCGCCAATACATGTGTGGGGGCTGTCTAATGCTTTGGGGTCTGCTCTGGGGCAGTTTAGATTTCCCCTTTTCTTGCTTTAGGCTTATTTAGTCCTCCGGCTGTGACTAGGCGTCTAGAATCATCGTAGGTATGCTCCACGGCTGCTGTTAGTTGTGTGGTTAGGATCAGGGGTCTGCAATCTGCATAGTTACCAACCTCTCTGGTTTTCTGTGACTTGGCTTCGTCTTGTTTTCCTCCTCGGTGACCCATTCATAACACTAACCCATCTTTTGATGAGTTCCTCCTCCTCTAAATCAAAAGCAGGAAAAATTTATTATTCTTAATCCTCTCGGGACTATTTTTTGTTCAACATAGTTCTCCAAAGATGTTTTGGTCCACCAAATGTTCATTTTTTTATATAAGGCACTTTTGTATTTTTTATATTTTCATGGTTACTTGTGGAAGCTTGTGAAACACTCGGACCTGCACCCTTCTTAAAAATATCAGAAGCTTTTACACGCCAGGAACTCTCCTTGGCTTTGAAATCCATGTGGGTGGACTATCTGTTTAAACAACAGTTACAGATACCATTAATTCACTCAAAGTCCAAAAAATCAAATAGACTACCAGGTACTTCATAAGACCCAAGACATACACCACAATTCACCCCTACCCTTGACGCATGCGCAAGAGGGATCTTGATGATAGATTGTATTACCGCCCTCTCTCCACCTCTCATTAATTTTTATTGGTCAATTCGGATATTTAAACCGGATGCCCCCTGTCCTAACACGCCTCCCGAAGAAGCGAAAGCGAAACGCGTGTCGGGGCAGAGGGACGTCCTACATGTGAACAAACGGCGAGTCATCCAGGTAATGACACTTTTCTATAGTGCAATATAGACCCCTATGAACCGCACCTCATCTTATGTCGATTCTTAGGTCTAAGTGTTACTGGTATAGATACAAAGTTTTTTCGGGGAACTTTTAGCAAACTATTGGCTTTCACTATTCCTGACTGGTGTTATCTTCGTAATTGAGGCTTAATACAGGTGTCTAATTAGTTCCGTAAACCATTGATTTTTCATGGTGTGTATTTATTGAGAAGAGACTATAGGGCATCTGTAATAAAATTGCATGTATATTATTGCTGTTTTTGGCATCACATGATATGGCAAATAATCCCTCTCTCTTTTTTGTACTTGCACTTTCTTGCTGTACTAATTTTAAAGATATTTCAATAAAAATTAATTTTAACCTTTATGGTACTTCACTTCATTTCTCCTATACACTAGTAGGGGTGAATTGTGGTTTATGTCTTGGGTCTTATGAAGTACCTGGTAGTCTATTTGATTTTTTGAACTTTATTGAGTGAATTAATTAGTTCATATCGTTGTCGGGATCGCTGGTGAGTCGCTATGTGTGACGGGGCCCTAACACTGCAGTTCCAGCAACACCCTCATCAAGGTAAGAAAACATTACACATAGATGCAAGGACTTGAGGAGCAGTGTAAGTGTCAGAAAGACTAATCTGCCCACACCTGCGGTATTCACTGATAAGCATTACACTGTTCCGTCAAGGGATAATTCTTTCGATCGTGAGTGTCCCATTCACAAAAAACCACACTCGAACAAATGTAGAGGCTTCAGGTCCAAAACCATGCAGGAGCGCAAGAAAATCCTCTGTGAACTTGGGGTGTGTTTCAAGTGCTGCACCTCATTAGAACACATGGCCAAGGACTGCAAATCTGCCATAAAGTGTGAAGAGTGTCATAGTGACAAACACATATGAGCTTTGCAGCCAACCTCAGCCACCAGCGATCCGGCAGTCGCAGTTACCTCTAGTCCGGCTACAAGCCATGGCGGGGAGCCACAGCATAACGCCAAGTCTACCACGGCTGTCTCCTGCTCATGCTCAGAGGTATGTAGGGAGAGCCAAAGTGATAAATGCTGTGCCAGGATATGCCTAATCAGAGTTTATCCAGAAGGGCAACCAGAGAAGGCAGTAAAAATGTATGCCATCATCGATCAGAGCAATCGATCCCTAGCTGGACCTAACTTCTTTGAAGCCTTTGGAATCAAGGGACCAGCAACTCCCTATACTCTAAACACTTGCTCAGGCCGCATAGAGTCTAGCGACAGGAGGGCAAAAGGTTTCATTGCTTCTCCTGTCAATGGAGGCGTAGACATACCCCTACCTACGCTAATCGAATACGATCAAATACCCAGCCAAAGGGATGAGATTCCTACCCCAGAATCTGCGTTCCACCAACCACACCCAAGGCACCTAGTCAGCGTTATGGACACAGATGCTGAAATCCTACTTCTGCTCGGCAGAGACAATTTAAGGATACATAAGGTCCGCCAACAGTGCAATGGTCCTGACTATGCCCCCTACGCACAGAGACTCGACTTGGGGTGAGTAATCATAGAAAATGTGTGCTTGGACCGAACAAGAGTCAATTCCTTTAAGACCTACGTACGCCGAGACGGATTAACTACTTTCTGCAAACCATGCCCTCATCACTATGAGGTGAAAGAGAAGCCTCCAGATCCTGTACAGCTGCCTGATGTCATTCCTGCTCCCTATGCAGACGACTTGGGAAGATCGGAGTTTCATACAACTAAGGATGACAACAATGTAGCCCCGTCAATGGAAGACAAGGAATTTGCCAGGATAATGGACAATGAGTTCCTTAAGGACGAGACTAATCGCTGGGTTTTTCCCCTACCCTTCCGAGCTACCAGGGTAAGACTCCCGAACAATCGTGAACAAGCCATGCCCAGATTCAACTCCCTCCAGCGCACACTAAGCAACAAACCGGAGATGAAAGAACACATTGTCACGTTTATGAGCAAGATATTCCATAATAACCATGCGGAGCCAGCGCCTCCCTTAAAGGAAAACGAGGAGTGCTGGTACCTACCCTCATTCGGAGTATATTACCCACGGAAACCTAAGCAAATTAGAGTTGTCTTTGATTCAAGCGCCAAACATCAAGGCGTGTCTCTCAACGATGTCCTCCTCATGGGTCCTAATCTTACAAACAACCTAGTAGGAGTGTTGAGGTTCCGGAAAGAGCCCATTGCCATCACCGCCAACATTGAACAGATGTTCCACTGTTTCATAGTCAGAGAGGACCATAGGAATTTCCTTAGGTTCCTGTAGTACAAGGATAATGACCCCTGGAAAGAGAATGTGAAGTATCGCATGAGGGTGCATGTATTCATAAACAGCCCTTCCCCCACAGTGGCAACCTATGGCCTGTGGAGTACCGCACAAGAAGGAAAGACCGAATATGGAACAGACACCAGAGACTTTGTAGAGAAAGACTTCTACGTACATGATGGACTAAAATCTTTATCCACAGAAGAAGCGGCGATCGACCTACTCAAGAGGTCCCAAGGTATGCTGTACCAAGCTAAGCTTAGATTGCACAAAATTGCTTCAAACAGCCTGGCTGTCATGACAGCCTTTGAGTTAAGTGACCACGCACCAGGATTCAAGGACATAGACCTGGGACCAGACTGTCCACCTATGCAGAGAAGCTTAGGCTTGAGGTGGAACCTGTCAGTCGACACCTTCAGATTCCAAATCAACTATGCAGACAAACCATTCACTAAACGTGGTGTCCTGTCAGTGGTGAATAGCTTATACGACCCACTGGGATTCGTAGCACCAATTACCATACAAGGTAAATCCCTTCTGAGACAGCTTTTCGAAACCGTCAAGGACTGGGATGCCCCATGCCCTCCTGATAAGGAACCAAAATGGGAAACCTGGAAGCAGTCTTTGTGTGCTTTGGATGAAATCCATATACCAAGATGCTATGCCAGAATCTAACTTGCTGCTAGCACTAGGAAGGAACTCCATGTGTTCTCAGACGCATCCACAGAAGCCATTGCAGCTGTCGCCTACTTGAAGGTGACGGGACCCGACAATCAAGATCATGTTGGGTTCATTTTCGGCAAGACTTAAGTTGGCTCCCAAGCCTGATCACACTATTCCCAGGCTCGAACTCTGTGCGACCGTGCTTGCAGTAGAACTTGCAGACTTTATACAGCATGAGCTGGACACCAACATAGATGACGTTCAATACTACAGTGACAGTAAGGTTGTCTTAGGTTACATGTACAACCAAACAAGGCGCTTCTACGTGCACGTCAGTAACTGCATCGAGAGAATAAGGAGGTCTTCCAAACCTGAACAATGGCACTATGTCCCATCTGAACTTAATCCAGCTGACCATGCCACTATACCTATGTCTATAAGTTCTTTTGCTAACTATTTTCTGCTTTCAGGTCCTAAGTTTTTTTTGGAACAGAAAGGAAGTGATCGTGTCCAGGAAGTCTTCAGGATCCGGATGGCGATCCAGAAGTCCGCTCCGAGGTCAGTGCTTTGGTCACGAACACTAAAACAACCTCCAGCCTCGGTTGTCAGTGCTTCAAACGCTTCTCCAATTGAATTAAACTTGTCAAGACTATAGCGAGATTAGTAAACATTGCAAGATCTTATCGCAACTCACGTGTAGACAAAGACTGTCACGGTTGGCACGTCTGCCATAAATCACTACCAGTTTAGGACATTCCGGTAGGATGAACCATGAACAGAACACTGCTCTAGTACTTCGTTCATCGGATTACTGTTGGGTCGGAGACAGTTTGGCCTAGTGCGGCTTCTCCGATCCGAAGATGGGTATCTTTTGGATTGTCTCAGGAACTGTCTGTCATCTACCTCGTTTTGAAGTTATTACTGCATTGCATGCATATGTGTGTTTGTTTTCTAGGTTATTGAACTTTATTTAAAAAAAAAAAAAAATAAAACCTTAATATAATGAAATCCCTTATGGAATTTCAGACGGGGAGTGTGCTGTTCCGTCTCAGTTATGCTTATATGGTTGTCTTGCATTTGCTCTGCTGCCACCTGCTGGTCTTTTTTCTGTATGGCAGCCTGCAGTTAATTAATTCTTGTACATGCCTTTCACTTCCGGTTCAGAGGTCACGCTGTAATGAATGGGTCACCGAGGAGGATAGCAGGCCCAGGCTAAGCTACAGAAAACCAGAGAGGTTGGTAACTAAGTAGATTGCAGACCCTTGATCCCATCCACACAACTAGTAGCAGCCATGGAGCGTACCTACGATGATCCTAGACGCCATGGCACAGCCGGAGAGCTAACTAAGCCTAAAGCAAGAAAGGGGAAATCTAAACTGCCCTGGAGCAGACCCCAAAGGAATAGATAGCCCCCAAACATATATTGTTGATGAGACAAGATGAAAACACAAACGCAGGCAGGAAAATAGACAGAGCAAATGATGGGGCCCATACTGACTAGACAGGACAGGAAAGGAAAGACACTGTCTGCAATCACGCAAAAAACCCTGCAAAATTCCAAAATATCTGATGCACAAAAAACACTGAAGTCGCACGACTTCGCCCCCACTATATCAGCACTCTGGTATATTCTGAAAGCAAAGCAAAAAGAGACTAATATAACAGGGGACAAAACAAACAGACACAATCAGTAACATATGGGCGGTGATTCAGCACAGCCCCAGCCGGAGCTGGCTGACCCGCACAAAGCAAAGATAGACAAAACCAGATCAAATGCAAACAGAATAGCAAATTAACCACTTAGTGAACCATGCAGGGACAGAGCAGGAGACATCAGACCTCAGAAGGAACAGGAAGAAAATCACCAGCAGGGGATAGAGGGAGTTAGCGGTCTTAAATCCCAATCTGAAACCCCAGATCTCCAATCGTCATCCTCATTATCAGGTGGCCAGCCTCTGTCAATCATCAATCAGATCAGCTCCATTACCTCCAGTAACCACCAGAGGGAGCCTAGAAAGAGAACTCGTAGCCCCTCTGTCAATCTGACCAGCTCCACTACCTTCAGTAATAACCAGAGGGAGGCCAGAAAGAGAATTCACAACATCACGCCTTCTCTTCCTGCTTCCAGCCATTGTTAGTTTCACTTTCAGCTGGGAGAGACATGCTTGCACCGAGCTGTGAAAGGCATCAGTTTTTCGACCACCTTGCTTATCACTTTGCTGCACCACCTTGTTAACCACTTTGCTATATCACTTTGATAACACTCTGCATTTCTGGATAACTCCTTGTATTACCAATCATACGCTGTATGTCCAGATTTCCAATTAAACAAGTCTGGACATCACAATCCCTGGTGTACATTATCTCTCCGGACGCTGAGCAACAAGGTCCTGTCTGCCCTGCATTGAGGAAACGGAAGGTAGGAATCTCTCCCAGCCCCAATCAACTATACCTCCATTCGCCTCATGTGGGGACAGAACAGCCACCGCCACACAACTGGCCAAGATCCCAGGATGCCAACTCAAAACAGACTCAATTAACTCTCGAAGGAGCCTTAAACAAAATTGTTCAGGGACAAGCAATTTGCCAACTGGTTTAGACCTAGGAGCAAGAGATTGGGCCTCCATGATCTCCCGCTCCAATACAGACGAGATATCAGCCACAACCACCCCAGGTTGAAGGATGGAGGCTTGGGAGGGGACACAGGGCCAAAACTTGTGAATGGAGAGTCAGCAGTAATTAATAGAAGTGTATGGCTGCTGCAGAGAGCAAGCTGCACTAAACAGGACCTGAGACACGTGATCACAGGGGGAGTGGCTGGTGAAAGAGCAAAGCTCTGTCCAAGGGAGATAGAGAGTGGTCAGACAAGCCGGGTTCAATAGCCAGAGGGAAACGCAGTATCCAAGGGCACAGACTAAAGGATGGTCAAATACAAGCCGAAGTCAGAAAAGCCGGACAGGAACGCAGTAACGAAGGGCACAGACAAGGAGAGCAGTCAGAGGGCAAGCCAGAGATCGAACCAGAGAAATAGCAGAGATACAGAATCAGAGTGCAGACACAAAACGAGGGACAAGCCGAATCATACACTGGACAAGCACACGGGAACAAACGGTATACACAGGTATAGCAAGGTCAGCTGCTCAGCCGAGGACAGAACTATCACTGACTAAACCCCTCCACAGGAGAGCGGGTTAATATAGCCCTCCCCAAACCAAAAGGAGGCCAGCGGTCTGATTCACAGCAGCCACACCGCATCACTTCCGGTCCGGAGGTGCGTGCCGCAACATTTAAATCCTCATAATTCTGCAGCGCCAGCATTGCTTGCAAGGCGCAGGAGCGCCGCATAACAAACACTGCATATTAAGGTAAATAATATCCTCCTTTTCCCACCAGCAGCACACAGTACCATTTGCTGCTATGCAAATTACCTCTGCTAATTGTATACTTGACTCTAGGAAACTATGTTATGCTGGTATATTTCAGGTCCTCCACAACCCAGACTGCTGCCTATGTTAGGTACAAGTGATAATTTCAAGGTACACTCCTCCAATATACCTGTCCCACATTTCTTCATTATTAACATTTCCATTGTTCCCTACATAATTTGTGGACTTTCTCAGGGACCCCACTTCTTTAAACTTGCCTTGCTTTATGCTCTATACTTGAAACCAAGGTAAATTATTATGGAGTAATTATTCCTTTCTCCTCTTATTTCTGCCTTGCCTAGTTAGTATTTTTGGTGCTTCAATTGAATACCTGTGACGGACACACAGATTGTGTCCAGGGAATGAACACTAGGGGGAGTGAATGGGGAGACAGCAGTAACTAATAGAAGTGTATGTTTGCTGCTGAGAGCAAGCTGCACTAAACAGGACCTGAGACACGTGATCACAGGGGGAGTGGCTGGAGAAGGAGCTAAGCTCCGTGCAAGGGAGATAGAGAGTGGTCAGACAAGCCGGGTTCAATAGCCAGAGGGAAACGCAGTATCCAAGGGCACAGACTACAGTAACGAATGGTTAAATACAAGCCGAAGTCAGAAAAGCCGGACAGGAACGCAGTAAGAAAAGGCACAGACAAGGAGGGCAGTCAGAGGGCAAGCCAGAGATCAGAACCAGAGAAATAGCAGAGGTACAGAATCAGAGCGCAGACACAAAACGAGGGACAAGCCGGATCATACACTGGGCAAGCACATGGGAACAAACGGTATACACAGGTATAGCAAGGTCAGCTGCTCAGCTGAGGACAGAACTATCACAGGAGAGCGTGTTAATATAGCCCTCACCAAACCAAAAGGAGACCAGCAAAGTTAACTCCGTAAAGCCCAGGACAGGGAAAGGAATTCCCTTCCAGAGCCATGACAATACCTTTTTACTTGAATATCTTTCTATTTGATATCCTCAGAATAAATATTAGCATTAACATGCTTGTCTTCTAGATTATAAGGTTGTAATATTTTGATACTTTGTTAGAAGTACTTTGTTATATTATTGTTGTTTTTATTTCTTGTAATTTCTGTACTACCCTATGCTGTATTCCCATATCTTCTATGTTATGACACATGTTGTTTTTTGTTTGTTGAGTCTTCTCCTCATCTTTTAGCAACCCCATGACTAAGATCCGGGAGGGTCGAAACGTTGGGTGTTCCTGTCACATTATACTATTGATAAATCACAATCTTGTTGGCACTACCGTGTTCCCTGAATATTTTCTCCTGTAATAAACTATTACCAATTTTTGCAAACAATCCACCAGAGTGTGCGGTGAATTATGACTTTCTTGACTCAGGGACTTCCATAGTCCATTGCACCAGCACCTCGCTTTTATAACCTGAGTGCACACCAATGTACCTCGCATTATGAAGTTTGATAAGTGATGCAGTTCACTTTTCAGAGCTCGTGCCTGCTGTTTTCCATTTTTCTTTTTCACCCCCTCTTGCGCCAACCATTTGCGCACATCCAGCAGCCGCCGAACTTTAAAAGTGAAGCAGTTCACTTTTCAGAGCTCATGCCTGCTGTTTTACACTTTTCTTTTCACAGACTTTTTTTTCTCCCTGGTTCTCTTTTTCTTTTAGCTTTTTGTATCAGACAAGTTTGCACCAAGCCGTATCCCCCACACATACACAAACAGTTAAAAATAAAGTACTTAACACAAGCACCATACTCCTAAAAAAAAAAAAATGTCCCTCTCATCACTTTCGTCCCAACAGCGCTATTCAGTGGAGCAGGCATATGCTTTCCTTGCCTCCGACACTGATAGCGAGGGAGAGGATCCAACATTTCTTTATTTCTCGGATTCTTCATCCTCCTCCTCATCATCTTCCTCCTCGGGTCCTGCGGAACCGCCAAGCAGAAGTCCAAAGACAGAAGATGAGGCAGCGACCACCATTCCAGAACAAGAAGATAAACCAGCGCACCCCAAATGTGGACCCAGTACAGACCTCACCCCCTGAAAATTATGAGCCACTGATTTGGATTCCTGATTTTGTGGCAGAATTAGGAATCAAAGATGAAATCTCAAGCACAGAATACATAGTCTATAATAGAATGATATTTATCCCAACCAGGGTAGCTTTGGGTAAATACCCTAAATAATGCTAGAATTCACAGTATCAAAAATATTTTTTTTAATATAGCAATGCAAAAATATTAAAATACAAACATGAATAGATAGTGCAATACATAATGAATCCGAAACATAGAACTATTCAATATGGGTCCAGGTTTACCAGAATTTAACAGCACTGCATAATGGAAAGAACACACATGGGCTAAATACTAATAATATTTCCAAGTGATAGTACGATTTTTATGTCAAAAGGCAAAGTGCCATAGAAACCCACCAATTCTCCTAACAAACAGATCCTCTATAATGGGTCACAATAGGTGCCACCAATATTGCTTGTAATTAGACCCAGAGGTAGGAGAAAAATGGGGAATGAGGAAGCGACTGCGAAAGGACATGGGTAAGGAAAACTCTTAATTATACTCCTTCTTTACAGTTTACAGGAAACAGTAGATTGGTTCCAAAAAGGGGGCACATCTAGATAAGTTCCTTAGGGGGTCTAGTTTCCAAAATGATGTCACTTGTGGGTTTTTTTTTACTGTTTAGATGCATCAGGGGCTCTGCAAATGGAACATGATGCCCGGAGACCATTCCATCAAAGTCTGCATTCCAAAACATCACTACTTCCCTTCTGAGCCCCGACGTGTGCCCAAACAGTAGTTTTCTCCAACATATGGAGTATCGTCATACTCAGGACAAATTGGACAACAACTTTTGGGGTGCAATTTCTCCTGGTATCCTTGGGAAAATAAAAAATTGGAGACTAAATGATCATTTTTGTGGGAAAAAATAGGAATTATAAACTTTAGTGAAACACTTGGGCGTTCAGAATTCTCACCTCACATCTAGATAAGTTCCTTAGGGGGTCTATTTTCCAAAATGGGGTCACTTGTTGGAGGTTTCTACTGTTTAGACACATCAGGGGCTCTGCAAATCGAACATGATGGCCACAGACCATTCCATCAAAGTCTGCTTTCCAAAACGTCACTATTTCCCTTCCGAGCCCCGACGTGTTTTCTCCCACATATGGGGTACCATCGTGCTCAGGACAAATTGGACAACAACTTTTGGGGTCCAATTAATCCTGTTATCCTTGGGAAAATAAAAAATTGGGGCCTAAACGATCATTTTGGTGGAAAAAATATGATTTTTTTATTTTCACGCCCGGGCTTTATAAACTTCAGTGAAACAATTGGGGGTTCAAAGTGCTCAACACACATCTAGATAAGTTCCTTAGGGGGTCTAATTTTCAGAATGGGGTCACTTGTGCGGGGTTTCCACTGTTTAGGCACATCAGGGGCTATCCAAACGTGACATGGCTCCAATCTCAATTCCAGCCAATTTTGGTTTGAAAAAAGTCAAATGGCACACCTTCCCTTCTGAGCTCTGCTGTGCACCCAAACAGTGATTATCCCACATATGGGGTATCAGTGTACTCAGGACAAATTGGACAAAAACTTTTGGGGTCCAATTTCTCCAGTTACCCTTGGGAAAATAAAAAAATTGGGGACTAAAAGATCTTGTTTGTGAAAAAAATCTGATTTTTTATTTTCATGGGTCTACGTTATAAACTTGTGTGAAGCACTTGATGGTTCAAAGTGCTCACCACATATCTATATAAGTTCCATGGGGGGTCTAATTTCAAAATGGGGTCACTTGTGGGGGTTTTCCACTGTTTAGGCACATCAGGGGCTCTCCAAATGCGACATGGTGTTTGATCTCAATTCTAGCCAATTTTGGTTTGAAAAAGTCCTGCCGTGCGTCCAAACAGTGGTTTTCCCCCACATATGGGGTATCGGCGTACTCAGGAGACATTGCACAACAACTTTATAAGTCCATTTTCTCCTTTTACCCTTGTGAAAATAAAAAGAAATTGTTGCTAAAAAATAATTTTTGTGACTAAAAAGTTAAATGTTCATTTTTTCCTTCTACATTGCTTCTGCTCCTGTGAAACACCTGAAGGGTTAATAAACTTCTTGAATGTGGTTTTGATCAGATTGAGGGGTGCAGTTTTTAGAATGGTGTCACTTTTGGGTATTTTCTTCCATATAGACCCCTCAAAGTGACTTCAAATGTGAAGTGGTCCCTAAAAAAGTTGGTTTTGTAAATTTTGTTGTAAAAATGAGAAATCACTGGTCAACTTTTAACCCTTATAACTTCGTAACAAAAAAAAAATTTGCTTCCATAATTGTGATGACATAAAGTAGACATGTGGGAAATGTTATTTATTAACTATTTTGTGTGACATATTTCTCTGTTTTAAGGGCATAAAAATTTAAAGTTTAAAAATTTAAAAATGTTCAAAATTTTGCCATATTTCCATTTTCTTTCATAAATAAATGGAAGTCTTATCAAAGAAATTTTAGCACTAACGTGAAGTACAATATGTCACGCAAAATAGTTTTAGAATCGCGAAGATCCATTGAAGCATTCCAGAGTTATTACCTCATAAAGGGACAGTGGTCAGAATTGTAAAAATTGTCCTGGTCATTAATGTACAAACCAGCCTTGGGGGTAAAGGGGTTAACTACAAACTGAAAATAAAGATTAAAAAACAACCATAAGTTGGATTTCATCAACCAAGGTATCATTTTATTCAGTATAACGGCACCGACTTGCACTGTGAGTAGGTCAGGTTCATACTGCGTTTACAGCAGCCTGTTCAACGCAGTGTTGACGAACTGCGTTAATGCTATAGCATAATGCAATCATGTTATGCTATACCGCTAGCGCAGATGCTTCATCTGCGCTAGCGGTGACGGACCCTCAGATGCTGCAGCCCGCGTCCGAGGGTCTGTCACTGAATGACGGCACATCGCTAGTGCATGCTGATTATGGCATGCGTTGGCAATGCGCCCAATAATAGGGGTTAATGGCAGTGTTAACGGACTGCGTTACACCACGTTATGCCGCGGTGTAACGCTGTACGTCTAACGGACAGCCATAACGCTGTGTGACCCCGGCATTACTGTGCACAATCCTGCTGACAGGTTCTCTTTAACAAAGTTAGAGACAGTTAAGGTACTGTCACACTTAGCGATGTACCAGCGATCCCGACCAGCGATATGACGCGGTCAGGATCGCTGGTACATCGCTAAGTGGTCGCTAGTGAGCTGCCACATAGGCAGATCTCACTAGCGACATCGCTGGGGACGGGGATCTCTACTTACCTGTCACACTAGGCGATCCTGTGTCCTCCCGCCCGGCTCCACGCGTCGCTCGTCCTCACAGCAGGAAGCGCCGCAGGAAGCTGACGACGAGAAACAGGCCTGAACGTTCTCGCGCGATCAGCGATAACCAGCGGGGGAGCCGGTCGTAGGTAAGTATCAGACATAGCGATATCGCTAGCAATATCGCTATAACGTCACAAGTTATAGCGATATTGCTAGCGATATCTCTTAGTGTGACATGCCCTTTAGGCTAGAGACTCCCATCCATATCTTTGCCATTGATAAGACACCATTGGCTCAAAATGTTATTAAGTTTGTCTTTGAGGAGTTCCTCCTCAAGGTGCGTTCCTTGCACCAGGAACTACTTTCATGTTATGTTAAGAATAATCTTCCTGCGGGACTGGTGTTGGGGTTCCCCTGGTTACAGAAGCATAATCCTGCTATAGACTGGGGATCTCATTATATTGTTTTAAATGGGGTCCTCATTGTTCCAATGGTTGTCTTTCTGCTGTTTTGGTGTCTGCCATTAGTCCGGAGGTTATTCCGAAGTACCTGAAGGACATTGGGGACGTGTTCTCCGAAAAAGAGGCTGAGGTCTTGCCACCACATTGTCCTTACGATTGTACCATTAATCTTATTCTGGGTTCTAAATTGCCCAAAGTCCGTTTGTACAATCTTTCTGGCCCGGAACGTACCGCTATGAAAAACTGTATCTCTGATAGTCTATGCAAAGGTCACATCCATCCCTCTGTCTCACCTGTGGCCACTGGATTCTTTTTTGTCAAAAAAAGATGGTGGTTTACGCCCGTGCCTCGATTTCCAGGAACTAAATAAAATTACGGTGAGAAATACCTACCCTCTCCCACTCATTCCTTATCTCTATAACCAATTGTCTGGGGCTAAGTGGTTTTCCAAACTTGATCTCAGGGGAGCATATAACCTTATCCACATTCAGGAAAGGGATGAGTGGAAAACGGTATTTCTCACCTCCGAGGGTCTGTTTCAAAATTTGGTCATGCCCTTCGGTCTCACGAACGCACCCGCGCTGTTCAGAACTTCATGAATGATATTTTTTCTGATTTTATCGGGTGCTTTATGGTTGTATACCTGGATGATATCCTTGTTTTCTCACCTGACAAGGAATACCACATTGGTCATTTACATGCTGTTCTTCACAGGTTACGGGGAAATTCTCTGTTCACTAAACCCAAGAAATGTTTGTTTTGTGTGCAGGAGCTTTCCTTTCTGCCAATGGGTTTCTGATGGATCTCGGAAAGGTACAGGCCATTGTTTATTGGGTGCAACCCAGAGACCTCAAGGGTCTGCAGTGTTTTCTGTGTTTCGCCAATTATTATCGAAAATGTATCAAGGGGTTTTCTCAGGTGGTCAAGCCACTCACCGATCTCACTTGCAAGGGGGCTGATCTCAAAGTCTGGTCACCCTTGGTGGTTGAAGCATTCCCTACTTTAAAGAAGTGCTTTATGTCTGCTCCTGTATTGGTTCAGCCCGATCCATCAGAACCGTTCAATGTAGATGTGGACACATCGGAGGTGGGAGTGGGGGCGGTGTTGTCTCAGAGACCCGTTACTTTGACCAATTTAAGACCATGTGCCTTTTTCTCCGGGAAGTTTTCTTCTGCAGAGAAGAACTATGATGTTGGTAACTGGGAGTTATTGCCCATAAAATTGGCTTTTGAAGAATGAAGGCATTTTTGGAGGGGATGGTTCATCAGATCAAGGTGATTACGGACCACAATAACTTGTCTAACATTGAATCTGCCATGTGGCTAACTCCTAGACAGGCTAGGTGGTCGCTTTTTTTCTCTCGTTTTAATTTTTCCATCTCTTTTCGCCCTGGTTCCAAGTATGTCAAAGTGGAAGCCTTATCTCACAGTTTTGATCCGATATCACTCCCGAACCTCTTTCCTCCATTCTTCAGCACGGGGTGGTTGCTGCTGGGGTATCCTCTGAATTGTAGTGTGAAATTCGGGAGGCTCAGTCTCTTGATCCTCCATCTTTGCCTGATAATAAGCTCTTTGTCCCGGTTCAGTATCGGTTGAGGGTTTTCCGGAAGTTCCACAATTCTGCTCTCAGTGGGCACCCGGGGATCTCGGCCACCTGGAATGCCATTGCTTGGCTGTTTTGGTGGTCCTCCATGACCTCTTATGTCGGTAGGTTTGTGTCTGCTTGTGATACCTGTGCTAAGAGCTCCCATAACCAGCCGGCCAGGCAATTGGTGCCATTGCCAATTCCAGATAGATCTTGGACTCATTTTTCCATGGACTTTATCAATGATCTCCCTCCTTCCAATGGCAAAACTGTTATCTGGGTAGTGGTTGACAGATTCAGTAAACTGGCGCATTTTGTACCTTTGACAGGATTGCCTAATGCAGAAACACTATCTAAGTTGTTTGTTGAGCACGTTGTACGGCTGCATGGCGTGCCTTTGAGTGTGGTTTCTGAAAGAGGGGTACAATTTGTGTCCAAATTTTGGAGGGCATTTTGTAAAAGATTGGGTATTTGCTTGACCTTCTTCTCTGCCTACCATTCCGAGACCAATGGTCAGACGGAGAGGACCAATCAATCAATTGAGCAGATTTTGCGGTGTCTTGCTACGTCTCAGCAGGATGATTGGTGTTCCTCATTGCCTGTGGCTGAGTTTGCATTTAACAATCGGATTAACCAGTCCACTGGCACCTCTCCGTTCTTCTGTAACTATGGTTTTCACCCCCATTTTGGCGAATTTTCTAGGCTGGATTCAGGATGTCCAGCGGCTGATACGTCAGTTCAACGATTTGGGAAGGTGTGGAGGGAGGTCCAGGAGAACATTTGGGAGGCTCAGGGCAAACATAAACATTTTGCTGATAAGTGACGGTCTGTAGGACCTATGTTCCTGGTGGGAGATAAAGTGTGGCTGTCTACCAAGAACATTCGTCTAAAAGTTCCTTCTGCTAAGCTAGGTCCCGTTTATTGGTCCTTATGAGATCATTTCGCTTACACCTTCCTTCATCACTTCAGATCCCCCAATGTGTTCCATAAGTCCCTTTTTAAGTCACTTGTATCATCCTCTGCTGGGCCCCGATCCCCTCCGCCTCCTGTCTCTGTGGGTGGTCAGACCGAAGTGGGGTTACGGTCCTGAGGATCGATCTTGGGTCCCGGCGTGATCTGATCATGCTGATTGATTGGTTAGGGTGTTTCATACATGTTATCCTGGGAAGCCTGGGGGCTCCAGTGGCCCCCCTTGAGAGGAGGGTACTGTCATGAGCCCAACGTGGCCTGACAATTGTGCATCGGGGAGTCAAAGTTTAGTTCACGGTCACACACTCGGTCCTTCTTAGGCGGCACGCACGAGCCCAGAGCATTTGGCAGCTTGCTTAGAGGGGAACAACGAGCACACAGTACGTCTCTGTTCAGTCTCTACGGGAGGCAGCGGGGATGCTGGAGCACAGGCCTGCGCTGCTACGGTGCTCAAGGGACGGAGCACTCACCTCTCCCTGCTGTGAGCTGTCAGTTCCCACCAAGTCTGCCTGTTTCCGCGTGCGCTTTTGCTTTTTAGGCTCTGACACGCCCCCTGCTGCCAAGTGCAAAGGTTGATCTGTGTCATGATCCAGACTGGGTTTTGAGTCCTGTCTTTCCATGTTCCCGGTCTGGTCATTTCAGGGGTTAACTTTTCTCAGCCTCAGTCTGGTTTCAGGTTTGCTATTTAGCTCCGCTGCATCTTGCAGGCAGTGTCAGCTATAGTTCTGCCTTCGGCGTGTGTATCTGACTCTGGTATATCCTAATTATTCCTGCTGTGATCCCTGACTTGCCCCATGTCTGTTTAATCCCTCTGTCTGTCCTGACTCGGTGTTCCCTGTAATTTTGTTGACTCCCTGGTTTTGACTTGGCTTGCATTCGGTCCTGCTTCTGTCTTTGTCTTATCCGCTTCCGACCGTTGCTGACCCTCTGTCTTGTTTCTGACCACGTGTACTGCTGTGACCTCTAGTACTTCTGCTCCTGGCTGTTTCTGACTCGGCTTGTTGGACCACTCTTTCGCCATCTGGTGGTGCTTATGTTGCTGCTCATTGTTGCTACGCTGTGTGTACAACCTTGCTTCCCTCACCAGCACCCCCTGGTGGAGGTTGCGCTATACTGCACTACAGTAGCATGACAGTAAGATATTAAAATCTGACCTTGACATTACTATATTGCATAACTATCTGGATAAGATATCTCAATGGGCGAACACTTGGCAAATGAGGCCTAATATAGATAAATGTAGAGTAATGCACTTAGGAAGATATAATCATATTACTGCATATACATTAAATAGGAGTATACTCAGGACTACAGAACAGGAAAAGGACTTGGGTATTCTGATTACAAGTAAGCTGAGCAGCAGTACACAATGTCAAGCAGCAACCGCAAAAGCAAACAAGATTTTAGGGTGTATAAAGAGAGAGATAAATTCCCGCGATCCCAACGTATTGTTACCCCTCTACAAATCACATGTAAGGCCTCATCTAGAATATGGGATGAAGTTTTGGGTTCCACATTTAAAAAAGGATATTCAGAAATCAGTGTCAGTTCAAAGGCGGGCAACTAGATTTTTACAAGGGATGGAATGCATCTCATATGATGAGAGGCTGAAAAGGTTGGGCTTGTTTAGCTTAATAAAAGACGCCTCAGAGGGGATCTCATTTATATGTATACATATACAGTTGTGGCCAAAAGTATTGACACCCCTGCAATTCTGTCAGATAATACTCAGTTTCTTCCTGAAAATGATAGCAAACACAAATTCTTTGGTATTATTATCTTCATTTAATTTGTCTTAAATGAAAAAACACAAAAAGAATTGTCCTAAAGCCAAATTGGATATAATTCCACACCAAACATAAAAAGAGGGTGGACAAATGTATTGGCATTGTTCGAAAAATCATGTGATGCTTCTCTAATTTGTGTAATTAACAGCACCTGTAACTTACCTGTGGCACCTAACAGGTGTTGGCAATAACTAAATCACACTTGCAGCCAGTTGACATGGATTAAAGTTGACTCAACCTCTGTCCTGTGTCCTTGTGTGTACCACATTGAGCATGGAGAAAAGAAAGAAGACCAAAGAACTGTCTGAGGACTTGAGAAACCAAATTGTGAGGAAGCATGAGCAATCTCAAGGCTACAAGTCCATCTCCAAAGACCTGAATGTTCCTGTGTCTACCGTGCGCAGTGTCATCAAGAAGTTTAAAGCCCATGGCACTGTGGCCAGCCTCCCTAGATGTCGACGGAAAAGAAAAATTGACAAGAGATTTCAACGCAAGATTGTGCGGATGTTGGATAAAGAACCTTGACTAACATCCAAACAAGTTCAAGCTGCCCTGCAGTCCGAGGGTACAACAGTGTCAACCCGTACTATCCGTCGGCGTCTGAAAGAAAAGGGACTGTATGGTAGGAGACCCAGGAAGACCCCACTTCTTACCCCAAGACATAAAAAAGCCAGGCTGGAATTTGCCAAAACTTACCTGAAAAAGCCTAAAACGTTTTGGAAGAATGTTCTCTGGTCAGATGAGACAAAAGTAGAGCTTTTTGGGCAAAGGCATCAACATAGAGTTTACAGGAGAAAAAAAGAGGCATTCAAAGAAAAAAAACACGGTCCCTACAGTCAAACATGGCAGAGGTTCCCTGATGTTTTGGGGTTGCTTTGCTGCCTCTGGCACTGGACTGCTTGACCGTGTGCATGACATTATGAAGTCTGAAGACTACCAACAAATTTTGCAGCATAATGTAGGGCCCAGTGTGAGAAAGCTGGGTCTCCCTCAGAGGTCATGGGTCTTCCAGCAGGACAATGACCCAAAACACACTTCAAAAAGTACTAGAAAATGGTTTGAGAGAAAGCACTGGAGACTTCTAAGGTGGCCAGCAATGAGTCCAGACCTGAATCCCATAGAACACCTGTGGAGAGATCTAAAAATGGCAGTTTGGAGAAGGCACCCTTCAAATATCAGGGACCTGGAGCAGTTTGCCAAAGAAGAATGGTCTAAAATTCCAGCAGAGCATTGTAAGAAACTCATTGATGGTTACCGGAAGCGGTTGGTTGCAGTTATTTTGGCTAAAGGTTGTGCAACCAAGTATTAGGCTGAGAGTGCCAATACTTTTGTCTGGCCCATTTTTGGAGTTTTGTGTGAAATGATCAATGTTTTGCTTTTTGCTTCATTCTCTTTTGTGTTTTTTCATTTAAGACAAATTAAATGAAGATAATACCAAAGAATGTGTTTGCAATCATTTTCAGGAAGAAACTGAGTATTATCTGACAGAATTGCAGGGGTGTCAATACTTTTGGCCACAACTGTATGTGTGGTCAGTACAAAGGACTTGCACATGACTTATTCCTTCCAAGGACCATACTAAGGACCAGGGGACACTCATTACGGGTGGAAGAAAATTTGCATACGGAATCCTATGACCTATTAGTAGCAAGGTCAAAACTCAATATACACTGCTCAAAAAAATAAAGAGAACACTCAAATAACACATCTTAGATCTAAATGAATGAAATATTCTCATTGAATACTTTGCTCTGTTCTGTTCAAATTTGAATGTGCTGTCAACATAATCACACAAAAATCATCAATGGAAATCAAATTTTTGAACCAATGGAAGCCTGGATTTGGAGAGACCACCAAAATTAAAGTGGAAACAAGTCAAAATGATGCTCAGTATTGTGTGTGGCCTCCACGACCTCCCTACAACGCCTGGGCATGCTCCTGATGAGGTTGCGGATGTTCTCCTGAGGGAACTCCTCCCAGACCTGGACTAATGCATCCGTCAACTCCTGGACAGTCTGTGGTGCAACATGACATTGGTGGATGGAGCAAGACATGCTGTCCCAGATGTGCTCAATCGAATTTAGGTCTGGGGAACGGGCAGGCCAGTCCATAGCTTCAATGCCTTCATCTTGCAGGAACTGCTGACACACTCCACCCACATGAGGTCTGGCATTGTCCTGCATTAGGAGGAACCCAGGGCCAACCGCACCAGCATATGGTCTCAGAAGGGGTTTGAGGATCTCATCTCAGTACCTAATGGCAGTCAGGCTACCTTTAGCGAGCACATGGAGGGCTGTGTGGCCCTCCAAAGAACTGCCACCCCACACCATAACTGACCCACTGCCAATCCGGTCATGCTGAAGGATGTTGCAGGCAGCAGATCGCTCTTCACGGCGTCTCCAGACTCTGTCACATGTGCTGAGTGTGAACCTGCTGCCTGCAACATCCTTCAGCGTGATGGGTTTGGCAGTGGGTCACTAATGGTGTGCGGTGGCATTTCTTTGGAGGGCCACACAGCCCTCCATTTGCTTGCCAGAGGTCACCTGACTGCCAATAGGTACCGAGATGAGATCCTCAGACCCCTTGTGAGACCATATGCTGGTGCGGTTGGCCCTGGGTTCCTCCTAATGCAGAACAATGCCAGACCTTATGTGGCTGGAGTGTGTCAGCAGTTCCTGCAAGATGAAGGCATTGGAGCTATGGACTAGCCTGCCCGCTCCCCAGACCTGAATCCAACTGAGCACATCTGGGACAGCATGTCTCGCTCCATCCAACGTCACGTTGCACCACAGACTGTCCAAGAGTTGACGGATGCTTTAGTCCAGGTCTGGGAGGAGATCCCTCAGGAGAACATCCACAACCTCATCAGGAGCATGCCCAGGCGTTGTAGGGAGGTCATACAGGCACGTGGAGGCCACACTCAATACTGAGCATCATTTTGACTTGTTTCCACTTTAATTTTAGGGGTCTCTCCAAATGCAGGCCTCAATTGGTTCATAAAATTGATTTCCAATGATGATTTTCGTGTGATTATGTTGACAGCACTCTCAACTTTGTACAGAACAAAGTATTCAATGAGAATATTTAATTCATTTAGATCTAGGATGTGTTATTTGAGTGTTCCCTTTATTTTTTTTTGAGCAGTGTGTAAGATCACAACAAAATCACAGGCATGAATAAGCCCATTATACTTCCAAGTACATTAAACCAAAATTAATCTTTATTAAATATTTCAATAAAATAACAAAACGAATCAGAGTGTTGCAGATAAAGTGCATGGATGTACAGCATACCAATACCAGAATATTTGTAAACAGTACCAAATAGTGACTTTGTGTAGTATATGTAATATAGCTAGCCTAGTCCTACCTACTCCACAGTCTGACTACCCTAACTGCAAAGAATACTCTCCTATTTCGCTGTCGCAATCGCCTTTTTGTACCTAGCATATATCAGTTGTCGGCTCTTTTTGAGAACACAGCTTGAAAATATGACAACTATCAGAGGAGCAGCATAATAAACAAACATAGCTCCCTTATCCACTGAGCAGGGCTGTGACATGAGAAAAAAGTAATCTTCTTGACTGGTGGTTTTTTTTTCTTCAACCTTAGCTCTGCTGCATGGGGTCAGTCACTGTCCCCTGATTTAACGCTGTCAGACTGACTGAGCAGAATGGGTGTACAAATAACCACAGAGCAAGCTGAAGCAGTAGAGGAAACCCAATGTGCTCAGTCAGCAAGAAGATTTAGTTTTTTCTCATTGCCTAGCCCTGTTCAGCAGCTGAGTTTGGTATGCATGTTCATGATGCTACTCTTCCATTAGTTGAGACACATCTCAAGCAGTATTTCTTTAGTTTGGAATTCATCGTCACATGTGACTATGACGGGTTGCACTTTGTATAAGAGCCAAGGGACATTTTTATCATATTTGTGACGAACCCCTTTAAGATAATGTAAACTGATCAGATTTCACAGCTTTGGCATATCTGAATGCTGCATCACCCCATGTACAATAAGGAAGCAAGTAGTCTGAAGGCTGCTACTAATTACCACCTGATCAGTAAAAGGGTTTGTCCAGGACTGATATACATAGCAAGTACTGGAAAACAGGACTAGTAAATATATATCACTCTAAGGGCATGTTCACATGATGTCTTTTTCAGGACTGGTCCCCCAGGAATCTGACAGAGAAAGAGTGCACTGCAATGAAAAACAACATTGATGTGCACAAAGACTCCAAAGACATACTGATAGGGAATTTAGATTGTGAGCCCCATCAGGGACAGTGATGATAATGTGTGCAAACTGTAAAGCGCTGCGGAATATGTTAGCGCTATATAAAAATAAAGATTATTATTATTATTATGTGCACATGTTCTGCCGTTTGTCACTTCTAGTACCCTTTCCAGGGTTCGAAGACCAGGACGCGGTAAAATAAGTAAGGTTTATTCTTTGGACGGCTTCTCCCGGGAAGCTGCAAGTGCTGTAAAATGAGAGCAGAGAGCAAAAGACGCCACCGTTTGGCCACATTCACACCTTCAATAATTGGTCAGTATTTTACCTCAGTATATGTAAACCAAAACCAAGAGAAACCCGTCACCACTTCTGTATTTATCACCCACTCCTGGTTTTGGCTTACAAATACTGAGGTAAAATACTGACCAAATACTGAATGTGTGCACGTGGTCTAAGAACGATGCCTAGGCCACCTCAGGAAAATGACCATTTCACGTCTATAAGACACCATGTGCCTTACAGATCACAAACCTGATAAATAATAAAGATCTCAAAATACACAATCTACCACAGGGACAGGGCTCCACTACTGCGGACGAGACCACCCAAAAGCCACCACCCTTCGGTGCACTACTCATCGATACAGACACACGTGACCAGGATGACGTCATACCTACCAGGAGCCCATACATTCTAGCATTTACCCTACCCCAATGTCGCCAGGCGCTCTGACGTCATCAGGAGGCGCCCTGCTGAGGTCGGATTTCGGCGCGGCTGCCTGTGAATGCGGAAGTCTTTCATTGAAGGTGATGAGACTTGGGTAAGAGACGTTTGATGAGTCGTGTCTAGTATACCACGTACGTGTGTTACTTTCACTATTGCCCGCCTATTCGGTAGCTGCAAAGACCACAACCTGTTGCTGCCATGTGTTACACAACTACAAATCCCAGCAGACCAGCTGGCGTATTATGCAGAGGCATTTGTGTAGCTCGTCCATGTTTCCTTTTGCACTTGCTTGTCTGCGGTGCCCTGTGCAGTAGCTGAGAGGCGCAGGTCCTCATTAGTCGGTGTGTGGTCAGCAATGGAGGATTAAGAACCTATAGAGCGTTCTGCATCCATTTCTTAGGATCTCTTCTTGCTGGCATGTCGTTGTAACCCCTCTGGTTTGCACTCAGTGCCTAAATCAGTATATGGTCTCTTGCTAGACTGATGTGTATCATTCACTTATTAGATCCATGGCCAGAGCAGATTCAGATTTACTGCTAGCAAATATTGAAAATCTTTTGTATGAGGACTAGCAGATACATTGAAAACTGTGTGACATTGTTTCTTAAAATATATACTGAAGAAACCTTGTACAACTTTTAACAATGCAAATAGTAGCATTTATCTTTTAAATGTGATCTCCTCTTTACCTGAAAACCAATGTTGCAGTGCCTTCAGTCTCAGGATGTGAGTCTCTTAGGCCTCTTTCACACGTCCTGATATTACTGGTACTTGAAAAAACAGTACCAGTGCTATATGCATGTCCCTATCATGTGCACCATCAATGTGGCACATAACCGCGTCTGTGGAAAAAGCAGTACAGTTAGCGCTTTTCCCAAGCACCACATGCTGAATCCAACTCTCGTCATTGTCGCCTGGTCTCCCTACAATCAGCAAGATCAGGTGACACTGATAGCAGTTTTAGGCCGGGATCACACATGCGAGAAACTCGGCTGAGTCTCGCATCTTAATACCCGGCACTCGGGAGCGGAGCGTGCGGCTGCATAGAAATACATGGAGCCGCACACTCCACTCACGAGTGCCGGGTATTAAGATGCGAGACTCAGCCGAGTTTCTCGCATGTGATCCCAGCCTCAGTCAGTGCATGCCGCCTGGGAATAGCCCTAACAACAAGTCTCATCACCATGGCCTGGTCTCCATGCAATCAGCGAGACCAGGCGACGCTGATGACAGTTGTAGTCAACAGAGTTGAGCAAATTTGTTCGGATTCGGTCGCTGAATCTGAATTTGCCATATTGGTACCCTATTCGTGCCTAATGTATGTTTATCGGTTCCGAAAATATTCAGTAATTTCTACTCCCATTGACTCTAATGATGTTCGGCTGTGTTTGACGAATATTACAAAAACAATATTCACTGCCGATCGTATTTGGAACTGAATCCGAACAAATTAGTTCAACTCTAGTCAACACCCGCCGTTTGTGTATCTCTTACGAAAAAAATACATTTTTTTAAAAAAATGACATGGAGTTCACCTTTAATTTTCCAAATCCTCTGAAGGAAAGCAGACAGCTGGGGACTGTTATTATTCTGGGAAGAGGCCAATAGCCATAAAGGTTCCCAGCCTATTAATAACAGCTCGCAGTTGTTTGTTTTGCCTTTACGGATTTAATAAAAAGGGTGTCCTAAAAAACGACGTGGGGTCCCCCCTATTTTTACTAACCAGAAAAGGCTAAACAGACAGCTGCAGGCTGATATTAATAGGTTGAGAAGGGCCCATGGATATTGGTCTCCTCCCAAACTTAGAACACCAGTCCTCAGCTGCCCCAGTATTGGCGCATCTAATGGATGATATTTTTAGGGAGGCTGATGGCTGGTGTTCTGAAAGAGGGTCAATATCCATGGCTCCTTACTAGCATATTAATATCAGCTCGTAGCTGTCTATTTAGCCCTTTTCTACTTAGCAAAAATGAAGGACCCCACGTCCTTTTTTTTTGGGGGGGGGGGGGGTGGGTGCCCCTTTTTACTAACCAGCAAAAGATATGCAGACAGCCGTGAGCTGTTATTAATAGACTGGGAACCTTTATGGCTATTGACCTCTTCCCAGAATAATAACAGCCCCCAGCTGTTTGCTTTCCCTAAGGCCTGTTTCACACTTACGTTTTTTCTGCCAGTTGCAATCCGTGAAAAAGGCGGAGAACGGATCCTTGTCCGTTGAGACACTAACGGGTGCCACCGGACCGTTGTTTTGACGGATCCGCCGAAGTCTGCATTATAAAGGAGCCTTGGGAAAAAGGAGAGAGAGAGAGAGAGACATTTTCGCTGATCCCGGAACGGCATGTCATGGTTAAAGTGTCTCCCGGAGTAAAGCTTCCGGGCATGCGCAATTCAAATTAGCGGACCATCAAACAAAAAAAACATTGCAGAGTCCGTCTCATGCGCCCGGGAGACGAAAACATTTTGACGGATCCGTCAAAAAACGGGTGGACCGGACGACCGTCAGTCAAGATCCATCGCTAATGTAAGTCTTTGGGGGGGAAAAAACGGATCCACCCCTTTTTTGGCGGATCCGTTTTTTTCAAAACTTGGCGAATTTTGACTGACGTCGAAAAACGGAAGTGTGAAACAGTCCTTAGCTGGTTAGGAAAACTAAGGGGGACCCCCACACCGTTTTTTTTTTTTTTTAAATTATGTAGTACGTACGATACACAGACGGTGGGTTCTCTTTACAACTGTCATCAGTGTCGCCTGGTCTTGCTGATCTCAGGGAGACAAGGGTACGATGATGAGACTTGTAATTCGTGCTATTCCCAGGCGGAATGTGCTGACTAAAACTGTCATTAGGGTCGCCTGGTCTCGCTGATTGCACTGTATAAAGGAGGAGCGTGAGATTCAGAAGGAGGCTGTGTAAAAAGCAGGACCATGAGTTGCAGGAGGAATAAGGCCCCTTAACTGCCGCCGTTAAAAGTCGTATTGGCAGTCGTTAAAGGGTTAATATTGTATTTAAAAAAAAAAAAATTATTTGTGTTGCAAAATGCAAATCGGTAGTGTTGAATGTATGATGTGAAATGTTTTTATATGCAATATAATCATTATAATTTGTTATAACTAACTACAGTTAGTTACTATGCCCAGGCAACGCCGGGCTCTTCTGCTATTAGAGGCATCTACATTTAAAACATTAGTATAAAAAAAGATTAGAATTAAAATGTGAGAATACAAGATGTAATATCAGACCCAGGGCATAAATAAGGACAGTTTTTATCAATGGTGACATAGAGGAAATTTAAAATCCATACAGTCAGATATGTCAGAGAAGGAGACATATCACCCTCACATCGAACATATGGGGAAGAGAGAAAAACTAAGTATGACAGAGAAAGAGCTAACACCTCCATTGGAGTAACGGTCCCCTGCAGTGAACATATAATTAAAACAGGAAATTTACAAAGCTGAGATTTGTTTATTCAGAGGAGAAGTGTGCTTCCAATGCATAAGCTTCCTCTGATTACAGAAAAACTGGATAATTGCAGTTTATCAAACATCTGTCTACCTAACATTCTAGCAGACTTAGCAGACTTATCACATCCCACCACCAGCCCCCACATTAGCTCATCAAGGGGATATATAAGAAATAAGCAGTGTTTGGGTTATTGGTCATTCTGGAAGTCATAGTTCACTGTGACAGGGGTCCATTTTCCCAATCAGATTGCTTACCTCCTTGTAGCGCCAAGCAATTTCCCATGACATTAATTTTCTTTTGTTATTTCTTTTTATTTTATGTAATTGTATTTATTGTATTGTTTTGCTCCCATTTTGTATCATCTTTGTGATTTTTTTTTTTAATAAACGCTGCCTACTTTTCTGGAATAAATATATAGAATTTAATAGCTCTGTTCCTCTTGCTCTATAAACTGCACCCCTGAAGCCTTATGCTACCTGTAACAGGTGGCCAATCAGCTTGTCTAAATGATTGGTGGTGACAGCTAGTAGTAGTTCCTATTTTTTTTTTTTTTGTTATTCCTTAGTTGGCAGTGACCTTACCATGGTGTATGTGTACTGCATATACAGCTCTGGCAAAAATTAAGAGACCACTGCACAGTTTTATAAAAATCAGCTTCTCTACATGTCTGACAGCCATACCATTCCAGTGTCAGTTGAATTCCAACAAGAGCACACCTCATTCTACTTAATGTGCTTCTGGTTAGTTGATTACCTGAACCAAATCTTATTTAACGAAGGAAAGTATAAAAAACCCTGCTGTGGTGTTCACAATCCTCTTGCAATAGAACAAGCTGGATGGCAAAACAATTGTCAGTAATATCCCAAAAGTAATAGGAATGAAAAATTAACTTTTAACCATGCCAAAGGAATTGAAAAGAAAAGTCTTGAGTGAGGAAAAGAAGGGCTCAATTCTGGCTTTCCTAGCAGAGGGATACAGTGAGCGTCATGTTGCCCCCATCCTTAAAATTTCTAAGACTGCAGTCCATTACAACAAGGTCAATCAGCAGACATTGGGGACAACAAAGCTACAGATCAGCAGAGGGTGAAAACGACTCTCCACTGATCGGGATAACCGTCATCTTATTCCAATGTCACTCAGCAACCGCAAGATGACATCAAGTGACCTACAAAAGGAATGGCAGCTGGGGTGAAATGCACAGCAAGAACAGTTTGTAACAGGCTCCTAGAGGCAGGGCTCAAGTCATGTAAAGCTAGAAAAAAGCCTTTCATCAATGAGAAGCAAAGGAGAGCCAGGCTGAAGTTTGCTAAAGACCATAAGGATTGGACCATAGAGGACTGGAGTAAGGTAATCTTCGCTGATGAGTCTAATTTTCAGCTTTGCCCAACACCTGGTCGTCTAATGGTTAGACGGAGACCTGGAGAGGTGTACAAGCCCACAGTGTCTTGCACCCACTGTGAAATTTGGTGAAGGATCAGTGATGATCTGGGGATGCTTCAGCAAGGCTGGAATTGGGCAGGTTGATCTTTGCGAAGGATGTATGAATCAAGCCGTATACAAGGTTATCCTAGAAAAATAGTTAATTCCTTCTGTTCAGGCAATGTTACCCAACTCTGAGGACTGGTTTTTCCTGCTGGACAATGCGCCATGCCACAAAGCTAGGTCAATCAATGTGTGGATGAAGGACCACCACATCAAATCCCTGTCATGGGCAGCCTAATCTCCAGACCTGAACCCCACTGAAAACCTCTGGAATGTAATCAAGAGGAAGATGGATAATCACAAGCCATCAAACAAAGAACTGCTTAAATTTTTGTACCAGAAGTGGCCTAAGGTCACCCAAAAGCAGTATGAAAAACTGGTGGAAAGCATGCCAAGACTCATGAAAGCTGTGATTTAAAAATCATGGTCATTCCACAATATTGATTTCTGGACTCTTCCTGAGTTAAAACATTAGTATTGTTTCTAAATGATTATGAACTTGTTTTCTTAGCATTATTTGAGCTCTGCAAGCAATGCATTTTTTTTTTGTTCTTTTGACCATTTCTAATTTTCTGAAAATAAATACAAAATTTAGTGCTTGGAAATTTGAAGACATGTCAGTAGTTTATAGAATAAAAGAGCAATTTACATTTTACTCAAAAATATACCTATAAAGAGAAAAATCAGACAAACTGAAAATTTTGCAGTGGTTTCTTAATTTTTGCCAGAGCATATATATACAGTACAGACCAAAAGTTTGGACACAAACACAAAGTAATGATGGCCACTCCTTTTTCTTAGCTGCTTTTTTCTTTCCATAATACAAATTCTAACAGTCTATTCAGCAGGACTATCACCTGTGTATCCACCAGACTTCTGCACAACACAACTGATGGTCCCAACCCCATTTATAAGGCAAGAAATCCCACTTATTAAACCTGACAGGGCACCCCTGTGAAGTGAAGACCATTTCCGGTGACTACCTCTTGAAGCTCATCAAGAGAATGCCAAGAGTGTGCAAAGCAGTAATCAAAGCAAAAGGTGGCTACTTCGAAGAACCTAGAATATAAGATATATTTTCAGTTGTTTCACACTTTTTTGTTAATTATATAATTCCACATGTGTTAATTCATAGTTTTGATGCCTTCAGAGTGAATCTACAATTTTCACAGTCATGAAAATAAAGAAAACTCTTTGAATGAGAAGGTGTGTCCAAACTTTTGGTCTGTACTGCATATATATGTGTGTGTGTGTGTGTGTGTGTGTGTATATATATATATATATATATATATATATATGTGTATATACACTCACTGGCCACTTTATTAGGTACACCATGCTAGTAACGGGTTGGACCCCCTTTTGCCTTCAGAACTGCCTCAAATCTTCGTGGCAGAGATTCAACAAGGTGCTGGAAGCATTCCTCAGAGATTTTGGACCATATTGACATGATGGCATCACACAGTTGGCGCAGATTTGTCGGCTGCACATCCCTGATGCGAATCTCCCGTTCCACCACATCCCAAAGATGCTCTATTGGATTGAGATCTGGTGACTGAGGAGGCCATTTGAGTACAGTGAACTCATTGTCATGTTCAAGAAACCAATCTGAGATGATTCGAGCTTTATGACATGGCGCATTATCCTGCTGAAAGTAGCCATCAGATGTTGGGTACATTGTGGTCATAAAGGGATGGACATGGTCAGCAACAATACTCAGGTAGGCTGTGGCGTTGCAACGATGCTCAATTGGTACCAAGGGGCCCAAAGAGTGCCAAGAAAAAATTCCCCACACCATGACACCACCACCAGCCTGAACCGTTGATACAAGGCTGGATGGATCCATGCTTTCATGTTGTTTACGCCAAATTCTGACCCTACCATCCGAATGTCGCAGCAGAAATCGAGACTCATCAGACCAGGCAACGTTTTTCCAATCTTCTACTGTCCAATTTCGATGAGCTTGTGCAAATTGTAGCCTCAGTTTCCTGTTCTTAGCTGAGAGGAGTGGTACCCAGTGTGGTCTTCTGCTGCTGTAGCCCATCTGCCTCAAAGTTCGACGCACTGTGCGTTCAGAGATGCTCTTCTGCCTACCTTGGTTGTAACGGGTGGCAATTTGAGTCACTGTTGCCTTTCTATCAGCTCGAACCAGTATGCCCATTCTCCTCTGACCTCTGGCATCAACAAGGCATTTCCGGCCACAGAACTGCCGCTCACTGGATTTTTTTTCTTTTTCGGACCATTCTCTGTAAACCCTAGAGATGGTTGTGCGTGAAAATCCCAGTAGATCAGCAGTTTCTGAAATACTCAGACCAGCCCTTCTGGCACCAACAATCATGCCACGTTCAAAGGCACTCAAATCACCTTTCTTCCCCATACTGATGCTCGGTTTGAACTGCAGGAGATTGTCTTGACCATGTCTACATGCCTAAATGCACTGAGTTGCCGCCATGTGATTGGCTGATTAGAAATTAAGTCTTAACACACAGTTGGACAGGTGTACCTAATAAAGTGGCCAGTGAGTGTGTATATATATATATGTGTGTGTATATATATATATATATTGTACACAAAAAAACCCAGTGGCATAGACGGCGCCAATTGGTGGGATACCAATAATCCCACACCAGGGAAAAAGAACACCCGCTCATCAAAGACGTGTGAGGAGGAAGGGAGAGCAGCTAAGTGAATATAATAAAATATATTTCACTTTATTAAACAATTCATTATCAAAAGGTACAATGTATAGAGTAACAATAAATATAAGCATCAGAAGACCATAGCAAGATAATCCAAATGAACCACAAGGGAGTAGCAGTGCCCTATCGTACATGCAAACAGCGTGAGATCATAGGGTTAAATAAAAAAGCTAGTGCCTGACTTGCTTCATGCATATATGAGAGCTCCAAGCAGCGGTCCATAAAGGAAGTAAAGCATGGCCAAAACCGTCCATGAAAAGTATAGGACCAGAAGGCAGAAAACTCACCAAAATCTGTGGGACACTGCAGGCAGTCCTAGGCCGGGTATGGAACGCCATAATGAATTTTTAATAAAGTGGTATATTTTATTCACCTAGTTACTCTCTCTTCCTCCTCACACACATGTATGTGCGTTGGAATTGGAGGTGTATATACCATATGCTCATTGTGAGTTCCCCAATAACTGGCCTAACCATGGCATCGTCCATCACTTGTCAGCCAATTGCGTAATTGTCCTGACAATTGTAGGCAGCAAAGCTACTTTCCCCTGACAAACTGGTGACAGCGATGGGATCTGCGTTTTTCATCTGTACCCAAGTGGTAACAGTGGTTGGATCTGCATGACCCGCCTGGCTGATATCCTTGACATATTGGTGACAGCGGCATGACCTGTGTGATCTCCCCGATGTCATGTGTGACAAAATGGTAACGGTGGTAAAATTCGTGTGTTATCCTTTACACGTGGTAACTGGAAAAATTCCAAAATATCTCTCTCCCTCTCCCCTCCTCTCACAATACTGAATTATGCACGTTTTGGGTAGCTTCCACAGAAGAGTCTTGACAGGGCAGATGGATAAAGGGAGCGATAGGCAATGGAGAACATACCTAAATTGGGCAGCTGTGTTGGCACTCGCGGCCCTGCTGTCCCGCGGCTCACTGAAAACAATAGGATACAGTTGCAATGCTCAGCACAGCCATTACTTAGTAAATAGCATGCAATTATACAGAGCAGTGAAAACAATGAAGAGGCTGCAGCTCTCGCAAGTGCCACAACCCCTTCAAGCTAATAGGCTTGAAGTGGTCTCTTAGACCAGATGAGACTAATGTTACTTTTTTAAATGCTGGAGAGAGTTCCACTTTAACGTACAATTGTTCATGAGCAATATTTAAAAACTTTCCTAAATAAGACTTTTATCTTTTAGATTTGTTTTATCATGTCTTGGATTCGTGATAAGGAGCTTTCTCTGATAGAACGCTTATGTGCAAATGTCCTTAAGGTAGGCCAGCCATTCACTGTATATGCCTGTACACATGCAATGCCAAACTAAACTTAATAGTATTTCTCTCCTTTGTTAAACAGGCTGGCCCAATGCCCAAACATGTTGCATTTATCATGGATGGAAACCGAAGATATGCCCAAAAATGCCACGTGGAGCGACAAGAGGGCCATTCACAGGGATTTGAAAAGCTTGCCGAGGTCAGAGGTTCCTATAAATGAACCTTGTGAATTTGTATTGTATAGGCCTAGGCACAGCATAATTCGATTCATACATGCTGGGGTATACATAGTTATATCCTTGGGGGTTTTTATTACTAGCTTGTACAGTAAAAGTTATTGTGGGCCATAATACCTACTGTTCTACACACGTTGTATAACAGCTTTAACATTTCATTTCATGAATTGATGTTGGTGCTTGATTTTTTTTTTTTTTTTTGGTAGGACTTTATTTTTGTTCACCATTGTTAATGTGGATCTGTCACCAGGGCTGTGAAGTCAGTAAGCCAAACCTCCGACTCCTCAATTTCCATGACACCGACTCCGACACCCTCATACATGGCCAATGTTTAAGTGATACGATTACTGTAGTAAAATGGTAACATCAGTCTTTTAATCATTATTATGATACAATAATCAAGCCATTTAGAGCATAAAATATATTTATTGGAATACAACTTTAGAGCAAAAAAACTTTTGCACATTTACAATTTATTATACACTATGCAGTAAGTGGGGAAAAACAGTTTTCAACAAAAATGTACTAAACATTTGTGCAGTCTATGAATTTGTTCTGAGAAATAGTATCGCCTCCATGAGATCCTCCTTCATAAATGACCTCTAATCTGAACTAATTATTTGAAGGCTAGAGAACAACCTCTCTACACTAACTTGGGTTGGTGGCAAAGCAGTATCCGCATGGGCAACATCTCTAACAATTTCAGGGTGTAAAGAAATTGCACAGTCAGTTTTGATGAACGATTGAACTCTTCTACTTCTTTGTGAGCAAGTGAAAACTGTTACTGAAATATGGTCAATCTGTTTTCTATAGGAGTGGAATCTTTTATTCAGTCGCCATGACAGCACCACGAGAGAGGGGATTCGCCCTTCGGGGACGGGAAACCTACAGACATAAAAAGGGCGGCCCTCTCTCCCGCCTCAGTTGGTTTCCTGTCCCTGACAGGGGATCCCTTCAGACATACCTTGAGGATCCGGATGGAGGCCCAGGCCTGGCGGTCGACTCAGGCAGCGGGGGTCCCCTGCCTCGGCCTGTCCAGAGCTGTGGAAGTGCCGCACGGCAGGGGCACTGTTGGTGCAGGTGGAAGGGGCCTCCAGGGGGAGAGCCCCGAGGGGGGTGGGGCGTTCTTCCCTTTGGCGGGGGGGGCACGGGCCCAGGTGCGTCCGCGCTATCGCCGGGCGTCTGCTTCCACTGGAGAGTGTGGCCGACGGCGGGCTGGTGACATGGCCTGGGCGCGCCGCGTGACGCGCCGGTCGTGTGCTACAGGCCGGGGCTCTGACGTCACAAGTGTGCACCTCTGGGGGAGCTGAGCGGCAGCGGCGTGCTCGGGCACAGTGTTTCCGGGGCCGTGCACGCCGACCGGGGAGGGGCGTCTCGCCACCCCGGCCGGGGGTGCGGTCAGGGGAAGGGGAGTAAGCCGGGCGCCAGGGGTACTCGGCTGGCCGGATGGACGACACCTGCATGCCCCAGAGGGGGCGGTACTTAAGGGCTCAGTTCAGAGTGGGATCTGCTTCTGGCCCTGTGTCATCCCATAATGCAGGAGCAGCCAGAGCCTCGAGGAGACGCAGCCTCTGTCTTCAGAGAAACCGGAGCAGCGTTCTAGTAGCAGCGGCCGTTCTGAGAAACATAGGTCTACTCAGAAGGCGAGACCTGAGAAGTCCACGAGCCGTAAGGGGTTGGTGGCTCCGATGGACCCCCCACAGAACCCGGTACTGCGCTGTTATTAGGCAGGGTAAGTCAGCTACGAGAAAGTTCACCGGGGTGATTCTCTGTTCCCCTTATGTTCCATCTCTCCCATTCTACCAGGGGAAAAAGTGCTCGGGGAAAAGCAAGCATAGAAAGTGTGCCGAATGTGGAGTCCCCCTCCCGGATGGTCAGGGAAGGAAGCTCTGCAGACCCTGCATTGATCGCCTGGTCTCGGAAGAGACAGCTGATTTTTCCTCCAGTATAAGGGAGATAGTCAGACAAGAAGTCAGGGGTTCAGTTAGATCCCTTTCTCCAAGAGGGTCTAGAGAAAAGTCCCCTAGATCCATGGTTCTGGCATACGATAGTGATTCGCAGGAGCTAAAATCAGACTCATCATCTTCCTCGTCGTCTGAAGCCAGATCGGGTCAGTCCTGTTTCCCACTGGAGCAAGTCAATCAGTTGGTGAAGGCGGTAAATACTACAATGGGGATTGAGGTGACCCCAACAGAAAAGTCAGTACAGGACTCTATGTTTCAGAGTTTGGACCGGAAAAGTCGAAGGTCATTCCCTCTGATAGATAAAGTGAGTGCCCATATCACAAGGGAATGGAAAAAACCTCAGAGGAAGGGCTCCCTACCTCCGGCTTTTAAAAGAAGGTATCCGTTTGATGAAACAGCGTCAGCCTCATGGCACAAAGCCCCAAGATTGGACGCGGCTATAGCGAAAGCATGTAAAAAGACTTCCCTACCCTTCAAAGATCTTGGTAGCTTAAAGGACCCTCTGGATAGGAAGGCTGATGCGTTTCTCAAGGGAACCTGGGAGACATCAGCTGGAGCCCTACGGCCAGCAATTGCGGCCACATGCACCGCCAGGTCCTTAGCGGTTTGGTTGGATCAGCTGGAAGAACAGATCAGGGATAAAGTCCAAAGGCAGGACATCCTTTCCTCCCTCTCGACAGCTCAGGGGGCAGCGGCCTTCCTCTCTGATGCGTCGGTGGACTTAGTGAAATTAGCAGCCAGATCCGCGGCCCTATCCAATGCCGCTCGTAGGGCCTTGTGGCTTAAATGCTGGCCAGGGGATATGCAGGCCAGATCTAAATTATGTGGTATCCCATGTGAAGGGGTCTACTTGTTTGGAAAAGTTCTGGATGAGCTGTTAGGAAAGGCCGGCGACAGCAAGAAGCGCTTCCCATATTTAGGAAGACCGCCTTACAGAAGAGACTCCTACAGAAGATGGTTTGATCGTAGGAGAACATTCAGAGATAGACCCAGATACGACACCAGGAGAAGAGGTAGGGGGTATATGTTTAATACCCCTCGAGACCGTAATGATCCCAAATGACTGACGGACCAGGCGGGAGGGAGGTTGTTATCCTTCTACCCAGCCTGGTTGCGTATTTCAAATAGTCCTTGGATACGGAGCATCATCAGAGCAGGACTGAGGTTCGAGTTCCAGCAGACTCCGTGTGAGAAATTTATTCTGACTCCCATTCGTTCTTCATCCACAGAACAGATGGCGTTGGAGGTGGAAATCTACGATCTTCTCCAGAAAGGTGTTTTGGTTAAAGTTCCTGACCTACAAAGAGGTAAGAGGTTTTACTCCCCCCTCGTTCTAGTCAAAAAGCCAGATGTCTCTTATCATACCATTATTAATCTCAGAAGCCTTAATAAATTAATTAAAATCTACTCTTTCAAAATGGAGTCTGTAAAATCGGCGATTAAACTGCTATTCGGTGGATGCTTTATGGTAGTCCTAGACCTTAAAGACGCGTATTATCATGTCCCGATACAAGCATATCATCAGCAATTTTTAAGGGTGGCCATCTCACTGGGGGGAAAAATAAGCCATTTTCATTACAGAGCACTTCCCTTCGAGGTGGCGGTGGCACCCCGAGTCTTTACGAAGTTAATGGCGGAGGTTATGGCCCACCTGCACGAACAGGACATTCTCGTAATTCCTTATCTGGACAATCTCCTAATTGTGGGGAATTCGGAGCCTCACTGTGCCTCCCAGTTAAGGAAAGTAATATCCAGCCTTCAAAACCTAGGTTGGATTATTAACCTTAAAAAGTCACGACTGTAGCCCCTGAAAGTGCAACAGTTCCTCGGCCTTACCCTAGATTCTGATATACAGGAATGTCGGTTACCAGAGTCTAAAGTCTTAAAAACCCAACATCAGATACGTAGGGTAATAGATAATCCATCAATTTCCCTTAGAGGAGCTATGTCACTTTTGGGCTCACTTACAGCGTGTATACCAGCAGTACTTTGGGCCCAACTCCACACAAGAACCCTGCAGTGGGACATCTTACACAACACCCGTCGGTTAGAGGGTTGCCTCGAGAGTAGAGTCACCTTATCTAACGCTACCATTCAGTCCCTACAGTGGAGGTCACTGAGTTCAAATCTGCGTAGAGGTGTTCCTTGGGTAAACCATATCTCCCAAATTCTAACTACGGATGCTAGCCTCAGGGGCTGGGGGGCTCATATGGGGGATAACTGGGTCCAGGGAGCGTGGTCTCCGTCCAAACAGAGATTTTCCTCTAACCTTAAAGAACTGCTAGCGGTAGAACGGGCAGTAAACTCTTTCCTTATGTCCCTACAGGGCGAACACGTCAGACTATTCTCAGACAACCAGGTAACGGTAGCCTACATTAACCACCAGGGTGGAACACGGTCCAGGCCCTTAATGGATGTAGCGAATCGTATTGTCCAGATCGCCAAGCTTCACCTCCTATCCCTCACAGCTCTACATATAAAAGGGAAACAAAATCTAACAGCCGATTTCCTAAGCCGCAACAAGCTCAAACAAGGAGAGTGGACGCTAAAAAAGGCCGTCTTCGGGCAGATCGCACACAGGTGGGGGCTTCCAGAGATAGAACAGTCAACTCCCCTTATTCTGTTCCCTGGATCCCAGAGAGAACCCGTACACAGTGGACGCTTTCCTGATTCCGTGGACCTTCGGCTTGGCATATGCCTTCCCCCCGCTGAATCTGATTCCATTGGTGCTAAGGAAAATCCGAGAAGACAGGGCCCATGTTATCTTAGTAACCCCATTCTGGCCCAGGAGGTCATGGTTTCCTTGGCTGAGGAAGATGTCTGTATCACAGCCATGGATTCTCCCCGAGCTCCCGGACCTTCTATCCCAGGGTCCAGTTTATCACCCACGAGTCTCCAACTTACATCTAGCGGTATGGAGTTTGAGGAGATGCTGCTAAAGAAGAGGGGGTTTTCCCAAGGTCTAGTCAACACCCTCTTAAAAAGTAGGAAAGCCTCCACAACAAATATCTATGCCAGGGTTGGGAGGAGGTTTTTGGCAGTGTCGGGGTCGGAGGTCGGTCAGAAAATCCGCGTTGATCAGATACTGGAATTCCTTCAGAAGGGGTTGGAGATGGGCCTAGCCACAAATACTCTCAGAGTCCAGGTCTCGGCGCTAGGGGCTTTTTACAACTGCAACTTAGCAAGCAATTACTGGGTGGCGAGATTCATTAAAGCAGCAGCAAGATCCAGACCCATTATTAAAGATAGGCTGGTCCCATGGGACCTCAACTTAGTTTTATCAGCACTCACAGAACCTCCCTTTGAGCCTATTGATTCTGTTCCCATAAAGATCCTGTCATTCAAAACTGCCCTGTTGGTTGCCCTAACGTCAGCCAGGAGGGTTAGCGATCTTCAAGCCCTCTCTAGGATACCTCCATACACCCAGTTCGCAGAGGATAGGGTCACCTTAAAACCAGACCCCTTATACCTACCCAAAGTCGCCTCGAAATTCCACAGGCTTCAAGAAATAGTCCTCCCGTCCTTCTACCCGAACCCCTCTAACCTGACTGAGCAGAAGCTCCATTCCCTTGATGTGAGACGGTGCCTTCATAGTTACATTTCTGCCACGGAGCCATGGAAAAGGGATAATGCCCTATTTGTATTTTTTCAGGGAGCTAGGAAAGGACTTTGAGTGTCCAAAAACACCCTTGCTAGGTGGATTAGGGAGGCTATCTATTTTGCTTTTACAGCAGGTGGGCTGGAGATTCCGGAAGACATAAGAGCGCACTCTACTCGGGCCATGGCAACATCCTGGGCAGAGAGATCGGAAGTATCCATCAAGGACATATGTAAGGCAGCCACGTGGTCCACTCCATCCACGTTTTTTAGCCACTATAGTATAGATTTAGGTGGGTCCGCCGACCTCACTTTCGGGAGAAAGGTGCTTGAGGCAGCTATCCCTCCCTAGAGTTCTCTTCATCTCTGCAAATCTCTCGTGGTGCTGTCATGGCGACTGAATAAATGCTCAGCTACTTACCGGTAACGGTGTTTTTCAGGAGCCTATGACAGCACCTTCACATTCCCTCCCTCTGCTTTTACGTCTGGGATCAGCACCTTTACTTCTGGTTAAAAAATTTTTGTCACGGGAATAAAGTATACTTGGCTTTACTCTACATATATGAATTGCTACTAACCAGGGAGGTGCTCTCATGCTCTATAATCCAACTGAAGCGGAGAGAGGGCCCCCCTTTTTATGTCTGTAGGTTTTCTGTCCCCGAAGGGCGGGTCCCCTCTCTCGTGGTGCTGTCATGGGCTCCTGAAAAACACCGCTACCGGTAAGTAGCTGGGCATTTTCCCTGCAGCAACGCTTTGCCTGCTCAATGTCATCCAAATACTTTTCAAAATCAAACTCCTCATCTCGTGAGGATGAAGAAACAGCAGCAATGGCAGGACCCGAGTCCTCTTGCTCTTGGCCGTCCTGTAGCCCACTCATCCTAACTGCTACCTCAGAGCTTCTTTTCCTTTTAGTAAGCTGTTCACCATCCTGTGATATACGATGACTTGGGTCCACATAAACAGCTGCCAGAACAATTTTATTTTCTAATAGCAGTGTCTCTCTCCGTTTCATTGAAGCAGCAATGCCATCTGCGATTAAACCTCCTCTTTGGGACAGGCAAAACAACACGTTCTTCCACTCCTTTATGAAAATGCCAGGAGTTAAATCCTCAGCTTGTAACTTTTTAGTCACTGTAAATGGGTGATGAAGCAATTCCTTCAATTCAGCCACCTGTGTCCATTGACCTTCATGTAGTGTTACCTGAGGGTTGACCATATCTAGAAGGAATTGTTTCAGCTCAAGCAATCACTCTATCGTTAAAGTGAACTTGTCACCCCTTTTTTTTTGCCTACCAGCTAAAAACATCAGTTAATTTGGTGTCAGCTAAGCATTCCACAACTATTTCTGAAACCCCCTGACTCACCATGTATTACTCATAAAAACCTTTTTCATTTGTCCTGCAATGTATGGTAATCTGTTCGGTCCTGTCTGATGGGCGTTGCCTTTGTTCCCTCACTCCACCCCTCCGCGGCTTGCTGTATGCATTCTTTGCCATGGATATCAGAGACTGAACCACAATTGCCCCTTTTCCAGCACGTCTCTTCAAGATGGAATCAATTTTAAGGGTTCTGGCAGCAATAGCCAATTTCTTCACTTTGCTAATCAGAGTTCCAGCATGTCCCTCTTGCAGACTATATCTTATTGCCCGCTGCAGTGTGTGCACAACACAGCACATGTGATGAATAGGAAAGAGTTGTGAAGATCATCTAAATGTAAAGAATTATTTTGTTGTTCTTCTGAAGTAATATCTGTTTGTTCCTCCATTATGGGAACAGGACTGTGGCCTTCCATCTCCAACATACTGAATGTGAAATGTTCTTCTAGCTTCTGTTCACCTTCATTATTCTTGGTCATCCGTTTAATTGTACTTATCATGTTTGAAGCATTATAAGTTACAATAGCAAGAATGTGTTCTTTTGTGAGTTCATAATCTTGCAGAACTTTTTCCACTAAGGTCTGGAGAAACTGGCTGCTGTGATGAGCTTAAGTATCTTTTATTGCCAGCATCTTAGTAACAATTTTTTTGTTTTCACAAACATATCGAACGTTGATTGCAAAATAGTTCACTCTGTGACGTGTGCAGGCATCCATTTTAAGAAACACAAAGCGTCTCTTGAGAATCTTTTTAAGATCTTCCTTTTGGTTTTCTCCATTAAGAGCTGTAAAAGCTGGTCGTGCAAATGATAATGGTACACTGTCCTTCACAACAAGCTCGATGAGCTGTCTTTTAAACACATCTGCTGTCATTGTTACAGTAACTTTGTCACTTAGAAAATATCTTGTAACTGATGTTTGAGACACTCTTTCCTCCTCCGTTGCCTAGCGGGAAGTGCTGGTCTCTGGTTTCTTGGTGCTGCTGTGATCTTTTTCAATCCAGGGCTGTGGAGTCGGTAAGCCAAACCTGCGACTCCGACTCCTCAATTTCCCTGACTCCGACTCCAACTCCGACTCCACGACTCCGACTCCGACTCCCACACATATTGCTTATATTTAAGTGAAAAATTTATTGTAGTACAATGTGAACCTCAGACATTTAATCATTTTTATGATCCAATAATCAAGATATTTAGATAGAACAGAATATATATTGGTGTACTACCCGGTTTTCATTCTTTTTGGTACAGATACGATATGGATAGACAGATATGGATAAATGGATAGATAGAGCAGATTTCTAATCTGCTTTTGCTATTGAGTAACATTATCTATGAGCTCAAAAACCTTTCAGGTGATGCAGTTTTTTAAAAAGATGATCAACTTTTGCAGCTGAAAAACGTATCCTCAAAAAACACAGGAAAAACGCTGTGTGTGAATGTAGCCTTAGATCAGGAATATAACAGCCATTTATAGGACATTTCATAACTTTCCCAAACTCCTATGAAAAAATATTCAGCACATCCTGCATTGAATTACTGTACCCAATTTATTATATATTTTAGGAGTCGGAGTCGGTCCATTTTATACCGACTCCAACACCGACTCCGACTCCACCAAAATGAGCACCGACTCCATGACTTCGACTCCACAGCCCTGTTTCAATCACAGCTTTTTAAACTTCTGGGAGGCAGCGTTGTAAATGTCTTTTTAGATTGGAAGCTCTTGAATGAACATTTTTATCACTGCTTGAGTATGCCTTGATTTTAGCATCACAACATTTGTTTTCATCTGGGTCACTTATACAATGACACACACAATGTTTTTTTTTTATCTTGAGTCACTGTGAAATGCTCAAATACAGCTGACTTCATAAGATGCTCCTTAGACATTGTGCAATTATGTAAATTCGGTCTAAAAATAATTTTGTCCTGTGGAAAAAATAAGGTATATTGAAATTCTTGCAAGAATAGGGAATCATGCACTGTATAATTTAGGATAGAAATAAAACAATCTTTGCATAAATCAATAGGACAGATAAGTATAAAGTTTGTAAAATATGTTGTTAGATAGCTTTACTCTGAACTTTCAATGTCAGGCTTGTCTCAGTATACAGCTCACTAAATGCTTCACATCATATTTCTTCACAGTCTATGAAGAGGGGAGGGAGCATGTTTGTGCTGAATCATATTCCAGAGCACAAACACACACAAATATATATGTCCTCATCGATCCTGTTACTGTATTTCCGATTTTGAGATGTTAGAAAACAGTTTTTCCCCTTATATTTTATATATAGAGTATATGTCATCAGAGCAGCTAATTTCTCCAAACATGAGCTAAGAGGAAAAACAAACTAAAACATCAAGCATACAGAGACAACATATATTGGAGTATTGATTTATGCACAGTTTATTGAAAGTTTAGATGTGAGATGTGCTTTAAGAAGTACTTGCCTTAATCCTGCTTTCCTGTTCACTCCAGAAGTTCTGAGATGAATGCAGGCTTTCCTTCCCTGTGTGTTTGTTATTTTTTCCGCTTATCTGTAGAGGAGGAGCTTCACTACTTATCGTGAACATAAAGTGCAGCACAGATTCATCTCAGCTTAAAGTCTAGACCTTAGATCAGGAATAGGGCAGACATTTATAGGACATTTCATAACTTTCCCAAATTCTTATGAAAAAAATATTCCCCACAAACTGCATTGAACTACTGTACCCAATTTATTATATATTTTAGGAGTCGGTCCATTTTATTCAGACTCCACCAAAATGGGCGCCGAGTCCATGACTCCGACTACTCAGCCCTGTCTGTCACCAGCTTTTATAAGATGAACTGCATTCATTCTTAAATCGATCTTTTAGACTTGATGAATACTTTTTTTTTTTTTTTTTTATCATTTATCAAACGATGCCAGAAGCTTCCTTTCAATGTCAGTAATACCTGCCAGATAGTGCTTGCTTTTTTATATAAAATATTGTTTTAACCATTGTTCCATTTGTCAAAATCAGAGCCAAATTTGTTTTGTTTAGACCTATTAGCCCTGTCACTCACATGAGTACCAAACTCTGATTAACCCCTTCCTGACATGAGAC
Source organism: Dendrobates tinctorius (assembly GCF_039654945.1). NCBI lineage: Eukaryota > Metazoa > Chordata > Amphibia > Anura > Dendrobatidae > Dendrobates > Dendrobates tinctorius. The sequence continues at coordinate 38,515,320 of NW_027361683.1, forward strand.
GTACTATCCCGTCCATGGGACCCGGGCCCCTATGCCCATGGACGGGATAGTACGTCTAGCGCGATCAGCGGCGCCCACGTGGTGAGCGCCGCTGATCGCGGCCGGGTGTCAGCTGATTATCACAGCTGACACCCGGCACAATGTGTCAGGGGCGGTCACGGACCGCCCCCAACACGTTAACCCCTTGCACACCGCGATCAAACATGATTGCGGTGTACCGGGGGTTAAAGGGAAGCATCGGCAGGGAGGGGGCTCCCTCCGTGCTTCCCTGAGCCCCCCACGGCAGCGCAATGTGCAGCGCTGCTGCGGGGGGCTCCTTTCCTCCAGGCCCCCGAATCCAAGATGGCGACGGGGGCCTGAGGAAGCTGGCTTCCTCAGTGCCTGCAAAGCGCAGGCATGAGGAAGCCTTCTGCAGTGCCTGTGTCAGATCGCTGATCTGTCACAGTGATCTGTGATGTGACAGATCAGCGATCTGTCACAGGACAGTGATGTCCCACCTGGGACTATTTAATAAAGTAAAAAAATAAATAAAAAAAAGTGTTAAAATAATTTTAAAAAAATCGCCAAATAAATTAGAAAAAAAAAAAAATATTCCCCCAATAAATCCATTTTTTGGAAATAATAAAAAAAAACCCAATAAAAGTACACATATTAGGTATCGCCTCGTCCGTAATGACCCGCCCTATAAAACTGTCCCATTAGTTAACCCCTTTAGCGAACCCCTTAAAAAATAAAAATAAAAAACGAAGCAAAAAATAATGATTTATTATCATACCGCCAAACAAAAAGTGTAATAACGCGCGATCAAAAAGACGCATATAAATATCCATGGTACCGCTGAAAACGTCATCTTGTCCCGCAAAAAACGAGCCACCACACAGCATCATCAGCGAAAAAATAAAAAAGTTATAGCTCGCAGAATAAAGCGATGCAAAAATAATTATTTTTTATATAAAATAGTTTTCATTGCATAAAACCGACAAAAACATAAAAAAATGACATAAATGAGGTATCGCTGTAACCGTACTGACCCGAAGAATAAAACTGCTTTATCAATTTTACCGCACGCGGAACGGTGTAAACGCACCCCCCCAAAAGAAATTCATGAAACGCTGGTTTTTGTTCATTCTGTGTCCCAAAAATAGGAATAAAAAGCGATCAAAAAATGTCACGTGCCCGAAAATGGTACCAATAAAAACGTCGACTCGTCCCGCAAAAAATAAGACCTCACATGACTCGGTGGGTCAAAATACGGAAAAATTATAGCTCTCAATATGTGGTGATGCAAAAACTATTTTTACAATAAAAAGCGTCTTTTAGCGTGCGACAGCTGCCAAATATAAAAACCGCCATAAATAGTAAATCAAACCCCCCGTCATCACCCCCTTAGTTAGGGAAAAATAATAAAATTAAAAAAAAAGTATTTATCTCCATTTTCCCATTAGGGTTAGGGCTAGGGTTAGGGCTAGGGTTAGGGCTCAGATTAGGGTTAGGGGTGTTTTGGGGTTAGGGTTGGAGTTATAATTGGGGGGTTTCCACTGTTTGGGCACATCAGGGGCTCTCCAAATGCAACATGGCGTCTGATCTCAATTCCAGCCAATTCTGAGTTGAAAAAGTCAAATGTTGCTCCTTCCCTTCCAAGCTCTGCCACGCGCCCAAACAGTGTTTTACCCCACATGTATGGTATCAACCTACTCAGGACAAATTGCAAAACAATTTTTGGGGTCCAATTTCTCCTGTTACCCTTAGGAAAATAAAAAATTGGGGGCAAAAATATCATTTTTGTGGAAAAAAATGATTTTTTTATTTTCACGTCCGAGTGTTATAAACTTCTGTGAAGCACTTGGGGGTTCAAAGTGCTCACCACACATCTAGATAAGTTCCGTGGGGGGTCTAGTGTCCAAAATGGGGTCACTTGTGGGGTGTTTCAATAGTTTAGGTACATCAGGGGCTCTCCAAACGCACATGACACCCGCAGACCATTCCATCAAAGTCTGCATTCCAAAACGTCACTGCTTCCCTTCCGAGCCCCGACGTGTGTCCATACAGTAGTTTTCTCCCACATATGGGGTGTCAGCGTACTCAGGCCAAATTGGACAACAACTTTTGGGGGTCCAATTTCTCCTGTTACCCTTGGGAAAATGAAAAAATTGGGGACTAATTGATCATGTTTCTGGAAAAAATACGATTTTTTTATTTTCATGCCCTGGCATTATAAACTTCTGTGAAGCTCTTGGGGGTTCAAAGTGCTCACCTCACATCTAGATAAGTTCCTTAGTGGGTCTAGTTTTCAAAATGGGGTCATTTGTGGGGGGTTTCCACTGTTTAGGTACATTAGGGGCTCTCCAAAGGCAACATGACACCCGCAGACCATTCCATCAAAGTCTGCATTCCAAAATGTCACTACTTCCCTTCCGAGCCCCGACGTGTGCCCATACAGTAGTTTTCTCCCACATATGGGGTATCAGCATACTCAGGACAAATTGGACAACAACTTTTGGCATCCAATTTCTCCTGGTACCCTTGGGAAAATAAAAAAATGGTGACTAAAAGATCATGTTTGTGGAAAAAATACGAATTTTTTATTTTCACGCCCGGGCGTTATAAACTTCTGTGAAGCACTGGGGGGTTCAAAGTGCTCACCACACATCTAGATAAGTTCCTTGGGGGGTCTAGTTTACAATATGGTGTCATTTGTGGGGGGTTTCCACTGTTTAGGTACATTAGGGGCTCTCTAAAGGCAACATGACACCCGCAGACCATTCCATCAAAGTCTGCATTCCAAAACGTCACTACTTCCCTTCCGAGCCCCTGACGTGTGCCCATACAGTAGTTTTCCCCCACATATGGGGTATCAGCATACTCGGGACAAATTGGACAACAACTTTTGGGGTCCAATTTCTCCTGGTACCCTTGGGAAAATAAAAAAATGGTGACTAAAAGATCATGTTTGTGGAAAAAATACGAATTTTTTATTTTCACGCCCGGGCATTATAAACTTCTGTGAAGCACTGGGGGGGTCAAAGTGCTCACCACACATCTAGATAAGTTCCTTAGGGGGTCTAGTTTCCAAAATGGTGTCATTTGTGGGGGGTTTCCACTGTTTTGGTACATCAGGGGTTTTCCAAACGCGACATGGTGTCCGATCTCAATTCCAGCCAAAAACGTCAAATGGCGCTGCTTCCCTTCCGAGCTCTGCCATGCGCCCAAATAGTGGTTTACCCCCACATGTGGGGTATCAGCGTACTCAGGACAAATTGCACAATAACTTTTAGGGTCCTGTTACCCTTGGGAAAATAAAAATTGGGGTGAAAAGATCATTTTTGTGGAAAAAATATGATTTTTTAATTGTACCGCTGTACGTTATAAACTTCTGTAAAGCCCTTGTGGGTTCAAAGTTCTCACCACATATCTAGATAAGTTCCTTGGGGGGTCTAGTTTCCAAAATGGGGTCACTTGTAGGGGGTTTCCACTGTTTAGGTACATCAGGGACTCTCCAAACGTGACATGGCGTCCAATCTGAATTCCAGCCAATTTTGCATTGAAAAAGTCAAACGGCGCTCCTTCCATTCTGAGCTCTGCCATGCACCGAAACAGTGGTTCCCCCCCACATATCAGGTATCTGCGTACTCAGGACAAATTGCACAATAACTTTTGCAGTCCAATTTCTCCTGTTACCCATGGTAAAATAAAAAAAAATTGAACCTGAAGTATTTTTTTTATGAAAAAAAGTTAGATGTTCATTTTTTTTTTAAATATTCAAAAAAATTCCTGTGACACACCTAAAGGGTTAATAAACTTCTTGAATGTGGTTTTGAGCACTTTAAGGGGTGCAGTTTTTAGAATGGTGTCACTTTTGGGTATTTTCTATCATATAGACCCCTCAAAGTGGCTTAAAATGTGATGTGGTCCTAAAAATAAAATGGTGTTGTAAAAATGAGAAATCGCTGGTCAACTTTTAACCCTTATAACTTCCTAACAAAAAAAAATTTTGGTTCCAAAATTGTGCTGATGTAAAGTAAACATGTGGGAAATGTTAGTTATCAAGTTTTTTGTGTGCCGTATCTCTGTGATTTAAGGGCATAAAAATTCAAAGTTGGAAAATTGCAAAATTTTCAAAATTTTCGCCAAATTTCCGTTTTTCTCACAAATAAACGCAAGTTATTTGAATGAAATTTTACCACTAACATGAAGTACAATATGTCACGAGAAAACAATGTCAGAATCACCGGGATCCATGGAAGCGTTCCAGAGTTATGACCTCATAAAGGTACAGTGGTCAGAATTGTAAAAATTGGCCCGGTCATGAACGTGCAAACCACCCTTGGGGGTGAAGGGGTTAATGGACCATACTTAATGGGTGTCTCCAGAAGAAGAGAGAATTTTCTTTATACTTTCCTTCTTTTAAAATCTTTTCTTAACTTGTATCTGAAAACTGCATGTGTGAATCCAGTCTTAATTAGGGACTTAATAACACAACTATTTTCCCCCTTCATGTAGACATTACGTTGGTGTTTAAACTTGGGTATTTGTGAGGTGACAGTATACGCTTTTAGTATTGAGAATTTCAAGCGTTCTAAGGAAGAGGTGGATGGCCTCATGGAACTAGCTCGCCAGAAGTTCACACGTCTTCTTGAAGAGAAGTAAGTGCATTAAAGTTTGACTATTTAGGTTTTATGAGTAATGAAAGGATTAGAAAAATGACACGTTCACTTTTAGTTTGCTGGCTTTAAAGGGAATCTCTCATGTTGAAAATATTAGCGGATTTGTAGGCAGCTGGCCTGATTTGATGTTTGCACGATGCGTTGTATTTTTGAATGACGTAATTCATTCTACAACATAGTGTACTGGAAAACAATTACAAGTGCTTTGAAATTGCAAAAAAAAGTGCAATTTCACATTTGTTTTTTGGGTTTTTTATTTACCATGTTCACTATATGGTAAAACTGACCTAGCAATACAATTCTCTAAGGCTACTTTCACACATCAGTTTTTCGCAGTCAGGTGCGATCCGGCAAATGATATGTAAAACCGGATGTGACGGATCCGTCTTGGTCGTCAGACCATAAACCGGATCCGTCTCATCAGTTTCATCCGATTTTCCATCCGGTTTCTGCCGGATCCGGTTTTTAAAAACGCCCCTTGGGGGCTTCGAAACGGGATTGGCTGCTGAAATCTATATATACCGTGTTCCTACAGCCCATCTTTGACAGGTTGTAGAGGAGAAACTGCATGTTGGAGAGAAGAGCAAGTGACTGGCGAAGATGGATGTTGTGATTGCAAATATTTTGAAGAATGTGGTGGATTTTACAGCGGAGGCGAACCGTTTGAGGGTGATTGTTATGGAGAAGGAGAGAGCAAGACAGCAGCGCATCAGGCATCAGCCACGCCGTTTGTGGATCCACCCCATCACAGCCAAGAGAATGACGCATGGGGTCTATTCTACACTCTGCATGGACCTTAGACGAAACCCGGAGAAATTTTTTGGATATGTTCGGATGAAAATGGAGAATTTTGATTACTTGGTGGAGCGCATTGCACACCTCATAAGAAAATCGGACACCTATTGCCGCTTCTCCGATTCACACGCAGAGCGTCTGATGGTGACTTTAAGGTAAGCCACATTTATTGGCAGGATCGGGATCGGAATATTTCAATTACAAGAAATATTTCTCCATTGTCCTCATGGCCATCGCTGACGCGGAATACAAGTTTATTGCTGTTGATATTGGGGCCTATGGCCGCTCCAATGACTCTCAAGTTTTCAAACTGTCTGCCATGGGGCGTAAACTGTATAGAAACACCTTCCAGTTCCTATCCCCTAGACCGCTGCCGCAAACATCTGGTCCACCTATGCCTTTTGTCTGTGTAGGGGATGAAGCATTCCAGCTGTCAGAACACCTTTTGAAACCCTACTGTAGCAGAGGATTGACAAGAACAAAAGGCATTTTTAATTACCGGCTAACAAGAGCAAGAAGAATGGTAGAATGCTCCTTTGGTATTCTGACAGCCAAATGGCGTGTCCTATTGACTGCGATCAACCTCAAGACAGAAACTGTGGACGAGGTGATCAAAGCTTGCTTGGTACTCCACAATTTTGTTATGTGCAAGGAACCCATTTTCATTGAGGACACCGCTGAAGAAACCACCTTGCAAGATTACCAGAACATTACCAATAGAAGTTCTGTGATGGTGTCACGAATGAGGGACAATTTTGCAGAATACTTTGTCACCTCAAGGCAGAATAGACTGGCAGGATGACAGAATTTGATAAATTTCTGCCCTTAACCAAAGTTGTGTACCTTCTGTACCAACAGTATATACCTTTTCCAAACAAAGTTGGCTATCTTGTCGTGGTTTAACTATTTTTACCTTGTCCACAGTTGTGTACCTGGTTGTGTTTTAGGCAAAGTCTTTCACCTTTTACCAAAAGTTGTGTACATTGTTAGGAAATCCCCAACAAGATACACAACTATTGGTAAAAGGTGAAATACTTTGTCTAAAACACAGCCAGGAACACAACTGTGGCCAAAAGGTAAAATTTATTTACCTTTTACCCACAGTTATGTACCTGGTTTTGTATACCTTTTTACCTATTGTATACCCTGTACTTAACTTTTTTATACCATATTTCGCCGCAGAAATAAAAGACAGACAACCAATGTAAACCAATACTTTAACTTTTATCGAAAAGATTTTTTTTTTAATAAACTGTTTAATTGTTAAAAAATTCTCTTTTTTATTTGAATACACACATTTATAAATTAGTGTAGTGTGGGGTGGAAATACTGCTGGAGGGGCTGCGGGACACTTCGACACTGGGAGTGTGGAGAAAGGACTGGGATTGTGGTGGGGAAGGAACAGTTAGAGGTGAAGGGGTGGAAAAAGCAAGAGAATGGGTGGACATGTGGGTGGCAGAACAGGTGGGTGGTGGAGGGTTGGGCAGGGAATGGAGTAGCAGATGATGTGGTTGCGAAGTGGTAGGGGGAATGAGTTTGGTACTGGGAAGTAATTTGGTACGGGGCAGGTTGCTGGAAGTGGGGAGGTTGCTGGTACTGGGGAGGTTGCTGGTACTGGGGAGGTTGCTGGTACTGGGGAGGTTGCTGGTACTGGGGAGGTTGCTGGTACTGGGGAGGTTGCTGGCACTGGGGAGGTTGCTGGCACTGGGGAGGTTGCTGGCACTGGGGAGGTTGCTGGCACTGGGGAGGTTGCTGGCACTGGGGAGGTTGCTGGCACTGGGGAGGTTGCTGGCACTGGGGAGGTTGCTGGCACTGGGGAGGTTGCTGGTACTGGGGAGGTTGCTGGTACTGGGGAGGTGGCTGGTATTGAATAGGAGGGGGAGTAGGGACAGTGGCTGGAGGGGGGTGCAGGTGGAGGAACTATTGTGGTGGGAGGTGGAGGTTGGGAGGTAACCTGCTGTAGAGCACCGTGGCACGAATGTATTACATGCATCTGCTGGGTAGGAGATAGTGTTGCCATGCGCTCCACAACAGACCTGAAAAAGGTGTGGTTTGGAGAACATCTTGCTTCTGAATGCATTGTTTGCAGAAGTGTCTTCAACTCCAGAATGCCGGAGTTGAGCTGCTGAAAGCCTGCGGACATTTGCTCGGACAAGACTTTGAGACAGTTCTGGAAAGATGCATTCAGATGCAAGAACTCTGGGGCATAGCTCTTTTCCTGACCCCTCTGCTGCTGCCGCCCAGTACCCGCAGGTGTACTAGAGGTGGCAGGGGCAGAAGGGTGGGGTAAAGGGAAAGCGATCTCCTCACCAGCAGCTTCATGTAATGTAGGCGGCCACCATGCTCCTGTACTGGTGGATGGGACAGATGGGTCGAATGTGTGGGAAGGTGCAGATGTACCGGGGTGGTCGAAGTGTCCCTCGGTGCCGGTCTCCTCAGGGATCGCTTCAGAAGGGTCCAACCGTGCAGGCTCCCGAGTGCTGGTCACCTTGCTATGGAGCAAAGAGAAAAAAACACAATTAATATACTGACATGCCATTGGCCCTGGCTGAAAAAAAAATTAGACATGTAAACATTACTTTTGGACATGGGGTGTGTAATATTTACCTTCTGGTGACCATTGTTGCCCGGAGGAACGACAGGGCTCGTGCGTACTTGTGCTTGCTCCTGCGTCCTCCAGATCCACTCGGGGCCCGCATCTCTTTATTGAACTCCTTGAAACGATCCCTCACAGACCGCCACCGCTTCACAATTCTCTCCCCTGAAAAGAGAAAGCACAAAGTGGTTAGTATACAACATCAGTGTTTCACAAACTCCAGTCCTCGTGGTTCCCAACGGGTCATGTTTTCAGGATTCCCATAGAGTGGCTCAAAAGGAAATCCTGAAAACATGACCCGTGGGTACCACGAGGACTGGCGTTCGGGAAACACTGCTTGACATCAAGCAACTGGAACTGTATATACTTGCGCTCTTGAATATGGGCCCGAGCTTCAAGGTCCTCCCAGCGGTCCACAAGGAGCGAACAGATTTCCTCCCAGAGCCGTCGGGTCACAATTACATCAGCATGCCGGCGGTCAGCCATATTCCAAAGCGGCTCCCTTTCTCTAACAAGATCGATGAGGTGGTCCACATCAATCCCTCCATCCTCACCGTCAGAGTTGGGAGCATGCTGTGAAGGCTGTTAAAGAAAAAGAGAAAAATAAAATAATTAGCCACCACACTTAAAAAAATGAAATAAAAAGTTCAAAAAAACCAAAGCGTCGCTGACGACCCTGGGAGGCACTGTGAGGACCTCTTGGCCGAGCACCAGATTGGGAAGACTAGAAAAGAAAAGCAAAAAAATGATGTGGTTGGATGTAGGCATATGTGTTTGTTGTGTGATATCTGCGCTACATTGTTTTCTATGTGTTGTATGTAGTGTGATGTGTTTCTGCGTTTGATGCAGGAAACTTACCAATTGCGAGCCCACTCCAGGTATCTGTCCACCCCTTCCTTCTTCTTCTGGGAGCTCCTCTTCATCTTGAGATTCCTGTTTTGAAATAAAAGTCAATGAATAGACATATATTCCAGAGATGATGGATTTTGGAAATAAAAACTTACCGTCAAACGCTGACGATGTGAGGGAGGGCTCCCAGAAGAAGATGTGGTGTCCTCCTGCTGGCCAGTCTCCACTCCTGCTGCTGTTGCTGCTGCCGGTGCTGCTGCATCTATACGGCGTGTTCTGCTGGTGAATAAAGAGAAACAAAGGGCCACTGAATATATTGATATTCCATGGCCCTATTTTTGAGGAATGGGGGATTTGATAATACCATATGTCATCTGCTGGTGGACTCCCCTCCGCATGGTCACCATGGTCCCTTCGCTCCATTTGGGATGATGGTGCTGGTGGTGCAGTGGTCTCCTGCCTTCTCCTGCGGCTGTCGACTCTCTTGGATGGCATGTTGGCTGTGGCTGAGGGTCCCACTGTCATGGTTTTATATATGTTTGCTGTGGGCAGGGCTACTGAGCATGCTCAGACCAAAAAAAAACGGATCCGGCACATTGCGGCACTCATAGACTTTCATTGTGTGAAAAAGCCGAAACGCCGGATCCGGGGGTCCGGCTTTTTCGCCAGAGACAAAACGTTACAGTTGCCGTTTTTTCCAGACGCCGGATTGCGACACCTTGCCGGATTCGGCCAAAATCGGACGAAACGCATGATCATCCGGCGCGAATGTAAGTCAATGGGGAAAAACCGGATCCGACATTGCATTTCGCCGGATCCGGTTTTCGTAAAAATAGCCGGATTGCGCCTGACGGCGAAAAACTGATTATGTGTGAAAGAGACCTAAGGCCTCTTTCACACATCAGTTTTTCACCATCAGTCAAAATCCGCCAAAATTTGAAAATGGCGGATCCGCTTTTCTTGTGGCGGATCTGCCATTTTTTCCCATTGACATACATTAGTGGCGGATTTTGGCGGGTGGTCGTCCGTTACGTCCGCTATTCAGCGGATCCGCTAGATTTCTGGCGGATTCTGTCTGAGGTGAACGGACTTTGCAACGTTTTTTGGTGCGGTCAAAATGGCGGGAGATGGCGGATCCGCCGTCATCCGCCATGTGGTAGAATGGGTGCCTATGGGCGGCGGATCCGCCGGGATCCGCTATTTTGTGGAATCCGCCGGCGGAATCCGCTAAATCGCACTGAGCATGCTCAGAAAAAAAGATACTTTTCCAGGCAATCGAAAAACTATATACGTCAGTCAGTACGAGTACACAAAAAAAAATATGACATAGTTGTCATGGGAGATTTCAACTATCCAGACATTTGTTGGGAATCTCTCTCAGGCAAAACTAACAGGTCAAGGAAATTCTTATCCTCTCTTGCTGACAACTTTATCTTCCAAAAGGTAAGGGAGAAAACAAGGGGAACTGCTACCTTGGATCTAATCCTTATAAACAGGGAGGAAATGGTTGAGGAGGTAAAAGTGGCTGGGACCATAGGAGGTAGCGACCATGCTATTTTAGAATTTTGGATAACTAGAGGTGGAAGACCTGTGAAGACTCAGACGTCAAGGTTAGATTTCAGAAAGGCAGATTTTAAGGGATTCAGAAAGAGAATTGGAGGGATCCAATGGCTGGATATCCTTAAAGACAAAAATGTCCAGGAAGGATGGGAAATCTTGAAAAATGAAATTCTCAAAGCACAGTTGTTAACAATTCCGAAAAGAGGGAAGAATAGGAAGCATTTAAGGAAACCAGGATGGATGAACACAGAACTTAAGCACATGCTAAAAAGGAAGAAAAAAATGTTTATAAAATGGAAAGAGGGAGGCATATCTAAAGAAGAATATAATGCTGTCTGCAGAACCTGCAGGGCACAAATCAGATTATCTAAAGCTGAAAATGAACTGAGGCTTGCAAGAGATGTCAAAAGCAATAATAAAGGATTTTGGGGATATGTCAAAAGTAAAAGAAAAGTCAAAGATGCTATAGGATTTTTACAGGATGAAAATGATGAAATGGTAAGACAGGATGTTGAGAAGGCTGAACTTTTAAATTCCTATTTTGCATCTGTTTTCTCTCAGAAAGGAAATGCAACATCAACTGTTATTCACTGTCCTATTAAGGGAATAGAAGAATCCAGGATATCTATAAACAGAAAGATAGTGAGGAAACACTTAGCTAACCTAAATGAATTCAAGTCTCCAGGTCCAGATGAATTACACCCCAGAGTACTGAAGGAGATAGCAGAAGAAATTTTTGAACCCCTCTCCATAATCTTTGAAAATTCTTGGAGAACAGGAGAAGTGCCAGAAGACTGGAGAAGAGCAAATGTTGTTCCTATCTTCAAAAAGGGGAAGAAGGTGGACCCAGGCAACTATAGGCCGGTGAGTCTGACTTCTATACCAGGAAAGATCTTTGAACAAATTATTAAACAACATGTATGTCAATACCTGGATAAGAATGAAGTGATTAAACAGAGTCAGCATGGGTTTCTAACTAATAAGTCATGTCAGACTAACTTAATTTCCTTCTATGACGGTATCACTGATTGGGTGGATCAAGGAAATGCTGTAGATATAGTATATCTTGACTTCAGCAAAGCATTTGACAAAGTCTCTCATACAATCCTTATTGAAAAAATGACTAAGTATGGAATGGACAAGGCAACTGTTAGGTGGATTCATAACTGGCTTAGTGATCGGACCCAAAGAGTGGTCGTAAATGGCTGCACATCCAGTTGGAAGAATGTCTCAAGTGGGGTACCACAGGGCTCTGTCCTGGGCCCTGTATTGTTCAACATCTTTATCAACGATTTAGATGAAGGAATTGAGGGTAAACTGATTAAATTTGCTGATGACACAAAGCTAGGAGGGATAGCTAATACTAGAGAAGAGAGAGAGAGGATTCAAAAAGATTTAAATAAACTGGAGAAGTGGGCAGCAACTAACAGAATGGTTTTTAACAGGGAGAAATGCAAAGTACTACATCTGGGCAATAAAAATGAAAAAAGCATATATAGAATGGGAGGAATAGGGCTAAGTGACAGCACATGTGAAAAAGACTTGGGTATACTAATAGATCACAGACTGAATATGAGTCAACAGTGTGATGCAGCAGCAAAAAAGGCAAATGCAATTCTAGGATGTATTAACAGAAGCATACAGTCTAGATCACGTGAAGTCATTATTTCCCTCTACTCCTCTTTGGTCAGACCTCATCTGGAATATTGTGTCCAGTTTTGGGCACCACATTTTAAAAAAGACATCAACAAACTGGAGCAAGTTCAGAAAAGAGCGACCAGAATGGTGACCGGTCTGCAAACCCTGTCTTATGAGGAAAGGTTGCAGGATTTGGGAATGTTTAGTTTGCAAAAGAGAAGACTGAGAGGAGACTTAATAGCTGTCTACAAATATCTAAAGGGCTGTCACATTGTAGAAGGATCAACTTTATTCTCATTTGCACAAGGAAAGACTAGAAGCAATGGGATGAAACTGAATGGGAAGAGACACAGATTAGATATTAGAAAAAACTTTTTGACAGTTAGAGTGATCAATGAGTGGAACAGGCTGCCACGAGAAGTGGTGAGTTCTCCTTCAATGGAAGTCTTCAAACAGAGGCTGGACAGACATCTGACTGGGATGATTTAGCGAATCCTGCTTTGAGCAGGGGGTTGGACCAGATGGCCCAGGAGGTCCCTTCCAACTCTACGATTCTATGAAATACCAAACATAAAGTTTTGGGGTTTTTTATGTGGTGAGAAAAAAAATTGGAAATTTGTAAAAATAAATAAAAATTTTGCTTTTTCACACCATTCTCCAAGACCCGTAACATTTTCATTTCTTGGTATCTGGGGTTGGGTGAGGGCTTATTTTTTGCTCCATGACTGGTCGTTTACTGTTCTCATTATCTACTCACAAAATGGTGTTTTGATCACCTCTTATTGGAATGCTGAGGTGGCCAAAAAAACATAATTTTGGCGTTTTTTTTTTTCTCACTCCACTTACCTATCGGACTTTTACGAACATAGTGATACCAAATATGACAAGTTTTTTAAAAAAGAACCTGTCGCCTGACACATGCTGCCCAAACCATGGGCAGTATGTTTCAGACACTGGCATATATGTTTGTTTCAGAAACACGTTGGTGAAAAAGCACACTTTTAATAGCTGCAGTTTAATAGTTGTACATGTGGGTCCCCGGCTGCTTATCCCTGTTTACTGACCGTGACAGACAAGTCTTCTTATGTGTGCATATAGGCAGAGGCTTGATAGGGGCTGAAACACAGAACTATCTCCAGCTGTCTTCAAATTATATAAAAATCCTGCTGACAGATTCCCTTTAAAGCCACATGATGGCTTACTAAATTAGTTATCATTTGCAGGGAAAGATGACTGATCAGGGTATGATTTTGCATGAAAGGCAGCAACACAGCATACAGTTAGGTCCATATATATTTGGATAGAGACAACATTTTTCTAATTTTGGTTCTAGACATTACCACAATGAATTTAAAAAAAAAAAAAACCAATTCAGATGCAGTTGAAGTTCAGACTTTCAGCTTTCATTTGAGGGTATCCACATTAAAATTGGATGAAGGGTTTAGGAGTTTCAGCTCCTTACCATGTGCCACCCTATTTTTAAAGGGACCAAAAGTAACTGGACAGATTAAATAATTGTAAATAAAATGTTCATTTTTAGTACTTGGTTGAAAATTCTTTGTTGGCAATGACTGCCTGAAGTCTTGAACTCGTGGACATCACCAGACGCTGTGTTTCCTCCTTTTTAATGCTCTGCCAGGCCTTCACTCTGGTGGTTTTCAGTTGCTGTTTGTTTGTGGGCCTTTCTGTCTGAAGTTTAGTCTTTAACAAGTGAAATGCATGCTCAATTGGGTTGAGATCAGGTGACTGACTTGGCCATTCAAGAATATTCCACTTCTTTGCTTTAATAAACTCTTAGATTGCCTTGGCTTTATGTGTTGGGTCATTGGTCGTCGTTTCATACTGCAGATGGACAATCAGTTTCGCTGCATTTGGCTGGATCTGAGCACACGGTATGGCTCTGAATACCTCAGAATTCATTCGGCTGCTTCTGTCCTGTGTCACATCATCAATAAACACTAGTGACCCAGTTCCACTGGCAGCCATGCATTCCCAAGCCATCACACTGCCTCCGCCGTGTTTTACAGATGATGTGGTATGTTTTGGATCATGAGCTGTACCTCGCCTTCGCCATACTTTTCTCTTTCCATCATTCTGGTAGAGGTTGATCTTGGTTTCATCTGTCCAAAGAATGTTCTTCCAGAACTGTGCTGGCTTTTTTAGATGTTTTTAGCAAAGTCCAGTCTAGCCTTTTTATTCTTGATGCTTATGAGTGGCTTGCACCGTGCAGTGAACCCTCTGTATTTACTTTCATGCAGTCTTCTCTTTATGGTAGATTTGGATATTGATACGCCTACCTCCTGTAGAGTTGTTCACTTGGTTGGCTGTTGTGAAGGGGTTTCTCTTCACCATGGAGATTATTCTGCAATCATCCACCACTGTTGTCTTCCATGGGCGCCCAGGTCTTTTTGCATTGATGAGTTCACCAGTGCTTTCTTTCTTTCTCAGGATGTACCAAACTATAGATTTTGCCACTCCTAATGTTGTAGCAATTTCTCTGATGGTTTTTTTCTGTTTTTGCAGCTTAAGGATGGCTTGTTTCACCTGCATGGAGAGCTCCTTTGAACACATGTTTCCTTCACAGCAGAACCTTCCAAATGAAGCACCACACCTCAAATCAACTCCAGGCCTTTTATCTTCCTAATTGAGAGACATAATGAAGGGATTGCCCACACCTGTCCATGAAATAGCCTTGGAGTCAATTGTCCAATTACTTTTGGTCCCTTTAAAAACAGGGTGGCACATGTTAAGGAGCTGAAACTTTTACCCTTCATCCAATTTTAATGTGGATACTCTCAAATGAAAGCTGAAAGTCTGAACTTCAACTGCATCTGAATTGTTTTGTTTAAAATTCATTGTGGTAATGTCTAGAACCAAAATTAGAAAAATGTTGTCTCTGTCCAAATATATATGGACCTAACTGTATGACATGCATGTGCATCATATGTCGTGAAGGGGTTAAGTGCAAGCACAGGCACAGATTGTGAGCCTTGGATTTCTGCCACAGGTGCTGTAGTAAGTACATGGTAAAGCATACTTGTTAAAGAAGCACTCTCATCAAAGTTTTTATCCTCTTAATATATTTTGGTCAGCATACTATATAGCACTGTGCACTTACAATTGCTCACTTTGCTCTTTTTCCTAAGGTCGATGACGTCATGTGATTAAAAACTGACCTGCTGAATCCTTCTAAGCTCTTTGTAGAAAGAGGAAGTATCTTTTCCTTGCATGAGTCATTATTATAACTACAATTCTATGTCACTGCAAAGTCCCTGGCAGCTCAGCTCCATCCCCTCTTCAACTCCTGACCAAGCTGCTCCACTCCTTTTCCCCTGCTAGGGACATTCATATAATATGATGACTGTAATATATCAAGAAGATAAAATTTAGAGAAGTGCTTCTTGAACATGTCCTAGTCGCCTCCCAAAAATGTCTGTATGCCATTAGACATGTGGCTGAATTTGGCCATGTGCAGTCAAAGTTATTGCTGCCTGTTTGCTCTTGAGATGATATGCATTGTCTGCTTGCGTCCAGTAGATTTACCCAGTGCTCTGTGTATGAAACACTCAGTAGCTGCCACTAGGTTTATTCATTTATTTTACTCACTTATATATACACTGCCATTAATTCCGTAGCACTTAACAAACATCGTCTTGACCATCCTTATTAGGACTCACAATCTAAATACCCTATCAGTATGTCTTTGTTGTGTGGGATGAAATGGGGATACCCGGAGGAAGCACAGGGAGAACATTCAAACTCCTTGCAGAAGTTGTCTTTGGTGGAATTTGAACCCCGGGCCTCAGCACTGAGCCACTGTGCTGCACTGGGTCAGGATATTTTGCAAAAAACTTTAACATCTAAATTGAAATATTTAATGACTTGTGGTGTGGTACCTGTTGAGATAATTTTCTGCAGCAAAGTATTGGTAACGTGTTGTGTTTTAGATAAGAAATTCTTTACCATTAGCTGGTGTTTGCTATCCGTTTATGATTTGGTAGTAAAACAACTATACTATCAAATGATTCATTTTATTTCTATTATTACAACCAAAATAATTACTGAACAAAATTTTTCAATTTATCTGATGGTTTCTGCAGAGATAAACTTCAAAAACATGAAGTTTGTATACGAGTAATCGGAGACTTAAGTTTGCTTCCTGAAGACATCCAGAGGCTTATTGCACAGGCAGTCCTGGAAACCAAGGCTTACTCTAAGTAAGTGTTTAGACAAGCTATCCTATTATTACAAAAGAAAATGAAAATCACTACTCCAACAACTATAGATTTTTACTCCATGTAGTGCAGGCTATTTACAACATTTCTGACTACATGTTTTAGGTCTTTTTTTCATGCTAATGGTATGTGTAAATGTACTGCTCATTTCCTTCTGTATACTCAACTTAAGTCAAATCTTTTGTTTGTTCTATATCCCAATTATCATGAATCTAAATTATGACAGCCAGATTTGCTAAATAAACATACCGTATATACTCGAGTATAAGCCGACCCCCCCCCCCCCTAATTTTGCCACAAAAAACTGGGAAAACTTATTGACTCGTATAAGCCTAGGGTGAAAATGCAGCAGCTACTGGTAAATTTCAAAAATAAAAATACATACCAATAAAAGTAAAATTAATTGAGACATCAGTAGGATAAATGTTTTTGAATAGCCATATTGAATCAGGAGTCCCATATAATGCTCCATACAGTTCATGATGGGCCCCATAAGATGCTCCATACAAAATACATCCCATATAATGCTGCACAAAGGTTAATAATGGCCCCATAAGATGCTCCCTAGAATAATATGCCCCATATGCTGCTCCATAAAGGTTATGGCCCCATAAGATGCTCCCATATGGTGTTCCATGGATTATGCCCCCATATGCTGCTCCATGGATTATGCCCCCATAAGATGCTCCATAGAATATGCCCCCATATGCTGCTCCATAGATTATGCCCCCATAAGATGCTCCATAGATTATGCCCCATATGCTGCTCCATATATTATGCCCCCATATGCTGCCCTCATAAGATGCTCCATACATTATACCCCCATATGCTGCTCCATAGATTATGCCCCCATATGCTGCCCCCACAAGATGCTCCATATATCATGCCCCATATGTTGCTCCACATATCATGCCCCCATATGCTGCTCCATATATCATGCCTCCATAAGATGCTCCATACATTATGCCCCCATATGCTGCTCCATTGATTATGCCCCCATATGTTGTCCCCATATGTTGCTCCACTTATGCCCCCATATGCTGCTCCATATATCATGCCCCCCATATTCTGCTCCATATATCATGCCCCCATATGCTGCCCCTATAAGATGTTCCATGCATTATGCCCCCATATGCTGCCGCTGCTGCAAATAAAAATAAAAAAATGACATACTCACCTCTCCGTCGCTGGGTGCCAGGTGCCGGTGTCGCTGCTGCCTCGGGACCCGGCACCTGAGACATTCACCTGTCCTGCGTCCATCGCTGCTCGCCGCTATCTGCTACGTCATCTGTCAGTGACGTTCAGGCAGCAGAGGGCAGGGCGCGCACTAACCACGTTACAGCGCCCTCTGCTGTCTGTCACTGACAAGAGGACATATCTGACAGTAGCAAGCACCGATGGACCGGGGACAGGTGAATATAGTCTATACTTACCCCGTCCTGGCTCGGTCTCTGCAGTCCCATTATCCCACTGTTTTCCTTCCTGCCTTCAGTGGTCACATGGTACCGCTCATTAAACTCATGAATATGCGCATATTCATGAGTTTAATGAGCGGTACCATGTGACCTCTGAAGGAAGGAAGGGAGACCGTGGAGAAGCGGGGGGCTGCAGAGACCGAGCCAGGACGGGGTAAGTATCTGACACCCCCGCCGACCCCCAGGTATATGACTCGAATATAAGCCGAGAGGGGGGGGACTTTTAGCCCAAAACAAGGGGCTGAAAATCTCGGCTTATATTCGAGTATATACGGTACTTTTATATTCTGATATATAATACATACAAGGTCACACTCTTGCAGATTGTGTTCTGTTCAAGCAGTGCCTCACAGATATACAAGTCACATATTTAAGTTCCATGTAATTTAAAGATGATTACTAATAATATGCTTAAAGGGAATCTGTCACCCCATTTTTGGCCTATAAGCTGCGGCTACCGCCATCATAGGCTTATCTGCAGCATTCTGTAATGCTGTAGATAAGTCCCCGATGTAACCTGAAAGATAAGAAAAACGAGTTAGATTATACTCATCCAGGGGCGGTCCCGGGTTCGGTCCGATGGGTGTCGTGGTCTGGTCCGACGCCTCCCATCTTCTATAGATGACATCCTCCTCCTTACTTTTGCCACGGCTCCTGTGCAGGCGTACTTTATCTGCCCTGTTGAAGGCAGAGTAAAGTACTGCAGTGAGCAGGCGCCAGACCTCTCTGACCTTTCCTGGCGCATGTGCACTGCAGTACTCTACTCTGCCCTCAACAAGGCAGATATAGTACACCTGTGCAGGAGCCACAACAGAAATAAGGAGGAGGACGTCATCTCTAGAAGATGGGAGGCGCTGGACCAGACCCCGACACCCACCGCCCCCCGGAGAGTATAATCTAACTCGTTTTTCTTATCTTTCAGGTTACATCGGGGGCTTATCTACAGCATTACAGAATGCTGTAGATAAGCCCCTGATGGCGGTGGCCGCAGTTTATAGGCCGAAAATGGGGTGACAGATTCCCTTTAATACAATTCCATTTCAATTGACTTCTTTTTTTCTGATTTCTTTTTAAGATGTTTTTTAAATGTTTGTTTTGCGTACACATCCCGACATGAGATCAGCAATGCAGTTCGTGAGGTAGCATGGGGAGTAGAAGAAGGTCTAATAGAACCCAGGTAAGTTGGTCCCAATTTTAATTTCCTTTTTTCACGTGTATATGTGTCTATATTTTATTAAAGACCAATTTGGATGATAACACGAGCTGCGCTGCTCTAATGAAGAGTCCTTCCAAAGAGACCAAAATGAGTTGAATAGTTTTTATTTCCACAACGCATTTCAATGCTGGACTAACATCTTCAAGTGAAAAAAAAAAAAAGTTGCAATTTAAAAATAATGTAAATATCTTTCAACTCATCTTGGTCCTAAGGAAACTTCATTACAGCAGTGCGGATAATGTGTTGTTATCGTCCAAATTGGTCAACTATCCTTGAGGACATCATCCCCCAGCCACAAGGCAGCAGCAGTTGATATGTTCAAGTGTTCATTGGAGTTGTGCCTGCACACAACCTGCTCGGGTGAGCACTTTCCTTTGCACCCAAAAAGGCATTACCCAAAGGGGTATCACACGATGATCTTGTGTGCTTTTTTTCACCTACAAGGTGTCTCTACATATATTTTATTAATGTAATTTTAATGAAAAGCTTAATAGTAGCTAAAATAGTTTCAAATTATGAAGATAGATATAAAACTATATAATTACATTTTTATTTATTTTCTACTGATCTTTGAAGTTTTTGTTGCTTAGGGATGTATGTGAGAGTCTGTTGGATCAGTGTTTGTACACGTCAAACTCTCCTGACCCCGACCTTCTTATCCGTACCTCTGGTGAAGTTCGACTCAGTGACTTTCTTCTATGGCAGGTAACAGTTGTTTTCCCAGTAACAGTAATAAAGTTTAAGGCTATGTTCCCACGTTGCATTTTTTCAGCATTTTCTTTGTTGTATATTTTCATTCAAATCAAAAGCTGTTCTTTACAGTACCAGCAAAGCTATGACATTCCAGAAATCTCATGCACATGCTTGGTTGTTTGGGGCAGCACGATGGCTCAGCGGATAGCACTGCAGTCTTGCAGCACTGGAGTCCTAGGTTCGAATCCCATCAAGGACAACATCTGTTTGTATGTTCTCCCCGTGATGGGAGTGAAGGCCATGATGAGGGTGATGGAGAGAAGGCATTGATGGGAGTGATGGAGAGACGGCAGTGATGGGGTGAAGGCAATGATGGAGAGACGGCAGTGATGGGGAGAAGGGAGTGATGGGGTGATGGAGCAGGCAAGGATGGGGGTGATGGAGCACTCATTCAAAACCTATGGTGAGTTGAGTCACATTATAAATGTTATTTAATTATAAGTATGCACTGCTACACTACATAGCCCCGCCCCTGCCACACCTCCATCCCCTGCCGGGCCATGGAAGAATGGTCTTGCTTGAAACCGGTCCCTGGTACAAAAAAGGTTGGGGACCACTGCTGTTGACAAGTGATGCACTAAAAAGAGTAGCAAAAATGCAGCAAAACCTACATTTTGTAAGCAGTTCTTTACTGCCAATATAGCACGTTTTGACTGCAGAAGAAACGCAGCAAAAAATGCAATATACAGTTAGGTCCATATATATTTGGACAGACAACATTTTTCTAATTTTGGTTCTAGATATTACCACAATGAATTTTAAATAAAACAATTCCAATGCAGTTAAAGTTCAGACTTTCAGCTTTCATTTGAGGGTATCCACATTAAAATTGGATGAAGGGTTTAGGAGTTTCAGCTCCTTAACATGTGCCACGCTGTTTTTAAAGGGACCAAAAGTAACTGGACAGATTAAATAATTGTAAATAAAATGTTCATTTCTAGTACTTGGTTGAAAACACTTTGTTGGTAATAACTGCCTGAAGTCTTGAACTCATGGACATCACCAGACGCTGTGTTTCCTCCTTTTTGATGTTGTGCCAGGCCTTCAATCTGGTGGTTTTCAGTTGCTGTTTGTTTGTGGGCCTTTCTGTCTGAAGTTTAGTCTTTAACAAGTGAAATGCATGCTCAGTTGGGTTGAGATCAGGTGACTGACTTGGCCATTCAAGAATATTCCACTTCTTTGCTTTAATAAACTCCTGGATTGCTTTGGCTTTATATTTTGGGTCATTGTCCATCTGTAGTATGAAACGTTGACCAATCAGTTTGGCTGGATCTGAGCACACAGTATGGCTCTGAATACCTCAGAATTCATTCGGCTGCTTCTGTCCTGTGTCACATCATCAATAAACACTAGTGACCCAGTGCCACTGGCAGCCATGCATGCCCAAGCCATCACACTCCCTCCGCCATGTTTTACAGATGATGTGGTATGCTTTGGATCATGAACTGTACCACGCCTTCGCCATACTTTTCTCTTTCCATCATTCTGGTAGAGGTTGATCTTGGTTTCATCTGTCCAAAGAATGTTCTTCCAGAACTGTGCTGGCTTTTTTAGATGTTTTTAGCAAAGTCCAGTCTAGCCTTTTTATTCTTGATGCTTATGAGTGGCTTGCACCATGCAGTGAAACCCTCTGTATTTACTTTCATGCAGTCTTCTCTTTATGGTAGATTTGGATATTGATACGCCTACCTCCTGGAGAGTGTTGTTCACTTGGTTGGCTGTTGTGAAGGGGTTTCTCTTCACCATGGAGACTATTCTGCAATCATCCACCACTGTTGTCTTCCGTGGGCGCCCAGGTCTTTTTGCATTGATGAGTTCACCAGTGCTTTTTTTCTTTCTCAGGATGTACCAAACTGTAGATTTTGCCACTCCTAATGTTGTAGCAATTTCTCGGATGGGTTTTTTCTGTTTTTGTAGCTTAAGGATGGCTTGTTTCACCTGCATGGAGAGCTCCTTTGAGCGCTGGTTTTCTTCACAGCAAAACCTTCCACATGCAAGCACCACACCTCAAATCAACTCCAGGTCTTTTATCTGCTTAATTGAGAATGACATAACAAAGGGATTGAACACACATGTCCATGAAATAGCCTTGGAGTCAATTGTCCAATTACTTTTGGTCCCTTTAAAAACAGGGTGGCACATGTTAAGGAGCTGAAACTCCTAAACCCTTCATCCAATTTTAATGTGGATACCCTCAAATGAAAGCTGAAAGTCTGAACTTCAACTGTATCTGAATTGTTTTGTTTAAAATTCATTGTGGTAATGTCTAGAACCAAAATTAGAAAAATGTTGTCTCTGTCCAAATATATATGGACCTAACTGTATGAACATAGCGTAGGGCTCATTCACATGTCCTGATATTTCCGGTACTGGAGATGTCCGTGTGTTTACAACATGTGACAACCGTGTGCTCCATTAGTATCATACGTACCGACGCCTGGAAATGAGCGGTACTGTTCACATGAGCAGAGGACAATGTTGAGAATTGTATTTAACTGATAACAGCGAGAACAGGAGGTGATTGATGGGAGTATTCGTCACTGCACTCTAAATTTTTTATTTTTTTTTTAAATGAAGTGGGTTCCCATGTATCTTTGATAACCAACCAGGCAAAACTGACCGCTGCGGGCTGCAATCCTCAGCTGTCAGCTTTAGCAAGGCTTTTTATCAAGAATAAAGGAGTTCTCACTCGTGCCAATTATTTTTTTATTTTTTTTTTTTTATTTAAACCAGCCAAGCTAAAGCAGACAGTTGGGGCTGGTATTCTCAGGCTGGTAAGGGGCCATGGATATTTCCCCTCACCCTAGCCTTAAAACAGCAGCCCACAGCTGCCCCGGAAAAGATGAATCTGTTTTATGCGCCAATTATGGCGCTTTGCCCAGCTCTTTCCACTTACCCTGTGGCAATGGCACTTTGTATTGTCCTGTGACATCAAGCAAACAGATTAGTAATGTAGAGGCGTTATATTATAGGTGTTAAGCCGCCTATCCATTACTAATCCTAAAGTTATATTGTAAATAAAGATGCATCAAGTATAAAGACCTTTATTTGAAATAAAAACAAAACACACTTTTACTTTTTTATTTAAAAATAACAAACACAGTTAAACTCGCCTATAACATTACTAAGCCGTGGGCTTGATGTCACTGGACAATAGAAAGGTGACATCAACCCCACAAATATGAACCCCCACTTGCCACTGCCACAGGGCTAGTGGAAAGAGCCAGGCAAAGCGCCAGAATTGGTGCATCTAATAGATGCCATTTTTCTGGGGCGGCTGCGGGCTACTATTTTGAGCCTGGAGGGGCCCAATATCCATGGCCCTTACCAGTCTGAGAATATCAGCCCCAGCTGTCTGCTTTAGCTTGGATGGTTGTCAAAAATAAGGGAGACCCCACGCCATTGCAGCTGTCAGTTTTGCCTGGCTGGTTATCAAGGGGAACCCACGTCAATTTTTTATTTCATTTATTTATAGTGACGGCTGATGGGAGTATTTATCAGCCTGCACTATAATTAAACGAAGAAAAATTTGCGCATGGAACAGTCCCGCCAACTCTCAGGTGTCGGTACGTGTAACGGTTATGACAAACGGATGTTATCCGTGTGTCATCAGTATGCACGTGTGTGGGACTTTTGCGACCCGAGCTTCTGTGAAAAAATGGACTCATGGGTCTCTGTGTGTAAGTGTCTCCAGAACATGTGAAAACTGTGACCACATGTACCGGAAACACTAACTTGTTAAAGAGCATTAAGACTGTTTTCCCACCATAGACCGCCATCTGATAGCTTGGTGCCCAGACCTTAACACCAGCATCATTTAGATAGCCGTAATGTTGGTGCATTTTGGCATACATAATGTGTTCTTAAGTCCAAGCTCATCCTTAAGTTTTATAACCTGAACGAAGTGTGATAATGCTGTGATGTTATATGGGTTGGTAGAATCACAAACACAGATGATAATTCTCAGAATGAAATACAATGGGGTGTAAACTGTTTAAATTGAAGCTTTCACCCATTTTTAGTGATATCATGAAAAGATATCACCCAATTGTGCATCCCATAAGGATTCTATTAGGATTTTTTATTCCCCCTGACCCCGCACCTTTGATGCATAAATACCTTTGTTATCTTGTTGAAGATGTATGCAAATCGCTATGGTCCAGTCAGATGGGCGTGGCTTAGTCACCTCCCCCCCCCCCCCCCCTCGGCTTGCTGAACGTAATATTCATCTGTGAATATCACAGATAACGTTGTTTTCTGCGCTTGCGCATTGAAATGGCCTCCGGCGCCTGCGCAGTAGGCTTTGCCCAAGTGTGGGCGAAGCATATTATCGGTACTGCACATGCGCCGGTATTTTCCAGCGCGGTCTATGCCCCAGAAGTCTTCACATACAGGACACACTTCCGGGGCATAGACCGCGCTGGAAAATACTGGCACATGTGCAGTACCGATTATATGCTTCGCCCACAGTTGGGCAAAGCATACTGCTGTAGGGAAGGTGGATTGACGGGCGGACCTGTTTGCAGTGGAGAGGCAGAAGTGTAGTGTATTGTGGGTGGACTGTTAGAGTGAAAGAGGGGAAACAGCTGGAGAGGGAGTGTAGTATTGTAGTTTGACCATTAGAGGGCAGTGGAGAGTGTAGGGATGGGACTGAATAACTGCCATTAGTTGAAGAAACTGTCAAGTCATGGTGGGCGGGGTTACCAGAACAGGACGGATAAAAGGCTGAGGGAAGGTTCTGGAAAAGTCAGTCAGTGAGGGGAGCGCAAGAGATAGGAGGCTCTGCTTAGGAGAGAGGACTGAGAAGAGACTCCGTAAGGGACTGACAGTTAAGACAGTCACGGGGGGGTGGCCCACACGACAGAAGCCACAGACGGAGACGACCTGGGGGTACCAAACGGACGACGCACTCAGATTGGTGAAGTGCTGTGGTAGATAGTCCTAGGGCAGCCACGGCGAAGAGAACCACGGAGGACGTCACGAGTACAGGAAAAGAGAGTGAAGGTACCCGGGCCTGTGTATGAAGAAGTGTGAAGCTGCTGTGGTCGTCAGGAGGACGGCCAGTAAAAGTGGACCTGTTGAACACAAATTTTGTCTCCGTCTCGTGTCTGTCAGCGGCAAGAAGCGGGTCACCCCCCCTGTTGGTCAACCTTCCCTACACTGAGTCCTAGAGTAGGGACTGTCCCACAAGGGTTGCCGTGACGTGGCGGGATGGCTTGTACATTATTTTGATCAAAATTGTGTTTACTAAATACCCTTATTATTATTATTATTACCGTTATGCATTATTTGCAGTTTATTTTTTACTTTTTAGTTTAGGATATTTGTGTTCTTTGCTTTTTGTTTTCCCTTCCTACACTGCGCAGGCGCCGGAGGCCATTTCAATGCGCAAGCACGGAAAACAACGTTATCTGTGATATTCACAGATGAAGATTACGTTCAGCAAGCCGGGGAGGGGGGGAGAAGGTGACTAAGCCACGCCCATCGGACCGGACTGTGGCGATTTCCATACATCAACAAGATAACAAAGGTATTTATGCATCAAAGGTGCGGGGTCAGGGAGAATAAAAAATCCTAATAGAATCCTTATGGGATGCACAATTGGGTGATATCTTTACATGATATCACTAAAAATGGGTGACAGATTCCCTTTAAATACATCTCCTGATCTGTACTTGTTAATCTGTCTGATACTATGATTGATGGTGTTCTTTTATATCTCTATATCTACAATTGTGAAAACCTTTAAAGAGGTTGGCAAGCTTTGGGTACAATTTATTTTACTTAAATGCATGCATTTTGCACTAAAAATCATTTTTGCAATGGGGTTTCATTCCAAAGTTTGCACAATTTTGCTTTTACAGGCTCCATGTATATTTAACTTAATTGTATTATGTGGACATAAATCAGATGAGAGGAGATCAGGAAAATTACACATAAAGAAGAGTTAAAACTGGAGGAAAGCTGCACTAACAAGAGAAAGTGGCCAATCCCTTTAACTGAATCTGTGACCTTGCTTTAACAGTTTTAATTACCGTATATACTCGAGCGTAAGCCGAGTTTTTCAGCACATTTTTGAGGATCCATGCATACAAGGATGGGGATAAGGAGCCATGCAGGCAAGGATGGGGATAATGAGCACTGCAGACAATGATGGGGATGAGGAGCCATGCAGGCAAGGATGGGGATGATGAACCATGCATACCTGGCTTATACTCGAGTCAATAAGTTTTCCCAGTTTTTCGTGTCAAAATTAGGTGCCTCGACATATACTCGGGTCAGCTTATACACGAGTATATACGGTATGCAGAAAGGAAAAAAGTGGAAAATCCACGCTGCTGGTAAATAAAGGCAAATCCAGGTACACATAAGGATATTATGCTTCCCTATTCTGTAGATAAAACTGTGAAAAAGTCTTATCATTTCTCGGTGACTACACTTTTTATTTAAAGGGAACTAGTCAGGTCCCCCAATGTTTTTAAACTTCCCATTACTATTTAGACAATTATTGTGGTATTCCAGTAATGTGTGTGTGATGTTAAATTGCAAATGCATATATTTCTGAAAAATGATTTTTTTTTTTATTCTGCCATTCACCATATACAAATTAATCTAGACTAGTTCATTTACTAACTGAAGCTAGTCCAGGCTCAGCAGCTGCAGTCACGTCCTGGGCGAGATTGACAATCCCTGAACTGCTGCAATGTCTTCTAAATTGTTTTGTTACCTTGGACAGAGGAAGAAGACTGGGGCAGTGGAGGCTGTGACTGCAGCTACTCAGCATGGTGAGTAAATGCGGCAACATAGAAGTTCAGTTTGCACGCAAGTACATTTGTATATAACATCTAATGCATTACTGTAGTGAGGGACTAAAATGTAATGGGTGCAGTTTTAAAGCACTGGATAACTGACAGGTTTACTTTAAGAAAATGATTGACAGCCCCACACTTCTCTGCCCCTGACTTTGAAACACGAGTTGGGTCTAAACCTCCTGCGCAGAGCTTTAGAAAGAAGTGCATATTGATGAACGGGTTTGATTACGTTCCCCCACCTAATCAGGACCTATGTTCCAGGTTGGAACGTTGCACTGCAATGGGGTGCCTCTTTTGAAATGAGGACACCAGCACTATTGGATAATAGATTATTTTCCTAGGCATTTGTAAAAATTTAGGCCAGCCTCTTTAATTATTGCAACACCAGAAATTCAACAGAACAACACACAGAAAATTAGATTGAATTTAGAGTCAAGTAATTCATCACCTTTTTAATCTCTTCTTAGACTTCTCATGCCTGCTTGGTATTCCAGTCAGTCTTGTGGCCAGAGTACACCTTCTGGAACTTATGTGAGGCTGTTCTGCGTTATCAGTATAACTACAGTGCAATTCAGGTCAGTAAATTGCTCTATTACCCACATGTATAACTATACATATAGGCTTACTATATTAAGAGAGTTACCGTATTTTTCGCTTTGTAAGACGCACTTTTTTCCCCCAAATTTGGGGGGAAAATGGGGGTGCATCTTCCAAAGCGGATATGCCTTACCATAGGCCGTGATCAGGGGACGTCCGGGTGTCCGGCGGTTGCTGGCTGGTGCTGCGGGTGTCTCCGGTGCCCAGCGCTGCCCGGGGCTCTGCCGACATTGTGCGACAGGCCAGAGCCCCGGCATTTCCTCGGTTCCCTGTGTGTGTGTACGGTGGTGCCGGTAAAAAATGGCCGCCGGTGCGTGCGCAGATAGGATCTCGGGACCCAGCTCTTGGGAGATGAGATTTCAGCGCTGAGATCTCATTTCTCGAGAGCTGGGTCCCGAGATCCCATCCGCACAATGTCGGCAGAGCGCCGGGCACGCACCGCTGGGCACCGGAGACACCTGCAGCACTGCCGGACACCCAGAGAAACCTGGGAGCAGCACAAGACCCTGCATCAGCAGAAGAACCCCGCAGCAACGGCACACATCGGAGAGCCCCCTCATCCCTGAAGGCAGCCTGCAGCATCACTCCACGCCTGCCTCCTCCAGCAGTGAGCCTGGGACCCCGCTACACCGCAGCCACCAACCCCGGTAAGCAATAAGATGCAAGGATTATAAGAGGCACCACCATTTTATTAAAAAATATATATTTTTTTTTTTCTTCTCAAAATTTGTGGTGCATCTTATAATCCGGAGCGTCTTATAAAGCGAAAAATACAGTACTTGCATACAAATACCTTCTAGTGATACTACTAGTGTATTACTACCTGATGTTAAAATATATATATATATATATATATATATATATATATATATATATTATAGCAAAACAACACATAGACCAGATAACCTCCGAACTCTGGATAGTAAATACCTGTTTCCTCTGTGTTGCACGGACCAAGACTGGGAACAAGTCCAACAATGTAAAAATCAAGGCAGAAAAGTCCAGCAAGCGGAAACTTCAGGTGGTATAATAAAATCCAAGAATTTTTATTGCAGATAATATAAAAAATCCAGAGTTCAGTAACAAGATGCAGACATAATGCTGAACAGACTACGCGTTTCAGCGGTAACAACTGCCGCCTTCTTCATGGTCTCAAACGTTTTTTCTGCCTTGATTTATTTATATATATATAAATATATATATATATATATATATATATATATATATATATATATATATATATATATATATATCTCTTATCGTGTCTGTCTGTAACCGAAATCGCAGGCTGCTGATTGGTCGCGGCCGCCAGGCCGTGACCAATCAGCAGCAGGTGCAGGCCTTAATCTGTAAAAAAGAGAATTGAAATAAAAAAAAGTTATTCTCACCTTCCGACGGCTTCCTGTCTTCTTTCCACGCGCCCGGCCTCGCGTTTCCAGTAATGCTTTGCAGCTTAGACCGCTGATGACGTCACTCTCGCGAGAGCGAGAAAGAAGACCGACGTCACTCTCGCAAGAGCATGAAAGAAGACCGACGTCATCAGCGGTCTAAGCCGCAAAGCATTACTGCGAACGCGAGGCCGGGCGCGTGGAAAGAAGACAGGAGGCCGTCAGAAGGTGAAAATAACTTTTTTTTATTTTTTAATATTTTTGTACAGGGCCGCGACAGTGCTTGGTCGCGGCTACAGGGCCGCGTTGCTGATTGGTCGCGGCTACAGGGCTGCGTTGCTGATTGGTCGCGGCTACAGGGCCGCGTTGCTGATTGGTCGCGGCTACAGGGCCGCGTTGCTGATTGGTCGCGGCTACAGGGCCGCGTTGCTGATTGGTCGCGGCTACAGGGCCGCGTTGCTGATTGGTCGCGGCTACAGGGCCGCGTTGCTGATTGGTCGCGGCTACAGGGCCGCGTTGCTGATTGGTCGCGGACAGAAGGCCGTGACGCTGATTGGTCGCGGCTACACGGAAAGGGGGGTGAGGGGACCATGCATACCAGGAAAGGGGGGTGAGGGGACCATGCATACCAGGAAAGGGGGGTGAGGGGCCCATGCATACCAGGATTGGGGGGGTGAGGGGACCATGCATACCAGGATTGGGGGGTGAGGGGACCATGCATACCAGGATTGGGGGATGAGGGGGCCATGCATACCAGGATTGGGAGGTGAGGGGACCATGCATACCAGGATTGGGGGGTGAGGGGACCATGCATACCAGGATTTGGGGGGTGAGGGGACCATGCATACCAGGATTGGGGGGTGAGGGGACCATGCATACCAGGAAAGGGGGGGTGAGGGGACCATGCATACCAGGAAAGGGGGGTGAGGGGACCATGCATACCAGGAAAGGGGTGTGAGGGAACCATGCATACCAGGAAAGGGGGGTAAGGGGACCATGCATATCAGGATTGGGGATGAGGGGACCATGTATACCAGGATTGGGAGGTGAGAGGACCATGCATATCGGGACTGGGGGGTGAGGGGACCATGCATATCGGGACTGGGGGGTGAGGGGACCATGCATACCAGGAAAGGGGGGTGAGGATACCTTGCATACAAGGATTGGGGGGTGAGGGGACCATATATACCAGGAAAGGGGGGTGACGGTGAGCATACATACCAGGATTGGGATGTGAGAGGACCATGCATACCAGGAAAGGGGGGTGAGGGGACCATGCATACCAGAATAAGGGGGTAAGGGGACCATGCATACCAGGATTGGGGGGTGAGAGGACCATGCATACCAGGACTGGGGGGTGAGGGGACCATGCATACCCCAAAAGGAGGGTAAGAGGACCATGCATACCAGGATTGGGGGGTGAGGATACCATGAATACCAGGATTGGGGGGTGAGGGGACCATACATACCAGGAAAGGGGGGTGACGGTGAGCATACATACCAGGATTGGGGTGTGAGGGGACCATGCATACCAGCAAAGGGGGGTGAGGGGACCATGCATACCAAGAAAGGGGGGTGAGGGGACCATGCATACCAGGATAGGGGGGTGAAGGGACCATGCATACCAGGATTGGGGGGGTGAGGGGACCATACATACCCCGAAAGGGGGGGTAAGAGGACCATGCATACCAGGAAAGAGGTGAGAGGACCATGCATACCAGGATTGGGGGGTGAGAGGACCATGCATTCCAGGATTGGGGGGGTCAGGGGACCATGCATACCAGGATAGGGGGTTGAGGGGTAGCATGCATATCAGGATTGGGGGTGAGAGAACCATACATATCAAGATTGGGGGGGTGCATTATTGCATTATTATTAAATCTTCAAAAATAAACTGCATATATATTCTAGAATACCCGATGCGTTAGAATCGGGCCACCATCTAGTGTGTGTGTGTGTGTGTGTGTATATATCTCTAGATGGTGGCCTGATTCTAATGCATCGGGTATTCTAGAATATGTATGTAGTTTATTTATGAAGTTTTAATAATAATGCAATAATGCACCCCCCAATCCTGATATGCATGGTCCTCTCACCCCCCAATACTGATATGCATGGTACCCCTTCCCCCCCCCCCCTTTCCTGGTATGCATGGTCACCCTCACCCCCCTTTCCTGGTATGCGTGGCCTCTTAAAAAAAAAAAAAGTTATATACTCGCCTTCCGACGGCCCGCAATCTCCATTCCACGCGCCCGGCCTCGCGGTCCCAGTAATGCATTGCGCGAAACACCGCTGATGACGTCGCGCTCTTGCGAGAGTGACGTCATCTCCGGTCTAAGGCGCATGGCATTACTGGGACCGCGAGGCCGGGCTCGTGGAAAGGAGATCGGAGGCCGTCGGAAGATGAGAATAATTTTTTTTTTTAATTTTAATTCTCTTTTTTTTACAAATTAAGACCTGTGCCCGACTGCGTCTGTCGCTGATTGGTCTGGTGGACACGACCGATCAGCGACCCGCGATTTCGGTTACAGACTGACAGACATGATAGGACGATTATATATATATATATATATATATATATATATATATATATATATATATTTATAATCGTCCTATCATGTCTGTCAGTCTGTAACCGAAATCGCGGGTCGCTGATCGGTCGTGTATATATATATACAGTATGTGTGTGTGTGTGTATGTGTATATATATATATATATATATATATATATATATATATATATATATATATATATATATATATATCTCTATATCAGAAATTTACATCATTTTAACCAGGTTTTCTTTAACTATTTTTCTGTCTATTGAAATAAAAATGAAATAATCATGAATTATTCTTGTTCTCCACTGCCCACATTGCTGACTTTCTATTTTACAGCTTTACTGTTATAGAGTAACAAGCAAAGTATCTCAAAGTAGATGCTGTATGCCATCACTTGCTGTAGACTATACAGTTCTAACGTTCCTCAGTCAGCTTGCTCCAAATCATTTCAGCCGTCATTGCAAAGTACCTATCATCAGTCTGGGGGTGCCTGTTTTTGTTTAATAAGAGTGGACAGCCTCTGACTGGTGATTTTTTTTTTTTTTTATTTTATTTTTTTAAATCGCCAACTAACAACTGTTCAGAAGTAACTCTATTGTCTCCACAAAAGAGCCTGACTTTCTAGCAAAAGTTAGGCCTAAACGTCCAGGTTGTGGGATCCTACAATCCTCGGATGTGACTGTAAAAGGGGGACTCCGCTTCTCACACTTACTTGCCCACTATGCTATCACAATAAGCTGACAATAAGCTAAATGCAACCCACAGCCAGTTCATACATCCATACCACACTTTGCCATCAATCACTGCCAGGGAAACACCTGCCTTGAGTGACACACTAATACACACTACCCAGCTTTCCGAAGCAGCTGGCAGGTACTCTTCTTGCACTCCGGCATCCACATGGCAACGCAACCAGACTATACTTGCCCTCTTCAAAGTTGTGAGTACATTTAGAGCAGCAAGGAACAAACGTATTACATTTTAGATTTAATATACAGCTCTGGCAAAAATTAAGAGACCACCACATCAAAACCCTGTCATGGGCAGCCCATTCTCCAGACCTGAACCCCAGTGAAAACCTTTGGAATGTAATCATGAGGATGATGGCTAGTCACAAGCCATCAAACAAAGAAGAACTGCTTAAATTTTTTCACCAGAAGCAGTGAGAAAGACTGGTGGCAAGCATGCCAAGACGCATGAAAGTTGTGACTAAAAATCATGGTTATTCCACAAAATATTGATTTCAGAACTCTTCCTGAGTTAAAACATTAGTATTGTTGTTTCTAAGTGATTATGAACTTGTTTTCTTTGCATTATTTGAGGTCTGAAAGCACTTTTTTTTTTTTGTTTTTTTTTTTAAAATTTTGACCATTTTTCTTCGTCAGAAAAAAAATACAAAATGTATTGCTTGGAAATTCGGAGACATGTCACAAGTTTATAGACTAAAAGAACAATTTACATTTTACTCAAAAATATACCTATAAAGAGAAAAATCAGAAAAACTGAACATTTGAAAGTGGTCTCTTAATTTTTGCCAGAGCTGTATGAAAAAGAAGGAATAGTGCTTAAAGGAAATGTTTAGCGATTTTTATGTTTGCGTGGGTTTCCTCCAGGTTCTCCTGTTTCCTCCCACATTCCAAAGACAGAATTTAGATTGTGAGCCCCATTGGGGACAGTAATGATAGAATGTGATAGCACTATATAAAGAAAGCCTAATGAATGAATAAGTAGTAGCATAGGAGCAAGTGATCGGTGTCCAACCGCATGGCCTACACTGTGGCTGCCTACAGCTGTGAACTGGGCATGCTCTCCAGGCTGGCAAGGTCACTACTCTGGGGAAAACCAGGCATGATTTTGTTGAAGTCCAGAGCTGTCCCCCTGTTGCCGCTCAGTGTTCAGAACGAACGTTGACAGGAGGTGCAAGATTGTGTAGAGCTGAGCATTGAGACCACGAGTGAGCGGTGGTCGGCAACCTGGCATTGTACTAATGTTTCTTAGCTGTTATCAGCTTGGGAAGAAACGGTAAAAGCTCTGCATATGGCGTAGACTTCATCCAGTGGTGAGAACAGTTCGGTATCCTGTAATAGTAAACTATTAGGCTGCTGACCTGTACTCATGACCGCTGTTAGCACTACAGAGTTCATGGTGTTTGTATTTAATAATAATAATAGTAATAAATTTTATTTCTATAGTGCCGACATATTCCGCAGTACTTTACATTTCAGAGGGGATTTGTGCAGACAATAGACATTACATCATAACAATAATCACATAGATCATAACAGATACCAAGAGGAATGAGGCCCCTGCTCGCAAGCTTACAATCTATGAGGAAAGAGGTAGACACGAAAGGTGGGTGGTAACAGTTGCCCTGATTGTATGGACCAGCCATAATGTTAAGTGTGTAACAGTACAAACACAGAGGGCTAATGGATGCATAAAGCATGGTCTCTTCATCGGGCAAAGACAGAGACCTGAGTGGTCTCAAAACCTTGCAATTTGTTACCATCTTTTCAGTTAGCCATTAAAATGTATCAACCACTGAGGACTCTCCATTCTAAATATTTTTCCATAATATTATAAACTTTTTAGTCTGATGTTTATGTGCAGAGCGGTAATAGTGCAGGGTAAAGCGATAAGTTGTGCCATCATGAGCAATGGTTAGCTAAAATATAAAGCTGATCCTAAATTTTGATATTGGCATCTAAGTGGTTAAACAGCGTATATAGTTTCTTCCTTTTTAGGGTTATTCTGAGCTTTTTTGCAGGTTTTTAGGAGTGTGAGGAGACTGTACTTTTTTTGAGGTCTGTTTATACTGGAGTTCTTTGCATGTCCGCTGCGAGCGTGAGAACCCAGTTCCATTCACGTGTGCTGACATTGTGGTTCCGCTGACCCCAACTTACATCTGCAGCATTGATGGCAGTTGAACCCTAAATGTGGTAAGGGGGGCCCATTGTACACTCTTTGCACCGGTTCAACCCAGAGCATGAGTGTGGGGTGCCGAGGGGTTGTTATGGAGTCTGGTTTCTAGTAAAGGCCTCTGTCTGCCATTTTTGTACTTTACAGGCAGGGCCTAATTGAAGAGGCTGAAATAATAAATAATAATCTTAATTTTTATATAGCGCTAACATATTCCGCAGCACTTTACAGTTTGCACACATTATCAAGTATATTACAAGTAATGATTACAGTTATGAGTCTCAAAAACAGACACAAACCATTTTAATAATTTTAGTTATTAAAACTACATGAAAAAATGGATGAATTTGGTATAAGAGTAGCAAATAACATGCCATTTTTTTACACAGATTGAACACTATAAACCAACCAAAAAAACTATGGCATTTCCCATTCTACCCCAAAAATACTTTTTAGCAGTTTTTAGGTACATTACATGGGAATTGAAATGGTTGCAATAGCAATGTAACTCATCTTGCAATAAAAAACAAGCTCTCATACGGCTATGTTGACCAAAATATAAGTGTATGAAAACAAAACAAAAGCAAAAAACTAAAATGGATGCGGCAGTTAACAAAACTATAATATATATGAGCCATTCCCTTTAACCTCTTAACACTGCTGATGTAGACTTAAGTCCACAGCAGGAGTCCAGTGGTCAATTACAATCATTCTCCAGCTGTAACACAACCGTCTCCTAAGGGTGTGTGCACACGCTGTGGATTTTGCTGCAGATCCGCAGCGGTTTCTACTTCGTTGTACAGTACCATTTAAAAGCAATGAAAAACAAAAAACGCTGTGCACATGCTGCGGATTTTTCTGCTTGGATTTGCTGCGGTTTCAAATCCACAGCATGTCAATTCTTTGTGCGGAATCCGCAACAGTTTTACACCTGCTCCATGACAGGTGTCAAACCGCAGGCTAATCCGCAGATAAACCGCAAGTCTTTTGACCTGCAGATTTTGCCAAATCCGCAGCACAATCCGCAACGTGTGCACTTACCCTAACAGTTAATACTAAAGTAAAAAAAGAAATCATGATACAGTTGTGGCCAAAAGTATTGACACCCCTGCAATTCTGTCAGATAATACTCAGTTTCTTCCTGAAAATGATTGCAAACACAAATTCTTTGGTATTATCTTCATTTAATTTGTCTTAAATGAAAAAGCACAAAAGAGAATGAAGCAAAAAGCAAAACATTGATCATTTCACACAAAACTCCAAAAATGGGCCAGACAAAAGTCTGGCCTAATATTTGGTTGCACAACCTTTAGCCAAAATAACTGCGACCAACCGCTTCCGGTAACCATCAATGAGTTTCTTACAATGCTCTGCTGGAATTTTAGACTATTCTTCTTTGGCAAACTGCTCCAGGTCCCTGATATTTGAAGGGTGCCTTCTCCAAACTGCCATTTTTAGATCTCTCCACAGGTGTTCCATGGGATTCAGGTCGGGACTCTGCTGGCCACATTAGAAGTCTCCAGTGCTTTCTCTCAAACCATTTTCTAGTGCTTTTTGAAGTGTGTTTTGGGTCATTGTCCTGCTGGAAGACCCATGACCTCTGAGGGAGACCCAGCTTTCTCACACTGGGCCCTACATTATGCTGCAAAATTTGTTGGTAGTCTTCAGACTTCATAATGCCATGCACACGGTCAAGCAGTCCAGTGCCAGAGGCAGCAAAGAAACCCCAAAACATCAGGGAACCTCCGCCATGTTTGAATGTAGGGACCATGTTCTTTTCTTTGAATGCCTCTTTTTTTCTCCTGTAAACTCTATGTTGATGCCTTTGCCCAAAAAGCTCTACTTTTGTCTCATCTGACCAGAGAACATTCTTCCAAAACATTTTAGGCTTTTTCAAGTAAGTTTTGGCAAACTCCACCCTGGTTTTTTTATGTCTCGGGGTAAGAAATGGGGTCTTCCTGGGTCTCCTACCATACAGTCCCTTTTCATTCAGACGCCGACGGATAGTACGGGTTGACACTGTTGTACCTCAGACTGCAGGGCAGCTTGAACTTGTTTGAATGTTAGTCGAGGTTCTTTATCCAACATCCGCACAATCTTGCGTTGAAATCTCTTGTCAATTTTTCTTTTCCGTCCACATCTAGGGAGGTTAGCCACAGTGCCATGGGCTTTAAACTTCTTGATGACACTGCGCACGGTAGACACAGGAACATTCAGGTCTTTGGAGATGGACTTGTAGCTTTGAGATTGCTCATTCTTCCTCACAATTTGGTTTCTCAAGTCCTCAGACAGTTCTTTGGTCTTCTTTCTTTTCTCCATGCTCTGTGTGGTACACACAAGGAGACAGGACAGAGGTTGAGTCAACTTTAATCCATGTCAACTTGCTGCAATTGTGATTTAGTTATTGCCAACACCTGTTAGGTGCCACAGGTAAGTTACAGGTGCTGTTAATTGCTCAAATTAGAGAAGCATCACATGATTTTTCGAACAGTGCCAATACTTTTGTCCACCCTCTTTTTTATGTTTGGTGTGGAATTATATCCAATTTGGATTTAGGACAATTCTTTTTGTGTTTTTTCATTTAAGACAAATTAAATGAAGATAATAATACCAAAGAATTTATGTTTGCAATCATTTTCAGGAAGAAACTGAGTATTATCTGAGAGAATTGCAGGGGTGTCAATACTTTTGGCCACAACTGTATGCTTGCCTAACACCAGATCCCAACCAGTACAGTGGCAGGGCACGGGTAGACCAATCATGTCTGGGCTCACACAAGATGTCAGAATCCCGGCACAATCCTGTCCATACTGATATATTTAAGAGTAGTGGTCCACCTGGATCAGCCAATCAAAGTGAGAGCCCCAGAGCAACCACCCTCTTTACTCCCTAGTAGCAAAGCTGTTGATTTGTAGTTTATGTGGCTTTCCCAAAAACAAAATGGAATAAAATGTGACCAAAAAGTTGTATGCTCTCCAAAATGATAACTCTGAAAATGTCAACTCCTCTCCCCCCCCAAAAAAAAGCAAGGCCTCACACAAGTTTGTCCGAAAAAGAAAAAATGTATGGCTTTAAAAATGTGTTGACATAAAAGCTTGTTTTTGTCCCAAAAAGCAGTGAATCTAAAATATATACAGTTGTGTGTGAAAGTGTTTGCCCCCTTCCTGATTTCCTATTCTTTTGCATTTTTGTCACACTTAAATGTTTCAGATCACCAAATTAAAATATTACACAAAAATAACACAAGTAAACACAAAATTCAATCTTTAAATGAAGGTCTTTACTATTAATGGAAAAAGAAATCCAAACCTACAGGGCCCTGGGTGAAAAAGTGATTGCCCCCCCACCTTAAAACATAACTGTGCTTTATCACATCTTTAGGCAGCAAATTTCAAATTCCCTAGCCACACCCAGGCCCGATTACTGCCACACCTGTTTAGTCAAGAAATCACTTAAATAGGACATGCCTAACAAAGTGAAGTAGACCAAAAAATCCTCAAAAGCTAGATATCATGACGCTATCCAGAGAAATTATGGAACAAATGAGAAACAAACTAATTGAGATCTATCAGTCTGGAAATGTTAGCCATTTCTAAAGCTTTGGGGCTCCAGTGATCAACAATGAAAGCCATTATCCACAAATGGTGAAAACATGGAACAGTGGGGAACCTTCCCAGCAGTGGCTGGCCAAACAAAATTGCCTCGAGCCCAGCTACTATTTATCCAGAGGTCATAAAAGACCCAACAACAAGATCCAAAGAACTGCAGGCCTCACTTGCCTCAGTTAAGGTCAGTGTTCATGACTCCACTATAAGAAAGAGCATGGGAAGAAATGGCCTGTGTGGCAGAGTTCCAAGATGAAAACCACTGCTGAGCAATAAGAACATAAAGGCTTGTCTCAGTTTTGCCAGAAAACAGCTTTATGATCCCCAAGACTTTTGGGAGCATGTGGACTGACAAGAAAAAAGTTGAAAGTTGAACTTTTTGTAGGGTACAGTGGGGCAAAAAAGTATTTAGTCAGTCAGCAATAGTGCAAGTTCCACCACTTAAAAAGATGAGAGGCGTCTGTAATTTACATCATAGGTAGACCTCAACTATGGGAGACAAACTGAGAAAAACAAATCCAGAAAATCACATTGTCTGTTTTTTTTTCCATTTTATTTGCATATTA
Source organism: Dendrobates tinctorius (assembly GCF_039654945.1). NCBI lineage: Eukaryota > Metazoa > Chordata > Amphibia > Anura > Dendrobatidae > Dendrobates > Dendrobates tinctorius. The sequence goes on from NW_027361683.1 coordinate 38,553,549, forward strand.
TGGTGGAAAATAAGTATTTGGTCAGAAACAAAATTTCATCTCAATACTTTGTGATATATCCTTTGTTGGCAATGACAGAGGTCAAACGTTTTCTGTAAGTCTTCACAAGGTTGCCACACACTGTTGTTGGTATGTTGGCCCATTCCTCCATGCAGATCTCCTCTAGAGCAGTGATGTTTTTGGCTTTTCGCTTGGCAACACGGGACTTTCAACTCCCTCCAAAGGTTTTCTATAGGGTTGAGATCTGGAGACTGGCTAGGCCACTCCAGGACCTTGAAATGCTTCTTACGAAGCCACTCCTTCGTTGCCCTGGCGGTGTGCTTTGGATCATTGTCATGTTGAAAGACCCAGCCACGTTTCATCTTCAATGCCCTTGCTGATGGAAGAAGGTTTGCACTCAAAATCTCACGATACATGGCCCCATTCATTCTTTCATGTACCCGGATCAGTCGTCCTGGCCCCTTTGCAGAGAAACAGCCCCAAAGCATGATGTTTCCACCACCATGCTTTACAGTAGGTATGGTGTTTGATGGATGCAACTCGGTATTCTTTTTCCTCCAAACATGACAAGTTGTGTTTCTACCAAACAGTTCCAGTTTGGTTTCATCAGACCATAGGACATTCTCCCAAAACTCCTCTGGATCATCCAAATGCTCTCTAGCAAACTTCAGATGGGCCCGGACATGTACAGGCTTAAGCAGTGGGACACGTCTGGCACTGCAGGATCTGAGTCCATGGTGGCGTAGTGTGTTACTTATGGTAGGCCTTGTTACATTGGTCCCAGCTCTCTGCAGTTCATTCACTAGGTCCCCCCGCGTGGTTCTGGGATTTTTGCTCACCGTTCTTGTGATCATTCTGACCCCACGGGGTGGGATTTTGCGTGGAGCACCAGATCGAGGGAGATTATCAGTGGTCTTGTATGTCTTCCATTTTCTAATTATTGCTCCCACAGTTGATTTCTTCACTCCAAGCTGGTTGGCTATTGCAGATTCAGTCTTCCCAGCCTGGTGCAGGGCTACAATTTTGTTTCTGGTGTCCTTTGACAGCTCTTTGGTCTTCACCATAGTGGAGTTTGGAGTCAGACTGTTTGAGGGTGTGCACAGGTGTCTTTTTATACTGATAACAAGTTTAAACAGGTGCCATTACTACAGGTAATGAGTGGAGGAAAGAGGAGACTCTTAAAGAAGAAGTTACAGGTCTGTGAGAGCCAGAAATCTTGATTGCTTGTTTCTGACCAAATACTTATTTTCCACCATAATATGCAAATAAAATGAAAAAAAAAAACAGACAATGTGATTTTCTGGATTTTTTTTTCTCAGTTTGTCTCCCATAGTTGAGGTCTACCTATGATGTAAATTACAGACGCCTCTCATCTTTTTAAGTGGTGGAACTTGCACTATTGCTGACTGACTAAATACTTTTTTGCCCCACTGTATATGTCCCATTACATCTGGCATAGAAGTAACACAGCATTTCAGAAAAGGAGCATCATACCAACAGTAAAATATGATGGTGGTAGTGTGACGGTCTCGGGCTGTTTTGCTGCTTCAGGACCTGGATGACTTGCTGTGGTAAATGGAATCATAAATTCTGGTGTCTACCAAATAATCCTGAAGGAGAATTTCCGGCCATGTGTCTGTGATCTCAAGCTGAAGCACACTTATGCAGCAGGACAATGATCCAAACACACACCAGCAAGTCCACCTCTAAAAGACTTAAGAAATTCAGAATTAAGACTTTGTAGTGGACTAGCCAAAGTCCTGACCCTAATCCGATTGAGATGCTGTGGCATTACCTTTAAAAAGGTGGTTCATGCTCGGAAACAATCCAATGTGCCTAAATTACAATTCTGCAAAGATGAGTGGGCCAAAATTCCTCCAGAGCGTTGTAAAAGACTCATTGCCAGTTATCGCAAACATTTGATTGCAGATGTTGCTTCTAAGGGTGACCCAACCAGTTATTAGGTTTAGGGGACAATCAATTTTTTCATACAGGGCCCTGTAGGTTTGGACTTCTTTTTTCCTTAATATTAAAGACCTCAATTTAAAAACTGCATTTTGTGCTTTTTTGTGTTATCTTTGTCTAATTAATATTTAAATTTGTTTGGTGATCTGAAACATTTAAGTGTGACAAATATGCAAAAGGATAGGAAATCAGGAAGGGAGCAAACACTTCTTTACACAACTGTATATACAGTATATTAGATTTAACCGCTTTTTCGGAACAAAAAAAATCTTTTGAGTAAGGATGTTGGAAAGCTGCAAGAATTCTTATAGTAATACAACATAGTAAAGTAGTAACATAGTATCCAAGGTTGAAGGGAGGCTTAAAGGGGTTGTCCGGGCTTTTCACATAATCTCAGTGCATATCTGGGCTGCAGAATGCTGACAATAAGTAATTTACCTTCTGTGGCTAGTTTGCAGGGTTTTCTAGATATCACTCTCTTGCTTGTAAGAAAAACGTCCAGGGAGGGTGTGTTCTGGCATTGAAATGAGAACTGGTCGTTTCCTCCTACTCTACTAAAAACCTGCCGTCTAGCAACAACCCCACCCTCCATAGCTACAGGCCCTCCCTGACCACATGAAGAAGCCTATCCCTCCTCACACAGTAACAAATCCTCCCCCTCTAGCAGCCTCAGTGCAGAGAGCAGGACCACCCAGTTGCTCCTCCCCCACACACACGCTGAACTGTGATCTATGGAAAGTGAAACTATTGAGGAGGAAACGACCAGTTATAATTTCAATGCCAGAACACACCCCCCCTGGACGTTTTTCTTACAATCAAGAGATGATATCTAGCAAACCCTGCAAACTGGCCACAGAAGATAAATTACTTATTGTCAGCATTCTGCAGCCCAGATATGCACTGAGATTATGTGAAAAGCCCGGACAACCCCTTTAAGTCCATCTACGTCAACCCATATCCTAACATGTTGATACAGAGGAAGGCAAAACCCCCCAGGAGGCAAACACTAAGCTCCACATTGGGAAAAAAAATTCCTTCCCGACACTACATATAGCAATCAGATTAGTTCTCTGGATCAACGCCCTATCAAGGAATCTAGTGTATATATACCCTGTAACATTATACTTTTCAAGAAAGGCATCCAGTCCCTTCTTAAATTTTAGTAGTGAATCACTCATTACAACATCATATGGCAGAGCATTCCATAGTCTCACTGATCTTACAATAAAGAATCTGCGTCTGATTATGATGAAACCTTCTTTCCTCCAGACGTAGAGGATGTCCCCTTGTCCCCGTCTCAGGTCTAATAGTAAAAAGATCATTAGAATGGTCTTTATACTGTCCCCTCATATATTTATACATTGTAATAAGATCACCCCTAAGCCTTCGTTTTTCCAAACTAAATAACCCCAAGTGTAATAACCTATCTTGGTATTGCAGACCCCCCAGTACTCTAATAACCTTGGTCGCGCTTCTCTGCACCCGCTCTAGTTCAGCTATGCCTTTCTTATGCACCAGAGACCAGAACTGTACGCAGTATTCTAAGTGTGGTCGCACTAGTGACTTATAAAGAGGTAAAATTATGTTCTCGTCATGAGCATCTATGCCTCTTTTAATGCATCCCATTATTTTATTTGCCTTTGCAGCAGCTGCCTGACACTGGCCACTAATTGTGAGTTTGTCATCCACCTATACACCCAGGTCTTTTTCAGTGACAGTTTTGCCCAGTGTTTTACAATTAGGCACATAATTATACATCTTGTTCGTTCTACCCAAGTGCATGACCTTACATTTATCCCCATTAAAGCTCATTTGCCATTTATCAGCATAAGCTTCTAGTTTACATAAATCCTCCTTTAAGATAAAATTGTCCTCCTCTGTATTGATTACCCTGCAGAGTTTAGTGTCATCTGCAAATATTGAAATTCTACTCTCTATGCCCCCTACAAGGTCATTAATAAATGTTAAAAAGAAGCGGACCCAATACTGACCCCTGGGGTACCCCACTGCTAACCGTGACCCAGTTCGAGTGTGGTCCATTAATAACTACCCTTTGTTTCCTATCCCTGAGCCAGCTCTTAACCCACTTACACATATTTCCCCCTATCCCCATTGTTCTCATTTTATGTATCAACCTTTTGTGTGGCACCGTATCAAAAGCTTTTGAAAAGTCCATATACACCACGTCCACTGGTCTAGTCTGGAACTTACCTCTTCATACTGTAGAAACTGATCAGATTATTCTGTCAGGAACGGTCCCTCGTAAACCCGTGTTGATATTGGGTCATGAGGTTGTTCTTCAGATACTCCAGTGTAGCATCTCTTCGAAAACCCTCCAGTGCCGCTCCAGGCTGTAATGGTCAGACGTAATACAAATAAGCTTATGTTGGACTGACTTATAAAAGGTTTTCTGCACTTTTCTACACTTACAAAAACACAAGGTTGGTTGTACTATGTCTGGTCTGACCATTACAGCCTATGGCCCCACCGAGTGGTACTTTTGGATATAATTTTTGCAGTTTTCAAACCTGACTCGAAGGATGCAAAGATTGTAATTTGAGCATCCCCATACACACGCCCCCACATTACAAATTTAGCTAACTATAAAGTGCTACATTTTATTATAGGCCTAGGTGACTACCCTGACTGTGTAGCTTCCATAATAGGTTATCTTCTAAGGGGGTTTACATTGTATTGTTAGGTCAGAGAAAAGTGACCTCAAGTATATGCTGAGCTCCAAAAGCCAAATGTTTTTTCTTTCAGTTTGAGCCCAGGAGTGTTCCAAAACAAGTTTATGTCCACATTCGTGGAATTGCTGTGTCTGGGAGAACATTCCTTACAAGTTAAGGGGTGTGTGTCTACAATGGCATAAGCTTGACACAAATTATAGGGCTCTGAAATTATATTCACTAAAGGGTTGAAACAAAAGCGCAATAGGGTCTTATCCGGGTAAAATGTACAAATACTGAAAGTATTATACTCACCTTCTCAAAGAGAAAGTAAAGCCTGCATAGTAAGTCAGCCTGCTGCACGTCCAACGGTCCACAGCGGAACCGCACCACAGTTCAATAAGGAATAAATTCTTGGACTTTAAGTGCGCTGCCAGCTGGCAGCGCACTTAAAGTCCAAGGGCTCTGAAATGGCATTTCTATTGAAAAACTGGAGTTTTCACTTTGCAAAACCCAATATGCATTAGTTTTTGAAAACATACACCTTTTTAAAAATATCTTGAGGAGGTGTAGTATCCAGAGTGGGGTCACTTCTTAGAGGGAGGACGCTTTTTTTTTTTTTTTTTTTTTTTTTTTTTTTTTTTTTAATCGCCCTAAAAACCCTTTGCCGTTGTCAGCTTATACTGTCATTTATTAAATTAGGTGTCAAGTGCTCATCGTGCTGTTTCAAGCCTTAACTACAGGGTGGGCCATTTATATGGATACACCTAAATAAAATGGGAATAATTGGTGATATCAACTTCCTGTTTGTTGCACATTAGTATATGGTAAAACTTTTCAAGATGGATGGTGGCCATTTTGGATCCAACTTTATTTTTTTCAATGGGAAGAGGGTCATGTGATGCTTCAAACGTATTGAAAATTTCACAAGAAAAACAATGGTGTTCTTGATTTTAACATAACTATTCTTTCATGGGTTATTTACAAGTTTCTCTTTGGTTACAGCCATTGACATGTCTCAGAGGTTAACACGTGAGGAGCAGATAGAAATTGTGTTGATGACTGGTGAACGCAGTACCCGGGTCATTGCAGCAGATTTCAATGCAAGACACCCTATGCAAGAAAACGGTCACCATTCCCATTTTAGTTAGGTGTATCCATATAAATGGCCCACCCCAAAATGTTTGCCTCATCACTGAACATAATGTTCTGTGTAAACTGAGGGTCCTGTACCAATTTTTGTTTTGCCCATTCTGTAAATTCATCGTGCAAATCTGGGTCACCAACCATTCCCATTTTATTTAAGTATATCCATATAAATGGCCCACCCTGTATGTTGTATAAAAAAGATTAAGGTCACTTATATGGTGTTTCTAAAATCGAGAACCCAAACATAATAAAAAGCGATCTGTCTTTTCATCATGGCAAAAGCTAAACGCAAATTATTCATTCCCACACTGTTTAGTACTGAAAAACGCCCTTTTTGAGGGGTGTCGTTTCCCAAATGGAGTCACATTTGGGAGGGTTTTTTCTATTCTGACACCTCAGAGCCTCAGAAAATAAAATCTTCCAGCAAGTTATGCACTCAAAAAGTCAAATATCTGGAGGCAGAAGAGCAATACTAACGCTCCTTCTTGCCCATTCTCAAACTCGTGGTGTGAAGAGCCTCCAAACATGTTTGCATTCAGGGACATATTTGCATTGTTCCCCTAATAGCATAACCAGAGGTATTCTCGAATTGCTACATTCTCAAGATGCTCAGTTTGGTCAAACTTAAGCACCCATCATACGTCCTGGTGATTCCTGTACTGAAAAAAACAGTATGTGTACGTATGTGACATCTGTGTGCCATATATGTAATGAAATGCAGCATAGACATGAAAGGGTTTTATGTATTAAATATGTTCAAAGATAGATATGTAGCAATGAAGAACATGATAGATGATAGAAATACGTCTGTGATTTCTAGTCCGTGCTTTGCGTGCTTATTTTTATGTACTTGTATTTTTTTAATCAAATGGCGCTCCTTCCCTTCTGACCATCATCATTGACTTCAGATATTTTCTCAAAATAACTCAAAACTTATTGACCTAAATTTACTACAAACATGAAAATATTAAAGCGACTGTTACTCTTTATATTACCTGTTGTGAACTCATTTTCTGGTCTGCCTCTGGTTTCTGGTGAGGAACTGTTTGTGCTGACAGATTTTTTTCTAATGGAGATTAAGCAATTGTCTGATCGTGTGGAGCAGCTCGCTGCTGAAGTGCGGGGAATTTCCGCCTATCTCACTCAGTCACATGCTGTTGAACCAAAGATCCCTACTCCTGATATGTTTTCTGGGGATCGGTCTAAATTTTTGAATTTTAAGAATAATTGTAAATTATTTCTTGCCTTGAAGCCTAACTCATCGGGGAGCTCTGTGCAGCAGGATAAAATTGTCATCTCCTTGCTGCGCGGCGATCCCCAGGATTGGGCTTTTTCTCTGACACCTGAAAATCCTATTCTGACTAATGTGGATGCATTTTTTCAAGCCTTGGGGTTGTTGTATGATGAACCTAATGCTGTTGATCAAGCTGAGAAAACAGAGATTAGACCTATCGGTAATGTTATTTCCAGGAGTCCATCCTGACAGCACTATGGGGTTGTCCTTCCTTCATCACAGGGACAGGAAATGCACAAGAGGTTAAAAGGTCCCCTCCCACTCTCAGACTCCAGTGATTTTCCAAGTACCACACCACTATGGATGCAATTATTATTTATTTAGATTTACTACAAGCATATTACCAATACAAATCATCGGGAGGGAACTACCAGTGCTGTCAGGATGGACTCCTGGAAATAACATTACCGGTAGGTCTAATCTCTGTTTTCCAGGACGTCCTATCCTAACAGCACCATGGGGAATACCAAAGAAGGAATTCGCTTAGGGTGGGACTACTGCTTTTAGCATCTTGCGACCGACCGAAGGTCGTCTGGCTAGCTGCTAGCGTGTCCAATTTGTAGTGTCTACAGAAAGTGTCTAGTGTAGACTAAGTGGCGGCCCAGTATATTTGCTCTACTGGGCTCCCGCCTTCTCTACCCATGACGTTGCTATCGCCCTAGTGGAATGAGCTCTAAGCTCCCTGGTAGGTAATCCCTCAGTGTCCTATGCTGAGGAGATAATTGACTTAAGGTACTGTCACACTAAGCGATATCGCTAGCAATATCGCTATAACTTGTGACGTTATAGCAATATTGCTAGCGATGTTGCTGTGTCTGATACTTACCAACGACCGGCTCCCCCGCTGGTTATCGCTGATCGCGCGAGAACGTCCTGGACTGTTTCTCGTCGTCAGCTTCCTGCGGCGCTTTCTGTGGAGAGACGAGCGTGGAGCCGGGCAGGAGGACGTCAGGATCGCCTAGTGTGACAGGTAAGTAGCGAATCCCATCCCCAGCGATGTCGCTGGTGAGATATGCCTGTGTGGCAGCTCAGTAGCGACCACTTAGCGATGTACCAGCGATCCTGACCGCGTCATATCGCTGGTACATCGCTAAGTGTGACAGTACCTTTATCCACCCTGCCAGGGTGTGCGTAGATGCACCTTTATCTTATTCTACCATTGTATTGGATAAACAATTCTGCGTCCTGTCGCCACTCCTGAGTGGCCTCCAAGTAGCATGTGACCGCTCGTCTGACGACAAAAGATTGAAAGAATCTTACTCCATTTTCCGTGGATGGCAGAATGAGGGTAGGACTATCTCCTGGTTTACATTCTGAGGAGATACTACCTTAGGGAGGAATCCTGGGTTCCGTTTTAGTATTATGCAATCGTTGAATAGTTGAATGTAGGAGTTCTGGACTGACAGGGCCTGGCTTTTACCCAACCGCTTGCCTGAGATCTCTACCAAAAGGACGTTGTTTTTTTTGTGTAAGTCTTTTGACATTTATCTCTGATATTGGCTCGTATGGGGGTCTGTGTAGAGCGGTAAATACCATATTTAGGTCCCCCAGAGCACTGAGGGTCTTAATCTCTGTATGGCCTTTGTAAAATGAGCCATCCCTGGATGAGAGCCCAAGGTGAATTAAAGTACTCCAAGCTGCTTTCTGAACTTCCAATGTGCTTTGGACTCATACCTTTATTAAATCCTGCCTGGGGATAGTCAAGGATTTGAGAGATATCTGGGCGAGACAGATCTATGGGGATATTACCACCTTCTGAGCCGAACTTCTCCCAGATTTATGATAGATTGCCCTCGTAACGGGCTTACAGCTGGTCTGCACCGTTGAGATCACTTTGTCGGAGAGACCTCTGGATCTTAAGATCCCTGTCTCAGGATCCATGCTGCCGACTGTAGGTTCCCCAGATTTGGGTGCCGAACTGGGCCTTGGGAAAGTAGATCTTCTGGCGTTGGTAGATGGAGCGGTCCTTCCTGAGCCGTCTTCTTCCGGAGGTGGAACCAACTTCGCCTGGGCCCGAAGAATATTACTAGTGTCACTCGCCTTTTCCCTGGATCTTTCTGAGGCCTCTCGGTATTATAGGAATAGGGGGAAACCATATAGCAGTCCCCCACTCCATTTCCGATTCAAGGAGTCGACCCCTTTTTTGGATGGTCTGCCGGACCGAGGGAGAAGAATCTCTGTAGCTTGGTGTTCCTCCTTGTCGCAAAGAGGTTTAGCTGAGGGTTTCCCCACCGATGGCGTAAGCCTATGAATGTCTCCTCATTCACTTCCCACTCGATGGCTCAGACTTCTTGTCTGTTCAAATAGTCGTCTATGTTGTTCCTGGACCCTGCAGGTGTATCACTGATATGGAGCGAACCCTGTTCTGTGCTTAGGTGAAGATGCGGGCTGACAGGTCCTGAAGCTTTCCCCCTGGTGGCTTACGAAAGATACTGTGGTTACAATGTTTGACCTGGCTTTCTTAAGTTGGCCCTGTGGACTCGACCGGCTTCGTTTTAGTGTCTCCCAACTGCTCGTAGCTCTCTGTAGTTTGAGGACTGTGAACTGATGCTTCCCGGCCATGTCCTTGAAGGTACTTTACAGATGGGCCCCCCTTTTTTGCTGGCGTCTGTGATGATAGTCTTGTATGGTGATAGGATCCTAGGTCCCCCTGGGCTGATGGATCTTGTGACCGGTTCCCTGTCTCGGAGATGATTTTAGGGCTGGGGACGGTCGAGTCTCTTTGTCCAGAGCGGTCTGCTGTCTGTCCTATTTCACTGAATTTCCTTGTAGACTCCTGTGTGACCCTGGTTCCACTTTACGCAGGGTATGCCTGCTGTCAGGGTCTCTAGGACCTTTAGTGTAGTCTTTTGGATATTTGATCTCGCCATAGCTGACGAACCCTGTTCATGATGGCCTCCTTTCCTTCTTCCGATAAACGAGATTCTTGTTTTGGGATCTAACGAGACTCTCAGGAATTTTTCCCGGGTACCGGGCTGCATTGTGCAGGATCCAATCCTAGGTTTCCGGGCGATTACCCCGTCGAGTTGTTTTCTTAGCTCTGATGCTGAGAAAGTCCTACAGGTGTGGCACGATGGTTATGCTGCCTCTTAAGTGTGCCCTGATTTTGGCGATCGGCTTCGTAAACCCCGGGTGCTGAAGCTAGGTCGAAAGGCAGAGCCTGAAACTAAAATGGTAGTATCCGCTTCACATTTCCAGTGCGAACCGCAGGAACCTCTGAGGGTGAGGGTGGATGGGAACGTGATAGTATGCTCTTCTGGATCTATTGTGCCTGTTGTGGCGATCTGATCTATTCGGGAAATGGTGGTTTTTGGGACTCCATTTGAAATTTTGTATCGGATCCCTTGGTTTAGTGGTTCTAAATTTATAATGGTCCGACTCTCCAGCGGAGGTGTTCCTAGAACCGGGACCATTCTGATCTTAGTAGATCTATTACGTCTGCCCATTTAGGGTCTATAAGGGTTCTGGGCCGGGATTCGTAACTATAAACCGTGCTGGGGGGGTTATAAATTCGTGGGTATAGCACTGGTAACCTGTATTCAGGATCCGCTGGTTCTGGGGGATGAGCCCTTGGTTCCGGGAAGTGTTTTGAGGCGCCCCCAACCAGTATGGTGTCACTGCCTGTTGAGGAACTTTGTCGTGAGCGAGAAGTGGGATCCTACTCTTCTCCCCTTCTGGTGATACCAGCGAGTCGATTTACCCTCTTTCTATATTCCTGCCTTTGGAAAGGACGGGACCTCTGAAGGGAAAACCTTTGCTTTCCCACGGGACCGTTTATGGCACCTAACTTATTTTTCAACTGGTAAACCCCTGACCAGATCTTCATCCATAAGGCCTGGCGAGCCGTTTTGGGTAAAGAATCATTCCTAGCCGCAAAACACACCGGTACGGCCGAAGCGTCCAACAGGAATCTAGCTGCAACTCTCCCAGGGAAAGGTCCTCTAAGAAATCATTTCTAGGGGTTTCCCCTGTAACTTGGTGCTCCAACTGGTTGATCCTAGATTGCCCTATCTGCTACTGCAGACCCAAGCCCTCTTTAGGAGCCTGTCGGCCTCTTGTCCCTGGGTCTTTTGGGGCCAGAGGAATCTTTGAAGGGAATTGAAGTGTTCATTGACACCCCCCTGGGTTGTTGGGTTGTCGATCCTAGGAACTCCATCCCAAGTGTTAACCTGGTTGACGGTAGGAGAGCCTGAAGTCTCAGGAGACAACGAGCCACTTCTCAGCGTCCTCCCATTCCTCTAGAATGATTTATACTCGTCCGATGATCGACCGGACTCTCATCCTGGCCGCCTAGCAGCTGACACCTGACTAGCGCCGGCTGCTCAGCCTAACACCTCTTAGTGTGGGGTGGAAGACTTGAGAAGGTAGCCGTCCTGGGACGGAAGTGTGGACCTCCTATCTGACCCCTGTGCACATCTCAGCTCCGTGCGACCTGCGATTGCGGACTTGTCTGCACGTGGGATAGATGTATTAGGCGTCACGTTTCCCCCACTGCACAGGGGGAATCTCAAGCCCTGTCCTCTGTGGTCTCCCATCCTTTGCAGCCGCAGAGGTTCCTGCCCAGCAGAGATGTCAGTCCAGGTGATTTGCCCGGCTAACGTTAGGCGTCTTGACAAATGCAGTCACGGATGGGTATTAGATCTGCCTGGTTTCCTCGAGGTTGAAGCTGCAGGGGTCGGTGCTGTCTTTTGCTATTATAAAGTACAAAAGCTTTTTGGCTAAAGCTCCTGTCTTAAGTATGTCCATCCTGTCCACTACTTACAGACATTGGTGGTTCAGGGTGATCGCTGGGTTTCCACAGCGCCTTCCATGGCGGTGTCCCATGCAGCTGACCCACCCCATCATCCTACCTTGTCTTGAGTGGGTCGATTGATCCTCACGCCGTCTGCCGCTTCAGCCGTCGCTGCTCCAGCCGCATCGCTGCTCCGTTCCCACGCTGGGACGCCACCGGAAGCTGTCATCTGGCGCCCGGAAGTGATGCAGCCCTGGGGATGATGCGGCATGTGACGTGGGAGCCGAGAGCCCCGCTTGAGGGGAAGCGGCTCCGAGTCCCGGAGCAGCGCTACACGGGATGCCTGGCGGAGAACCCCCCTTAGGGGGGTGCCGCCTTGGACCATCTGACGGGGAGAGCTCGTATCTGGACCCCGATCCCCCTGGCCCATTGGTAAGCTTCTCTTGGATGCCGCGGCTATCTTCGCGGCGCTCTCGTGTCTGTCCTTATAGGGACAGGAAAAACACGAGTCTGAGAGTGGGAGAGGACCTTTTAACCTCTCGTGCATTTCCTGTCTCTGTGATGGACAACCCCATGGTGCTGTCAGGATAGGACTTCCTGGAAAACCCTGTTGGCATTGAACCAGGGTCAGGATTCTGCAGAGTTATACTGTCAAAAATTCTGAAAGTGGGCGGTCCTTACTACATGGAATGATGGTGCATTGGCATCTCTCTTTCGGAAGGGTTTATCAGAGACCGTAAAAGATGTTATGGTGGGATTTCCTGTTCCCTCTGGTCTTGATTCTATCTCATTAGCCATTCAAGTTGATCGGCGTTTACGTGAACGTAAAACTACACGAGAGGCGTTGCCACCTTTTGAACAAACGTCTGAACCTATGCAATGTGATAGGGTTTTGTCTAGGGCGCAACGTCAGGAGTTTAGAAGGCTTAATAAGCTGTGTTTTTTCTGTGGAGACGCCTCTCATACTATTTCTGTCTGCCCTAAACGAGAGAAACGTTTTGCACACACATTTGCTGTGGGCAGTGCACAACCTAAGTTCCTTTTGGCAATTACTCTGATCTGCTCCTTATCCACATTTTCCACTAAGGCTTTTGTAGATTCAGGAGCAGCTTTGAATCTCATGGATTTGGACTTTGCTGAACGTTGTGGTTTTCCCTTGATACCTCTGTGGACGCCTATTCCTTTGAGGGGTATTGATGCTACTCCTTTGGCGGAGAATAAACCTCAGTTTTGGACCCAGGTGATAATGCGAGTTGCCCCAGACCACCAAGAAAATTGTAAATTTTTGGTGCTGCACAGTTTGCATGATACTATTGTTCTGGGTTTTCCCTGGTTGCAAACTCATAATCCAGTTTTGGATTGGAAATCTGTGTCTGTGGTGAGTTGGGGTTGTCAGTGTGTTCTTAGGGACACTCCTGTTTTCTCCACCTCTCCTCAGTCTCATGATATTCCTGATTATTTGGCCGATTTTTCTGATGTATTTAGTGAGAGTAAGTCTGCGTCTTTGCCTCCTCGTAGGAGTTATGACTGTGCAATTGAGCTGAACCCTGGGTGTAAATTTCCCAATGGTCGGCTTTTCAACTTATCAGACCCGAATATGATGCTATGCGATCCTATATTAAGGAGTCGTAGGAGAAGGGTCATATTAGACCATCCTCTTCACCCTTACTTAGGTGCTGGGTTTTTTTGTGGCCAAGAAAAATGGTTCATTAAGACCGTGTATTGATTATCGTTCCCTTAACAAGATGACTGTTAAATATCAGTACCCGTTACCCCTGATGTCTGATTTTATTCTCCAGAGTTAAAAGTGCCTGCTGGTTTACTAAGCTTGACCTCGGGGGGCGTATAATCTTGTTCGCATCAAGCACGGGGATGAATGGAAGACGGCGTTAAATACTCCGGAGGGACATTTTGAGTACCTGGTGATGCCTTTTGGCCTCACTAATGCCCCTTCTGTCTTCCAGTCCTTTATGAATGATATTTTCCGAGACTTTGTGGATAAGTTTCTGATCATCTATCTGGATACTTGATCTTTTCCAGTGATTGGGATTCTCATGTGGAACATGTCCGGACTGTGTTCCGGATTTTGAGGGAGAATTCCCTGTTTGTTAAGGGATCGAAATGCCTCTTTGGTGTACAGAGGATTTCATTTTTGGGATTTATTTTGTCTCCGTCGACTATTGAAATGGACCCGGACAAGGTACAGGCCATTTATGATTGGGTTCAGCCCACTTCTTTGAAGGCTCTCCAGAAGTTTTAGGGTTTTGCCAATTTCTATCGTAAATTTATAGGTAATTTTTCTGGTATTGTCAAACCACTGACATCTGACCAAGAAGGGCGCTGATGTGCTGAATTGGTCTCCAGAGGCTGTCTCAGCATTTCAGGAGCTTATGCGGAGATTCACTTCTGCTCCGGTTTTACGGCAACCTGATGTCTCACTTCCCTTTCAGGTGGAGGTAGATGCTTCTGAGATTGGTGCAGGAGCTGTTTTGTCCCAAAAAGATCCTGTGACTTCTAAGATGAATCCCTGTGCCTTCTTTTCTCGAAAGTTCTCCCCATCTGAACGCAACTATGACGTAGGGAATCGGGAATTGTTGGCCATGAAATGGGCATTTGAAGAGTGGAGACATTGGTTGGAGGGAGCTAAACATCAAGTTGTGGTCCTCACCGACCACAAGAATTTGATTTATCTGGAGTCGGCAAAACGCTTGAATCCTACACAGGCTAGGTGGGCCTTGTTTTTCACGCGTTTAATTTTGTGGTCTCTTTTCTTCCTGGCACTAAGAATGTTAAGGCAGACGCCCTTTCTTGGCGTTTCTTTGCTGATTCTCTTATTGTGACCGAGCCTACTACCATCCTAGGTGAGGGGGTAGTTCTTTCTGCCATTTCGCCCGATTTGAGACGCGCTCTGGAGGAATTTCAGGAGGATAAACCTGAGCGTTGTCCTGTGGGAAAATTGTATGTTCCTGACCAGTGGAGGAAGAGAGTGATGTCTGAAGTTCATTGCTCCGCATTGGCTGGTCATGCAGGTATTTTTGGTACCAGAGATTTGGTGAGTCGGTCTTTTTGGTGGCCTGCCTTATCTCGTGATGTCAGGAATTTTGTGCAGTCCTGTGGGACTTGTTCTTTGTCTAAACCCTGTTCTCGTTCTAGTGGGTTGTTGATGCCCCTGCCGGTGCCCAAGAGGCCATGGACCCATATCTCAATGGATTTTATTTCTGATCTTCCTGTCTCTCAGAGAATGACTGTTATCTGGGTGATTTGTGATAGATTTTCAAAGATGGTCCATCTTGTACCACTCCCAAAGTTGCCATCTTCAGCAGAGTTGGTGCCCTTGTTTTTACAACAGGTGGTTCGGTTGCATGGGATTCCTGAGAACATTGTGTCGGACAGAGGAGTCCAGTTTGTTTCCAGATTCTGGAAAGCCTTTTATTCCAATCTGGGAATTCAGTTATCTTTCTCCTCTGCGTTTCATCCTCAGACCAATGGGCAGACTGAGAGAACAAACCAGACTTGGAGTCCTATTTGAGATGTTTTTGATCTGCTGATCAGGATGACTGGGTCTCATTTTTGCCCTTGGCCGAATTCGCGCTAAACAAAAGAGCTAGTTCTGCCACTTTGATGTTGCCCTTTTTCTTTAACTTTGGGTTTCATCCTCGATTTTCTTCAGGGCAAGTGGAATCTTCGGCCTGCCCAGGTGTGGACGCTGTGGTAGAGAGAATGCAGCAGATTTGGGACCAATTGGTGGATAAGTTGTCACTCGCTCAGGAAAAGGCCCAGCGTTTTTCCAACCGGCATAGGACCATTGGTCCCCGGTTTAAAGTGGGTGATATGGTTTGGTTGTCGTCCAAGAATATTTCTATGAAGGTTGCGTCTCCAAAGTTTAAGCCAAGATTTATTGGACCTTATAAGATTTTGGAAATTCTTAATCCTGTTTCTTTTCGATTGGCTCTTCCAGTTACGTTTAAGATCCATAACGTATTTCACAAATCGCTGTTGAAGAGGTTTGTTGAGCCAGTAGTTCCTATGGTGGCACCTCCTGACCCTGTATTGGATAAA
Organism: Dendrobates tinctorius; assembly: GCF_039654945.1. Taxonomy (NCBI): domain Eukaryota; kingdom Metazoa; phylum Chordata; class Amphibia; order Anura; family Dendrobatidae; genus Dendrobates; species Dendrobates tinctorius. The sequence continues at coordinate 38,569,417 of NW_027361683.1, forward strand.
GGCAATGTGGATTATGAGGTAGAGAAAATATTGGATTCTCGTTTGGTTAGACGGAGACTCCAGTATTTGGTCAAATGGAAGGGTTATGGCCAGGAGGATAATTCTTGGGTCTCTGCCTCTGACATTCATGCCAATAGATTGGTTCGTGCTTTTGACCGGGCCCATCCTGATCGGCCTGATGGCGTGGATGAGGGTTCAGTGACCCCTCCTCAAGGCGGGGTACTGTTGTGAACTCATTTTCTGGTCTGCCTCTGGTTTCTGGTGAGGGAACTGTTTGTGCTGACAGAGGAGTCGTGAGTTCTCTTTCTCCCTCACCCATGACAGCACCACGGAGAGAGGGGGTCCGCCCATCAAGGACAGGAACCTACAGACAAAAGAGCGGCACCTCTCCTCCGCCCCCAGTTGGGTTCCTGTCCTTGACGGGTGAACCACGGCAGCAGGAGCGCAGCGCTTACCGGAAGGTGAAGATCCGGGACCGTCCCGTCCGCGGTCAGACAGCGGGGAGGCCCCTGTCGCGGCGGGGTCGGTTGCCGAAGCCGCCACCGCTGCAGCTGAGGGGCTGTCCAGGGTGAGCGGGCGGGGAGGACTGGGCCGCCGCTCCGGGAGGAGTAGGGGCCGGGGGACGCCGGTATAGGGGCAGCGCCGGGTACAGAGGTGTACCAAGATGGCGCTGCCCCGGAAGTAGAAGGAGGAACTTCCGGGTCCCCGCGGTCGGCACATGCGCAGTGCGCACTCCCCAGGGGAGGCAGCGGTGCAGGCCGGGAAGACAGGTGACGCCAGGGCGGCTTATTCAAATTTGGAACGCTGAAGCAGCCTCAGCGCTGGAAGCGTTCAGGCGTGATGGATAGCGACCGCATGAGGAGCTACAGCAGCCTAAGCAGCAGCAGCAACATAGGCAGCATCACCAGCACCGCCAAAAGGATAAAGACGGACGGGGGAGCTGGTCCAGTAGCCACTCCACGCAGCATTCAACTGCAAGGAGCAAGTCACCTGCCGTGGATCGCCCAGTGAGGGATTTGGATCCACTTCCAGAACCGGTACCTGCAACCGCGCATGGGGGGTAAGTGGATCTTCATGAATGTTCCCCATTGTAATAGACTTCTTTCCCTTATCAGGGAAAGAAGAGAGAAAAAACCAAGAACAGGGAATGCCCCACCTGTAGGAAACCATTACCAACGCCCTGGGAGAAAAAATTGTGTGACTCCTGTATACAGGAGGTCCTCAGCGGTGAAACCCCAGATCATGCCGCAGACCTAAGGGCGGTAATCCGCGCAGAAATTCAGAGTGCCCTTTCATCCAAAAAACGGGAAAGGAAAGGAAGGAAGGGGAACGTGGTAATAGAGTCCCAATCAGAGAGCTTATCGTTAGGGGAAGTCACCTCCCATACTGTAAATACCGACTCGTCATCCTCCGAAGAGGAGACGGAAGGTCGTCATTGTTTCCCCCTGGACGAAGTGGATGCCTTAGTAAAGGCGGTAAGATCCACTATGGGGGTGGAAGACCCCCGGACTGATAGATCAGTCCAGGACATTATGTTCGGAGGACTGGGTCAAAAGAAACGGAGGGTATTTCCGTTAAATAAGAACGTCCAAGGCCTCATAGATAAAGAATGGGAAAAACCGGATAGGAAAAACTCTACGCTTCCTTCCGTCAAAAGAAAGTACCCATTTGATGAGGAGGCATCCACATCGTGGGATAAGGCCCCCAAACTAGACGTGGCGGTAGCCAAAGCTTCAAGAAGGTTTGCACTCCCCTTTGAAGATATGGGTACCCTGAAAGACCCGTTAGATAAAAAAGCGGATACCCTACTTAAGGGCACCTGGGAATCAGCAGGGGAAAACATCAGGCCGGCGGTAGCGGCAACCTGTACCTCCAGAGCTCTTATGGTATGGATAGACCAATTGGAGAGACAGATAAGGGAAGGGGTTCCTAGAGATAAAATCCTGGAATCCATGCCAATGATAAGAGGGGCGGCAGCCTTCCTGGCCGACTCTTCGGCTGATTCGATAAGATTGTCATCTAAAACGGCAGCCTTGTCGAATGCAGCTAGAAGAGCTTTATGGTTAAAATGTTGGCCTGGGGATCTCCAGACAAAATTGAAGTTATGCGCCATTCCCTGTGAAGGAAAATTCCTCTTCGGGGAAACCTTGGATGACATCCTCGAAAAGGCAGGCGACAAAAAGAAAGGCTTCCCAAACCTAGGACCAGTGAGCGCCACAGGCTTTAAACGGTCCTTTCGGAACAAAAAGTTCTTTCAGAGGAGACCCCCGAGAGACCAAAAATGGGAAGACAGAAGAAGGGACAGGGGGTTCATCTTCGGTAACTCGTCCCGGGATAAAAAACCCGCCAAGTGACTGTGGGCCCAGGGTGAGAGGGAGACTTAAGTTTTTTCCTCCCAGCCTGGGAGAAAATATCCAACAATCCCTGGTTGATAAATCTTGTAAGATCAGGATTAAGTATAAACTTTTATTCTCTCCCGCCGCAAAAATATATAATTACCCCGATTAGGTCGTCAAAAAACGAACAGGACGCCCTCGAAAAGGAGGTCCTGAGTATGTTGGACAAAAAAGTCCTACAGGAGGTTCCCCCACAGGAGAGAGGCAGGGGGTTCTACTCGCCTCTCTTCCTGGTAACCAAACCAGACGGCACCTTCCGCACCATCATAAATTTAAAAAGACTCAATTGCTATATCAAGAACGAAAAATTCAAGATGGAATCGATCAAATCGACCATCAAAATTCTCTTTCCGCAATGCTTTATGGTGGTCTTAGACCTCAGCGATGCCTACTACCATGTCCCCATTCACAAGGAATCCAGGCAATACCTCAGGCTAGCAGTCTCGATAGCAGGAGAAATAAGAGAATTCCAATACAAGGCCCTGCCATTTGGGATCTCAGTGGCTCCACGGGTCTTTACGAAATTGGTGGCAGAGATGATGGCTCACATAAGAGAACAGGATGTTCTGATAGTGCCTTATTTGGACGACTTTTTAATAGCGAGCAACTCAGGCCAGAAATGCACAGAACAGAGGGACAGAGTGATGAGCACCCTAAAAAACCTCGGGTGGCTTCTGAACCTGAAAAAGTCAAGGCTGGAACCAAGGAGAGTCCAGGAGTTCCTAGGCCTAACACTGGATTCAAACATCCAAGTGTGTTACTTGCCAGATCACAAAAGGGACAGAATCATTCATATGGTACAAAAAGCGAGGCAAAACCCTTCTATGACACTGAGACGAGCAATGTCCCTGTTAGGGTCCCTCTCTGCATGCTTGCCGGCGGTCCAGTGGGCATAAATACACATGAGGGATCTGCAGTGGGATATCCTGACCAACCAGCGGGCTTTAGGAGACCACTTGGAACATCATATTACGCTAGTTTCAAAAACTATTCATTCCCTAGCCTGGTGGGAGGACAAAAACAACTTGTCCAAAGGGATCCCCTGGGAGGCCAAGATCACACATGTAATTACCACCGACGCCAGTCCTGTGGGATGGGGAGCACACATGGGCATCAGTGTGGCTCAAGGGGGATGGAGAAGTCAAGAACTAAAAGCCTCCTCGAATCAAAAAGAACTAGCAGTAAATTATGCCTTGAGTCATTTTTTGCCAGCATTAAGGGGCCATCATGTCCGGATATTCTCGGACAACCGAGTAACAGTGGCCTATATAAACCACCAGGGGGGAACCAGGTCCAGAACGCTAATGGAGGCATCCTCCGAGATATTCAGGTTAGCCGAGGAAAACTTACTGTCCCTATTGGAACTACACATACGGGGAGTAGAGAACCAGACAGCAGACTTTCTGAGCCGTACCCAACTACATCAAGGGGAGTGGGCTCTAAATCAGTCCGTTTTCCAGAAGATTGTGGAAATGTGGGGAACCCCAGACATAGACTTATTTGCAGACCACAAAAACAAAAAAGTGGAAGCATTCTGTTCTCTAAATCCCAAGGGGAATCCTCAGACCCTGGACGCATTTATGCTCCCATGGACACGGGGACTACTGTATGCCTTCCCACCGACCATTCTCCTCCCGGCGGTGATAAGGAAAGTCAGGGAAGAGGGGGCTCGGGTAATACTTATAGCCCCTTTCTGGCCAAAAAGAACATGGTTTTCAAGGCTCAGAATAATGTCAGTAACCGACCCCTGGGTTCTACCAGATCTCCCCGACCTTCTATCGCAGGGTCCTGTGCTACACCCCCAAGCAGTGAACCTCCATTTAACAGCATGGAATTTGAAAGGTCACTGCTGAGGGGGGAAAGGATTTTCAGAAAATCTAATTTCCACGTTGCAAAAAAGTAGAAAACCAATTACAATCAAAGCCTATGGTAGAACCTGGCGGAAATTCCTATCCAGTTCGGGGGCAAAGGTTCAGGATGGAATACAAATGGATAAAATCCTGGAATTCCTCCAAAGGGGGTTAGAACAGGGACTAGCGACTAACACACTGAGGGTACAGGTAGCGGCCCTAGGCGCCCTCTATAATCAGGAGGTGGCGAGCGACCCTTGGGTATCACGGTTTATGAGGGCCGCAGCCAGGTCTAGACCAATAGCTACCCAGAAAGTACCATCATGGGATCTGAACTTAGTGTTGTCAGCCCTAACAGGACCCCCATTCGAGCCTATCCAGTCAGCTCCACTAAAGACCCTATCATTAAAAACGATACTGCTAGTGGCCCTAACATCGGCTCGCAGAGTGAGTGACATTCAAGCCTTATCGGCATTACCCCCATTCATTAAAATTATGGAGGATAGAATTATATTGAAACCTGACCCTGCATATTTGCCCAAGGTAGCAACACACTTCCATAGATCACAGGAGGTAGTCCTTCCTTCCTTCTGCCCAAACCCTAGGAATAGAGGAGAGGAGAAATTTCACACATTAGATGTGAAGAGGTGCTTAGTGCACTACCTAGAGGCCACCAAGGGATGTAGGAAGGAAGGATCTCTCTTTGTGTGTTTCCAGGGACCTCGAAAGGGGCTCGGGGCGTCCAAAAGTACCCTGGCAAGATGGATAAGGGATGCGATTGCCCTGGCATACTCATGCAGCGGGAATACCATCCCGGAGGGTCTAAAAGCCCACTCTACGAGAGCAATGGCGACCTCATGGGCAGAAAGATCAGAGGTATCAATAGAACAGATCTGTAAGGCGGCCACCTGGTCAACACCTTCTACCTTTTTCAAACACTATCGCCTAGATCTAGCCTCTGCGTCTGACCTGACCTTCGGGAGAAGGGTCCTTCAGGCGGTGGTCCCTCCCTAAGCTACCAATCTCTGAAATTCTCTCCATGGTGCTGTCATGGGTGAGGGAGAATAGCTTAGTTACTCACCGATAAAGGTGTTTCTCGGAACCCATGACAGCACCCGCTTAATTCCCCCCCTTTTTTCACGTGTGCGGTGAGCACGATTTAATGTGTGTAGAGTGTGTTCTTAGACACGAGGCTTCTCTATAAGTATACAAATTATAATGTTATGTATATACTTTTGTTGTTAACTAACCGGGAGACCCTCTGATGCTCTGTAACCAACTGGGGGCGGAGGAGAGGTGCCGCTCTTTTGTCTGTAGGTTCCTGTCCTTGATGGGCGGACCCCCTCTCTCCGTGGTGCTGTCATGGGTTCCGAGAAACACCGTTATCGGTGAGTAACTAAGCTATTCAGGGCTCCCTCTGGTGGTGGCAGGAGGTAATGAAGCTGATCTAATTAACAGAGACCTGCCACCTGATATTCAGGACGACGATTGGACATCTGGAGTCTCAGACTGGATTTAAGACAGCTGACTCCCTATTCCCATGCTGGTGATTTTTTCCTACCTCCTGAGGTCTTGGTTTCCAGCTCAGTTCCTGTCTTCTCAAGCTAAGTTTTCTCTGCTAATGTTCACATTTGATTTGGTTTTGTCTATTCAGTTTTTGTGTGGTCAGCCAGCCCCGGCTGGGGCTGTACTGAATTTCCACTCTTATGTTCCTGTATGTGCCAGTTTGCTTTTTGTCCCTTATTAGATTGGCCTCTTTTTGCTCTGTTCTCAGAATATGCCAGAGTGCTGATATAGTGGGTGAAGTCTAGTGACTTCAGGGTTTTTTTTGCTATCAGAAGTGTTGGACATTTTTTGCAGGGTTTTTTGGCGTGATTGCAGACAGTATCTTTCCTTTCCTTTCTAGTTAGTGTGGGCCCCATCGTTTGCTCAGCCTATTTTCCTACCTGTGTTTGTGCTTTCATCTTGTTTCACTGTACACCTCGTACACACACAGCTCTGCTCCGTACACCTCGTACACGCACAGCTCTGCTGCATCCACACTGTAAACCCCTCTTGTCTCACCGCCAATACATGTGTGGGGGCTGTCTAATGCTTTGGGGTCTGCTCTGGGGCAGTTTAGATTTCCCCTTTTCTTGCTTTAGGCTTATTTAGTCCTCCGGCTGTGACTAGGCGTCTAGAATCATCGTAGGTACGCTCCACGGCTGCTGTTAGTTGTGTGGTTAGGATCAGGGGTCTGCAATCCGCGTAGTTACCAACCTCTCTGGTTTTCTGTGACTTAGCTTGGTTTTGTTTTCCTCCTCGGTGACCCAATCATAACATTTACCCAAGTAGATCCATTTTATCAGTTTTGATAACCAAATCTTCACTTTCACTTCCAGGTCCATAACATTCCTGCATACATTTTAGTTTGGCAGTATTTAACACCTTCCCGACCTGTGACGCCACATAGGCGTCATGAAAGTCGGTGCCAATCCGACCTGTGACGCGTATGTGGCATCATGGCGAGATCACGTTCCTGCGGGTCGGGTGACCGGGTCACTGAAATGTCACCCGACCTGCAGGTACAGGAGGACCAGTACTTGACCCTAGGGGTGGTGGCTTTGCTGACTTTCAACAGCCAATCAGGTCAATTGTAATATTTCACCAATGAAACTTGGTGAAAAATTACAATCCAGCCATGGCCGATGCTGCAATATCATCGGCCATGACTGGAGACCGCGATCTGCCGCCATCAGTATTTCCTCCCCTGTTATGATTGAGTCACCGTAGGAGGCAAAAATAGAAATGCTAGCTAAGTCCAGAAAACCAGAGAAGTTGGCAGCTATCGGATTGCAGACCCCTGAACCTATCAACACAACTAGCAGTAGTCGTGGGGGGCTCCTACGATGCCCTAGGCCCCTCGATCACAGCCGGAGGACTACATAGCCTAAAGACAGAAAGGGAAATCTAAACTGCCCCAGAGCAGACCCCAAAGCAAAAGGCAGCCCCCCACATATAATGACGGTGAAGCAAGAAGAAAGAACAAAACACAGACAGAAAGATAGACTGAGCAAAGATGGGGCCCACGCTAGCTTAGATAGGAAAGGACAGGAAGGCTGCTGTCTGCAATCCGTGAAAAACCCTATGAAAATAAGAGCCAACCAACTGACAGTAAAAAAGGCCCTGAAGACGCTAGGCTTCAAAAAAGCTATGTCAGTACTCAGGAATATTCTGAAGACAGAGCAACAGGCAAAAGGAGATTCAGCTCACCCCAGCAGGGAGTGGCAGAATCCAGAAAAGCAAGGAAAACAAAACACTAATGCAAAAAGGCAAAGCAGAAATCTTAGCTTTAGATGAGCAGGAATCAGACTAGTTTCCTAGAAGTCCACAGAGAAATCACCCGCAGGCCAGAAGGGCGTCAGCAGCCTTATATCCAGTCATTAACTCCACTCAGCCAGTCATCATCATCAGCCCCAGGTGTTCGACAATCAGGCTCACTACCTTTCTTCACCAGAAGAGGGAGTTCCTCGGGCCTCAGTAGTGAAGGGGAAAATGAACTCACAACAGTACCTCCCCCTTGAGGAGGGGTCACCAAACCCTCAACCACGCCACCAGGGCGATCAGGGTGAGCCCGATGAAAGGCACGCACCAATCTTTTGGCATGAATATCAGAGGCAGAGACCCAGGAATTATCCTCCTGACCATAACCCTTCCACTTAACCAAATACTGGAGTCTCCGTCTAGCCAGACGGGAATCCAGTACTTTCTCTACCTCATATTCCATGTTACCTTCAACCAATACAGGGTCTGGAGGTGCAACCCCCGGAACAACAGGTTCAATAAACCTCTTCAACAAAGATTTATGGAACACATTATGGATTTTAAATGTGACAGGAAGAGCCAAACGAAAAGAGACCGGATTAATAATCTCCAAAATCTTGTAAGGTCCAATAAATCTAGGCTTAAACTTAGGAGAAGCCACCTTCATAGCAATATTTTTTGATGATAACCACACCATATCACCAACCTTAAATTGGGGACCAATGGTCCTATGTCGGTTGGAAAACCGCTGGGCCTTTTCCTGGGAGGGAGATAACTTATCCACCACTTGGTCCCAGATCTGGTGCATTCTCTCCACCACAGTGTCAACCCCTGGGCAGGCAGAGGGCTCCACCTTCCCTGAAGAAAATCGAGGATGAAACCCAAAGTTACAAAAAAAAGGAGACATCAAAGTGGCAGAACTAGCTCTATTATTTAAAGCAAATTCGGCCAAGGGCAAAAATGAAACCCAATCATCCTGATCAGCAGAAATAAAACATCTCATATATGACTCCAAGGTCTGGTTTGTTCTCTCTGCCCATTGGTCTGAGGGTGAAAAGCAGAGGAGAAGGACAACTGAATTCCCAGCTTAGAACAGAAAGTTCTCCAAACTCTAGACACAAACTGGACTCCTCTGTCAGATACAATGTTCTCAGGAATCCCGTGCAAGCGAACCACCTGTTGTAAAAACAGGGGCACCAATTCAGAGGAAGACGGCAACTTAGGGAGTGGTACAAGATGAACCATCTTAGAGAACCTATCACAAATCACCCAAATAACAGTCATCCTTTGAGAGACAGGCATATCAGAGATGAAATCCATTGAAATATGGGTCCATGGCCTCTTGGGGACAGGCAAAGGCATCAACAACCCACTAGAGCGAGAACACGATTTAGACCGGGAGCACGTCCCACAGGACTGCACAAAATTCCTGACATCACGAGACAAGGAGGGCCACCAAAAAGACCGACTCACCAGATCTCTAGTACCAAAAATACCTGGATGACCAGCCAAAGCAGAGCAATGAACTTCAGACATCACTCTCTTCTTCCACTGGTCAGGAACATACAACTTTCCACTGGGACAACGCTCAGGTTTGTCCTCCTGGAACTCTTCCAGAGCACATCTCAAATCGGGCGAGATGGCAGAAAGAACTACCCCTTCGCCTAAGATGGTAGCAGGCTTGGTCACCACAGGAGAATCGGCAAAGAAGCTCCTAGAGAGGGCGTCAGCCTTGACATTCTTAGTTCCAGGAAGAAAAGAAACCACAAAATCAAAACGTGTAAAAAAAAAACAAGGCCCACCTAGCCTGTCTATGGTTCAAGCGCTTAGCCGACTCTAGGTAAATCAAATTCTTGTGGTCAGTGAGGACCACGACTTGATGCTTAGCTCCCTCCAACCAATGTCTCCACTCCTCAAATGCCCATTTCATGGCTAACAGTTCCCGATTCCCCACATCATAGTTACGTTCAGATGGAGAGAACTTTCGGGAAAAGAAAGCACAGGGATTCATTTTAGATGTTACAGGATCCTTTTGGGACAAAACAGCTCCTGCACCAATCTCAGAAGCATCCACCTCTACCTGGAACGGAAGTGAGACATTAGGTTGCCGCAAAACCGGGACGGAGGTGAATCTTCGCTTCAGCTCCTGAAAGGAAGAAACAGCCTCCGGAGACCAATTTAACACATCAGCACCCTTCTTAGTCAAATCAGTCAATGGCTTGGCAATGCTAGAAAATTTTGCTATAAATTTCCGATAAAAATTAGCAAAACCCAAAAACTTCTGGAGGGCCTTCAAAGAAGTGGGCTGAACCCAATCGTAAATGCCCTGTACCTTGGCCGGGTCCATTTCAATAGTTGACGGGGACAAAATAAATCCCAAAAAAGAAATCCTCTGTACTCCAAAAAGGCATTTAGATCCTTTGACATACAGGGAATTCTCCCTCAAGATCCGGAACACAGTCCGAATATGTTCCACATGAGAATCTCAATCCTTGGAGAAGATCAAAATATCATCCAGATAGATAATCAAAAATTTATCGACAAAATCTCGGAAAATATCGTTCATGAAGCACTGGAAGACAGAAGGGGCATTAGTGAGCCCAAAAGGCATCACCAGGTACTCAAAATGTCCCTCCGGAGTATTAAACGCCGTCTTCCATTCATCCCCATGCTTAATGCGAATAAGATTATACGCCCCCCTAAGGTCAAGCTTGGTAAACCAGCAAGCACCTTTAACTCTGGAGAATAGATCAGAAATCAGTGGTAACGGATACTGATATTTAATAGTAATTTTGTTGAGAGCACGATAATCAATACAAGGTCTTAATGATCCATCCTTTTTGGCTACAAAAAAAAAACCGGCACCTAAGGGTGACGAGGATGGTCTAATATGACCCTTCTCCAACGCCTCCTTAATATAGGATCGCATAGCCTCGTGCTCGGGTACAGATAAATTGAAGAGCCGACCCTTGGGAAATTTACACCCCGGGCTCAGTTCAATTGCACAGTCATAACTCCTATGAGGAGGCAGAGACGAAGACTCATTCTCACTAAATACATCATAAAAGTCCGCCAAATAATCAGGAACATCATGCGACTGAGGAGAGGTGGAAAACACCGGAGCCTCACTAAAGGCACACCGACAACCCCAACTCACCACAGACACAGATTTCCAATCCAGAACTGGATTATGAATTTGTAACCAGGGAAACCCCAGAACAATAGTATCATGCAGATTATGTAACACCAAAAACCTGCAATTTTCTTGATGGTCTGGGGCAACCCGCATTACCACCTGGGTCCAAAACTGAGGTTTATTTTTAGCCAAAGGAGTAGCATCAATCCCCCTCAAACGGATAGGCGTCTGCAGAGGTGTCATCGGAAATCCACAACGTTTAGCAAAATCCAAGTCCGTTAGGTTTAGAGCTGCTCCTGAATCCACAAAAGCCTTGGCGGAAAATGTGGACAGGGAGCAGATCAGAGTAATAGCCAGAAGAAACTTAGGTTGAACACCACCTACAGAAAACGTGTGTGCAAAGCGTTTCTCGCGTTTAGGACAGACAGAAATAATATGCGAGGCATCTCCACAGAAAAAACACAACTTATTACGCCTTCTGAACTCCTGACGCTGCTCTCTGGAAAAAACTCTTATCACATTGCATAGGTTCAGACATCTGTTCAACAGGTGGCAACACCTCTCGTGCAGCTCTGCGTTCGCGTAAACGCCGATCAACCTGAATGGCTAAAGACATAGAATCGTCAAGACCACAGGGAACAGGAAATCCCACCATAGTATCTCTTATGGCTTCTGACAACCCCTTCCGAAAGAGAGCAGCCAAGGCATTATCATTCCAGGTAGTAAGTACTGCCCACTTTCGGAATTTTTGACAGTACAATTCTGCAGAATCACGACCCTGGTTCAATGCCAGCAGGGTCTTTTCAGCCTGATCAATGGCATTAGGTTCGTCATACAACAACCCCAAGGCCTGAAAAAAATGCGTTCACATTAGTCAGAATAGGATCATCTGGTTTCAAAGAAAATGCCCAATCCTGGGGATCGCCACGCAGCAAAGAGATGACAATTTTAACCTGCTGCGCGGAGCTCCCTGACGAGTTAGGCTTCAAGGCAAAAAATAATTTACAATTATTTTTGAAATTCAAAAATTTAGACCGATCCCCAAAAAATACATCAGGTGTAGGAATCTTTGGTTCAGCAGCATGTGAATGAGCAAGGTAGGCGGAAATTCCCCGCACTTCCACACGATCAGACAATTGCTTTATCTCCATTGAGAGAAAAAAAAATTCCCCTTACGGCCTCAGAGATATAGAGGAAAAAATATACACACTTTTTTTTTTTTTTTTTATACAATTCTTTCCTGCTATTGAGTACCCTAGAATCTGCGGTATGGCGGGTGATTCTGTTATGATTGAGTCACCGTAGGAGGCAAAAATAGAAATGCTAGCTAAGTCCAGAAAACCAGAGAAGTTGGCAGCTATCGGATTGCAGACCCCCGAACCAATCAACACAACTAGCAGTAGCCGTGGGGGGCTCCTACGATGCCCTAGGCCCCTCGATCACAGCCGGAGGACTACATAGCCTAAAGACAGAAAGTGAAATCTAAACTGCCCCAGAGCAGACCCCAAAGCAAAAGGCAGCCCCCCACATATAATGACGGTGAAGCAAGAAGAAAGAACAAAACACAGAAAGTTAGACTGAGCAAAGATGGGGCCCACGCTAGCTTAGATAGGAAAGGACAGGAAGGCTGCTGTCTGCAATCCGTGAAAAACCCTATGAAAATAAGAGCCAACCAACTGACAGTAAAAAAGGCCCTGAAGACGCTAGGCTTCAAAAAAGCTATGTCAGTACTCAGGAATATTCTGAAGACAGAGCAACAGGCAAAAGGAGATTCAGCTCACCCCAGCAGGGAATGGCAGAATCCAGAAAAGCAAGGAAAACAAAACACTAATGCAAAAAGGCAAAGCAGAAATCTTAGCTTTAGATGAGCAGGAATCAGACTGGTTTCCTAGAAGTCCACAGAGAAATCACCCGCAGGCCAGAAGGGCGTCGGCAGCCTTATATCCAGTCATTAACTCCACTCAGCCAGTCATCAGCCCCAGGTGTTCGACAATCAGGCTCACTACCTTTCTTCACCAGAAGAGGGAGTTCCTCGGGCCTCAGTAGTGAAGGGGAAAATGAACTCACAACACTCCCCTCTTCTGCCCTCCGCTCCCACCTTCTGTCCTCCACTCCCCCCGCCATCCGATTCCTCCCCCGGTACCTCCTGGTGTCGCTCCCGGTGTCCCTTCATCTCCAGGCCTTCCCCCATGGGCGCCGCCATCTTCCGGTAAAAAAGATGCACCCGCTGAGATCTGCGGGCCGTCACCCGGAATATTCCATTCATTCATTCCAGGTACGTTTTGATCACTGTGATAAACCTTATCACAATGATCAAAATAAAAAAAATAGTAAATAAACCCCCCCTTTTCACCCCCTTAGATAGGGAAAATTAATAAAATAAAGTAGTTTCATTTTTCAGTTAGGGTTGGAATTAGGGTTATGGTTAGGGTTGGAGCTAGGATTGGGATTAGGGATAGGGGTGTGTTGGGATTAGGGTTAGGCTTGTGGTTAGGGTTATGGTTAGGGTTGGGATTAGGGTTAGGGGTGTGTTGGGGTTATGGTTAGGGTTGGGATTGGGGTTAGGGGTGTGTTGGGGTTAGGGTTTGATTTAGAATTGAGAGGTTTCCACTGTTTAGGCACATCAGGGGCTCTCCAAACGCGACATGGCGCCACCATTGATTCCATCCAATTTTTCAAAAAGTCAAATGGTGCTCCCTCCTTCCAAGCCCCGACGTGTGCCCAAACAGTGGTTTACCCTAATATATGGGGCATCAGCATACTCAGGAAAAATTGCACAACAACTTTGGGGTCTAATTTCTCCTGTTACCCTTGGGAAAATAAAAAATTGGGGGCTAAGAAATCATTTTTGTGGAAAAAAAAATATTTTTTATTTTCACGGCTCTGCGTTATAAACTTCTGTAAATTAATTAGGGGTTCAAAGTGCTCACCACACATCTAGATAAGCTTCTTAGGGGGTCTAGTTTCCAAAATGGTGTCACTTGTGGGGGGTTTCTACTGTTTAGGCACATCAAGGGCTCTGCAAACGCAACATTACGCCAGCAGACCATTCCATCAAAGTCTGCATTCCAAAATGGCAAAACTTCCCTTTTTGAGCCCCAACGTGTGCCCAAACAGTGGTTCCCCCCACATTTGGGATGCTAGGGTACTCAGGACAAATTGGACAACTTTTGGGGTCCAATTTTTCCTGTTACCTTTGTGAAAATAAAAATTGCCGGCTAAAAAATCATTTTTGTGGAAAAAATAATAATTTTTTTATTTTCACGGCTCTGCGCTATAAACGTTAGTGAAACACTTGGGGGTTCAAAGTTCTCACAACGCATCTAAACAAGTTCCTTGGTGGGTCTAATTTCCAAAATGGGGTCACTTGTGGGGGAGCTCCAATGTTTAGGCACACAGGCTTTCCATACGCGACATGTTGTCCGCTACGATTGGAGCTAATTTTCCATTCAAAAAGTCAAATGGCGGCTCCTTCCCTTCCGATCCCTGCCGTGCTCCCAAACAGTAGTTTATGACCACATATGAGGTATCGGTATACTCAGAAGAAATTGCCCATCAAATTTTAGGATCCATTTTATCCTGTTTGCCCATGTGAAAATTAAAAAAAATTGATGCTAAAATAACGTTTTTGTTGGAAAAATTAAATGTCCATTTTTTCCTTCCACGTTGCTTTAGTTCCTATGAAGCATCTGAAGGGTTAATAATCTTCTTGAATGTAGTTTTGAGTAGCTTGAAGGGTGCAGTTTTTAGAATGGTGTCACTTTTGAGAATTTTCTGCCATATAGACCCCTCAAAGTGACTTCAAATGTGAGGTGGTCACTAAAAAAATGGTTTTGTGAATTTTATTGTAAAAATGAGAAATCAACTTTTAACCCTTATAACTTCCTAACAAAAAAAATTTTGTTTCCAAAATTGTTCTGTTGTAAAGTCGAACATGTGGGAAATGTTATTTATTAACTATTTTGTGTCATATAACTCTCTGGTTTAACAGACTAAAAATTCAAAATTTGACAATTGCAAAATTTTCGCCAAATTTCCGATTTTTTTTTCACAGATAAACGCAAAAATTATCGACCTAAATTTACCACTAACATGAAGCCCAATATGTCACGAAAAAAACAGTCTTAGAATCGCTAGGATCCGTTTGAGCATTCCTGAGTTATTACTTCATAAAAGGAAACTGGTCAGAATTGCAAACAATGACCAGGTCATTAAGGTCAAAATAGGCTGGGTCATGAAGGGGATAAAGGGTTATATTCTTATTTATATCCACTGAACATGGTACTGCTTGAAACAACAAGATTATTTTATTTCTAGGTAAGCAGAGATATTGGTAGCTCTTGAGACTGCTCTTGGTAACATCACCAGAAAGCATCATCTGTATATTTAAGATTTAATGGAATAAGGGAAACCAAACACTACCATAAGACCCCAATTCAGCAAGCAGATTTCTGGTGTAAAATTGTTGGAAATGTCTAAATAATAAAGTTGCTTCAAACTTTTTGAGTTTTTATCACAGTTTTGGCCAACTACCCTAACTTTTTGAAAAATGTCTTGCTCTTGGATAAGAAGAGTGGCCTAGTGTGCACAATATACAGTATTTATGCAAAAAAAAGTCATTTGGTGTATATTTTTGGCATTGGTGCATGGTAGTTGAAAGATCTGCGCTCGTCTCTTAATGAATTTGTATAACCTAGAATAAAAATATTATGTGTATGCACACTGCAGTAAATAAATAACTAGTAGAACATGTAAAATAAATTATATGGTATTTAGTTGACATTTGTTTATTTTTTTAGCAAAAAAGCATTAAAGCCATCCCATCGTGACAAGGTATGCTCTATCAGGATGGTGACTTGACTTGTCTCGCTGTGTGCTATACAGGCTTCAAAATAAACAATAAGAGCATGATCAGTGTCTGGCAGTGTTTAAAACCTGCCTGTGGAAAGTTGAATGTATAGAGGTACACAACCCAGGGGATGGGGTGAGCACACCCCTAAATGTACATAGTACAAGAAACTAAAAACAAAGACCAGCATTCCTGTTTACATAAGTGTAATATTCAGGTGCACATATACAGTCATGACTGAAACTGTTGTGAGAAAATGGAAAACGGTCTTAGGAGCGCAGGAAAGAGACTCAGACTGTAAAGAAGTAGATGTGAACAGCTACATTTTAAAGAAGTAGATGTGAACAGCTACCTTAGTTTCAGCAGTGGTCATCTACCCAAGTGGATTCAGAACATTCCATACGGGCAATATTGGCGTATACGAAAAAATTGCACAGAGGATACTGACTTTATTGAGGAGGCAAAAGTTTTGAAACAACGGTTTCAGCAGAAAGGGTACCATAAAAAATTGGTCCAAGATGCATTTCTGAGAGCCAAAACTTTCACACAGAAACACTATAAGCAAGATTATGAGTAATAAAACCGCTTGTTCTTCTGGTACGGATCTAGGTAGATGGAGTTTCGTAACCACTTTCAACCAATCCTATGGGTTGATTAAGAAGCTCCTTACCAAGTACGGGTTCATCCTGAAAGGGGACCCAGTTTTGACCAAGCATATTCCCCCCCCCCCCCCGACCTACAACGGTGTTCAGCAGAAACCGCACGTTACGGAACCTTGTTGTGCCAAGCAACATCACCTTGAGTTCAGGCTCCCTATCCTCTCTCCCAATTTCTCTGAACCCTGGTTACTATGCATGTAGACCTCCCAAAAGTCTTTGCTGCACCTCCATTTTAAATGGGGTACATGAAGTTAAATCCAACACTACAGGTACCTCATATAAAATTAATTTTCATGTTAACTATCAATCCATTTTTGTGGTATACTTGATTGAATGTGGTTGCGGCCTATAGTACGTAGGTAGAACCATACAAATGATGCATGCTAGATTGAACAAGCATCGACAGAATATCCGAAATGGCTTTCTCCTGCACAGCCTTTCTAAACATTTTCTAACTGTGCATCAGAAAAATCCAAAATCTTGGAAACTAACGATTATTGACCACATACCTGATACCGTGGCTGATCGCTTCAACAGTTTAATCAATAGAGAAAGCTTTTGGATATTCAAACTTGGCACACTTGCCCCTGGAGGTCTGAATTTAACTATTGATAAAGTGACCAGATAACTTTATTTGCCTTTTTATCATCAGTGCGTTTTACTTAGATGCTATTCTTTACATGCTTTTATTATTAATATGAGTTCTCGCTTTTTTATTGGTCTTTTTTTTACTGGTCTACTAACCTGTTAATAATTTTATTCATTTTTATCTATATTTTATTGCTCCTTTTTGCACATTTTATACATTTAAAACTTGTTTAACTTATGCTGTTTTATCTCACGTTTTATATAGGTTGTTTTTATTATATATATATATATATATATATATATATATATATATGATGTCATCTTGTCGTAATATGTGACTATCATAACATGTGACTGTTTTGACTGGTGTGATTGGCTGCTTCCCATTTAAATACTCCATCCCCTATGTCATTAATAAACTTCCACCTGATGAAGACGGATCCTCCGTCGAAACGCGTTGTGGTTTAAACCCATCTCTTGTCTGAGTCTCTTTCCTGTGCTCCTAAGACCGTTTTCCATTTTCTCATTTCTCCTATCCTCAATTGGAGGTTTTCAGCTGGAGCTGTGGTGGAGACCTGACATCCTTGTCTGCCCTGGGTTGCTTCCTAAGCGCTCCTTTATGATCGCTTATCAATGACTATTATGACTGAAACTGTTGGCACCCTTAACATTGTTCCAGAAATTGAAGTATTTCTCACAGAAAAGTACTTCAATTACAGATTTTGTTTACAACGGCCATTTCGTGCTCCTGCGTGTTTTTGTTTACAACCCATGGCACTGTTGCTAATCTCCCTTGATGTGGACGGCAGAGAAAAAAATTACGAAAGATTACAACATAGGATAGCCTGGATGGTGGATAAGCAGCTATAATCAAGTTTCAAAAAATCCAAGGTGTCATGCAGGCTCAGTGTACATCTTTGTCATCATGAACTTTCATTTATGAATGAAAGTAAATGCTATTTCAGGAGGCCCAGGAGGACCCCACTGCTGACACAAAGACATAAAAAATCTAGACAGCAGTGTGCCAAAATATACGTAAGCCAAAATTCTTCTAGTAAACCATCTTGTGGACAGATGAGACCAAAGTAGAGCTTTTTGGTAAAGCACATCATTCTACTGTTTACCAAAAATGGAATGAGGCCTACAAAGCAAAGAACACAGTACCTACAGTCAAATATGATGGAGGTTCAATGTTGTTTTGGGTTTGTTGTTCTGCCTCTGGCACTGAATGCCTTGACTGTCTGCAAGGCTCCAAGAAATCTTAAGATTACCAAAGGATTTTGGGTTGCAATGTAGTGCCCAGTGTCAGAAACTTAAGTTTGCGTCATAGGTCATGGGTCTTCCAGCAGGACATTGACCCCAAATATACTTCAAGATGCACTCAAATGGATTGAAAAAAACCCCCTCTGGATAGTTCTGAAGTGGCCAGCAATGTGTCCTTATCTAAATCCAGTTGAACATTTGTGTTGTGGAGAGATGTTAAAATTGCTGCTAGGAGAAGGCACCCTTCACATTTGTGAAAAAAAAAAGTGGTCCAAAATTCCAGATGAGGTGTAAGAAGTTTGTCGATAGTTATAAGAAGTGATTGATTAGTTATTTTGTCTAAAGGATATGCAACCAAATATTAAGTTGAGGGTGCCAACAATTTTTCTGTTTTTTTTTTTTTTTTTTCATATTTTTGTGTGTGTGTTTTCCAATACACACACAAAATAAATGTGTAAAACAAAACTTGTAATTGCAATAATTTTTTGTGAAAAATACTTCATTATTTGGAACAATTTCAAGGGTGCCAAAACTTTTGGTCATAACTGTATGCTGTGGCCATTAGCAAACAAATATACCTTAGAATAAAAGCAATGCATAGGCACACCACAGTGGATAAATACATGGTAATGTAAGGTAATCATGTAAAAACCATAGGCTACTTTTTTTTTATCAAAAAAGGATAAAACAGTCCACTTCTCTGCTGCTGCCTATTTTGAGACCTGGATGGGACGTAGTGAGGTGAGTCGCTAGCGATAGGGACCATCCTGAATGGGTACATCTTGTCGTGATGGGATGGCTTTCACATTTTTGATTTTTAAATTACTCGTTTTTGTTTGTGTTTTGTTTTTTTGTTTTTGTTTCTTTTGATGAATTTGGTGCATCTTCCCCCAGCCCTTACTCTATCAAAACTGGCATGCAAAATGCTTTTCTTAATTAATTTGGGCCAGGTTTATGTGCAAAAGTATAGTAAGTAGGACTAAGGGTTCTTTAACATTGCATTCTGTGTCTGAGTGTCCACCTCCGGCAGACGTACACTCCTGCCGTCATCATTGCAGTCTATCGGCCGCTTCATCGTTTTGCGGGGGATTTAGGACGTATTGCCCGTCGGGAACACAGAACACAATGTGAAAGCACTTAAGGAAATTATTCCAGTTTGTCTCTGCTACTAATTACACATAAGGTTACTACTGTTGTATGGCATATGTGCAATGCAATGTCACACTGTTGACAAGTGTTACAAGCTTCTATCCATGGTCTAAAAAGTCAAAATGAGTAAATCTACACCTTAGGCCTGCCTGACACTTCAGTTTTTCCACATCAGTCAAAATCCACCAAAATTTGAAAATGGCGGATCCGCTAAAAATGTGGCAAAACGGACGCAAGCAGATGGTACGGATCCGTTTTTTGACGGATCCGCTATACGGATTTTTATACGGATCCGTCAAAAAATGGATCCGTACCATCCGCTGGCATCCGTTTTTGCCATCCATTGGGTCCGTTTTCTGACGGATCCGTTTTTCCACACCTTCAAAATGGGATGCTCCCAAATATGATTGGCTCTTGGAAAATACTCCCAAATGTGATTGGATCCTGGAAACTAGGGGAAAAAGATATCTAGGGTGATTTAACACAATATCTTTGAAAGGTTATAGAGCTAGTGGCAGAGATGGAAGGAGTAATAGCGAATATTAACAGCATCTGTGTGGAATTTGATTTTCAATGCAATCGTTTAGCAATTATTGCTCTGCAGAGTGAGAAAACAAGACTGCGAATCCTGCGTCGGAGAAGGAAGAGACGGCAGTGGATTCATCCTATAAATGCACAGAGGTTTATCCTTGGCGTTTTTTCAACACTTTATCTGGAATTGAGGGATAACCCGGACAAGTTCTTTAATTATGTGTGGATGAGACAGGACTTGTTTGAAATTTTGGTGGAGCGTGTCGGAGCGCAAATCCAGAGAAGGGACATCTACATGCGCTTTTCTATATCACCGGCGGAGCGTTTGATGGTGACCCTTCGGTAAGTTATTTTTTTTTTTTTTAAAAGTTTTCAGATTCTGCAGACTTTTATTGTCATGTTATTGCTTGTAGTTTGTATTAATTTTACTTTTTACCCTTTTTTTTTAACAGATTCCTGGCAACTGGAGAGTCCTTCACCTCCCTCCATTACCAATTCCGGCTTGGGATATCGACAATCTCTGGAATAGTCCAACAGACCTACCGGGCATTGTGGGATTGTCTACACGAGGAGTACATCCCACAGCCAACACAGGAAAGGTGGCTGGAGATTGCTGACAACTTTCAAGAAATCTGCCAATTTCCGAATTGTGTTGGTGCAGTGGATGGGAAGCATATAAGGATTGTGAAACCCATTGGATCTGGATCTGAATTTTTCAACTACAAGAAATTCTTCTCAATTGTACTGATGGCCATTGCAGACTCAAAATGCAAATTTATTGCGGTCGACATTGGTGCGTATGGTCGATCCAATGATTTGCAGGTATTCAAGATGTCCGCAATGGGCCGTCGTTTGTATGGAGACAATTTTGAATTTCCACCTCCAAGACCACTCCCTGGAACAACAGGCCCACCAATGCCATTTGTATGTGTTGGAGACGATGCATTTCAACTCTCTAAACAAATTCTCAAGCCATATGGAAGTCATGGATTGACACACACGAAAAAAATCTAACTATCGATTGACAAGAGCGCGAAGAGTGGTGGAGCGCGCTTTTGGGATTTTAACTGCAAAATGGAGAGTGCAGTTAACTGCCATTAAAATGAAAACTGAGACTGTGGATGAGGTGGTGATGGCATGTGTCATCCTGCACAATTTTGTACTTTCAAAGGAACCTGTTTCCATGGAAGAAAATTTTTGTGAAACCACCTTGTGGGATTATCTCCAGACAAGTGTTCGGAGTACTGAGTCAGTGACAAGAATGAGATTTGCTGATTATTTTGTGTCACCAGAAGGAAGAGTTGACTGGCAAGATGACAAGGTATAAATTTTTTTTTTTTTTTTTTGGTTATACCAAGGTTCCTTTTTTGTATAAGAAAAACTTTTGTAATTTTTCTTTTTTTTATTTCAGAGTTATGGTACATTTACCCAAGTGTTGTGTATATACCTGTACACCACCAGTGTACATTGAACCTTTTTTTTACCTTTACCAAAGTGTTGTGTATTACCTTTACCCAAGTGTTGTGTATATACCTGTACACCACCGGTGTACTTTGAACCTTTTTGTTGTGTATTACCTTTACCCAAGTGTTGTGTATTTAACCTCAACACCACTGTTTTTTTTTTTTTTGTTTGTTTTTTTAACACTAAAAAAAGCTAAACCACACAATACAAAAAATAATGTATTTTTTTGAGTTTTTTAAAACACATTTATTTACAAATGCTGGAATTGTTGGGTGGAGATATCATCGGCGGGGTTAACAGGGTTGACCACATCGAGGGGGGGGGAGGACTGGGAACAAGGTTGGTGAGGATCAGAAGTGGAAGGGGGGTTTAAAACATGAGGTTGGAATGGGAGTTGATGGACAGAGGAGGTTTGTGGGAACATTGAAGGTGGGGGTGGGTACGGTGAGGTCATTGGGGTATAATGCAGTGGGGAAGGAAGGTACTGGGAAGAATGGAATGGGGAACTAGAGAAAGGAGAAGGAGTGGTGGGATGATGGACGGTGGGATGATGGACGGTGGAATGATGGACGGTGGAATGATGGACGGTGGAATGATGGACGGTGGAATGATGGACGGAGGGAGGATGGACGGTGGAATGAGGTGATGGAATAGGTGCATGGGTAGATTGGGAGGCCTGGTATACTGCAGTCACCAGAGCATTGGGACATGCTTGCATCACATGCATCTGTAGGTGAGGATTTAAATCTTCCATTTGCCGGACAACTGACTGAAAAAAATATGTCTCGCCGCCTGGTTTGACTCTGAATTCATCCGTTCCATGTAACTTCTGAGTTCCATGATACTTTGATTTATCATGTTCAACCCAGAAGTTAACTGTTGCCCCAAAATTCGGAATGCGTTCTGGACGGTTGAATTCAGATTCAAACAGTCAGACAAAGTCATCCTTTCCTGACATCTCTGACGCTGCCGTCCAGAACCAAAAGTTGGTCGAGATGTTGCGTCAGTGTCAGAGGGGTGGGGTAAAGGGTACTGTAAATCGTCACCTGCAGCTTCATGCGATAAAGACTGCCCTTCTGCTCCAGTGCTGGTGGATGGGACAGAGGGATGACACAAGAGGGAAGGTACAGAGGGGTCGGATACCTCGATGTGGTCCCCGGTGGTGTTCTCCAAAGGGATCCCTCCAGAGGGAGGCAACTCAGAAGCAGGCTCCCGAGTGCTGCAGATGGCGCTAGAAAAGAGAAAAAAAATATTAATATATTAATATATTGATATTTCATTTGGCCTTGCTGAAAAAAAACATTAGGTTAAACATGGAAACATTTTTACTACAGAAATGGTGTGTGGAATATTTACCTTCTGCTCACCATCGTCGACCGGAGGAACGACAGGGCTCTGTAGTGTTTATACTGGGTGCTCCTGCGTCCTCTCGATCCACTCGGGGCCTGCATCTCCTTGTTGAAGTCCCTCTTGAAGCGATCCCTGAGTGACCGCCACCGTATGATAACCCTGTCACCTGTAAAGGAAAAAAAAAAACAAAGTGGTTAGTATTCAACACTTCACATACTGTAATATAAGTTACTGAAAATGGAATACTTACGCACAAAATCCCTGGCCCTCGCATCGAGCTCCTCCCAGTTCTCTATAGCCTCCGAACACCCTTCATCCCATAGCCGTCGGGTGGTTGGTTGGTCGGCATGGTAGCGGTTTGCCATGTCCCACAGCGGCTCCCGCGGTTGCACAGCCTCAATGAAGGTGTCCACATCGATTATGATTCCCTCTTCTACTGCTCTGTGGGGAGCATGCTGTAAAACCTGTGGGGAAAAAAAAGGAATATTCAGAAACATTAGGTTCATTAATCAATCACCCAAATAAAGGGTTACTTACTGTTCGCCGACCAGTTTTTGTATCTGCTAAACTTACACTCTGCGCGCCCCCTCCTTGCATTTCTCCACCCTGCATGTCTCCTCCTGGAAGCTCCTCAGATTCGGCTTCCTGTGAAAACATAATACATTAATATATTGTTAAAAAAAAAAAAAAATCGTGTACAATAAGAGTAAAAAAAAAAACATTATTTATATAACCTCAGTTCGCTGATGATGTGAGTGGGAGCTGCCACAAGAAGACATTATTGCTCCGGCCTAGCTTGCGGGTTTGCTGCGGTCTGTCTGGCGGGTCTTCTGCAGCCTGGCGGGTCTGCGGTCCTTCCTGAACTGATCTGCAAGTATAAAGACACTTGTTAAGCTACTATACAAAGGATAACAAAAGCTTTCAGGCCTTTTATACTTACTGAGAAAATTTCAATCTTATCTGGGTCTGTTGCGGCCTGGCGGGTCTGCTGCGGCCTGGCGGGTCTGTGGTCCTTCCTGAACTGATCTGCAAGTATAAAGACACTTGATAAGCTACTATACAAAGGATAACAAAAGCTTTCAGGCCTTTACTTACTGAGAAAATTTCAATCTTTTATCTGGGTCTGCTGCGGCCTGGCGGGTCTGCTGCAAGATGGTTTGCAGGTTCTTTGTGAATGGATCTGCAAGTATAAACAAACTTGTAATAAGATAAAAAAAAATTGTTCAGATATATTTTGATTGAAAAACCACCCCAAAAAATTGAATGTTGATATGTGAAATGCGCAACCTTCCCAAACCTAAACCTCATGTTACCCTTTAAAAACAAAAACCTTGGTATTGTATGTATACCCACACTTTAAAGACCTTGTTTTGGTATTGCATGTGTGTAATTCCCTGATGCAGAGTTAACTGAGAATCTATCAGTGAGAGTATACCCACACTTTAAAGTGACCTTGTTTAGGTATTGCATGTATACCCAAACGTAACGTGACCTTGTTTAGGTATTGCACGTATACCAACACCTAATGTGACCATGTTGCACGTATACCCACACTTAACGTTACCTGGTTTTACAATGATACTACGGACAGTTTTTGGAGACAGTTTTTATTTATTTGAATTTTTTTTTTTTTTGACAAGTAGGAGCTACTATGCTCTTTATTTTAAATACCACAGTACATGAAAAATAAAAAAATGCTGAAAAAATAGTCACACCACATACAATACACACACAACATAATAATCACCGCACACTTGCAAATATTCAAATAAAATTACAGTAAAATAAAGTGCAGTACACATGCAACAACAGAAAAACAATTAAAGTATGTAAAAAAGCATAATAAAAATACACACACACACAGACATGCAACACTGGGAGGCCACAGGCACACACACAGGGAGGAAGGCAGGGCACACACACAGGCAGGCAAGCCACAGACACACACAGGCATGCCCCACACAAATAGGTTTTATACTCACAATTGCAGGCTTTGTTGGCAGGCTGTTAGTGCTGGCTGGCACTGGCAGGCCTCTCGGTCGTGGCTTGGTGCTGGGCAGGTGCTCCTCTTGCTCCTGGATTCTGGTTGCAGGGGTCTTGCTGCTGGGCAGTTGATGGCAGGCGCTCTCTCTATCTTCTCTTCTTTATCTTCTCTGTCTTGCTGGTGCCGGATGTCTGGGCCCAATGAGTCCTTAGCCCACCTTTATATAATTTTTGGACTGTCTGGAAAAGTATGTTTTTTTTCTGAGCATGCTCAGTGTGAAAAAGCGGATTCCGCCAAATGGATCCACCGTGATCCGCCATTTTGACACAAACAACGTTACAAAGTCTGTCCACCTCAGAAAGAATCCGCCAGAAATCTGGCGGATCCGCCGAATAGCGGACGTAACGGACGACCATCCGCCAAAATCCGCCACTAATGTATTTCAATGGGAAAAAACGGCAGATCCGCCATTTTCAAATTTTGGTGGATTTTGACTGCTATGGAAAAACTGAAGTGTGAAAGAGGCCTTACCAAATTTTTTTTCTCTATTGGTGTCCCCATAAGTTTCCGTTCACCTGTTTTCATCTATGTCCTATTTATGCGATGTGTGACTTCTGCCAATGACTGGTTGCTACAGTGACCTCTGTTGTGTTGACACATAAAGACAGTGACTGGATCCACCTCATTGTTGGATCCAAGTAAACAGTGACCAGAAGGGACAAGGAAGCACCAACACAGGAAGGAGTAGCGGTGGACTGGTAATGTGCTAGTAAGCTCTTTTAAATTCCTCTGTTTAATTACTAAAGATTATTTTCTGCCTGCAGAAGTCCAGAGAGCTGTACAGTTGGGAGCGATCCAGGCTGAAAAATGATACAGATGAGACCTGGATACAGATGAATATACATCACGTTGAGTTTAGTGATGAAGAGGAGAAGACAAAGGTTTTTCAGAATCTACTGTTTCAGTGTCGGACAGAGCGAGAACAGAGGACACAAAACTTTTTAAGAGCACTGGAAAAGAAAAGGGAGGGTTTTCTACAATCACTCTGCACACATTAAATTG